>NW_027211626.1:14185000-15400000 GCF_022749685.1 Semicossyphus pulcher
TGAATATATCAAAATATAATCAAGTCCTTGCATTTAATTTAGTTTTCAGCAAGTAAAAAGCTTGCTAAATTCAGTTTTGTTGCATTTAACACCTGATTGCAGTGAGGATTTCAAATTAAAAGCCCTGCAATCAAGCACACTGTGTGCAGGTACATCTATTAACCACAGGCAGAAAACCTTTAACCAGCCACACCTCTGTGGAACAAACTTACACCCAAACTGCAGCTGGCCCGAGCGCCGCAGCAGCAACAAGTGTCTGTGTTTCTACAAGGCTGCACATTGGAGCTGATGAGTAGCAGTGTGTGTGTGTGTGTGTGTGTGAGAGAGAGAGAGAGAGAGAGAGAGAGAGAGAGAGAGAGAGAGAGCGTGCTGCCTGCTGCTGAGGTTAATTTATTCGATCAATCACTCCATTTGATTCCTGTTTATTTTCAGGAGTCTCACGGTCATTTCAGGCGCACACTGAGCCCTTTATGCTCTGCCAAGGCGTCTCCCCCCCTCAGCTACCACGGCCGTATAGCATGCATGAGTCTGTAATTTTGGAGAGGAGAAGGGTTCCAGCACCCTCAGATATTTCACGGTTGCTAACCTTTATGCTGAAACCTGTATCTCGTCAAAACCTGCAAACCTGCAGAGCGCAAGCGTGCAGGTATATGAGCTTTACGCTGAATTATGTCAGTGCAATGGACTTGTTTTAATGACGGGAAACATACTTGGAATTATGTATTATCATGTATAATTTAGCAGGTGGTGCACAGGGAAAGGTGTGCAGCCTTTTATTTTGAAAGGGCTTCTAAACTTTATGCTTTTAATTTTGTTTCAGGTTGCTTAAATCAGTTATTCCTGCAAAAACCTGTTTGCATATTGACGATTTTGGGTGCATACTCCTGCTTTGGAGCGCTTTGATATGACGAGTAACTAAGAAACCACCACGGGGCCGATACGTAGGGTCAGCTAAGCCTCGGCCTGCTCTGCATCAAAGAACACAGAAGGCTGGGACATATAATAGGAGCACGATTACCAATTACTTCTGGTCATGTAAAATTTCTAAGAGCAAATAAATGCCTCTTTAGGCCAGAAACATGAGGGAGGAATTGTGCTCCACCCCTAAAGCAAATAAAAAGAGGACTCCACAGTGTGAACAAGGCCAAAGCTGGATCACCACTTATTTTGGAAATAGTGAGGGAAGCAATGAGACACACAAAACAACAACACGCCAAAATACCAACGCGGAGCTCTCTGCAGCTTTTACAGGATCCTGCTTGTTAAATTATGAGCTCTTAGAAAACAGGGCTCGGACAGCCGGGGTTTGATTTCTATTCAAGAAAATGTGTGAGTTCTCAAAGTGAGCATCCAACCAGGGGACCTCAGCTTCCTGTGTGAATCATATAGATCTCACATTAAAGTATTCCTTTACATACAACCCTCTACTTATAGCGAAAAGTCTGCAGCATCGCTTAAAGTCGCTCCCTTATGCAACATTCTTCCCTTTTACAGAGCTGGAACTCGTATGTCAGGAAAGAATTTATTAAAAGCGACCCGCAGTAATTAGCAATGTGCTAATGCTTGAATTTGTCTCCAGTCCTGTATGCTGGCTTTTTACAACACTTGGTGGTTTCACTTGAAACACAGGCGTGACCCCGTGTCAGCGGCCATATGGGCAGTAAATAGTTCCACGATAGAGTCAGTGGCTGTGGTGACACTGCATCGGGGAGAGACGTCGTATTATACATGATAGTGCACCATGTTTTGATGATTGAGGAGGAAGTGTAGGACGTGTGATTGATGATCTGTTTTACTGTGCCAGGTTTTACTCTTTGTGAGTGGCCTCAGTGTGTCTGGGTTTTACAGCACATGCTCATTTATCTTTTTTTTAATTTCCTATTATTATTATTAGATTTTTTTGTATGCCTTTTATGATAGAGAGGAGAGTGGATAGTGTAGGAAACACACGGCAAAGGGCCGAGAGTGGGAGTCGAGCCTGGGGCCGCCACATCGAGGACTGTAGCCTCCGTACACGGGACACCGGTTTAACCGTTTAGTTCATTTCTACCATTAAACTTTGTCAACATGATGTAAACACGGCATGGAACGCATTGTTTAGCATCATAAAAATGAGTGCAGTTGCTAGTGCGAGCTTAAATTTGACATTTATGTTATTTACACTAGCATCAATAAGCTACATATTCACTGATTATTTAGTTGACACCCGAACCCACATCCAGCGTACAGCGTGTCATCACTTTTTGGTTTCACTTAAGAGTTTATATCATAGAATTGAAACTATTTTAGTAAATCAGCATGCTGACGTTTGTTAAATCCAGTGTGAGGAGTTTTTAAGTGGTTATAAAACAGACTAGAAGACTGACTACTCCTATATAGATGTTTTTATTTCCTGTTGCTGCTGCCACCAGGTCGGTGTCAAGTGATTCAAAACACGCAGACCGGGACTTCCTTCGTATTTCCACAGAAAAGATTTGCAGTGACTCATATGTCAAAAGGAAACTGGAGGAATTTTTTCCGTTACAAATCATAACTTACCTTTGTACAGCACACGATCAGCAGAGAGATAAGACGTACCACTTTGCCACAGGGCTCGCCAACAGGGACAGGTTCCTCACAGGAAGTCTCACTAAACAGGAAGCGCAGCTGAGAATGATGGGATATCATTAGTTTTGGGGTAGTTGATCATAAACTTGGCAAATTTGAATTTTTACCCGATGATGGTTTTATGCTTATCATATAATGGAAAAAGGTTATTACAATCAACCCTGAGGGGGTGAGCTCAAACGAAAACTGTCAACCAGTAATTTTCAGGTGCTCATCAAAGTAATTTGGATTCATCTTGAATATCTTTGCAAGCCATCCAATGGATGTTGATATTAAAGTGGTGAAACTACCGACACACCAACACTGGTGTCCCTTGAGCCGTACAGCTAGCACGGCTAATAATAAAAACAGGACAGATTCTCCCTGGACGCTCACATTAGTTTATCTAAGTGTGATTGGCGATCGAGTCGAACTGTCATCACAGCACAGAACACCACAAAAGGAGAAAGGGTATCCATCTCTCCGCTGCCTTGTCTTCACAGCTCTTACATCTTAAAGAGCTCGCTGTATTAGACTTTCAAGCTCTGCAAACCTTCTTTCCACTGTGAAGCCTCCAAGAAATCCATTTATACGCGCCTCCTTTCATCGTCTAAATGGCTTCTCTTTCATTAAACCAAACCATCCATCAAACCTCTTTCTCTGCTGTATTCACTGTTTGGCATTAAATGGACAAATTGTAAAGATAAAGGCAAATGTTTGCTTTGTGAATAAATGTGTGGTCCTGTGTATCACTCATTTGTTTCTTTATGGAAGAATTGGATTTCATGATTGCTTTATAATTCTGCCTGCAGGGTGTATTAAACTCCTGCAAACCTCTGAACACTCTGTGCAGGAAGGTAACAATTATAGTCAATGTGAGCAGATTGCAACCACAGGTATTTGAGTCTACACGGGGCTCAGGCTGAGGAACAGACGTACGCATCGCTACACTTTACTTTCTCTATATAGTGTTCCTGTTTACGCCATTGAGTCAACATATTCCCTTATAAACCTTTATGTTCAAGATCAGATTATAAGATCATAATGTGATTCTTTATATGTACAGCAAATACAGCATTTATTTACATGACCATTATAGTGAAACATCAATTAGTTAAGTTCATATTTGTAAACCGATCTGAACTGGCTCTGAGATTTCAGTGATCTCACATGGAGATTTTTGGCATTCGTACAGAAGGGAAGACTTTAATTTCTATGTATTTCTTTTTATTTATATTGTATGTATATTGTAGAATATGAGATTAAAAGATTTAAGTTACCACACACTGCACGTGTTCCCTGTACAGATGTATTCTGCATGTCCCTGCCCTGGATCGAACATCTTCTTTAAATCCTTCAACTAAACTCTGACAATGTGAGATTATTATGTAGTTTTTTTAAAACAACAATCTAAAATTGTGTGTTTTAAATATAAATTAAGCCTAATTATCCATTAATACCCATTTAACTAGATTTGATCTTTTCATATCAAGTTAAGATCACAATGGCAACAAAGCCGTCCAGTTAGCCTGATTATCCTTACAAGGAGGCAGTAGTTCTGCTAGTGTAACACTGTGTCCGAAATATTCTGTTCATATAAAACTAACTTTCAATACAAGAAGGTTACAGTGCTGCAAGGAGCAGAGTTTTTATTGGCATACTAAAGAAATATATCGGATGTGATCCAGAGGAAGATGGATGGTCACAAGCCATCAAACAAAGCCGAGCGGCCTAGCGTCTCCCAACAGCACAGTGACAGACTGGTGGATTAAAAACCAGGTTACTTCACCAAATATAGATTTCTGAACTCTTAAAACATTCATATTCTGTTGTTTAAATGTGAACTTGTTTTCTTTGCATTATTCGACGTCTGAAAAACTTGTTTTTGCATCGTTTGGTTGTCTCAACCAGTCGACATTTTTTTAGCAAATAAAAGACCTAAAAGAGATTTTATTTGGAAGCAGGGAGAAATGTTGTTTATAATAAAACCAGTCATTTTAGACAAACTTATAAATAGAAGAACCAGATAAAAACAAATATTTTTGCTGTGGTCGCTTAATGTTTCCTGGAGCAGCACACGTACAAACATAGAAAGTCATCATTTTGGCTAAATATTAAAAAAATCCAACACTGACTTTAAGCACAAAATAAAACACACTCACCTTAGTATTTAACAAAAGAAACACTATCTCTTTTTTACTAAGTGTTTTAGCATAACCTATACCAAAAACCGCATGGGACTCAAACCTCGCTCTCTGGTGTCTTGTGCTTTAAAGGTCACCCATCCCGACCTCCTCCACTCGACCACGCATTCGCCACAGCACTGAATTGAGAAAGACGACAACTGTAAATGTAACTCAGACGGTGGAGCAGCAGCAGCTTAACCCCGCAGGTCGTCTCACATCCTCATGTATTGAAACTGAGCCCAAATACATTTTGGACTGATGTCATAAATAAGTGGCTATTAACTAATTGAGTCCTGTGAAGCTTGACTTGCCATGTCCAGATAGTAGGAAAGCATATGAACAAGTAACTCCTCTGTCATAAAATAGTCCCTGCAAAGAACCTCCATCAACGGGTCTGCAAAGACACATTCATGCTTTGTTTCCCTGAGTGTTGTGGGACCCTCCGAGAGGCCTCTCCAGACCACCTAGAAAAAGCCTGTATCGGGCCGATAATGATATACAGCATGAGCTACACACTCAGAGCTCTGGAGGTCATCTCCAGTGAAGACGTGCCTCTCGGCGTGCAGGGGGATGATGAGCTTTCACACAAGCAGAAAGAGGGGGATTACTGTCAATTGCTCCGAAATTGCAATAATACCCGCTGCCGGGGCCACCCACACATGTGCTGAGAGACAAGTGATAAATGGCTGCATGTGTCCATTCCACAGTGGCAACTCCTGACACCAGCACGCTGCCCACAACCGTCTCCATTCTTTCAGGCTGTTTGACATGTGGACACAAGTGGAGAGGCTTTCACTGTCAGACACGTTACGAATCTAAAATGTGTGCTTGGATATGAAGAGGTGTTTTATTAGATTAGCATTTGTTATCAGGCTAAATATTTCTCCAAATCAGTTAGAAAAACAAGTTTGTAGGAACGATAATGTAACTGATCCAATACGGCGCAGAAACGTTGTGGTGACAGGATTGCAAGGTCGAGCAGATCGCACTGGGATGGCATTGATGCAATCGTGACTGAATTTCCCAGAGGGAGTCATCCCAAAGGGATCAATAAAGTTGAGTCTAAGTCTAAGTCTAAGTCTGACGTCGCTACTTCCTGAAGAGAACAAAATTATTTTGTTTACATTCGGTGCATAAGGTGCAATTTTCAGTCGAGCTTCGCCTGATCAGGTGTCACACCTGGAAGGAAAAAAGAAGTGTTTTTGCAGTTTTCTGCTGCAGTTAAGTTGTAACTTCTGAATGTAACTTTTTGCATTGTATTATTGGAAACATGTTTGACTGCATAGACACAAAGACATTAAACAGGAAAATAAATGGACTGATTGTTTAACTGGAAAGTTTGTCTTCGACTTTAGCCCCTTTTTACAAAGCCCTAAGCAGACATGCATCCATTTTATTTACTCCGTCGTTACTTTCCTTACCATCGTTTTCTCAAGATCTCGACTTATTTATCACGTTATCACGAGATAACAACTCTGCACTGCCGTAATGTCAGATGGTCTCGTATCACCAGAGTCACAAAACAAACAGAAACAGGCTAACTTTCCTCATTAGTGTGGGCAATGGTAGCACGGCGTGTGTTGGTCTGTAATAACACAGTGACCAGCCGATTGTTTCGTTTTCTAGATTGTTGGAAAATTATACCGTTATCACGACAAAACAAGTGTTGTTATCTCGAGATAACGGGCCAAATTAATCCGTTATAATGGGAAAAACTGTTTTGTGTTCCTGATATAACGAGGAAAACCGAGTAAATAAAATGCATGGATGCATGTCCGCTTAGGGCTTCTGTACCTTTTACATTGCCAGTTCAAGGCAGGATATTATACCTTTGTTCGCCTCGTCTTCTATGTAAATCGTACGTCAGGGCAGAACAGCGCAGTGTGTTTGTGTGTGTGCAGCTTGCACTTTTCGTTTACATGGCCCGCACCTTTCGCTTCTGCAACGCCAGAATGCAATGTAAAAACACACACTGGGGCAGCCTTATGCTGGCAGTGATTGGTCCGATGTCAAATGGTAAAGGCGGCATGACGGCGGAGCTTCATTACGGCGCTGTGGCGGAACCCGGTGTAAAAAGGGCTTTTGATTCCTCAGACTTTGGTCATCTGCGTGTCCATTGGTGGGGCAGCAGTTCAGCTACTTGACGCTTTGGCAGAGCTTACAAAGCTGAATTACTAATATTTTAATCTTTGACATTACCAGATCAAGGTCTGATATCTTTATCATGTGTTTTGTAAGACTTTCTTATCTGACTTGTTCCCTTCTTGGTATGAGATAAAAGGGTACCATGGTTTAAACAATGTTACTCTATATGCTAAGCTGTTTTATCCCATCAAAGCGCCCTATTGTGCCGATCAGTGATGTATCAAAGAATTCCCCCACAGAAGGAAATCTTCTCGCCACTCACAAATGAATACAGCATATCATATTTTGAAACTAAACCCTCCAATGTGTTCTCGTGTAGAGATACATGGCAATTACTTCTGATGGTATCATTCCTCGGCGTAAGAGCCGAGCAGATGGCTAATCCAGTCTCAGTATCTAATCAGAGGCGTCGTTCTAATGACGGGATAATTTCATAAGAGGCCTTTTGTCTCCGAATATTCAGGAGCAGCAGGGGGGAGATCAGAGATATTCATCATCGGCACAGACTGGAAACAGGCCCTAATAAATGACACATTTGCTTCCTGCCTGTCTGTGTTAGAGGAATGGCAGAATGCAGTGAATGTGGCACAGTGAGTGTGGTTGGAGTGTGTGGGTGGACGGCAGCTGCTGCGTGCGCTTTCTGAATATGTATGTGTATGTTTGCCTGTGCATACTCGTGCATGTGTGTGGATGTAGGGGTTAAGTGTGTGTGCTGCATCTTTAGTAGTGAGAGTTCAGTGAAGTTAATAGACGAGGCATTAATGTAGAATTTACACCTTGAGGTCAGGGCACCAAAAAGCTAATCAGCGCTAACAATGCAGCTGCTGCGTCAAAAGTGTGTGTGTATATGTGTGTGTGTGTAGAGTTGTTTCAGCCGACTCCGAACTATTCCTAAACCTGTTTTTATCGAGTAATGATTACGTTAGCCAGAAAAAAAAGAGGAATGTAAAGAGAAACGACACCATAAAATCAGACGTGGCAGTAAAATCCAGCCATGTTTCTGTGTGTGCACCGCGCGGAGACACCAACCCGTGAAAAGACATATTATTTACAGCACAGCGGGAAGTCACAGGCCCGGCATAGACACACGAAAAATATATAGACGCGCGAGGGCAGGATCTTCTTTTAGCCAACTTTAAGCTCCGAGCCGTTTATCATGTCGGATCTCAGCTCGCCGTTTCCTGCAAACTGCATGAAGCCTGATGTGTGCTTCTACCATGGGAAGGAGGTCAGGAAGCGAATATCACACACACACATACACAGTGAATCTTCCTCATGCACTCTACAAGTACATGTTACACACACACAAAGTGGCAGGTCCCAGCTTTGTCTGAAGTTGACAGAGGGGCCAGAGTCATATTTACATCAGCCAGTGTAATATTATCAATAAAAGCCAAGAGGACAGCAGCCCGCCATAACTCACGGCAGGCAGCGAGCACCACAGCTGCTCCGAGTTCATCTTCCTCTGAAGCCACGGGGGAGACAAAGAGAGACGTTAGAGCGGGGACAAAGAAAGAGAGACGACAAGAGGAGGGAAAAAGGAGGAAGAAAGGAAGAGGGAGAAAGACACAGAGGTTGGTGGTGCTGATTCAAGACGTATGCAACATAGAGACATTAAACAAGGCAGGGAAATAATCAGATTTTAGAATTAGAGGTCAACATTTTTACTATTTTCTATGCGTTTATTGATAGAGAGGACAGTGGATAGTGTCAGAAACAGGGGAGGAGAGAGTGGGGATGACATGCGGCAAAGGGCCGAGGACGGGACTCGCTGCATCTAGGACTGTAGCCTCTGTATTTGGGAAGCTAAACCTGCGCCTCTCTGCTGATCGTTTAGTTGATTAGAACCAGTTAACTGTTGGATTTAAAATGAAATAAGTGGAGAAAAAAAAGTTTGACATCTTCAAATCTCTTAGACGTCCAAAACCTTCAAAATAAAATTCAAGATGATGTAAAACAGAGAAAAATACACAAAACAGAAGAGCCAGAAACAGATAAAGTGATAAACGACTTTAAATAATGATCAAACTTGGTAGCATAGTTGCTGATTGATTCCTGTAAATCAACTAATCAGTGAACTGACACGATTCAGTCGTCCAATTGCAGAATTTCAGGCTAATTTTTAATAGAAATAATGACGTATGTTGGATGTTTAACAGAACAATGTAACAGAGGTCTCTCAGTTAAACATGATTTTGATTACTCTAAATGTGACTTTGCTTTTCACACTGCACAGAGGGACTAGGTCAGAAAAATGTCTGTATCAGGATATTGATTTCAGCTAACCAATTTAAAACGCTCTCAAACATCCTTCTGATTGTACGACCCTTCTGATTCTGTAAGTCGTGGACTGTTCCGGTATTTGGCTGATGAATTCAATCTGAATCAATACGCGCTCTGCTCTCACGCACGCCACTAATCATGTTTTTTTTTCTTCTTTGCTAAAATTAGGTGTCACGTCTCATTTTGGAACGATGCTCTTCAAATGCTTCATCACCGGCCCGCTCGGTTTCCCCCGCAGACGCTGGCTGACCTCATCGAGTGACCTCACCAATCACAGATCAAAGTGGTCGGGTTTCTGGCTGCTCAGGTTAATCAGAGGACCACCCCGAAGAGCCAATCAGGTAACATCTTACTCGACTTAAAGGAATTAGGCCGCTTCTGACGAGGAACTGTGTACATGTATGAGTTCTGCTGTTTTCTTTGAGAATGTCAGCGAGTCCGTCGAGACGGGATTCCATACTTTGAGCTCAATTACATCAGTCATTAGTCATTTGTTTAATTTGGGCTTTGAGGACGTGGGTGTGTGCGCTAAACAACAGTAAGTGAGACAAGTGGAGGGACGGAAATGATTAGAAAGCACGAGAGCACTGGGCTTTTATTTTGAAACTTTAGATATTGTCCTTTGTTTTCATATTTAGAGACCGAGTATTTAAATATAAAGCCAGTCATGTAAACTGTTCAGGAACAAAGTAGTGTGCTTGGATTGTCTTCATCCAATCATGTGTGCGTGTGTGTGTGTTGCCGAGAGTGGAGCGCTTGTATCGCCCCTTTGTGAGGGGAAGTGACATGAGATACTTAAAGACCAAAATTGCCTCACTTAGCCAAACAAACTGGCTCTCTAACATACACACTCATCCACACACACACACACACACACACACACAGACACACACACACGCGCATGTCTAGAGCTCTCTAATGGCCAATAAAGTCAGGATGTTCATTCCTCCGCTCAGGCTCACAAAAACCGAACAGCGAAATTATTGAGAGTAAACGGATTCCACTGTAGCTCTGCCCTAATGACCACACACACACACTCGTATACACACATGTATACACACACACACATACATAGGTGGAGGGTCAGTGTAGTCTGAAGCAGATAGGATGTACATAATATCCCTAACATGGCTTTTATAAGCCTTCAGCTCTTTTGAAGCGACGGCGGCTGAACTCTCTGCAGCAGGACTTTGAACTTTTTCAGCTTGATGGTAACTAAAGAGACTCTCAGGGCCACGACACATTCATGTAGCTACCCTGAAATAGTGTTGAAATAACTTGTATACACATTCTTATTAATAACATAGCTGTAGAAAACCTTCTTCCCTCTGGGATACCCCCCAAAACAGACTGCGTCTTCTATTCCAGATTTTACGGTAATACAGTAGAAGATGCCCTCAGATGTTTCTACGACATTGCATAACTCAGGGGATCAATATTTTGAATTTTAAAGACGTGAGTTTAGTGATGTAAATTCCTTCACGTTTGCGGGGGAAAAGGATGATTGGCCAAATTTGCAAAGTCGAGAAAAAATTGCGGCAATTGGTTGAATTTGCGTGACTTCATGGGAAAGCAGTTCTGCAACTTCCTGAAGGGGCTGCCTTCTGAATAAGAATATACATGTTGGTTGCATTTTTAGGCAAGATTACTTTACTGGTAAGTTTAGATTTTTGCACAGTCCCAACATGAGATGCAACCCTTAAGTCGTCAATAAAAACATTTGTAAGGAAAGTCAAAATGTAATTGAATCAAAAGGATTAGTGTCATGCAACAGAGAATCATTACAGGTATCCTGGGCTCTAAGATTCTGCACCATGCACATAAATTACTATATGAAGTTTAAACAGAGGTGGGGGTGCATGCTCCACATGCATCGAGGGGTTTCGATGCAGAGAAACAGACACTGCTCCCACAAATTTACAGAGCATTTCCTTCCTCGTCTTGTTTCTCCCTTTTGACCCGTTTGCAAATTATTGTCCCGTCTCACATGGTAAATTCACTTTCCCTCCAAAGGATAATTTTCCCTCTAATCCCTCTACAAATTTAAAGATTTGTGTCATTTTATAGGGATGGATTAAGGGGGGAACGGGCCACGTACAGTGCAAGTGTGTGTGTGTGTGTGTGTGTGTGTGTGGAGAATCCATCCCCCCAATACTTCTAATGGTTTCTTTGGGGACCATATGTCCTTTGCGTCAGCACAGCAGCAGCACAGCCTCTACAGTTACAGCCGGGCTCGGTGTGAAAGACAGACATGTTGTATAATAGAAGGTGGGAGGTGGAAGGTGGAGGGCATTAAATTGTGTGTGTGTGTGTGTGTGTGTGTGTGTGTGTGTGTGTGTGTGTGTGTAGCAGAGGGGGAGCTGCAGAGCGTTTTTGAAGAAGCAGATCTCTCCATATTGCCTTACCATCAATAAATCTCGGAGCTCGCTATAGTGCTGACATAAATTAAGCTGCAACCCCAACCCGCCTACCTATCCGACACCAAAGCACCACCTCAACCTTTTCTTAAACACACACACACACACACACACACACACACACACACACACACACACACACACACACACACACACACACACACACACGCACACACACACACACGCACACACACGCACTCCTACTCCTTAAACCCTGGTTGGACTTTTACATCGACGTGTGTCTACTTTACACACACACATATGCACGCTTTGCACACTCACACACAGGCAGCCACAGAGTTTGGGGTAATTAGCGCTCTTCCTCGGTGGTGAGCGCGTTTCCTCTTCAGGGTCACTGATAGCAAAACGCCTGTTAAACTTTATATTCCCCGATGGGGCGGAAAAGAGAGCGAAAGAGACGGAGAGTACACTCTCATTAACACAGTGCCCTGTGTTTGTGTGTGTGTACACCTGGAGTAAAGCGTGTGTGTGTGTGTGTGGTGTTTCCATGCTCAGGCCGGCTCTTGTAAAGGTCAAATGATTCTCTTTAACCTGAATTAGAGCCTTAAAACTGCACACTGTGTTTGCTGGGTCTGTCTGTGTTACACTCTATGTTGTCTCTCACATGGACCCTTTTCTCATAGATGTAGGGAATTAGAAAGAAATTGCTCGTGTGTCAATAAAAATATTACAGTAGAATTATTTCATTTAAGATTGAATGTGATGGGGCGTTCCAGCCAGGAAAATGTGTAACGTGTCATCTAGGACAGTGGTTCTTAACTGGTGTAGCCTCAGGACCCACCACCTCCTTACTGACGAATCGCGACCCAAATTTTTTAACTAGTCAAATTTTTAAGTTATTAAGTTATTAAATCTGTGCTGTTTGCGTAAGAACATATCCCCTCTACAGTTAATTCAGTTAACAGCCTTTTTTCAGCAGAAATAAACTATAAAAGTGCACCATGAATGCAGCTACTGTCGGGCTCATCAAGTTTCAAGAATGTAACTGTAGCTGGGATTACCCAATCAGTGAATACATGGAGTGTGAATAAACACTACGACTGCACGCACGTCATAGGAAACCCATCTCCTTCAAAATAAAAGCACAGCATCCACTTTTGGCCACAACTATTTTTTTTCAGTGACCCACTGAAAACAGCTCCGCGATCCACTTTTGGGTCCCGACCCACCAGTTGAGAACCAGGACTCTAGGAAACCCTGATACTGTAACAAAATATGGAAACACTGTTTATTATGAAGTGATATTAACACTTAAATACACTCTGTGTAAACAAACTAGTGCTGTGAGATGAATTGATTTAATATTAGAGACGTCATTCTGCAGCCAGAAACATTCTCTTTGTTTTGCTTTGCCCGGTGTGACAGATACATGATTAGATTAGGTTATGAGATCGTTTGAGATGTTGTTTACTTTTCATGCGCCAAACAATGAGTCAGCTAACCAGATATTTGCCAGAGTTAGTAACCGGTTATTGCAGCCCTAAAAACAAACAATTTATCCTTTATATCTGACTGAATGAGTGAAAAAAAAAGGCGATTATGAAACGATTCTGCACCGCTCAGTGCCACGTAAGCAGCAATTAGCCACTTATTTAGTACGCAATAAACATCAGAATTTTGACATGTGTATTTGAATGAGATTCATTTGAATGAATGGTAACATAATGTTTGTCTACAGTGTGTTTAATAAAGTTATTATCTAATAACAAAAGCTGATATAGTGCGACATGAGAAGATAAATGTAGTAATTCGAGGTTCACATCTCTGCACACTGGTCCACTCTGTGCACTAAATCATGTTCCTGTTTATAAAAGAGGGATGTGTGGGCTTTTAATGGACTCAGCAGAAAAAGCTGCTCTGAGGCACTCTGACGTTTGAAAACACACTTTGGGTGAATTAAAGAGATTCTGTAGATAGCTGTGAAAGCTTATCCTGTGCACCTCAGCAGAATCCGAAGCACTTTTTTCTTATGCCATCATTTTAGGTAATTGAATAAATTCCCAGAGCTCTGTGTGGAATTAGAAGGAGCGAGACTTTGGTCAGAGGAGAGCTTTTAAGAAAGCGAGGAAACATACATCAGAGGGCCGGCAGTCGATGCTAATGTAATGAACGTTTACATTTACCTGCCTCTCACCTTTCCTGTTGCTGTAAATCCGCAATCCTAACTGCACTCGTCCAGTTTGTTTTCATAAATACACTCTATCTCTTTTTTTTCTCATCTCTCGCCTGCCTCCAACATGAAGCATTTGGTGTTTCAGAGAGGGGGCTGTGTGTGGAGCGGGAGCAGAGCGCCGCTCACGATGCCAGAACTCGCACTTCTGGTTGGAAAAACGGGGTCTGAGTTTTCGTCAGACGTGCGGCGCAGACAGACACGGTGAAGGAAAAGGTTTTTGGAAGCGCGGTCCAAGAGCAACAGAAAACACTCCCTCTTGACCGTGTGGTCAAAAATGGGTGTAGAGGGAGAGGCGGCATCTGGCTGCTCGCCTGGAGAGAAGGGGGGGGCAAATGTACCCGCCTCGGCAAACCCGTGATGCGCCCCCTCTGCTGCCAGCTGCAGGCCGAGGGCTTACAGTAGGAGAAGAGAGAGATAAAGACGGGAGGGTAAGGGAGAGCTAAGAGGGGAAGACAGGCAGACAGATAAAGAGAGCATCAGGGAGTAAGACAGGCAGACAGGGAGACGGAATCGCGTATAAAAGCGCCAGGGAGGAGGATACTGAGAAGCGCAGAGGCGTATCATGAACAAGGTCAGAAAGACACGGCTAGGAAGAACAGGAAATGATACAGGATATATCCTCTCTTTCTCTCTCTCGGCCCGTGCTGTAAGTGACAGCGCTGCAGAGGGAAGTTGACATTGCTGAAGTATGAATTTCACCCGTTTGTGTTTTGCGGAAAACACGGAATCGGGGCTGTCTGTCTGGATCATGCGGCTGCGCCCTTGACCTCTGGATGCCCCCTCCGACGCAGACGGCAGGGTTTTATTGGCCAGTCAGGTTCAATTTATTAAACACTACGCAACTATATTCTCAGCTTTTGAGTTAGGCTTCCCAAATGTGGTTGTGATATGCGTTTGGACATGGATATAAATGGTATTTCAGCCTTTTTTCTGTGATAGATACATGCTGTTTTTCTTTATAGCGTCACAGCTAAGCTAGCATGTACGCTAACCTAGAAAACAGATGAAAAAATGAACGCTTATAAAATGTTTCTGCGGTATTTTTAGGTCCATGTTTTCACCACCTGTGATACTTTTCAGCTTACAATGAAACCAACATGTGGTAGAAGAAATTACCTAAAAAAATAAACAACCTAAAGCGGATTTCTCTAACGTACAGATTCTTTGGAAAGAACCAGAGGATGTTTGTCTCAGACAAAGACAAACAGATGCATCAGACATGGAACATTCTTTAACAGCTGAAGGTAAAAACCGGACAAATGTTTCTACGTAAAATGAAAAGGAAATATTCTACTTATGCAGCTTGGCTCGGGCAGGAGTATCTGTCTCTGAAACACAAATATAGTATGCACGTTTCCATATTGGCAGAGATGCACACATGCACACACAGAACAGTAGGTAACGCGATACCCTCAGCGATGGAGCGGTGGGGTAAAGTGAGACCTTCCTGTAATCAAAAGAAACAGCGCGCTACAATAACGGCTGTTTGGAAATGGTCTGAGGCCGCAGGGATGGATCGCTCTGTTGGAATGAGGAAGAGAAAACGGACCCTGAGCTGTCACAGAGAGAAAAGAATAAAGTAGAACACAGTGGACGTTGTTGAATCTTAAAGACGTTGTGTAGCGTTCCTTTTGTCTTCTTCTCTCCTGACGTTGCAGTGTGTTTGCAAGTCTCACGGGCGACGTCCGTCACTTGAATGGACGGCGGTTCTGCAACAGCAGCGCTGCTCTAAAAAGAGGGCAGAGCGTATTCCCTTTCCAAAAAATCCACCAGTCTGGAATCAATCTGCTATCACACTAAAACACACACAAACACACACGTTTGAATGTTTAACCCTGGTGCGACGGGCCCGTGCTATTTTTCATCCCCGTTAGTTTATGTGTTGTAATGTCAGATCAGGTCTGGGATCTGCTTCCCCGCTACATCTCCGACTTCACCTGCTGCTGAAGCTCTTTACCAGAGCTCTGGGACTTAACTGCTGCCATAAATAGTCAGAGGAGTGTGTGCAGCGGTCTGCAGGGCAGCGCGGGGCAAAGATATATCTGACAGGAAAGGAGCAAATCTTCCGTCCATGCTACCTGCTGTAAAAAGTCACGTTTCAGCACTTAAAGCTTCACATCTGAGACAAGTTGATTTTTGAAAAAGTAAAGGAATAAATAAAGAGAGAGTATGTGAGGATTCTACTGCACACTTCATTTGATTTGTAAGCTGCTGTCTCGAAAATAGATCGCACATGGACGGTCTTTACGACAACACACAAATCAGGTCGGTTCAGAAGAGGAGGATCAGAATTTATTCTGAATTCTGAAGCCAAAATATTTTATTGAACCTCACATTTTCTTCATTGAGGCTGTTTGACCTGAGAGGATCAACATCCAACTCTAGAAAGGTTTTCATATGCAATACGTGCAGTGCACTAAGGACAGATCAGCAGAACTACTGGTAAGCAATAAACAGAATTAAAACATTCATTCATGAATTCATGAAAACATATGTTGCATAATGTGGTGACATAGTGTGTGTGCCTGTATGTGCCATCTGTATATGTGGACAGATGATGTGCTGGATTATCAATTCCTGTGAATTTGTTTCCCTGTCTGGTGACTCCTTTTAGGAGGCTTGAACTGTGACTTAAAGTAATTCATTTGTTCATATGACAATCGATTTTTTTCTATACACAATTCTTAAACAAATCATTTCTATAAATACTCTCAATGACAGGGCTGCTGAGTAAAAACTGTGGTTAGCTTCTACATGCAAGGCTGGGTCCTGTGTTAGCTTGAGTGCAGGAACAGAAAAGACATCTGTGTTTCTTACACGGACATGTTATAGAAAATAACCAAAAGTAAGGTGCAATAATCACTCTGTAGAGTCTGCTATGTTAAGTATACTTTAATTATACTCCACATCAGTGGCATACTCAGGCTGTTTGAGGGACAGGGGCAAAGAAAAAAAGGGCACCAGCTCGCAGAAAGTTGTGATGCGAAACAACAAGGGGCATTTTCAACTAAAGAGGCAAGGGGTTCCTCCGCGATAACAACCTGCTCACTATACATTATCCCGCTTATTACACCTCTATTTACTTACGAAAGGAATTATTTGACACAAAAAATAATTTTATTAATCCAAAAATGATTGTATTTCTGATTAAAAATTAAACAACCATAGCAACGGTTAACTCTGTAGCCTTTGACTTCTTTCGGTGGATTGATATGATTACAGTTAGTCCTCTGGATTGTGTGATTAGTGCCGCATCCCTAGCAACCGTCTGTCCTTCATAACAACGGTCTGTTATCGAGAAACAACAGACCTTTGAATGCTGTAATTAACCAATCAGAATCAAGTATTTAACACAGTCAAACGTGTGTTTTTACAATCAAAGGCATCTTTAGTATGTTTATTACTAAGCAAATAACGCCAGTTTACCATAAATGACATAGTGATTATTGTCTATTTGATTTGAACTTTGTGCAAAGACATATTGGACCATGCTTACATGCTAAAGATGCCTCAGTATAGTCCCAAAAAAAAACAATCATGCTTTTATTCTGAAATGCACCAAAAGACTCTATCAACCATCAGACTCGGATTGTGGCTCCAGTAAATGAACAGACAGCGCATTGTTCCTCTGTGGCTCTTTGCCGCCTCACCTCTGCCTCTGCCTGCTTAATTAAAGGTTAATTTCGTAGAATAAGTACGCACCTCCTGCAAACGACCGCGTTTCTCTTTCTATCCACGCAGAGCAGAGTGTGTGTGCTGCGTCGGTAGGATATCTGGAATTTATCAACTTGTTCAGGAAATGAGAGCCAAGCCCGACCTAACTCTAGAAGTGTGTGAGCAGGTACAAAACCAACATATGGGAGCGTGTGTCCGCGCACACGCACACACACGCACACACACACACACACACACACACACACACACACACACACACACACACACACACACACACACACACACACACACACACACACACACACACACACACACACACACACATACGAATCCAGCTCTCCCTGTGTCATTTTTAATCAAGAATATGATCCCTCATCCCATCTGGGTTCTCTGACATGGTGGGCTGCAGCGTGCACAAACCAACACATCAGAAACACACACAACCTTACACACACACACACACTTACACAGACATACATATGCAAACATGGACAGACAATCTGAGGGGATGCTGAAGCTGAGACCACCAACTGTATGCTCGGCCTCATAAATAGCAGATGGTCCAATTCGTGTGTTCGGTAGGCATCGTAGATGACGCTAACACACTCACACAAACACACACACATGAGCATATACAGGATCAGAAATCAATTGATCTCAATGAAGTTGCATAGAAAGCACTGTAGTTTGCATGTTGTAGGACCAGTGCTGGTCCATTTAGTCAGGACTGAATGTGTGTGTGTGTGTGTGTGTGTGTGTGTGTGTGTGTGTGTTACTGTCCGTCTGTCTTGTGTGTTTGTTCTCTTTCAGGATGATTTAGTCAACTAAATCCTTGTCCCACAGTCAGAAGCCTCCTTATCACATCATGATCTCCTCCGCTCACTTACTGGATTGGCTGCTGTGCATGTGTATGTGTATATGTATGTGTATGTGTGTGTGTGTGTGTGTGCATGTGTGTGTGTGTGTGTGTGTGTGTGTGTGTAAGAGGACAGAGGTCAATAAGATAACATTTGGTGGACCACCTGCCGGGAAGCTCAGTTTGCTCAACACAAGGTCTCATCTAACCCACTGCTGTGTGTGTATGTGTGTGTGTGTGTGTGTGTGTGTGTTGGGGGTTTACCTGAACCTGAAGGTGCAAAAGGATTTGATTACTGATAGTGTTACAGGACAAGAACCATGTAAAGAAAAACCAGTACATGTAGATCACACAGACACACCTGGAATACAGGCACAAACACACATCCTTACATCCCGTTCGACCAATTTAGAGACTTATGTATAAAAGCCATTTCCGTTTTAACTACTTGATTTTATCACAAAACCACACGTCACCTTTGCTTATCATAACTCCATCACCATAAGGAAAGTGTTACTATTGGAGTGGACATTAACAAGTTCGGCTACCAGCTCATAACCTGGAGAAGAGGGGCGTCTACATCATTAGCTTTGACTAGCTACATTGATAGCAACTCACAGTGTGAAACAGGGACAAGAGAATAAAGATGGACTGAAGATTTTACTGTGCGTCAGATCAGCCGTGTGTAGATGTGTGTGTGTTCCTCACAACCAGAGGAATTTTAATTGTCTGAGACAAAGGAGGATTTAATTTTTCCCCCGTACATCTATCTTTCACTCCCTCACTCTCTTTTTTTCCGCCGTCCTTTCTTCCGTGGAACAATAAAATCGTCTGGCCTCTAAGTTATGGAGAGCGTTTGAAGTGGCTGGAGGAGCCAGTAAATTTAGTGGGCACCTTTGGGAGCCGCTTCAGTGGTGCAGTGGCTCGACCTATATTTCATGCGTGCATGTGCACGTGCCTGTGAGCACGTCTGTGTGTGTGTGTGTTCACAAGAGTCCTGGCTGTGCCTGTGTTTCGATGTGCGACACAGATTTTGTGTGTGTACGTGCATGCGTGTGTGTAGTTGTTGGTGTGGCTCTCTATTTCATAGTCACGCTGATTTGTGGTTGTCTACATCAGGTTTCCCAGGACGCTGTAAATCTCGCTGGACAAACTGCATTAGAGATAGATACACATGCATGTGTGTGTGTGTGTGTGTGTGTGAGTGTGTGTGTGTGCACTTTCATGATGCGTATGGATTTGGGCACTCTGGTCAAGCATTGCTCGTAGATTTAAAAATGTATCTGGTACCAGCGGCGTAAGTTGGCTTTAACTGGAGGTCGTTCTGCACATTGAATCTGTGGCCGAGGCAGTCGATGAAATAAATCTCTCTTACTGTTTGCAAATCAATGATTCCACCTGTTTAATGTTCACCTCTCTTTTTATAGTTTATAGAGGATATAAGATGCAACTTTTAACTGCATATTCTTTCTTTGTATTGCAAGCATATAGGAGGCAGATTAAACAGGCTTTAAATTAATGTAAGAATGTGATAATGTCAGAGGTCAGCTGGTGGTCAGCTGGAGACGTTGTGGCATGTTTAAGGGACATTTCTAACAGACGGCATGCAGCAACATCAAATTTCTAACCTGTCGCTTTTTGCTCAGACATTTTTTTGTGGGGTTAACTGGGTGCGTCAGGGCCCCCACCCATTTTAGACCGGTGACTTGATCCTTTCTTTAAGCTCCCCCTGCAACCCCACATGGCCAAGTCATACAGGAGTTATAGCAGCAGCAAACATAAATGCCTCACATTCTAGGCTGCAGCTCCATATAGCTTTAAATACCTGCTGCATTTTATGCTTTTTAGATTTCTCACTCCATAGTGCTCCCTGTGATGCCCCTCTTCCCTGATCTTCTTTCTATCCAAATTTAAGAGACTAGCTCAGTTGACTGATTTAAAACTGAACTCCAAACACATCATATCAGCGTTCAACCTCATTTATATTTACAAGGTGTAAATATAAAAAAGCTTTATGTGCATATTGTGTTTTGTTGTGTTTTACATTCCTTTAAATATATCCTTTTTAAAAGATTAATTTGGGGGCCTTTTATGTCTTTATTTATAGAGAGGACAGTGGATAGTGTTGGAACCCAGGGAAGAGAGAATGGGGGAGGACGCACGGCAGGGGCCGAGGGTGGGAGTCGAGCCTGGGGCCTGGGACTATGGCCTCTGTGCATGGGCCGCTGATGTAACCGCTGGGCTAAACTGACACACAACATATGCATTTTTAAATATTTGAAATACTCTGTTTTATAATAATCTACTTGTATACATTTTGACATTTTGAAAATGCTCACTACTGATTTATTTTATGTACAGCCCTTTGAGTTATACCTTGTGATATTTGGCTATAATAAACTCGGATTTTGACTTCGCCAGCAAGTTTCTACAAATAAATGACAAGAAAAGTGACCTGAATACTAAGTAACAAGACGAGGTGAAAACCTAGTATGTGGCTGACCGCATCAGGTCAGTGTGCACTCTCAATGTGTTACAAGGACTGTCCTTATGAGGCCGATGACAAAGTGTTTGAAAGCAGGTGCGCGCTGCGGACGTAGGTGAGGACAGCGGAGGAGCAGCCCTGCCTACACCCCGAACAAAGTATCCAGAGTAGTATAGACAGAGAGTCGCGTCAGTGGGGGTCCAATATGCTCCATGATCTGCCATTGTGATGTGTCGACTCTCTCTCTCTATGGCTCTGAAAGTACCGTCAGTCAGTCAGTCAGTCAGCCACATACAGAGCCATGTGTAGGGTTGACCCCAGCGGTCAGCCCCCAAAAAAATTGCATTTAATACAGAATCATGAAGCTATATGAAGAACATGTTCTTGATTGTGTCAACCAATTAGATATTTTAATGTGTGATCTAAGCTGCAGCCACACACAGAGCAGCTTTCACTGCATTCAGTAAACTAGTATGGACGTCACTGTCTTGCTCAATGGTACTTCAGCGTTGACCTTTTGACCCCTGGATGTCTTGAAACAGCTTGTGCAACCTGCCACCCAAACTCAGCTATCCTGACTCAGCAACCCAAGTTCTATCTGTAACCTCTATCTGCTACGTCCTCATTTGGAATTGTCTGCTTCCTTATATCAAGATAATTGAACGCTGATTGGAAAAGGATTGGTGCTATCCTAATATTCTTGTATGAACTGGAAAGGTGGCGTCTGCTCTTCTTTTAAATAATGTTTGCATGTCTTTCTCATCCCTCCTTTACAGTCTACTTAAATAACATCAATGTTCATTTTAAACATTCAGTCGCAAATGTAACATTTAAAGTTGCTGCAAGTAAAAATCAGAAAGACGGGAAGATGAAGATGAAATGATGTAACATGCATCATATTTAATATAATTTATCTGTCTCTCTTTGCTCCCGTCTCTCTCTTTTTCCTCCCATCCCTCCCACCTCCCCCCTCCTACTCTCACTCTCTCTGTCTTTCTCCCTTCCTCTCTCAGTTTTCCTAGACACCTGTGCAGGTCTAATGTTTCAGCCGGGTCCCTGAAAAATAAATGTGGAGCTCCAATCTCTTAATCCACTCGGCTCCACGCAGCCACGTCACATGACACCGCCACGGCCGTCCTGATGCCCAGACAACACTGGAGGGAGAGATTGTTTTGTCTCTCAGTGTGTGTGTGAGAGAGAGAGAGACAAAGAGAGAGAAAGAAAGTGGAATTGGTATTTATGTGTCTGTTTGAGCGTCTGGATTCTGTTTGTGTTCAAGAAGAGGAACTAAAGTTGGGAAAAGGGAGGCAGACTAATCTCTATTCATTCAAATCAAGGTCCCTGTGTGTGTGTGTGTGTGTGTGTGTGTGTGTGTGTGTGTGTGTGTTTTGGGATGATACCCTATCCACAGCAATCAGTCTGACCTCCACTCTGGAGCGAACTGCTCTCAATGATTAATGGATCTGCCTCCGTGCTCGGTGTCCAAGGCAACCCGAAACCCGATAGCCCTCAGGAATTCGCTAGCTCGCCCTCAAAGTTCGGCTGCGTGCGTGCGCGCGTGTGTGTGTGTGTGCGTGCGTGTGTGTGTGCTGGGCTGTGGGTGGGAGACGTTGTGAGGTTATATGCGACTCTCTGGAAAGATGGAGTTGGTTGTGGTAAAGGTAAGAGACTAAGATTCAGTCAATAAAATCAATGTTTTTAGTCCTTTATTTTTTCCTTTAGATTCTGTTTTTATTTCAGTTTTAAAGTGTTATTTTTGTTTAATCATGTGTCTTTAATATAAAATATAGTTTTAGACCGTTAGTATTAAAGCATTTTATTCTTGGAGCATTGAAAAAGATGCTTCCTACAGAGATTTGTGGTTTAAAGCATCATTACTTGCTGCTAAATAGTTAAACAACCAAATCCACGTCAGAATTCCTTATTATGAATTAACGACTGTGTGTGTGTGTGTTGTTGCGAGGATGTGAGGCCCTTTATCCATCTGAACCTGCCGATGAGTAAATCCATGTTAACAAGATGGCAGCTCTCGAGTTGAAGTGCAGCAGCCCTGCTCGTGGACTGAACGCCTGACAGACCAGCTGAACGCCACGCTGTTGTTTTTAAAGGGCCACTTAACACTTTATTGATCTGGAGACCGTGGGGGCTCATTAAGAGAGGGCTCAGGGTTAGAGTGGCGTACGTGTAGCGCAGTGAGATGCTTTCACGCTAGTGGACAAACGCTAACATAGAATTATTTTACTACTTTATTTCCTGTTGGAAGCGGGTACGCAGCTCAGATGTGTTGATGGTGAGCCTCAGTACTTTGTGATTTAATTCAGGAGGTCTTCATGGATCTGATTCTTCAGCTGTTTTAACAAGGAAACTATGTTCTTGGAAAGTTTACGACGTCTTTGACTACGAAACTACTAAGCATATTGTAAAAACCAAGTACGCACGTTTTGCCCCCAGGGGTGTCTAAGTCAAATCAAAAACAAAAGGTATACGAACGTTGCCAATAAAAATCTATGATATGAGGTCATCAAATGGGATAATATAGTAAAGTTGTATCCACACTACATCAGGTCACATTTATTAATGTTCTGTCATTTAATTCTGATGAAATAGGCGTTCAGTGTTTGGCACAACGGTTTCAGTGAAAACAACACAACACGGGCTCTTAGTCGTCTCCAGTGTTAAGGAGCTGTGTTTAGCTCCGGATGCTTCTTTACATTTGAAGTGGAGCTCTTCACAGCTGACAAGCACTTCTCCTCCAGACACAACTTAGGTTTCGTCATGTTGCTCTCGTCCCTTTCGCACATAAATTCTGTATAATGGGAATATTTCAATTAAGTAAATGCCGTCCTCTCTGCCATCTTGCTAGTTGAATTAGCTAGCTACGCATGCACACTAGACAGCGCTGGAAAAATGTAAGTTTAGACCCAAACAAAATACATAGATCCAGTCGATTTTATGCTTTTTAAAAAAATGTTGGGCCATTTTCACCTTTCACAGGGAAGCTGAAGACAGATGGAAAATACTGGGAGAAGAGAGTAGGCTATGACATGGAGCAAAGGGCCGACGGCGGGAGCCTAGCCTGCGATCAGTGCGTCGAGGACTGTAGCCTCTGTACAGCGGGTGCCTGCTCTACTCACTGAGCCAAACCAGCATCTTAATATAAATGTGAATTATTATACCTCATATTTGTAGTGTATCCGCTCTGATGTACGAGTTATGTGTGAGAAAGGACTGAATGTATGTGGTGTGTTGATGGATATCTCGTATCAGAGCCGATGTGATAGTAGAAGGATGAATCTCAAGCAGGAAACCACAAAGACGGCACACTCACATTCTGTGCACTGTCCCAGCTGTGGACGGAAACACCAGCCCTGTGTGCATGTGCGTGACTGAGAGAGAAAACGAGAGAGATAGAGGGTATTTAACATATGTGCATGTTTGTGTGTTAATACAGTAACTCTCAGCAGCATGTAATCCCATCTGTGTTTTTTTTGTACCATAAGGATGACACATTTACTTCTTTGGAAATACAGTGAAAACTGCTCCTTACTGTCTACAACTTGTAATAAATCAAAGAAAATGTGCAACCAATCTGTCTGTAGAATTAGCATTTTGGCTAAAGGAAAGAATGTATTAACAAACAGAGATATTAGGTCATTTACATGCTGAAATAAACGTGTTTGTACACAAGTCTCATCGCCATGGTTATTAATTTCGGGGGGATTACAAATTCTGTACACTTCCCGAAGTGATTAAACTTTGCTAATAAAACTAAGTGAAGCCGTATGATAAGGATTCCTCTGATGAGTTCAACATGTTTCTGATTAATGTTTTTGTGTTCTTACCCACAGATACCGATCTGACAGCGCTTGTGTGTGCGTGTGTGTGTGTTTGTATGTCACTGTCCGGGTCTATGTGTGTACGTGCTGAGTGACAGACGCAGCGGGGGTATCTGTGACAGAGTGTCAGGCGTGTAAACCCGGCCTGACCTGGTCTGCTTTGGCCCTCGTGGTCCCTCAGCGCGCACACACACACACACAGAAAGACACACACACACACACACACTATGCTCTTGCTTCCTGCGTTCTCACACTATCTGGGACTATTTGACGGGCAGAGCTTTGTCATAAGAACACTGCTGTTTCTTATGAGGTAATCAGCACAGAAATAATAATATTGGAACATACAGTTAAACCAGCATGAATTGTTTTAGATGCCACATTTTTTTCTGGTTATTTATGTTTATTTGGAATATATTGCAAGACAAGTTTTAGAAAGGATTATTATATTGTAGTAAACATGTTTCACTTGAACGAATAAAAAGGATGGAAAAAGTTATTCAAAGTTGTCCGACTCGTTCTTTAACAGTGTTTTTTTTCCTGGAGGGTCTGCTGACTCACATTAAGCAACATGGATGTATGATATGTATATGACATGTGTGTCTGTAGACCCAAAGGAGGGACGGATCATTTAGGTGTGATTTGGGCAGGACACCAAACAGAGCCTGTAATTTATCATATTACATACACCCACTTCTTTAATATTATTATTCAACAATGTATTTATTTACTTGGAGAGGAACAACTGACGCCAATCACCACCATATTTTCTGGATTTACCAGGTCATTGTACATTGTAAGTTGCCAGGAAGTTCACTGGCATAAAATCCTTCTCCAAGAGAGCAACAGCTCAGGCTCGAGACATCTTACAGTGTCGTCGACGTCCTCTCCGTGGTGAATCTGAGCTCCTGGCCTCCGGCAGGAGATTTACACTAACAATGGCAAAGTCACACAGGATGAGAAATTCTTTTATGGCCATAAAATGATTCAATTCAAGCCGACTCGACGATGTCGAATCAGCATTTTCCTGTTCACTTCCACTAACTATTTATTGTTGTTTTAATGGTGGTTTTAATGATGGTTTTGCATACTCCTTTCACTCGATGTTTTTTTTTGTAACCGAGTCTATGTGTCTGTGTTTTCTAAATCTTACTACATAAAACATTTACTGCATAAAACGGCTGCAAATTTCAATAAAGTTAAAGTTGAAACCTTATACCTTATTGGCAGCAAATCCATAAACATATTAATAACATATTTGGATTCAACGTTCCTCTTAAGTGCGATGCAGTATACAGCCACGAGAAAAAAAAAGAGATCACTCCAAATGTTCCTTAAATCAGCCTCTCTCTCTTCATGTCACGGCCAGCCCAATCCAGATCAGAACCCCATTAAAAACCTGGTGAATGTGATCAAGAGACAGACGGATGGTCACAAGCCATCGAACAAAGCCGAGCTGTGTGAAGTTTTGCACAGAGTGAACTAACGTCACCCAGCAGCAATATGAGAGACTGGTGGAGAGCACGCCAAGACGCATGAAAGCTGTGATTAAAAACCAGGTTATTCTACCAAATATTGTTTCTGAACTCTTAAAACATCATTTTTCTGTTGTTTAAACATTAACTTGTTTTCTTTGCATTATTCGAGGTCTGAAAAACATCTTTTTTTCTTAACCAGTCGTCAGTTTCTGCTAATAAAAGACCTCAATGAGAATATTTGATTTGGAAGTGTAAGGAGAAATGTTGTTTATGTTTCCTTTTACACAAACACAAACCTATAAAGAGAAGAACCAGAGAAAAAAAGGATTTTTGCAGTTGTCTCATTTTTTCCCCGGAGCTGTATACGAGTGATATTTGATGGTTGGAATTTAAATGAAAAGAAAGTGGTACAAATATTTCTGACAGCTAGCAAGAAAGCTGTGACAAGGAAGTGGCTAAAATCCGACCAACCGACTATTGATTAATGGATATGAATAATATAAGAAATATATGTTATGGAAAGGCTCATTTTCCCTCTAAGTCCAAAGGGAAAGATTGTACCAGATTTGGACCACGTGGACTGAGCATGTTTAACCTGTAAGGCTCGACTTTATCTGACTGCATAGGGTAAATGAGTTATAACGTGGTTTGGGTTGTTTTCTCGCTCTTCATTTAATTTGACTTGTCTTCTTCCTTCCCTCAACCCTTTGTAGCATCTAAGGTGAAAGCTTCCCATGTTCATTTGTAAATCATTAAAGCTAATGTTACTTTAAAAAAGTCTCTGGAAGAGCGAGGCTGTAAAAACATTATCAGATGTGCTGCACTTCTTATTTCCATTTCTTTGTTTCAAATGTGCACAACGTTGTGAGAAGTGACTTGCAGTAATACTGACGCATTAGAAGTGCTGGTTGTTAAGTTCTTTTCCGAAATAAAAAGTAATTAAATGACGTGTCCTTGATGTCCTATTTATAATTTATACATTTTATTCTAAGTGCAAGAAATATGCTCATTTAATTGTGTTGTATCTTTTATAATAGGTCTTTTATTAAACTGGAAAACTGTTCTCTCTAATGATGACGTCCATATGAAAAAGTTATTGTAAAAGCAGCAGTAAAAGTCAGTGCCTTTTCCTCTCAGTTCTAATGGAAGGATGTAATCCCTCCATCACACGACCGATGTGATGCAGAACATCAAGCTGGAAAACATCAGATGACCCCTTAATGGATCATCTATCAACAGACTCCACAAAACCTGGGACCCATTTATGAACTATGTAAATCATTTATTTCTTTTTATTCATTTATTTATTTCCCTCCTTGTTTGTTTGCGTTTGTCTGTGGGAGGTTTGAAATGTTTTGTTTTCTGTCTTGGAGTGAGTTGTTTGTTTTTGACGGGGACGGTCGGTTGTCGTTTGTCTATAATTATGCACTTATTTGGGCATATCAGTGTTTTCTTCTGTTATACACAATCTGTTTAAATAAAGTTAAAAAAAAAAGAGGAAAAAAATGAATTCCTTATTGATACTGGTGAATTATTATCCTCAATAGTCCACATCCCATAAACTACATCACTATATCACTACAACACTGCTAAATATATTCAAATTAGGTGCGGCGCAGAAATTCAACTTTCTATAAGTACATATAAAACCTTATGTGTGTGTGTGTGTGATGCAAACATAGAAGGTTTATATGTATGTAACTATAAACAAGCTGGAGTCAGACGAAGTTCATCTGGACATACAGTCCGGTCTTTCCGACCGCCGAGGCACAAGCAGCAGAAATGTTTAATCATCGTGGAACGTCTGACATAAAGACACAACTGTGTGTCTGCCCAGGCAGGAGGCCAGTCCACAAAGTCCAGTCAAATGTTTGTTTATGGGCGTGTGTGTGTGTGTGTGTGTGTTTACAAATGACACTATAATTGTTTGTGACATTAAAGCGAGGTCTCGGGCCATCTTACTGTAATTTAATAATCCCTGTATGTGTGTGTTTAAAAGCGGAGAGGCAGAGGAAAGGTGAGTGTGAGGGAGTTTATCTGCCACAGCTCACTTAAAGTGCACGACAATGACCGGAGCACATCACTGATTGGACCTGTCATTTGTGGACGAGCAGCAGGATGTTTTGTAGTTCAGTGGTTTTCTGTTGAACTCGCTCTGTCAGCCTGTCTTTCACACTCTGAGCCCTGATGAGCGGCTGGAATTAGTCATAATCATAACAGTGACGTCTCCTTCTCCTGCAGACATGACAGCACAGCGCTGTGTCCTTACAGATCAGCGTGCTGTACGCTGAAGTCGGTACACCGCGTCTGTGGGTGCGTACAGGTGCAGTTTTGGAGCGCAGCGGTGTGCACGGACTCTTAAAGGGGCAGGGGCAGAATTAATGAGGGGAACTCCGTGAGCATTTCAAGAAACTATAGAAGATTGCAATGAAATTTCCATTAAAAAGATTTAAAACGTTGAACATTTTACCTGAGATTAAACAGCCTATCACAGCAGGAAAAGCTACAGCAATCATTTTTTGCTGGCATGTGAAGTACACACCTACATCCTTACAAAGCTTTGTTTGAGCTGCCGGTTAAGATACGGATGGAGAGACAAAATGAGTGGAACCGAGGGGCACGAAAGCGACTGTGAAAGTGAACTCTTCTTATTCTCCAAAGATGACAAAATCATAGACCAAAAAAAATTTAAGTTACGTCATTTATACGGATGATAGCGGCAGCTTTACTGGACATTTTGTGTCCGCTGAGAGACATCAAGAAGACAGTTTTCTATATTATATTTTTTATTTTTTTTATTTCTTTACTGACAGAGAGAGAGGACAGTAAATAGTGGCAGAAACAGGATAAGAGAAAGTGGGGATGGCATGAGGCAAAGGGCCGAAGGTGGGAGTCCAACCTGGGGCCGCCGCATCGAGCACTGTAGCCTCTGTGTATGAGAAGCGCAATTTAACCGCTGAGCTAAACCGGCGCCCCAAACTGCTGTTATTTAGTGTTTTCAGCCATTTTAATCATTGTGTTTGTTTGTTTAGGAGAGGAGGAGGCCGCTGCGGATAATTCAGCTCCTGTTAAAAACCTCAAGAATGAGGAACGCTGAAGGAATCCATACTGTAAACAAACAGAGAAACAAGCTGAGCTAATGTTAGCGACATTCTTTTTTCAAAACGCAACATGCGACTCATTTCTTTAAATAGACATCTAAAGAAGAAATGAATAGGCTTAGTGATGAGAGCCACAGAGAGGCTGCTGACATTACAGAAGGATTAGTAGCTGGAGTGACATGTGACTGCTCGCTTTCTTTACGGGATTTGTTGACGAAGACAAAAATTCAAATAGTTACATTTGAGGTCACACGGTTCTAAATAAGGGTTTTCTAAAATGATTACTTTCGTGATTAAAAGAAGCGGAAGAATTCTTGTGCAAAAACAAATGTATGTTTTCTAAGTCTTTCTGCATTTGCGTAGAAAAATGTACCTCCAAACCGAAGGAAAAGCAGGGGTTAATAAGTCTGCATGCATGCACATGTGTACCCTCGCATGTGTGCGCGATGAGAAGCCTGACAAAATGAAAGGCGGCGAGCGGAGCAGGGTTCAGCACGGGCCAGACCCCCAGCCCTAATCAGGTTACATGATTAATGAGGGGGGGAAATGGGCTCATGTTGTATTAAGAAAATGTGTGTTTGAACCCAAAGCGGCGGGTATCAGCAGCCTAATGCATCAGCCATCGACTGGACACCTGAGATGCACGCTCTGCTGCGCTGTTAGCTCGCTCCCAGCGGAGAGGCGCTGCATCGATTCACCTAAAACTCCCTCTCATTCACTCACTTCTTCCTGTGTCTCTTTTTTTCTCTTCTTTTTTTTCAGTTTCTGCCTTTCTTGCATTTCTTTCACACCTTCTTTGTTTCATTTAATTACCCCTTTCCTGCCTCTTCTTTTCTCTGTTTAATCTGTCTTCCTCCTCTTTCCTTACCCCACAGCCTCTCCGGGTTTGCACAATAGCATCAGTGTTTTCTGTGTCTGTTTTTTTTTTTTTGCCTCTGTGTGATTTAGCTTCGTTTCTGGCATCGGAGCGATGGCCAACACTCAACCCTCGCAACACAAACATCGAACCGTCATTTAATCTCTGAGACTCGTGGCACCACAGGCTCGTCTGATATATTAGCAAGCAATGCTCCGTCCAATAAAGACCACGTCCACTGAGCAGAAGACTACTTTCTGGCCTGATTTCCCCGACAGGACAAAGCTTTATTCATTATTTAAATCCTCAAGTTTCCTTTAAATGAATTACTCTACAAAACCATTAGACGTTTTCCTTAATGTCAAAACAAGATATACTTTGTATGCAGGACTGCAGTCTTGGCCTTGCTGAGTGAAAGTAGCTGTAGTGTTATTAGACGTTTTGTGCAGGTCTTTGAAGCTGTCTGTATCTTGACACTCTCCGGGGAGGAGAGTTTGTATGTGCACAGTAGCTGTAGCACACACGCAGGAGCTGATGAGTGATTAGACTGGATTCAAACACAAACAAACCTGATCCACGATCATTTTACCCTGAAAAAATATTCAGCTTTCCATCTTATCAACAGCACGATCGTGGTGCAATAAACTGCAGCATTATGCTCATATATTCGGGTTGATTCCTGGTTCTCTGCTGAAAAGGTCACAGGGTCTAAAAAGTGTCCCTGTTTGGCAGCATCAGGTGTGTTTCCTCACAGTGAAAGGTAATGGTGTTCAGCAGTGTAAACAGTGAGAACATGGATGAAATCAGGACACAAAGAGGTTGTGACGCGGACAAAGATGGAGTTTTCCTCCTCGCGGTGTCGTTTACTCCCTCGCTCATGTGAATATGCCAGATTTATGAATAATCAGAGCGCAGTCTGTGTTTGCTCTCCTCAACTCAACCATCATCTCCAATGAGATAGTTTACTCTGAAAAGTTCAGTTACCCACTCGCACAAAGGAGAAGTATGAGGCGTTCATTAAAACAAAATAACCCGCGGCTCAGAGAATCAAAGCAATAACGCAGCCCGGATAAATAAATAAATGAATGAAATGAAGATCACGGAGGAGAGTCGGAGAAACGGTGAGGAGACCACAAGAAAACCCTCCAGATATGGAAACAAACCTGCAATATATAGACAAACGATTAGCGTAGCATGTCATCAGTAAAGATGATTCACTGTTGGAGCGTCTCGCCCTGATGTACACACTCGTACACACACACACAGACTCTCACTATGGATTCTGCAAGGAAAATATCGGTGTTTTCAAAGTATTACCAGTCATATTTTCAGATTTCTTTCCCCCGCGCTGTTATAATTTTCTCCCCTGTCAAACAAATCAAAACGCCAAGACCAAACGGAGGCCGAGGGAGCGGCTCACATTTTCCACTGTCAGGTTCACAAACGCTGCTCTTACAAACAGGCTCTGTGCAGGGAGACATGACCTGAGTGTGGGAGTGTGTGAGTGTGTGTGTGTGTGTGTGTGTGTGTGTGTGTGTAAGATGGCCCTGTGTTGATTTACAGGTCAGTGAGAACATTACAGCTACTCCTATTATTAATATGAATATTAGTTTTTACACATTTTCCATTCTTTTTATGGACATAAATTGTGCTATACTTCTATATATATCTAGCCTATGTGTATTGACTTATCCATTATTATGTACAACTCTGTATGGGCAGATGTTTGATGGTATAAGAGCATTTTATGGTATACATGTATGGACAAGTTTTTTTTTTGTTTGTTTGTTTGTTTTTTCTCCCAGGATATAAACTATTGAAATATACATATTCATGCTTTGTGCTTTTTTTGTCCCCTGAGCATGAAACAAATAATTGGGGGGGGAGAAAAAAAATTACACAACTTTCAGTTTGTGTTAATTTTGGCGCCCCCAGTGGACAAAGCTGCACCTCTTATCTTTTTGCTGATTTTGTCCTGTTCATGCAAGTGGTGGTTATTAAAGAGCAGCTTCAGTCATGTTTTAAGACATATAAAATGCTCTGCTGGAAATAATAAATTGTGTCTGAAATGTTTTAATACGTTTAATTACCGTGTAAAAATCCTCCTGAGGCATCTCCTCCTTCTCCTTTATCTGCACACTATGCAAATTTCCAACCGCCCCCTCCGTCACGAAAACAAAACACGTCTCTGCCATCGTTTAGTGGCAACTTGTTGAAACTTAGCTAGCTTGAAATGTAGTAATTAGTAGTAGTAACGTTAACGTTAGTAATCATAGTGAGTTTGCAAAAGTTCCGATGACGGCTACAGCCGGCTCGCGCATCGCGGAAGTGGTTGCCATAGGTTACACATAATGCATAGCGTCACCCCGTCCATTAACGGGATTGGCTCCTTAGGTTAGTGACGTCTCAAACCTGCCAATTTGAAAACGTGTTGTTCAGCCTGTCCTTGGTACACTGCAGTTTAAAAGCAGACGATGCAGAGATGACTGCTGATGTTGTCCCTGATATGTCTTGTAGCACATGAAAAACACCACATGGAGATGTTTACAAGGTTAAATGCTTTACATGTCCTGCAAAATGTAAACAAAGGCAGCGTGCAGTTCATCGCTTCATCTGACACCTACCCCCCCGCCAGCAGTTTCAGGCATTAAAAATAAGTTAATACAAATAATCGATCTTGTCGCTGATGGTCTGGTTTGCTTTTGTAGCTCATATAGAGACATCAGAATTAATGTCAGTGTGTTTCATTACCCGGCGAAAAAACTCCTCACAGGAGCTTTAAAGAAATCATTAAATAAATGTAATCTTAGTACGTGAACTATAGAATGATGTGTTTAATTTAGTAAACTTTCGATGCATTTTTAATGAGAACTTGATTGATGCTCAGTGTAATGCTGTGTGAGTGTTTGCATGGTGTGTGAGAAATGTAGTTTAGGTTTCATGACAAGTGATTGTATCTGGGCTGCAGATGTTTAACCACTTTAGTATCAGACTTTATCGTAGAGGGGATCATTCCATCTCACTGACTGACATAACTAATGGGAGGTTTTGAAAGTTAAACAAATATTAATATACACATATTAATGTGGACATATTGCTAAAGATTGTGACAGGCTAAATTAAATCCTCTCCATTGTATTGACTCTTTTCCTGCCACGCTGCACTGAAACTAAATCTATCACAGCAAAAACAGAAAAGCGATGATGGAGCAAGGGTCCATTTCATCGCCCAAACAGGATGGCCAAGCGATCCGCTGCCTCCTGGTTACATTTCCCCCTCGGAGCGCCATCCGTCATCAAAGGGTCAAAGGTCGGGAGATTCATCAAAACAGTTTGTGCAGCGTGAGGTACACAGAGGAGCCTCTCAGGATTAGAGGCGGCCCGCTGTGTTTATGGCCATCTGCATTAAGACCCGTCCCGTCATCACCCGGGGCTGCTCGGTGTGAACTCATCAAGCGTTTCAATGGGCTGAGACGGCGAACCATCACATATACACACACAGACACACAGATCTGTGTCTGCACTGGATTTCTCTGCAGCCTCACACACACCAGAGTGAGGGAAGAGTTATCAAGACGTACTTCTGTTTAATTCTCTTCTTTCCCTTCTGTTTGTATTCAACTTTTTAGGTGTTAAGAACTTCTGAATGCTCGATAGAGAGACGCAGAACAATGGCTGAAAAGATAAATGAGATTTGTACAGTTTATATTCAGGAAGAAGAAGAAATGACACGGTTGAAGTTTTGTAAAGTAAAGTTTTGGTTCTGAGAAAATTTGTCCAGATTCTTTTATTTGTTCTGAGTAAACTTTAAAAGTTTTTTTTGTCTTTGTGTTTAAGATTTCCAAATTTTTTCCAGCTTTGTATAAAAAATAAAGTGTGGGAATTCGAAAAGTGGCATTTCAAATGAGCCAGTGTGGCTGAAATGATGGAGAAACACACAAAAATGTGAAAATCCCGCTTATTGTCATCAGTGCTCTGGATTTCCTGTGTTATTATCAGAGTTGATGCTCTTCCTTTGTAACCCGGCCAGGACATCGTACTCATCCAGAGACTATGTTTGATGCCTATTGTGTTTGACATGCGTTGATTGCTAGACAGCCGTAGTGGAAGAGGAACTCGCCCCGAGCATCCGAGTGGTCTATTTAGCACTTCAGTTTGGTTTCTATATTTTCTTTAATATGATGTCTGTCTGGCTCTGTGCATTGATGTGCAGAGGGAGACGTACCAAGACTATCTCCTGGAGAAACTAAAGTTTGGTTCACGTCTCTTTCTCTGGCTCCATTAGCTGATGTTTGGACACCTGTAGGGTCTCGGGCCTCGGCAAGGAGGGCTGTCAACGAGAGACATTGGTAAATCGAGAGATTATCCAAACAGTGGGACGCTAGCTAATAAAAACAAGCCCCCCCCCCGCTCACTGCATTAGTGCTGCATTAGCGCAGAGGGTACGGAGAGTGGGGACCCGGGGGTCTGAGTGATGCACCGTCCAGAGCTGTAAAAGGGATGTTCTGTAAATTATTAGTGATTTATTACGTATTACGTATTTGTTACACGAGTTATTGGAGTGTTTCCTTGTTTGAGAAAGGCAAGGTGTGTAGTTCAAAGACACATTTGCAGGATTGGAAAGTAGAAAATGGAAACATTACAAGGGAAATATTAGATTCTATAGATAAAAATGTAAATTCATGAGAAGATAAATAAAGATGATCAGAAAAACATAGATCATGTTCTATCTCGGCTCTCAGCAAAACAGATACAACTTGTATTTATAAGGTACTTTTATTTTGAAAACTAGAAGAAGCTAAAAATAAATCTAGTTGAAAATGCTTTATTTGGGATTCCTTACATTTCTATATTGTACTGATGCATTATAGTATATTTTAAATACCCACCTAACAAATCTTATTACAAATGCTGAAAGAAATCAATGACGTCAAGGTGACAAAGTAATAATTAGGAAGCAGCTTGTTTAACAGTCGTCTGAGTGTGTGTGTGAGAACACAGTGAGCACAGTATATTCTGTGCCGCCGTACAGCAGCCGCACTCAGGGTGTGTACGCCGGTCATGGGCATAAACGTCAATTTCTGCCCATGACATTTATTAACTCCTACAAATACGACAGCTGCTGTTTCTTTTTTTTCCTCTCGAGGCTTGGAAAATGAAATCATCTAATTTCCTTCACATAACCTTGAGGGTTTTTTTTTTAAAGTGAAGTTTCTCAGGGTGAATTAAGGGAAAGGTTTCAATGCATTAAATCATTTATTTACACAGTGAAATGCCTCCTTTTCCACCGGCGACCAACACGGCGTAGGTGCCTAAACACACTGTAATCCATTTATGCAGTCAGTTAATATACGCGCGAGGGGTTAAGGGTTTAATTTAAAGCTAATTAGATTGGTTACAATAAATCGGCTTCATGTTTCTGACTCATATGTTCTCACTGTTTAACTTTAAAGCATTACGAGAGCTTGTGTGTGATATGAAATTTTATAAATAAATGCATTACTTTAATGTATTCATGTGTTTATTTAAAGATTTGCAAATAATGACTTTGCATGTATTATGTGAGCAGTTTTAATGCCAATAAAGCGAGACGGCGTAATGCCATTAGGGTGCGATTGCAGGTCTCTGAGGCGGCGAGGACACTGCTGGTAATAACAGTCGGAGAGAGGGAATTTGCCTGTTATTAAAAACTGCTTTGGTGACGGGGAGTAAATTCATTATCTGACTCTATTAGCTCAGCAGAGCGGGAATAAAGTGGTGACGAGGTACCGCAGAACACCTCGGGCTAATACGTGTGTGTGTTGTTTTTTTTATCAGAGCTCATAAACAACACAGTCTCTTTAGACTGACGCGTATCAGTTACCTCGTATGCAAAGTTATCTTGTAGGGGAAGTTTGTAGAAGAAAATCAAATGTCATAAATAATATTTTATTAGCCCTAACTTAAATGAAGAACTTTCAAAATAAAAGCGTTGTAAAAACAGGTTTTAGTTTAAGTGTATATTGTCTTTTGTTGTCTACAGTTACACGTACACACTTGCAGCACAGTAAAGTGCGGCGCTGAGCGATCATTTTTCATAAATGCATACAGTCATTTATATCAGGGGAAACAGGCAATCCGCGTCTCATCTCCTCCATCCTCCCATCCTGCTTGGATTTACAGCACAGAGTCAATTTCAGCCCGTTTACATCCACTCATCTCCCACCACTCTTTTCCTTTACCAGTCTGTTTCTCCTTATATCCCATAATAATCCCCCAAAAAGCCTCTCCCGGGCCTGAGTTTCCCAGCTCTTTTAGAGCAGGAACACAATAGCAGCTCAGCGAGAAGTACAGGCGAGCGGAGATCAGTCAGTGTGATGAATGCGGACACATCTGTGGGAGATTTCCTCTGCAGATAACAAGAACACTTACTGGTTTTTAAGGGTTTTCTTTCCCTTTTTATTCCCACTGCTGCGAGTTAAATATGTATCAGAGAGGCTGCTTTAACAATCAGTTTGGACTGTATTGTTTGAGAATGAAATAATGCATAAAGAAACCTTATTAAAGTGGTTCATATTAGCTTGCAGTGTGGATACTGGAGGTGAATAACATGTTGTGTAGCGGTGACAGTGAAGGTAGAAGCCCACAGGGGATAACCGGACCAGACTGTGTGGGCCGATCAGGTTGCAGTATTGACCCGAGGTCTGGCGGTCTGAGTTGTAAGGGGGAGCTCAGAATGAGACGGAAATACAAGAAATAACACACAAAAAAAACAGAGTGTGTGTGTGAGAGGGAGAGAGACAGAAAAACAGTGAAAACTAGAACAATAGACGGAGGTGAAAAACAGTGGTGGGACATGTGCACATCACATGTCAGCAGCTCTTTAAGGAAGTTTGTCGTTGTGTCAAAAGCAGAAAAGAAATACCTGACAAATGTCAGAGAACTGCCTTTAGGTACCAGCTGAAAATCATCATAATTAAACTATCATGTATACTTCTGCAATATGCAATGGAGCTCATCGTTTGACTTTTAAGTTGTTAAAATTCCCTGCTCATAAAGGGAAGCTGCAGACAAACAACACAGTTCTATATGATAATTTGGAAGGCAAACTGAACAGTCATTGTTTTTGTTAACAGTTCATCATTGTCCTGGAGGGCTCATAAATCTGATCTAAATGACATGCTGATGCTTACGGTTACATTTGACTGACAGTCTTGGTTCCTAAAAAATATTCTGCCAAAAATGTAAGAGGAGAGCAAAATGGCCTTTTTCAGTGGTCGTCAATGATAAGTTATTTTTCTCAGCTCATGACTTGTATGCAGGCTTCTTACTCACATTTACTGTGAATTGCTGGCTGCAGTGACTTTTTGTTGCTACTGGCTTTTGTCCCTGAGTGAACTCAGTTTAAAATTGAATTATGTTGTGACTTTACTTGTGTAGGGACGATTATTAACTCACTATGAAGTACAAAGCGGCATCGGCCCATTGCGGTAATCAACACATGAATATACAGTATTAATAAATACTAGATATTAACAGAATTAATCAATGAATGCAGATGTACTTAATAGTAATTCATGCATTACTCAGTATGTGAATAATCATGACTCTTTATTAGTTGCTGATGTGATGATCATTAATGCACGTCTTAGTTCCTCATGAGTCAAACATTAATTAAGCACTAATAAATGTAAAGTGTTCCTGAATTACTTGTTTTTTTTTACTATATGGCTGCAAACATCAGTTGGATTTGGACTCTATTGTCACAATTTTCTTCCACATTATGTCATGTACGCTGCATCTGATAGCAAACAGTGATGTGGCCTGATGACCTTTAAACGATGACATAGCAGTTTAACGTCTATTGTTTTGTCGAGTGAAATAAATGATTGTGTAAGATACTATAAAACTGTTAAGCAACTACAACTCTGTTATTATGATCTAAAAATCTGTGTTTATGTCTGTTAGAAGGTTAATTCTATCCAAGATTGAAGAATTGTCACTCCGGTTTTACAATTACAACTCTGTGAAATGCTTAAGTTGGGAGGCTCCAATTACAGGATTAATATTAGATATAAAATAAAAATAAAGAAGCAAAAAAGGGCGCAGTTATAAGACAAATATGGACATTTTTCTAAATATATACAACATAGGCAGACTCAGAAATATTAACGCTTTATATTAAGGTCCTTGTGGTAAGCATTAGTTAATAGGTAATAAGAGCCTTATAAGTCTTATAGGATGCATATTAACATTAAATATATGTTAATAACACAAAAGTGTTGATAATAGCATCATAATCATGTTTATTGTTAGATTATAAGAAATTTTTAAGCACTTAAAAGAAACACAGTTTATAGACAGTTTAAGAGCGTTAATAAAAGCCTTATAAGTTTCTTATAATTGTTTATAATAGCATTACAAACTCATTCATTGAGTCTTACTCACTTACCTATTATGCCATTGTTAAGCCTTTACTAAGCATGCAGTTGCTTTATTAAGATTAATACATACTTTATCAGTATTAGCAATTAACCATGCGCTTATTAACAGTAAATTATGCTTTATTGCAGCTACTGGATCTAAAGCGAGAACAGTGCCTTATTTAGGTTAATAAACCCTTTATTATGCACTTACATAGTCTTATTAACATATATTTAATGTTATTAAGCATCTTATAAGACTTATAAGGTCTTATTACCGATTAACTAACGCTTATTACAAGAACCTTAATATAAAGCTTTACCAAATATTTCCAATAGTCTGGTTGCAGACCCTTAAGATGCATCGTCACACCTGACTGAACCGCCATTTAGTGACACTCACTCAGCTTTAAATGCAGTAGAAGGCAAAAGGCTCAGAGACCCGTTGAGCCACATTTAAAACGTTCTGTTTGCAGTTTAAAGGTTTCAGAACTTTAAGTGAATGTAAAACTTCAAAAAAGAAGGAATCAGCTTTGGATTGATGTCAAATGATCTGCCCAGCACAGCAGGGAAGAGTGATTTCTACTTTATTTCCTCCTCTTTTTTAGCATTGAGAGGACAGGACTTTGTGGGGCGACCGCCTTCCCCGTCGGGGGGCCGATCAGGAACAGATGGACGGGGTGATGACCCTCCCCGGCAGGCGAGAGCAGCGGCTCAACTGCCACTCAAAATCCCAGCGTGTGGATGTGTGTGAGTGTAGATTTGTGTGTCGGAGGACGACGGGTGGTTGTGTTATGGCTCTGAGGGTGCTACGGCAAACAGGGTCCCCATGATACGAGTGACTGACACTCCTGCAACATCTGTTCCACGGAAAGGCTCACTCTCACTTCTCCACTAACAATCACACACACACAGACACACACAAGAGTTAGATGATCTTTTCATTTTACAGTAAAGCCGAGAGGAATGGTGAAATTACATTAGGGCAGAATAAGATACTCCATTTATGATGTGGCTCTTTGCAGGCTTCTCTGCACGGTTGACAGAGGAGGCTGCAGACGGCACTGATGCCTTTACCCTTCTCTTCTCCTTCCTCCCTCCACCTCCCCGCTCCTCCACCTCCGATCAGGTTTCTCTCCGTCCATCAGTGGGGAGGGAGAGGAGAAGAAGAAGGGGAGGAGGAGGGTTGTTCTGATCAATGGCAGGAAACCAGACGATGGGAAGGGAAGACGTGAAACAGATAGGCCCCATAACCTGCCTACCAGTACCTACCAGGATACCGCAATCACTCCTCTCTCTCTCTCCATCTCTTTCTCGCTCGCTTCTGTGTTCCTATCTGTAATTCAAACACACACACACACACACACGCACATTTGTCTCTGTTGAAACACAGTCCAGACACCACACATACAAACACGCATCTGACCGCAAACATGCTGCAGAAAACACACAGAAGCACCTAGCTTCTGCAAACACACACACACACACACACTGCAGACTGCACAAAGCATGTATAGCTCTCCCTTTAGGCTGAATGCATACCTATTTACCTGCTCCTTACGGGAGGCTGACTAATAATATACAAAATTAGAATAAACTCTTCTCCGAGCTCTATGCAAATCTCAAACATATTGCTTTCTGTCTCCGGGGGGCCACACATTCCCACACATGAAGCTGCACACAAACGCACACACACACACCTCAGCCAGGATATGTGTAATTAGGGCAGACGGAGACAATAGCTGTCTCGTTTGAGTTTATTAATTTGTGGTATTTTTATTACCGTTTATCGTCAGTGTTTTTATGGTGGACAACAGCGCTGCTCCTTCCTCAAGGCACTGATTAGTAGAACGAGCGCTCGCTGGTAATTTAACTCCTTTATCCCTCTGGAGCACATTATGCACAATTAGATCCTGGCAGATGAAACTAACGCTGATAGTGAACAGCAGAAAGATAGGGCCTGTGTTTTGTTATAATGCTCTGCTAAATATGATCTAAATGCTTTAAGATTTTATTTGGAAATATTTAATTTGTTGCAAGTTTGACTGCAATGCATCCACTGTGTCCTGTAAATGTGTGTGTTCTGGTACGTGCAAGTGTGTGTTTCTGATCTACACGGCGCAGACTCCTGAGCTTCCTTGCCACCCCGGCTAACTCTTAACTCCTGTCAAAACACAGAGCTTTAAATTGAATTAAGACTCCATGCTGCAGCCCCTGCTGAGCCCCCCAACCAACGCCTTTAACACCCTACACTGTTCTAGAACACACACACACACACACTTTCTCAGATGTATTTACACACAGTGAATTCCTAGCACTTTAACATGTAAGTGCATATGTAGAAAGATGCACAGATTCAAACTAGTGCCAATATTGAAAATTGCACATGGATGTAAATTAATACAAAAAATGGTACAATGGAGCGTGAACTTTAAAATCCCCTTGAACACACACACACACTCACACACACACGTTGGAAGGGTACTACCGGGGAATATTTTAAGTAGGATGAGGCCAGCTCAGCCTTGAAGCGCGGCTGCTGTAAATTCAGTGCAGCTGAAATGGAGACAAAGATAGCTTTTATGTTCATAATGCTGCAGCCTGACGATTTTCCAAGCTCGTATTAAAGACTTTTTAAAATCGTATTTGGGTTAGAAGGTCTAATATATGTGTATTAATGGTGTGTCCAGCAGGTTCAAAGGTCAGGAGAGTCAGGTTCATTTAAATTTAAATGACAGTTACATATTTGTAATACATACAGGTTGTCTCATGTGTAAAAATGTATTTGTTTTTCTCACTTTATATTGTCATAAATTGTCATAAATAAATAAATGTTTTTCAGGAATAAAACCACAAACTCTAACAGTCACTTTAACCACGATATATAATCTGGATATTGAAAAGCTCCTCACACACAGCAACATGTCGCTCTTAAATTTCTATTACCGTCACTAAATGAAAAAACAGCAGAAATGTGAGTCACACCGCGTTTCAAACCGCAGATATTAGCCGATAATTGTGCACACACTGAGCTGCTTTGTCTGCGTCTGTGTTGTGTCCACTGCAGTTTGGTTTCTGTTGCAGGAGTGTCAATGTTCTGTGTTTCATCCAAAGATTACTCTCCGGTTTGCTCTGTGTGTTGTTGGCAGATCGAGTTGCTCTATTAGAAATCATGTTAAAACAATATTGTGGAAGTGAGAGGCTCATTAATCATCAGGCTGACAAGAGATCTGGACTTTGTTGACGAGTAATGAGTGTGTGCCTAACCTTTAATGCATTTGGGCTGCTGGTAGTCAGGTGGATAATTACGACACGGATGATGGCATGAAAATATTCTGTATTCAGTCAGTTCGGCTTTTTATTGCTTTGTAAGAGGTGCAAGAAATCCACGAGTCCAAATTCAAGTTTTAATATCTTTTTAGAGCAAATATTATATCAATAATATTTTTTAAATTAGCATTAAATTCTGTACTCAGAAAAACATAAATATTACTTGCTAAAGCAAATTTTTGCACTAAAAGTTATTTAATTTATATTAAATATTTTTGGCACAAAAAAACAGTGATGGAAAATTGACCCTCAATCAATAATAAAGTCATATTTGCTAAATACGCTAACTAAACTAATTTGCTAACTAAAATGTATGAGATTATAAAGTTATACATTTTTCGAGAATAAAACCAGCAAATTTATGAAACAAAAACTAGAAAAATCGTGTTCATAGGAACCAGAAAACAAATGACGGCTACTCAAAGTAAACAAACCTTGAATTATAGACAAAAAAAATACACAAACTACTTGAAATCAATGTTGTTTGTTGTATGGATGGAGGCTTATTCAACAAATAATGACCCCAAGGTTGTGGATGACGACTATATGAAGTGCATTACGCACACTTGGGCGGGTGTCAAGAGAGGAGTTTTGTTCTCACAAATTTAAGTTAATTTATGATCTCATAATTTAGTTATAATAATTTTGAACAAATTTGCTGGCAAATCTACCACTTTAATCCCAGAGATATCCACGTTTTTTTCCTGGCACATGTACGACTTTAATCTCTGAATTGTCTATTTTTTTCTCAAAATATTACTCTTCTCCTCCTGCTTTTTCTCTCTCTTTTACAATGGCCCCTAACACGCCGTCGTAGCCATTAATAGCAAACATCTATTCCATCTTAAATATATATTTTTTTAAAACTCATCCTCACACACGACCCGACACATTATTTATGAAGGTTTGTATCGCCTACATCAATTTATGAATGAGCTGCTGTTCCAGTCTGGCTCCCAGGAATAAGAGTTAAGTGGTGTGTGGGACGTAACCTTTGCTTGGGGACTGAGCGAAAGGTTACTGCAGTGCACGTGTGTGTGTGTGTGTGTGTGTGTGTGTGTGTGTGTGTGTGTGTGTGTGTGTCTGTGTGTGTGTGTCTGTGTGTGTGTGTGTGTGTGTGTGTGTGTGTGTGTGTGTGTATGGTGAGTATTGAGCAAAGGCCACTGCAATGCAACCCAACACCAGCGCTTTGTCTGAGCGGCAGCTCGCCCCAGACTGCTAACCAGAGTGAATCAGCCTTTCACAAATGCACTTCTTTAATAGAATTGTATTTCAAGTTAAATCACCTATTTAATACTTTTCATAATTAAAAGAGCATCATACATTTTTTGTAACATTTTGTAATTTTAACTGTGGTTATATTTCTATTTCTTCTTCACAAACATGGAAGAAAAAATCTTTTTCTTTTGTACTCTTTTTCAGTAAATGTAATATGTCTCCTTCAAAATAAAGTTCTGTGTTAATGTGAAGCAGAGCTCGGGATGCTGACTGTATTTCATCACTTACAATAAAATTCACAGCTTTAATGAGATGCAGAGTTCACTGCTTTTCCCCAGAGACAAAGAAACAACAGGACGTAAAGGTTATGACCAGAAAACCCCTCACCTGTTCTATACTGCGTAGACACTTACTTAACCACCTGTTGTATATAAAGTAGGAAAAATAAACAGAATTTATATTTATACTTTAGTTTTCATTGGACGAAAAGCTAAAAATAAAACAATTGAAACACTGAAAGTGTGGCTTTCAATTTTCACCAGCTTCAGTCATGAGTGTGTTACAATATCTCCTGTAAAATGTTTGCGTGTGTGTGTGTGTGTGTGTGTGTGTGTGTGTGTGCGCACATGTGTTTCCCATCCCTCCAGAGACAGGACAATTGTTTGTTGTGATATTGTAATGAAGCCCTGCGGCCCTCTTAAACTAATCAGCCTCTCTCTCTCTCTCTGTGCAGATGGATCAGTTGTCGGGGCCGTGGGCAGGACGGCGCGGTGAGGCACAGCGTCTGCCTTTTGGCTTTCGCCTTGTGTGACACGTTCTCTGCCTCTCCTGCTCGTTACACGTTAGCATGGAGGCCGACTATCAATCACCCCGGCGGCTCCAGCTGCTGCTGCTCGTCGCTCTGGAGGTGATGATACATGAGCATCATTTTAAGGCAATGCAGCTCTGCAATGCTGCCAACAATTACACAAGTTGTATTTAAGTGTTTTAAGTTTGGGAAAAGTTTGACACTGGAATTATCAGTAAAAAACGTAAGTTTTTCCACGTTATTGAATAAAGTTATTTAAAATTTAATTTTTTCATGATTTTTTATATTATTATTTGCAAGAAAAGGAATATACGTTCCCTTTGTGATTTGTTTGCCTGTTTTTGAGTGAACTTCTAGTTTGTGCTGTTTTTCTGTGAAGCAGCATGTTTGTATAAAAGGTGCGATGGTGTAATTAAAGTTGCGTTTTTGTAAATTAACAATTATACTTTCACACAGAAATTATTCCCTCCAAGGCAAACTTGATCGTCTACACTTTTAGGTTATAAAAAAACCCCCCAATAATGGGTCGATGTCTTACATGAATAACAGTCAATGCTGATTTAAATAGTCACTATGGTTTCTCATGAGTTGAAGAAATAAATCAGAAAAACTAAATAAAAGTTGAATATAAATCCATAATTTTGGTAGGTAAACGGTTTTAATTTTTTAAAACATTAACATATTCGTCTATGATACAACTCTAATATAAATGCAGGTAGAAAATTGTTGTTCAAAATAGACTTCTTGCATATTGTTTAATTTTCTAGCCTTATCTGAAGCTTTGTCTTTTTTTGTCAAATGTTTCAATCATTAAAATTCTCAAAAGTACAGAAATGCGTACATTTGTGAATCAGCTTATTTGCCTGTAATTTGAACAATAATTGGTCAAACATCCGTTTTCCATCATTTGCACACGAGGATGATATACAGAAGCCACAGAGATATGTCACAAACACGTATACAACTTCCTGTCCAGGAATGTGGCAAGCATGTTTTCATACTTAGTGCATTTGTTTCAGATTGTGCATTCCTATGTGTGCCTGAGACCCTATAGCTACATAATGGACGCATTAGGTTTTACTCATCTGCCATGGGCCATGCGTCTGATCTTACACACACATAAACATAATGACATATTTGACAAAGACATAAACACACAAACAATAAGACAAAGACACAAAAGCAGAACACCTGCTATAAGTGCAAAAAAAATAACAAAAATTTTCCCATGTATGGATCAATATTGGGATATAAAGTACACAGTGAGGAGAGGTCAGGGCTGTATGGATTTGACCTGCAGCTTACTGAGCTTACAGAACAGATTAGCCACCAGAGGGACACGTGGAAGTTCAACAACAATGGTGTAAATTTGCTCGGTCTGGGTCTGTGGCAGTGTGTGTGTGTGCAGTGCTCACTTATATGATGATGATGATGATGATGACCATGATGATGGTGATGATGATTGGTTAATTGGAGGCAGCTTGCAAGTGCAATGTAGAGTCTGTGTTTGTGTATGTGTGTGTGTGTGTGTGTTGTTCACAGGTTGTAGTGCAGAGGGAGGGGCCTGCGGTGGCCATGAGAGGCATGTAATATGTTTAAATAGGGCAAAGTAGTGTTTGGAGAATTGGTAATTACTCACATCCCTCTCTGGCCATGGGGACACTGTCCAGATCTCACCCCTCAGCCACACACCGCACATGCTCTCATGCATACACACACAAACACGGTACGAGGCCCAGTCACACGCTCTACACACAAATACACAGTCAGTGCCAGTGAGTGATTCTGCCAATCAACAATAATCAACAGGAGCATAAGAAGTGGACAGAGGCTTGTATAGTAGGTTTCCTTTCCCCATGTTACATTGAAATGAGGGTAAAAGACTTCAGCTCCACCGATTGGCTGAAGTATAAGACGGAACTTCTCCCACTTAGACACACTGCAAATACGGGGGAACAATATAATCTAAAATTAATATAACAACAACTTGTAGTCTTTCTATCTTTTTTTTCAGTAAGTTTAAGGTAACTGTGTCATAAGGAAAAAAGTTTATATAAAGTTCAGAGTATTTGTGGTGGAACAATTGCCGTATTTATCATGATTTTCTGCTGCGCCACATTTATATTAATAATACAACATTAGTTTGCTTAGTAGATAATCCCTTTTGCCCTTTGTGGATTATTTAATAAAGTCCCTTCTACTGTTGAAGATACTGTGAATGTTCGCTTCTTTTCTTTTACCTATGGTGTGGTGTTTTCTCCAAACACTGATGATTCATGTCAATTTCACCATTTTGCACGCATATCATGAGATGCACAGCAACTACTGAATTACGCAGAAACAATTACATCAACAGTTTTAATCAAAAACAAATTTGATCCATTAATAAAATATGCAATGATAATGTTAATAAGGCAGTGTATGAATGGAGCTCCCCCTCCTTTTTCAAGCACTGGTCACACAAGGAAATGCTACAACAAAGTTCAAGAAGAATTAGTTCCTACAGTGTGGTGAGAACAACGCTATGACCAAGAAGAATTAGTTCCTACAGTTTGTGGAGAACGATATGACCAAGAAGAATTAGTTCCTACAGTTTGTGGAGAACAACGATATGACAAACAGCACACCACACACTAACAGATTCCATTCACGATCAACCGACAACAACCGTCAACAAGCGTTGTCCCGACTCTCAAAACTGGAAATCTCACAAAATCGGTCACGGTCAAACGTGACTTTAGAGTAAAGGAGGAGTTGGCAATGATAGTTTTTGGACTTTTTGCTGGAAATTCATGAAGAAAAAACAATGAATGAAGTCGGAGAGATACAGCGTGAGCTGCATGTTACAGTGCGATCTGTACATGCTACAGCGCAACTTGTGCTTCTTCCTTAAGTCAGCTAGCTTCCCCTTGGCTATCGTTTCGTTCCATGTGACAATTCACAGACTGCGTGCTCGGCTGTCCTCAGGGTTCCTCCACACAATTTGACACACAGATTTGAAAATCGGTGCAGCCATAACGTTCTTCCAAGCTGATTGTGGGAAGTAAAATCACTCTAAACATACGTCTCACCACAGGAAAGTCTGGCAAGATCATCTTTAGAACCATCAAACAATCTGTGGACTTTGCTTACTTTTGTCGAAAGGGGGGAATCGGGCCCAAAATCGTAGGTCGTACCCAGCTTAAGACGGATTGGACCATGCTTATGCTAGCCAGACACAATAACTTTTGTAGTCACTAACTGGTACAGATTGTTCCAGAAATGTATTTGTACAACCGACTTCTTTGTCACCACTGTCTATAAAACCAGGCTTCTTTTGAAGAGCAATTTATCCCCCCACAAAGAGGTATTGTAAGTGGATGGTGCAACTCAGCTAATTAGCTAACATAGCGTCCTCTGTTTTGTGCTACTTCTCTTTAAAATGTCAGTTTTCAGTGATCAGGTCTTCAGAAATTACTGCTCTTTTTCACCACCCATCTGCAAATAGTGAGCATGGACAGGTCATTTTAGGCTGTATTTATATTAAATTATAAGTATAAAGTCTCTTTGACTGTTTCTCTGCTTCCAAAAGATGTAGGAAAAATACACTGACCACTGAGCTCAATCAACGGAGAGTGGAAAAGAGTCTTTAAATTGCGCACTAAACTATCTAAAATCAAAGTCCGTCTGTGTGTGTGCGTGTGTGTGTTTTGGGTGAGAAGGTCACAGGTGGCGCCAAACTCCATTCCGGATTGGGTGTTTAACTTGACTTTCCACTGTCCCACTTTTACCCGTTCTGGCACTTACTTCAAGTGGTACATGGAGTCGTGACCGCAATCCCACATTCTGCGTAAGAGGACCTTTTCCTCACTCATAATATTGACTCTGATAATGTTTTCATCACTACGAGGCTGCAGCCGATCAGATGGACGGCATTCTGCACAGACCAAACACGCGGCGCGGCTTCTGCGTGACTGAAGGACAGAGCGGCTAATGTTGCTCTTACCTTTTTACCTCTGAATCAATAAAAGACGCTCTTTCAGTTTGGAGCAGAGAAGCCTGTGTGTGTGTGTGTGTGTGTGCGCTGTTCGCTCATCAAGACGTGTGCACTTGCTCAGCTTTCAGAGGCCTATCGTTCTGAGTGTTTCGAGAAAATGGACGTGAAAATATACAGAATTGGCTGTAATTATATGTGAACGTTTATTTAAGTTTGAGGGCAGCGTGGAGGGGGAAAAAAAGACAGACGGACAGAAATCCAGATGAGGGGCTCGTCTGCGTGTTGAGCAGAGTGGGTTAAGCCTGTGTGTGTCTGCATTTCACATTGTGGCTTGATGATGTTGTCTGGGCCAATCTGCCGGAGTGAATGGTTTGAATTTACCAGCCCACGACAGTCAAATTGTCCTAATCACTAAGTAAATAGATACTTCCCCAAGCTATCAGGGCACACACGCCGACAAAACGGCCCGCGCGGAGGAGGTTGAGGGGTGAAGAAAGAGAAAACTTTCACTGTTAATTGTTGTTTTCCTTCTTATTCCAACCTATAAACACCCGGTGTAATTATTCATAAGTGCCACTTTGATTCGGACAAATTTGTTTGAAAGAGGCTTAAGGTGTTTCGCTCGAGTTATTCCCTTACAAAGTTTGGGTTTGTGCACGGAGGGTCTTTCGCTCGCAGTGTTTTCAGTTAAATTGAAGCTGAGAGCCGGGGGTGGGATAGAGTTACACACCTTGTGCCCCTTTCTGAATGACTTGCCTCTAATCTAACCCAATCTGGCTTTCTGCAAACCGTATGGTGCTATATTTCTTTACATGCACCGGGTCTTAAGATAGGATAACAACTGATGAAGATAATCCACTTTAATTAATTAGATTTGTTTTTAAAAAAAACGGCTTTTAGCTGCAGTGAATGCAGCACCTCTTGTAAACATTTAATTAAAGTTTACGGTGGATTATGTGCTGAAATTTGAGTCTATCTTGATTTAAAAGCACAAACAGATGCGCACACTCATAACACAGGAAATTTGCTGGGATAAGCATGTGCAACAAGGCATTTATACCACATTATGTCGCCCTGCAACTATAAAACAAATATAATTCAAAAGGAAGTCAATCTTTTGGAGCATGTTCAGATGGTTCCTGTTTAAAACTGAGTTAGCTATATTTAACATAAAACATTGTAGTAAGTCATTTACAGCATCCACACTCCAAACACCTTCAGTTTCTCCTCCTGACACAACTACATGCATGTTTTATGTTCATAAAGCAGAACAGAAGTGTTGTGTATGTTTTGGAAATCAAGGCCCAGTCAGGTTAGCGTACGGTTCACCACTGATTTGAACATTAGAGTGTAGTTCAGGCCAAGTCGGCAACCCAACACCCCAGTATAGAGTGTCTGTCATGCCTGGTTTACACTGGACCCATGTCTGGAACAGGAGAAGTGAGGATACTGTGACACGGCCAAGATTGAAGCTCTCAAGTGGAGCACGGCTCACGCAGTGTCAAGGAGGAGGAGGGGGAGGTATGAAAAATGCCACTGAATGCGTTTGACACAGATCTGATGTTTGGGCATTTTCCACTTTGAAATACTAAAAGAAACATTTATAAGCTTTGGCTATGAGGTAGTTTAACGCCTTATGGCCCGTGTTGGAGGTGATACTCCATCATTTCATTACATGGGGAAACATGAGCTTCTGAACGGTTACATAAATCAAATTTTAAGGTTTTATTGTCGTGATGTTTGATATATTACTGTAAAATTTAACTCTGACTTGGCTGAAAAGATTATAAGAAGAACATGAAATAAAATCTAATATAAAGATGAAACTTGTATTTTGACTTGCAAGTGCTTTGGCTGGCCGTACTGTACACGACGGGCCGCGTTAAAGGACAAAAAAAAAAGTACACGATCGTCTAGACACTTGTGTATCGGATGTCCACATAACGCGGCTTATAGGAGCTCCCAGTCTTCTTAAGGTACCTAAACAGCAGCCGCGAGCTTTACAGTCTCACATTAACGACAACGCCAAATACCACAGGCTGCCTTTGAGCTGTAAACTGTAAATGAGGCAGCTCAGACTGTGTGTGTGTGTGTGTGTGTGTAAGAGAGAGGACTATACAAACAGCTTTTTAGCAGTTTGGGGTGTGTGTCTAATGTTTCTGCGTGTGTGTTTATGGGATAATTAGGACTGGAGTTACACCATAATTAGTTTTGTGGCATTCCCACAGCACAGAGGATCGTGTTGCAGCTCATATGCATAATTAGGGAAATAAACATTGAGGCCTTTGGTTGGCTGTTATGAATCTTTCAGCGCTTTCCTTTTTTCCACTCCTCTCCCTCTTCTTATCTTCTTTTATTCGGACACATTTTCTTTCCTTCCTTCCAGTTTTCAGGGGAAAAAAACAGGGAGAGTTGAAGACGCCTACATTTGCACCTACTTTTATTTTGAAAGGGCATCCATAAAAGTGAAGACGGAAAGCAGAGTGTCCATAAAGATCTAGTGGAGGATCAATTAAGATGTAGGAGCCAGAGGAAATAAAATGTCTTGACAGCACACACACACACACACTACACATTCTTCAGGTTTGGAGGTAAGACAGCTCCGGTATCTTTTCTGCTTCTAATTTTAGTTTACAGTACACGTCTGGTTTTGGAGATCTGACTGTCTATAGCGCCCCCTGTGGCACTGGATGACTCACACTGTTATACGCAAGTAACACTCTTGTACAAGTACAAAACAGAGACTTATAAATCATCAATCAATGATTGTTTCTGTGCGCATTCAGGTTACATCGTGCAGTTCAAAATCTAGAAGTAAAAATAAACCGTTTTCCCTCCTCTGCTGTTCTGTTTCTCTCTTTTTTTTTCACACTGGCGCTCCGCTGCAGACACATGATGTCAATCCCTCTATTTATTATGTTTATTTTGCTCGCTCTCCCTTCATAACATACTGGAAATGTCAGCCTCAGTTTCTAGCTATGTGTCTCTTGGCTGGACATTTAAAGACATGACAGCAAGAGTCTATTTTTCCTCTGTGTGTGTGTGTGCGACAGATTTTTCTTTACACCTCATGCTGACATTGACATTAGCCATTTAGATCTGTGTGTATTTGTGTTTCTCCAGAGTCACAGGCCACGCTCACTTTGCAGCAGCTGACGTGTGTATTTGTTTGTGTATGTGCGCGCGTGTGTCGCCATATTTACAAAATCTCCCTAATGAGAAATAATCGAGGTGCAGCACTAATTATTTTTTGCCACAGTCGATTTATTTTTCCAGCTAAAGTCCTTATTTTAAAACTGGTTATTGCTCCATAGATGTAACGAAAAATCAGAGTACGTGAAAAGTCCAACTCCACCCCCATACATCCACTCTCTTAGCGTTGTGTTTACAAGGTTGATTTTGAAATGGTTATGACCTGCGGGTGTTTATAAGGAAAGTTTAGCTTTTGAACATGTCAGAAGTCACCGAAACAGAGTCGCCACAGGGGGAGAAATTAGTTCCAGAGAGGAGGGGGGAGGAGAGGGAGAAACATGAAGGGTAAGGTGAGGAGAGGAAGAGGAGGGCCCTGGAAAGATGAGGTGGAAACGGGTCCAGAGAGCAACATTTTATCATGTTCGTTTATTTAATCAATCAAATATGGATTTGTACTTAAGCAGCAAGACATAATTGCCCCTTGATTTCACTACAATATATACAAATGTAGTTATGCAGGCCTGTGTACTAGAAGTGCAGTTTTATGTATCTGCACGTGTGTGTATGTGTGACGGGGGTGCAGATTGCAGCTTTCTTAGCTGACAGAGAACAGATGTTAAGAACGTGCTAAATGACCGATTTGTTTATAATCAGCCTGACATTTAATGTGTTAGGGTTTACATGCGTGTGCACGTGAAATCCAATGAGGGTTTTTCTTTTCGACTAGCTATGTCTGAATGGAGCGATTTTTTTGTTGCACAGAAACACACTCACCCGTTCCTATCCATTTACTACACAGACTGTATAAAAAGATGGACGACATGACAGCTCACTAAAAGTGAAGCCAAAATATTTGGAGTGCCCCCTGCTGACTGGCTGCAGTATAGGTCATAAAGCCCGCCTCCTCCATGTTAACAGATGGGACATGAGTTAAACTATAAAATCAAAATACACAACAAATACATTTTTCTCAAACATGGTTTCTGTCATTATAGTGAGTTATTATCATGCTGATTTACACTACCAGAAAAAAAAGTTTGGACACACTTTCCCATTCACTTGTATGAGAAAATGGTAGTGTATGTCCAAGTGTACAAGTGTATTTTTAATTAGTTATTTGATGCTGTAAAAAAGGATGATTGACAGCTCTGTTGACAAATACAGCTCCTGCAGCCGATCTGTTCTGGATTAGCAGAGTAGAGGAGGATCAGAGAGAGGAAGCGTAACTAAAACAATCACTACAGTCACTGAAGTTCCCATATCCGTGAACCTCTGCTTCAGACCAACACAAAGAAGTCGTTAAATACACCGGCATGCTGGATCTTTGCTGTTTTTTTGGGTAAGTTAAGTGTGTGTTGTGGTTAGCGGAAGTGGCTACGGCGGCGTCACCCGCTGATCTCTACTGCACAGACTCTGGCTCCAAATGACGTCACCATCGCAAGATGGCATCGCCTATCACAGGGGCTATTTTGGCATCAATTCCATACAATGAGAGCAGATGGAGACGCGCCGTCCATCTATCCATACAGTCATTGATTTACTGTAACATGCATTATTGGCTTAAATGTTCCCAATCACAGAAGCTCATTAAAACTTTCACACTCCTCTCTTCAAATATGTTGCTTTTCCAAGATTTTAAATATCTGAGTTAAAGATTTAAATAGAACAATTTAATTAATTCATATATCACTTATTAGATCCCTGCAATAAGCAATATGTAGCTCATCGTCTTGTGAAGGTTACATCACATTTATTCTTTTATACAGCGCTAGGATTTTATCGGCCTATATAAAAGGATATTGGGGTGTACGTAGATATGCAGTGTATGTTTGGTGTGATAGTGTGAAGTATTTAATCCATCACAGAGAATGAACTGGATGGATATGAAGTAGTTAATTGAGAAAGGTCACATAAACGCCGCCTGATAGAATGCATTTGATTTCTCTCCAACTCAGCAGGGACAAACGCACCTCCACACAAGCACTCACACACTTTACAGCAGACACTGAAACACGCACACACCACCTGTAAAAGCTGAGCATAAAAGTATAGTCATTCGTTTTTTCCATGAAGAGTGAAAGAAAGAGAAACGGAGAGAAAGAAACACACACATTTGCTCACATTCAGTCACTTCTGAGCCTGTTTTGTCCAACAGCTGCACTTCCTCACTGCCACGACTCAGCACATTTCCATCAACCACCTCTGCCAGACCACAACACACTCCACTTCAACACACACACACACACACACACAGACAGCTGAGTGCATTAGCCGTGTAGATTAATGAAAATGTCTCCATGTACGAGGAAGAGAATACCTTGCACTGTGAAATTGCTTGCAGACCGCTGTGTGTGTGTGTGTGTGTGTGTGTGTCACGACAGAACAGCATGTTTCCTCTCAAACCATGTTTCTGTCTACTTCTACTACAACTCCTCTCTCTCTGTTTCCTTGTCTCCTACTCCTTACCGCTCGCTTCCTGACCATTCATTTACACTTGTCAAGAGGCAGGCCATTAAGCCCAAAAAGCCTGCGCCGAAATTTTATTACAAAACCATTTGTATTCCTGAAAGAAAAATAAATCCGACGTCCCCTCCGACTGCATTAGAGCGGCAGTTTGGTGATTTGTTTAGGTTGATAACACTCACGGCCCGGCAGCCACTCAAAATAACCAGACCTCCTTTCTGTCCGCCATGCTTGCTTTCTTTCCTCATACAAGGGCCCTTGTCTGGATGTCAACTGGCCGGCTGTAACACAAAGTCATACTTTATTTGACTTCTATTAGGAGAGCAAGACGTCTAATGAAGAGGGCTGTTTATGCACTGTGGGGTCTATATGTCTGAGGAGGGAAGGGAGGCAGGGATGGAGGAGGGGAAGTGGTCTCAATAAAGCAGTTGGATTTGCTCAGAGCTCTTGTAAAAGCAAGTGGGCCCGATCAAAAGGACCAGGAGGGAGGCGGCTAACGGGGCGGATCGCGTCCCAAAAGTCGGCCGCTTGTTTGTGCACATAGTCTCAATTTAAGTTTCAAGCAAGATCTACAAATTGCTCCTTCCCCTGCTTAAAAACTCGACTTCCCAGACCGTTCGTCTGGCTGTTTCACGGTCGCAGCGTTTCATGGCAGTATCCATGGGCAGGCGCGGGCGGGTTGGGGTTTTATCTTCCTGACATAGTAGCAATTGCGCGATGTGATGGCCTTGGAAAAGTAATGGCTATTAACGTGAGGCTGCCAGAATGAAACCCAACTCTGGATGACTGGGAGAACGTTCCCACATCTCTTGTTAAATTGTCTCTGTCTGCTCATTCATTCTGTGCAATTTGTTTTTTTGTTCTATTTCTTTCTTCTCTTGGCTCTCCCTCCTCTCTCTCTCTCCACTGGGCCTTGTTTGAAGTCTGCTTCAGGCCAGTAAAAGAGACCCCCCCGTCCTTCCCATGGCTGTGTAAATGACAGCTAGTGAAACGCGATACACTGGCCCACCATTAAAAAGAAAAAAAAAAGGGCCATGATAGCCGGGCCGCTCGCTCTGTTAATCAAATTCGCCGTAATTGTCATCTGAAGATTTTAAAGGACGCAGAGGGAAGAGCATGAGACGAACCTCTGAACCTGCAGCCCCGAGGTCAGCGTGCGTGTGTGTGTGTGTGTGTGTGTGTGTTCAGGGATCGTCTGAGAGTTTGTATATGGTCATGCTGAGTTAAGGAGCCGTGTCTGACTCTCCTGAGGGAGTCTATCGTCCACCCACTCTCTGTCTCTCAGTCGGGTTGTCTGTTTCTATGTCTCCCCGTGTTAAATCCTCCCACCCGCTCTGTCTGTTTTTACTCTTTCTCTCTCTCTCTCTCTCTCTCTCATCCTCTCCATCAGTGGCCTCCTTTTTAACTGTGGTTATAAAGATTGTCTCATGTTTTGAGCTATTTTTAAAGGGCCAGTTCACCGATTTTCAACCTCAGTCTTATCATGCTATTTATGGGGAGCTAATGCCATTATGGTCGGAAAAAAAGCGATTTGGCTCTGTGCCTTTGGAGGACGCTATCCGCAGTATTTCACTCCAGCATCTCTCGCTGGGCCGTTCCTTTCAGAGGGAGGGGCGCAATGCATGCTGGGTGTTGTAGGAATGTAGAATGGGCGAAACCACGAGTTGTTTGTACAACTTTCTCCACAGCTATGGCGACAATTTCAAATATTATTGCTTCTATCGATTACAGAGAACACCAGCTTTGACCGACAGTGGCTTTTTCCATTGCTCTTCTTAGACTAACAAGTAAGACATTAAACAGGCTAAAGGCTAATTAACTGAAACATGAGAGTGTGTCATGTATTTTTCCTGTATATTTCTATCCATCCAGTTCTCTTTGTGCTACAGCAAGATCTAGAAAGACGATTAGACATAGTTTAACAGTTACAAATCTCATTGTAGAACTGTTCTCCAGATCTGAAACCAGCCCGCTGCACACTTTTGACGACGTTTAATCCCCCAGCTCAACCACGATCCCGATCCAACATGTGTCTCTTCGATCAGCTAAAGTCTGACTGGTCCTAAAGAGGAGTGGGAGGCGGTGTACGATCATTGAGAGCGACTCAGAGCCATAATAAACAGATATAACTACTTCTTTGTTTTACCACACGCCTTAATGTGGCAATCCTGTTTTTTAAGCGTCATCGTGTGTCAGCACTTTTTAAGCTGGTCCGACACGTTCAACACCTTCCCTGCTTTAATAACAGAAAGGACATTCTGTTGAATGATGAGTAATGATAGTCAGCGGGTGTCTAACAATGAAAACTTATTAGGCAAACAGGATGAAAACACATGATGGTGCCAATCATCGACATGTGGTTGTGCTCTTTTTTGTGCCACCAGGAATCCAACCGGCGAATGAGGTCCAAAGAGCCGACTCCCACTGGACAACCTGCATGACTTCACATCACTCAGCGAGCGTTTCACAGGGTAACAGACCGTATTACAGCACGGGGCAAATATGCACTTTATTGCCTACTCAAGCCTTTGATTCTCCTTTCTGCTCCATTTGGATTTGACATAAAGTGTGCAATATGGTAGCCTTGATTTCTGCTCCAGGCGGACGGGCAGCTGGCTGGAGGGGATGAGAGACGGGGAGGGAGAGAGAGAGAGAGAGAGGGGAGTGCGGGGCGAGTTAACGACAGAAATTGAATTCTGTCCGTCCCAAACGAAGCATTCGAGTCGTGACTGTGTTTATGTGAGCGTCTGTGCGTGTCGATTCACACCCGTGCGCTACTGACCGCGCGTTTAACAAGGCGTTCCAGTGATCCTGCAAGCACAAGTGTTTACCCAAAGTCCTGACCTCCTTGCACCGACACTTTCCCTGCCGATATAAATACCACACACACACACAAACACACGCACATACGGCAGCAACGGTGCGCGTAACCCAATCCACATTGTCCTCCATTCTTCCCATTGGCTGACATCTTTCACATGTCCTGCTCGCGACCAATCAGATCGCACGTCCTTAATGATACAAAGGATATTTTTACACCGAGCACTTGTTGTTGAGAGGCCTTCTGTAAAAATTGTGTTAGGGTGGGAGCGGGATCATATTGGGTTGCAGTGCAAGCATGTGTTTGTATGCTTGTGTGTACGTGTGTGTGTGGCGTGAAACCAGATAGGTCAGAGGAGCCTGCGCTAATATGTCCAGAAGAATGCTCATGACGAGGTGCTAACTCGCAGTGATTGCAACTGGTGGTGGCACAGAGAGAGAGAGAGAGAGGGAGAGAGAGCAAGGGCGCTCCAGTTTTATTTGGGTAGCTGTGGAAAGGTCCCATCATGCTTCATGTTGACAGGACATATGTCAAACGGAGAGTGATGCAACAGGCCTGGGTCTTTTTATGTCGCGTTGCACGGCTCCGGTTACCCCCACATATTTCTTGTTGGAAAAAGTGGTTCAAATATTTCAGCCTGGATTCAAATGACTCAGGAAATTAACTTTATGAGGCCACTTATATTAGAATCTGTTGAATCTTTGGATTTGCAACTACTGCTGGAATCTCAAAAACTTCTAGACTAATGCTAAAATGTAATGCTCATGATTCGACTTTAAGAGTTTACATGTTTCTGCTAAAAGTCTTGTAGTTGTTATGTGGCATGTCTTCTACCCCTCACCACTGCAATTGTTAAAGGGATAGTTCGGTTTGTTCGAAGTGGGGTTGTATGAGATACTTATCAGTAGTAAGTGTACTACATACAGTGGAGGCCGGTCAGCACGGCCCCGGTGTTAAGAAAGCAGCCGGAGTGCCTATAGGCTAAATGCAGATAGGGTCAGTTTCGCACGTAATTTATCCACTTATAAGGACGTCTCACCTAAAAATCAATAGTGATATCGATTGTACGCTATATTTGAATAATTCACCACGTTTAACTTTTCAGTAAGAAAGCCTCTTTATTTGGCACTACTTTCTGTGGACCGCAACACATACGTGTTACTACGCCTGCAGCGTACGGTGTCGGATCAGCTGTTTGTGTCAGTGGTTCGTAGAAGGGACAACAAACTAAAGGAAATACAACATTATGGAAACGACAAGGCGCTGTTCACAGTGGGGACCAGAGGACATTGTTTTCCGTCATACCTTTCTGACCCTGTACACAGAGGTCCCTCCAGTGAAACACACTGTGTGTGCAGCAGATTGAGTCTAAAATGCATGTGATGGGTGTCTAATATCATGTTTTGTTCACAGCTGTTAAATTGCTCTAAAACATTCCAGCTTATCACCTGATGTGTGCTGGGAGTGTATCCACTCTCACTGATGTCACTGATGAGTCTGATAGGCTCCTTACAGCGCTGGAAGGTGAAAAACCTTCAACTGCCACCGCTGTGTTAACCACATGCAAATGTGTGTGTACAGTATGCCTGTGTGCATTTACATATTCCTGCGTGTCTGTGTGTGTGTGTATGAAGGAGCAGCCAGCATGTAGACAGAGCTCCATATTAAGAGTGTAATTTATGTAAAAGTTCTCGTGTTCAGCCGTCATTTCCTTTTGATGTTGGGGATCTCTGTCAGAGAAACAATGAGGAAACGTTGCAGAGGAGAAAAGGGTAATTCCTTTAACACGACACCCTTTGTTCTCATGTTCTCTCTCTGTTAATCACTTCTGTTGTGATACTTTTCCCCCTCCTTCTCTTTCACTCTCTCTTTCATAATTGTCAAATCCACTCGTGCTTTACTCATTCATGGTTAGGGTTGGCTATGTTTGTGTGTTTCAGCATATTACTTCTCTGTAACTTAGTTAGGGTTAGAATGGACACACACACATTAAGAACTAATGGAGCATTTTTGCTTATTTTCCTTTTTACTTTGTGTGTTTTTGCACGCCTGTTAAGTGTCTGCTTTTATGCATGTAAGAACGTGACTGCATCTGCCTTTCATTGTGTGTGCGCTCGCGTCCGTGCATGCGTGCGTGTGTCTGTGTTTATCGATACAGCTAATGGATTTTCTGCTGGCCCAAAGTTTGTTTGTTCAGTAACCCAATATGGCGGTCGGTTTATAAGGCAAGCCTTCAGAATAGAAGCATGACTCATGAGTCTGTCTGACACAACCATCAATGACCTGACACCCGTATCAGGTAGCAGGGGAGGGAGAGAGAGAGAGAGGGAGGAAGGGGGGAGGGAATAAGAGGAGGAACAGTGATGATCGATAGAGCATCGAGACAGGGCGACATTTTAACCTTAAAGTGGGAAAATGAAAGTTTCGAAGGCAGAAAGGAAGACGGACACAAAGGGAAAGACCCGAAAATTTAGATTACATTTCACTAAAGGGCAGATGAAGGTCAACCAAACTTCTCATTAAGTTTTACTATGACATAATCTGATGAGCAGACACACAGATGAGCAGGCAGGCTGCAGACAGAGCATTACTCACACAAGCCAGGTAGTCTGACTGTCCTCATTCTCTGCACGCACCACATAAAAAGGAGACTGAAAGGCATAACTCATGAAAGGGATTAAAATTAAGCCTTCTATTAAATGCTGTATGTCTGATGGCGAGCGGGAGTTTGAAAAGAGCTCTTGTGACGCCGCAAAGAGCGACTGAGATGAAATCATGGCTGATGAACAGCATCTGGAAATGTGCTGTACGCAGGGAGGCTATGAAGTCAGATTACACTGAGCTGGATGGACGCACATGTACATGAGATGTCTATGAAGTAAAAGCTCATAGAAGACTTTAAAGCAGCTCTGCAATGATTCTGTATTGATATGGTAGCATGGAAAAAGAGCCAGGTTACTGTACATGTAAGGGTTTCAAGCAATGTAATAATGGAGCCTACGCTAGCCCCGCCCCCCTTTACCAACTGTCAGCTGTCAAACGTTCTGTTCAGGCTCGGTTCATACACAGTTTACTGTAATTACATTGGCAGATTTATAGCTCAACATTATCATTAATAGCTGATGGGTTAATAAGCCTGTCACTAGTAGATTTTATCAGCTGTAGGCAGCTAGCATAATAAGCTAATGTTACTCAGATAGGTGGTTGATACTTGTGTCTAACAGGATCTTCAATATACTCTTGTTGACGACTTTCATGATATAATGCCAAAAGACACAAAAGCTACTTTTAACTTCATTTTCTGGGGGGAGCTGGCATGTCGTGTCATGAGCGCCTAGCTTGCAGCGGCAGTTTAGAGTGGAAGCAGACACCGGTGTTTCAGTTCAACAAGTGACCATGATAACTGGGGACTTTCAGCCGAATATGTCTGTGGTTGTCATAGTTTACAGCAGCTGTTGAAAACCAGGAAGAGAATATTTGGAGGTAGACGGTAATCAGTCTGTATGGACACCGGAGGGTGGCCGGTTCAAGTCCCGGAATGGACCAACCATGGAATTGGGGCCGTCGAGGGGCCCTTGAGCAAGGTACCGAATCCCCTACTGCTCGTCAATGCATGTCCATGTGCAGCCCCCGCACTCTGACATCTCTCCATTAGTGCATGTCCATGGGATCCTGTTTGTGCATGTTTGTAAAAACAGGATTACTAAAGTACATCCTCAATATGTAGCTGTCCTCGTGAATGCTTCTTTCTTGTTTTTCATCACAAGCTCATAACTGTTCTGTTATTTCTTTGAAGTGTTGTTTGTGCAAACTTGTCATGTAGGCTACTAAGGCTCAGTGGCGTTTTGAAGGCTGCTTGTTGTTACGCTTAAACAGGAAGAGAGCAAGACACTCATTTAACCGAAACCGCTTGTCATCAGTTGTTTGGAGGTATTTCGGGTTTAGGGCAAGTGATGCCGAGTAAAAAAAAAACGATATGCAAAGAGTGCATGAAACCTGTTGCTCAACCACCTGAAAAAAACACCACAAAGTGCAGCATGATGAGTGTGTGAAGGCCGAGAGGAATAACGTCGCTACTCCCCGTCCTTGTCCAGCGTCAAGTGAGACATCCATAACAGCGATGCTGCACAGCTTGACACCACTCATGCATTTCACATGCAAAACAATGATGATCGTAGAAGGAGCACTGTTCTTACCCTACAGATAGAGCCACTTAGTCCTATCAGTGTAGTTAAGTAGTATTTATAATATTACTAATAACTAATATTAGTTAATTGCCTGCGGGGACGTCGTCCTGGAAATCCCTCAGGCCCGGAGGACCGTGGGGCTCTGCACCTTGTGCGGAGTCTATCCCGGTCTTTCCGGGTCGGGGTGGTCTCTGTGGGTGGCACTCCCTGCGGGCGTAGACTGTGACCCCTTCCGATGCGGATGTCTCCCATAGGTGGCGTTTTCCTCACCTGTTCCTCAGTGTCCTGATTGATTTGATTTGATTTGATTTGATTTGATTTGAATATTTGGAGCGTACACTTTCCCCAAGCCAACAAGAGGAGGAAGCTGTTGCTCTAAACTCTAATACATGAGCATCAAGGACTGGCAGTAAATGTTACAATGTTAAATGGGGTTATACAGTCATGCTGTGCAGGGGTTTCATGGTAGTCAAATAGCTCGGGCTGAGGGGACCATAAACATGTTTTTTGAATATACGCTAATACGCAGAACCCACTGCTGTGATAACATCTATTAGCATTAACATATCTAATGTTTTAGGATCAAACTGTAAGTAACAAGGGAAGAGGAAGACAGTCAGCAGGTGAGATGCGAACACAGATGTGAAATGAACATTTTGCTAAATTAGCATACAAGGAAATAGACTATAAAAAGTGATGAAAGGGAACAAGGAAATAAAAAAATATGATAATGAAACAAGAAGGGAATTTACCATTATAACAGACCACAAACAAGCCCTTAAAAATGAAGCAAAGCAGCAGAAATCAAACTAGGAAATGTTACTGAAAGTGGAGCTTATTGGTGGTCTCGCCATGATTGGCTTTAACATTTCACACCTCTGTCTGCCCTGCTCCCTTCTCCTGCAACAGCTCCAACCGTCCCCCAGCATTGTGCGCACAAAAAGAGGATGGATCATCTTACCTTTTCAGGAAGGCAGAAAAAAAAACAGGCCGAACCTAAAACTTCCTAAAAACACAGGGGAGAGAAGGGGGAAGTGATGGTAGAAGCAGGGAGGAGGGAGTGGAGCTGGGCGAGTGAGTAATGGGGTGAGAGGGTTTTTTATAAAGGGTGGTTTCTTATCAAAACACTGTACTTCATGCAGATATAAAGATACAGTAAAACCATGAAGGTGTTTTTATTTGAACAAGGATTCATTTAACACTATGCAAACTTTTTGTCACAGCCAGGATGAAATGTGGAGCACCCGTAATCACAAACACACATGTAAACACGCACCTATACGCACACACTTTGCATGTTGAATCATGCCAACCTCATTGTGTTTCACCATGCCAGCAGCTTGATTTATGACATTAATTAGAACAGTTGATACTAAGCTACTATATTAATGCCTGCTCAGGTTACATCCAGGCTCTCAGTGACTCATACATAAATACCACTGACCTGTTTGCACTGATCTCTGTAAATCTTAATAGATTTGGAAGTGACTCCACATGTTGACTTTTAGCTACTGCAACAATTATTTGGTTTCCTGGAGTCCTTGCGGTCTATATGTGAGTAACACTTAATCTCAATGTTGCCAGTTTGATTCTGGCTAAACACCTTTGTTGAAATCTTTAACTCTCTCGCTCTTACTCAATATCTGCGTTTACAGTCGATTTTCAAAATAAAGGCACAAATGTTTTTTGGTCTAAGAACTTCCTGGCTGCTGCTGCTGCAAAGCGTTTGCTCATAATATATCATTGTTTGGTCTGTGTAAATAATATAAAGAGTTCCTAAATTTGTAATCTTGAAGATCTCAGCTTTGCTCTCTTTGGCGGCACCTATGGCGATAAACTGTAACACTTCCCAGATATCATGACAGTGTTGCATGTGTGACGTCCACGGTTGGCTCCGGTTGTAACCCTTGATTTTCCTCGCTTTCCTTTTTGCCTTCATCTGAGTGTCGAGTTTGTTTCTTTTTCTTTTGATTTTCACTTATTTTTGAAGTTGTATCTGTAGTCATCGATCTTTTCTTTGTTTGTTCAGTAATAGTAGATCACCGTTTACTCGCAACACTCGCAGAGACCGGAAAAGCAGCCGCTTAGCTCCGCCTACCCTCTCTGGCAGACCAACCACTGCTGGGTGATGGAAAACGCTTCACCAGCTGGGTGCCACTTGTGATTTTTTGTTTCGTGAAAGTTGCCACAGACACCCGGTCTGTAATAATACGATATACTGCAAATAGCTTTCATCAGTGGGCCATAGGCTCAATCACCATTGTGTTACCTCATTCGGCGATAGATAGTGACTTAACAGACATTTATTTACATGAAAATCTGCTCTAAATTCAAAATGTCCTGAGATGAGACTGAGGGATATATAAATTAATATTAATTGATTTATTGATCTTAAAAGGCTGTTCTTTTGAGATATGTAACCTCTCTTTTTTTCAGCTGTTTATCTGCGTTTGTGCCTTCTTATAGAAAATATAAATGATCACAAAATCAGTACAGAATTTACATTTGCAGAAAAAACGATTCGACATGTACAATTTGAATACAGCGTAAATGTAAGTCAAGGTACACAGCTGCTTTACATGGTGATTGTTGACATCTAATCGATAAAGGATTTCAGAGTACGGTATAAAGTAGATCTGAGTTCTTCCAGTTCAAGGTGTTGCATAATATGATAAACGATGTAAGTGGAATGTAGGTCCATTCCCAGTTTGGTAGAAATAATAAGGGTTCTGTGTCTTGCCACGCTGGAAGCCTTCTACCTTTTACGATATCGGACAAAGTTTTAAATACAGATTCCTAAAAGTTGTATAATTACGTGTTCCCCTACGATGAATGAAATTACTTTGATGCCGAATATTTAAAACTGTGTACTAGGACTTTTCCTGGTACGTACACTCACTCGCTATGTTTCTGGTGAGGAGAGCCGAAATCTAAGTTCAGTCCTTGTCTCGCCCTGCCTTTGAGCCATATCAGAGGGACTTTACAGAAAGTTGAGACTTCTCGCACACACACACGGGGTGGATGTTATCGTCCCGATCAGGTATGTATGAGAAAAACGACACACACAGACTCACTTGCCCTCTAGATAAGGAGGTACAAGTTTCCAGTTTTCTACTGCAGCACATATCCTGTTACTAATACTCTGCCCTGGGCATGCACGCCTACACACACACACACACAGGCCTGGGGCAGAGGAACATCAACTTCCACTGTGAGTCTCTGTTTCTCACCCTTTTGCTGGCTTTCACCTCTTGATCACCTCTTAGCTCACACTGTGACCTTTTCACACCTGTTCACATGAAACAAAGACAAACGTATTCAGGACTGAGAATTGGCCATAAAAAGTGTATAATGAACTGTATTAAGTCTCCAAACGTTATACAGTGTGGGGTTAATATGTAACTACACAGACAAAACATGCAACATGTAACGTCACAAGGAAGTAGACAACTTTTTTGGCGCATCGTCAAAAATCTAGGCGGGTTAGGAAATAAGCAAAAAACAATAACTGTTAAAAATTAGTGGTTTAACTTTCAACCAACTCATCCACCCTGTCATTAGATACTTAATTACTACTGTAAACTCTACCGTAGCAACTATTCTGCATGACTTAATATGACACAAAGGATTGCACGGCTTCCTTTCCCACACACCTTCCTTGCGGCTGCATTTGCCCTTTTGACTCCAATAAATCAAAACAATAAACACATGACTGATTTACAGCCAACACATAAAGGTGCGACAGGATTAGCAGCTTTGCAACATGACGCTAAATTGCGGGCAGATGTCTCTCATTATGGATCGCTCGTCTCTCCGTGTCTGCGTTTATTGTGCAATGTAGCGTATAAGAAAGATGACAGATGATAGCAGGTAGAGGTATGAGGATATGAGGATGAAACAGCAAGTTAAAGGGAAGAAAGTGCAGGTGAGTGTGTGTAGGGTTACAAATGTCAGGGGAGTTAGGGCCCTGCCTTTTCTCTGGAACAGGTGCGACTCACTTCCTCAAGGCCAGGTTCACGTAAATTTGACTCTGAAACCTTATATTTCCTTACGCCTGTGAGACCTGCATCCTTCTGTCTGTGACTTCCATCTTCAGCTCGCTCTAACTGCCCGTCTGTCTGCTTGCCTCTCGGCAGGCAAGTCGAATTCACTAGTATTCAATTGTGTGAATGAAAACATTGTTCTTTTATTAAGTTCCTGTATTGGTTTATCAGATTGTAGAGCTATTTCCTGGTTTGACTGGAATACATTTATCTACTGACTTTACTTAAATTATGTTTCACATTTGAGAGGCCCACCATTAAAGAACTATTAGAAGGTGGGTCATTGAGTCGGACCAAGAAGCAGCTCTGTAAACGGAGAGAGTTTAACTTTCCTTTACACTTCACGGGAGCTGGCATGTTGTGGCATTAGCGCCTACCTTGCAGAGGCAGTCTAGAGTGGAAGAGTAAACAACAAAGACCGGTGTTTCAGTTCAACAAGTGACCGTGTTAACTGACGACTTTTAGCCAAATGCGTCTGTGGTTGTCGTAGTTACAGCAGCTGTTGAAAACAGGATGAGAATATGTAGCTGTCCTCGTAAATGCCTCTTTGTTGTTTTCATTACAAGTTCAAAATACACGTATCTGTTACGTCTTTGAAGTGTTGTTTTGTGCAAACGTGTCTTGTAGGCTACTACCGCTCAGACACGTTTTGAATGCTGCTTGTTGTTACGCTAAAACAGGGAAAGAGTGACTCGTTAAACGGAAACACGGGTCCCCCCCGAAACGCCTCTTCAGGGTTGTTTGTAGGAAATATTTAAATAGGGCATGAGATCTGTGTCTGCGCCGCAAAGCAACACAACTAACTTGTTCAACCACCTGAAAAAAACACCACAAAGTGCAGCATGATGAGACCCACAGGCATATTTGTATTTATTTTATAAGGAAACGTGTCGCTACACCTGAACTATCCTACTTTTTCATAAGAGTGTCTGAACCAAGAGTTGTAAAAGTAAAAGGGGGGGTTTGTTATGTTAAAGGAAAACAGACTTAAAAGTCCCACATAATAAGAAATATGATTGTTAATTGTTTATATGGACATGAAAACACACTGCATTAATCTGGTATAATTTCCTGTATTTTTTAATATCCCAATAAATATCAAATAAAAAGATATCACAATGAATGTTTTTTTTGCCCTAGTGTGTGAAATAAAACGCTGTGAGCACTCGACCAATCAGAAACAATCAGCACTGCAGGCCCCGCCCTGAAAGTTCCTGGACCTTTGGAACGTTCTACCCATTGAGCAGGGACTTTTCAGGGGGTAAGTCAACGACTCTGGAACTAAATTACGACCCTGGTTCCTGCTGTCGAAACACACATAGTTCCTCAAAAGGTTCCTAGTTCCTGGGGAAAGTTCCTGCTGTCGAAAAGCACCTTTTGAAATGTCGCTACTCCCGGTCCTTGTCAAGCATTGAGTCAGACAGCCACAGCAGCAACGCTGTACAGCACGGCACCCTATCCACCCACTCCCAAAGACAGACTGAAATTACCAATGCATTTTGCCTCTAGAAGACGCACTAAATTCAGGTAACCCAGTTAAGTGTTAGTTTGATGCAAAATACATGAGCCAGAATGCAGCACAAAATGGAACTGAAAGTTTTGCTTTGTTCATTCATCAAGTACATACAAAAAAATGTCCCTAAAATCAAATATTCTGATTAATAATTGTGATCTTACTGTTGATTAAAATAATCGTGATTATCATTATGGCCATAGTCATGCAGCCCTAATGTAAGACTTTCCCTTTTTAGTCCAACTTTCTCTTGACCTCAAAAGCTACCATGCATCTCCCGCTGATAATGTCAACACTAAGCTTAGCAGAAGCACCTGGATAACATGACAACCTGTCACACACACACAGAGAAGTACACACACTTACACACAACTGAGTAAGGTCTTGACACGTTCACTCAGAGCCTTAAGAGCGAGATTAAATAGGGCTATCGACAGTTAACACACACACAGAGGCGCAGTGAGCGCTGGGATGGACAGCTCCCACAGCACTGAACGGTAAACAGCAGGTTTTAGGTGACACGTCTGGAATGTGGAAAATGCTCTTTCATAATAAGCTGCGCTTTAACACTGCAGGGCAGGTCAGTCTCTCTGTGAATGTGAGGAAACCTGTCAGGGACAACTGTACAGTGAGTGTGTGAATGTGTGTGTGTGTGTGTTAAAGTGGAGGATTTAGCATGATGAAGTGGTTTAAGGCTGCCGAGATTAGATGTGTGAACAGCTGAGAACAAGGTGGCAGAAAGAGAAAGGCGATAAATGTAGACTGCACACGTCGGCCCAAATGCTCAACTGTGCACAATAAGACGATAAAATAACAACTTTACAAACTGAATGCACATCACAGTGTTTAGGATTGGTCTAGTAAAGTCTTGAGGGAAATCTGTGTGAGACTTTACAATATCACTCGAACATGTGTGAAATGCAGCAGGTTTTTTTGTAAAGACATTTCTGGTAACATTTTTCAGAAGAAGCTTTAGGCTAGTTTCACCACCTTCAGCATTTCAAGTTATAACCCAATAAATTAGTTTAACATCTAAGTAGCAGTCACACTGTGACATTTTGTCACTGTCTTAATGTGATAACACGGGCTTTGGTTGCTGAAACTTTAAACTAACTGTCAGTCGAGGATTCCTTAGTAGATCTTAAGGTGTGTTTTGACCAAAAGCAGAGTTTCAGAGAGACATATTTACAGCGCTGTGGTACAAAATATCGATACAGCTATTTTTCGTCCTGACTAGTGTAATACAATTATTGACATGCTGGTGCCAAATATCGATATTTTAATTTTAAAAAAAGATAACCTGCTCTCAACAAATGTTCCTGCCAATTTGACTCACCGCATCACTGCATCATCGTTTCATCATTTCATCTCAATTTGAGTCAAATTCTGTGAAACTGCACTAAATACATTAATCCTGCACTTTACTTTTTTAGGGGCATTTTGTATTCAGTTAATCAGATATCATGATGTCATGTTGTGATGTCATTATATGATTGTCTTGCAAAATATCAAGTATCGCAGAGTCGCTGTATCGCGATCTTAGCGTTATCGTGGGCCACGTATCGCGTATCATATCGTGAGTTACCCTGCGATTCCCACCCCTAGTAACAAACTTCACCTACACACTCTCTCACCTAATTAGTTTCCCACCGACAAAGTTAACACACCAGGTTTGATTTCGAATATTGTTGCAGTTAGTCTCACTTTGTTGCTCCTTGGTCTGGCAAAAAGGCGTTGTCAGTGGCATGTACTAAAATCTCTGTTTATCCCATTTGTTTCATTCGAGTGCTCATGTTCCCATTTGTCTAAATATATCAGATCATTGTGTTCAGTTCACACCTTGATATGTTGGCATCATAAATTAGGGTTATCTTTTGTTGTCCTCATTTTTTTTCATGTTTTTTTTATTTTGGGTTCAATATAAAAAAAACACTTAAAACATTTAAGCGACAAAATAGTGTGACACTGTGTCGCAAAAGCCAATCAGTGTTGAGATTTTCCTGACATCCTGAAATTGCTTCAGAAATGGTTCAACCAAACTCCATTCAAAAAACCTGCATTTTTTAAAAGTTGCTTTCTTGTCATCTGTTACTTTTAACAAATCTGCATAAAGATTTTTTATTATTCTGGCATCATTTTAAACATTAATTGCAATTAAATTACAGCATGATCTGTCTGCTTTGGGTTAATATCGCTGCCCTTCATCATTTAATACACACAGCACAAATCATCCTCACACTTGGGAACCTTCAGACTTTATAGCATTCTTAGAAGACTGGCAACTCTGTATGTACTACATGTGCAATCTTGACACACTTACACAACCTTTCTTTGTCACTTTATCTAGCAAACTGTCAGAAACAATGGTGCAAATCATCTCAGTTAATTAGACAAACAGGTGTGACTGCATCTGTCAGTGTCAGAGGCACGGTGCTTCCTCATTTCCACGTTCAGACTCAGACGTCAATGTGCGAAAGAGGAAAAAAAAAAACACTGTCCACACATAGACACACTGTCTCCCTTCCTTACTGATGTGGTTTCAACCCACTGATCTATATCCTGGTTGTTACCTGTTTTAGCTAGGTGGGACTCAAAGTGTGTGTGTGTTTGCGTCTGTGTCTGTCTGTGTGTGTGTCTGCTACTTGAGTAGTGACAGCAAAGAGTCACAGAGAGTTCATCCAACAAGAACAGGAGGATCTGCCAGGGCTGTCATGTCCCAACAACTTAACAGGAAAGCTGACACACACACACTCACACACACACACACACACACACACACACACACAAAGGAAACAATGCTCTCTGTATTCTACACTTCACTGTCAAATATGAGAGATTTGTGGGAGCAGGGAAGAAAATTAGATTTGCAGTGGGAGGTACCAACTGCAACAAAAAAACACCTCTGAGTGTTAAAAAATATGTCAAGAAACCACATTTTTTCCTTCTGCTAACGTTTCCTTTATCTGTTAGAAGACTCTGAGTCAACCAGGCTAAGCGTTACTTAAAAGAGAGAGGGTAAAAGGTCACATATTCAGAAAAAACTTATTCCCCACATCTTCCTGGTGTCCCCTGGAGTTTTCTGGAAGTCCCCCCCTGTGAAAGCTGAGAGGGGGCTGGGCCCTTTACTCCAGGCAGGGCTACACTCCCCTAACCTATGCCCATCAAAGGCCTTCTGTTTTGGGGTAGAAGATTCAAATTTCGGGGGCCGTATGGTGGCATGGAGAGAAGGGCCTGGAGCGGGGAGGTGCTAAGTGAGCGGGGGCCAAGCGAGAGCCTGGGGAGCGGGTATAGAGAGGAGGCCGACTAATGGTTCCCTCGCTGGGGAGAAGAGGAATGTCTGTGGTGGAGAGGAGGGGAGACGGGGCCTGTATGCGAGGTATGAGTGTGTGCTGATTTTCCCCACAGTGCCCCCATTAGGGAAACCCTGGAGAGAAATCCCTTCAGCACTTCATTCATTAAACTCCACAGTCAGCTGTCATCTGTGTACTCACACCCACTGTACATGCATGCACACAGATGAGAAAATGCATACAACATAATAGCCACGTATGCTTAGTAGACACACATGAACTCAGTGCTTCTCTCATTAATATGTAAAGCGTGTCACTGATACAGTCGGGGTTACACTTTTAATTCCCACTGGGACGACTCAGGCTAAACGTGGAAGGTTTTTACTTAGCCTACACGGAGACACACTTTAGGAAGGAAAACTAACTTTACACGCAGGACATACAGTAAAAAAACATGACTCAGTTTGAGTGATAGCTTCCACTGCTACTGAGTATTTAGTGTAATATTAATAATCATTGGGGAATGTGTTTTTTAAAGAGGTTTCTAGAAGGAATCCTGTGTACAGGTTAATAAAACAGGCTGGGTACTCCAAGCTTGTTAAAATACAATCAAGAAGAGATGATGGTATTACTGTCAAGATGCCAGGGTTGATTTTTGGCTTAAAAGTTCCATCAAACAGTGAATTTATTCTCTACATTTTCTGATTGTTTCATATGAATAATTGATCAAGTGTTTTCACTAGAAAAATACATTTTTGAATTGTCTGAAAAAGTTCATGTTGGGACCCCCTTGTTTGAACCCTTGCCCTAAAGAAAGGCACTTGTTACAATTAAGCTACTCAGGGCCCAGTAGAAGCAGACAGTGACATGCATTCAATGCATAAATATATTGTAAAGCCCCCTTTATGCTGCCAGTTCAATGCGGGATTGTTACGTCCTGTCTTTTGTGTAAAAGGCACAGAGGCAGAATAGCGCAGCAAAGTCGTTCTGCCTCTGAGCGGGCGAACGAGATGTTGTAACAGAGGTGAAACGACCTCTGTGTAAACAGCGAAGCCAGCAGGGCGGAACAGCACCGTGTGTGTATGTGAAGCACGCGCTGTCTGTTTACACCTCGCGTATGTCTTGCTTCCGCAACGCCGCAACGCTTTGTAAAAACACACACTGAGGCGGCTTTACGCCGGTGCTGCTTGTTCCAATGTAAAATGGCAAAGGCTGCATGACGGCCGTACTTCGTTGCAGAGGTGTGGCGCAATTGCAATGACAAAAGGGCTTGAGACATTACAACATTATGAAGACATTAAAGAGAGTTGCATTACAATCCAGGAAAAAATGTTTATGGGTCGTCCTAGTAGCTGAAATAGCTTTAAGGCGAATGAAATACAAGTTATGTGATATGTCACGGTCTGAATTTTTCCTGTCAGTCTGTCGAGCAAAAGTTAAATTTGACTTTTAAGGCTACAAATATCTTTTGTAAGAAATGCTCTATGGAATTTGAGTTTTAAAAGTTATATAAAGAAATTTAAAGATTATCAAAATTCACCGTCACCTGCCGTAAACAATCATGAAAAGGCTCCGTCGGAATTAAAAAGCGTAGTTACATACATAGTACTTTTCTCTACACAGCATCACATATTAAACTACTATAGACACAGACGGTGCATCAGTCTGTGCCATACACTCATGCATTTTTAATATCGTCATCCTCATCTAACCCCAGCCTGCTCTGCAATTCTATGCTGCAGACAATAAAAGACGGAAGGAGCTGGAAGGATGGAGGGGAGGATGCGACTCTGCTGTGAAAATAAACATGTGAAACAAACACCCAGACTGTGGAGGTCGGGTTTCTCTGCTGTGACGACGGGCAGTGTGAGGCAGAGGGCCATTGTAATCGGAGTCTACACACAATACTGTAAAGGGATGACCAGTTGAATACTCACATGCGCGTGATTCAGATCAAGACTTTGTCAGAGAGAATTTTTGAGATCATTTTTCTGAGATGTGTGATGCAGAAGACAACACACTAAGGGTGAGTAATTAATGATTGCACACAAGCAATCAGTCACACAAATATAGGAGTGTATGAACAGTGTACGCGAAATACACACAGATCAGCCCAGGTCAAGGTAATCTGATCAGAACGCATCGGAGGATGAGCGGGAAAACTGACACTGTCATCACAGTTCTGGGAATCCCCACACAACAACACGCACACACGCAAGGACACTGAACTTCCACGCAAATGTTAACATAAATCTGACCGACCAGAATGTAGTAGAGTTCTTTATATGCATTTCTAACAATGACAAGTAATAGATTAGAGTAATTATCATTCATTTAAATAAAGTCTGTCAAGTCACTATCTATGAGGTAACACAATGGTGATTGAGCCTATGGCCCACTGATGAAAGCCTTTGCATTTGCAGTATTACAGACTGGGTGTCTGTGGCAACTTTCTGTGTAAAAATCACAAGCGGCGCCCAGTTAGTGACGCGTTTTCCATCACCCAGCGTTGGTTGGTCTGCTAGAGAGGGTAGGCGGAGCTAAGCGGCTGCTTTTCCGGTCTCTGCGTGTAAACAGTAATCTACTATGGCTGAACAAACAAAGAAAAGATCGATGACTACAGATACAACTTAAAAAAAAGTGAAAATCAAAAGAAAAAGAAACAAATTTGACACTTAGCTGAAGGCAAACTAAAAAAGGAAAGGCACCGAAACTGAAATCTTTGAAATTAGCACTTTAACATTAAAAACTATAAATGTGCGAAGATTTCTCTTTCCTTAATATTTATACAAGTGGCTACAGGATATACACTGCTTGCATTAGTGTTAACTGACTTACACTATTCATCCCTCCAGGAAGTTGCGATTCAGCCAATCCCTGCAACTTACGACCTTGTAGCTTTTCTGCAAATTTGACCAATCAACATATTCCCCCTCGGGCATGGACGTGAACATCACTAAATATTGATCTTCATAGGTCTGCAATATTGAGTACTTATCTCCAGAACGCTGCATGCTATAGACTTACTTTTTTTTGCTGTGAAACAGACAGCTAATCCGCTCTAATGACACTGTGATTTTTTTAACCACGTTGAAAACTGTACGCTGTTCCCTTAGCCACTTCCTGGTGTCGTTAACTTTCCACCGACCAGAGGCTCTGTTACAAATGTGAGTCAATGTTGATCTCAAAGAGTGTTTGTACAGTGAGATACGGTAGTAAGTCTCTTATCAGTGGTTTTATACAAGCATAGAAACCGAAATAACAAGTGAAACAGCTTGAATGTAATAAATAATGTGTTGATTCTTCTTTGGGCACATAGATAGCACTGAAATGGGCACGTGCAGTACAAAATTACTCTTCCAGGGAATGGCTTAATTGGCATCTTGACACAGAAATTGACCGGAAATTATGTCAGAAGAGAAAGAGCTCGCTCAGCCATATATATGGCTGGATTTGTAACGTGTTACACACAAGAAAAAGCCTAAAAGCCCTTTTCAAAAATCTGCTGTGAAATCAGGCATTTTAGGCCTCAACAATCACAGAAAAGGCCTGCTAAATCCTGGAGGGACTGACTATAGAGTTCAAAAAAGAGAGCTTCCCACCCAAAAACCACCTCCCATTAAAGAGTACACTGTGGAAGCACGTATAGACCGTTGAGGAGGAATGTGAAATTATGATTAAATGTAAACATGATAGCGGATGTAAGCTGGAGTATCGGTACGGTATGTGTGAAAAAAAACATCACTCTGTGTCTCTCGCTGTTTCCCTCTCGCGCTCGTCTCCTCAGTCTCACCTGAGCTAAAGGTCCTGGGAACAACACGCTTACTCCTGCGCTGAGTGACAGCTCGTGGCCCCGAGGCAGCCAGCTCCGCCTCCAGGTGAGGTCTGACCCTCTCAAGTTTCCATTTCAACCCCGTCATTCATCTCCTGCCTTCTCGTAATGCAGCTTAAGGCTCGCTCTGCCACCTGACAGCGGCGCACATACACACACATGCAAAGTTTGGATAAGCTGCAGAAGACACAAGAACAAATGCAAAAACTTGCACTAACATCTAATTGCATAGGACACAGTTACTCAAACACATATATGCACAGGCGCACAAATCATGCACACACAAAGACAGAAAAATACACTGAAAGGCATTAAAGTGACACACCCAGCACGGCACAAAGCTGAGAGGGCCTTAGTCTGTGTCTCCAAGTGTGTCTGTATGCGTGTGTGTGTGTGTGTGTGTGTATGTGTGTACAGAGCCCGGGGTAGTGGGGTTTCTATTACAGCGAAGCTTCCTTTCCCAGGTGAAAAAGCCAAGCAGAGAGAGGCAGAGTAAAATCTCACAGCCTCGGGGGGCCACAACACATGCCGCACCCCCTCATGCCTCTACTAGAACGCCCCCACCTGTCAATAAATCTATTTGCATTCACTCTGATAATTTGAGTGGAATCACAGTTCCTGTAACTGTCATGTAGATACCTTAACCAGGTTATCCTACTTGTATTTAGGATAAAGTGTGAGTAGATTTGCTGAAGTAAGAGGCTTAGATTTGAGTTAGTATGGTAGTTAATTAATCTGGTTTTATCCTGTGATTTGGCAGCTTAGCCACACAGAGCTAGAGGATATTGTACAGCAGTTATGACAGCATGGAAGTCTGACTATTTTGAAGCATGTGCAGTCTTTATAATGCCTTAACAAGTTTTCTTTTGGGACAGGACATTTTTTTTTTTTTTTTTTGGCCTTTGCCTTTATTGGATAGGATAGTGGATAAAGTCAGAAACATGGGTAGAAAGAAGGGGGATGACATGCGTGAAAAAGGTCAGAGGGTCGAAGTCAACCCCGGGGCTGCTGCGTCAAGGAATGAGCCTCTATACACGGGGCGCATGCCTTAACTGCTGAGCTAAACCAGCGCCCCGGGACAGGACACTTGTTGAATAAAGTTTTACAACTGAAAATGTATTTGCTCTCTTTCCCACAGTTCTTAAGTCCAACACACCGTCCACTTAGTCTTTGTTACAGATTTACAAACGTTAAACACATTCCATGGAAAAGTTGTCATATTTCTCCTAAAGTAGCTTTTAAATAAACCTGTTTCAATACAAATACACAAACTTTGAGCAGCCATGATTCATTTTAGTGCTGTGCTGCCTAAACTGTATCCCCCAAACATCACCGAGCTGTTCGGTTTCTAGCTGCCAGGCTGTAAATACGGATGAGAGCGTACGAAGGGCTGCTTTTGCAGGGTAGGCCGGTGTGACTGTGCGGGCGTGTGTGTGTGTGTCTTTAAGCCAATCAGTGAGTCTTGGCACTCTGGTAGAGGTACGCAGAGTGCAGGCCGGGGGGGAGGCATTGAATGAGCTATGAGAAAATAAAACAAAAGGAGACAGGGATAATGTTCTCAGCCATTTAAGTGAAAGTGCCAAAGAATGAGGTCTGAAATATGTGTAAATTGAAACGGCCGTACTTCAAGCCGTTCATTTCCTGCGGTATCTGGGTAAATATTATGAACTGTACTCCGAAATACTGAGCGCGCTATCCATCATGGCTGACACAAGCCAAGTTTGAGCTCACTTTTACTCCACTACCAACATAATTAGTTTGAGAATTATAGTCTTGAGATGTGTGTGTGTGTGTGTGTGTCTGACAATGCTGTTTTGCTATTAGCAACCTCTAAAGTAGAAAAACATACTGCCTCGGATCCAGGATACTGTTATCTGCACACAGGGCTTCATCAACTGAGAGCAGGTTCATAATTCTGCATCTCAGCAGGTGTTGAAAGAAGTTTGAACTGTGAAAGACAAATTGGACTTTTACGTCTTTTGATACAATTTCTTTTGAGATGATTAACTTTCAGATTTATAACTTTTTCTCCCCAAACACCCTTTGGATATACGAGTAATAAAAGGTGGTGACAGATTTGTATCAGATCAAGAAAGATTAAGTCTTTCCTAATATTTTGGGTATCATTTGCAGAAAAAACTCACAGTGCAGTAATTGCACATTCTATTATTTTCTATACTCCCCACTTTGCCACTTTATCTATTGAATATACCACATTTGCCATAACAAATAAGACTTTTTACCAGTGTATTTTGTCTCATTAAAGTCTTCCTCAGCCTTACTGCTGCTACCTGTTTGAATAAAATAATTTCATAGAGACAGTGATGTCTATCAACAGACACGTGTCTCTGTTTCTCTTCAACATCCTTTAGGATCTATATTTTGTTTACTTTGCGCATGGCTCATCGTTCCCACTTTAAAATACATATATTGTCTATTTTCAACTATGTTATTGCCAGCAGCCTTTCTTTCGTCTCTGTGTGTTCTGTTTTTTTCCTGTTAGTTTCAGAATCTTTTGTGTTATGATTTTAGTTTTATGCATCAATGTAAACCTTTCAATGGGCACAGAGAGAATACCAGGCACGATGGGGTTAGGGCTGAACAATTAATCATATTTTTATGGAAACTGAAATATGGCCTACTGCAATTTTCAAACCGCAGTAGGTGCAATATTTGTTAAAGGTCAAATATGTGTCATTTTAATTTAAATATTGTGCTGCAGAGATGTTTGAGCCTACACATTATGCATAAGTATCCAATATCTTTGTTTTGTATAGATCCCCGCAAAAATCACATCATTTTAATGTTTTTCAATGAAAATGAGAATCACGATGTAAAAATTATAATTCCCTTTAATGTTGCAAATCATATCGAAATTGCAATTTAAGTCAAAATAATCGCAATAAGTTATTTTTTCTAAATCGTTATTAGGTTCCTGATTAAATAAACCTATTATCGCGTATGTGTCACTTGCAAGCAGACACACTGAGAAATGCTGCTGGGCGATACAGCCAAAATCCTAAATCATGATATAGGATTTTTCATACCTCAATAACGATATATATCACGATATGTGATGTTCTCTGGTAATTTAACAAATAATTAGTCAATATGAAATAACCACATAGTAAAGCCTATTTTTGGATAATCCTGTGTGAATTAAATACTTGACAAATAAAAAATTCAGAGTTTCCACTGAGTCCTTTTCTGCATGATGTGTGTCCGCCCTCTCCATGATAATAAACAGCGCCTCCCGCTACGGTTCGCTCCAGGTTTACTCCCACGTGTAAGGATCAAAATGACGTAAAAATTGCTGTAAAGCAGCTCAGCCGCTGGTTTTGTGGTATAGAAAACATTTTCATATGGTTTTGACAATATATATATATTGTCATATTGTGCAGGCCTACTGAGAAACATAGAATCCTCTATGCAGTCATTCTGCAAACTTCTAGTGTAAGCCATGTAAATCACATATAGGCCCACTCCAATCCCCACTGACTACCACTGTAAGCCAAAATATAAAGGCAAAATGTCTTCAGCAGATTAAAGGATCCCTTCCATGCAACAACAGAGAGAAGTGTGTTTTGTCCAAATCATTGTTGCCAAGTAATGTCGGACACTAAATAAGGGTGTTAACTGTCATAAATAAAGAGCGCTCCCTCTGCAGGCCTGCACCAACGGGAGACAAGGAGAGCTGGCTGGATGGATTTCTCTCCTCATCCCATCGCCTCCAACTCTACCTGCCAGCTGGATGGACAGAAGCAGAGACTTCTGGGATAGATTTATTTGTAGTGGTGGTCTAAATTGGCCCCACATCAGGATGGCCTCTCACTACAGAATTAATAATGACGGCTCCTGTTGGAGTGTGTGTGTGTAGGATCCTGGCTGCCTTTCCCTGCCTGGCCTACCCTCTCTAAGCTGTTCTCCGTCAGCAATACCACACAAGCACACACAGACACACACACTCACACGCAGAGAAGCATATTACCAGAAGCACTCGCACAGACCAACACACATGCATATACACACACACACACCTACTCCTCCTCCTCATCCCCACTTGGCACTGGATGAACTGACCGCAGCACACAAAGAGGCTCAGGAGATAGAGCGTGATGACTAAAACTGCTTCTCATTCATCACTCTCTCTCTCTCTCTTCTCTTTACTCGCCCATCATAAATACCACTGGTGCGAGAAAATCTATTTCCCCCATGTCCCCACACATCGCACACTAAAATAGAGTCATTTCAATGCCTGTCTAAACAATCATTTTCATGTCTGAGGAGAGTCGTTGATACTCGGCTGAAATACACTCAATGTACCCTGAAAGCCAGCGGCTTCTCAGCTGAAGTGTCGGTATTGAAAATATACACAAAGAGGTGTTTATCTGGCAGGCGGCGGATGCTTGTAAGCACACTCAAACATATGCTTCCTCTACCAACACATCTTTATGGCTTTTGAACCCCCTGCTAACACAGACAAAAGCAAAAACTGTCCTGATAACGTGACAACAGTTATATTTGTCATGGAGGCTTAAAGGCTTAACCCCTGATGTCTTATCATATCATTTAAGCTGAATTAATATGCACGCATAATAAAATCAGTACTTTGTGCATTTGTCAAAATAATCAAAACTGAAGATAGGCCTATTTTAGTTTTGTTTACAAACATGATAAATGTAAACAAGCCTTTAATAGAACCAGAAAATACATTTAGTTTTGTTTGGTGTTAGTTCCTGTATTCAAAGACCATCACTAAATAGTTTCCTCTATAGTGAGAATTAAAAGGAGGTTAGGAACAACTTAACTTTTAAAATCAATTTCTCGTCTATAAAATTCAACACAATGCATAAAGAATTGTTTTATTTGGGGGCGTTTTCTTGTTCACTTTACAGTGAGTTAATTTTATAATCAAATTTGAATACTCAAAGAAAAAAGGAAAGCTATAACATTTAAGATTAACAACAAGTAATAGTGTTTGTTTCAGTTGTTGTTTCATGTCAAATTAACTTAAATTGTATGTGTAAATGTAAAGCCCTTTTGCAGAACAAGTGTAGTTGATGTTAAAGATAGTTTTTAATGTGACGTGCACACTCGAGGTTGTGCACAACCTCGAGTGTGATATTGCTTTTATACATCAAATACAAGCAGCAAATAGTAGTATAAGTAATAATCATCAACAGGTTATTATTTATTGCTCCACCAACACAACTAGCTCCACAACTAAGCTGAAACTGGACTTTCGATGCCGAGCAACCCAAACATTCTCCTGCACTCTGTGTCTACATGTTACCACAGATCAGCTGTTTTTTCATCATGTACATTTATCTGTATGTTTTAATTTATCATCAACCAGTGAAATAAGAGTCTGCTGTGTGATTCAGAGGTACCAGCTGGATCAATGACATACTCAGTCTGCTGTAATGTTAATTAACAGTATTCAGTACACCTGGCTGAGGCGGAGTGATACACAGAGTGGAAAGTCCCAGTGATTTTGTTCACTTGGTTGTAACTAACTGTTGTATAATAAACAATATAATATAAAGTATATTTGCCTTTGCTTCCCCAAAACAATTGCCTGCTTGTTGGCTTCCTTCTGTATAAGCTGAGTCAAGTAAGAGCTCCCACTTCTCTCGTCTCACCATCTATTTTATGTTTTCTCTCCACTGTTCCATTTCCCATTTTTAGCGCCCTCTCATGCTTATGTTCTCTTTCTCCGGTATCCATCACCCTCTTCACCACCACATTGGCAAAATGATGTGGTCTGTCTTTCTAAAGACGACCACAAAACTAAACACCACAGCCGTCCACAGTGGCGGCTTAGGAACTGTCACTGAGACCGTTAGAAAACCATTAACAACAGATCACGCTCTTGTGCCGCAATCACAGCCTGTTTGCCTTGGAAACGACGGGTGAAACAACAGTCAAGCAGGGCAGAAAGAAAGAGGCAAAAAGAGACAGTTTTTTTCGACAATTTAAATGACTCAGATGCTAAGATTTACACCCTTTCAGCATCAGCACAAAAGAGCATTTTTAGTGTATCCAGCAGATGCCTAAGGCTGGACGCAAAACCAGATACCCCCTACTCACGTTATGAAAATACTGTCCGACATCCACTGTGTTACAACTACAGGCCACTTTGACCTGCAAATACAGGATGCAGGAAGAAATGCAATATGATATAGCTTGTGTGCAAACATTTGCACACATATACATACATAACACACACACCCGTGAGCTGTCAAAGAACATCAGAGCGATCCTGAAGAATGCAAGAGTAGACTTATCATTACACACACACACACACACACACACAGAAACTCTAGCGGTTTTTCCAGCGGAGAAGAAATATCATTATACCGTTAACTGTACATTACAAATGGGCTGCCAACTGTCTCTGGAGTACCACATGACCACCACCGGCTCCTACGATTGGCTGGCTGGCAGAACGGTAAGAGTATCAGGTTAGCGATTGATTGGGTGAAGTGTGGTGGAACAGATGGAGCAGAGAGGAAGTGTATTCCCAGGAAACCACACCAAACCATTGGGTTTTTCCACAGGCAGGTGAGGTGGACACACACACACACACACACACACACACACACACACACACACACACACACACACACACTAACAAGACAATTCCTGAACCTACACCTCTCTCTCCCTCTCTCTCTCTCTCTCTGGCTCAGGCTCTTCCTGGCTCTCTCTCCCAGCCCTCACAGGCTATTTGGTTCTGCATAGATCTTCATTATGTTTAATTACCTTCTCAGGTTTCACTGGAATGAATCCACATGTGAGTGAGCTGGGGGGGCGTTCTTTTCCTTTCCTGATCCTGAAGCCATTTTTTATCTGCCTAAGAGGCAATAAATCAATTAGAGACAAAAAGCAGAATTGACATACTTTCCAGGGCGAGATTTATATTGGAACTAAACTGAACAATCTGCTTTGCCCGGACAAGATTCATGTTGTTACTGGCTGACCATAGCAAACACAACACGGCTGGTGAAAACAAGAAAATCTCACATAGAAACAAAACTCACTTAAATATGTGTTAACAAGGGAAGAAAACCTGTGTAACTGTTTAATAGCCAACAAAAGCTGTCTCTTATATTCAATTGTTAAACCAATCTACCAAGGAGACGTATGACAGTTTAACTTGCTGGCTGACATGGCTTTTGTTATTATTCAGTCGTCCCCTTCCCCACTTTTCTGACTTATTCAGCAGATGGCAGAAGCTATTGCATATATTCTTTAACCGTTCTGACATCCAAACTAAAACTTGATAATTCAGATAAGATATTAATAACAATTTAGTCCTTTACTGTAAAAACCATTAAAGCATGTCCACGTATTTCATATGATTGAGGTACAGCCTACCCACTTAACATACAGAGACAAACCCATTAAAGCTCCCGTGAGGAGTTTTTCACTGGTTATGAAACAGACTGAAATTAATTCTAATTACTCTTTATGAGCTACAAAACAAACCAGACCATCAGCGACAAGATTGATTATTTCTATATAGTTATTTTTAATGCCTGAAACTGCTGGCAAAGAGATAAGAGGTATTACTTTGTCCACAGGGGGCGCCAAAATCGTCATATACCGACAGTTCCTCACAGGAGCTTTAAAAGCACAAATAAAAGAAAAGTTAAGATATAGAAAAATATATAGTCAAGAAAAAATGGACACTGTAGACCTGTATGTTGATGAGGGGTAGTGCAAAATATCGATAAGGCAATGTGTCACCATCCGGACTCTCGCAATACAATTATCAATTATCCTGCCAATTTGACTCATCACATCACTGCATCACTGTTTCATCTCAATTCATGTCAAATTCTGTGAAACTGACACTAAAATGCAGTAAGTAAATACATTATTCCTGCACTTCACCTTTATAGGTGCATTTTGTATTGTTTGGTTAAAGCTCCTGTGAGGAACTTTCAGTTTGTGTTGATTTTGACGCCCCCTGTGGACAAGCCTCTTATCTCTTTGCTGATTTGGTCCTGTACAGGCTTAAGTGGTGTTATTAACTAAAAATCTCTTCCCCCTTTTCTTTAACAGTCATGTGTATCACTCACTTTAAATTTCAGCCCTGGAAAATGTAAACAAAGGCAGCGTGCAGTTAATCGCTTCGTCTGACACCTACCCCCTGCCAGCAGTTTCAGACATTAAAAATAACTTTATAGAAATAATCAATCTTGTCGCTGATGGTCTGGTTTGCTTTTGTAGCTCATAAAGAGTAATCAGAATTATTTTCAGTCTGTTTCATAACCAGCGAAAAACTAATCAAAGGAGCTTTAATCATATGATTGACTTGCAATATATCAATTATTGCAGAATGGCTGTACCGTGATATTATCGTTATCGTGAGCCACATATCGCGTATCGTATCGTGAGTTACCCTGCGATTCCCACCCCTAATGTTGACATTATCAATAGAATGGATATTTTTTAAGCTTCCCGATGAAAACGCAGGAGGAAAGAAGAGAAACTGCGAGAATGTTTGAAGGCCGTTCAGTATGTGGACCGGCTTAACGACTACAAATTGCTGCATTACAGCGTGTATTTCATAACATCCATTGTAACAACACACTCTAACTGCCGCTCCATCCAGGACTGAGTGTTTTCTTTACATGCAGGATGGAAACATTGTCCACCTCAGTGAAAACACTAATGGAACATAAGTTGTAGCCTTCCACTATGAATCACTGAGGGTAAGTCGACTGCAGAAAGACTGAAAGAGAACAGTGTTGAGGAGATTTGCTTTAGAATGCATATCATACAGCACATGACAACTACGACCAATGACGTCTGGAACTAAGTATTTGTAAATTACAAATGGAGTAAGCACAGTGAAAAATGAGTAAGGCAGTGGTACTCAATCAGACAAATCAACTCTGATATTTTATATCAAAGCTATTTAAGAGGAAGGAAAAGCTTTAAGCTTTAACAAAAATGTCGTTTACCTCCGCCTACTGTGAACATTAAAGGTTTTGGGTTTATTTGGGACTCACTTGACTTACATTGACATTTGAGTATGAAATACATTAAAGAAGCCAAATGACGAGACAATATTTGCCCTGTTTACAACTGTATCATATTCTAGGACACGCCTGGCTGGGAAACACTGTGGGAGGCAGAGAAATTGCTCGAGAAGATGGCAGGCTAGTGATTTTATTTACCTCAGAAAATAGTCTCATCTCATTCCTCCTTGGGGAACTATACAGTATACATTTCAATATTTACTTGAGGGAAAAAAGACTTAAAAGAAAATCCATCTGCATAGCTTTCCTCTCTGGGTTCATTCAACAACGCCGTTTTTTCCTCGGAGGGAAAATAAATCGTTCAATATTTCTCCACCATTACACTGGAACCGAAAGGGAGAAAAATAAACAAAAGCAACTGGAAATAGCCTCAGGGGCAAACAGCTAAACAAACTCTTTGTGGAATATTCGCTTTTCTGATTCCTCTCTAGTTTTCTGTGTGGTGGGAGGTCGGCTCGGGCACTCTCTAAAAACGGGTAACAGGATTGTACCTTCTGGAAAAACCTGTCATGGGTGTAGAGCCACAAACATGTGCAATAAAGTATTCAGTCTTGCAAGTTAATATTTTACCCCTACCATGTTTTAGAATATAATTATCACATTACAACAGTACGCTTTTAATTTATTTCACTTTGTTTTTCCCTTCACACAGGTGCATGTTCTGTAACAAGCTTGCGCTCCTCCTGCACCACTATTTCTGAGTGTGCTGCCCACTGTGCAGAATTCTGCTCTGCCACAGAGACCTGTGGGGGTTTACAAAATCTCCTATGACATCCAGCTGCTGTGTCCTCACCAAACATTGCTCACCAGATAGCAATACGTATCTGCGCTGTTGGTGCACTTACAGCCTGACAGGCGAGGGAGAGTTTTGTCTTGCTACAATATGGCAGGGATGATTTTGCAGACTGTAAACTAGATGAAAACGGCTCATTTCATGGTACCTGGGCAGGTAAAGACAGAAAAATCAATGGATAGAGAAAATAATCATACAAGAAAGTCCGTCCTGTTGCTTCCTGGGTGCTGAGTCAGTTTTACTCACCATCCTCTGCAAGCTACTTGGCAGGATTTACAATACTATGTTTTTGAAGGTCAAAACAATAGAACATTGTTTGCAGGATAACCTGAAGTTTCTCCAGGCAGCAAGATGTTGGCGCTGTATCTGTGAAAGAGCAGGGTTTGAAGTATTTATATAGGAACACCAGGGCCTCATTGTGTACTTAAATAAGAATCATTAGTTTTTGATTGCAGGACTACAAAGACAGTTTCCCCAACTGCCGACATGTCTCAGTTTTATTGTCCACAGGTGTGCAACGATTAGTCGACATTGTGGATCAAAAACAATGACAAAAGTAGTTGCCAATTGTCTATAACTAGTTGGTTACGTCATTGCATGTGTTTTCTACACTGTGCGCGGACATATCATCGTTTTTCCAGAGCTGAGTTTGCTGAGGAGTGAGCCATCTTGCATCCTTACTATCTCTGCTAAGACTTGCACAGGCAAAGCAGCGACCAGGAAGTGTCAGGTAAACAAAACATAGCAAAATAGCGGCAGCCGATGCAACAGGATCGGGTACTAAAACTTCTTAAGTCTGGGAGCATTTCACATTCAACTTAACATTAGTTGCCAAATCGTTTCAATAATTAGTCAACTATCAAAATAGTCGTTAGTTGCAGCCCTAATTGTCATTATCAGTTGCGCTGCATCGCGTTTGTCAACAGTGACTGAGTGTAACCAAGTGAATGAATTCATTTTGTTTTACAGTAAATTGAGTTATATTTTCATAAATGATAACTGTTCACATCATCTATTTCAAAAAAACAGCAGCTTAGGATGTATACAAAGAGAACCATGCCTTGTAAAACAAGTTGTGTTTCTACAACTTAAAATGGAATGGGAACAGAAGGCGTGAAAATCCTCTTGATTTTGGGCAAATATTAATCAGAGCCTTCCTAAAGTGGTAACTTCCTCTGACAGGTGCATTTAAAATATTGCTACTGGGAATTCACTTTCACTGGTTTATTATCTGTTCCCTAGAAGGTGCACCACGCCCTTAAGATTTTAACTGCAGGTTAAATCCATGTTCAGGAAGCACTACTTTGGTAGAGTAAATCCATGTGTAATCTGTGTCAAGGAAATTGCTCCCATGTGTGTTAATGCTACTGACAGCACTATTAGGCTCTGGTATTAATGGCTTGCTGAAACACACAGCTAAACAAACAACTGCCACAGCGAGCTTACCGTGTCTTTGCCCTGAGGGGTCTCTGCACAGGCTAGAGATGTTACCCTGCCGCTTATACAGTAGCAGCTGCGCTAACAGGCACAGCTTCACTGGGCTGAAGTGCTAATGGTTATGACATTAAATCAAAAGCATAATCACCACAACACTAGAGCAGTGAACTGTTCTTTTACAAATGTAAAAAAAAAACACAACACAAATTGATTTTAGCATTGCATGTTTGTTGAGGGAATCCCAGGAGGTGAACTGATGACCTTGTAATATTTTACAGAAGCTGCCTCAATGAAGCAAGTGTAGTTGCTCCCTATCCCACAAATATGCAGCTTTCCTGTGCAGCGTATTGTATTTGAATCTTGCACAAGTTATCCAAGTCATTTAGTAAGTCAGATCATTTTCACAGGAGATGGAGGGAGTGAACACTAAAAATCTTTTTGGTTTTTAATGCATTCCATGGATTTTGGCCTGTGTAGAAAAAAGCTTGAAACAGATGATTGTATAATATATATCTTCAAAATTAATATTCTACATAAACCACTTAAATTTAATTAAACGTCCAAGAACAGCCTCTAAAATTTATGACATCAGAATAGTGGAGATAATCTGTAATCTAAGATCAGCTGGTACAGAATCAGCGTCAAGTATCACAAGTTCAGGAAAGACATCTGAATGGTGGTCAATGTTAATGTTATTCCAGGTAAACCATGAATACATTTGAGTATTTGAAAAAAATATATATTTCAAGTGATAATCTTGAAGATTTTCATTTAAATTAATGTCTGTTAAGTCACTATCTATCCCCAAATGAGGTAACACAATGGTGATTGAGCCTATGGTCCACTGATGAAAGCCTTTGCATTTGCAGTATTACAGACTGGGGGTCTGGTGCAAAAAATCACAAGCGGCGCCCAGTTGGTGACACGTTTTCCATCAGCCAGCAGTGGTTGGTCTGCCAGAGAGGGTAGGCAGAGCTAAGCGGCTGCTTTTCCGGTCTCTGCAAGTGTTGCGAGTAAACAGTAATCTACTATGTCTGAACAAACAAACAAAAGATCGATGACTACAGATACAACTTCAAAAATAAGTGAAAATCCAAAGAAAAAGAAACAAGTTCATCGCTCAGATGAAGGAAAACTGTATAAAAAGGAAAGCTACTATCAGAGAGGAAAATCAAGAGTTACAACCGGAGCAAACCGTGGACGTCACACATGCAACACTGTCTGGATATCTGGGAAGCGTGCTCCCGCAATTACCGTTTATCGCCACAGGTGCCGCCAAAGAGAACAAAACTGAGAGCTTCAAGATTACAACTTAGAGTGATCGAGGATAAAAGCTATGTCATTAGATGACACTCTAACAAGCTTTTATTTAAATAAATAATAGAATAACAGAATAGATGGGGAAACCACTTCTTCTATGTGATACACAAGAGCCTAATGTATCAGGGGCTGTCACATCTGTCCCTTGCGTCTGTCCAAGTTATTTCATTTTATTCTAATGGCAGTTGGCCAATGTCCAGAGAGCTAATCAGACTTCAATCTCTTTATATTATATTCCATCCATTTTGAGGGACATAAAATTCTATAAATCAACAGCTCTGACATCACGTTATGTCATTAAACTTATTTTGAAGTTTGTTTTGAGAAGATGTTGCTTGGAGGAACGTATAACATTACATAATACAAGAGGCCACATCATCAGTTGTTTTCATGGCCTCTTGCCTGTCTATACTAAAAATACAACAGTCAGCTACAGTATATTGCTGTTATTAAAATCACCATTTTTTTTCACCAAGCCTCCCATAAAAACAGAGGAAAATATAATCCAAAGGAAACATGCAAAAACAGAGACGGTTTTCCGAAATATTCCATAACATAAGTGTGTAAGTGAATTCCCCCTAAGCTCCCACTTCCTTCCTCCCCCTGACACAAGGTTTCTATGGTCTCAGTCTGAGCTCCCTGTGGGATGAACATGAGATATATGCACGAGATATGCACATACACTCTGTTTGTGTGTCAGTTTGTGTGAATGTGTATGCTTTGACACGATAAGCCTGTGTGTGTGAGAGGTCCCACCACTGTTCTACACTGGATGTGTATGAAGGCTTTGCCTATAGTAAATCCCCAGAGGTGACAGCCTAACCAAAACACTCAGCTGTCAATCATTGTAAGCCACCAACCACGGTCATGACCCGGGAACAGGAAGAGGCCTTGTTGTCCCTAAACGGATCTCACTGTGCTACTCTGGAGGGAGCCGTGTATACAGAGATGAATGTGTGTGTGTTTGACTTACTATGCAGTATTGTGTTTGTTTGTGTGATGTGGGAGTCCCGGGATTTTTGCATCCGACTTTTACAAGAACCTTCAATCAAAATAAAGAAATCGCTTAGAGTGATACAAATATGATGTCATTAAAAATGGTATAATCTACCTCTTTCCGCAGAGTGAATAATTCTGTAACGATGGCCCATCATGCTTTGTGCTGGACTGAATGTCTCATTTGTTCAGTTGTTTTATGTGTTGTTAACATGTACGTATTATTTTGTCGGTAATGTGTGCATGCAGGGGATGTTGTTCTATGTTATTTAATGCCATTTTATTTTAGTCTTTAGTTTGCACCATGACAGAAGAGAACATTGCATTTAATGACCCCAACTTCACTTCCTATGAGTGTAGTTGATGCCTTCTATAGTGTGACCTACAGTAATACAGGGTTGATGCAGTGAGAAGTTACTTCCTGTCTCTCTTCCTGAGCAAGTTGCCACAATATTCTTGGCAAAACATAACATTAAAAATATACACAGCATCTAAATCAGACTTGCCTGTAACTTATCCTTCTTTTCAATGCATCCAATAAATTGGATCGGTATCAACCAGATAGAGACATTCTATCGGTTTTGCTATGACATAAGGGCCCCGCATATCTCAGTTTGTTTTTCTGTGTACGGATAATATTCAGATCTTCTGCCGTCATTTCTTTTAATTCATTCTGGCAGCAAACACAGTCACAGGGATCTGACCGTCTCTTTCTACCCGGAGCTGTACGTTATGGCTGGAGCGGATAAGCCGGACACTAAGTGTTGCTGGTAAGTGTTAAGTGGTAAGCTTGTTGTTAGTTGTGTAGTAACATATACTTATTGTTGTTATAGAAAGAAAACCCACGTGCAGCGTTATTTCTGTCACCACACAAGCGCTTCATCCCAGCGCTCCCCAGCGCTTTTCTGCCAGAAAAAGGCGCTATGTGGACACGGCCTAAAGGAAGATTACCACTGCTGACTGCCACATGTCCACTTAAAATCATAATAGGGCGTCAGTTAGTTTCAATTGAAAGAAATAAGAATGAATATGCTCAATATGGAGGTTTTAAGGTGTGTTGTGTGTTGGTTAAAAAGGATGTATAGGTTCTTGGAGCTCGTCGTGAAAAACCTCCTTAGTTAAACATTAAAACAGAGTTGAGACAACAGGAAAACACTGGCATGGCTTACTTGTCTGCATTCATAAAGCTTCAAGCGATGCTCTTATTTATTTGAGAATTTGTAAACCATTAAAACAAGGAAAGACAAACCAGCTGTAATAAACACAAGGTGGCCTTTTAATGTGTGTGTGTGTGTAAATGATTGATGCTGGATAAAGTAGGCCATCAAAAGCTAAAAAAAATGTTGACACTGGCAGATTGTGCAACTGGAAAGTTTTGTTCTCTTTTCCCTTTGACGTGTTTGTCCACTGAGGTTCTATAAGTACAATCAAATTATACTTTCCTATAGTCTGTCTGAGAGTGTGGAGGATAGCTGCTGAACACCTGGCACCTATGAAAATATTGACCCAGGCAGGAATCACTGCTAAAGGGACTATTTTTCTTGACATAACCGATCCTTTGGTTCCCTTTCCCCTGCTTTTCCACTCCACATACATGAAGACTTATTACTGATTAAAACAAACACACAGTTCTGAAAGCATTATCCACTTTGGAGATAAGTGGTGAAGCTGCTGGAGATGGGGGATATTAAGTGACGCAGTTTTAAAAATGGTTAGCAATTAGTTGGGAAATTTATATCATTAAAACAGACGAGCTGGAGAAAAAACGCAAAAGGGAACAGAGAACACACGCATGAGCTGGAGATGCTTTGTTACAAAGGAGCTGCTTCCTCCCTTGAGGAAATATCGCTAACTGCTAGCTACTAATCAGATGCTTGCTCAAGTACAGTCATTAATCCTCCCCCTCATGCTCCCTCTTCCTTATGTTCATATATTTGATCAGTTATGAGGTTTTACTTCATTAAAGAGAGCCTTTAATTTTCCCTGCAAAGGTTATAATGAAATCATTAATAAAGACTAATTTTCCTCCCTCTGTCAGTATTTACGTGTCGCTGGCTCTAAGCGAGTGTCGGCTTTTTTGAGCGTCCTGGTGCGTGATGAAGTATGTGAAAGGTTGACGGAGAGAGTGTGAGAAAAGGAACAGACAGAGAGACAAAAACACATGTACTGTGTGTTTGTCTCCGAGCCAGTGAATGAAATATACGACCTGAAGTGTGTGTGAGTGATTGTGTGTGTGTGTGTGTGTCCTGGCACGTGTGAGGTGGTGTGTGGGCGTCGAGAGGGAAAGCTCATAAAACCCATGATCACACTGATGAGGTCACGGGGAGTGAAACCGGAGAAAGCCTTTCATTTCCTGTCTCATTCCATCCCTCTCTCTCCCCTACCTCCATTCATCCATCTCTCCTCCACCCTCCTGCCTGGACCTCACTCCTGTTTTTCACCGGCGATGCCAAAAGTCAAAGTCTTTTCTCACCCTCTGTCTATCTGGAATGTGTCATCACACACTGGAAAAACAAGAATAAGAGAGAGTTTAGTTTTTTTTAAAGTGACTTTTGATTGTGATCAGAAGAGGAAATTCTTAGTTCTGACATTAAAAGCGATTAAAATTTGGAGATAAATGTGAGGCTATTAGAGAGGAAACTATTCAGGAACATACTCTTACATTTTAAGGAAAATCTTCATTTCCAAACTTAGGATATATGTGAGATGTATAGATACAATTTAGAGATTTGGATGCAGCTAACTATTCTGCATGGCCTCTTTCATTGAAGCTACAAGTTGCTAAACAGTTGGTCTCAGCAAGTGAAAAGCCTCTAAAGTCCCCCAGCAGATGCTGTGAGTCAACATGCGAGTACAATCTTTGAGACACTGTCAGAGTAAATGTGTGTAGACGTCAGAGAGCAGTTTTTCCCCACATAACTTACATGTGTAGCCAAAGGGAGAGCGTATTGATGTCAGTGGTCACACCGCTAACCTGGAGATATTTTCTGTTGGAAAGAAAAACCAGCACTTACCATTGCAAGCACACTGTGGCGATTATAGCCATGGAACAACACAGAGGAAAAGAAGACGAGAGATTACAGCAATGGAGACTTAAGCTTGAGGTGTACTACGCCCCCACTTTACTTTAGGATAGTAAGTATTCTACATTTAGCTAGCGTGTTTACCATACTGCATGTTGTAAATGCAGCTGTAGGAGAAAATTGAACTTTTTTAGACGGCTGTGTTAGATACTTGATTCTGATTGGTTAATTACAGCATTCAGAGGTCTATTATTTCTTGATAACAGACTTGTTATAAAGAACAGACCGTTGCAAGGAATGCAGCGCTAATCACACAATCCGGAGGACTATTTGTAATCATATCAAGCTGCTGAAAGAAGTCCAGTAAATTTGACGTCAGCTTGTTTAGAGAGGGAAAAAGAAAAGACACGAAAACAGATTTCATTGTGAGTAATAACAGCTAGCTTAGCTCATTTTAATGTGAGTAATAACAGCTAGGTTAGCTCATTTTAATGTGAGTAATAACAGCTAGGTTAGCTTATTTCAATTTGTGTAATAACAGCTAGGTTAGCTCATTTTAATGTGAGTAATAACAGCTAGGTTAGCTTATTTCAATTTGTGTAATAACAGCTAGGTTAGCTCATTTTAATGTGAGTAATAACAGCTAGGTTAGCTTATTTCAATTTGTGTAATAACAGCTAGCTTAGCTCATTTTAATGTGAGTAATAACAGCTATGTTAGCTTATTTCAATGTGAGTAAAAACAGCTAGGTTAGCTTATTTCAATTTGAGTAAAAACAGCTAGGTTAGCTTAGCTCATTTTAATGTATGTATTAACAGCTAGGTTAGCTTATTTTAATTTGAGTAAAACAAGCTAGGTTAGCTTATTTTAATTCGAGTACAAACTGATATAGTTCACTTTAATTTGAGTAATATTAGCTTGGTTAGCTCATTTTAACAAGGCTACAGAGTAAAGCGTGGATGCACTGTGAGTATAACAGACGATTTCTAAACAGAAAATGGAAATATAATCATTTTTAAAGATAATTTCCAAATCAATATTTTGTGTAAAATAATTGATTTCGTGAGTAAAAAGCCATGTAATAAGCGGGATAATGTAGTGAGCAGGTCATTATCGGGACACAGACGGAAAGCAGCTCACTATACATTGCCCCTTAGGTATAGTATAGACATAAATGCATCCTAAAGTGTTGAAATATATTGTATGCATTGCCTCAAGAACATTATCTTTTTTTTTTTTTTAAATAGTATTTTATAATGAAGCAAGCATGTGATAACAATTGTATTTGTCAGCAATGAACTTTGTTCCCATTTCGATCCTCTTCAGTGTTCACATAATAACTCTCTCACATTAGGACTGTGAGAGCTGAGCTGTTAAGTGTTTTAGAGGTAAAATAATGAATAAGACAATAACCATCTTTACAGCTAGCTGCATATGTGACACTCACTTTACTTGCTTTTAGATGGAAAAGTTGATGTATATAGGATTATTTGCAACAAAACTTTTAATGTTATTGCCCCTTTCGAATTTGCTTTAAGAATAATCACAGGAAAAACTTTTCAAGTAACTTTACAAATAAAGAATCAAAATCACCAGTGCAGTGTTTGCCAGTCTTGCACTTACATGTAATAAGTTCTGCAGCCTTCAGGGGTTGTTTGCGATGCTTTCACTTCTTCTCATGTTTTTTTGACAGGTGGTCCGGGGAATCAGAGATCAACAGTGAAAGCTATTCTGTACTCAATGTTCGCTTAGCAGGACGCAGGATTACTAGCTGTGAGAACCATTCTCTCTGCTACTGTGTGAAAAAGTTTGAAGATGATTTTGTATCCACCTGCGTCTCCTCGGCTGGACAAACAAAAGATGATGAAAGAGAGCCCTGCATGACCGCTTGAGTATTTTTTCTTTGACTTTTAAAAGACTAGGACAAATAGCCACGATGTTTCATGCTAACCGTCAATTTTCCTCACATTTCACCAAAACCTGAAGGCACACCTGAGCTCACTCCATAACACAACAGCTGGTGAACAGAGGACAGAGAAGTACAAAACTCCTCCCGCAGTCGCCTTTCTTCTTATCACAGGCTCATTACTGGTCAGTGTTTGACAAACACTCTGAGGGGCAGCAGTAGCCGGCTGCCAGATTGCCTGTCCCATCTGTGTGCTCACGTTTAGCAGAGGGAGGACAATGTTAAGGCGGGAAAAGCAGGAATGATGCTGAGGGAAGCTGCGTCTACTTGTGGTGATAAACGCGTTCCCCGAAAACAAAAACAGTGGAAACATTAAAAGAAGAGATTGTGCCAGGCGACTGTATATGAGATCAAAACAAAGAAAAGACAACAAAATGACAAAGGGAGTTAACGTCAAATAGAACAAGACACCTAGATTGGAAGATGGAATTCCTTTTGGAAAAATGAAAGAAAGACGATGAAATTCAGAATGTAAATATATTCTGTTTGTGTGTCCTCTTCTCAGATCATCACCAAGCAAACTGCCACTTCTGATTAATCCTGATCGAACATCTCTTTGTGTTTGTGTGTCTAGAATATATTCTCTTTCTTCTCCCAATGGGAAATAGTGAAGCAGCAGCTCTAACGGTGATTAGGTATTCTGCAGTCAGTATAATGTTTAGCACAGGGGACCTCAGGCTTCCACACAACCCTATTTTATGTATTTCTTTATATTTATTCCAGTTTCATAAAAACAAACAAATTAGATAATGCGGATGGGGAGTCTGGGATTAATTTTGAAGCAGCTGATTAGTGTGTGTTTGTGTGTGTGTGTGTGTGTGTCCTGGGATAATTGTGTCTGGGACCATGCCGAAAAAGCCTTCAGGCTTTACTGCAGTCTGGGAGATACAAACACTCCCTCCTCCTCCTCCTCCCCGTCTCCACCCATCCCCCGTCCAGCCTCGTCTCTCTGTCTTTTCATAATTTCGGTTGTCTGGAAGAAAAACTTGTTCTTTAACTGGTGTCTTCTTTCCTTTTCCCATCATTTTACACATTTGTGTCTATTTTCACCACCGGCTTTTTCTCCCAGCTTCATGCCACCACCTCCTGGTTTTCAGGCCTCACCGGGGTCTACTGCAGCGTCATATGACCCGGGTCTGAATGCATTGTATGAATGAATTGTAACCTTTCCCACTGGTCAAAAAACCTGCTAACACCTGGCTTTTTTTGCTTAGTGGGAAAGGTTACAATCGGTATGGGAACACAGAACCCGTGTTGACACGCTAATCTCCGCCCCCTTTCCAGCACGATGCTATGCTCCGTCGGTAAATTCTGCGACTCCTCGTCATCTCCGCCCGTCTCCTAACCACTGTAACATCTTCACTGTTTACGAACCTTGTTTTGGCCACGTTTGTGACGTCAGACGGTGACGCAGCAGAAAAGAGATCAACAGGAGTATACTTCACTGGCAATGGGAAAAGAGAAAATTGGCATTTCGGGTCTTCCAGGGTCTGAAAAACCAGCGTCAACGCGCTAATATTGGTGGGAAAGGGGTATCAGATCACACTGCTGTTATTTGCTGAAATCTTCATTTTAATTAAATGTGCATAAATAGTGCAAGAAAGCAGGAAATATGTTTTTATTTTTGATGTTTATTTGAAAACCTTGGATGAAGATGAAGCCAGTCTGTTTGAGATTACACATCCTTCAGTTTGTTTCTCAAGTGTCCGAAAAAAGTAAACAAAGCCTGCTCTGAGGAACAAAGAAACAAAGAACCTGCTACACAAACTGACCACAACGTCACAAAAAATATGTCTTTAAGAGTTAAACTTGAGTTTAAATGATATTTAAGTACTATTATATTTATGGAAAATAAAAAATAGCAGCTCAGGTATCAGCTGTACTTCTAAAGTGCAATTCTAGGTTCCTTCTCAAAGAGCAAAGAACTAGCCAGGAAAATGGCAGAATAGTGTTCAGCATTATATATGAAGCAAAGAACCATCCCAAGAATGCAAAGAATAAAGAAAGTCTCTCTGCCTGTAACATAACTGTGACAGAATTTCACTTCAAAATAACCAAACAGACTTTTGTCTGAATAAATGCAAGTATTGCATTATTATTACACGTATAAATAGACTTGACAGGTTACCTGTTAAAATCCCTGTTCAGCTCAGCTTCTAAAATCAGTTCTCCTCCTCTATCACAGTATCCATCATGAAGTTACTTGCCTCTTAGTTGCTTTTAAATCCAACTGAATTATGGGATATCAACCATGGGTATTAAGTGATTTTACTGTAGGACCCTGATCAGGTCAAGGCCGATCCGTCCCCTCTGTGGGTCCACATTCAGGACCCGGACCTCCACCCGTTCCCCAGGTCCCAGAGCCAGGCTGCGTCTGCGCTGGCTGACAGGCAGTTTGTCCAGGGTGATGTGGCTCTTGTGGATGAGGCCCGAGCGGCCTACACCGATATCTACAAAAGCCCCAAACAGAGTTGTGTTGTCCACCCGGCCCGTCAGCACCGCACCCACCCGCAGGTCACTCATGGACACAATGCCCCGCTTAAAGTCCGCCTGCCCAAAATCTGGGGATGGCAAAACAGAGAGAGAATATCAAAAAGATGGGAGGGAGAGGGAGCTATGAAAAAAATCAGGTAGTGATGGCACAGATGTTTTGGAAGACAGACAGTAAAAAGATGAATGCAGGAAGGCAGGAAAGGGGTGGGGCATAAATGACAAACAGATATTACATTTCCAGCCGTAACCCAACACTTGTGTCTGCATACTTCCACATTTCTCAGCATTCACTTCTACCCCACTTTCCACTTGGCCTGTTCATGAGATATCTTTTTCCTTTCTGTAGCATTAACACAAACAAGGAAGGCTCGAGCCCCAGGAAATAGTCCTATCCAATTATCCTCCCCTCATCACTGATTTCATGCGGTAGCCTGGGCCCATCTGTTTACTCAGCTGAGCACTGGCGAGGAGGCCAAGCGTAGTGTGCTGCAACCGAATAGGCCCAACCTGAGAATGAACCTTGAAGCTGCGTTCCTTAATTTTAGGAAGAGTTAGCTAGAACTAACTGGGTATCCAGGCATGGCTTCTTTCCTGTACATATGAGAAAGGACAGCCTGGTAACGGAAATTATTTTGTATTTGACTGACCGCTTTGGAAATCAGGCATCAAATGTACCTAACAACTTGTTTTTGTCCACTTTCTTCTTCAGCACTGATCGAGCATGCTATTTCTACCCTATATTGGATTTATTTCATTAAACAGCTTTGAGGTAACTGCCCGTTTTTTCATACAATTTTTTCCAAAATTAAATCAAGAAATGGAAAAGTAAGACCGAGATTTGGCAGAAATTTGTCTTGAGGAAATGAATTTGAGCCACAGTAAAAATTCTGAGAATCAAAACATTGGTGAGTATTTGTGTGCCTGAACTCAAGAGTCTAAAATTGAGGAGAAAAACAGAGGCCTTTGTGTATTTGTGTGTGTATTTGTGTGTCCGTAAAGATACTCTGTCCAACAACACAGTCTGTTGGACCCATCACACCATGTCAGAAACACACTGCGTGTGTTGTTGGGCTGCAGGGAGGAAGCCACTGCATAGTCAGATCCTATCGAGTTACACTGCCAAGACATGCCTATTATAATAAATGCACAAGCAATGTCTGTGTGTTTTAACAAGCAAAGCAGGCAAAGAACTGGACGAATAAAAGTTCAGCTTTGTATCCGTCAAAAGGGAACTATAAAGGAAATGATGAAGGAAAGATGAGAGACAAAAAGAAGTTACTGTGACTGCAAAGTTTCAGATATATGCAGTCTATGAAACTGTAGATGATTCAAAGGACGGATATTTTTGAGTTGAAAATAAATGCAGCAATAACAGATGTATGACCGAGGGGAAACACTGAGCGATAACAGTATAAATGTGGTTTTGGTCAATTTGAAATCCTATTAAATAATAAAAACGGGGCATGTTTGGAACTAGAACAAATAAATAACGTTCAATTCCTCTTAAAATCTGAAACCAATTAAAAATCTGTGTAAATGCTGAGTTTTCATGACTGAATATGCTGAATGTGTCCCTCTTGGAAAATCTCACTTACACTTTGTACTTTTTGTTTTTCTCATTCTATGAGAACACATAACCGTCTTGCCATGGTCGTGCATGTGTGACTTTAATTGATATCACTATGTCCGAGCGGCCTCTGAGCGGCAGAAGACTTACTTTGTCGTATGTCAAACCCAGGAGGCTGCGTGAGGCCGTCTATGATGAGTTTAAGGGTCTCGGGTGAGGTGTCCACCGTCCTGGCGAGTTCCTCCACGCTGCTGGTCCGAACCTTGTGCTCTACACACTGTCGCAGGCCTGCACTCCCGATCTGGTCCGCTCTCCCACCGACGAGAGACAGAAATCTGGACAGAAGTAAAGTTTGTAAAAAATAAATAAATATGTAAAAATATGTGAAAATTGAATGTAAATTGAATGAATTGTATGTTTAGGTGCATACATAAGTTTATGTAGTGAAACCACAGGACAAAGTTTTCATTAATTAGTGTGGATCCCATCAGCTATAGTCTGACGACGATGTAGCCTCTGGGGACAACGGTGAACGTGTCGGGCATGTAGCCATCGGTTAGCGACAAACGACTTCCAGTCAAGACTTTGTTTACAGAAATAAAACCTGTTTTTCTTGTGATTTACTTTAATTAACGGGTCTTACTTTTGCCGAAATTTCAACACCATGATGCAGATTAGTAAAAAGTAAAAATGAAGCTTTGTCAGCTCTGTCCTCAAGAGGAGAAGAAAACGACTTTTAAAATGCTCCTTTGTTGAACAGAGTTCGGATCGATCTGATGCATTCAAGGAAGTCGGAAAATCTGAGCGCTGAACGGCTTTCATGACACAGCGTCAAGGGAATTTATCTCAAGTTGATTTTTTGATCTAGACGAATTGTTAGCTGTTAGCATGCAGATGTCTGTTTATAGATATTTATAAGAAGCTAAATCATCGTCAGACAGCCGCCTGCTTTTGCTCTCCACACGGACTGTTTTGCTCATATGTGATTGGTCAATTCTACTCAGACTATAAGCTTAGTACAAACGGAAACCAGAACACTTGCCGTCCCTAAAGTCCACGTCCCTGCCTACAGATTTTACATTTCTATGTAGAATCTGTAAATAGAGATCATAGTGGGGCTAAAGTATTAGCACAGACACACCTGGGCCTGTGAGGGGTGAGTAAGACAGAAAGAAAGATGAAGGGATGGTAGAAGGGTGGGAATTGGCGACAGGCTAGGAAGAATGATGAGCGTAAGAAAAGTAGAACCGTCAAAAAACTGTTTTAAAAAAAGGGAAGAAAAAGACGAGAAAAGCAAAGAAGCAGAAAGCAGGGAGGGAAAAGCTAAGCTAATACAGGTAAAGTGAGAAGGAGCAGGGGGAAGGGAGGGAGGGCAGGAGAGGTGTGGGAGTAATTACTCCCAAAGTCATGAGCTGCTGAGGTGGGGCTTTCTGTTCGAAAAGCACAAATACACATATTTATTTCACCCCCTATTAAATCAGGTAAACCTACAGTGGGCTGTAAACGCCCTGACACCTTCTCTCATGAAACTGCCTCCACTTCGCTCAGGGTGGACTGTTTGTTCATCGGTCAACCGCCTGGAAAAACCTTCTGTCCCTTTATTCTAGCCTGATGTCTCACCTCCGAAGTGTCTAGACAGTCGGACTTCTAATGCAGAGAGCCGGAGATTTAAACCCAAACTAATTAGCTGGTCTACATTCTAAACAGACTTGGTAACAAGCTGGCAATGGAAAATATTGTGAGTATTGTATATATCATTTACAGTGGGCACTGTTCACAGCTGGTGAAAGATGTGAATGCATTCGCCTCTGTGCATGTGTTCATGTGTAGGACCCGCCAGATAGCGTCACGTGATGGATGTCGCTCACTGGCAGCCTGACGCCAAACAGACTCCGCAGCTGTCCCCCCCCCCCATGATGGACAGAACAGGTGGACACACACACACAGGAACGCACGCTCACACACACTCACACAAAGTTGATTCATACACAGTGTTGTTCAGAAATGCTCGTTTGGCAGTAGCAGGGACAGTACGGATGTAACGGGACACGGCTTGTGTACAAACTATGTATGAGACAGCTGTGAGCGGAGAGGCCCCCCTGCCAGCAAAGTCACCGACTACCGTCCAAAAGAGGAAGACAAGCGGAATCAATCCCTCAACACCAGCATGCCGGATCGGTGTAAAATAGAAGCTGTGTCTGTGCCAGAAATGGCTTAGTGGTGAAACAGCACCTTTGGGCCAAAAAGGATGCCTGTCTAACACTAGGATCTTTTCTGCTGTGTCTCCATGGGCAGCTTGATTTTCCAGCCATATATCTCTTAACAGGAAAGAAATACTTGCTTCTTGGTGGCCTAGGAGGTCTACGATAGATTCCACGTAGCCCCCATGGTTTGAATCCATACTGGGACCTTTGCAGAAGGGCATCCATCTTCCTTCTCTCTTACACACATTGTTTCCTTTGCGTCAGAATTAGTTATAACACCAAAAAAAAAGGTTTCCAAATAACTCGTATTCAGCTCTCGCTGGGGTATAAAATGCAACACACGAGGAAATATGTATCCCCTTTGAAAGTACAACAAGCAATAGTATATAATATGTCTCATTTCTAACTCCTTACAGACATCTATAGGAAACGTATCATTTGACTGGACGTTTGGAAAGAAGCTGTTCTGCCATGAAGACGTCCAGTGCTGAGTGAATTATTCTGTTAATGCAAGAAATCTGAGGTGGGACAAAATATCATTACAGCAACATATCGTCGTCCTGACCTGTGTAATACAATTATCGTTAGGCTGGTGCCAAATATCGATATTGACACGACCCTACTGCATCGATCCTCGCAGTGACGCTTACGACATGAACGAGGGTAACGTGAAGGGAAATTAATCAGCTGAAGAAGAAGTTGACAGCGGGATAAAAGAAGAAGACAGCAGGATAATGTTGAACATGAAGATGCTCCAGCCACTTTCAACTTCATTTGTTTTTACAGTTGTTCTATAGTTCTGTAAATGTGATTTTCAGACTGAAAACGTGTACACTGTTTCATCTCAGTCTCCAATTCTGTGAAACTGACACCAAATTGCAGTGAATAAATACATTAATTCTGCACTTCACCTTTTGAGGGGCATTTTGTATTCTTCAGTTAATCAGATATCATGATGTATCATTATTTGATTGTCTTGCAATATATCAATTATCATGATATTATTGTTATCTTAGGCCATGCATTGCTTATCGCAGGGCTATTCGATTACAAATTCAATTGGGCCAGATTTTAAAACCAGAAACTGTAGATGGTCCAGACATTTTCAGCAGCCTATTTAAAAGTCTTTTTTTTTTTTGCTTTTGGTAACGATACATTTTAAACAAACATAAAGCAATGTAGTAAAAAAAACAGTTATTGGTGATTTGCCGCACTCATTGCAAATAAAACACATTGGTTTGGCGTTTCAAGATGGCGGTAAAATGAAGTATCTGCCAGTCCAGGCAGGGTTTAACTGACGGTTTTCATTGTACATTTTGTGTTTCAGGGTTGTCAGTAGAGAACTTGCCTGTGCCTGTTAATAGCCAAATACTTTGAAGAGCTACTAGCGTGGTCGGATTCGTGTCACATGAGAAAGTGTTGATTTGTGAAAGATATCCTGACAGAACACGTATCCCGCTGGTTTTGCTTCCTGACAGATACGGATTGTAGACCACGCTCACAGTGCTGTAACTATTTCAGCTACACAATAACATTGATAGTGACAAATCATTTTTATAAAAAGTATACTACAATAAAATAATAAAATAGATATTAACATAGCTTTTTTAATTCAAGCTTGCTGGGCCACATGGAGGTTGCTTCTGGGCCGGATGTGGCCCGCAGGCCGCCACTGAACAGACCTGGCGCATTGTATCGTATCATGAGTTACCCTGTGATTATTGTTAGCTTAAGATTCATTTTAGTATGGCTGCATTTCTTCTTCATAATTTCCTCAACATAACCTTTTAGAAATGCTGTTGTTGAAACTTTCATGCCATTAGAGCCCTTTGAATTGCTTCTAATGCTTTCTTACTTTAATACAGGAGGAGAGGAGAGGGGACAGATGACGGAGTGAAAGCGGTGTTAAATTAATAGCAGCCTGAATTCTTACATTGCTTTTGGGTGGGTGGTTGGTTCTACTTTCAGGTGTGTGTGTGTGTGTGTGTGTGTGTGTGTGTGTGTGTGTGTGTGTTGCCCATCTCATTTTTCCAAGGGTGTATGTTAGTATTTAAGGGGTACCAGGAGTCCAGAGGCCTCCACCACTGTTGGGTGCATACTCACATAATTACTACCAACACTGTATGTGTGTGTGTGTGTGTGTGTGTGTGTGTGTGTGTGTGTGCACGTGTAAAAGTGTGAAAGTGTGGTTGGGTGGGCCAGGATATAGATTTTATCCAGGCCCACAGCAAGAACCCACTCTGTCTTGTATTATGGAAATATTGGGCCCCGACTGTTACATATCAGAGGAATACTCCTCATAGAGTGGACCCCCTTCTGAGTAATGCTATCTATGTTAGCAATATGCTTGATCAACATTTGTATGTGAAATATATGTGAGAGACCCTCCATGCTGGTTACAATATATCCGAGATATGTTTCCCCACTGCCTCTGAAACGAAGGTGGATCAACTGTGTGTGCACTTGCTCCTGCGTGTGTGTTGTATATGGTTACAGAAAGGGGGATATGTGTGGGCTGTGAGCAGTAATGGAGGATCCAGTTTCTCTAATGTGATGAACCTGATATTCCTTATACACCATAAAGACACACAAACAGCATTCCTCCACAATCCTCCCCCCATGCTCTTGTTTTCATCGGCTGTAAGTGAGGATGTGAGAAGAGCAGCGAGGCATCTCAGTGATGCCCTAACATATTTGAAACTATAATGTGAGTCACGATTAAGGACAGTGTATTTTAAAGAGTATTTACAATTAATATTCAGTTTCAAAATGTAACGCTGGTTCTGAAATGATTTTCTGGCATGAAACCAAATCTCAAAGTAAAGAGGATCATGCATTCTTAACTATGATTTGCCATCTGTGATTACATTTAAAATCTAAATTAAACGTTCTCTATTAATGATACCAAAACTCACAGAGACAGCAAGAGTCTAAGATTAAAGCTGTGATGTTGAAGTCTTATGAGAAGAACTGCAAACTGCACACCATGTACAATTTTGCAGAGGCATGACATACCTTCTGATAGACATAACAGAGGATAGAGAATTTGCCGACACAGGGTTAAGAAAACTGAACAGCAGGAAAACACAAAGGCAGAGAATAATGAGTATACTGGTGAGAAACAGGAGAGGATTTAACACTGGAGAGAAGACGGGGCAAGAAATGCACAGCACACTGATTGATTATATTCTCTGACATAGTTATCTAAATGTAGACTGTTTAATGAACAGAGACAGCATTTTACCACATTAGACGTCCTGCCTTCATCTTTATATGTCCTGACGTTTGTAGACACTGAATCAAACTGATAATACACAAAACACACACAAACACACTACCAGGTGTGACTAATGAAGATTGACGTTTAAGAGGGCCCATTAAATTAGCAGTGTTTAGGCACCTCAGGAGCTGTGATAACAAACACTAATGTGAAAGACAGGAAACATAAGATGTGTAGATTTGAAGAAGAGAAGTTTTTCACGAGTACGTTCTGTGGCAGAAAGAGAGGACAAATAGGAAGAGAAGAAGGGGAGAGGATGTGTGGTCAATTATAGCTTTAACCCCTACGTTAACAGCTTGAGGAAGAAGAAGAAGAAGGAGGAGGAGAAAAAGGCAAAACAGAAGAAGACGAATGAGGAGGAGGAGAAGAAGACAAAAAAGAAGACGAAGGAGGAGGAGGAGGAGGAGAAGAAGACGAAAAAGAAGAAGACGAAGGAGGAGGAGGAGGAGAAGAAGAAGATGGAAAAGAAGAAGAGGAAGGAGGGGGAGGAGAAGAAGAAGAACACAGAAAAGAAGAAGACGAAGGAGGAGGAGGAGAAGAAGAAGAACGCGGAAAAGAAGAAGACGAAGGAGGAGGAGGAGAAGAAGAAGAACACAGAAAAGAAGACGAAGGAGGAGAAGGAGAAGAAGACAAAAAAGAGGATGAAGACAAAGGAGGAGGAGAAGAAGAAGAAAAAGAAGAAGACGTACACAGAGAAGAAGGAGGAGAAGAAGAAAAGAAGAAGAAGAAGACCTGTGTGATTCAGTCTCCAGGCTGAACACACAGGCACATATATACATCAGCCCACGTGGTCACTTAGTTAAAGTAGGACAGATAGTCAAAAACTAAACTTTGGTATAAGCCACATCAATCTATCTTCACACACAGTCAGATAGAGACACGCCCACCCACACACATGCACTGAGGCTATTAAGGTGCATCAACATGAGGGGAGCGATGCTTAGAGCCTCTAGTGACAGAACTTATGTAGACTAAACACAGTTGAGTAACTACAGCTGTAGCAGAGAGGGCCCTCCTCCCTCCCTCCCTCCCTCTCACTCTGTGTATCTGTTTCTCTCTCACACACACACACACACACACACACACACACAAGGACAGGACATACACGTCTTGGGCAGTTGTTCAATATGCTTTTGATATCAGCATCAGCAGCGCTAACAATCATTTCTCACACAAGGACACACACAGTCAAACAGATATACACACATATACAAAGCCAACGCCTCCTCTCTTGTATCCCATGTCTGTGTAAATCAAATCAGAGTCTTTCACCACTATAACCAGCCCCATATGAGGCGGCGTCAAAATCAACTCCATCTTAGTCTGAACATGCTCCGGCCAGTGGGTTGGTGGCTGTTTGAGTGTGTGTGTGTTTGTATACGTGTGTGTACTGTACCTCTGCGCCACATCGTAGGACTCTGGGTGTATGCAGGTCTGGTCCAGGGGGTTACATGAGGTGGGTATGTTGGCACTAGATTTTCCTTTGCCCTTCTTTGCTGCAGGTTTCTCTGGCACTGCTGGTGCAGGGTGAGGAGAGGATTTGGCACTGTAGTGGCAAGAAAGAAAGCATTGTATAAAGAGTGTGAGAAGTGAGAAAATGTGCTTTTTGGCAATTTGTGTGAACTAACTCTTAAATAAGAAAAAGGTAAAAAGCAATGATAAACAGAACCTGAATATGAGTGTCTATGCATCTTTACATGCATTTTGCATACCTGTGTAGGGTTTGTGGGTTGATTCTAATGAAGCCAGCACACTGCTGGTACGTCTTTGGCCCCATGCCTTTGACCAGTTTGAGTTGCTCTCTGTTCATGAAGGGACCATTCTGCTCTCTCCATTCTGCAATACTCTTCGCCCTTCCAGCATTGAGGCCAGCTACATGCCTAGGAGACAAAACAACAACACACAAAATGCAAAAGGGAAAATGTCACACATCGTCTACTGTAATTAATAAAATCATTGTGTGGGGTTGCTGATATCCGAGTGTTTAATAGGAAGGTACAATCTGTACATTTGAGGCTATGTAAGGAACAGTGTGGAGAAAAATCAATTAATGAGAAACCATAGTTAAGGAGCAATTAAGGAGCACTGTCGGTCAAAGCTGGTGTTCTCTGTAATCAATAGAAGCAATGATATTTGAAATTGACGCCATAGCTGTGGAGGAAGTTGTACAAACAGCTCGTCGTTTTGCCCATTCTACATTCCTACAACACCCAGGGTGCATTGCATTGAGAAGCAGATAGCGTCCTCCAAAGGCACAGAGCCAAACTGCATTTTCTCCTACCATAATGGCATTAGCTCCATAATAGCATGATAGGACTGAGGTTGAAAATCGGCGAACTGGCCCTTTAAGACAGTGACCTTGCATATAAATATCTGGTGAGTATATTTGTCCCCTTTTTGCCGGGCAGTGAAAAGAGGTGATTTGAAACTCAATTAGGTCGACTCTACTCGTTTAATGTCCAGTGAGTGACTCACTCTTACTGAAACAAGCAGCAATGTCAACACTCAACATAATACCTCAGTCATCGACACGTCTGTGTGTGTTTAATGTGCATGTGTGTGTGCAGCATTACTCCTGGCAGGGATGGAAAAAGCTCACTTGCAGAGCAGACAGGTAAACAGATGACCTGATGCCTGCCCTGCAGCTAATGCCAGCTCATTTATGCTGTTTGGATCCGCTGCAAGTGTGTGCGTGTGTATATACATTTTTTGTTCTTCCTGTACTTATGAATCGAGAATGTGTACTGTATGTAGTAAATTTGCGACTTTACACACACATCTAGATTTGGCTGTATGCGTGTCGGAGCGATGTGTACGTCTGCCTTGCCTAATCCTGTCAGTTGATTACAGTTAGCAGAGTTAATGAGAGCAGGGAGTGAAGCATTAGTTTCAACAGAGAGCTGCCAGGTCGTCTGTGCATGAGTGTGAATGAAGCTTTGCCATGTTGTGACTGCAAAGGGAAAGTATGTCAGCGGTCTAAGCAATGCTTAATTTTTGTTTGTATGTGTGTACTGGAGAGTGCTTGTGAGCAGACATGCTTGTGTCATCTACCTCATAAGTATCTCGGAGCAGATGTTGATGTCCACCCCCACAAAGCTCACACATTCCTGCACCACACCGTCCAGCGCTGCCTTCAGAGCTCCGGCTGACACGTCGTGCTACGAGAAAACACATTTAGCAAACCAACATTAAAGAGTAACTGCACACTTAAACATGTTTTTTGAGCTGTAATCTGAGTTATATTGCTGGACTGTGATCAAAGGCATCAATGCTGGTGTTTATATTGACAAATTGACTGCATTTCATGGGTTGGAAACGCCATCTACTGTTTTAAATCAGCCCTGAACCGAGCCAGCTGATGGTGATGTAGAGGCGAACGAAATGTATATTAAAAAAAAAAAAGAACGTCAACGCCTGTCAATCACAAAGACTGCTGCGTCGAGGGAGCCGCCCCAATTCCTTGCTGCTGCCCCTGTTCACAAACGGTTTGCCTGATGAAGGTCTAGTACCGATGTTGCCAGCAAATAAATGTTTTTTTCTGCAAGTTGGACGGTGTGCGGGAGTTTACTTCCATTTTGCTCGTCCCTTTTTAGAAATAAAGTCACCAAGAGGGTGTGAAAAGTCGCTAAATCTAGCAAGAAAGTCGCTAAGTTGGCAACACTGCAGGAGGGGATGTCACTGAGCTGTTGGACACACCCACCCCCTCTCAGCCCCTCACCCCATTTTTCAAAATTGCGCAGTGGGTGGAGTTATGGTCAGATCTGCTGGTGAAGTTACTCTTTAATATTACAAATGCACAGTATATATACACAAAAGAATTTTCATGATGTAAACTGTATCAGCAGAAAAATTACGGTAACGGTGAATTACTGCGTTCTGCAAAAAAGTTGCCCTCTGTCCTAAAACATACACAGACATGCAGCATATGAGCGGGCACTCTTTAGGAATCTTAGTGGTTAAGAGGATTATAATCTTTTACAGATGGAATCACAGTAAAAAGAAGTAGTAAGTTTCACATTTCAAAATAAAGTTTTACTCAAAAAGTTATACTGCTCTGTAATATTTTGTTAAAGTTCCAATAAAGTCTACCCAGTATGTTTAAATGCAGACATTTTATTAACCATGTGTATAAAATCGGCATGCCGTATAATCACTCAATATTATTGTCCCTGTGTATGCACAATAAAGGGATCAATACAATTTGATCCTTAGGGAGATAAATGCAGGACAGTGTTAGCAGTAAAATACTGAAAAACAAGAGAAAGAGAAGTTTGATTGACAAATAGTACAGCAAGAAAAAGGCAGAGAAAAAAGAGAGGGAGAAAAGGGAAGGGAGCCTTGAAGGGAAAAAAGAGAGGGAGAGAGAATGTTTAGTTTGGCCTGACAACAGTGTCCCTCTCCCGATCTCATTATGTGCAGCCGGCCATCAATAAAGATCTTCCAAATGAACTCTTGACACTTCTCAACCACCAGCCAATCAAGTCTTAATCAGGAAATATTTTCCAAAAGGACTGGAATCTTTTTCCTAATAAGGAGCAGAGAGGACAGACACTAATCAAATTAAAGGGAATGAAAGTGGAAAAGACAGGTGGACTGATGACTGACGTGTAACAAAAGACACACATCACAAAAGGATAAAAACACCAGGATAATATTGAAGATATTCTATGAGGGCTATCAGTCTAACCCAGCCACACAAAGCAGTTCAGCTGGAGTCTGATGCCTCAGCAACTGTGTGAGGATTAGCTGACAGTCTAAACTGGACTACTGTTGAGCTGTGTATGTGTGTTAGCGTGTGCATGTATGTGTGTGCTGCGTGTGAACATGACTGAGACTAGCATAGATTGTCTTGCAACATGATCAAGCTACGAGCAAACACTGGCTTGTAAACAGATGACAACAACGACAGCTAGCAAACGCACCCTTCTCTGTCAGCATTAACAGGCGAGCAGGACAGAGAGAAGTTTAGCACACAATCCTGGTCACACAAATACAATCCTTTTCTATGAATGACACAATCATTTATAATTCAAACTACAATAATGACTTTTTTGTTAATATTTGAAAAATATTATTGCATGTATTTTTAATGATAGAATTACATTTGTATAACTTGGACTCTCATGAGCTTATATACAAGCCAGAAGTTATCATCCCCAAAGGAAGCATCCAGAAGGACAGGTTATCAGCTTGACACTGTGTGGATCAAGATGTCACTCTGGTATTCTCGGGAACTACCAAAGCAAACAACATGTGCTGCATTTAATAGCCGTCAACAACAATTATACTTACAGGATGTGCAAACATTGATGACTGACAAGCTTCCATTCAAAATTCATTTCAAGATGGACGCAGTGTCAATATTTAGTCTTTGAAGAGAAGCATTTATTTTGTTTGCTTTTAGCATGTCATGTTAACATTCTACACTTCTGTTTTTACAATCCGGGAATTTGTGATTATTGACAACGAAACTGTTGTTAAAAGCGCTTTCAAAAAGTTCAGAGGAACATATGTGCTGTGACCTGGTTTCCAATTATGTCAGAGGTGTTGGCAAGTTGTATTTGCAACTAAAAAAGCATAAAAAGGCATTAAGACAACAATAGGTGGATAATATAAGACACTTACAGCTCTGGAAAACATAAGAGACCACTGCACTAAACATGTTTTTCTCTACTATTTTTAGGTTTGTGTTTGTGTAAAATGAACTTTTGTTTTATTGTGAACAACATTTATCCCTACTTCTAAATAAAATATTCCCATTTAGGTCTTTTATTTGCAGAAAATGACGACTGGTTAAGATAACAGATGTAAAAAAAGATGTTTTTCAGACCTTGAACATTGAATTTCCCCTCAGGAATTACTAACGTATATCTTCTTCTTCTTCTTCTTCATGTTTAAACAACAGAATACTAATGTTTGAACTCAGTAAGAGTTCAGAAATCAATATGTGATAGAATAACCTTGTTTTTAATTCCAGCTTTCATGCATCTTTGCCTGCTCTCCACCAGGCTTTCACATTGCTGTTTGGTGACGTTATGCTACTCTTTGCGCAAACATTCAAGCAGCTCAGCTTTGTTCGATGGCTTGTGACCATCAATCTTCCTCTCGATCACACAAGGTTTTCAGTGGGGTTCAGATCTGGATTAGGCCGTGACATGAAGAGAGAGATACTGATTTAAGGGAAAGTGGTCTCTTATTTAACTCCAAAGCTGCATGTAACACTTTAACAGATGCATACAAGCTGGGATAGGTCTAGAAATATGGAAAGTGTTCAATATTAGAAAGATAAAAAGGCTTTAAATTATGTATGAATATGAGTGTACAACACAAGAATTAGGGAACAGTTGGTGAAATATATATATATATATATATATATATATATATTTTTTTTTTTTAAATATTTATTTATATATATTTCAAAATGGGCTTTATGAAGAAGTCTGTTTTTATTTCATATTTTAGCAACACACCTGCACTAATTTTCAGATCTTGGCACATGAAAATGATTTAAATCATACTGATATGAGATTTCTGAGACAGATATGGATACCTGTTGTATAGAGGAAGAATTCACCATTCATCAGCTTATTATAGAATAAATAACGTTTTGAACATGATCAACCAATGTGCAGACCAGCATCTGTTCAGCTGCGTGGCTCTGCTGCAAGTGCTGCAGACAGTGCTGAGGGTGTTGTAGACAGCTCTGCAAGACACACTGAGTGAGGAAAGAATTATATTTTATTTCCTGAATAAAATGTTATGGGGGGAAAAAAAGTTTTTATGTTGGTGTATGTTGGAAAACATACAGGTTGATTTTGGATTTGGCTCATATTGGCCAATGATATCTGCAGAAGTATATATTTTCCACTTCTAAACACTGGATAGTTTCTTTTTTAAATAAAATATCAGTAATTAATTTGTGTTTTCAATAAAACGTTAATATTGTAAATTAGTTCCTTTGTTCAGTGGAAGTACTAAGTAGTAAGTGGAGTACTGTTAATACCAGGAACCTTTCCTACAATAAAAGAAAGATAGATAAAGACAGCAGGAGAGGACGTAGAGCTGCAGAGACAGAACAGCACTCCTTGTGATGCCTCATTTGACCTGCAGCCTCCTTCTTAGTGAGAATGCCTGACTACAGCCTGAGGCATTTTGAAGACAATAAAAATAACTTTCCAAACAATAAGACGTTCCCATGAAAATAGGACTGAAAGTTTTACGACTTCCAGTGAGTCGATGCATAAAGAGAAGAGAGAGACAGAGATAGTCTCAGGGGAGAAAGAGGAAATCACCTGTAATGTCACACCAGAGAATCTTTTCACACGAGAAAGGTGGAGGTGTGCGAGGCAGTGTGCGTTTTAACCTGCAGTAAAACCCAGATGAATGTGTTCTCACATTCTTATTGAAACCTTAGAGAGGTGAGAGCCGCAGGAGAGGACCTCAGGTATTGTAACTATACAGAGGTGCACATGCACTGCTAATAATGGATGGAAAAACTGCATTGAAACTTTAATAAGGTATCTGACTACAGGGGAAGAGACGTAAACGCATGGCACAAAGGTAACAAACAACATGCCAAGGGACACAGCTCTGGGTCACGGCACATTCCTTGACAATTTGGAAACAGGGTTTATGAAGCGTTACTTTAAAGCAAAGTCAACCCAATACAAATATACACAAAGTTAACCAGGACAGTGCCAGAGTTTAAACAAATATGTGCACTTCTTAACTCTTAAAAGAGTATGTATTTATGTCTGTATCAACCGTTTGGTTTTCTGCAAATCACACATGAAATGTGATTCAATGAGTCACTAAGGTTTTGCTTGTTTGCGCTGCATGCTGTTGATTCTATTAAGTTTGGCTTTGAGACAAGAAGTTCAGGGTTTCTTTCTGTGGCCTACAAAACCACAGTTTAATTTGCAAAAACAAAAAACATAGTTATATAATCTTAAATTTGAACTTAATCCAAAGACAAACACAGAAGTTGCATGTTTTATACATAATGTTTTACCAACTGAAAACGATCTGCACAGCTAAGCAGAGCTGATCTCAGTGAACTGCATAATAACTCAAGTTTCTTCATGATTTGACCAAACTCTACAATGTGTGGGTCAATATTGTGATAACATTAACTTATTGTTTCACAACTTAATTGAAATCAATTATTCTGAGGTCGCTGATAGCTCGTTTGGGCTTCATCTGATCGCATCAAAATGCTGTGATAGCATGGCCATTATACTCAGGGCTCCAAACAATAGGTCTTATTTTGCATGTTTAGTGAGAAAGCTTTGCTTGTTTACATGCAATCATTTGTCTTATTCATTGTGATAAATTCAGACTTTTGCAATGTGCTTATTGCGAATACTCAATGGTTATTTCTTGCGCAGCCCTACCATGTATCATGATGTATCATCAATTTGCCATGTATGGTGCAAAACTCTGGCTTTTCATGCTTACAGTCCTTCAAGGAGAGCCTTTTGAATTAAAACAAGACTAGGTCAAAACCCAGTATGTGGTTGACCGCATCCGGTCAATGTGCGCTTTTGTAGGCAACTCTGGGAGCATGGTGTGTGCGTGACGACTGCAGGACGTGTTCATTTTCATTTGAAATGCATGAAAACAGATGAGTCTTCACAGTGCAGGCGTGACACCCGATATCTCACGCGCCAAAAATGTAGAGAATAGGTGGCTCGCTTATTTTTACAGCGAGCGGTTCTCGGCCAAAATACTCGGTGAAACGAATTGTGATGAGTCCTGTTGATCTCTGACAGCGATATTAACATCTCACACTGCAGTAAAAGTCACAGGCATGGAGAGTAAAGTAGGTCCACACTTCCAGTATGCTTTTTCAAAGTAAAAGCCCGACTTCGCTCGTTTGTACACAATGCTTTTATTTTGAAGTTTTCCCGGCCGTTGTTGTTATTTTTCTAACTTTATTTGGCTGAGTACCGTCACTCACTCACTCAGTCACATACAGACCCATGCGTAGGGCTGACCCCAGCGGTCAGCCAAAAATGACTTATGCCCTCAGCCAACCAAAACCAGAGGTCAGAGCTAGATTTTAAAAGGAGATGTAAAAAAACACAATTATCAATTATTGTATCAACTAAAAAATGCTATTGGCTGGCCTGGTCCAAAAGAGTTCAATCATATTATTTCCCTGTACATGGGCTAAGTCCTGTGGTACAGCTTAGTGGTGTAGAAGATAAGGCACAAGCCCAAAAACACTAACACAACACAGAAAGAAATGGGTCTTTTTGAAGGCCAGAGTTCAAACAGAACGAACATAAAATTGAAATTGAGAAGAAAAACAGGACAATCAGACAAAGTAAACCACAAAGTGTGTCTCTGGCACCAGCTGCAGTAATTTAATGTGACAGAGTCGGAGTGCAGGAAAGTAACTGTTTGAGAAAACATGCAAGTTCTGCTCTATTAAGCATGCAAACACACAATCCAGTATGTGAGGGGCTGTGCTGACATCCAGGCAGCAGAGGCCCTTGTTGTGCTCTACTCAGTTTACAGTGGCACTTACTGCACCGATAGAGCATGACGCCCTTTATCCTTCTCTCTCATAATTTGTGTCCTTTCTTCTCCCTCTTTTGCTTTTGTTTATCTTACCGAGAGGTAAACTGGCAAATGTGCATCAGAAATCACGTCTTACAAATTAGATCTTAGCCTGATTGAGCGGTCCTAGTGTTGTTTGTTTGATCTTCCATTTTACAATACCTTCTCTACATTTCCATCCAGTAACTGCCCAGCCTTTCTTTAGGGGCACTGTCTAAGGGGGTAAGCCAAAACAGATCTAGGGTTCAGATACATGAAGGTACAAGTTAGGTACAAGCTTAAAGGGTGCTATACCAAGAGTCCATCCATTTCACACTGACTAGACTCCCCCATTTCTTGATCCCAACGCCGCACACCCAAACCTCAAAATCATCCAGAGTCAATGGACTGGATCCCGACGTGTGAAGGTCATATTTAGATTGGCTCGAAACCCGCTGAAGCCAGCCAACTAGTATGCAAGAACGAAGTGCTTCTGTCTGCACCTTGAGTACTTAAAAGCTGCTGGGTTACCACATGTCAATCAGAGAGAGATAGAGAAAGAGAGAGAGGTGAGAATGAGGGGATGAACGCACACCAAAACAAGCTGTTATGTGAGGGATTTCACTTTCTGTATCTTTTTTTGGTACACATACAGGCTTCCTTTGTAACACAAGGCCTTTACATAGTCTACATCCAGATAATTATTAAATACAGAGAACCAGACAGCTACAAAGGAGGAGCATAAAAGTGGAGGCGAAGCAGTTGCTGAAAGTTGAGGTGTTGATAGATAATGATGGCGGAGGTCTTCAGACTGATATGAATGATGCCACTTAGAGATTGGCAACTGGAAGCATGCTGGAGCCAGAATGGCTGCATGAGCCCGGAGCCTGAGGGCAGCAAGCGATGGAGGGATAACTGATGCTTACAAAGCAGGGACACGAGAAACATATTCTCCTGTCTTTAAAATTAGATGTATTGTCATATTGCTATTCATTTAATGCAGGGGGTACCAGCCAATGAGAGTCTTAGCCATGTTTTGCTGAGCAACGGGGACGCTGTAAGTTTTAATTTGATTGATCTAGTTTATTTTGGAACTCATTAATCCTTAAATTTAAAGGTATGTTAGGGAGTAAATCTCAGGGACCTAAAAACACTTTCTGCTAGCAGCACTTTGATTCGTTTCCTCTGCTGCTAAGTTGCCTACAATTTTAGTACTGCTTGGCTTCACTGGAGCAGATGGCCGCCCACCCAGAACCTGATTCTGTTAAAAGGGACTTTTTCCTTCCCATTGCCGCCAAGTGCTTGCTCATGGTGGGAATTGTTGGGCCTCTGTAAATAATATAAAACAGTACAGTCTAGACCTGCTCTGCAAAAGTGCCCTTAGTAAATCTTATGTCATGATTTGGCGCTATAAATAAAGTTGACTATTCATGACTAGAGTAAAGCAATCAATACTAGCAAGTCTTTACTTAGAATAAGGGCCAGAAGGATTAGGCCACACACCGCGACGGGAGAAGAAGCAGCGTTAGAAAATACTTGTGGAAGTAACAAGTGAGGCAGCAGGGAAGATGCTTAACATGCAAGGAGGATAAAGAGGGGCATCTAAACCCTTATAACACTATTTGTAGGCCAAATCGTCTGTAGCAGCTTTAATGAGAAGAAAGACAACAGGCTGCAATCATCCTGGAAACACTAAGAGTTTGTTTAAGTTTATAATAGACATCTTTCACTCTCAGATAATTGATGGGTTGGCCTGTTTGATTGACAATGCCTGACAGTCTTCAGCCACTTTGCTCTCTACTCTTTTAACATCTTGATTATAACCCTCTTCTGGCTGATTATTGTTCCTTAATTTTCCCGATGTAATTGCAATCAGCCTACTTTAATGCCTGTCCTCTGTGGTGCGAAACATTACTGCACAGTCACTGAAGCTCAGTTTCGATCAGGCCTCCGAGTTTACCCTCTTGATCCTGCTGTCAAACGTAAGCGCGGGTTAGGGAGTGTGTGAAGGTGTGCGAATACATTCATAGTTAAATGCTGGTCGTAAATCAGCAGCTGAAAGCGATATGACAGCGAGGAGATGGTTTTATGTTTTCCCAACACCTTTCATGAATGCCTAATGGCTATTTCTCAACTTCCTGCAAAACAATCACACACACGCACACACATTACCTGAGGGGCCGCAAAACAGAGGGTGAGAAAATACAAACAGGAGAAGTTTCAAGACAGGCACAAGGAGGCAAAGGGAGGCCAGATGACAAACTGACTTCAGCCTGATTTTTGACTTGGTAATAAATCAGTTTAGACTATTTGGATAAAATCAATTACCTCTTATGCCAGTATTAATTTCGTGAAATGACAACATGTAAATGGTTGATAGAAAAGCTGAGAATTGACATGAGCTTGTTCAAAGTCATCGTACAAGCAAAGATACAAGCTTGGCTCATTTCAAAGCATCACTCAACACACAATCACACAGACATAAGCGTTGACAGACTTCAGGGAAATAATTAAAATAATATGAGATAATAATTGGCAGCTTGTGCCACTGATCAACTCTTTAAGAGCCGGGTTTTTTTTCTCCTCATGTCTCAAAACACCCGGACAGGAACTATCAATCACAGTCAACATGCCATCTCTGACTCTCCTTCCTTTTCTCAGCTCTGTCTGCTCCTGTCTCCCCTGTAGGCAACATTCAGGAGTGCAAAACAGCATGCGCAAGTGCACACATATCTGCACGGCTGCACACACTGTAGCACTATAGGAAGAGCTGCCTAGGTGCGAAAAGTGACATCACTTGCACTAGCTGTAAGTGAAAACCTCAAACGGAGTCAATTGAATATTTAAGTCAATGCAACGAGGATGAATAAGGATGATTATTTCTATATAGTTATTTTTAATGCCTGTAACTGCTTCCACCAGGTCAGCAGGTGAAGCACTTCATTTCAATTTATCTAATGGCATGTTTTCCGACACAGACAAGTCGATCACGTCTCGATAAGGCACAGAGCACTTTTTTAGATGCTGATTTGTCACAAATATATTTTCAAGGGTGGCATGGTGGTGCAGCAACTTCGCCTTACAGCAAGAAGGTTTCCTCCAGTTTCTTATCACAGCCCAAAGACACGCAGGCAAGACAGCAAGGTTAAGTAGTGACTCATCGCCCGTAGGTGTGAATGTGAATGGTTATCTGTCTCTACATGTCAGCCCTGTGATTGACAGGCGACCTGTCCAGGGTGCACCGCCTCAGTGCGGCATTTCCAGTGTGTGTGTGTGTGTGTGTGTGTGTGTGTGTGTGTGTGTGTGTGTGTGTGCGTGTGCGCGTGTGCGCGTGTGATAACATTTTGTTCTGAAAAAATTCTGTATTCATTTGAAATGAACAAAAGACCCAAAACAACCCCTTCTACTCTTACCACACTTGGTTCAGCAACTCTTGCGTTACTAACTTTGCTAAACCAAAGCTCACCGTATCCTACTTCCTCTTGGCACACACAACCTCATGCTGTGTTTGGGCTGCAGGTGAAGCAGCTCAATGTAAACACTCAGCGGCACGTCCGCTCCGTAAACGTGTAACACCACAGCGTTCACGAGCACCGGGGACGAGGTGCGGCTGATAGCCGGAGTACAAGCACTCAAAAGCCGCCTCGCGTATCTGCGCGTCTGCCTCGATCATCCCGCACACATGATCTGTGACAGCAGCAGCGTCATGTGCATGCTTACAGGCAGGTGACACGCAGACTCTGCAGCACAGCGGTCAGTTAACTCTGTGCTCTCATAAAGGAGTTTTCGTTAACAATAAAGTAGCAGCTTGATGTGTTTCAGTCGATTTGCTTCACTACATCATGCGGTATGACTATTGCCCTGATATATATCTACTGGTATAAAATTGCCAACCATTGGGAGGTATTCTATGGTAATCTTGTAATTCATATGTCATTCTGCATGTGATCTAAATATATCCTGCTTACTCACAAAGTAACATGCTTTTGGCAGATAATGAGGAGGACAGTGAAGTTGCAAAAACTGTAATGCGATTGATACTGTTACCATGTTACCCCTCGTCCACAATATTTCCTCGACCACTCAAAAGAGAGAAAGAATCATTGCATGAAGTGGGAGTCTCTGGGACAAGGGCAGGAAAACTCGAGAGTTGAGAGAGGTGAGAGGAAGAGTGACAGTTTCTTTAATATCCGGCTCACGGGCAATGTTTTCTTACACAGCAGTGTGTGTCTGTGTGTGTATTTTCCAGTAGCAGTTAGTTTCACAGGCCTGGGAATTACCCAGCTGTCAACAGACTGTAGCAACAAGAAGAGGCTGATTGACAGGAGAATGAGGCCACACCCACTCAGTGTGTAATTATTAAAAGGACACACGACGCCTGATATGTTTGTCCACGTAAGTGTTCTGAGACGTAAAGAGAGTGAATCTTAAACAAAAGAATAGTAGCCTTTGAATGTATTGTACTTTATGTAACCAGTGAAATCCTAATGACTTTTGCTCTTCGCTCAAACAGACGTGTATCTGGCAAACTCAGCATCCAGAAAAAGCTGTCAGCCCGTGGTGCTGCAGTGAAAACACTGTTCCCACACCAATAGTTACGTCCAATCTGATTTTAATGGGCCTCACTTTTTTAGCCCTCAGCTCATTTCCTCCCTTCTCTCCGAGCTGTCACTCACTGAGTCAGCAGAGGGAGAGAGAAAGAGGGAGCATGCTGTGCCAGCTGTCTAGGGTTACATCTGCCCTCATGCTTTCTGGGTCTAACAGCAATAAACTTTCAGAACGCTCAAAACGCCATGAATCACAGAAAGAGAACTTGCTAGAAAACACACGTATGCATGAGTGAACTTTTCTCACACTCATTCTCCTGCATGTGCATTCATACATACACACATGCACACACTTAACCCTTAGACTCTCAAAAGGGACGGGAAGGGCAGTGTGCGTATGTGTGTGTGTGTTTGTGTGAGCTGACACGCAGGTCAGAGTGATGTCCCATCTCATATCTGTCAGCACCCGGAGTTTATTTACCCGGTTATATTATCATTTGTTGACCTAGTCACATGATCTGAGAGCGGGAGGTGCAGAACCCCAGGCACCCCAGAGAGCCCAGTCGGGACGTGATGAGAGACACGGGCCTGTGACCCAACACACTCAGACACACATGCATAAGCACAAGCACATGCACAAGATGACCTTCTGCTTTCTCTTTCAAGGCTCCTTTTTTCCCCCTCACCCTTAAATCTCACCAATCATTCCTTTTCTCTTGACTTCTGTCACCCTCTGCTGTCCTTTTTTAACCCCTCGTTCCTCTTTCCTGCTTCTCATAAATAGTGGTTCTCACTGGGATTAACACATTTTAACAGGTGTATGTTTTAGCTACATTACTAACTGTATATAAATGGCTTAGCGAACAGGAGCATCCTCTCAATATTACTGAGGTATAAGGAGTCACCTGATTGATAAACCATTATTCTGTTGGTTGATTTGTTGTGAGTTGGTACTTGTGAAACAAAAAAATCTGTTGTTTTCTGAATATGAAAATATTCTAAAAATGAAATGTCTAATGTATCCCAAAAAACTACCATATATGGAAAGCAATAATGCACTAATTAGGGATGCACGATATTATCGGCATCGGCAGATTATGGCTTGAAAATGACATCGACATCAGCAGATATGTCATTTTTCTGCAGACATTTTCTGCCGATAAAACAACGCTTTAATTTTGCCTAAATGCTCAATGATTACCTAAAAAGGCTTGACGTAATGCTACGACATTAACTCGGCGTGAGTGCGCGCACGCACTGCATGCACCACACCTCTTCCGTCAAGTGTGAATAAGAGTGCAAGATGTCTGCGGTATGGCAGTTTTTCAAAGTTTCCGGAATGGACAGAAAGGTTGCTATTTGCAATGGTTGCTCAGCATCGGTCATGCGAGGTTGGGCCAGATCTCATCATCCAAGGCTGTCTAAGTTGTATGAATATTACAGTTTTACTTGAAAGAAAATGTCATACAAATAAATATGGCATTTTTAGCAGCAAGTTTAAAGCTGCTGTGAGGAACTTTTGTTTTGTGTTGATTTTGGCGCCCCCTGTGGACAAAGCCGTACCTCTTATCTTTTTGCTAGAAGTGGTGGTTTTGAACAACATCCTGCTTTCTTTAACAGTCATATGTATCACTCAATTTAAATTTTTGCCCTGGAAAATGTAAACAAAGGCAGCATGCAGTTAATCTCCTCTTCTGACACCTACCCCCCACTAGCTGTTTCAGGCATTAAAACTATAGAAATAATCAATGTTGTTGCTGATGGTCTGGTTTGCTTTTGTAGGTTATATAGAGTCATCAGAATTAATTTCAGTCTGTTTCATAACCAGTGAAAAACTCCTCACAGGAGCTTTAAGTAGTTCTCTTATCTTGCCCAGAGAATGTGTACATTTAAAAAAGCATTATGTTATTTCTGTATCTGCTAGTAGGCCACAATAATATCAGCAAAAAATCCAATATCGTGCATCCCTAGCACTAATAGCAGGTGTAATTAGTAAGCACACTGACCTAATGCTTGTCTTGCCTTTCTCACATAATTACACACACATTTGAAGTGAACAAAATCAACATTGAGCTAATTGTTGTTTCAATTGCAAACACGCTCAGAGCGAGGAGCGGCAACCTCACAAGGAAAAAACACAAGTGCAAACACACGTCATTCCTGATCTCTATTAATTGAATTAGCCGTCACCCTTAGCATCATGTGTTGACACAGGCCTCGGCCGAGTGTATCTACTTCCCTGCTCGGCTCTCTTCTCTCAACCTCAGCCACATCTTTCCTCTCTCACTCATATTAATGCCTCAAGTCCTTATTTCTGCTTGTTTTGCCTGAATTACAAATACTATGTTGCTTGTTTTATGGTTACATATAGGCATCAGGCTTGTAGAATGTTTTGTTTAAACTTTTTGTTGAATTATCAGGATTACAATGTGTTTAAATAGCTGTTTACGTTCTCGGGTATAAATGACTCATTGTTTATTGCTTTTTTTGTTTGTATAGGAACACTATCACACACACTTACACACACACTCATCTAGTTGGCTCATGCATCAGTCTAACTCGCAGCAGATGTTCCACTGCCCAGGGACAAGAAGCTCTTACCCACCAGCAGCATCCCGACAGACAGGAGCGGACACACACTAACCTGGTAAGTTCCAATGCCGATGTGTTTAGGATCAATCTTCACGAGCTCGGCCAGCGGATCTTGGACACGTCTTCCAATGGACACTGTCGACACACACACGGGAGACAAACATGAGATTATACGTCTCATGAGATTCTGTGCTTTGTGGTTTTCCTGCTATGTGAATCACACTTATTGAATATGCAAATCCATATTGTTCATAATTACTGAATATGCAAATTGTGTGCATATTACAGCGCTGGCCTGAGGGCAGGCCAAGTCTAATTGTCATTCCTCCACCCCCAATGATAATAATTAAAGCTGGAGTCTCTGCACCTGTCATTTAGCTCCTTGATAGATGCTGAACCTTTAAAACCGCTAATTTATCAAGACCCGTGCACACAATGTAGCACACAAATAAACACGCACAGCCTTTAAACATGGAGTCTGCACGGCTGCTGCTGCTGCACATAAAGCCAAATGTATTTTCCATGAATACGCTGGCTGGCAGGCCCAGTGACAAGGAGGAAAAATTACAAACAACCTTATTCACATACACACCATAATACATGACATCACCCACCAACACACATGCACACAGAGCGGGAGAGAGTAACACAATCGAAACACTGTTCACATTCATGTCCCCGTATAAAACAAAGGAAGTTGCAGGTCTTTGTGTTTCTAACTTACATGGTTAAAGCTAGACTTAGACTATATCCCAAAACAGTCAGACATTTGAGACTATACTAAAATGATACGCTGTATGATAAATCCTTCCTGTGCGACTATTCCTACTGTTTTGTATTTGTGCATTTTGTGTATGTTTGATTTCCAGTGGTCAGCGATGTGGTGTGCTGCATCAGCCTCGTCACACTTAGATTTTTGAGGCAGAACGGACAGACAAAAAGAAAGAGAGGGATGGGATGTTACAGAGGGAGTATGTCTGGAATCAATGGCTCTCCTCTCCTCTCCTCTCTCTCCTCTGGCTGCGGTGGGAGGCTGCTGCCTGAGATAATATTTAGACAGGGATGGAGTTTCAACCCTGGCCTTGCTCAGTGCACCACCAAATTCTCCAATCTATTCCGTCTATAATGATATCCCTCCTTCTCTCGCTCTCTTTCTTTCTCCCTCTCTTCCTAAGAGGATCTGATTTGCAAACGGAGAACTCTGCTGCACTTATTGAAAGTTTACGAGCCAAATACAGCTGCACAAAAACTGGGAAGTGATGAAGACAGCTTCAAGAGAGGAAGGCCCTGCTCAGACACACGCACACATCGCTCAAGAGGAAGTGAAAGTATGTGAAGTGCTCTGGTCAGACAGACGGACAGCAGCGATGTGGCTGAGCTGATTGTGTTGCAGAGACAGAGGTCGGAAAAGTGAGTGGAAGATGCTGCTAAGGCTTGCTTGTCATACTAAATCAATAAGTAGCAACAGTCCAGGAAAACTGATCTTTAATCTCCCCTTTTATTCTTTGTGGTCACCACACTTACTCTGTTTTGAATCAGAGAGAATTGAAGAGAAGTGGCACTGAAGTAAGATAAAAAGAAAACCAGCCCGACAATATTGCTGATTACCACTAGGTGTCCCTAGATGTCCCAGCAACAGACAAGTCAGCTGGAAGGTGCCTGAAACTCTCAATACCCTGCATAGTATTAAACATGACCATTCATAGAGACAGAGGCAGCAAAACACATGTCCCCAAAGGTAAAACAGACAGACACAAACACTCTCTCTCCTTGAACCCCAACAATAGTGTCCTGCCTAAGCGCCCACTCTTTTTATACCCACCCAAAGTCAAGCGCTTTAGATTTCTCATGGAATTCATTAGGGGTATAAATATGGCTCTCCGTGGCTCTCTGTGCTGCTGACCACAGGAAACTAGCGAGGAATAATCCAGCCTCGCTTGATTTACGGCTTTTATAGAGGAAGTCTGCTGGAAACATTTGTTCTCTGAAACGGAGTGTGATTTTTTTATATTCTGCTACGTCCCTTAAATGATGGAGTATGTGGAGTGAGTGAGACAAAGAGAGAGAGACACAAAGGAAAGGCTAAAGATAGCCTTAACATTCACTAATAATGTTGCTGGTAATTCCTTCACAACACAATTAAAATATGGACAATTAAGATATTAACGATGAGAATACCTGCACTCCTGATGTTGGGGTCCAGCTCTGGCATCTCTTTGACGGCCTCAGGACTCACACTGTAGATGGATGCTCCCGCCTCATTGGTTATACTGGGGAAGGAAAGGAAAGAAAAAAAGTTTAATGACAAGAGGAAGAAAGAGAGGGAGAGGGTGAGATGGTGGGACAGAGAGAGACGTACGTATATAGGAACAGTTGATAAGTGGCAGGTTGGCCAGAGGAGGAGAAGGAGAAAGAAAAGGGTGCAAAATGAGAATTCATATGGCAACTTTTCAAACTGCTTCTTCATCTGAATGTGGTTGTCCCTTTGTAGTTAGCTGATCATTACCATCATTATGCACAAAATAGGATCATCTCTAGTAGTCAGACCTTAAATTTAACTGCACAATTACAAATTTTTAAAATGCATTGAGGAATCGTTGTTCAACTCAGAGTAGGTGAAAAGAACTACATGTATTCTGATTGCACACATGAGCTACTGCCTTAGTGTGTTACTATGAATAATAAACAAAATCAGAAAAGTTAAAACTGATAACCGAGTATAGCATGCACTTTGTATAAGTTTGTATTAATATGTGTTTTTCTAAACCTATTGTTAAGAGTATGAGGGCCTTTTAACATTGTAACAACTGACTCTTTAATAACACACAATATGACATGTTAGTGTGTGTTTGCTTTAGTCAACGGACCGCTGCAGCGCACTTGCAATCCATGTGGCACTACTGCCATCTTGAGGTCATTGCGGTGTACTACTTTTGGTCAGTGTGTCTAAAAATATCATTCATGAGTAACATTCTACCAGTCTTGCCTGGAGAATAAGTGGTGCTTTTGGATTGGATTTGCTCTATCTTGACTCCTAATACCCCACACTGCGATGGCTCTTAAATGCGTGGTAATCTGCAGAATGGCAGCAAACTTCTTAAGATAATCAATGATTAAATGATAAATTGATCAACCCTGCTCTGCACACTAATTAGTCAAATATATATATATATACATATATATATTTATTTTTTTTATTTTTTTTAAAGGCCCGGCCTGCATTAGCTGGCTGTATGTGATAGTGTTTTAATGCAGTACATAATTAAAAGCCTAGAATTCAAACAAACATTTCAAATGTGGCATGTAAAAATGTAAAGATCAAGGCACATGAAATGGTGCTTGGATGTAAAATTGTTCAGACAAAGCCAGACTTCAAAGAAACTTTAAGTTGAAAAGAAATGTCTGTCCAAGGCACAATAAGAGGCTCAAATAGCTTCAATCATCTGCAGCCCCTGTGAGCTTTATTTGATAAAGTCAAATTGTGAATTTCGGATTTTTCAAGAGTGACACTGCAGCTTTTGATCCTCATAAATTAGCATTATGTATGGCTAAGTTTCATGTTATTTCCATTTTATTATGTACATATATAGAGAAAAGGAAAGACTGGTTTAATATTAGAATAAAGATAAATAATAAAGATTTCTTTAAAAATAGAGACTGCAAATAATTATACCTACGTAGATGTAATGAAGTAATTACAACAAGATTTTAAGCAACTTAACACACACACCCTGAATATTCTAATTAACTGTGAAATTAAACAACTTGCAAAAATGCATTTAATTTAGCTTAGATTAAACTAAAGCTAATATTATCATTTCTACATTACGTAACAATAAAGATCCTAATAATAAAACTAACTTATTCTACAAGGCAACAAATTCTACCTTTGTTCCCGTTTTAATGTATTCAGTCTAAAGTAGGCCGCTTATCATCCATAACCACACAGACGGGATGGTGGTACAACAAAGCCACTGATACCCGAGATAATGCTTCTGAAATACAACAGAAGCTGTCATGTTGTTTAGGCCTTCTCTTCTCTCGGCTGGATGGAGAGAAAGAGAGGAAAGATCGGAGGCAGAAGAGGGGGGGCTTTTTCCTCAGGGCTGACCAGTATGAAGAGGGGGTCAGCACCTCCCCAACGACCTCAACTGAGAATGAGGCCTTGTGTGGTACACACAAACAACACGCAGCAGATGCCTGGACCTTACCACAACAACCTTGCCAATTACAAGTATCTTGTTAATGAGGAGTGGCAGAGGCCTTCTGATGAGAATCACATTTAAATGAACTTGTCCTCCCTCCCTCTCTCGCTCCCATCCTCTCTATTCATCCCCTCCTCCGCCTCACTGTTCTTTTTGTCAGCTCCCTATCCGTCGCGCTGACAGCTGACATATCGCCATGGTGACACTGCTAACGAGCACTGGCACATGACCTTCAACGAGGTCAGAGCAGAGCTGGTCATTAAGCTGACACACTCTGTCTCACGCACACAGGGAGCACAGAGACACACACAGACATTTATGCTGAGTATGACACAAAACAAAGTATGAAAATAACTAAAAAAAAATTATATTCTACCTAAATTTAATGCTTCTCTCCATATTCAGGCTGTCATTTTTGTCACATGACTTCAGCCTCCTCCTTCATTCAGAGACAGTAAACAATGGAGGTCAAGTAAAAGAGTGACAGGACCTCGAAAGACAGAGAATGACAGAAAAGAGAAAAGGTAACATGGGCCAAAAGATATAATTAAGAGCACGCAGCAAAATAAAATACAAAGGATATTGGGTAAATAGAAAGGGAGGCCACCAGCCCCTATCATGTCCATCCTAATTAAGGCAGCCAATGGGGCAGCTGGGTAACAGCACTGTCATGGATACAGCTCTGAGCCCTCATCGCCGTAGCCTCCATGGCTGTCGCCGTGCTGAGGGCATCATCCTGGCAGACAGCAGAAGGTTGTCTGCTCTCCAGCTCTCTGGCCTAAGTGGGTGGATGGTCGAAGCATGGACACACACACACACACACTGAGACACAAAGTCAATGGTCGCCTCTTGGTGTAAAGCGATGACTTGGTGGCCCTGTAGGGTTATCATTTATTCGCACTCTTTTGCTCTCTCAAATGCGCACACACACACACACACACACATGAATACAGGCCTGCCTTTGGCGCTGTCCCATCCTGGGGCAAAGTCACAAACAGGCTCCCCCTATTTCTTCCCGTACTGGTGGTCTTCGAGACACACCCTTGGGCCTGACACACACACACTCACACATCGTGACCGGGACGCCACTGCCCCTCAAGAAACCCAACATTGGAGGAGATGGATACACACTTTGATACCTCGTTACAGCCTTCTGGCTCACGCAGCCCTAATCTAAATTAAAAACAGCTCATCAGATCAGTCAGAAAAGAAGAGGGGCAATAATATCACCGACTAATCTGATACACCGGACAAAAAGTTAAAAGGGAGGGGTAAGGGGGGGCAACAAGACAGCAGATCTTCATTTGTCAATGGGATTACAGTGCTAATCAGTGCTAATCAGTGCTAGCATTTTGTAAGTGATAATGACTAATATTAGCTTTTTTATTAGGTATGCACATCAAAGTCACATCAGCACTGTACATTAAACAAATACTGACTCATGTTTGGTTTGCCTAACTTTGAAGAAGTTCAAACTTTAAGCTTGTCATCTGGATCTGAGTCAGTGCCATAAAGACTAAACGAGAACGCTCTGTCTGTGTCGGTATTACTATCCTGTTGGTTGGTGGGGAGGGTGGGGGACTGAGGGTCAATGTTCTAAATTACTCTAAATGTAACGGACAGCCTGTTGTAGTGTTTATATTGTGTTGATCTCAACAATAAAAAAAAAAAGAAAAAGGTAGAAAAACTTTTGCTTACTCTTCTGCAAATTTGTTTTAAGCTCAAAGTTTTGGTAAAAGATTAAATAACTAACAAATAAAGTCATCATTAACTGTTAATGGTAGTAAATGTGGCTATATGGTAAATAATTACTTTCATTGATCCACAGATTATTTTCAGATTAAAATGTCATAAAGTTGTGAAAAACTCATTAAGACTCAGTGACATCTTTAATTTACGTCCTTATTTAGCATCATAATTGACAAATAAAAGCAGATTTCCTCAAATTTTATGAGCTGGAAAGAACAAATATTTGACATTTTTGCTTGAAAAATGTACCAATCGGTTAATGGATTCCAAAAAAATAGTAGGAAATATTTTTTTTCTATCAACTAATTGATAAAAAAGAATCAATTTACTCATTGTTACAGATGTAGAAGATTTTTTTTCCTTTAGATCACATTCCATAATTACATGGTGGTTTTACATGAATGTTGCTGATATCTCGCCCCTGAACCTCTCTCCACACATATCCAAAGACAAGACGGTAAGAGAGTAACAAGGAGCATCATTAATGGCAACTGTCAAATAAAATTGCAGATCTAAATTTGGAGAATCAGCTTTCTCCATAAAGGGCTATCTTCATATCTGTAGTTTTATGACACTAAATGCTTTATTTTTTTTATCACACTGTATATTTAAAGGCTCAACTTGGACAAGAGTTGTGCAACACACTGGTTTTGTGCTCTATACTGAAACTATGTTAAATTGCATCGTCCCTGTCAAATAAAGAAATTCAGTTCAAATTCTAAATCAGCTGCAAGTACAATCATGCAGGCACATTTAAAAAACTATATTATGAATTATTATATGAATATATATTAATACAAAAAGACCTGGAACTAAAGAACCTGGTCTCATTGGATGCTTTTAATGTGCTCTTGGATAACTTGGAGGCAGACACATCTGGCTATAGAAAGATATTTATGATTGTGGTTGTTTTAGACAAAGTTTGACTGGCTTCACTTCTTATTTCATGTTTCTTATTGTATTATAGTCGTGTATTCTGTGTTATGTTTGTATGTATGTCTGCAACTTTGTTAATGTGCTGCTGCCTGTCTTGGCCAGGACACTCTTGAAAAGAGATTTTTAAACTCAAGAGCCTTTTCCTGGTTAAATAAAGGTTCAATTAAAAAACAATATATTAATGTAAACTTTAAAATGTAATTAAATCTTTGCCTTTTTGTTGTGACACCTCTGAAATCTGAAGAAAACAGAACACAGGTGGGAAAAAAGGCGATGTTCATGCAAAACCAGGTGAAATTACACAATTGTGAGAACCCTAATTTAGCCTCTATTTCCACACAATGCGAATTCACTGGAGTAGCTGGAGTTACCTGACCAATTGCATCAAACATGGAGGAACTCAGTGGGAATTGTCTACTAGCTAGTTAAAGACCAACATTCAAGATGGCTTCAGGTAGGAGAGTTTAGATTACATTAACACACCTTTAGAGTACAGTGTCCTTAATGTCTGTCGCCTTCTTTGTTCACAACTCACTTTGTGTTCAGAATACTTGGACTGGCCTTGCTTCACTTCCTTAGTAGAAGCTCTGATGGTCACGTCTTACTAACCCAAAATGTATTCACACAAACACACACAGACGCACACACACACACACACACACACATAAGTTTCTCTGTCCCGGCTGCTCAAACAGCTTGGGTCCATTGTTCAGTCAGCTGCAAAGCCTGACCTCAGGGAGGCAAATTGAGGGACGCACTATGTCTTAAGTCCCACACAGACACACACACACACACGCACACACGTCGGGTCTGAAGACGATGACATTTTTCACAGAGAAAAGCGTCCAAATGGCAGGTGTCAGGGGCCGTCAGTCTCCAGCGAGGCGCTAGAAGGCAGGCAGGCAGCCGCACACACACATAAACTCCAACTGCCAGTGTGAGGCACGTCTGAAAAGAGCAAAGCCTCACAGACACTCATGTCAATCTGGGAGCAGCAAAGGCCTGCGCTCGTGTCACGCAAAAACGCATACACACCAGCACGCACGCACACACAACCCAAAACGCAAGTACACACACGGCATGTCATACAGACTCATCACACATGTTTGTCACACGCAGGACCGTCGCAGGGAACACTGGGAGCCTAGGGGAGGATGGAGGGAGGGGCAGGAGACGGGACGGAGGATGACCACCAGTGAGGCAGGATGGGAGGAGAGAGGGGGCTGTGGGTGATATGGAGGAGGCTGGCAGATATTTGCTGTCCACCACCTGCGAATGCCAAAGGTCCTCTGCCACTGCCCTACACATGTACAGAAGCAAGAACCAATAGTCGCTTTACAAGAGACATTGCATAGCTGCAGTAAAATAAAGGTGCAGTACAGCAAAAGGAGGGGCCAAGGATGGACGGTGTCTCGTACAGCCAATTTAGGATTTATTAAAAAAAAAATGATAGGAGATAGGAGACAGATGTTACTCCCATTACCGGCTCTTGAAAAATTTGCTTTGCCAATTTCATGGCTAAAGGTGAGAAAGGAGAAGCATGTCATCATAAGAGTAAGAGGTTTCAGAGATTTCTAGCAGCATCGAACTGAAGCACAAGTGTATTTGCAGCTCTCTTTAGACCTGAGAGCAAATATATTTTGGTCTAAGGCCAAAATGCATTTGTGATATACTGACACAGTACGAGCCATCCAGACCACTCAGGTCGTCCGGGACAGGTCTGCTTTCTGTCCCCAGTGAGTCAGAACATGGAGAAGCAGCGTTCAGTTTTTATACTCAGATCAGAGGATCCTGGATGCTCCAAGATCCAGGCTTAAAATCAGAGATAACAGAGCCTTAGTGGTGGCTGGTCCTAATTTGTGGAACAGTCTACCTGCTAATAATAGAAATGCTCAGACCTTTGAGAGCTTAAAATCCTCTTTGCGCTGGCTTTTAATTCCAGTTGAGCTTGACATCCTGACATTTTATTATGCAACTATATTTTACTCTTATTTATTGTGTTTTTATTGTTCATGTTACTCATATTTGTTCTTTTAATTGATATTATGTTTTAAGCTTGTAAAGCACTTTGGTCAACCAGTGGTTGTTTTAATTGTGCTATATAAACAAACTTTGACTTGACTCCGTATAACTAGAAGAAACTCACAGAAAGTTGCAGGTTCCCTGAAACACCGAGTCAAGGCTGAAGACTCACCTGTTCACAGCTGCCTTTTATTAAATGATTTTAATAAATAAATTATTTATAACTGCACTGTAACTTTTACTCTTATATGTTATACCTGTGTTTTAGCTTCTGTTTTAGCCGTTAATCATTTATCTTCACTTTGCTTTTTAAAGTCTTGTTACATGATGTTTCTTTGCACTTTGTTATGATGCTTTTGTCGTCTTGTGTAAAGCACTTTGAATTGTCTTGTTGCTGAAATGTGCTGTATAAATAAAGTTGCCTTGCCTTCTCCAGCCCGGCTGAGGCCCTTTTGTTGCCTCTAAATCCATCTGTCCCCCTTGCTCCACCTTCTCCCCAACCTTCAACCCCTTCGCTGAGGCCTGAGTGCCCGGATCTCACTCAGTCATCGCTGGGCCTGCCACTGTATGTTCATCACTCACTCAGCCTGGCCCCTGGGAGCATGCCTGGACACAGGACATGACAGGGGATACACACACACACAGTCATGAATACAGTCTCCAACACTGTCCTGCAGGTCCATCAGCTAGCCAGTAATAATGATCTCATCCCACCAGGAGTGAGCTGCAGGGCGAGACGGTCAAGGTCTTATTATAAGGATGTCTGTGTGTCAGTGCAGGGAAACACTGTTGGCTATTTGAGTATAGTTCCCACTGCAAATGTGTGTGTGGCTCTTGGACAACTTAAAGTATGAACCAGTCAAGGAGAGAACGATGATGACTCCTCCTAGAGAGAGGGGTTGCCCACTACTAACCCTAACCCTAGCAGAAGACTACTTCATTTCATGGTGCTTAAGTCAAATTATTAAGTTGATATAAGTTCATTGTAATTAATTCAAGGCAAACAGGAACGCTGCCTTGGAGACCCTGAAGGATGTGTGTTTATGAAGAAGGGTAACAGGGTCGGTCATCTCACCGCCTTCAGGAGTTAAAGAGCAAGTGGTCAAGAAAGTGGATGTCGTTTTTGTTTGCCTTTAGCTGTGGTCCCTGAGTGTGTGTGTGTGTGTGTGTGTGTATCATCATCACCATTGCCCAAAGATCTCCCTAACCTTACCCCACATGTTCTTGCCCTCCGATATCATCAACATCAGCTTGCTGCGAAACCAATCGCTGTCAACTTGTCACCCGTCATGCACACACATGCCACAAACACACATATTCAAATATTCAAATGCATTTTAGTTCAATCAACGCATTGTCACAGCAGATAGAGTTTAAGTTTGGTAGAATATGCAGCAGGAGCAGCCATTGGCCTCTGACAAAAAACATTAAAGTCAAAAGTAGCATATGACGTACACGTGACGGAAAACTCTCTTTTTTCTTATCTTTATAAACCAAATAAGAACACTGTAAGAGCTTTGCCTGTCAAATGTTAGCTGATTTAGTATAGTGATTTTTCTTCTCTATCACTCATGCTGCAACATGAAAGAAACGACTTATTCTCCTTCATCTTAACAGATTGATATGCACTTGACAACAAGAGCAGGTTTGCAAACGTTGGTCTGCACTACAATTTGTTAACAATGCATTAATAGTGGTTACGGTAATATTTTTTTAGGATTAGGTTATCTGTTTAAGAAAGCAGCGTTCAGAGTACCTTTTGTCGGTGTACTGTAGGTGCACAATCCACATAGCAAATATCATCTCTGATTTGAGCTCCAAAATGTCTAAATATCAGCAGCTATATTGGCAATCAGTGAAACTGAACCTCTTAAATTGGTATTGCTGTACTTTGTCATTGTATGACAGCTCTATATACTTTTTTATTTCTATTTATTTTATCTATTCTTATCTTTATACTGTATTTACTTACTTGGTATGTTCTCTTTGTTCTGCTGCAACACCTGAATTTCCCCCCATGGGGATCAATAAAGTATTATCTTATCTCATCTTAAAATAACATGTCAGTCAACCTCTAGTCAACAGATAGCACTACAGCCTGTGCAACTCCTTAATGGGTTTGTAACTAGCAGATTATATCATATGATACACAGCCTATCTAAGGAATGTGATCAGTAGGGTAATTGGTTAAGAAATTGAAGCTGATGACGGGTTGATCTCTGTGTGGCTGCAAGTAATAAGACCTTCTCCTAAAGTACAGAAGTAACATCTTTAGGCTGGACTCACAATGAGGGTGTGTGTGTGTGTGTGTGTGTGTGTGTGTGTGTGTGTGTGTGTGCATCTCCCCTACCAATCAGCTCCTATCACAAAAATCCAAGAAACACCAGCTGACGAAGGTGACATAGACCACTGAGCATCTTCCAGTAAAAAAAAAACAAAACACACACACACACACACACACACACACACACACACACACGCACAGACATCTATCAGGCCGGTGCTGAGCACTTTTATGTGCTTTGACAAAGCCTGCATGCTCTACCAGTTAGTGCTAAAGCACAATGACAGACAAGGTCATGCTGCGCTGGCCTGTCAAGGAGCCAAAAAGAAAACACACACACACACACACACACACACACACACACCAGAAGGCAGCGTGCTCGCCATGAGCAGGTGTTGACGACAATAACCAAGCAGCCAGTAACCAGGACACATTTTTGCACGTTCTTATCACACACATTAACACATCTGAGTACATACAGAGGGTTTAAGCTACCTTAAACTTTAAAAACAACTTACTTTAGTGAGAAAAGTGGAGTTTTACACCAACATGACGTCACAAACTGACATCCAGCAGGAGGGCTTTGAATTATCGGGACACAGCTGTATGGCAAATAAGCTAATGTGCATTCAGTGGGGGCCGTCACAAGCACGGACAAACCTTGTCAGAGAAATAATACCTCATGCTGTATAATGTCCTGCAGGAGTCTGCTCATTCGCAGAGGCATTGTTCAAGCTTAATCATGGAAAGGTTATGTTTTTGTAAACCTAATAGAGGATGAAGAGTCGAATCTGGTGATTTATTTCCCACTTAGCAGAGACAAGAGTAGAGGATAATTACATGTGATCCAGGTGTCACACTTAAGGCTTTGGACACCCTAACAACACTCATCAGATGACTTATAATGTAGTAGTAGTCCCACTGTAAAAACATAATCTAACAATGCATCTGACCTCTTACAAAAAGTACTAGATACTAGATACTAGATAACCACTGGCCAGCCTTTTTTACACTTTCACACATACTCCCGACCTCAATGACTTAGATTAACACACACAGATACACAAACGTCTGCCCTTGTCTGGCCGTCTTTGGAAAAGGCCACACTCCTTTCAAATTACAAAAGAGGTGACTCAGTGAGTACGATGAGTCTACTCAAACAGGACTAAGGCACTGAAAACTGCACACACGCACACACACACACACACAAGCGCATACACTGAAAAGAAAAAAAATAGAAGTAAGGATGTCCCGCAGGCTGCCATTTCTGGCTGTCATTCCAGCTGAGCATTGAGGCAGAAGGACAGAGAGAGCGAGACAGGCGGGTGGACAAGAAAGGGTGGAGAAGGGTGGGGGTGGTGGCACAATGAAGGCTCACAGGGAGACAGGAAGCAGATGGTGCAAATGAGGCCGAGGTCTTTAATGAAGTACTGCGCTGTTAAGGATGAGAGGACTGGACGGGACAGGAAAGTGCGTATTACCTTCATGCATGTGTGTATGTACGAGTGCACCCACACAGATCTGAATAATATCTGTGAAAGTGTCTTTTAACATCGGCAAAGTGACACCACATAGCAAGGTACTAAAGTTAGAAATCCTCCTAACTGACACTTACACTAAAAGACACAGGACTGTATCCAGCTTGTTTGCAATACAGAAGGCTGTAGGTGTGCTGGTGCTTTTCCACCACCATGACTGAACCATCTGCCTGCAAACAGCCTGCCTGAAAAACTCTCTACACCTGTCGATTAAGAACCTGCTGGGGTACGAGGTCAGCCGACAAACGCCCCAACATACAGAAATGCACAGAGTCACATAGTGTACCAGAAACTGGGTCAATTAATTGTACTGGGGACATTCACAGCGAGCACCAAGACCCCTCGCTGTTTCCGATGCTACGTAGCTATTCTCCGTCATTGCCATCATCCTTGTTGCCGTGGTAATGAGGTTTCCCTAATGGCAGGTCAGGGTCAGCTGCGGGTCAGTCAGCAGGGGAGTGAGACCCTCATAGTTAGCAACAACGGTCGTCCCTCCAGGCCAGCCAGCTCTCCCTGCCCTCCCAACATCATCCATCAAGGGATATTTGGTCAAGTTTGGCCCATTAGAGACCCACATCTGACACGCATATATCTTTAAGGAGTCTTTAAACACACACACACTAACTGAGAAGACGTGTGCTTAGCATACCAGAGTTACACTAGACTTTTTTGACGGCTAATTTGGCCGTTAATATTCCGTCCTATTAGAATAACAATCAGACATATGCTTTGAATAGCCATACATGTCTAATTAATATATACATTGGACATTAATTAATTCATTAGACATCATCCTAAATGTGTGTCTTTGCATTTCATTAACATTGAATAAAGTAACTTTAAAATAAGCTACATGAAGAAGCCAAAATAGGTCTAAGAAAAAGAAAAGAATGTAGCCTCGTCAAACCCAAGTTATTAACCTTTTTCCTCAGTGAAGCTGTCATGACTAGTCTTGTTTAGTGAAGTACTTCATTTGTATTTTGTTGTTTAGGTATTTCCTGTTTTACTTTGACACCTTGTCTCTCGTGTTGATCCACTATCTGCCTTTGTGTTTCCCGCTTGTTGGATTTTGTGCCCTGCCCTTATTGTTTTCACCTGCTCCCTTGATTGTCTCACCTGTGCCCAATTAGTCTCACCTCCCTTTGTGCTCCCCTGTCTCAGTGTCGGTTCGTCACATGTCTTTCATGTTGTGCTCTGTCTTTTGTCCTTGCTCCTCGTGGCTCTCTGTGTTTTTTGACCAGCCGTTGTACTTTTCCTGTGGATTATTTGTTACCTGTTTTGTTGGACCTTTTTGGCTGTTGGATTTTGTTTGCATATTTTTTTGCGCTTATGTAAACTTCTCAGGGCGTTTTTTTTTTTGTTCTTGAGCGAGAATCCACGCTCTGCTGCCACACACGACACGGGAATTGTGCTGGCAGTCTCTGCCAGCTTTGCCCAGTCGGAGTAGATTTCCCAAAATCCCGGATGATACTTTCACAGACCGTGTGGAATTTCAACCTGCCGTAGCCACGCAGCACTGTCCTCATCGGAACTGCATGTCACCGAGTTCTGAGGTGCAAATGATGCGTTGCACTGTGCCATTGTCCGTCTCCGCCTATCCATCTCTCGGTGTTTTAACAGTGGAGGCAAAGGCTGCATTCTAAGTCCTCTTAGCAACACGTCTTTTAATAAACACAATAAAAGACATATTTGGGATATTTTCCCACCGGACATTTTGGCCATTGGTATCTCTATCTGCCAGACAACTACACGTGATACCGGAGAAGAGCCGGTAGATACCAGCTAACGTAAACCCTGTCCCCTACAACATCCTTAAGGAATCATTACCACGCAAAATACTGATGTGCAAAGTGGGTCCAAACTCCAGTCTTATATTTCAGAGACATACATCAGGGAGAACACCACCTCAGAGATAAGACAGAAGTAGTCGCTAAAAGACCAGCTTTGGACTTTTCAGGGATTTCAAAGCATGTTTTTAGCTTGAGTGTTCATAAAGGAAACACAGAGATATTAGTGAGGCAGAATGGAGAGAACAGAGAAATTAAGTATCGATGGGACTACAAATAATGAGACAAAAAAAAGAGAAGAGGACAGAGTTGGGACGAGAGTTGTGTGTCTGCATATTTTAATACATCCACACACACAGATTCCACTTCAACATATCTGCCTCTGAGCCTACATCATCCTCAGTCCAAAGAAACCAAAGTGAGGCATAAGAACAGATGACTCCAGGCCGATATCATCTGGATAACAACAACCATACTCTGGTAAAGTTCATGCACTTGCAAAAGTCTTTATTCCACAAACCCTATTAAGGCTAAGGCGGACCATTCACACATGTGCTAGTGCTGCAAAACTACAGTTAATACCAGGTGCTACAGGACGTTCAGCCAGCACCACATCAAACACAAGTCAAACATTCTTACGTGGTGTGAAAAGTACGAATACCATTAGCTGCAGTAAAAGAATGAACAAGAAAGACATTATATCAAGTTGTGAATTTTTGCTGCTCTGAAGGGACTCACGTCTGCGCAAAAGGAAAAAATGTCTGTCTTGAAAATAATCAAATGGAAGTTAACTTAATAAACACCTCACTCTGACTGTTTCTGTTCTTGCAAATAGACAGAAAATGAAACGTTAGAGAAAGAAATGTGGGCTATTACACCAAAGGTATGAACTCTGAAGTGTGTGTGTGTGAACACACAGATACTGAGCAAACTCTAATATGCAGACACACACATTCACGCACAGCTCCTGATCATTCTAGGCTGTGGTCCCGAAGCAAACCTCAAGTCAACAAACACACATGGAACTGAGCAGAGAGAGAAAGAGACTGAGAGGCCAGTGGTTATTATGCTTGGACCGAGGCTCGCTGCTGTAGTATTCTTAAGTGTTGACTGGGCCTGGTTATAGACACAACTTGGACCGCAGAACGTCTCTTTAATTGGACCAAAGTGAAACACAGTCCAGATGGCTTTAATAGACAATATTCGCTTGGGGGACACATTCCAATTTGTTTTTCTTTCCATCTTTGTCCTGCTCTCTCTCTTGCTCCTACACCTCCTTTTATTCACTCACTCTTTCCTCCCCACACAGCTCGTGTTCTCCTTTTACATTTCAACATAATGTTTCTAATGTCACCAACACCCCCTTAATCCGACTGTCTTCCCCATCCAGTTTTTCGCACCATAGACTGTACAAAAAGATGGACAACATGACAGCTTCCTATAAGTGAAGCCAAAACATCTCTATCGCCCCCTGCTGTCTGCCTGCAGTATAGGTCATAAAGCCCGCCTCCTCCATGTTAACAGATGGGACGTGAGTCAAACTATAAAATCAAAATACACGCCCGATACATTATTCTCAAACATAGTTTCGGTCATTATAGTTAGTTATTATCATGCTGATCTACGTGCAAGTGTTCATTTTTAGTTTTAATTAGTTATCTGATGCTGTAAAAAGGATGACTGACAGCTCTGTTGACAAATACAGCTCCTGTAGCTGCATTAGCAGAGTAGAGGAGGAACGTCGAGAGGAAACATAACTTAAACGATCACTACAGTCATTGAAGTTTCCATATCTGTGAACGTTAACCTCAGACCAACACAAGAAGCTGTTCTGCTGTTATGGCTCCAAATGACGTCACCATCGCAAGATGGCAGCACCTATCACGGGGGCCATTTGGGCATCAATTTCATACAATAAGAGAAGCTGGAGACACTTCGTCCATCTATATATACAGTCATTGTTCCACACACATAGACTACACCTGAGCAGGCTGCCCAGGTATATTTACGGTGGCCCAAATATATTTGCCAACCATTTTAGCATTTTTTATCAGTATTAGATGGTCATCCACGATCAATTAATTATTGGACAATCGAGTAGTGTCTACACATCTGCTCTGCAAGTAACAGAGATGAAGAGAGACATCTGGTGGTTCGATCCTCATGTTAATGTATTGAATAGACCTTCTTATGGCGTTGTTTTAATAGTTTTGTGTAGCCGGTTGGTGCCGATGTTATCATGCATTCTTAGTTTTGTATCGTTTCGATACGCTACGTCATTAACAATAAACCTCCTCCACACAGAAGATCTGATTCAGAGGTACCTGGGGACTTTTCTAGCATGCGCGGGATGAAAGACCTTACCAGTAGGACACATCCAGGGGCTGGAAACAGCGCCTGGAGATGAGGTCAGCGAAGAAGGACTCAGTCTCACGACATGCTGTCCCATTGCCAATGACGACCCTGGTGCAACTAGTATGTGCAAGAAGATAAGAAGAAGAAGGAGGATTAAGAAAGAAACCATAAATGTTTAATAATGAGGTTATCTCCACTGTTTATACAACATAACAGTATTAAAATAGTAACTTTTATGACACAAGCAGCAGTACCTGTATTTGGTCATAAGGTGGCACAGTTTGTCTGCTTCTCTGTGCTGGCCTGAGTTATGCAAGTACACAACATCAGTTTGGAGAATCTGACCTGAGAGCAGAGAGAGGCAGACAAAGAGAGGGAGACAGAAATACAACTTTATTTATAAAAAATAGTGATGACAAGCAGGTGCTCAACAAGCGACTACAATTATTGGTTACTGTTGGTGAAATACAATGAAATAGTAACATAACTGTGCTTATTAAAGTGCTTGGTGACTTACTAGTGGGGGACAGAATTGCCAGCTTACAACCATGTCTAAAGCCAGGGTCCACCCCCATGATGACGCTGCCCCTGACCGGGCACACCAGCAGACGCTGTCGGAGGTTCCTTACAAACAAGGCGATTGACTCCTTCTCTGCTGTACTTGTCAGCTTCGTCCTGAAGAGAGGGAACGCAAAAGAGAGACGGAGAGAGAGAGAGAAAGAGATGAGCAGAGGATTGAGAGAAGGTTTGAAGAAAAAGAGACGGATGAAGAAGTTGGTATGGTGAGGGTTAATAGGAATAAAGACAACAGGGGAAAGGACAGAAAGAGGTGACACATTATAAACAAATAAGTGATTTTCAAACCAAAGCACTCATACACAAACTGACAGTCACACGTAATATACCTGTAACTCCTGGTGAGGAACGGCAGAATAAGTCTTTTATAAGAGTCCTCCACTGCATTCCTGATGATTGCATTTAGCTCTTCTCTTGCAAACGTCCTTGTCCTCCACCTGCATCGAAACAGCCGTTTTTATTTCCACTGCTAAATAAAATTTATAAAAATAAAGGTGACTTCACCTTGTGTGCAGACTGACCCCCTCCCTTCACACCCCACACACATCACAAATACCTAGTCTGCTAAATAAATGGTTTTTATGCATCTTTTGGTGTAAACAGACAATTAATTTAAAACAAATAAAAGAGCATCATGATAAAACACAAGGTGTATTTTGTATTTATTTTTTTTTTTAAGGGGATCATGTACAACATTAAACATGAATGTTACCACTCAATGCATTGTACCAGAGTTAGCTTACAGCTAATTTACCTGCGCAGTCCCTTGGCAGGTCATAATATAAATATCACATAGTTACAACATAATACAGAATAACACAGCGCAGTCAATTCAAACACACACACACACATAACAGCAAAAAAACATGTTTCTTAACTGTTTAAATTTGTTCTAATTCTGTTTCTTTACCTTTATCTTTATAGGTTAAGGTGACTGGAAATATTTGTCAGCATATTTCTTCTATTTCCCAGCTTATCATATGCAGGCACAAATTAATCTGAGGGTTCTTACGAGAAAAGCCTTTTTAAATCTATTTCAAGCTGTGCTTTGTGGGGAAAAACATACAAAGTTCCAAACTCTTTGAGTTTCAACTGGACTTTTTTTTACTTCTCAAGGTAAAACAGTCTGAAGAAAGCTAAGCATGAAACCCTGACTAATGAAATCCAGTCCAGAGCGACACCACTGTAACTCCTTAAATACCACATATCCAGTATATGCATGTGTGTGTGTGTGTGTGTGTGTGTGTGTGTGTGTGTGTGTGTGTGTGTGTGTGTGTGTGTGTGTGTGTGTGTGTGTGTGTGTGTGAGCAGTTTGTGGATTATTGCGTTTCTGACCTGTTGTTGATGCACCACCTGGTGAAGTCGCTCTTCACCCTGTCGGGAATGTTCACCTTCACTGTCAAAATCTTCAGACTCTCCCCTCGGTTAATAGCCAGGGTCTGTACAAGAGCACATGCATCCATGCACACGAGAACATTTACACGTACAAAACAGACACACACATACAGACACGTTTACTCTGTTAAGTGCAATGCAATCAACTGTAGAAACAGCGCACAGAGGTAAAACAGACCCAATCAAAAAGTTACATACTAGAGAAGGATAAAGATTACTCTGGAGTTGTTGGTGCTACTGATTATTTAATGACACATTTATATCTAGGTTTAGTTTAATAGTGTGATTTTTAGAGTTTGGGACTTTTCTGAGTTACATATTTAGATGAAAAACAGATTTTATTCATGTTTTATTTAATGCTTCAGTTGCTTTGGTGACTGCAAGCGGAAAAATCATGTTGGAAATAGAAACAAATATTTGTGTCACTTTAACAAGGTTAGTTTTTTTACGCAACTTATATGTATTAAAAAAAGAACACATTCACATAAATGTTAAACACACACAAACTTAATCTCCTAACTCCACACACACACATGCGTGTAAAAGTGACAAGCCTAGGAGTCTGTCCTGTGGCCAGACCTGTTATGTTGTGTGCCGGTGCCCCCTCAGAGAAACTGTTACATGCTGTTAAGCAAACAGTAGTAAGTGTCTGACCTTTTCAGTGGGGAACCTTTATCCCGCCACAGAACAGGGCCAAGAAACAAGACGTCAATCTGGAAACCAAGCGGAAGAAGCGAGCTGACAAATGCCACCACTACGCCACCATCAGCGCCGAGACCGCGAGGCCTGCCCCCACCCGCAACCCACACACGTGGTGCCACAACCATTACCACTCAGCGGCACCCTCGGATGTGCTGCAGACATTTGCAACACACACACAGACATAAAAATATAAAACACAGCTAATGGCGAAGTGGAGGCAGGAATTAATGCAGCGAGCTCGCTTGAATTTGATTAAAAGTTGGATTTCTCTGCGGTTGGCATGTTTGCGCCCGGGGCTGCCGCTCCGACTGTGATGAGATTTCTCAAACAATCTTCATCAAAGCTTCAAAGTTTAACATGCTGTCGAAGGAAGGACGCAAAACACTTCCTACTGAATTCAGTGAACATCTGAGAAAGCCTGTAAGTGAAAATAAAGTGCCTTACTCATTCTGTTTTTTTTAAGGGTTCAATGTTACATCTTCTTCAGATCATTTAGTGTGATTAAGAATGACACACACACTGTATGTGACAACATTTACAACATTACAACATTTCAACGCACTTCCTGCCTGCTGAATGGCGAGCTGTACATGTACTTAAAAACTCAATATGATTATAATTACCTATAAATGAGCAATGATTGATAAGCCAATGTGGAATTTTTTCAGAAGTTAAATTTATTTTGGTTTAGAATCAAGTGAATAGAAGATGCATACAGGAATGTGACTGTACACAAAACTGTGACACTATTGTTGTTCTTCTCAAAATATTAAGCCGCTTTTATGTACCAGAACTTTCTCCTAAGCCTGTCCTAGGGATGCACGATATTATCGGCTTGAAAATTACATTTCGGCATCGGCAGATACGTCATTTTTCTGTCTATTTTCCACCGACAAAACAACGCTTTAATTATGCCTAAATGCTCGCTTTCGATTCCCTAAAAAAGCTTGACGTAATACTACGACATTAACTCTGCACGAGTGTGTGCGCGCACTGCCTGCACCACGCCTCTTCCATCAAGCGTGAAGAAGGGTGCAAGATGTGGTATGACAATTAAAGTTTTCGAAACGGGCAGCGAGGTTGCGCTCAGCATCGGTCGTGCGAGGAGGGGCCAAATCTCATTCATTCAACACTACAAATTTAATCAAGAATCTGCCAGTGGGCCACAACAATAAGAGTATGCATGGTGTCAATTCTATTACAGGGGAGACTGGACGTTCTCTGCAATGGGTTTTTTTTTTTTACAGTTGACATTTTTACATCCAACAGGAGGAAAAGCACAGGTGTTAATCATAACAGGTGTCTGAGAAAGCCATGACAGGCAGTCAGCAAGCACACGACCAGGGCCATGAAATTGAAGCAGCTAAATGGAATACAGCCATCATTAATGCTACTATAAACACCTGTGCTTGTTGGATGTAAAAATGTACGCTGTGAAAAAGGCCTATTAGGTGAAAATATGTGCCTAATAAATCGGTATCGAAAACGGCAATTGGAAAAAAGGGTTGGAAAATATCGGCATATCGGATAGCGGCAAAAAATGCAATATCGTGCATCCCTAGCCTGTCCCTCTATTTGGCGCCTCAATGGCCAATATTGATTATAAGGCACTTCTGTAAATCCACAAACCAGAAACGTTTGCTTCTCTGCCTCTTAAAATTACACTCACAAAAAAACTCTCAATTTAAATTCTATTTGCCTTCTTCATGTCGCAACAAAATCATACAAATTGTGCGATCCATGTCCCAGCTCTGTTTTCCTCTGTATCTGGCCACTCTCCTCGCTGATGATAAACAACCTGGTGTGTGTCTGTGTCTCTCTCAGTTTCCGCCTGGGTTGGGTCACTGGTGGGAGACAGAGGGTGATCTGAAAGGAAGGGCGATGTGAGACAGCAGGGTGAGAAGCATGTGTTTGTGTGTTAGATGGGCCAGCAGTGACACATAGCCAAGTGCTGGCCAAACTCTGACAAGAGCAGACAGAATGTCTTTCCTAGACGCCCCTTCATCCTTCCACCAGCCCCCAAGGGAGGGCAGTCAGCCAACGACTGTCCTCTCTCTTTCTGTCTCCATCTCTGTCTCACCCTTTCTTTACAGGAATACTACCATCAACACATCTATCCATCCCACATATCAAGGATAAACTAACACATGCACACACGCCGACACACACAGATTCACAGCAGACCTGCACACTTTGTAACCTGGCTGACACACATGGAACACACTGTCCTTCACAAGAGCAGAATAAAACAGTTGTTCTCTATTTCTTTTATGAAAATAAGGTTTTAGCTGGACTTTTAAAGGTTAAAAAACAAATAAATAAAGGCGGGAAACATTAATCGGAAAAGTTTCAACTATGTAACACATGTTTATGTCTTTAGAGGGGCCTAATAAACAACAGATCCTTGTTAAAAAGATGTGTAAAGGGTATTACTAACAATTATCTGTTGTAAATAACATTGGAAATTCTCTGGACAATTTGCTGTGTTTTATATTTTTAACAAAAATAATTATGTACTGCACCAAAGCAAAACAAAATGATCACATCCTTTAAGGACCTTAAAGGCAAACACACAAACACACACACTTTGTGAGACGTAACAAATGTCCATCAAAAAGGAGATCGATCAAACATTTCTATTTACTTCAGTTCTTCTGCAGGCGATCGCCAGACTGCAGCGTTAAACTACCATCTCATCACAACGCAAATCGCATTAAAAAATACCCCGCTGCACATCCAACAAATCAGCCCTGGCATTCTCAGGAGCGTACCGGCTGCTTATAGCTATAAGGTCAATACGTACCCATAGCCTCAAATCAAGTCTGACAGAGTTCAATCTGAGCTAATCATCTCAGCTGGTTATGTTAAATGGCTTATTCTTTAAGACATACTCAAAGCGAGTGCTTTCTACAGACTCAGTTTAGATTAATATATAAAAACAATAAGTTACATAGAGATACAGTCGGGGACTGATCATATTCCTCAGCTCTCTAATAAAGAAAATATTTTTAAGGGGTGAAATACTTCAATTATCGAATTATCGACATTTTTCCATCAACAGATAATTTAATGATCGATTCATTCCGTTATATCCAAACTAAAAAATATTCTCAAGAACCAGCTTGTAAATTGTGAGAACTTGCAGCCTCTCTTATTATTTGATTGTTAATAAGGATGCACTGATTGAGAAAATCAGGGCCGATACAGATGTTTCAAACTGCCGAAGGCCGATGCTTTTTTCAATAACTGTAATTTTTGTAATTATTAATGCCCTCGTCTGGATAAGGGGCCCAAATTAACTTTAATTATAAAAAATACATTTATTCAGGCCACCATCTCACTCTTTGAGAAAGCATGAATTCAATCTTTCAAAAACATATTTTTACTTCTTTCACATAAAAATGTTTTACAAAAAATTACCTGAATAGCCTGAAAAGCCTCTTTAGTTTTACAATCACCTGGTCATAGTACAACATTTTTTCAGTGCTTACATAGCCTGACAAAAATCTTTCTGCAAACATAAAATACTTTCATGTTACAATTAAATTTACTGCACAATTTAAGCAGTTAGATAATAAAAACATTGGCTACTGCCATCAGCGCATGCCACCGGACGTTCAGCCGATGCATCAGTGCATCCCCAAGTGTTAAACTAATATCTCTGAGTTTGGTCAATTGGTCAGACAAAACAAGCAATATTATGAAAGCACCGGGAGCCTTTTATAGACCAAACAATTGATCAATTAATCGAGTACATTTAAGGCAGACAATAAACCCATGTTTAAACCTCCAGTTTAACTACTGAATACTTTCCTTTAAATGTCTTCCTTGAAGTAACTCATTGCAAAAACCTCAATTCAAATGTATTTCCTGTTTCACTCCAAGACGTAGTAAACAATAATACAGGATGTAAACACTTCTTTATTTTGTCTGTTCCCACAGGGTCTATTTTCATTCTATATTTGAATGTGCATGCTCACTGGACCGACTGCAACATCTTTCTTCCGCTCCCTTCATACATCGCCCCATCCTTTTCCTTCAGCAAACCACGAGAACAGGGGCTTTCATAAAATGTGCTAAAGCAAACGGGCAAGTGTGTGCTCACACACATGCCTCCTGTCAAAACACATCTCCCACCTGCTCCCCCTTCCCGACAACTTGACGGCTAGAAAAGGTTCATTTTAGCCGGAATCCGACAGCTAGCAGGGTCAAAGCAGCCTGTGGATTAACGCTCCATGACAAAGGCGAGTCATCGAATTAAAGGCCTCTCAAACACTGAGAGGAGAGGGGAAAAAGGGGAGGTGTGGAGTGGATTGGAGGGCTGAGTTTTAGTCAGAAAAAGAGGGAGGGAGGTAGAGCAAGAGAGATAAGTGACGGATGCACCTAACATCCCTCATCTGTTCATCCTGTCCGTCCCTTTACCACCCCCACTCCCTCTCCCCATCCCTCCGTCCGCCTGTGGGCCCACCAGCAGTAGCTGTCACTACAGGAGAGCGCCTGTCAATCAAAGCCTCCTAATCCAATGGCATGTCGGCAGGGGACATGTCACATATGTTAAGAGGAGAGAACGAGGGGGACTTGCAGGGCGCGCTTGTGTGTGAGCAAGTGTGTGCGCAGGCATGTGTGTGTGTATGTGATTGTATGACTGTAGGGCAGAGCGCGGTTTGCCAGGGAGTGTGGTGTGGCAGAGAGGCAGCGGGTGATAGAAGCTGTGGTGACACATGAGGCCCCGGACCAACTCTGAGTAACCCACTAGTCACTAGAGGGACAGAGGGGGAGCAGAGGAGGCAGAGCAGGGCGCAGGAGGGGTAAATATAGAGGCTCAGACAAGGCTAACTGCGACTGACATGGCCAGCATTCAGGAGCGGCCCACATGAAGCAGACAGAAATGACACAAACACTAACAGATGGTGTGTATGCATGTGTGTGTGAGTTTGTGTGTGTGTGAGTTTGTGTGTGTGTGAGTAACAGAAGAGTAAAACACATGATGCAGGTGTAAATGTCTTTTAGTATAGTCCACCTTACCTTTAGTTATACTGTTAAACTGGTGCTTTTATTTTGAAGGAGCTATGGGTGTAGGAGGTAAAAAAGAGGCACGAAAGAACGTATCTTTACCATCAGCACTAAATATGTACTTTAGTACTTAAGATGAAGATAAGAAGCAAGGAAGAAAGGGAGAGAAGGAAGAAGATAGGTACAGAAAGAGGGAGGGAAGGAGCTTTGAGTGACACACGGGGCTGCCTGGCTACCTGATGAGACTGGATGCGCTGGACGTTGCAGGTAAAGTCAAAGTAGAGGTTGAATTTGTCCATGTCCTTGTTTTTGTTTTGCTGGGGTCCTGGTTTCTGGTGGCCCTTTGCAGACTTCTCCTGCTCTTTTTCCTTGAGAGCCGACTTGGACACAGAGGACTGGATGGTCACGAAGCTGTTCTCACACCTGAAACACAGAGGGGAAGAAAACACAATGAGGGCACTGTTTTATTATTATTGTATAGAGTTAAAGATACTCTTGAAACGTTGTGTGCATGTTCTTACAATGTTTTGACGTAGGTGAGTGTCTCTGGGTCTTTGGCTATCATGTCGGCTAAGATATGCTCCACACCTGTAGCCACTTCTTCCAGCGATGACAGACCTGAGACGAACACAAATACTTTACTTAACAACTGATATTTAATGAGCTCTTTAACAGCAAGTACAATTTCAGCAATTTGTTTTTACATTTTTCATAATTGTAATGTGGTTTTGTCTGAATATTTAAATCTCAATAACTGAAATCGAAGCTGAAATTCTAACCCAATCAGTGACCATTATGTATCTTTATGTGTTTATATCTTACCTTCAGTACCAGGTTTTACCCATGCCCTTAAATCCAGAGTGTGCGGTGAGTCCATCAGTGTAGAGGCCGCCTCCTCAAGGCCGAGTGCTTTGGCCCTGCGAGCCTTCGTCAGCTTACTGCCTTTCTTATAGGGAGAATACTGCAGACAAAGACAGATGTAATATACTTCGATGGCTGGTAAGGAGAAGTTTAAGAGCTACATTCATGTGTGATTAAACAATATTGCAACTAAAAGATTTTAATGATAGATATTACTTAAACATAAAAAATGTGATTCTGACCACATGATCCAGTTCGTCTGCCGATCGGCAGCTTCTCAGGTCCTTTTCCAGCTCATCTGTCAAAACCCCGTCCTTCTTCAGGGTCTGAATCACAGACTGAGTCTTCTTGGCTAGAGTGCTTAAAAAACACAAGCACATACACTCATAAACAAAATAGAACAGATAATGCACAATAATAACACAACTAGACACATGCACAAGGTAAACTTATACGCATGTAAAAAGAAATCACATCTGATACCTTTTCAGTCCTCAAAGCTTGACCACTACCGCCATCTAGTGGCCAAATACAGTATGTTGTCTGGCAACAAATCCAACCATTATCAGCTTATATTAGAACACATTTAATGGCTCAGCTGTACATATGAATCTTTGTGTCTAAATGTGCCACTAATGGATTAAATCAGTGTTGTTGAAAGTATGAGTGGGTCATATAAGTTTCTTTTTTTGTTGTTTTAATGAAGAGGTGTCATTATCCTACCATAACTCGTCATATACCAGCTGGACGTCTCGGACAGCATCGGCGTCCATGTGGTTAATCATCTCTTTGCGGTAGCGCACCATGAATGGTACGGTGTTCTCCTCACGGAGCAGCGAAATTATGTTCACACACACCCATCGCTCCACGCATGTCAGGGTGGACAGCACCTAGAAGAAAGGACAAACGTAGCTATTCAACCAATATATATATATATATATATATATATATATATATATATATATATATATATATATATATACACACACACACAAATAGGCAAGTAGGCAGTTAGCCCTCAGAAATTCACGGAAATTCAGTTGACTCAATTTAGTGCGGTAATTTATATTCTCTATCTAATTGATGGGACAATTAAAATGTTTAGTGGTAATGTTTTTTTTACCACTTACCAATTTAGTTTTCCTTTAATAATTACCCACACACAAACACTCACTGTGGAGTATATAATTGGATAGCTGCAAAAGGCAGTGTTATCATAAAATGAAGAGAACACATGCAACGGTAAAGTGTTAAGCTACTTATTTCCTGTCCCCTTCAACTTTTGCATCTTACTACTTCATACCTAACCTCCCTATCAACAGCTTATTAGAATTATTGCTGTGCGATTCATTTTCCTTTCATTGTCCTCGTATCATTTCAAATTAGCTTGCTCCCTTAAAGGGAACATATTTTAGCAATTCAATCAATTTTCTATTACTCTAATGTGCTTTTGAATCACGTTGGCAAAGTTTGTTTCGTATTAAAAATTGTATACATATTTTAATTATTTTTCGGAGCCTCTCCTCCTGAAACGAACAAGCTGTTTTGACATTCAAAGGTCAGACCTTAGTCACGATTGGCTGACATTATTTGGACTGACCTCGTAGTCCCTCCCACACATGGGAACGCACATGACGCACTGCACTGTCACTCCAAAGTTGTAGAAAACATGGCTGCTCTAGGATCGGTTATTCTGCCTTATATTTAGGAGCCAGAATCGCCAGGAGGTATCGGAATGGTAAGCTGAAATATTGACTACAAGCTAGTGTAAGAAGGCAGCCTGAGGTGAAAGACGGTGAATGATGATTGGTCGATTTCAGCTAAAAAATGTGTTGCTGTTTGGCCGACAACTTTTCATGTTTTTTCCCCTGTGCCTCCTTGTGGTAAAACTTTCCACACATTTTATCATTCTAAAAGTAGAAAATTGTTTTCAATACATTTCCTTAAATTTAAATTGTATCAGATAGCGTGTGAGATTCCAGGCCGTTCATGAAGCACAGGCTTCTTATCGTGGCATGTCATAACCGCCATCTGGCAAAAATATGGGAAACACTTTCCAACACAAAAAAAAGCCTGCTATACCTCTATCAAGTCCCAGTCCATATTGAGCTCATTTCTCAATGTATTTGCTTGCGATGATGGTAATGCAGTTGGTTGGTTGGTTTTCGGTTTCTTCTGACAGGGCTCATCAAATGTGAAATCCTCCACCTCCTCTTTCTTTGCTTTAAACCCAGCCAGTGAAGATCCCTCACCGGCCCATCTGTCTGCCTGGTGGCTGTCTGACACAATAAATGACAACCTCTACAAGTAAAAACAAGAGAAAGGACACAGAAAGAGACGAGGGAAAAATATAAAAGATAAGTGAGGGTATAGAGTAAATTATCATAAACAAGCCAAACCTGCAGTAAATTATTGACATGATTTATTTCTTCTGTCAGGTGCACTAGTTTGTGTTTGCAGATATATTCTTAATCAAATGACCATCAGTCTTACCTCCTCTTTCATTCGAATACTTGGCCCACCCTCCTCCGCCATATTTCCCTCATGACCATCTGTTTGTTTTTCTCCCTTGTCTTCTCCGGCCTTATCGTCCTTTTTGTCTATTTTTTTCCTCTTTGTTCCAGCCAACCGAGGTGCACCAGGATCCCTTGGTACTTTAGCGGCTTGTGTTTTTCGCTCTGCTGCAGGCTTGCGTGGTGCCCTTGGCTTAGGTTCTTTAGGCACTTTGGGAGCTTTAGGTGGTTTGGGTACTTTAGGCTCTTTTGGTTTAGCTGTTCTCTTAACAGCTGCTTTCTTCTCCCCGGCTACAGAGGCTCTGGCAGTTTTGCTGGGTGCTTTCGGCTTTGGCTCTGGTGGCCTCCATTCCTCACAATCCTCATCACTACTCATTGTCTGCGAGAAGGACCTGAAGGCAGAACAGGAACACACTTGAAAATCAGCAAATCATAATACTCCACAACATGAGCCTTCTGCCCTCTGGTAGGTGTTACAGAGCACTGTGACCCAAAACATCCAGACACAGGAACAGTTTCTTTCCCCAGGCTGTCACTCTGATGAACAGCTAACTTTGTCAAACTGTCAGTTCACATCCTCTGTATATATTGAAAATACTACAAGCATCTACCTGATTCATAACAATATGTAGCCACTGTTCATTGCACTACTGTTTTTTAAATACTGTATGTATATTTATATATATGTATATTAATACTTTGTGATATATATTTGTATCTATAGGCCTGTATATAATCGTTTTAGTTTTTTAGTGTCTGTGTTACCTTGTCTAACTTGTCCTTGTTTTAAGTTTAGTATGTCAATTTGTGTGTTTGTACATTGAGAGCTAAGAAAAACCAGAGTCTTGTATGTGACCACATACTTGGCCAGTGAAACTGATTCTGATTCTGATGATGAAGCCTTTTCTGCTAAATTTTGCCTGGGCTCATCTTATGTCATAAACACAGGCTAGTATCGCTAATGAATCAAATTATTATTTTATTATTCTTATTAATATAGTCTTTCAATGTGAGAACGTGTGTGTTTGTTCCCCTATTGGTTCTATGATTAACTGGAAAAACCTTTAAGTAAAAACAGTGAGGATAGACCCCCAACATGCCCCCTTGACTCATAACAGTTTGATAGAGCAGAAAAGGCCAGCTATGAATCAATATAAAATAAATCACTTACAGGTCTGAGTCCATGTCTCTGTACTCTACAGGCTTCACGGCTGTTGTTCGTGGTCTTCGCATCATCTGTTAGTTAAGATGTTAGGTTAGCTAGCGTAACACCAAACATGTACCGTTAAATTGACACCATTTTGCTAAATGACCTAATAACACTAGTGACAAATAATCATATGAAATTGTCTTCAACAGCGTAGTTTAACGTAGCCAGTGTTATGTTCATCTCAACTTACCCTCAGTTAAGCTAGCTAACACTCTGCTTTACTACACAGCAAATAAGTAAAGCTACGGGTAAGCAAAGAGCAAGGGCTTTATATGTATTATATCTGGTAACAACATTGAATAAAGAAAAGCAGACCCAATATGTTTAAATTGAAAAAGTTTGCCAACGACTGCATCACAACCAAGTGCAGGTTAGCTTCATTTCAAATTTGGCGCTCCACCCTGACGCTAGCAAAGTTAGCCGGCTACATGACGCTAAACCGTGGCATATCCACTATTACACCGTTTTCCCTCAGTGCCTTAAGCCTTTTAGAGTATTTTACTGTTTTACCTTTGAAAGTACTGGAATTATTTTGTCGGTATTGCTTTCCAAACCATAGCAGGGATACCTGCTTCCTTGCAACAGTACGAGTTCAACCAATGACAGCGTCCAGGAGTCTTAAAGGGCTTTCTCTTCGGTTAACAAGTTGTCTTAATGGTTGTTTGCCGCCCCCCACTGGACTGGAGTATATTGCAGTGGATTAGCTAAACACTGTCTACCAAGCACACGCTGATAATTGGTTCTTAACTGGTCTAGCCTCAGGACCCACCACCTCCTCCTTAATGACTGACCAAATTTCTGAATATATTTTCAACCACTCAAATGTATTTAATGAAAAATTGTGCAGTTTTGTATTAACAGTACAGTAGTAAAACAGTGTAATAGTCAAGCAAAATGACCAGCAGTGCACAAGAGGAAAATATTCCCTCTACAAATCTATCAATTAAAAGCCTTTTTTTCAACAGGATAAACTCAAAGTGCATAATAAATACTACTAAACTACTGTAGGGCTCTTCAAGTTTCAAGAATGTAAATGTAACTGCAGCTGGGATTACCCAATCAGTGGATACATGGAGTGGGAATAAACTACACTACTACTGCACATGTCATAGGAAACCCATGTCCTTTATAATAAAAGCGCAGCATAGACTTATTGCCTCTACTATTTTGTTTTTTCAAGCACACATCTGTTCATCATCTGCACTTTTGGGTCCCGACCCACCAGTTGAGAACCACTGGTCTATACCAAATCACTTGTATAAAATGTAACTCATACAAAAGGACAAAAAATGTGTTACACTTTTACTTTCCATGTATAACTATGACTTAATATACAATAGTTCTTTGTATCTGAACCAGCTCCTAAGAGCAAATGTCTTTGACTTACTGTAAATTGTTCAACTGTCTCGCCAAATTCCCCTTAGGGGGCTCTCACTTCCTCTTAAATTAAATACTACTTCTCAAACGTCAGACTTCCACTGAATTTTCATTTGATTTAATCTTTTGTTAACACCAATGAAAAACCCCAAACATGTCTATGATGTCTTAGGTGTTTTATGATGTCCTTTGTTTTTGTTTTTTGTCTATATATTTATCAGACATCTTGAACCAGTCTGTCAAATTTCCAAGTATTGGGAAATCAGAGGTGCATTTATACCATTTAAGACCCTTGACCTAGAAAAAAGATGGTAGTAATTGAAATAAAAAAAAACTATTGTACATAAACCAAAACACTTTTATTATTCTCAATGTGATATGTAACATATGAGATATGTTTGATAATTGTTTCATATTTAATCTTTTCTAATCTTTACTGTATCATTACCATGTCATTTTATCTGTTAACAAAATGTCATACACTAAAACATTAAACATAAAGATACATATAGGGATTATAAAATGCCCAACCATCCCTTTAATGGTCTCTAGATTTATTTTTGTGTTAATTTCTTGAAATAAAAACACCTTACAAGTAAAAAACCATAAAGGATGGTTTCTTAACTGTACATTCACATTCGTAGATGTGCAATTTGGCTTTCATAATAGTAAGATTAATCATGTACACAATAGTGTTATTTCGTCGTAAAAGAACAGCTTTTGCCGAATGTATTTGTACTCTTTCCCTGGCAACAGATGATGCGTCAGCACGACGACCCAATCAGAAATTCAGCTGCAGCTAAAACTCAGCTAGAGAAGGATTTGAGTTGTGAGAGTGGGTTTTCCCCACGTATTGCTTTCAGTTCCTTCTCTGTCTCATCAGGCTTTAAGGTAAAACACTCACTGAGTTCAGTCATTGTGAATGTGAATCTGCTTGCAACCTCTCCTGAATAAGGTATTATTGTTTATGTGTGTTTGCTTAGTGTAAGTGTAATGTGAATGTGTGTGTGTTTTTGTTTTGTCAGCCAATATTTTTTTTTGTTTAAACACCTAATGTGGTTCTGTTTGTGTGTTCACAGGTTTGTGTTCGTGTTACGATGGCTGAATCCGAGACTCAGTACCAGCCTCTCGTTGGCGCTCCCAGCCAGCAGACGGCCATCAATGTACCAGCACAGGGGTAAGATATGTGTACTTGTTTATTCATCTATATGGGGTCCTACCACTGGGACATAAAATGCCATCATTTATGTTTCATAAGATTTTCAATGTGTATTTTTTACAAGCAGCCATTTGTTTCTATTCATCCACATTAAAATCCACCAGTCGTTTCTTGAAACTCGGTTTATTTGTGTAATAAATCACACTCAACAAGTAGGCAGACGTTTCTGATGTCTGTGTCTGTAATTCAAAAACATTACCAAAAACAACCATTGTCCACCCATTTATTTTCATATTGTAATTGCCAAACGAGGCCATAGATTGAATAAAAAATAAGGTCAAAGAAGGTAAGAAAAAATCCTAACCTCTCAGTGAAGAGTCTGCTTGGCAACAGCTGATATCATCACTCAGTGGCTCAGGTTCCTGATTCTCAGCCAAGCATAAGCCTTAGTCACTTAACTCAAACTTTATCCTTTGCTTTGGCCTATGTTTCTCATCTTCCAATATACAGCTTAATCTCTGTCTCTTTTATTTATTAATAATAATAATAATAATAATAATACATTTTATTTGTATTGCACTTTATATTTAGGGAATCTCAAAGTGCTACAGAGAAGAGGGTCATCTTTCTAAGAAAATGTACAAAAAGTGCTCCAAATTAAACATTTCCCTCCTTTTTTCTCCTCGTACCTTCTAGTGGCCGCCCCTCCCGGGCCTACAAGGTGGCAGGTTTAACTCTGTTGGCCTGTGTTCTGATTGCCGGCCAGGCCATGATTGCCTACTTCCTCCTCAGCCAGGGCAGCGACATCAAGTCTCTGGAGGAGCAGAACAACAACCTGCAGGCTCAGCTGACCAAGGGGAGACCTGGTGAGGAGGCCAGATTCAGGAGGGATTGATCAAATGAAAAGATGAAAGACTAAATATAGTCTTCATTTGTGTCCCAAACAAATCCATCTAAAGAGTGAAGAACTGCTGTACTGGTCTCCTTTTACTTAAAATGCAGGCTAGACTTGATTCAAGTAGTGATTTATCTCTCATGGGGTCTAACTTAATTTCTACCTCTGACACACTCTTTGTCTTTTGATCTGTAGTTTCAGTTCCCATGCGGATGCACATGCCTATTAACGCTTTGTCCGACTGGGTGGATGTCTCTGCAGACCAGGTAAAATAATCAAATGCCAGATTTCTGAGTCTGATACTGATGTCAGTAAGTGAGTTTCAAAAAAATCAACATAATATATTGTTTGTTATTTTTGTATTAAAGCCCCTGTAAACCCAAATCCACAAAATCCTTCTAACTATTTAATTTAAGGTCTTATGTACAAACTAGTAAGCAACTTAGAAGTTTTAGAAATAAGTTTTAATCCAAACTCGAGTTATTGCCATTCTTTCTTTGTTAACTTCCCTGACGCTGGGGTTGAATTGGGCGTGGTTATATTAGGATATTTATCACGTCATAAATTTCCTTGAACCAATCAACCGCAGTTGTCCCGCCCTCACAGGTGCAATAACACTTCTCGGCTCGCCATCAATCTTCCTCTCTGAGTCTGAGCTAACTCGTGTCTACATACTCTGAACGTCTCTGCACATACCTTTTGCAATTAGCTGCCTAACAATGGCCTTTTTCCCCATCATGCCTGTGTGTGTTGTACCCGGGTGCACGTCCACCATTTGATATGACAACGTGTCATTCTTTTATTTTCCAACTGCGGTGGACTTGGAGAAGCAGCAGTGTTTCTGCCACATACATTTCGTGAATTGTTGCCGCCACTGCTTCAGATCTGAAGTTAAGAAGAAGTTGAAGTCAATCACTCGTGAAGTCTTGGCAACCAAATAAACAACAGTGATACCAGTTTACTTCTAACATCAAAAGAGAGGCAGGTGTCAATCAGCACGAGATCTGCCACTACACAGTCCGGAGAAATGGTCTGAACAGCCAAATGAGCCGAATTTCAACGTGGATACTTTGTGACACACTCAACTCTGATATCATATATGCATTTTTGTTATTTGAAGCAGAGTTTCCAAGGCCTTTAACACATATGGAACATTTTAAAGGCATCTCTTAAATTGTTTTTGTAAAGTGCAACATTAAAAAAAGACTTTAGTGCTCCTCAATGTTGCAATGTTGTGGTTATCAGCTGACAAATATGCTCATATTGATAAGCTAATATCATTCGATATAGGCGTATATTGTTTAATTAATTAATTTATTTATTTAATGTCAAGATTGAATGTAAATCCAACTTTAAGGGATAATACTGGCATTAAACGGGCTGCAATGGCTGCAACGTCATCCTTCGGGGTAAGTGTGACCGATCAAAGTAGGTCCACGAAAAGTGCTTGTTTTAAACACTTTCTGTACTCCAAAAACAAATGTCTCACTTATTGCAATTTCATGGTGAGGCTTCGGTTTCTAGTTAAACAAAAAGGATCTTACCTTGACAACAAAGTCTATTTCTGCAGGAATACTTTTCATAATGGTGTCAGACACTTACAGAATAACAATCTGAGCCTGTCAATGGCAAAAACAAGTAGTTTTAGTAAACACTTTGATAGGGTGCAGTTGCCCCACAGGGTTACATTGCAGCCCATTTCACCACTTACTGGCTGACGTGATCTACTGGAGCAATGCCAAAACGTTTTGAACCTATTCGATATTTGACCCCAAATTTTTTAATTGTCCAGAATTAAAATGACAGAAATGACCATTTATTCCAGTGTTTTTTTTTTCTTTCCTGTATTTGTATTTTATTCATCTTTTTCTCATTTTTCACCGCTTGTATTGCAGGATGCCTCTGAAAAGCCTGGTATGTACTGTATATATTTCCTGTATTCTTATATGTTTAATTACAATTTCTCGCTACAATTTTTTTCTACAAAGTTCAGTAGTCATATGTTCATTGTTTTTTTAATATTCCCTGTAAACTCCTTCTAAAACAGATTAGGCAGAGATGATTTTACTGTTCTTTTTCAGCTCCTCCCAAGGCCACTGAATGCCAGCTGGAGGCGTCTGGTTTGAAGACCCTGCCGGTGCCAAATTTCCGTCCTGTCTGTGACGAGCACGGCCTCTACAGCCCCCAGCAGTGCTTCATGGATAAGTGCTGGTGTGTGAACCCAGCCAGCGGGCAAGAGATCCGTGGATCCATGAGAAGAGGAGGGGCCAGCTGCAGTGGAAACATGCTCATTGGTGAGACAAAGCTACAGGTCATGAAATCAGATCGAGAGTAGATTTTCATTATTTTAATAATAAAAATCCAGCTCCAGGTCTGCATCCAAGTAGAAACAGTGATGCAGTCATTAAAGTACATATGCCAGATGTCTTTTTATGTAATATGCAGCAATGTTTTATTTATACAATGTCAAAAGTCTTGCAATAATAAATTATTCAACATTCTTTGATCTGCACCAAAAATAAATTCTTGTTTCCTGGATGATGAAAACAAATGTCTATATTTACACTGTGGAGTTAAGAAAGCCCAGTTGTAAGAGAGAATGCATGGTACTAGTAAAAAGGTTCCTGATAATTTTGGAACCACGAACTTAAGCTAGTATGTTGTTGACAGCTAATTTTCTGTCGTTGTAGGCGGCTACAGTGAAATGTTGAGTCTGCCTGATGTGGAAAACTGAGGTGAGTGTACATGTGGTGTTCCTCAGATTCACTTTGTATTAAAGGGACAGTTTGCAGATTTTCAACCTCAGTCCTATCATGCTATTATGATGAGCTAATGCCACTATGGTAGGAAAAAAAAATGCAATTTCACTCTGTGCTGCCCACCTCCGATGTCATGTCTCGTTGAAAATCGTCAGGTTTGAAAAGTAGACTGCAGACCTGAAGATTTTTTAGACGATCCACCGGTATATTTTCATCGTATTTCAGATTCTGTACAGCTCTGAGCTGTTGCCTGCAGTGAAAACGGTAGTATTTCACTCCAGCATCTCTCGCTGGGCCTTTCCTTTCAGAGGGAGGAGCGCAATGCACGCTGGGTGTTGTAGGAATGTAGAATGGGCAAAACCACAAGCTGTTTGTACAACTTCCTCCACAGCTATGGCGCCAATTTGAAATATTATTGCTTCTATCGATTACAGAGAAAACCAGCTTTGACTGACAGTGGCGAATTGCTCCTTTAATATACAAATATCTATGAGCAATACCTTATGACAATGTGATTATATAGGTCTCTGTTTTAGTTACAAAATTGAGTTCACTTTAGTGAAATTATGATGTTTTTTTGTATTTTGGATATTTAAAGAGAAGTGTATTAAAAAAAAGTGTATTCTGCTGCAAAAACTTTAAATTGACTGTATTTCTTCTGTTTTTGTTTCCCGGCTATTTGAAGCTGATGAAATCTCCTCCGGAGACCATCCACAGTTCTACTCCAAGACTTTGCAACAACTCTGTCAGCTTATAATAATCATTTTTATAGTACATGATAAGTTAGAGGATTTTCTATACTGCTGATAAATCCAAATAATCATTTAGTTGCTTGATGATATCTTATCAATGAATTGCAACTAACAGTATGTGGACAAAGGTTAATTCAAGCTTTTAATTGCAGCACTTACTTTCAGTTTTTTAAATGGTTAAAGTTTTCTAAGTGATTATTCTTATTTTACAGGATTAATAGTAAGTTTCATTTTCTTTATTAGGGGAGTTTTTTGAAAGGCTAATAATTCAAGAGGAATCCATAGATTTGTGGGTGTATGGTAATTCATTAATTGTTAAAATTACTGTGAGGAGAAGAAATTCAGCAACATGTTTATGATAAATACGACTTTTCCACTGCCCCTTCACATTTATTTGTAAACACATATTCAGATTAAGAGTGTGGTCACTTGGATGTTGAAAGTTTGGCTGAAGTTAAGGGAAAGAAGCAGTGATTTAAAAAGTATTTGGACTCAATGAGGAACCAGGAACAATCATGTTTTGTGTATTTTCCCCATTTATTTGAACAACCCAAAATAAAGCTCTTAAAGACAGTTTTGGTGGTTTTCTTTTACAGTATCACGATGGAACTTTTAAACTGTTCATTTGAACACCAAACAGATTGATGTTAAGTATTGTGCAATGATTTGCAGAGACAGCAACATTAGCTAGTGAAATGTAGTCCCGTCACATGACCCCCCATGTTGTATATTCCACAGTATATCAAGTCTTAAAGATGGGTATTAAAAAAAAACATGCAAAGACATAAAAGACAGGAAATTAAGAAACTCAGAGCATGCAATACACGGACAACAACATAATGATTGTCAATAGGCACAAGTTGTTCCAGTTCTTAATATACTTTCCAGTCAAAGTAAAACAACCTCAATCTTAACACAAATATCCTTTATGGCTTTTTTGTCTACCTGTTACAGGCCTGACTGTGTACACAAGCATTGTGCGTTCATTTAAATGGCAGCGATACAGTACCTGAGCTCACTACTGTTGCTGTCATGTAAAAAGAATCTTAGTGCAGTTTTACATTTCTTTCCTTAGATAAGAATTTATTTTATGCAGTAGCAAGGTTTTATTGTCATAAGCTGTATATTTTTTGAAGAATTGTGGTTTTAATTGGACTGAAATTTACTGTAAATAATGAATTTGTCCTTTACTGTGGTACTGAGAAATACTGACCCAGCAAATGACAACTCGCACTGTATTGCATATCAGCGAATCAAGTGCATTACTGCACACAGGCGCTGTGTATTCGGGTTCCAGATTAGTGTGCAGCAGCAGCAAATTTGAATGTGGGTATTATATTGACCTTTGGCGATTTTATAGTTAAAATATTACACATCCTCATCATAGGAAAAAATACGACATACAGTCCACAAAACATCAAAAAATGAGATCCCATTCTAAATAATTACTTTGCTGTTTGTTATTTGACAAAAGCATTGGTTGCTGAAAGACAAAGTGACAATTTAAAATCCCTAAAATACATACAAGTGCAAAAGATTAACTAGTTTCCAGCATATGAAATAGGCAGCCTGATCCGATCAGAAAAGGCTATTGCACACATGGCATGAGATGAGAATATCAATTCCAGACCAGAGTAGGCACTCTTAATATATATTTTACACAGAATACTTCAACACACACACATCCGCATTTACTCCCAAGTGCAACTAAAACTGTATTGTTCGATAAAAATATCACTTTGGTGTACATTTGAGGTCTGAATGACTTTGTTAGGTGGAATATATAGAGATATATAGTTTACATTTCAGGAGTACTTTTTTGTTATTTTTGACTGGAGTGTGTAATTTTTCAATCAATTTCCCAAATTATAAAAATAACAGTTCTTTAAAACTTGTCATTCAAAAATACCAAGTGAAAAATGTACCTATGCTCACATGACAGTCTGTGTTATGCCTGCAAAGACACATTACACCAAACCACAAAGTTTCCTCTGACACCTGCAAACAATGTGATCACTCACAAGAAACATGTCAGACAGGTTTCACACCGAAAAGCACCATTGGATGGGAGGTGAGACAGTTTACACATGCTCTATCAAACCCTGAGCAAAAGAGTGCCAATTTGTTAAGGCTGCTATAATTTATTTCTGACCACAAGAGGGCAGAAGACTACACATATCTAACACTCATACAGTACTTTACTGCTATAAATACTGGCACCATTTAAGCCACACCCTGTAAACCTATAAAGCACTGTATGCAAAGAGCTCCTCTTGGAGAAACTGAACACACTCTATCTGCCTGAAGAGCCAAAGAAGTGTGGTGTGTTTCCCTGTAGTGGACCTCATTTTAAAAAGGGAGGTGAAACAGCAAACACAGGTGGCCTGCACTCCTTCAACAGGATATTGTGTGGTTTCAGGCAGGATAGGGCTGAGGTCAGAGATCAATTATAGCAGCTAAAACGATTATATCATAGATTGTAGTTTGTCTGAAATTCAATTATTGACCATATTGGAAAGAAATATGGGTGACCTGCAAGTTATGCGACTTAATTGTAATTTTTTTAGCCTGTATGTTAGTATATTAAATGTATTGCTAAATAAAGTTAAGTCACCCACTTTAAACACTTATGTAGCAAGGGTTCTGATTCTTCTTCTTCAAGAAATATGAAATGAATCGCAATTATTAACCTTACTGCATTAATAAGGATCTACTTTAGAATTTAAGAATCCATGTGGAAGATGAAAAAAAAAATTTTAACTTTTGAAATGCACATCTGTTCCCGTAGGCACCTTCTTCCTGCGGAGGTCTCTCTTCCTTCACCCTCCTTTGTTTCTCTTTCGTTCTTGTCACTGTACTTTTCTTCCACTCTACTCATTTTCTCCCTCCTCTCAGGTTGTTAATGTAGTCTTTGACTGTGTTTTCAATGTTGGGAACAGCATAATTTTGTGCAGCATAGATTCCTGTACACGTTCCTACGACAACACCCATCAATGCTGAAGAGCGTAGCCTTGCAACGACGTACCCTGCCAGAAACCCTTTCAGGAAAGGAGAAGCCAGCAGACTGCCTCCCTAAAAAGGAAAAGAGAGGAGAGATTAGTTCTGGTACTTGGTTGTCCGGCTAATTATATATATAAATCATACGATTTTTTCATATGTTGTTACATAATTCCATGACATACGAACAAATTCCAAAGCAAAGTAACCTAAGGATCAACATTAATGTCTGGCTGTGTTTGCCTTACTGGAGGAACCCCAGCTTGTATCTCATCCTCCACCCGTCTCTGGATGTCTTCCAGCTGGTCCTTCAGCTCCACCAGGTCTTTGAGCTGACCCAGAGGACTCTACACACACATGCATACACAGAGGCAAACAAACAATAGGTTAGAGTCACTGACCAGGGTTTCCTAAAACACAGCAACTGCAACTAGAAATGGTTAAACACTGTAACTTATTACAATATTGACAAAAAATATGCAAGATATACATTAGAAATATATATTTTAGTCATTCTTGTGAATTAAAACATGGTAGAACAATTATAGTTTTAAAAAAAAGTAAATTTACAGACATCTAGGACAGATAAAGTGGCTTGTTGGTTTCTATCACTTAGATTTCCCCATCATTTACCGGCAAAAAAACTTACTAAACATAAACATACTATGACACGTGACAGCATAACGTTAGTGTATGTTGGTTCAACGCATTTACAGAGAGGTAGGTCTTCCATTCACAGAGTTACGTTAGTGAAAGAATAAGTAACTCACCTAAGTTTCAGTGCTAGTAGTTGTGTTGCTATATATACGACTTACAGATAGGACGCGCTGTTAGAATGAATGTAAATAAGCATAACATGTCCCATTTTCCTTGAGCAGACTTTACCGTTAGTCTCATTAACTTTTTCAGTCACATTAGCTAGTACGCCGCATACATTTGTTTAGCGTTAGCAGCTAGCCACCAATGTATCCTTTTTTACTTTTAACGACTTGTTTTTGTCCGTTGTGTTTACAGCACTTATAGTCCATTTAAAAAAAACTCAATGTATCTACCGCAATTATGTGTATATGGCTGGTTACAACAACTATCCAACTACTTGGCACAAGTTAGCTTAACGCTACTTAGCTAGTAGCTAGTAAGCTAAACCACACGATAGCCTTCAAACGGCCCTCCGTCACGAGCCAACGTTAGCAGCTCGCGCTAATGTGTGGCTACTAAATAACACTGTGATTTGTTATTATCGTTAAGCAATGCCAAATATCAACGATGTGAGGTTAGCGTAGAAAGTTAAGTACACCGACCTTGTCATTTGCCATAGTTCCACTTGTGTTGAGAACTCTCTCTTCTTCTCTTCATTCGTGGTTTTGTTGAATATGAACCTTACTGCCCTCCATTGGTTATTCATGGACTCTACATAGAGCTTCAGTTTGATTTTCTTCTTAATTATTACCTCACCCATTTGATTAAGGCAGAATAGAAATTAAGATACCTTTAATGAACGCATGTTTACCCACAAGATAACCTATTCATAACGGCCTTGTTAGACTTTCGTCCTTTCATTGCCTCTCAAAGATCCTAAAGTTCTGAGTTTCAATTTAGTGATAATAGGCTATAGCAATCAAATATTGCAAAAGTTATGTTTTAGGAAGCAGATTCTGCAACACAGGCAGTATTGCCGCCTCTGGCAAAATGTCTTAAAACTTTCAGTATAACAATATTGCAAGTCTTAGATGAAGCACTTTATCTTGTTATTATTGAAGAGGCCATCTGCTGCATCCAAAAAACTGCGTATATCTCAGAAGTGTACAAACCTTATACAAACCTCCTAGCTGACACAAAGGAAGCTGAGAAGAATCCAATTAACTTGATCTTTTTCAATACTCACTGTGCAGATGGTTTGTTTTATTGTGTTGCTAGAGAGTCTGCATGAGAGCTCATCTGATGAGACACATGGAGAGAAAACTGAGCGAGAAAGAACAGGAGTAAATAATTAGAGAGACAGAAGGCTGGAGTTTCACAGAAGCAATGAGATATGAATTAATCAGAGCTGTTAAAGTTTGCACTGTTTTATAACCATCACTGCTACAACTCCCAGCCGGAGGAAGGAAGAAAGATAGATTAAAGAGGAGTAAAACAAGCATTTCCCATTTTAAATGATGGGATAGAGTGGCATTTGAAACATTGTGTGCTCTTTAAGTTAAACTTAATGGGTCAATTTATCCCAGCAATTATTGGCAGCCTGGGTGACAGGTCACAAGTGTGATTCGCAGAGAGACTGTGAAAGTGAGAGGAAGTCGCAGAGAGTCACAGGAGGCAAAAAGAGATTGAAAAAGATGGAGAGAGTAAGTATAAGAGGCTTTACGGAGAACAAGAGAGTGATTGCCATCTGAAAGAAAGACTTGACACAGATTCTCCCATCTTCAGACTCATTTCAAGACTATTCTTGTCAGAACATAGATAATTTCTTCTTATACACTGCGTGATGGCTTCTTCTGCCGCTCTAGAGGGCCTGAAAGTATTTAATCCTCATACTTGGCAGGACAGGAAGTCTATTAACCTTTCCAAATTCAGGGTTATCACAGGAACCAAATGATATGGACCAAAGGATTTAATAGTCTGTTCAAACTGGAATAAAACATTTGCTTTTACAGGACGCAGCTCACACTCTCTCCTGGACAGAAGGCGTTCACGAGCTGGAGGCAGCAATGGAGGTAAGGTGTCTCTGATCCTCAAAGCTGTGGATGGTTTTGGGGGGGTTATTGATTCTGGCTGAGGCATGGTTGGCTGACTAATCTTTGGATGTCACTGTAAAGGAAAGGTCATGGATGCTTATGGTGCAGTCATCACAGTGATGAGCTGAGAGGGGCAGACGGTGGGTTTATGTTTTGACTTTCAGCTTGATTTTGAAAGAAGCAAAAACTATCTGTGTTTATGTCTGATAAGCAGTGAGCTAAACAAACATTAATTATGTATTTAGTGAACAATAATTAACTCCCATAGCTCTGTATAGCTTTTATTTTTACTTTTATGTAAGAGAAAGGATTTGTATTAAATAAGTGTTGTTTTTGCAACTTTAATGACTGTTATGATATATTTATTATATGTAGGAGGCAACATTGTTCTTAGCTCTATGTTTGGTCGGAATGTTTGCAAAGAGATATCTCAATGCAGAAGTTATGTTGTAATGGGATGTGACTTTGATTTAAAAGTTGAATTTAAGTCGTACATTTTTTCATTCGCTTTGATAACCTGCTGCTGTAACGCCACAATTTCCCAGTTTGTGATCAATAAAGTATCTATCTATATCTATCTATCTATTGTGAGATATATTGAAACCATTGTGATTGTTACATTTTGGAAGGGATCTGTGACGGGCAAAGATGTTTTCTTCAGTCCGTAGAGCGTGATATGCTAGAGCGTGTATGATATGTGGGTCAGAAGAACATCTTTTTGCCCGAAGCCTTATTTTGCCTTTTGCAACTTGCAGGCTGCAGTTGTCCATGTTGCACTGTGAATGTTGTTACATTTACTATTTCAGCCCTTACCCATGCAATTTCTCCATATTCCTAATGTTTTTAATCTTGATGTATGTATTTATTTTGTTGTATGTTAATTGTCATTATGTCTAGTGGGCTGTCTTTTTGTTATGTATGGTATTACGTGAATGCCGCTAGGATAGGATACAATGCGATTGGATACGATGCGATACGATACAATATGATACGATACAATGCGATGCAATATGATATGATACAATATGATACGATGTGATACGATGTGATACGATGCAATATGATATGATACAATATGATACGATGTGATACGATGTGATATGATGCAATACGATCCAATGCGATATGATTCAATACAATACAATGCGATACGGTGCGATACGATATACTTTGTTGTCCCCGTAGGGAAATTTGTCTTGAACTCCAATTCTGCATATATTTAGTTGCTTCCACAGGATGGGAACCGAAAGCCCATACACCTAAAGTTTGGCAACATTTAAGGAAGTTGGTTTGAGAAGTAATTCATTCAATTTTTATCCTCTGCAGGAAATGTACTGAAAATTGGAGAAGTGGTACGATACAAGTTCTATAATTTCAGCTCCAGCAGCTTCATTTATAGGAGATTGTGTCATGTTTGTCATTGTTTTATGGTTTATGTTGTACCCGTTGTCATAGTTACTAGTTTTTGATAGTTTCAGCTGTTAGATTAGTCATTTTTAATTAATCTCTGGTGTCTGGTCACATTGAAGCTCAGTTGTCTCTTTGAAGGAAGGTGTCACACTGTTCTTCATAGGAACATATTGATTTCCTTTATAACTGACTTTATGAACAAATTGTCCCCTGCTGCCTCTTGTGTTTAAAGCAATGAATTATAGTTTCATAATGTGAGCTGCCTCAGGAGTGTTGCAGCTTTGACACAGTGCTGTTGGCTCTGCTCTGATGAGTTTCGCTAACGCTGTGCTACATTGTGTCGTGTCGTTATAGATAAAGTGATCCCTGTCTATGAATAGTGGTGCTTTATGCTGCACTGCACATGCTTTGACTGTTGTCTTTTTGTAGTGCATTTACTGCTGTATTGCTTATTGCTGGTTAAACCTGTTAGTTGCAATTTGAGGAGAGATTTATTTCAGCCATCGCTCTGATTCATTGCAGTGGAGTGAAAACATTTCATCAATCAGACCCTTTTGAAGTCTGACAGAAAATATGACGCATTTCTCCATAACTCCATAACTCCATAAAAAGTTGGAAGCCTTCTAGTGTGGCTCTTTGTTTTTGTGGCTTGGGTTGGCCCGTGTTCCCTCATTAACCTCAGCGTTCAGTATTCAGCTGGTGTCCCCACTGATGGCCACTGATACAGTACGCTCCGCTGGCAGGGAGAAATGTGATTGGCAAAAAGCAGGAATGAGTAAGAGGCAACTTTGTAGAACGTCCGACATAGTTTGAGCTTACTCACTTAAGTGCATGACTCAGCCCTGTTGAGATGGAATACCGCGCCTCAAAATAATGTGCCTCTTGGAAAAATGAGAAAGAGTACTACATTGAATTAAATATGGATTATTTGTCCCATTGAGCAGACAAATAAGAGAAGCAATATTTACCTCCCACACATGTAGAGATTTCTCCGGACCATTTAGGTAAGACATATTCAAGGGATGGATCATTTTTATGGGTGGTTCAGGCTCACTTTGATCCCTTGCATCACAATCCTTTTACTGAAGAAGACTCATCTGTATCTTTCATTTAGTGAACAACAAACATGCTAAACAAAATATGCAATTGCAGTCAATTACTTACTTTTAGTATCCAGCTAGTTGGCACCAGCGCTAAGTCGTTACTGCAGTAAGAGACCTAGCTCCTGCATATTCTCCTTCCAAATAAGGAGACGGATTTTGATGCAATCTTTTGTGAATATTACACTTATTATTATGGTATTGATCATACTGAAAACTAAAGGGCATCATTGAATGTAAGTACTCGTATATGTGAAATCTAATCTAATCTTTCTGTATAGCAAATGTTGGTTCTTTATCCTTTCTTAGGACAAAGAATGGATTTTCCAGCACACCAGCAAAAAGCAACAACGTTGGCTGGTGAACTGTGTTGGTGGGAGGCTGAGGCCATTCAGCTCAACACATATGCCACCCCAAAGTACACTCTCATTTTGACAGCACCCTGGAAACTAAATTCCCACATGGCATTTATTTTACCTTATATACTGTATACAATATTAATATAAGTGGTGGACCAATTATATTTGCAGAGTAGACTTGTGTTGGTATTCTGCTGCTGTCTGGGAGCATCTCAACAGCATTAGCCGAGAGTCAAGGCATGCAATTAAAATGGATTGTTTCCATTTCTAAGAGTTAAGGTGCACTGACTTTATGCCACTAATGATTTCAACATTTAGATGGTTTGCGTGCGTGCACGCGCCCGTATGTGTGTGTGCAGCATGTATGGGTTGGCCTTGATGCCAGTTCTAAGCCAATTAAAGTTTTTAAGCACGGTTGCTTCTCTGGCAAGACAAGGTAAGAGAAGAGAGGTACTGCAGCCTCACTGCACCACTCTGCTGTGATGAGCCAAGGTGTGTTTGTGTGTCTGTCTGTGTGTCATCAAAGGAGCAGGTGTGTAGCCAGAAATGAGACCCTTTCACAGGGTCAAAGTGAAGAAAGATGCATCTGAATAAGGGAGGGGGGGGGAGTGTGGTTTAAAGAAAGACAGAAAAAACATGACTGTACATGTTGGCAGCTACAGCCGGTGATGGAGGGAGAGAGTCAGCAACATGTAGAGTCAAGATAAGAGTGTGATGAAAGGATGTCTTGAAAGAATAGAAAGTGTATGTTGTTGGGTATATGGAGTTTTGGAGATGGGTGTGGCCTTAAATTCTGTCATCAGGGCCACTGGTGTCTGTTTCACATAGGGGTCTTTCCTTCCTCTATGACGCTGCATCAGCATCACCACAACTCTATCCATCCCCTCTCTCCTTCTACCTCTTTCTCCATGTTTCTCTGCCCCTCCCTTCTGCTCTCTCTTCCTTTTCCTCACGCATACGCTCTCACACGCCGGGGATGCCTGAATCGGTGATGAGTCCTGATCTGAGTCGACTGAGTTCCTGGTCTGCTGAGGGCTGAGCTTAACAGGTCGATGCCTGGCTAAACCTGTGTGTTCCAGGCTGCAAATCTTGAGGATATTTGGAGAAGGTGAAGTGCTGCTTTAAGGAGGTGCATTTAATGAGGATTTCCTAAAGCCTGTGGATATGTGGCAGCAGTGGTGAAGAAAGAGACGCTCCTTAACACAGGGTATGATGAGAATGAAAGTTATTTGGTGATGCCTTTGAGGAATGCAAAGCTTTGAAACCTACATCACGTGAGTTAAGGTCACTTTTTTGGGAAGAGTTTAAGATACGGCTTGTATTGGAATCTTCGTGACATTTGCGACATCCTGTCAGAGAACAACCTGCTGGAGCAGCTTGCAGCAGAAGTATGCTCGCCAGTTATATAGTGTAGTCATTTCTCCACTATGTACAATGAAAGTAAAAAGTGCAGCCGAGCTACAATACATCCCGCAAGGGAAGAGACTTCTTCAAGTGTTCCCGGGAAATCAACAAGTTAATTGATTTTTCACCAAGACTAAGAATCCATCGCAACATCCTTCAGTATGGGAAGCCGCGGGCCAACAGGTGGCCTGGACCTGAGGGGTCAGGGGTTAGGGTTCAGCATTTCAGCCACCACAATGCCAGCAAGTTCACTGATAACAGCAGTGCGGCAGCAGGACTACTCGGCCAGCGTTTGGCTTCGCAGGAGGGACAAACTGGAACATGTAAGTCCTGAATTGTGGAGATGGGGTCTGAGAAGCTTTTAAAGCAGAAGGCTTAAATGATGTGTCTTGAGTCATTCAGTGCAAATTTATATATTCAATAAATACTCATTTGTTTGTGACAAAATAAATCCTTGTATTACAGGGTAGAGATATAGGAACTACAGGGTTCTCTCTCTGCACGAGCCATTAGTCCATTCTTCTAGGATCATTTAATACGTATTTGCAACCACAATATATATGTGGATACATTTAGAAATATTACTGCTTGTGAATCAGGTCGACTACTAGTTGGGAGGAGGATCCAGATCCATACCAACAATTAATGGCTTCTTAAATAAGCCTACACTTAAGGGATAATAAAACTGTCAGGGTTACGTTGCTGTAAAACAGGGTCACATCACAAATGCTGCATTTATGCAATTTTGTCAATAAAAACACTGATGAGAATAAAGAACAAATAACTTGGGTTAAGGCACTATAATTTGACACTGGTTCTGGTGGCTACAATATTTGAATATCACACTTAAAGCTGGGTTGCTGAGGGAATAAGAAGTAGTCAACATGCAGTATGCAAGTGCTCGAAATCAGTGCTAACATCACCCTGAAAGCACACCTCTAGTTACACAGGAAACACTGGATAATACTCATAATTGGATAAATCAGCAGCTCTCGTTTCAGACATTTTCCAGCTCATGTTCTGACATTTTATAGACCAAACACGGCTCAGTTGTTCGAATCAGACAGACTGTGTTAGTCTCTCTTTTCAGTGTTATTCAGCACTTTTGTTTTCTATCACAAAACAGTTATGGGGTGCTTATGAGACTCGCCGCTTGCAGGTAAACAGTATCAGCATTCTACAGAGAGCCTCTAGGTGTAGAGGTTTAGCGTCGGGGAAAGGACTAGAAAATGTGTGTGTGTTGAATATTTGATGCCGGAGAGGAACAGTGCCACGTCCAGAGAGCTGCTTTCAAAGCCGGTCTGCATAACCAACTAGGATGATGAATCAGCTACTGTCTACTGTCACACACACACATACAGTATGGTGCACACAGCCAGTTTAACACACACGTACTGTAAGTGTGTTTTGACGACGCACACAGACAAGCTCTTTTTCCTGCAGCAGTGGCTTAACAGACAGGGGATTTTGCAGTTGAACTACACAGCAAATTGACCTCCAGACAGACAAACGCAATAATTAGCATACATTATTAAGCCCAAAAGCAAACACTAAGGCGTCTCTGCAATTTGGTTACAACAATAAATCTTTGCAGGAATGTTGCCATGGGAGCTGTGTCTTAGTTCGTCAAAGCACGATTAGTCTAATGCCAATAACGTGTTGGTAAAATCACTTTGATTAAATGTATCTTCCTACCCTGGAAAGCTCATTAATACGTAATAGGATTTTCTTCACCAGATTCAGCTCAGACTTACCTTTAACAAAAGAGCAAGAGTTATCCTGTGACAGCGCTGATCGATGGGGAATACGAAGGAGCAGAACGAGATAAGACGTTGGATACAGAGTGCTTCAGGCAAACTGAGTGCCGCTGTCTAAAGCAATGTGATTCAAATCACAAGTTCAGCATCAGATTTGTCAAACTCCGAGTGAACACATCCTCACACAGACCAACAATATGAGGTGCAGCTTTTCCCCCTGAGCTGTGTTTAGTCTGCTGAACGCATAGATCCTTGATCTGAAGAGCTAAACTGCTGCATGTGCAATAACTATCAATATCATGGCACTTTACAGGGCTGGGCCCCTGTGACTTTTATTACTATTTATATGTGTACGACTCTATACGCAATTGGGTATGCTGCTATGCTGAAGTGTCTACAATGGGCACGTGGCAGCCTGGTCTGATGAATCACGTTTCCTTTTACATCATGTGGACGGCCGGCTGCGTGTGCGTCGCTCACCTGGGGAAGACATGGTACCAGGATGCACTATGGGAAGAAGGCAAGCTGGTGGAGGCAGTGTGATGCTTTGGGCAATGTTCTGCTGGGATACCTTGGATCCTACCATTCAGGTGGATGAAACTACCACCTACTTTAAAGTAACAATCAAAAGCGGGGCCAGTTAGTGAGGCATTTTCCATCACCCAGCAGTGGTTGGTTTGTCAGAGAGGGTAGGCGGAGCTTAGCCGCTGTCTCTTCAAGTGTTGCGAGTAAACAGTAATCTACTATGGCTGAACAAACAAAGAAAAGATTGATGACTACAGATAGAACTTCAAAAATAAGTGAAAATACAAAGTAAAAGATACAAATTCGAGTCTAACAGTCTAAAAAGGAAAACGATCGTCAGCGAGGAAAATCAAGAGTTTCAACCAGAGCCAACCGTGGACGTCACACATGCAACACTGTCTGGATATCTAGGAAGTTGTCACAGTTCATGAAAGCACAAAAAGGGAGAGGACCCAGGTGCAGACAATGGAGCTATTCATTAAACATAAAAAAATACAGTGCAAAACAAAAGCTTACTTCCAAGAGTCCATGTAAGAAATCCAACAAAATTAGGTATGTTCCAACACTTGGCAAAAACACAAGAAATCCAAAGTAAAATATCCACAAAGAGCAAGGACAGAAGACACACAGATGTACTGACGATGAGACAGGGGAGCACAGAGACTAAATAAACTTGGGAGGTGAGGCTAATCAGGCACAGGTGAGACAATCAATGGCAGGTGAAAACAATAAGGGCAAGGCACATAATCAAACAAGCCGGAAACACACAAAGCAGGAAGTGGAAGATGACAGGAGATAAGGCGACAAAGTACAACGGGAAATACCTGAACAATGAAACAAATGAATTACACGACTAAATCAGGACTGGAACACAAACTAAACAATAAGAACTCATGACAACAAGAGACAAAGTGACAAGGTAAAACAGGAAATAATATCTGAACACGGAAATACAAATCAAAAACATAACTAAACTAAAATAACTCATGACAGAATTGTGCCCCCGCAACAACCGTTTATCACCATCGGTGATGAAACAAATATCTTCGAGATTACAGCTTTAATATCAGGCTACTAAAAGTAATATTCACTCAACTTATATCCCCAGTTACCCAAACCCAGACTGTAAGCAGACTTTTCCTTGCCAGGACCCTAGTAAAAAGTCAACGTGTGAACGCAGCCGGTGTTAGTGTGCAACATATACAGCGATTGAGAGGGCGGGGTGATGACATCGTTCACGCTAAGTGTTTATGTTGTAGTGAAATAGCCCGGGAACAGTCACCATTACGGAAGACTCCTCCTCCTCCTCCTGCACGCTCTACCACGGCGCCAAGTTTCTTACTTGATGGCAAACCTACCAGACTTTCAAACCACCACTTGAAAGTTTACTGTGAACTTAAAACATGTTAGACACAGTCTGTAGTCTTTCTGTGGGACATGCTAATAGATTTATTAGCTAGTAGCTATCCGCATTTTACTCATCTCTTTCCTCTTACATGAATAGATGCTGACTTATTTATTTCAGCTCATGTGCAGTGTGGTCGCTGAGGTTGATTTTATAAAAGTGCATCTAAGTGCATTTATTACCATTAGCAGTCTGTGGGGAGTCGCTGTAAGGATACTCCATTATTCTGTTGGCCTTTGTGCTTTGTAGTCACTACTGATAGCTTATATTTCACATGCTTGGTTTCAAATACAGATTGCACCGACATTTTCTAATGAGACATCATTGGATCCAAAGTGTGTTCTCATTATGCTCTTAAGGTGGACTTAAAGTAGGATGATGCAGCAGCTCACGGCCAGGTGGGGATGCTTAGTTTGGATCAAAGACGCTGAACTCTCCCAGATGACTTTTAAGGCTTGGCAGCTCAGAGCGGAGCTGGCTCCTCACGCTGATTGCATTTCCAATTTCATGGTATCTGTGCTGATGTATAGACTCAGGTCTGAGGACATACTGGTCAAAGTTTATAGGCCCCTGAGGCTTTCTCTCCTCAATACAAACTGGTCCGAGAGGTTTTTATATCTTCATGTTGCTGGAGTCTGAGGGTTTGATGTTGAAGACCGAGAAGTGAAGAAGAGAGTTTAGGATATTTGGAGGTTTTATTTGGCTCAATCGAAACCAAAAGGACTCGTGTATTGCTGCAGAAGAGACACTGTATGAATTAGTAGTAATTATTATATGTTTAGGCTGTATAGTGGTGCAGCCGTAGGTGTGAATTTGAGTGTGAAAGGTTCTCTGTCTCTATATGTCAGCCCTGTGATTGGCAATCAGTCCATAGTGTGCCCCGCCTCCCGCTCAATGACAGCTGGCATAGGCTCCAGCCCCCCCCCCGTTACCCTGAACCATAGACTGTATCAATAATGGATGTAGCCACCGTGATGTCACCCATTGGTTTCTTGACTGTGTAAATGAAGCTGAAATATGGCCGCCACTATGTTGGTTTACTGGAGCCTGAAGTGACCAAATTTGAATGAGAGAGTGGAGCTGCAGAAAAGCGAGTGGTTGAAAAACGTCAAGTTATCAAAGCTAAACAGTCTGTGTCTGTGGCCGATCCATTAGCTTGTGAATTAGCTAGTTTAACTTAGTGTTTACCTCAGAGGAGATTCTTTTTGTGACGGTGACTGACTGCAGGTGTTTATTCATCAGACTAAAGAAGTAGCGGACTCGTCGCTCGCCCAGTGAGATAACGGCGGGTGAACGACACGTACCAGTGAACGTAAAATAACAGATCTTCTATAAATTCAGTTCTATAAATCACACAACAAGAAAGATTATTTGTCCAAATTTTGAATGAAAAAAATCCCCAAAAGGCTCCAACAACACAAACAGGCAAAGTTAAGTTCAGTGACTGTGTGTCTGTAGCAGACAACCAGCATTAATTTTTCAACACGGCTTGCCCTGAACAGGATAAGTGATACAGACGATAGATGGATGGATTTACCACGCTGACAAACCCCAGTGTACGTGATTGGGATTTGTAATGCTCATTTAAATATACATTTTGAAAAACAGACGATCTAAAACACTATCAAAAGGCAGATTTATAGATATTGACAGTTTAAAAAACAACACTGATGGTTTTCTCAAGGGAGACATAAACACGTCTCTTCCCTCGATGATCCTCAGAAGATTTCCTATCATCAAATTTAATCCCCACAAATCCCTTTGATAAACGGTGGTTACTCCATGAAGAAAGCAGAGCCTCATTATTTCTGACTTTCTTTGTGAGTGTTTCCTTCAAGCAGAACAAACGTCCGCCGCTCAGCCCCATTATCTGCTGAACCGTTTCTCTAAAGACCTTTTCAGCTAAAGACAGACATGTTTTATGACTTTTGTAGTCCTTTCATTTTTAATTGGAGAGTGTTATCAGCAGGAGGAAACACTCACCTGGAGCTCTTGCTCCTCTCAACATTTCCTCTCAGACATAAAACATCTTCTCCATAACGCTGTTAGATGGCTTTGATCTCTTAATCAGATGCTCCTGTATCATAGTTTGCACTCTGACACATCTCTGAAGTCTTGTTTCTGTGAGGGGTATGTTGCTGCAGGAAATGCAATCAGAATGAATAGTGACAGAGAAATCTAAACATATGTATATGTATGTGCATTTGGCTCTTAGCGCACCATCATCAATCTCCCTCTCCTCTTTGCGTTGGATACGGGTACCACTAAGATTGATGCTCAGGGTGTTTGGCTCCCTGTTTGACAGCTTGGCTCGGCTTCAGCTTCACTTCACTTCAGCAGCGACTTAGCTCGTTGTCCAGGCCTCCGCTTTTAATTAAAGTTTCCTCTCTCTGCTCTGTTTGCTGCTAAAATGTGTGATGCTGTGACTGATGAGGACACATTAAATTGATATTTCACTCAGTGTCCATCTGTACAGTAGTAACAGCTTAACCAATTTAATTACACGGATCAACACTCTGACCATTCATACTTCTTTTTTTAAACTCTCGGCCGTCTAATTACCACCCTCTGCTGCTATGACTTGACATCTATGATTTAAGATGATCAATGAATGATCTTTTAAAGAAACAGTACCAATGTCAAAATGAAAAAACACTTCTTTAAGAATCCTTTAAAAGTATAAGTAAGATCATCAAAATACAGGAAATTATCTCAGTAATAAACTTACTCTTGGGGCAATTGTTCCCTTGAGAGTGCTGCTGAATGTCATTAAACAGATCCCTGTACTGTCAGAATATTATTAACAATAACTTTATTGATTCCCAAAGGGAAATTCACTCGTCTGGCAACTTATGTACCATTTAATGAAGAATTAGAAAGTCTGATGGCTGTGGGCACAAAAGATCTTCTATATCTCTCCGTCCTGCAGCGAAGAGAGAGGAGCCGTCCACCACCATTGTTTTTTTGATCCATCAAGGTGTTATGAAGTGGACGATCCGTGTTGTTTAGAATGGCCTCAACCTTCTTCACATGATTGAAGTCTCCTGATGTTATCAAAAGTGGCTCAGGATGTTTAGTCTGTATCCTGGCAACTATTTCATGGAGAACTTTACATGGAACTTCAGCAGTTGCCTTGGGTGGGATGTACTCCAGTATTGTTGTGATATGACTGAATTCTCTTCGTACAAAGTATGGTCGCATACCAACTGCCAATAATTCAATATCTGGACAACACATCTTCTCCCTGACGATCTCTGGTTCACAAATATAACAGACCCCCTCCTTCTCTCTTGCCACTAGCTTTAGCATCTCTGTCTGACCGTATGAGAGTGAAGCCAGGTAGAGCCACGCTGGAGTCTGAGATGTTTTGATCAACCAGGTTTCAACAAAAAACAGAAAACTGCACTCACGGTATACTTTCCGAGTCCTCGCCAACATCTCCAGCTCATCACCTCCGCCGGGCAGAGAGTTGACATTTCTCATGATGACTGATGGCAGAAAGGGCCTACATCTCCAGTTCCAAGCCTTCACCTTTGCACCAGGACGGCAACCACGTAAACACCTCTTTATCTCAGCTGGAGTAGGCTGGTATCCTCCAGATTTGCTCCGTTTAAATGAAAGAAGCTCTTCTCCCCACAGAAATACCAGAATCAGTAGTTAACAAAACATGATAAAAAATACAACAAAAATAAAGTAAAGATTCAGAGAAATTAGAGACATTACTGAGACGTTCAAGTGTGAACATGATTGTCCTCAAATCAATGTCACATGTAAATGCTCACTTGGAAAAATGAGAGACACCTCATTACATTGGATTTTATGCCTGCTAATATTTAATATTAATATTTTAATGGAGAAATTAAATATTTTCAATAGCTTCCATGTCATATGACGGAGAAGTCACGCGCTGAAATCTCGCGGGCACAATTGTCATGGCTGAACATCCTCTCTCCCCTCTTACTCCTCTCTCCGTCTTCCTGTAACAACTACGGTCTCGCGCGAGATTTCAGACTGTCATGACAGGGATCTTAAAGGCTCACCTGACATTTTTAGTAGAATCTTCAGATTACAGCATTAGACCAATAATTGCAGGCACAGCAATTCTCGGCTTCTTAAGAAAGCTGACATGAGAAGATAAAAATAGCAAAGTGAGCTGGAGAACGGCTCCCGCGGTGGCTTACAGTCAGTGTATGGAGAGGGTGATTAGCTAATTGAAGACAGGTGTGTTGGCTGAGGAGGTGATGGGATGATAGAAGGCAGGTGAGTGGAGCCGCTGCAGGAGAGAAACACATACAGACACACACGTTTGCTTTTTAGAATAGAACGGTTCACACAGTATTGTTGTGATTACATGTATACCATTTAGGCCTTTAGAACAGTAGAGGGAGCTGTTGTCTAATATGAAACATGTGTATGAGTGTGTTATACATACAGTCCCATGTTAATAAACACTGTCAGATTGACACTAACTAATTGAACGTCTCCCTAGGATCCAAGAGTCTGATGTATGCTGGCTGTCAGCTTCTCATATGTGAACTTTAAACCTCATTTACTTTAATTGGCTCCCCCCCCCCCCCTCCTTCTCTGGCTGTATGGCATTCAGACTCCAAACATGTTATCCCTCCCTCTCTCTCTCTTTCACACATTTAACCACATGGCGAAGCAGATTAATATTATAAATCCACTGGAAGCTGCGCCCAGGCCTTTTCAGACTAATTAGGCAATTAGCAGAACGTCATTAGAGCCAGGCGCAGCGTGTGGGGAAAGTTATTTTAGTTGGAAAAGTGTGATTGTGGGGTGCTCGCTGACTTGTGAAATCCATATGTCATCAAAATGTCAGAGGGATTTAAACCTGCTGGGGTAAATATCTGCGTGATGTAATCGCTACACCTCTCAGACAGGAGCCATCAGGCTCTTGCAGCTTTGAGCTCAGCTCAGAGGTTTAATAGGGAATAAGAATCTTTCATGTTGGCATTTCATAATCCAATTTAATATTCCCTCCAGCGCACTAGCATCTTGATTTGTGGAAATGTTTTGTATTGAATCTCACAGGCGAATAATTCACTCCTAATAGTTTTAATATTGGAAGCTTAGTAAGCTCTCAGTGTTCGGATATTTTCATTAAAGCGGATGTATCAGAGCTACAGAGTGTAATATCTTTTCATGTGCATGGAGGGATCGTTTATCAGCCTGCCTTTATTAGAGTCTCTGCTTTAATATCTGTGTGGTTGTTGTGTGTCAGTGCTTTCAAAGTGTGCGCTAAAAGTGCGATGATTCATGGGAAGGGACTCGCTGCTTTTAAGCAGGCAGGTCAAGGAGTTCTACTGATGCAACATTACTTCCTGTCAGCAGGGAGTCTAATTTATCTTTTTACAATCTATCTGATGTTTTCATTCAAAGAAAGAGATAATAAATGTACAAGCAGGAGCTCGGTGATGCTTTGAACTAGTCGGTTGAAAGACAGAAACCCTCGGTGCTATGGAGATCAGCCGTCTTGGTTATGAGGTAGTTTCTGTGTTCATCATAACAAACCTTCTACAGATTTATGTGTTAGAGACTTAAAGCAACAGGCAAACAATTTGGTAGCATGCCTTTTCGCTTTCTTGAGAGTTAGATGAGAGATCAACACCTCTCTTATGGTTGTGTTAATTATTTTCCCAATGGTTTGGTCAGAGCCTTAACTGGTAGCTCTGCAGACGTTGGTAAGAGTGTGTAAATGGTAAAATGGTAAATGGACTGTACTTATAGAGCACTTTTCTAGTCTTCCAACCACTCAAAGCTGCTTTTACACTACATGTCACATTCACCCATTCACACACACATTGACACACTGATGGCGAAGGCCTAAGGGCCAATCTCCAATCAGATGGCTATGCCACCGGGAGGAATTTGGGGTTCAGTGTCTTGCCCAAGGACACTTTGACATGTCACTTAGCTGTCAGGGATCGAACCCCCAACCTGCTGATTGAGAGACGACCGATTCTACCACTGAGCCGTGTGTGTGTGGTGAATGCCAGGAAAACCATCACGCACTTTCATAAAGCTCTAATAAATGCAGCCCATTTAGCATTTTATGATATAAAAAAGCAATTGTTTTGAAGGATTCTTAACATCTTGAAGTTTTTCATGTACAAAAACAGTTTGTGTAAGCTCTGCAACTCGAGCATCTGTTCCCTCACTCCAATTAGAGTCTGTATCATGTCTGAGACTCTGCAGTAAAATGATTTTAAATTCACAAGTGTATTCCCGTAACAAATCACCAGCTGGTGCGCAAAGAACTCTTTTCCAGGCTGTCGCTTTGTGACAGTAAATCCCACTGAAACTGTGTAACTGGCAAACACACACACAAAGACCCAAAAACACACAGACTGATTTGTTCATGTCCACATCACTTGTGAAAACCAGATGCACATGAATATTATGATATGAATATTTAAACAATCAACCTCTCCCTGGCAGTTTTTTTTATCACTCTTTGTAGTTCCTCTTTTTTCATTGCTTTGATCTGTTGATGAGTGTTGGGATGTAAGCAGATTTTTAACTAAACTAATATGAGTTTAGATACATTTCCCACTTTAGCTTGTATATATGGTCTTAAGTTTTGGCTACCAATAGCCACTTGATCACCCTTTGCCTTCTTGCTGGGAACGTCAGACCTCAGGGCAAAATAAACCCCAGAAATTTAACATATGTGTGGTAGAGGTGTCCCTTCTGGTCTTTATAGTAAACTTGATTTAATAATATGAAATGGCTATTGTTCTTTAACCATTCAAAGGTATATGGTAGGATGGTCACAGACATGGTGCAGGGGTTTAAAAAAAGATGGCCTATCAGTGACTCAGGCCTGGCGTGAGTGTCTTGTGTCTGTGCAACAGTACAGAACAGATCTAGTTATAGTGACAGGAAGAGATTGTATGGTCACTGTGGCTCTGACTTGGTTGGTTGTAATTCTAACCTAAAACCTACTTAGGCAATATCACACAAGAGGGAGTGCTGATATACTGAATATAAGGACCTGTAATGCAGATAATCAAAGCGTACTGATATTCAGTATAACAGACCTCCCTGTGTTGTTATATGGCTTTTATGCAACAGTTTTTGGTCTATGGTTTTTGGCCATGTGTCAAGCTGGGGTACATGTTTAATGAATCTAGACATAGGTAATAACTGTAGTATAAATGTATTTCTCTGACATTTAATATTTGATGAACATTGCAGAAAAACATCCAAACAGAGGGTAGTTAAAAGGTACATAGCAGCATGCAGCTGAGCTTCAAACAGTGCTAACTGACACTGACCAGAGGGAGGCAGCAGCTTGCCCCTTAATGAAGCCCAGAATCTGACGGCTTCCCGCCTCCTGCCTGAGGACATGGCACAGGAAGCTGGAGATGATGCCTGAAGGCTGGCTGTGAGATGACCCAAGCCTCTCTCTCTCTCTCTCTCTTTCTCTCTCTCTCACACACACACACACACACACACACACACACACACACACACACACACACACACTAACTCTCACTATATTTCAGGGCCAAGCAAAGTTTCCCTTTGTTTTAAGCAGTGCCAAGTCAGCTCTAAACTTACTGTTCTGCTGTGTAATTAATTAAAGCAAACTCTCCAACTTGTACAGATGGAGGGCAGAGATAGCTCTTGTAAATGTGACATGCAATATACAATACATCTCAAATTACACAAGCATGTCTAAGGATGGAGAGCCTCTTATATTTGTGCTTATGATTGAACCACTTTGCATTCCTGCGCCGTTAAAGATTGATAAGGTTGTTCTGAGTGGATGTTTCAGCAACACTGCTCCTGTCTTGGAATAAACAACAATAATATCCTATAATACAGATGAGCAGCCTCACTAATGGACAAATACAACAACCTTAAATTTAAGCAAACTGTCATCCTTGTTGTCCAGCGAGTGATTAATATAACTTGGCTGCAGTAAGCGATGTTTGTTTATGGCTTTTATGGCCAAAGCAGTAAAGTCGTACAAAGCTAGCGGCTGGTACGCTATAAAAACATTTGATTCATAAGGGCTTTAAAATAAAAAGAGTCCGAAGCTTCTGTTGTATTCTCCGCTCTGCTCTGTGCTTGTCTCTTCATATTATATCTAGCTTCTGAATGTTGGACTATAGCAAGAGACTTATGAGTTTCAATGATGTATTTCCACTGGAGCACAACCGTGGTGGAAGTACTGCAGTAAAGTACAACTACACCAAACATAACAAATAGTTATATAATAGTTTCACTTTTAATAGTTTAAATACATTAAGCTCTTGTCATGCTATTACTTTAGAACCATTTCAGTGCAAGACTTTTACTAGTCGTAGAGCAGGGCTGCACAATGAATCGAATACTAATCCCGATAACTTGGCTTCCCTCTGAACATGATTGACAGCGATATTGACGTGGCGAGCTGGCGTGTCATATCGTGAGCACCTACCTTGCATGGCAGTTTAGAGTGAGAGTAAACAACAGAGACGGTCGGGAGAAACAAAAGTCAAATGGAACAAAACTAAACTCTATTTCGGGTTTAGGGCAAGTGATGTTAAGCAACACAAAATAATGTGAAAAAAACACCACTAGTGCTGTATGATGAGTGTATAAAGGCCAAGAGGAATAACGTCAGCGTCAAGTCAGACATCCATAACAGCGACGCTGTACAGCTCAACACCCTATCCACCCAGAGACACACTGATATGATCAAAGATGCAGCACATTCAGGTAAAGAACCTTGTTCTAAGCCTTAGTTTGATGCAAAATCTGTACATGAGGCTGAATGTAGCATAGACTGGAACTGAAAGCATTGCTCTATTAATTTAAATGTGAAAGTACAATTTATTTGATTTGATTTGATTTGATCTCAATATAATCGTGCAGCCCTATCGTACAGTATTTTGCAGGTTGATATTAGTACTTTTATTGTCAGTTAAAGATCATGTTGGCTGACAACTGCCTGACAAGAAATGAAGTAGCATAAGAAGGACTATCTTTATATAGAGACCCTCAATCCAAGCCGCTGACGTTTTTTTTAATTTTCTTGCCGTGTCTTCTCTTCACACCTCCTGTGCGTCTTAACATGCGCCCTAATCTGTAGTGTAACAGCACCCTCTGTTGGCCGCTCTGTGTCAGCACACAGCTGCAGGGCACGCTGACTTTAAAAGATTGACTACTATCGTACTCTGCATGCCAACAGGAGCTGCAGTGCATTTCACTGTGCTGCTTCAAGTGCACACTCAGAGATGTGATATTAAGGTCCAAGATTTACACAACATAACATCTGTACTTGTTGTATACTGAGATCCAGTCTTATATTGCATTGATTTCTTTGCAGCTCTCAGTTGCAATGTGTGCGTGTGTGTACCTTTACTGCACACATGATGAATTCATCAAGTAAGATCAAGTGAAAATAAACAAAACAGAGATTAAGGATGTAGTCTGATATAATCATTTATAACAGCATTTGCTGTGCTTCTGCATCAATAGGACATTTTTCTGTATGTGTTTTTCTTAATTAACATCTGCACAAAAAAGACTCTGCATTTATAATGTGTTTTTATCAAGTACACACAGCAGGGTGAGAGGAGACGAGCAGAACAGGCGAACAAACGGACAGTGAAAAAAGAAGGAAAGCTGGACCATCTATTTATCCTCTCTTCCCTCCCTCTTTCTGTGTCTATATGGGAGAACAGAGAAATGTGAGCTTTCTATTACAGGGAGGAGGGAGGGAGAGGGAGAGGGAGAGGGAGGGAGAGTTGGAAGGAGGTGGACGAACACACGATACGGTGAGACGAGAGGAGAGGAGGAAAGTGAGACGGAGAGGAGAAGGGAGGACAGGAAACACAGACAAGAAAGAAGGTGGAGAGGCGTGACAGAGAGAGATGGAGGCAGGAGGCGTCATGTTAGGATTTAGGTGTGTCCTGTTCTCGTAGAGTTTTCATTCACACTCATCTCTCACACACATGCACGTGCATCTACTAACAGCAACACTTAGGTTTGTGCTGAGGAGAGGGAGCGACTCCTCTCCCCTGTGACTGGAGGAGAAACACACACACACACACACACACAGAAAAAAACACGTGTTTCAGAGTGGACAAGCGACAGAAGTATGCATCATGAAGGTGAGCTCTCCTTACTTTAAATTTGATTTGTTTTTATATGTGTGTGTGTGTGTGTGTGTGTGTGTGTGTGTGTGTGTGTGTGCGTGTAACTGGGCTCTCAGCCAAAGCATGTTCAATAATTAGTTTCAATTATTATCTATCTATCTATCTATCTATCTATCTATCTGTCTGTCTGTGCGTACTGGTGTGTGTGTGTGTGTGTGTGTGTGTGTGTGTGTGTAGTGTCAGGTTTGAGGACAGTTGTGCCGGCGGTGTTCTTGCACATTGTGTCTTGTTTCTAAGAATCAGTTCTCATTCTCTTTCTTCTGTTACACTTGTAGCTCTAACAATCTTCATGTGTGTGCGTCCATGCATGCACAGTGCGGTAAATCGAGAAGAAGGCACCGAGTATTTAATTCAGGGATTTATAGTTTGATGACCATGACCACAGGGTAACATTGCATGTGACAGACCTTGTAGCTCATTGTGACGCTCTCTTAGTGCAGCTCCTCTAATGCTCTTGAAACCTGTGAAGTGCATCTCTGATGCTCTGCAGAGCCAGCAAGACTTTATGATCTTTTTTCCCCTGTTGTTTTCTGCTGTGGCATGGGGAGAAGGAGATTTGAACACGTCCAGTAATCACGTTATGATAAGTGATAAGAGCTGACAGCTACAATAAATCCAAGTATAGACAGGGTTGCAATTTTGGGCTTTATGTCAGGTGATAATCAACAAGATATTGCTACAGAGGAATGCCAAATTATGTGTTTGGCAGCTTAGAGACAGGATTTTATGACTTGTCCAACAAAGACAATAAAAGATAGTTTATTTTTAAACTAAAAACGTCTTGCCAAACTTTTAAAAGTCCACTATAAAGAGCAGGTGCTGCATATACAGAGGCAAAGCTCTGGTTCAACTGATCAGTCAGCCCCACTCTCTCCTCTTCATGTTTTCTGTCACTCTTCACGGGGCGGCTGTGGCTCAGTTGGTCGGACGGTTGGGGGTTCGATCTCTGACTGCTGCATGTCGAAGTGTCCTTGGACAAGACACTGAACCCCGAATTGCAATGGTGGCATAGCCGTCGGGTATGAACGGGCATAGATCTGATGATTGGCCATCAGTGTGTGAATGTGTGTGTGATGTAGTGTAGCAGCTTTGAGCGGTTGGAAGACTTGAAAAGAGCTATATAAGTACAGTGCATTTACCACTTACCACTGTCCTGTGGAATAAAGGTAAAAGGACAATTAAAAAATCGTTAAAAAGTTTGTCTTACAAGCTACATCCATAAGGGTACAAAAAGTACCCATGAATTTGTGTCACTTTGAGTAAATGGTTGAAAAAGCATCCGGCGAATATCCCTTTAAGTAAACTCTGAAGCTCTGACTTCATTATAACACAAATCAAATCAAAGAATGCTGGAGGAGGACAACCAGGCTCAGCTCGTCCTTTTTTACGTCATCCTAAACCGGCCAGCTCTCATTGGCTGAATCAGGGATAAGTGCACAGTACAGGGCAGAACAGTAATCACGTTTAAGCCGATCCAGTGTGTGCCAGAACATGATCTAGAACAACTATAAATCATCTTTACAGGGAAGGTAAAGGTGTTCCCTTTAACATGACTCTTTCTTTCTCTCTTATTGTTCTCTCTGTCTCTCTCTCTCTCTCCTGGTGCCATCCGTCTTTCACCACGGCCACATCTGACCTGCCACACTCGGACGGTGTATCTGTGGGGGGGAGATGAGGGGAGGTGTAGTGATGGGACTGGAGAGAGATCAAATAAGGCAGGCTAGAAAAGGTGGGGCGGCAGAGAGTAAAGAGAGTCTTTGGCTATTCTGCTCACAGCCAGCATCAATACACAGGCGCGCGCTCCTGCATCAGTGCACATGCACACATACAAGCATGCAAACACACAGACCCAGGAGTCATCAGACCACGGTGCAAACAATACAGCGCCCAAAACACCTGAAATAGTGTCCATGGCAACCAAACTACTGTCTCCTGCGTGAGACTCAATACCAGTGGGACAGATCCAGAGTCAGTGCACTTACTGTGTGTCATATCTGTCATTCTGCTGTTTTTATATTGACAGTGTGAGTTTAGATTAGCTAAAGTTCAGGGTTAACGCTCTTTCACTCATGTTTTTCTGATGTATTATTCTTCCCCCTGTGGCTTTATCGGTCACCATTATCAATGAGAAACAACAAGTGGTAGACACAGCTGACAGACTGCACTATAAAGATGAATAGATGCTTAAAACAGGAGTACAAGCTCGACACAGGTAACAGACAATACACTACTATTTGCAGCAGCAACAACAATAACGCTGAAAGACAATAAGACAATAGTGCAGTGGTGGGGATATACAGTGTAAACATGTGCAGATTTTGCAGCAGTATATGTTCCCTCTGGGTGCTAACTTTTATCATTTTTTAAATCCAATGTTGTCCCTAATGTACACTTAGAGTAATGCACATCTTTATTACATACAGAGAGGAACATAATGTTCTTCTTCAGCTCCCTGGTATGTCTCTGACTATATAGATTTTTTTTCTCACACAGTCTTCCTGCTCCTGTCATTTAAGCACAGCGCTCACACCGCTACCTGTGTGCCGAGTGTCAGCCTCACACTGTCACATAAAGTCCCATAAGAAAGGGTACTATGCCGGTGCATGCAGAGCAGTTATCCCGCGTGCTGTCTTGGTTGTCAATCTGAGAGCTGTTTAAAGTTTGATATTCTGTCAATGCAACACGTTGGCATCTTGATGCAGAACAGCGTGTTCTATTTGTTCTGCAGCCAGAGGCGAGCTACTGAAGAGCTCTGCAAAGGAATAACAGAAAATCCTCGGACCAAATCGTTCTCTGATCTACATCTGTAGACACTCGATTCACTCGCTGCTTCGCTTTGCAACTCTAACATCAGAAACTAAATATTTCAGCTGTTGCCTACATGATTGTGGAGTCCTTCTACTCTACAAAGATCAACAATACAGTATGGAGCTTACATTAACCATTACAAGCTATCAAATCACAAACTGCAGATGGCAGCTGATCACTGCCAACTATAATAATTAATAGATGATTTTCACTGCAGCGATTTTGACTTGTCACAGCAGGAGAAGACAGCTGAACCGGGTGTGATCAGCCCATTAATGAGCCATTAACAGTTGTCATCCGGAGCTAAGATATGATTAAGTGTTTCCTTACTCTGCGAAAGCAACGACAAAAGTGTTTGTATGAGTTATAAAAGGAGCAAAGCATAGGAGAAAGTCAGGTGACGTAGTATAAAGAGGCAAGAGGCGACTGGGTTTGTGACCGCAGTTGAGCTATTGTAACTGATGTAATTCAGATCATGTAAGTTACATACCTAACATGACTTTCTGTCCTTCTTTACAGTGTCCTTTAAGTATTTAACCGTACCACTATCTTTCTTCTGAACCTAACCAGGAAGTTTTGGTGCCTAAACCTAATGATGTGCAACCGTCAAATCACAAGAAAATCTAGGTCCTCGTTTAGGCCACGGTGTTAAGCAGTCATTTTAGAGCCAAACGTCTTGCAAGAGCAAACATTGCGTACATTTCACCATGCATTTATCATTGTGGCAAAAGAACACCTGTTGCTGCAGATGTGGTGATAGAAAGAGATGATTGTCTGACGCATCCTAATTGTAGTAATAACAACTGATAAAGAGGCCTTTTAATATGATACAGCTGTCATTCATAAAAGCATCCCTGTGCACCAGTGACAGTGACTGCTATTAACACCAGCACAGCACTCTGCAACTAACCAAACGAATATTATAAACTACGCCAGTGGTTTGCAATGACATCACAACATTTGAAAGGGGTCTATTATTCCTACTGAAACTACGACATAGTTCAGATACAGAGTGGTTCGGTTGCGGCCGCTAAAACCCACTTCCACCACCTCAATCACATCATAACTCTTTGCTGTGCTATAAAAACAACGCCCTCCAGATGGTGTGAAATATTAGCTACCTTTTTAACACTGTTATATGAGAGCAGACAGCATCATTATCACTGCCGGTAGAACAACTGGACAACCGAGCAGTAAACGTGATATCTTATGCGCTACAAAGGCTGACGCGGCTCATGGGTAATGTAGTATTTAGTAATTCTTTAGGAGTCTCCTTGCACTGAGAGTTTAGCTGATGTTCACTTTTAAAGTGGAGTGACAGTTGGATTAAAGCATCACTCAAAACGTCCTGAGATACGACCAAAGAGACAGAATTCAGTCCGCTGTCGCTTTAAATCTCACACAGATTTATTTGACGTCTGAAACTCAAAAGCCAGAGGAGCATGGGTCCTCCAGATACTTTCTTTGAAGCATGTCCAAAAACAGAAACGCTGATGTTCTAAATTATTAATATGGAAGTCACAACCCGTGTGTGTTTTACTAGAGTGCCTGTGCGGATAAAAAGCACCTGTTGGTTTGATGCAGCATGCCACGTCAGCAGCTCCACCCTCCTCTGCACTGATTTGACCCCCACACACAGTCACACATTTACACGTACACACTCCTCCCGGATCGACTGACTATGATCTGTGGACGGACACATTATCCATCACTCTGTGCTAACAAGGGTTTAACCACTCCAAACAAACAACATCTCTCAGAACATTACAAGATCTTAGCAGAGGACGCACAGTCTGATTTATCAAAGCATTAATTATGGATGGACCTTTATTACATCAGAGGAGAGGAGAAAAGGAGAGAACAGGGTAACACAGTATAAATCTGACTTCAGTAATAATACATAAATACAGCTGTTTTATGTGTGACAGATGGTGTTGTGAGACCAGGTGTGCACATTATTCACAGCTGTAAACTGAGCACTTATATGCGAAAGCCTTGTGCTTTGTTGCACTTGATATTCAGCGTGTACAGGCCTCTTAGTTGCGTTCACGTCCCTGATAATTCAGTGTTTTCCACAACAAAAGTGTGATTGCTCATGTATTTCATAACAGCTTCACTCTGCATCAATTCTCATTATGGCTCCTGTCACTGGGAGATTAAAAAACCCACATTCATCTGACCAAAAGGAGAGACACAACGTGCACGGAGAGATCAACAAAGATGCGCTTGTATTTTTCTTTTTGCATAATCTTAAAAAGCCACATTCATCCGCAACACGTATTCACTAACAATAAAGAATGACCTTATCGTTTCTGTGGAGGAGAAATTTTACACCACAATAAAATCTGAGCTTTTTAATGGCTACATCTGGATGGGGTTGTCAGGACTGCAGATGATGTGCAGGTTCTTTGTCACCGTTATCATCGGTGCAGAAAAGTCCACACTCAGTGATTTTAAAGTTTTCTCCCTGTCCTGGGTTAACTCCGACACTTCACTGCTCGACGTGCCAGCTCATTACTGTGAGCATCAGCACAGCCGGCTACTGCAGGCAGGCAGGCAGGCACAGAAGGATGACAGGCTGGCCGGGCCACATTAAAATGTATGTGCTTCACTAAAGGTAAAAATGCAACTGTTTTAAGAGAGCAAACTTTTGTTCAACAAAAAGGATAGAAAGAAATTCCTCTTTAGTCGTTTATCTCGGGGTAACAATTCAACGAGACGGGAACAGAGGAGCCTACAGCTATGCTAGCCGCTCTGTGAGGCTGTACACAGCAGTGCTGTGACATACATGCTAATGTCGACATGCTAACATGCTCACAACGACAGTGCTGACATGCTGATGTTCAGCAGGTGTAATGTTTACCAATTTCAACAATGTTGTTTAATGTTGTTAGCCTGCTAACATTCGCTAATTAGCACAAAAAACAGAGCAGCTAAGGTTTTTGACCTGATAATGTTACTGTAGATAAAAAGCTCAAGAAGATCACCAACTTTATTCTAACTCATCCTTAGGTGCACATGACTTTTGTGACCATATACAGTATGCTGATTGGTTATTGGTTGGTCATTGCCAAAGAGCCGTGTGATCTTTTTTAATCTGCTGCCATGTTATAAACAATTGTTGAGGTAATTTAAGCTTCTTATTTCATTCACAGACACTTTTAATTCAAACAAAAACACACAAGTGAAATGTTGATAGACTGCTGGCACTACGTCCCCACCAAGACACTCACCAGGACCAATAAACACACACCGTATTGTTCCCGTCAGCTGACACGTTGTCAAAGAGCTGCTGTGGTGTTAAAATTTGTAGGAACAAAAAAGCACCAAACCTCAGACGCAGAGCCACAAAATCTGCTGTGCTTCATAAAGTTCTGCATCGTGAAAAGCTACAACAGGCTGAAACAGGCTCTGAAAAAGGTCACGGTGAAGAGTTTTATCTCAGCTTTATTGTAGCCGCACTGCAGATACTGTGCCCGAGCACCTCCTGGAGAACAGTTCATCTCTCTCTGTCCCCAAGGTGATAACTTTATTGGGCAATAAAAAAAACAACCCTGACTTTGAAGCAGGAACAAATGCAGAGGTGTGGTCCTGAATTTAGTCCAAGCAACTGGACTTCTACATCCTTTCTACTGTAAGTTCCTCTTTTAACTAGTCTTTATAAGATATCTGCGCATGAATGCAGACTCTGCGCTGGCTTTGGTTGTATGCAGGTACACCTCACATTGTCCGTAATGCAATCCCAGAAGCAACATAACGAGCGCACAGAAAAGGAAGTCGTGGCCGCAGATATCTTAACCGAAGAACCAATCGCTGCACCAGAAACACTTTTTTTTAAATTTGTTTTTAGAGGAAAAACAGAAATGTGCAACTATTTGACAGCGACAGTTAGGCACGATATTTGTTTGTTTTTCCCGAGGTCACATTTGTTCACACGAGTATCAGTGAGATCCGGGGTCCCTGGAATTGCCACTTAGAAATCGTTTAGTATAGACGCCAAGTGTGTGATCTATGTTGATTGATTAATATATTAAAAAAATCTGTTAAATCTGTCGTTATCGTTGGTCTGTAAATCAGCTAAGATTTGAAAATCCAATAGTTAACTGGCATAATGGATAATTCCTGGCAAGAACCTGAGCTTTATTGTGAATGGACTCCTTGAAAGTCTCTCTCCGTCTTTCTTTGTTCTCTGCCTTTGTGGTAATTTAGTCGAGGCCTGTGGCTTGTCAGGGGATCAAGCCCGAGCAGCTCTCCTGGCAGAGCTTTAATGAAACAGTTCTGGATCCAAAAGGATGTGTGCACTTGAGTGTGTCTGTGCGGGTGTGATGGTGAGTACTCAGTAAACCATCCTCTCTGTCCATATACACCAGCTGAGCCAGTGTAATTGAACATCCTGCTTATTCCGCCAAAAACACATGCAGTCACACACACGCTCACACATACAATACATGCACGAGCAGCGGAGTGTAGTTTTTAGTTATGTGACCGATGGCAACAGGATACACTCGCTGTTATGGATATGCAGAGGAGAGCGATGGCAGGAAATGGGAGCGGATGGTCGGAAGAGTGGAAGAAAACGCAGAGGTCTGCAGAAACATCTGCTTTTCAGTAAGTCGAGAACGCAGCCATGGCTGGAGTACTGTAGTCGACAGAAAGCACAGCGCTCGTGTGTCGCTACACCAGCAGGAGCGTGAATGCGATATGAGGATTTTATTAGTGGTAGTTGGAGTATTTTGAAAGTTTAGAAGTTGTATAGGAGATGGGTTGTGTGTTTGTAGCTTGTGTTTTTGTGTGTATGTGTTTAATGTGGAGGGAAGAGACTTTGTAGAATAGTAATAAGATAAATATTAGACTCAGTTTATGTGGAACTTTCTGAACAGAGTTCCAAAATGCTCTCCAAGGAAAAGAAAGCAAATTAAAAGCAAGAGTATAAATAATTTAGATAATAATGTTCGAAGCAGACGACGACAGTGGAAAGTGAGATAAACCAGATTCAACTTATTCAATGTTTGTTAACTCAAAATATCTTCACATTCAAGTCACAGGCTGCAGAAGCCAATGAATAAATAAATCAGCCTCAAACTCTGGAGACAATTGCACCTCCAATATCTGATAAAATACACAGTACACTGAATGAAACAACCACCTATGTGAAGATCCACAGAATACATGACATGTGTCCAACTTTATATTAGTATTTTTTCCTATAATCACCAATACTAAAATTCAGCTAATGAACTAATTGCTTAATATTAAAGTGCATGCAATTTAGGTTCTTCAAAATCAGCTAACTCTGGGAAAATAATGGGACACTGTGAAAGAGCTGATCATTTATTGTTTAGCTATTAAGTCGGCGTCTCCATTGTTGTAGTTCACTCTAATAGGGTTCCTTTTGTTCGGCTTCCACAGTCAGCTGTTTTCAGAGACAGAACCTAAAGCCAACACTGTACACGACCTGTTCAGCACCAAAGAGCAGATAAGCAAAGTAAGCTAGAGGTGCATATACCAGCTAAACAGTCAGATATATTTCTTAGGAAGTGGTGGAGACCAAAAGCAAAGCTAAAAAAGAGGGTGTATTGAAATTACAGTCGCCAGGTGGCCAGTATAGAAACCCTTAGCGGACATACATACATTGTATTTACTCTGATTTCCAGTGATAATGAGTCATTTACAGTTGTTCTCAAAATCTCGTGATCATTTCCGGCGTTCTTTAAAACAAAACAACAAGCTGGTCACTGTGATATCACAGACCACCGCATGCCATGCTGCCACTGCCCACATTAATGAGATAAGTTAAGCCTATTTCTATGTCTGTGTTGTGCCTTTGCAACTCTGATCATAGGAGTTATAGTTATATTTTACATTTACATACATTTTATTTGCTTTGGTTATAGGGAAACAAAGCAAATAAAATGTATGGATGTATGTCCTCTAAGGGCTTCCGTAGGACAGAAACAGGACTCGGGACAAATAATGTATCTCCCTTACTGGTGTAAATAAACAACTGTTTGGTTCGATGCATCAACTAAACAAGTTTATGTTCTGCCAACACTGGTCAACCAAAATCAACAGTTATTGTAGGTTTAAGAAATCATCGTAGCAGTAAAAGTATCCAATGAGTGCAGTTCAGTTAAAGCGACTTTTTAGAGTAAAGGGAAGCAGATCAAATCGAGTGGACGCTGTTTGGATGATCTATGAACATAGCAGGTTTTGAAAAGGACAAAATAAGCAAAGGCGATAAACTCCTGACTCATATTTTCCTTATTTTTTAAGCTGAATCAGCAAAAAAAACAACAATAGGCCTTTCCACTGTTGTCAAATGGCTTAATCTCGTGCATAAATCTAAATACTTACAGTATCGGAGCTGACTCAGACTTTCTTTAGCTCACAAACTGCATGCGCTGCTGTTGTGTGACTGTTATGCAACCGTGTCCTCCCAGATTAAAGACTGGACCGAGGGGAAGGGCTCGGACAGGTCTGACTGAATGGAGCGTTGATTGGGTGTTTGAAGGGTGGGCTCAGGTCTCATCATGGTCAGCAGGGTTCTCATGTCATCTTAATGGGACTTTAATTGACTTATTGATCTTGAGAGCTGTGCTGGGATCGATGGGAACGGCTGTTTGGCAAAGAGGGGGGAGACAAAGAGAGAGAGTGAAAGAAAGTACATGGAGTGCATGATAGCAGCTGATACTGCTGAAGCTAATATGAAAGGGAGATGTGTTTATCAATTAACAAGCCACATAATGTGTGTAAAATCACCGCAGACCCTCCAGAATGTTTGTAAATTGAAGTTGTCAGAGGATGTACAGCTTGGATGCTCTCAGGCGGAGGTTTACGTACTCCTCACTACAAATGATGATTCATAACAAGTGGTCACAGTTCACACAGAGTCCTTGGTGTGTGAAAGTAAGTGGTGGTTTTGTCATAACTAAGGTACAAGGGCAACTTGTGAAAAGAGTAACAGCCTCGGTCAGACTCTGCAACACTTTATTGGCAAAGTAAAGGTCGTCAGACTCAATGGGTCTGTTCAAAGGGTCTGTGTTAACAAAGTGTTGTAGCAGATGAAAGTCATCAATGGAGATATTTAAAGGGCTGGTTCTTTGATTAAGTTGGATAAAAAAGCATGTTTTCTTACTTAATCTCAGTGGTGTCGTGACCACGCAGATAGATTTGCTTTAATTTGAAAGGTTCTGGGATGGACATCAAGGAGAGGTTGGCCTCTGTCCCAATTCAGCGGCAGTGAATGGAATTAGTGAATGTGGTGCTCACAGCGTTTTATGTGTTTCTATGTAACAGTGAGGGTCCGTTGGTAATACAAGTCAAACACAAAAGCAATGATAACATTTTCATACTTTTCAGCCTTTTTAAACAAACAAGATGAAAGAGAGCTCTAGAGTTTCTGGTTGCAAAGACAGTTCAAGGCAAGTACCAAGAATGTGGGGGCTGCATCCTTTGAAGGACACATCGAAGGCTGTCCCATTTCAAAGGCTCCTTCAGATGCGGCCGGCCAATGTGTCCTCCTTTTCCCGAGCCACAAAGGAGCATCCTTCATTGCCCACTGTATCCCCAGATTCATTATGCGCCTATTCAAAAACGTGATGGCGAACTCACAAGTGGCTGAGGAATACACTTTTAAATGTAAAAGTTTCGGGGGTTTCAACTCAATAGCTAGCTAGCGATATACGTTGAAATAAACGAAAGGGGCCTTTAAACTTTAAAGTTTAGTTTTGTGACGTTTGTGATGTTAGCTAGTTAGCCAGCTAGCTACCTATTGCTAGGTGACCGGACAATGCTTTGTGACACAAGGGTAAGGACGGGAACAGCTGGTGACGCAAACAAGGAATCCTCCGTAGATCAGAGCGTCTCAGTTAGTGGTTTACGCAGGCTACGATTGACTCATCCTTTGCGTACTTTGTAGGATTCAGCCCCTGAATTGAGACACAGCTTTAGTTTAGTGTGTTAGCATGCTAACAATTTCTTATTAGAACTAAAGAATGAGTTAAGCTGAGGATGCCGGGGATTATTTTCGCAGGTATAAATCAAAATACTACACTCATTAAAAGACGGGCTAACTTGGGTGAGCAGGGTGATATGAATTTGAACACTAAATTTCATGACAATCTGGACCAAACTGGTGGGCCAGTAGATCAAGTTTTCCATCAATAGAGCAATGCACATGGCTGAAAAACAAGATAGTTTGGAAATAGGCAGGTGCAAAAGGCCCAAAGATACACCTGAGGACACCTGCTAATATATGTTCTTTATGTCTTGCCATACATTTTTTTAAGGGGGTCCATTCTGGTGAGTTCTAGCGACGTTTTTCTTTTCAACTCAGATACTACAAAGACAGCTCATTTGGCACAACCACAAATATAAATACTGAATTGCCTCCAGCGTGTCTTGTCACAGGGTCACCCTGGGTGATAAGGTATTAATTTACACGGACTAGAACCAACCACATGGCTGTAAATCTTTCTTTTCACAGGATTTAAAATCAATAGTCTGGTTTTCACAAGAACAGAAGCATGCAATGGGTTCTGTCTTGTTTTCTATTTGACGTGACCTTATAAGTCATCATGTTGTGACGCTTTGATCCTTTACTTTATGACTCACTTTAATGATTCTTCTCGCTCTATCTCTCCAACTTCTTCCCATCTCACACACACAAACACACGCTGCGTTTCACGTGTACATCATCCTTTGCTGGTCAGCTTCAAGGGTGGCGCTGGCATTTGTCTTCAGAGGTGGACACTGACCTTTCTCTTTTAAGTCTGTTATTGAAAAGGTCAGGGAAAAGGTCAACCAGGAGCTACTGTCGGGGAGGGACAGACTGACTGCAGTGCCTCACCTGTCTGGCCTTCAAAAGAAGTTGCTCTGGCTTTTGAAAATTAGAAGTCGTGCTTGTTTCAGTGCAGTAAATGTCAAACAAATGACTCATCCGCATTAGAATTCGTGATTCGAATTGTCGGTGTCACATGAATTATTTGACACAAGACTCAAAAAGATGAATGTAAGCTGTAAGTAGGTCATCACAGAGTTTCCAAATCACTCATCACACCCACTGTTCAACCATTAATCAGTCCTGATTGGCCGGGACGCACAAGTATCCACATCAGTTGATGAGTTCTCACAAAAACCAATCAGTTGTAGTGTTCTCTGAGCAGAACGGTGCATCTGTCACTGTCCCTGTTGTCGTGCCTGTCACTCCTTCAGACATCATTTATTATTCGGTCCAAAGTAACTGTCAACAAGAATACATACCTCGCCACCTTTGCTGCGATTGAAATCATAAATTAGGGATTTCATCGCTACAGAGAGTTTCTGCAGAATTTACACGGCTGCTGAATCCCAGACTCTCATGTCAAAACACGACACAGTGGAGGGTGATGGATCACTTCAGCAAGCCTCTTAACAATCCAATGAGCTAACCTTTAGCAGACAAAACCAAAGTGGGGATCTGAGGAATAGATCCAGGGATAAAGGGTGCAGATAGAGAGACGAAAAGCACAGTCCCCAGGTGGAGGGAACAGAGCGGAGGTGTGAGGGTGCACGACTGTCAGAGTAAATCTGCGAGATTGGAGCTGCTGGTACAGTCTAGCTCCAGCTTGCTCGTCCTCAGACTGCCTGGGGAGGTGATGGATGGCCTTGCCTTTAGCTTCAACAGAGGAATAGTCTATAGCTGAGACAGAAGCAATTCAATTTAGAGTAACTTTATTTATAAGTGAGCGAACGAGAGCGTACGGACAAAAATGATTCTGCACCAAAAGTCGTTTATAAAGTTATTTGTCACTGAAATTAAATTACTGGACATAAAAACAAACGTACACAGCGTGAAATATAACAGTGGCAACCCCCAGAAATAGGAAAAGATTGTATTTGAGTTTCTGCTGTGTGAGCATTGTTTTCCGTGGACACTTGCAGCATACTTATCCGTCTGTAAGAGTACAAGACAGTATGAATAAGAGTTTGACAGTTGTGGCAGGTTGTTGGCTAAATTACCACAGTGTCTGATTAGAATGGCTAGGATGTAATGTAAAAACTGTTGCTCATAGTGATGATCCCTGACTCTATATTCCCCAGCAGGCAGCAGTTTCGGTGAGTTTCCTCTTATTGTATAGCTGTCTACTTCTTTAGCCCACTCTCTCAGCTCTCATAGGATTTTTTCTTCAGCCGCAGCAGGCAGCTGTTCTCAGAGAAAATCCTCTAAAAACCCCCTGTACATTGCCTGCCAACCACCAAACTTCAGACAGATAAAGTTAGCAAATAGCAGATGAACTTAGTGGAGAATTTAGCTGCAAAATATATTTTCTCATAAGTTGGTAGAGACCAAAACAGAGCTATAAGGAGAGTGAAAATTGTACTTGTCTTTAAAGTCATCAAGGATTTTGTGAAATGCTTTTGTTGGTCGGTTGGTTAAGCTAAAGAGTATCAAAGTTAAATGTCCGACACGTTCCCCTTCAGTATTCCAGATCATACCCTCGCTCTTCTGTGTGTACCTGTCTTAAAGATGGATGATGTTCCCCGCTCCAATCGATCGGCTGCAATAATGTTGTGCGGATTCAGACTGAAAGTGAAAATGACAGATGTTGGCATTTAGCCAGACACGTTTTCTTATTGCAAAAATATTAAAAATGAATCGTTGCTTAATTGTAATCCATAAAACAAATCCTATCATCCATGTTTTATGCCGTCTTACTGAAGGCCACTTAAACCCTCGAGTGCATCACAATGTTTTTAAGCCCATCTGAGCTTACAAGATCAAAAAGCTTCAAAATAACACGACACGGTGTTTAATTACCATAAAGCAGAGCAGTGCAATAACAGCAGGTATGGTGAGGGGGGACATATTTGCATTAACATACAGTAAAATATTGTATTAATCAGTGGAAGAACATAACATGCAGATGCTTCCATGCACGGCACAAGACAACACAGTTAAACACCTTTTAGAGATTTCTCTTTACCAAGAGGTTTGGCAGCGCTCTCCTCATTATTCATAATAGCACCAATTAGGAAAATCTTTTGGAAGACTAATGTTCATCCCTTCAATTGAGTTCCTGACACTAAGAGAATCATTGCCAAGAGCACTAAGTTTTCTCTGGAGGCTCAACCCTAATTGTTTTTTTCATTAATTTGACTGACTTATTAAGTTAAGCATTGAGTTGAATACATTCACTTGATGAAGCTATGCAGTGGCCCTCTGAGTCAATGCACACACCTTCAATATGTTCAGGGATTCAAAGAGTTCTTTTTTGACAATATGTCCATTCAGAGTTTTGTTTTGCTACATGCTAGCTAGCCGGCTTAACCCCTGAAACCTCAACAGAAAATGGCTAACTGCTGATTAGCTGACTGCTCTTTGCCACTGCTGCTACAGTTACCATGTTGACTTAAAGAAAAAAAAGATAGGAACAACTTGTGTGAAATAACACCTGTTCTGTTTTCTGCTAAGATTATGTTGACAAAATACTACTCTCCTGTCTGTATGCTTAATATGAATCCACAGCTAGCAGCCAGTTAGCGAGGGGGAACTAGCTTGGCTCTGTCCAAAGGAAAAGCATGTCGTCTGCTATCAACTCTTGAACTCACAAATGAATATTTTATATCTTATGTGTTGTTTGAAACCAGTGAAGTCTAAAAATAAGTTGTGGGCTCTAACTTCCTGGAATCTTTTCCCTGTGTTTGCAAAGCTACCTGTTTCCTCCTGCTTCCTCTCCTCCTGAACATGACGCTAAGCTAACGGTCTCTTCTTCTAACGCCCCGCAGGAAAACAAATAACAAATAGACTAAGCATATTTCCCTCAAATTAAAAACTAACTGAAACGCCATTGTTAAGATGAAAACGTCACTAGACAAAATATCGTATATATATGTATGAATGAGGTAGAACACAATAGAAGTTCATTTTTATTAAGCTGCTGAGAGGAAGAATTCACGAGACAAAACACGAGACATTTTTGGTCATTAAATGTGTTAGAGTAAGCCCACCTCGTCAACAGGAGATTTTATTGAATAAGCTTACACTGGGGAGGTTATTATACTAGAAAAGTTATATATTTATGTCTACAATTTGTTGGTTAGTGCTAATGGATTAAAGTCGCGAGGGTTTTTTTGTAGCAGATCCACAAATACAGGACTTTACTGAGCTGTCACACAGACTGATAGTGGAAAATCTTCAAAGATATGCAAGTCTGGGCTTCCAGCCATAACAGACTAAAGGCCAAAAGTCTGGTCATTCATTTCCTTCTTTTTTTTTGACCGGTGACGTCAAGCTGAGATGATCACTACTTTTTTAAATTAACCAGAGATGGAAAAAGGGCCCTGAGCCAACCAGTTACTGTACTCTGTGATTCAAAGTCAACTGGATTCGCTTTGTAGTCTTAACATTTCATACTCATCCGGGAGGCTTTATCATCAGCTGTTCGACTTTATAAACCACGACCAGCTGCGTTTATCTAAAAATCCCACGACCTGGACAGCAGAGAATCTACATAAACAGCCCTTTGTCTTTATAAGTGCGAGCTCTATTATTATGTAGTGACATCCTCTTAAAGCTGCCGGGATTGTGCTTGAGTAAGCGCAGATCTTTCTGACTGCTCATCCGACTGGCAGAGCACTCAGAGCCCCAGGTTCACTCAGGAGACCCGAGCAGAGAGACAGTGAGACGAACTAAGAGCACAGTGTCTCTCTGGAGAGGAGCACTCCATGTCACTCTCCATAAGGCTGGAGGAGCAGCGGCTCAAAGGTGACCAAGTCTGACAGCTCGAATGGAGCAGCACACTGTCAGTTCAAGAGAGGGACTTTCTCCGCAGTATTTATGAGGTTTTATGAGGTGAAAAATTTTAATTTGGTTAACAAAGTGCTTAAAAAAATGTCTTTGGCATCATGTCGAGCTCAATCGGGGGCAGCAGATCTTGCAATATGCTGCAGTATTGAAGCAATGATGGATGGCAAAATGTCTTTGAAATAGTAAAATTATTCTTTCAAGACTGAGATGCTGAGAATTATATTATGTATAATGTATAATATTATCTATCCAGTGCAACAAACTGACAAAAGTTACAAGGGCAAGACATATAACAGACAAATCAAATGTGCTAAACAGGCTAAAATGGCTCCAAAGACCAGTAACACTAATCATTAAAGCTAAAACGGAGCATTCAGACGGATGGCACTGTGAATTTTCATCTTGCATTATATGTGCAAATTTGAACACTTTCTATAACTGCTTTCCTACTAGTCAAAATACCCGTGAACACTCTGCTTTTTTGCTTAATGGGAAAGGCTACAATCGGCATTCGGACCCGGGTCAAATGACTCTGCAGTAGGGTAGGGTAGGGTAAATATTGCCTCGGCTCTGATCGGCATTGATGGGAACACAAAACCCGTGTTGACACGCTAATCTCCGCCCCCTTTCCAACGTGATGCTATGCTCTGTTGGTAACTTCTGCGACTCCTTGTCATCTCAGCTACAAATTCCCGCTGTCTCCGTCCAAGCAGCGCTCGAACATCGTTCCAAATTTGTCTGCGCCGAGTTTGATAAACAGACTGAATGAGTCATAGATACAATAAAGTTCTGACCACCTTAACATCTTCACTGTTTACTAACCCTGTTTCGGACGCGTTTGTGACGTCAGACAGTGACGCAGCAGAAAAGAGACTGACAGGAGTATGCTTCACTGGCAATGGGAAAATACACAATCGGCATCTATAAGCAGGTCTCCCGGGTCTGAAAAACCAGCGTCAACGCACTAATTTCAGTGGGAAAGAGGTAAATATTTCACTCGGCTTATACCTTACGTACCTTGTGAACTTGAACACGTTTTCCAAAAGCTGTGTAACTTTTATACTGTGCATGTAAAAGGATAATGCACACAGAAATTCACTAAAGCATTTTTTAGTTGCACCAAAGTCCGCCCCAGCTGCCACCTTCCTGTCAGTCTGTGTTGCTTTCCATGTCCATCCCCCGTGTGCACACTCAGCCTTTCAAAAGCAATGTGACGACTTGTTTTGGTGTTGCTCGGTCCTTCAATATTAGCCCCTACGTAGCAACATTTTGCCTCAATGCTTACTCAACAAAGAAGCAAACTTAATCGCTTTGCATACCTTCAACCCACCTCTCTTCACAGCCTGGAGTGAAACATCAGTCATGTTTTGATCACAGATTTTAAAAAGGACTCATGACTGATGAAGATGGTTCTCTTGTAACCTTGTCTTAATGATGATCAAATCATCCAGCTCTTTGCCAGGACGGCGCAGACAGACGGGCTCTGGGGGCCGATAAGAGGAAGTAGAGCTTTTGGTTGGGTAACCCTAATGGAAGTTTCTTACACTTTGCTTCTATGGATGAAACAATGACTGATTTTGTAGACTTTAGAGGGAGCCATCCCAGCTGTTACCACCTGTTTTGACTCTTTATGCTAAGCTAAGCTAACCGTCCACTTACTGTAATGTAATCTCATCGGATTTCCATAGCTGTAAGCAGGACATACATAAATCCACTCCTCTCATGAAGTTGTCTCGTCACCACTGCTAGAGGACTTAAACTGAACAGAAACATATCACTATTTCTACTGAGCACTCACCCTCTTTTTCTCGTTACTTTGAATGAAAAGGTTGGAGTGAATACCCTGGAAGGTGAGGGGGAAAACAGAGACAGAAATAGACGTAGGAGACAGGACACAGACTCCGGCAGTAAACAAAACGACAAGCATTACTTTATCAAATCTGGCTCAACTCATTACACGGAGCTAAAAAGAGATGACAAGTGAGAGAGAGAGAGAGAGAGAGAGAGCAGCCAGACAGTTTATTGGAAATTAACTGCATTCCCAGCGTTTAGCTTGAAGCATCCAGGCACACTCCTGCACACGTACACACCAAGAAACTTGCCTGCTCAGCAGTTGGAGAGCCTGACAGCACACTGTCTGACATTTCTCTCTTACTGTCACTTATTCTGCACCTCTGGCATTCAAAAGCTCCTGCACACAAACAACCTGCATGCAAGGAGACAATGTACGTGTGTGCAGATGCAAATGCTTAAACCACAGAGCAGCCATATTGGGATCTAAGTAGAATCTACTGTCAATCAGCCCGAACTTCTCTGCAGCCATGTACACCTTTAACTTTCACTTGATTTATTCGTATTGCATTTTTGCACACACTTTCAAGGTGTGTGACTGAAGCTTAATTTTTCATTCTGATAATAGACTAGTTGATGATAGACCTTGGTGCAGAGGCCAAGCACCCAAATCCAGCACTCAGGGAAACAAGGAACATTGGTAATATTTACTTGTAAATACAACAGGTAGAACAGTTCAGGTCAGTATAAAGGCTTAGAGCCGCAAGAGTTCTGAACTGGGCCAGGGGCTTGGGCCGGTGAGCCGAGCCGGGAGAAAGGTCAGAGTGGTAAGGAGGTGTCAAAAATACGCTCGCACTAAAGTTAATGCAGGGCAACAGTACAGGGGAGAAGCAGGCGGGAGACGTGGTTGAGGGAGCAGCGGGTCCAGAAGCAGGTTAGCACTCGGGTCGGGACGGAAAGTGATTTCCGGGATTACGACAAGGCTGGCAGGTCAGAGGCAAACAGGGTCGGCAACAGGGAATCAGTCCGAGTATGAATGCTGGAAATTCTTGCATGGAAGGAAACGAACAATCTGGTGATGAGTATGTGAGCAGGAGAGGCTTATATACTGGCTTGATTACAGATGAGGAGCAGCTGTGTGCCCAGGTGAGCTGAGTGCGTTAACGAGGTGGGCGTTGCAGGCAGACAGAGGGGAGCCAAACTTTACAGCAGAATTTAACAACCTGGTACAAAAAATGTTTTTGCCTCCACATTCATTTTCCCATCATGACAAGAGCAGCAAGTGCATATTTATATTTTAAATTATAGTAAAGTTTCATAATCGAGAGCTTGGTCACTTTGAGTGACAGGTGAGTGTTGCTAGCTCTCTGGTAGGTGTCACTCATTTCAGTCACTTAAAGGGATAGTTCAGATTTTTGGACAACAAGTTGTATGAAATACTTGCTCATAGTGTGGTGGATGTTAAGCTATTAGCTTACTCACCGAGTCCTGTGGTCGGAGTTCTGTCTGGTTCCGAACGTAGAGTAAGTAGTTCCGGTGAGATGCCAAGGTCATGAAACCAAAAAGTTTTACCCTACAAAAACAACAAGCAGGCAATGGTGATACATTTTCAACACAAAATCATCGTCCTCGGATTTCATATACTGAGCTGCTCTTTTGGCACTATTTTCTCTCTTGAACAAGCCAGTATCACTGCGCCTGCTGCAGGCCGGTTTCTCAGGTAAGCCGACCGAGTAGCTGTTTGACGTTGACTCTGACTGATTCGCGTCATCGTTGAAGTAAACATGTCGGACTATGAAAGTGATGAGGAAGATTTACCTTTAACAATGGATCCAACGGTATCTCTAAGGGCACGAGCCGTGTCAGGAAAACGATTAAATATGTGCGCTGGAATATTTTTTATTACTACAGCCAGGAAAATCACAACTTCGCACCATTTAGATATGCATTTTCCTCTGTGACAACAAACGTCGTCTCACAAATTACCAATTCCAGCATGTTCTCTTAGAAACAGCTGATGGAACACGGCACCTGAGAAAGCCGCGGACGTATGATACTGGATTGTTTAAGAGAGAAAATAGTGCCAAAAAAATGGCGCAGTATAGGAAATCGGAGGATTTTGTGTTGAAAATGGATCACTGCCTGCATGTTGTTTTTGTAAGGTAAAAGTTTTTGGTTTCATGACTCTGGCATCTCACCGGAACTACTTACTCTACGTTCGGAACCGGCCAGAACTCCGACCATGGGACTCGGTGAGTAAGCTGATAGCTTTGCATCCACCACACTACTAGCAAGTATTTCATACAACTTGGTGTCCAAAAATCCGAACTATCCCTTTAACCTAACCTCTTTGGTATCAATCTTCTTTTCCAACTAAAAGCCAAGATGGACAAAGCCAAAATGCTAAACTCAGGGCTAGCAACAAACTTGCACTCACCAAGATTTCGATCGCTCTCATGATGTTAAAACATCATAAAAAGACCTAGTAAACAAAAATAGTCTCCTATTGAGCACATGCTCAGCCTACCGTCACTCCTCTGTATGTTGGTCAAGTACAGTACATCTGAGTAGTGTTGCAGTGGTGCGATGGAAAGCTGAAATCTGCTGAACTAGCAACCAAATATATTTACACTGTAGCACTTCATTTCAATCGCAGCCTCATTTAAATAGCACGATATCTTGTAGCTGTACGGCATTGAGTTGTGTTTACTGTTAGTACAGAGCTTAGTATCTGTGGTTCGTGTCAGATTAATATCTCCCTGTGTAAATGTTGACAGTGCAACAGAAGAGCATATAAAGAAGGCGTTGATTCACAGCTGCTGTTGTGAACAGATGAAAGGTTTTCACCCACAGAGGATGATTGTAGTCGTGCCACAAATATCTCACCGTGACATCAAATCACGCTCACACGCCATCCAACTGTACACTCACAAATATATTAAGATGCTTTTCAGTGAGGCCTCTTCGATTTTAATTATGACAGAGGGGTATTCATTAAAGAATGCAACTTGTCGAATGCTGCATCAGTATCTAATACAATTAAGATCAGACTGATTCAATTTGTCCATCCATTTATAGGAGGTAGAAAAACATCCACCAGAGTGTCCTTCTCTGCCACTGCAGGACAACACAGGAGCGTTGAAAGCTTCGTGTCTGTAACACATTAATCATCTTCACGCTGCAAACCTCATCAACATTTCATGAATTGGTTTCCTGCCTATCATCAAGGTGAGGACAGGTTTAATAACACACTCAATATTCATATCGTGGCTGTAATCCTTCATGCATAGGTGTATGTCCACGCATATATTTAATTGTGTGTTAGTGCATCTGATACACTCTGTGTGCATACCGTTAGCGTTAGAGTGTTTAGTTGTCATGGCTCCAGCAGCTGTGTGGACCAGCTGCTTGGATGAGCCAAAAACAGGGACATGCGTTTCTCCCTCGAGGGCATTTTGCTCATCACAAATGTGATTAAACCGCCGATGGATGCTGCCAAGACGGGGAAATGGTGATTGCCTGGTACTGCAACTTTTTCAGTTGCGCTGACTAAAGAGTGAATATGCCATTTCCAACAAACTCTTACTCACTTATGGTGATAAAATGCTGACCTGGGTTGAATGAAGCTATTAATATTTGAGCAGTGTGTTATGGTCAAAGTGTGGATGTTCCTGCTCTGTATGTTAAGTAAGGTTGAATAAAGTCGGGGCAGGTAGATCAAAATATTCCTGATAGGAGTCCGATGTAACGGGGGAGATCTCTGACCCCACGGCTTGTTAAAAATCCCTCTGTGCATGAAGTAAGTGGAGTCAGGGCACAGCTTAATATGCGATCAAAGTAAGCTGGTTTTATCCTGCAGGCTGAGGGTCTGTGTTAGCTGCTGTCTAATGATCTTCACTTCTTCCTCAGTGAGAGTTCTGGTTAACAGGGCTGAAATCAAAGGGTGAAGTCTTTCAAGTCCTTTATCTTCAGGACAAAACCTGTATCTTTAACATGATGCTCTGTTCATCCCCACTTACAGCTTTGTCTGAGCTTTACTGAACCTCCTATCAATGTGTGAGGTATCCTTATGTGACATAAAAGGGTGAGGTGGGGCTACCTTGTAAAGTGTATTCTGTTTTTCCTTTCTTCACAAACATCTCTGTGCATGGATGAAAACTGGCTGCTCTAGAAACAAGGCTGTCTATTGCAATGCCAGCCAAGCGCGCCGTCTTCCAGCCTGTGGTGATCTTGTTCCTTACCCCATCTCCTTGCATCCAAACAACATCTCCAGCACTCCAAGCGCTCATAAGACAAATTAGCCCAGGATATGTTGTTCATGCTTCTCCTGCACTCCTGTTGTGTTGATGGTGTGGTTTTACACCTCTCTTTCCCTCCGAGCAGCCCGGCCCTTGTTCTCTCCCTGTCTTAGCAAAGAGGAAACACTCACAAGAGGATAATTGGGCCACTGACACTTCTCTCCGGCTACACTGTGGAGAAACTCATTCTGCTTCTCGGTAGGCGCACTTACGATTTCCTTAAATGTGCTTCCAAAGCCGCAGGAGACATATGACTTCTGCGTCGTGTTCACAAACAAGATTGCTCACCACAATACACCCGCAGTCCTTCTGCTTTGCTTCAGCACGCCACAGGGTGACATGCAGCACAAAACAAACAGGGACGTAAGTGAAACAGAGCCAATCAAACGGTGTCTGCTCTCAAACACTGTAAAGAGGGTAGCTTTAATCTCAGTGGTAGATGAGCCGGATGTGCCAACACTTGATGGCAAAGGGCAGACTTAACAACTTAGATGTTTGGCAGAGCCTGGCAGAGAGAAGGGCAGACAGTTTAATAGTTCTGCTTCTGATGTGAGGATATAAACATCCTCCCTCTCTGGGCCGGCCTTCAACTCTGTGTTTGCAAAGGGAGTGAAAGACAACAGGCTTTTTAAGCCAGCCAGCAAGCATTCGCACTAAATTAAATCCTTTTCCTTTAGTAGAAGATTTGAATTTTCTAGCTTATGAGACACTAATTAACATTTTCATCAGCCTCTATGTCTCTTGAAAGGAGAAACACATGAAAAGGGCACAAAAAGTTCTTTATGTGAAGCTGGGAAAAGAGTCTGGCTGTTTCAGTGCTCAGTTTGCAGTGAGGGAGCAATATGGGAAGGAATGAGAGCAATGTTTTACCTCCATTAGAACTACACTAATCAGCCATAACATGACCACCTGCCTAATTTTGACACGTCGGGCATGGACTCCACTAGACGAAAGTGTGCTGAGGTATCTGGCACCAAGACGTTAGCAGCAGATTAAGTCCTGTGAGTTGCGACGTGGGGCCTCCATGGATTGGACTTGTTTGTCCAGCACATCCCACAGATGATCGACTGGATCGAGATCTGGGGAATTTGGAGGCCAAGTCAACACCTTGAACTCGTTGTGTTCCTCAAACCATTCCTGAACCAGTGTGGCAGGGCGCATTATCCTGCTGAAAGATGCCACTGTCATTAGGGAATATTGTGTCCATGAAGGGGTGTTCTTGATTTCCAACAATGTTTAGGTAGGTGGTACGTGCCAAAGTAGCATCCACATGAACGGCAGGACCCAAGGCTTCCCAGCAGAACATTGACCAAAGCATCACACTGCCTCCGCCAGCTTGCCTTCTTCCCATAGTGCATCCTGGTACCATGTCACCCCTCCATCGATATGATGTAAAAGAAAACGTGATTCATCAGACCAGGCCACCTTCCTCCCCTGCTTCATGGTCCAGTTCTGATGCTCACATGCCCATTGTAGGCGCTTTCGGCGGTTTACAGGGGTCAGCAGGGCACACTGACCGGTCTGCGACTACGCAGCCCCATACACAACAAACTGCGATGCACCGTGTGTTCTGACACCTTTCTATCAGAACCAGTATTAACTTTTGCAGCAGTTTGAGCTACAGTAGCTCTTCTGTTGGATCAGACCACACGGCCCAGCCTTCACCGTAGACCGTAAAAGCCCAACAAGAGCTGCAGTTTTGGAGATGCTCTGACCCAGTCGTCTAGCCATCACAATTTGGCCCCTGTTAAAGTCGCTCACATCCTTACATTGTTAAATGGTCAGTTCATCCCAAATTAATTCCCACTTTTTTTCACTATTATTTTCTGTTCGCCTATACCTTGGGCCATCACAAGATTATAATGACCACTCCTAACTCGGGGTCGTTTGGTCTCAGGGGCCCAAAAAAAACCTTTTTTGAAAGATGCTTTTGGCTTCATGATGTCGTAGTACATATGAAGGTACTACAATTGCACAAATAGTCTTACAGGTATGATAATTGGCAGGGAGTATGCTGAAACTTATGGGCAAGTAACAAAATAAGATTTAGGGGCTTGCTGCAATTGTGTTTTGTGCAGGTAGTTACGCTCTCACGTGGCCTTGTTTTGAGATTTCCGTCTCGCGGACTTGTGCACCACCTCAATGTAATGTAATTAAACAGTTAATGTGAGTCAGTCTACTTCCTGTAATTGAAGGTGTATTGATCCCTTGCTGTGCTCTGGTGTAGGGTGACACCGTCCCCTGTGCACACTTGGAGTCTGACCTCTTTTTATATCTGCCATAATGCACGCACACATCCGACCACTCGTGAATCCACAAGTGAGACAAAGACTGGAAATATGAGAAGCTTGCAGTGCTTGAATGTGCTGCAGGTAGACCGTCCTCCATACTTGCTTTGCGGATGAGTGACAGATTTGATTTAACCTCCATTTATCCAGAGAGTGTTTTGCTGAGTGAGCTTATGTGAAGTGCCTGGAGCTCTTTAGCAGCAGATGTTCAAGGTTGGAGATTTTTTTTTTTCCTTCACCTACGTTTCTCCAATCAGGTTTCTGAATGTGAACCAGTTGCCTCATCGTCAGGAGGTCATCCCTTTAACCTTTTAGATCGCTTCTGCGCCGCACAGATGTTTGAGAGCGAATTAGTTTGCAAACTGTGGCTGCACGCAGAAATTAGGTGTAATATTCCTCCCGCCAGCGCAGAAAACACGAGTCCCCTGTCACACATCAGCTCAGACAGATGGCTGTGTGAGGATGAGAGTGTGAAGCTGAATATCTCTACGGTCCACTGGGGACCCTCCATTGACTGGTACTGGTATTAATTCAATTCCCACATGAGAGAATATGCGCACAAGTGTCTTTAGCTACAATAAACACAATCAAATATTAAAGGCTTTGTGTCTGTGGTTGCCAGTGTCCTCTTTTACACTGTAGTGTGCTGGGGAGGCAGCACATCCAAGAAGGACACATCCAGACTGGATAAACTGATCAGGCGAGCCGGCTCTGTGATCGGCATGAAGCTGGACCCTCTGGTGACGGTGGCAGAGACAAGGACACTAAACAAACTGTTGGACATTATGGACAATGCCAGCCACCCTCTGCACACCGTCATCAGCAACCAGAGGAGCCTGTTCAGTGAGAGACTGCTCCTTCCAAAGTGCAGGACTAACCGACTGAAGAACTCCTTTGTCCCTCATGCCATCAGGCTGTACAACTCCTCACTTAGGGGGAGGAGGTAACAGGGACAGACTCTCTCACAAGCGGTAGCCACTAATTCAGCTCACAAAGTTAATAGTAGTTAACTTCTTTTATTCAATAGTAATATTTATTTATTTCTCAAAGGGTCATATGTGCAATAAAAATCTGTCAATGTGCAATAATCTCTCACCACAGTGCAATAACCTAATACCACAGTGCAATAACCTAATTTAGTTTAATTGAACTATTACCCACTGTTTACTTGTACATTTTCTAAGAGTGTATATTTTATATATTTTGTTATCTAATTTTGTACTTTTTTTATATATATATATATATCGATAGATATATATATTTTGATCTTTATTTTTTACCCTCTGTGTGCTGATTCTTTCCTATTGTATTGTACTGTATAAGCTGCTGGAGACTGAATTTCCCAGAGGGAGTCATCCCAAAGGGATCAATAAAGTTGAGTCTAAGTCTAAGTCTAAGTCTGCTGCTCACAGAGGTCGATGGTGTATGATATGAGATTTGTCTCTGAGGATAATGAATGGAGTCTCGCTGACTGTGCTAATGATCTGCTGTGTTCGAGGGTAATTAGTTTGGGCTCTTTTGGCCGGTTTCACTGGGATCAGGAAACATTTGTTATAGCTGTATAAACAGTCGGGGCGTTTCCAAGAAAGTGGGTCAAACTCACTGTACTGAAAACATGAGTGATGATGTCACAAGGCTGCGAAAGACACACTTAATGTTGTTGACTTTCAGTCCAGGTGTGATGAAAATGAAAAGACTGCGTAATTATAAAATAATGCACTGTTTACATTCCTAAATAGTATCAAGAGGTTTTGTGAGGACCTGAACAATGTTAAAGCTTCTATCTTTACAACACTGACAAGTATAGAATCCTAATGATTGCAGTATCAAGTTTAAATCGATGCACTGGTCTCTATTCTCCAGCAGGGATGCTTAAATGATCTTTTCCACAGCAGATATTTTAATACGTTAAAGAAGAAAAAAGACGTACGTATACATTAAACATTCCATCAATGTGTGCCTGTTTAAGGGCATGTGTACAAATGTACAGAAGCCTAGAGCAGCCATGGTTGCAATGAGGGAAAAAAAATTGTCATTTCAAGATAACAAAGCAAGTTTTGTAATGATAACAGGTTAATATACCTCATTATCTAGAGAAGACAAAAAGCCATTATTGGATTATTATGATTAGTACAGCTGAAGAGAGACAGGAAATGTGGGGAGTAGAGAGGGGAAGACATGCACCAAATGGTCGGCAGACCAGGAGTCAAACCTGCAATCAGTGCAATGAGGACTGTAGCCTCTGTACACGGGGCGTCTGCTCTACCAACTGAGCTAAACCAGCGCCCTGAAAATACATCTTTAAGGCCATAATACCACCCGACTTCTGTTATCATCAATATCATTGAGAGCCACATATATTTCAGCACAATGAAAGTCTGTCTAGCTAGTTTGGGCACTCAAAGCACTTGTCAAAGGTTAAAAAAGTTTTTTGGTGTCGTTTGAAAAGTTATCAAAAGATCAACACTCACAAAAACAATCTTCCCATGACTTTGATAAAAGTCTCCCACAACTTTTGGACGGTAGACTACAAAAAAAAAACAGGCAGAAACTCCATTACCTCCAAAACAAATTAGGCAAAACTCATTTGAAGAAATTTATTTCCAGGACAAAAGGTCCATTCTATCCTCAAGCTTGTTTGATACAGAACATGAACTCTGTCTCCACAGCACCTCTAATCACCCCGAGAGCACCACAGACATTCAAATGAGCCGAGCTGACACTGAAGGTTAGACTGTGGCACAGAGGTGAGACGAAATGAAGTGTCACAGTGGAAACACAAATATCCTGCAGCTTATAAGGGTGACATTTTATTACACTTAATATAAAACTGCCAGTTTCTTCATCTGCTGCATTTGCTGTGTTTTCGTCTAGAGTTTGGTTTTATGAGACGACACAATACAACAACAACCTTTGCACAGTTATTTGCAGTTTTTCGCACCAGGGTCCTTCAGAGGTTCACGAATCCCCTGGGAAATACTGCTAGTAGGAAGCAGGAACACTTTCCTGTCAACTGTGTTGGATATAGGAGAGTAATTCAGCACCCAGGGGGGCAGTTTGACTGATGACTTACAGTTATTGTATTTTCTTTTATATAGTCTGTCGCCGATACACGAGCCATGAGTAAAAACTGGCAGATACAAGCTAGTGGAAGAGTAACAGCTGTGATATTAGTCTACTATACAACATGATGAGTCTTAATGCCTCCTCGCCATACGGTTTTCATTGATTACCTTCTGTCCCTCCCCTTACTCTCTCACCCGCCTTTCATCCCTCCTGCTTCATGTTCCTCATACGAAAGCCTGAACTCACAAAGTCAAACACAGACCCTCCACACATGTTTGTGTTAATTCCCCCTCTATATCATGTTATGACCTGCTGAGCTATGCATTAAATCTGCCAAAGCAGCGGGCTAATGGGAGCCAAGGTTGGAGCACCTTGGCCTCGTTTTTACAGTAAAGTGTTGAAGAGTAGAAAATACACTTTGGAAATCAATTTTGTTCTCCTTTTCTCATTCGCAGTCTCAGCAGAAGTGCATTGTGATCTTTGCCCTGGTGTGCTGCTTCGCCGTCCTGGTGGCGCTGATTTTCTCCGCCGTGGACATTTGGGGCGAAGACGAAGATGGGATCACAGAGGAGAACTGTAGCAAGAACTGCAGGTGAGTGCAGCAGAAGTAAACACATAAGTGGTCTCCAAGGAACTCTGATGTTCTTGTGTTTCAAATACATGAGCCAGACGTGGCAATCAAACCAGTGTAGCTCCTAGAGCCCTGGTGTACAACAATAAAGGGGGGTACATTCATGGGAAGGTGTTGCTCAAGGTGCAGAAATCCAATAATTATATCCCTCTGGACGACTGCAGGTAAACAGTAGTAATACAGGGTCCACTAACAAAAAAACCCCTACCAAGAATGACAACTTTTATGTGATTGGTCACACAGGCCCAGAGGCTACATCCACTTCTTATACCTAGCCCATAGAAAATAGAACATTAAGCAGTAATAAGGAGCCTGTGAGTGACTTTATCGATAAAATCCCTTCCTGGAAAAGTTACAAATAAAGTAAAACAACAACATCAGCCCAGGAAACACTTCAAAATAAAAGCGTTGTGCACAAACAAGGGGAGTCAGAAGTCCAAATCGGGCTTTTACTTTGAAAAAGCACACCGGAGGTGTTGCTACTTTACTCTCCATGCCTGTGACGTTAACTGCAGGAAGAGATGTTAATATTGCTGTCAGAGATCAACAGGACTCATCACAAGTCGTTTTCACCGTGTCTTTTGTCCGAGAACAAAGCACGGCTTGCGGTAAAAATAGGCAAGCCTCCTGTTCTCTACATTTTCGGTGCGTGAGTCGCGCGAGACACACGCGTGTCAACACTCTCATCTGTTTTCACGCATTTAAAATGAAAATGAACACATCCCGCAGCCGTCACGCACACACCACGCTTCCAGAGTTGCCCACAAAAGCGCACATTGGCCTGAAGCAGTCAACCACATACTGGGTTTTGACCTAGTTTGTAACACTAGCTATCCAATTGAAGTTGAAACCAAAGACTCTTACATTTAAAAGTGTATTCTTCGACAATGTGTGCAATAAATCTCGGGATATGTTAGGCTCCAAAGGATACACCCAACGGATCCTTCGTCCCTATATTGGGACACGGCTATAGTTGTTCTAGCTAGCTGTTTTAGCTTTATCTCCGTTTTGAACCTTTAACCAATTCCAGTCTGTGCCTTTTTGAAATGCAACAGCTCTTACCTGACAGCACAGGATATAAACTGCACTATAGAGCCTGCAGACCCTACAGCATTGCTTGCATTAATTCAGAGAGAGTGTACTGTTTTCTCAAATATAACCTAATACAGCAAAAATGCTCCATGCTGAGAAACACCAATACATAACAAATATTCTCTCAGCCTGGTCCTATTATAGCTTCCTCCTCCGCACAAAAATGATGACTAGGCTCTTCTGAAAGTTATTTTATATCAGACTTTACCAAGTTTCTGCAGTCTGTTTAACTTTTAAGAATATGTCTCTGCAGTGTGTCCTGGTGGTCCAAAGTGAAACTGGCTGATACAGCATAAGCTGCTCTCTCTCTGGTTCTCCTCCATTAGACTTTATCATCAGACTTACCATTCAGCCTTGAATTACCTCCCTGTCTCTCTTTCTTTATGTCTGTGTCCACCTTCTCTCTCCCTCATCTCCCCCAAATCAGCCAATTTAACAACCTTTTGGAAAACTCTATTAGGCCTCCCTCTCCTCCACTCAGAGCTGAATGAATCCTATGTGTAAAGCCTAATTGGACTCTGAAGGAGCCTTAATGATTGTGGGGCAGAATGAGAGCTAAATACAAGCCTGGGGGTGGGATGATGGGAAGTGAGGCTGGACCAGATGGAGAGAGAAGAAGAGGGTATCAGGGTAGATTTTGGGTTGCCATGGGTACAAGATGAATGGGTCCATTTGGTGTTATTGGCGTGTCAGTTTAAGACTGCTCACATTTATTCATATCCCACAATCTTAATGATGAGGTTTTACAGCGACGTGCATCATTTGCAAAGACCTATGTGAGACATAACTGAAGTATTTTGCTCAAAGCAAGTTGTAGTGCAAAAAGTGATAGATGACTAAGAGACTGACATTTTTATAATGGGGTGCACTGAGGCTTGTTCGTGCTCGCTTAAGTTCTTAAAGGTGCTTGTAATTCATCAAAAGAAATGCACGTAAAGTCCTTGTCGTGATCCAGTGATTAGCTTACAAATCAAATCCAACTGAATAATCTACACACAGCAGACTGATCCTCCATCGTGCCTTGCTTTGCAGTCATCTCTTTCACCATAAACACAACTCTATTTGGGCCTTTCAGCATCCCAAATAATGACTCAGCAGCTGTTTTGTTTGTGATGTTTAAATAAGGCATGTTATGCAGCTGGTTGTTTCGTTAAGCTTTCCCTAAAATCTGTTTTGTCTGTCTGATGAATAATGCTAATGTCTGAATATCAGGGGCAGGAGAACTGAGATGGCGTCCTGCAACTCTGCATCAAACACATAATTAATGAGATTTATATTTTTCTCTCTAAGGATGAAACACTTCAGCTATGATTGCAGTAAAACACGAGTCCTCTTAAGATTACAACAGGGAGTGTCGTTTTGTCGTTGGAGCAAAGTGGTAGCAGTTTGTACCCTCTTGTCTCATCACTGATGTGCATGTGTAATAGCCTGGTGTCTGACAGCTGGTAAGATGGTTAGTATTGATCTACAGTTGGCTTTTGAAAGGGCAGAGGCAGTGTTTGGAGAACCAGATTACCAGACTGTAGCTTTTAGCACATCCTCAACACCTAGCTGTTGCAGTATACAACGTTTAAAACCATTTTTGAGTGCCAATTTTCCCTCCATCCATCAATATTTTACGCAGGAACAGTGAAGTGGCTCCTCAGGGCTGACACTTCTTCAAGAAGGGGAACCAACCAAACATATTCCTGCAAATTTTTAATGTTGTCACATGTGTGGCAAGTGATGTCAATTCTTTGAGTTTTATCCTTCAGTGTAGCCTTCACACTGTATATTCCTGTTTGGTGTCATACAACAGCACTGTCTAGAGTAGGCTGCCGGATGAGGTTGTGCTGGCAGCTTAATGGGGGCTAAATAGGATATAACATTAAAACGATGGGCTATGACATTATGACATCTCTACACTGTTAGTAATAGCTAAAGGCTCAAAATGGTAAAGAGAATGTACAAAGAAGAAAAAAATCTTTACAAGTGTAAGTGTAATTTACAATGTAAATTTAAACGAGTCATGTGTTAGCATGCTAATGTTCAGCTAGCTAGTTCCGTTAGCTTAAGTTACACCTTAAAGTTTGTTGTTGACAGTATTTAGAAACAACTTATTTTGAGGAACTATTTTTTTTACGTTTAATAGTTAACACCTTCGTCTTAAGTAGACAGGTTTGAATTTAAAAAGAGATGATTAAGCTAGCTCCAGGAAAAAAATCCTAACAGATCTGTGCTGAAGCCCAAACAAAACAAGAAAAGCAAAAATGGTTAGAGAAAAACAGCTGAACAAGCCATAGAAGGCCATAGGCCACTGAACGAACCAAAGGTAGCTTTGCATTTGCGTCTCAGCAGCTAGTATCTGCTACAACAAGGTTCACATTATAGCCTACTGTATAGTTAGCTTAACAGATCTGGCAACCATGATGCTGATTATTTAAAGCAAACTATTAGCCATCAGTCAAAATAAGGAATCACCCAGGCCAGCAGTTGTGACACTGAACAATGTAATCAACTAAGTACTTGTAGATAATGGACTGAAATTTACATAGTAAGTGTGTGCACCATGACAACATTGTTTTGATCGTACCTGATGAAACACTGGACCTAACATTTCTCTTTAAAATGCAGGGAGCAGAGCAGCAGCAGCTCCTGTGATACCCATATTAATGTCCTCGCTGCTGTGCACCCAGAGCTCAGGGCGGGCTCATGAGAGGGAGGATAATTTATATCAGATGTCGAGTGCTGTCTCTGGCTCATTGGGATTTTACTCTAAGTGTGCTACAGCAGGCACACAGAAGCACTATCACAAGTATTTGCAGGTAATTGGCATTATACAACCAGGTAATATAAATGGAGAAGAGGCGTTGCATGAGTGCTGATTACATTACAACATCACTGGGACTTAAAACTGTATAACTGCACCTCCGGTGTGCAGTTACACCGCTAATTAATGTCACCTCATTAGCATTACAGCAGAAAGTCTTTGTCTTTCTTGATCAAGCTGTTCAGTACTGTTTATTACGATATGCTGCTTGTACGACTGTTCAATAAAACCAAGATCCGACCCGAGGTTGTGCTGTTGTACTGAATATCAGCACGACCGAATCACAGCCGTGCATATATTCAGTATAACAGCACTCCCTATCGTGTGATATTGCTTAAGTGCTTAATATATTCTTCTAACACACTAGTGAGTAGTGAGTTATGTTTTTTTCTGTTTGTTAACATGTTAATTTGCCTCAGCCTTGATAGCTCTGTAATAGTGTGAAACATGTTTTTGGAAGGAAACAACGGGAGGGAGAGCTCATCATTTTTGAGAGAATACATCTGAATGATCACGCTGTGCTCACCTAACCGCACTGTGAAGATGGGAAGCCATTATCATTTAGAGAGTGATGGATTTTACATTCATACACTCTCTGTCTCGCTGTGTCACGTATGCACACACACACTTTGAAGTTTACTCTATTTATTGGCTTTATTTGGGGCTGAATCACACCAACGAGTGCGCAGATGTGTTACAATAGAGGAGAGCAGCATTGGACTCTACAGGCTGCATAAATCGATTAATCCCTTGCAGACAGAAACGACTGCCTCCCTTCTTTCTCCACTTTTAATACCAAAGCCAAGCCTGGCTGTTTGAACTGCTCACAGTCACCATTCATCATACCTCACAGCCATTAGGCCGGACTGAGAGGATTTCTTTCACAATAAGATTACCTCCGTTTTCCATCCATCCTTGTTTTTCTTCGTTGTGAGGCGTTTGCTGCAGCTGTCCTAGTTTTTGCTGCGTTTCCAGAACAAAGGAGAGTGTACGCTGTGTGATGTCAACGTTAATCTTCTCTATAATTTCATCACAGCTCGATCTGTTGGTTTCTTGGTGCTGACTTGCACTCTTGTTTTCACTTTACTCCCTCTTTGTTCAGTCCCCAAGCTTTAAGTCTTACAAATAGATATCCAAGATATTGATCGTCATTTCCTTAAGTAAGAATCAGCATGTTGTGATCACAGAGGGTCTGAGTCCTACAGCTCGACCCTTGGCCACTCTCCAAAACCTGACTTTGCTTTACTTTAGCCAGGAATACATTTTCAAGCTGTGAGCTGACAACTGGCCTCTCTATGTGATGCCGCTACATTATCACCTGCACCGCTGTGCCCTTGAGTGATGCACTCGCAAGACCTCGAGCTGTCACAGTTGCGCTGACCGTGTGCTCTGATATGTGCAAGCGCTAAGATCTGTTTGGTATCACAGAGCCCTCCCTGGTGAGTCCGCCAGCACATACCCTGTGTTATTCATCCATAAAGTTGGAAAGAAATGGTAATACAAAGCATTTGTTACCTCTAGGCTGGATTGCCCTATTATCAGGCTGCTCTAATAAGTTCCTAAAGTGTCTAAGTCTGCCATGTGCAGAAGTGGTTCTCCTTTTTGTCTTAGACAGCATTTTATTCAGAGATTTAATCAACCTCGGAGGAGCTGCAGACATTTTATCGGAGCTGTTCATCCTCCCTGAACACCCTCCCTCCCCTTTACATTCACTCTTAAAATCCAGTTGGCAGAAATCAATGTTGAAGACGGATGCAGAGGGAGTGTGGAACGTGTTGGAGCTCGGTATTAGCCTGTCTGTGTGAATGCAGATCCAGGTCGGCCACGGCTAATTCAATCTGTTGACTCCAGTGCATTTGCTATCCTGTCATTTTTCAGGCACCCAGGTGGGGGTAAAGTGGGATCTGGAGATACATTAGGGAGAGCTCAGCGTTATGGTGAGCTTCACATTACAACCTGGCAGAAAGTGCAGGGATATTCATAGTGATATATACAAACCATTGTAATGCAGTTTTCCCACATCATTTAACTCTCAGTCTGCTGCTACAGAGATTCACCTGACTGCACTGAATCTTAGGCAGATGAGCTCAAAGATATAGCTATTCTGTTCTGAATGCAATCCAATCAATCTGTCATGTGGTGTCGGAATAATCTGAAAATGTAGTTCCCGACATGGAAAGTTAACACCCGTTCAAGTTGGAACAATATTTGGGAAAGTAGACGAGATGTTGGGTACCCAACTTTCCCAGTTGACATCGTATTACTGACTAAAGTAAATGTCGGGCTGATTGCAAAAAACGTTTTACAAATTCACATATGGCTTTACATTTTTTGTCCTGCTCGCCCTGTCGGGGTTCCATTCCGTGATAACATCCTGCTAGCTATACTTTATTTTTGCATCGTTTAACATGTATTGCTTTCTCTCCGCGGTTTCGTCTCTTTTTTCCCCTGTTTTCAGAGGATTGATATGACTACAGTTAGTCCTCCGGTTTGTGGGATTAGAGCCGCATCCCTAGCAACTGTCTGTTCTTCATAGCAACGGTCTGTTATTGAGAAATAGCAGACCTCGGAATGCCGTAATTAACCAATCAGAATCAAGTATTCAACACAGCCATGTAATAATTAGTGATATGGGATTAGGTGTAACTGTTAGTTGCTTTCCACTTAGATTCACCTATAAGTTCAACAGTTATTTTATAGCATTTTCCCTGATAGCCAATCAGGTTAATTCAGCTTTGAAGAGGTCTTTGCATTGGTGAAAAAATTAACTCAATCAAAACTGTAAAAATCCAAAGGCAATGCAAGGCACTCTGTAGGATATTTCTATGCATTGCGACTAACTTAGGTCTTCATCAGGGCCTGTGATCCAGCAGTACTTCTACTAGTTTGTCTTCAGTTACAGCAACATTTAAGGGGAATATAGTGTTGCGGCAAAAAGTTGTGGACAAAATGACGATAGCAACAAAATCACAAATACTGAAATCCACTATAAACTTTTAGCAATAAAATACAACACATCTTCTTAGTACCGTCCATTATTTCTCCTTATGCCTACTTTAACACTTTCCAACTGGGGGATATTAAACCATCTGAGGAGCATGTGAATGCAGCATGACAGCACAACTACTGCCTCTGCTTATGATTTAATCATCTGCTGCTTGCTGCATCCACATTATATTACCCGGGACTGCTGATGATTTCATTACAATGCACCATGTGATAGCATAGGGAGTAGAGTATATGAGAAACCAACCAGAATACAGCCAAAATGAGTCATTTTTCACTGACTAGGTGTAATTGAATCTGCACTGCTGACAGCTCGGCACACCAACCTTCAATCTTTCTCAGGCCCTGCCAGAGGCGACCTGTTCAAGATCTAATGATGCCTAATGGAAATCTACGTTGTCAAGAAATCTTGATAACTCTCATTAAGCGAACGATCCAGAGGCAAAGGTGCTGTTAGCCAATTTGTCAAGTTGTAAGAAAGGAGCTATATGAGCTAAGTGGCGCCCAGGCTCATAATAATCCTGCCTCTAATGCAAACAGATAATTGCTTTGTGAAAGACCACGAGCCTCACGTTCATTTCTTCTGTGTGATTCCATTAACAGGTCTCTATGGCTCTGACTGATGATGCTTTTTAATGCGGTTGTTAATTCTGTACTCAGTTTTTCTTCCTCATTATTTCCCACAGAGCTGTGCTGGTAGAAAACATCCCAGATGACATCTCCTTCTTAGACAACGCTACATCCCACCTCCCTCTCTCAGCGGGTCTGTTCAGCTTACTGGACCGGGCTATCCGGGTCGTAGAGATAGTTTCCCCGCTGTGGCTCCTCAACTCGTCCGATTATGAATCCAGCTTCCAGCCGGCTGCCAGACAGGTGAAACCAGGGCAAGCCTACAGAGACTGACTCTGCAGGAGATGTGATGCTTATACAAACTTTCTGTCCTACCTTTTAAATCAGTCCTCTTAGTGTCGTTGTCTCCACAATAACCAGAATTGTAAGAAGAACTTACAGGATATCTACACCTACAAATGATCACAGTAACTGTTCTTTTAGAATTGCATGTGCTGGTAAAATACTGCTCTGAACTATTTTGAACTAGGCTGCTTCAATTCTGCTTTTCATTTTGGATGTGTGTTATTGACAGTAGCCTGGAGGGCTGGCCAGGCTTTGTGCACCCACACACACACACACACACACACACAGTTTGTTTTAAAAAATAGAGGATGTCCACACTAATGAAAGCCTCAAGCTGCTGATTAGAGAGTAATAGCTTCTTTCAGAGGCCTCAGGGCAGAGAGAGGAGCTAATGGCCTTTCAGCCAGCAGCTCTGCTGCCAGAAAAGACGCCTCATTTGGAGGCTGGAGCAGAAAATGTAACCTGTAAAAGTTGCTGGGAGTAGAACTAAAGATGCTCTTGTAGCAGGAAAGTGCACAGTTAATCGGTCTATTTGTTCTCCATAAATACTGTAAACATTGTGCATTCTGGAAAATGTTTTTAACACCATGAAGAGGCATAAGGATTATCATCAGTTGATGTTTTGTGAGACCACTTTCGCTCAATCTGAAGTTGCAAAGTTTTCTTCACAAATGCTGCAAAGCAAACTTGACTGTTGTTAGACTTTTTCTTCTAATATTTAGAAGCTTAGGGGTTTGTGAACACCACAGGTTCAGGTATCTATTGTACACTCTGAAGGTGCACTTTTTCAGATGTTCTGACTGCAATTGAAATATGGAACTCTCCTAGCAAAGGCTGAAACATCCCTGACGACATCAGAACTTGAACTGAATATTGGACACATCTTCCAGATATTAAAATATGCCCATTCTATTAAATTCACGTCTCAATTGATCGTCTGCTTGATCAAAGCAATAAAGAAACTAGTCATCACCAGTTGTGTCTGCACACAATCTGGGGACCTCTGGGGAGTGTAACACAAAAGTACCACATAACTGGTTGCTGATGCCACATCATTAAAGAACATCTAGAGTGCATGAGGCTCATGTGACAGCAGAGGTTGTGTGATGTGTCTCCCTCAGGGTAAGGCTCTGCTGGCCCGGCTGCAGGGGCTGAAAGCTCGGGGGATCCAGCTGAAGATCTCCAGCGGGATCATCAACTCGACTGAGCTCGACACACTCGCCAAATACAGTCAGCTCTCACTCTCACTGTGTTACACATTCTGTGTGTGTGCTTAGCTCTGCCTGTTTAGTCTTGTACTCCCCCTGTTTGTCCTGTCTATCCCTTCATCTGTCATCTACTTGTTGATACCTCCTTTAAGTCTCACATGTAACTAGCCTTCTTTGTCTTGCTGCCTTTTTTGTTTTACTTGATCTCCGTTTCTCTCTCACTCTCCATGTCTAGATGCTGACATCCACTACGTGAACATGACAGCGCTGACCAAAGGCCACCTCCTCTCCTCCTTCTGGGTGGTCGACAGGAGACATATCTACATCGGCAGCGGCAGCATGGACTGGAGATCATTGGCCACGGTATTGAAGATCCACCACACATCACAGCACACACATGCTCCCTCGCACTTATTTATATTCATGCAAAAATAGAGGCTGTGCAAGAGATGTTTTAGGATTTGCAATTTCCTTATCCCATTCCAGAAAATGCAACACAAGTTATGCAAATTATAAATCACAATCTGTTCTATCATTTTGAATCTGACAGATTAACGCAAGATTTAATTTCATCACAAGTTCTCCATGACTGCGTATAATGATTTGATCATCTTCCACTGGCTCTGACCCAAAACAACAGCATTTAAGTTCCTTTCCTTCTTTTCATTTGAAATCACTTACAGCACGATCGTGATCCTGGGTTAATTAATTTGGCAAATAGTCAGACTTTATTTACATAAGTCTTGACTTTGAGTAATTACCCAACTTAAATGTTTACAGTTGCCCAAACAGTGGCACTTTTTCAATGGTATATTGTCTTTTTCTGTATATGAGATTCAGTTCATATTGTTGTGGACTTCCATAGTGTCACGGTCACTGGTGCTGGAAAAGGAGAACCCAAAAGCATGACAATCAGGCAGGCAAGTTGAAAGGGAAGATCCGTTTATTCAGTCCAAAAAACCGGCAGAGTCAAAACCGGGAGATCAGTCAATCAGGCAAACAAATCCGACAAGGGGCAGGCAGGTATCCGAAGTCCAATAAGGCAAAACAGGGTCAGCACTAGAAGGCAGAATAGAAAATACTGGAAAGCTTGGCAAAAATACACACAAGACAATCTGGCAGGGATCAAGTGAAAATGACTAGAATATATACTGAGGGACTAATGACCAAATGGACTGCAGGTGAGGAGATGGGCGGGGAAAACCAGGTGAGGGAAATGAGATGATTGCATGGCAGGGAAGAAAGGCAGGATCTGAAATGACAGGAGAGTTAGTGATAAGACATGAACCAAATAAGAAAAAACAAACTAAGAGTTAGTGTAACTACGTTACACATACAGATCCAAAATCAGTCACAGGTTTCCTTGCTAACTAGGAGCTATTGGCTGCACGTGTGATTTTCTCTCTCGGCTGAGTGGCTATATTCGGAGGTTGGGGTTTCCCTGTTCACTTGGGTTTTTGTCTCCAGAGGGTCAACACCATAAGTTGGCTTTATGTGCTTTCTGTTCTCAGTGAACGTTTGAATTGAGTGTGTTTAAAGCGGTATTGTTCTTTTGCCCAGTTCCTGTCCCCATTCATTTTGTTCCCCGCCCCTGTCCTGTGACTCCCACTACTCCTTTATTTTGGGTCCAAGCTTTTAGTTCGTGTATCATTTTGATAGAATCAGTGGGTGGCTGCGGGGAGTTTTATTCCCACCGCCATCTTTTAGAAACCAAAAAGGCCCATTTTGCTTTGACCCTTTTTGAAAGTCCAGTGTGTTTGTCTGGGGAAATGTAACAATATGTACTGAACAAGAATATTAATGCTTTTGATTTTACTCCCATTTTTTTATGAGTTGAAATTTGAAACTTTCTGTGAGGAAAACAAGGAGCTTTTGAAGGAGCGTGAAATTGGCCCGCTTGTTCATTTCACAACCATAAGCGGTCTTCAAAGTCGGCTGCAAACAAACTTACGTCAGGACCTCCTTATTCAGTTTCTGTACCTGTGAGATCAGAGACCAATCACCAGAACATCTCATTGCCTTTATTTGATAGGACGGTTGGTGGAGTCGGAAAGGAGGAAGAGAGAGCGGGGATAACGTGCAGCAAAGGGTCGAGGGTCGTAGTTGAATCCGGGGCCGCTGCAGCGAGGGCTGTGCCTCTATACATGGGGCGGCGCCTTAACTGCTGAGCTAAACCAGCACGTCTAGAATGCCTTTTATTGTGACCTGCCAAAAGGCATATCTGTGTAATATAACGTTGTTTAATCAGCCGTCTGTATAAGCCAAACAAAGATGTGCTCATTAACGCACACTCATTTCTGAAGAATTAAGCATGAAATATTGGAGAGAAAAAAAGGTGATGTAGCTTAAATGACATGTTCTACATATTTACATAAACGTTTGTGTAAATGTTCTGAAACCTATAAAACACATCAGAAAGGTGTAGAAGTAGGAGTGGATGCATGAGGTTGTTGATTGGGGGCATGTAAGGTTGAGTTGCATGCAAAACTACACAGTGGCCATTCTTTCATCTTCTTCAAAGCTGAGTGTCTTGCATGGTTCATTAAAGCGTGGAGCCCTTTCTTAGGAATCTCTGGACTCCCAGAGATACAATGGGCCTTGATTTGGGAGCATGAATTTTAGGGACCTCAAGGTGGCTTCCATGAATCAAAACTTAGGACTCTTTTTTTATGCATCCTGAAATAATACTTTACTTATTCAAATTTCTACATGCGAAATCATACATTCGAAGATTTATTAGAAATACTTTGCTCACGTAAAGACTGCAGGGGGAGAATGAATGTGTGGAGTGAAGGAGAGAAAGACGGCAATTTGGAAGGAACAAGCTGAGTCCCTGAATTGGAGAAGAGAGCCTCTTGGAAATCAAAAAACAGCTGAGAGCAAAGAAGAGAAAATTAAAAACAGAGAGAACAATCACTCTGTGTCTGTTCATGCGATGATGGCAGAGGGTCTGTAATTGCATGCTGACAATTTGGCTTGACAAGGGGTGCTTTTGTTGGTGGATGGATGTATAAAAATATTAAATAACAGACAGGAAATTGGATGGTAGGTTAATGTGTAGCTGTTTAGTTAATAATACTAATAAAGATGTTGTAATGTAAAGGTTGGTTGTCTCCATGTGTTCTAACTGAGATTGTGTTTGCTCCCCAGAGGAAGGAGCTGGGTGTGCTGGTGTACAACTGCAGCTGTTTGGCTCTGGACCTCCACAAAGTGTTCAGCCTCTACTGGGGGCTCCAGTACAAAGACTTCATCCCCTCCTTCTGGTCCAAGCGCCTCTTTGCTCTCTTCAACAGGGACGAACCTCTGGAGCTCAGTCTCAACAGCACAAAGGCTCAGGCCTACGTCTCCGTGAGTAACATTCAAATGATTGTTTTCTCCTATTTTGCATCGAAAGGAGCCAGTTGAGGTGGTTCGGGCACCAGTCCAACCGGGAGGAGACCCCGGGGCAGACCTAGAGCTCGCTGGAGGGATTATATATCCCGTCTGGCCTGGGAATGCCTCGGCATCCCCCAGGAGGAGCTGGAAAATGTTGCTGGGGAGAGGGACGCCTGGGTCACCTTGCTGAGCCTGCTGCCACCGCGACCCGGCCCCGAATAAGCGGAAGATAATGGATGGATGTTTTCTCCTAGCAGTGCTCTTTCTATGTAGCCTTTCCAAGTGGAATAACTTACATGGCATTTAGAACTGAAGAAGAAGGCTTGTATAAGCTTTAGTGATGCTAAGGGTAAATTTATCCTTAAAAACATGTCGATTTCCTGACTCTCCTTTCTGACTCTGAAACCACTTGTTATTCATCAAAGTCGTACTTCCCAGAGTCAAGAAAGTCCAGAAAGTATCCATATTAGATTTGCCTTCCATTACTTACACTCAAAGGATGTTACATATAATTTGCGGCTCACATGTTTCAGTGTCATTTCATTTGAAACAGGATGCTAGAGCAGACACTGCTCCTCTTCATGGCACTGCAATGGAGAAGAACCAGCTGCGTTTCCATCGGGCCTGCTACTGAAATGTTTCACAGAGGATATTTTTAACCATCATAGCAGTGTAATAACATTAATATTGACTCTATGCCATTTAAGTAAGCTTGTTTCAGAGCTCTGACGTTGTTTATACTGGGTCACTGGCGCACAAATGGATTTCAGCCAATGTTAATGTTAACGTGCGTTTTCTGTAAACAAAACTCTAAATATCCACTGACATGGTTTACCACATCTGTGTCTGATATCACTTTCACTATTCCTACACAACAAACACTCAGTGTTTTACTCTGGGGCGAGCAGTAAATTTGTGATGCTTATGAAGCTTCATTATATTGCCTCATCGTAGTTAAAGTTTGACTATCACCGAGGGCACCGGGTCAGAATGCATCAGCCTGGAAACTTCGGGTAATTTTAACAAAGGTTTATTTCTTCAAAGTAAAGTGGCTGGGGGAACAAAACACACATGGGATGCATTACTAATCAGAAAGACAAGGAACACAATATTAGAACTTTAAACAATACATCAAATACGCACTTGTCTGTTCATAAAATAAGGATAAATAAAGATCTAAAATAAAGAGAAATTATTATGGAAAAAACACCTCTTACCATCTGCTGCCCCATGTGAAGGTGAAAGAGCGCAGTCTTTAAATAAGGAGTGATGGGTGAACTAAATCAGACTAACGAGGAGTGACAGAGTGCAAACAACAGCAGTGGCCCAATCCCAATCTCCACCCTAAAGCCTAAGCACTGAACCCTCACAGACTTTAATGGTGTCAGGCGTGCAGTGCTTGAGACCGTGAGGGTTTGAGAACTGCGTAAAAATGAGGAATGGGAAACACTATCATGGCATCACACGCTGCCTGGAAACCAGAGCGGCCATTAAATCGAATAAGACAAAACATACAGTGTTTACGTATTTTAACAAACTCTCAGAAGTCAGAAAGGCATTATTCACTTGTCTGTTAATCGTTTGCGAATATTTAATTGTTGTCACTTACAGATTCAACGTATTTGCAGTTCCCGTCACCGTCCATGCTCGCATTGTTTACATTTTTTTTCTTTCAAACTGTATTGAATACTACTTCAATGTACGAAGACAATCTTGTTTGTTTACGTCACCAAGTTCGCTGTGAACTCTGGGTAAGTCCCACAGGACAGTCTGCAGATGTGCGGACTCACGGAAAGTCTGTAATTTGGAGTTGAAAAGTCTGCATCAGAGCCCTCACGCACTCAGTGATTTGACACTCACACGTACCAGGAACGCACCTCAGTCTGTGAGTCTGTGAGTGTGGCTGTGTATTGGCTGTGTTCGAAATGCCGTACTATATACTACATGCTATATACTGCATACTGCGTTCAGTGGTAGTATGTTGTAGTAGTAGTATGTATGGTTGTGCATCATCTCCTCACCCATCACAAACACTTATTGTCATCTCTCCTCTCATGACAGAGCTCCCCAGATGTTTTCATCCCCAAAGATCGCAGCAGTGATCTTGAAGCCATTTCCAGAGTCATCCAGGAGGCGCGCCATTTTATTTACATCTCCATCATCGACTACCTGCCCCTCCTCAGCAGCAACGCTCGCAGGTTAGACCCACTGTGCCCCTGTTGGAGAGGCTTTCTCTGGATTGATATGACCGGCACTTATCATCAAAAGCTAGGATGCCTTGACTTTGAATGAAGTAATTAAACTCTGTGTCCATCTGGCTGTAAGCCCACATTTCTGTGTGTGTCTTTGCCAAGGTACTGGTCTCGTATCGACGGTCTTATCCGGGAGGCTCTGATCCTGAGGAAGGTCCGCGTTCGTCTGCTGATAAGTTGCTGGGAAAGAACTCACCCACTTACTTTCAACTTCATCTGGTCCCTGAGGAGTTTGTGCATGGAGCAGGCCAACTGCTCACTGGAAGCTGTAAGTACAAGGCCACTATGTACTACTTGCAACTGGATAGATACATTCTATCAATACTAAAACCACTAATGTGTGTGTGTGTGTGTGTGTGTGTGTGTGTGTAGAAGTTCTTCAGCCCCAGAGTTCAGAGGGACGGCACGCTGCAGGGAGTAAACCACAACAGGTTCATGGTGACAGAACGAGCCATTTATTTAGGTGAGCTCATCGACTAGACTTTAACAATGTGTCCTATATGCTTCTGCTCACCTCCTGCAGATCATAGTTTGCTTAAAAGAAATGCTCAGCTCTTTAGAAAGTATGGTAACTTCTTTACAAGAGTGGGACAAGACGATCGATACCACTCTTGTTTTTAAAGTAGAGAGCAAAGGCCAAGAGGAGATTAGCCTATCTTAGCATTAAGTCTGGAAGCAGGTGGAAAATGATAGTCTGGCTCTCTAAAAAGGTCAAAATACATCAACCACCATCATCAAATTACTATTTGTATTCTCTTGCATAGCCTAATCTCCACACTTTGCTTAAAAACTCTGGGTTGTTGGTATCTTTACACCAATCACAGCTGTGTTGGGATGGATGCAGGATGCAACTCTGCCCTTGCATAAACTGTAGATAAGGCCTCGTGTCCACATAGCGCCTTTTTCTGTCAGAAAAGCACGGGCAGGGCGCTGGGATGAAGCGCTCGTGCAGTGAGGAAAACGCGTAGGGCGATAAAAGCTCACCACCTACCAGCAACATTCAGTGCCCGGCCGATCTGTTCCCACAAATGGGCTTTTCGGGGCTCCGGGTAAATCCAAAACAAGTTGCTCCTCCATGTTTGGTGGTAACCAGGGTGACGAGTGGCGCCCCATCTGATTGGTTGCCTGAAAACAGTGGCAGTGACAAAACCAGCACCTTTCTGAAAAGTTCAGAGATTGTCAACTTGAAGCATTCGGAGCAGCCGCATAAAAAAAGGCGGAGCTTTGTCCTCATTGGGAAGAATTTAAAAAAGAAGCTGGCTCTCAGAAAAAGGCGCTATGTGGACACAGGGCCTGAGGAAGTTGTTTTGGTTTAAAATTTGCGGTAGAGGATGCAAGCACTGGAATTTAAATGGCTAACTCACTGAAGAATTAACAGGCTTTTATTTTTGCAGGATCCGACTCTTTGTCAACCTTGCTTTTATACTGCATGCAGGTTGCTAGCTTAGAGGTGATTACTGCTTAACGTAAAGACTGTGATTTCTGAAAACAGTAACACAGAGAGAGCTCTATGGAAAGAGAATTCTGTCTAAAATTGTCAGCCCATGACATGATTATAAGTACAGTCTACATCTGGTGATTCAGGCTACTTGACAAACAAAGCATCTACCTTGTACTTCAGGGAGACACAAGCTCCCAAAAGAACACCACCAATTGTAGCTTTTACATTAATGTCCTTGTATGGATTAATCAATCAAGAAATAAGGTTTTCATTAGTGACCTTTAGAAGTGCTGATAGTCATATTTTTGAAGTGCGGAAAGAGCTAAGCTAGCTGTTTCAATTTGCTTTACATGTTTATGCTTAGCTAAGCTAATCACCTCCCGTGTCCAGCTCTATACTTAACGCACAGACAAGAAAGTGGTATCGATCTTCGTATCATCTAGCTCTCAGTGAGAAAGCGAAGCATTGGACAGTGATTCCTCTAAAAAATGTATTTTCTCAAGGCAACGTTACAAAGCAGTATGACCTTGTCGTTAAGGTCTTCGATGTGCTACAAGATATTTATGACGTAAAACACAAACGTCTTTGTTCCCCCCTCTGTGTCCTGACAGGCAACCTTGACTGGGTGGGGAATGAGTTTGCCTTTAATGCCGGAGTGGGCCTGGTGATCAGTCAGCCAGAGGGCGTCGAGGAGAAGAACTCTACAGTGGTGGAGCAGCTACGAGCCGCGTTCGAGAGGGATTGGTTCTCACGGTACACACGCTCACTGCAGGCCAATAAGATCCCCGTCTGCAACAAGCACCAGATCAACAGGCTGGTGCCAGTCAAAGCCAGCCACTTAGACAATGGACCAGTGCCTATCAGAACAGGCCACCACGATAACGCACCTGCTCCAATGAGAAACAATCACAAGGACGACAGACAGAGGCCGGTTAAAACAAGGCACCATGACGACAGACTGAGCCAAGTCAGTACCACCAATGGACTAGTGCCGATTATGGAGAATTACCAAGAGAGGGGACGAGACAAAATAAATCACCTTGATAACAGACAGGTGCAAATCAAAGATAATCACCATGACAATCCAATGGATCCACCCAGTCAGTCAGCCGAGAGCAGCGGCAGCAGAGAGATCTACAACGGATCCCTGTGACCACCAAATGTCATACATTCCTTTTCACTGACGTGTGTTTGGAGAACTGCTCTCTTCCAGGAACAATAGACACACTGGGTCTTGTAGCATTTAATTATTTTGAAGAAAAAACTCTGGTTTGAAGGACCTGAAAATGTGGACAAAAGAACTCAGGAAGGAGGACGGTCTGGCACTTTGATGGACTTTTTATGAAGAGAAACCAAAACATATTGGTAGAAGAAACACTGATTAGTACACTGTACACTTATTTAACTTTTTTTCTCTTCCTCTTGAGTGCTCTCAGGCAAAGGCAGCGGAAGAAATCTTATTGATTGCCTAATTATTGTTTGTCAATGAAGTATTAATTTATTACCCTTTAAAAGGGGGAGAAGACACCTGCAGAGATTCGATCCCATGCAGCCCATGTAGCCACACTAGCTACATTTAGCATTAAAGTTTCACTCCAGTGTAATGAACGATTTACTCCACAGCTTTTATGTTGTGGATCTCAGAAATGCATTGGACTCATTGGCCGCCTGTAAATAGTTAAGTGCATCTTCTAATTTGCACCACTGACTGTATTTAAGAAGCAGACGTAGCAACAATGATGTAAGCGATTTTGTTAATGCACAACCATTTGGAAGCCTCAACTATGGCTCTTTGGTCGTGGCCATATTGTTGCTTTTGGAGCCAATGCTACCACAACGGCTAGCACAAGCTAGCAATTAAGATGCTCCTTAGATTTCCTTTCAGTAGAACGAAAGCTTAGCAACATATTTTAAAGGTCACAACGATAACATCTTGTCGGTCACAATTCAGCCTAAAGCATGCCCTGCTTTATTGTCTATTATACAACAGTTACGTCCGACCAAGTAATCCGATTGGATCACAGGCATTCCATTAGTGTTAATATAGAGAATAACATCACTGGGACTTTTCACTGGGATGTATCACTTCGCCTCAGCCAGGTGTTCTAAATACTGTTAATTAACATTACAGCAGACAGTTTTTGTCTGTATCAATCGAGCTGGTACCTCTGAATCCCACAGCAGACTCTTATTTCACTGGTGATCAATTAAAACATTCAGATAAATGTAAATGATAAAAAAAACAGCTGATCTGTAGTAACCTGTAGACACAGAATGCAGGAGAATGTTTGAGTTGCTTGGCAACAGAAGTCCAGTGTCAGTTAAGTTGTGGAGCAAAAAGAAATCTGTTGTCTATTGCAATTTTTTCCTGCTATTTGCTGCTTGTGTAACTGTTGTTTAAAAGCAATATCACACTCGAGGTTGTGATGTTATACTGAATATCATCATGGCTGTGATTACCTGCAGTCTCATGCCTAAGGCCAAATCACAACTGTGATGATATTCAGTACAACATCTCTCCCTCTCATGTGATATCGTCTAACAGGGCCATAATGAACTAAATTAGCATAATTCTATATTGAAAAAGACCAGATTATATTAAGAACATTACCCTATTAAGACCAAAGTCACATTAGGAAAGTGTATACTGAAGTAATTACAGACTTCTTCTGTAGAGTCACCCCCTGCTGGCCATGAAAAGGAGTCGGTTTAAATGCACTTCCACATTGGCTTTCATTTTCAGACCCTGAAGCTACTTCTACTTGTTATATACGATCTATCATTTGCATTCTTAAAAAGGCAAACTTATTTATAACAACATATAACGGAACAAGATCCTCGTTCCTCTCCTTCAGGGAACAGAAGTTATAGTTATAACATTTTGTTCCCTTTCAGTCGATTCACTCGGCACAACACATATAGTATGAGATTTCACTCACTGTATGTGTTTTACCAAGTGAAACGACTGAAAGGGAACTTCAGATGTTCATCCCAGACAAAACCAACCTGAAATCTTAAATATGACAAACAAACTAATGTGGCCCTACCGCATAATTCATCATTATTCAATTATACCCAAATAAAAGATGAAAATCCCCTGACTGAAACAGCTGAAGACTTGTGGCTCCAAAGACAGCGATCATGTCCACCATTTATTTATATCAATACCGTAAGCTTGAAACGCTGAACAGAGCGTGGTTACATAATCCAACAAGGGATTCATTATATATCTGTGTACAACAGGATGGTGTATGTTTTATTTTATGGAGGCCATAATTGGATTAGATGATGCTACTATTCTTCTCTGTTTATTATATAACACCAAACCTATAGTGGCCTGGAATTATCAATCAGTCGCCGCCATTGACAAACGACAGCCTCCATTAGTTTCAGAGGAAGGCAGGGATGTTTCCCTGGAGGTAAAGGAGGGCTATTGATCTGAAAGGCACCTTATAGATAATCATTCCAGTCTCAATATACAATTCTAAGAAAAGAAGAGGAACTGAATGATTACCTATAGTATTCTTACAAATGCAATGTTGTGACTTATTGAACAAATACTAAAGGAGCAGTTAGGAGAAGGGGCCAGAGGGTCTCTGCTGTCAGACAAATCAATACAATGAATTTTTAACAGAGCAGCTGCAATTGCAGCGGTTTAACCTGAAGGACGTGCTGGTCTGTAATGTCATGCCTGTGACTGAATATATATTACCTTTACCATGTTCCGGCTGGAGCTAAAAATACGTGTGTATCCTCGTCTGAAGGCGTGTTGCAACTTTCATTTGCATTTTGAATGATTGCATGAGTTTAAGACCTTTACACACTCTTTGCTGGGAGTTTTGTAACAATGCTTGTGGGTTTATAATATCGAAGCATTTTTTAACTACTGAAGCCATGAATCAAAGAAACAGGAGGACACTTCCAGAGAGAGCTACAGAGGGATTTCTTTATCAACTATATGCTCGGTATTAGGGTCAGTACTTTAACACGAAAGCAGCACAGGTGTGATCATTGTTGTACCTGAATTTACTTAGCAAAAAGAGCAATTGAATACTTTTATTTTGAAGTTGTTACTGTCAGAATGAAGCTGTAACAAGAAGGATTTAGAGCATAATACTATGTCGAGAGTATTTTAGATACAGTATTTGCGCCTGCTCTGTGTGTGCTACACGCCAAGTATCAGCAACTATAGGGAATAAGTCCTGTCATCTAGTTCCTTGTATACATATGTGCAGAGCAGACACATGCAGCTGATCCATAAATCAAACAGTTCAAAGTAAACAACATTGGACTGAACAACTGTAATCTGGCTGTGATGGTTAACTACTGCCATCTAGAGGACGTCATGAGGAGGAACGCTTCTTCTCACTTTATCTCCTGCAGTATGGCATGTTTGTTTTGTTTTTAAATCAGCCTTGAACAAACATAAATGTTTGTCCACAACTACTGTTTAAATATATGTCAGTTCTTTAACGCAGCCACGTGGGAATATATGTAATTTTGCTGCTATAGTTGGACTGGAATTCTTATTTTGTGGTAAAGGGAGGCTTAACAGATTACTGCTTCTATAAAAGCAACACATCTTATGCTCACACTATAGTATGTGAAGTTAATATACTCAAATGTAAAACAAGATTAATGTAAGAATAGTGTACTAATAGTTACATATTTTAAAGCAAAAACTTAAGAATACTTGCTGCTGTGTGTGTGCCAATCATCTATAAACTGATTTGACACTTCTATCAAGCAAACACAAGCATCTCTTTAATGTGTTTTCCCACACATATCTGCAGTACTTGAACACATCCCGTCTTGTAGAGCACTACATCAACACACTGTATTGCTTGTAATCTGACAGCTGGTCTGGAGTCAGAGTCGCTACCTGACGCTGCTATTATCTATGATGGTGTCACAGATGGTGTGGCAGGAGTGCTGCTAAAGCATCCTGCAACAAGGTATTTATGTCGATGACTTGTTCATCTATTTTAAAAGTCTTTGGATATTTAAAAACGAGGACTATTTTTCAGTTAGCAGGGAACAGGACTACACCTTCAAAGGCACATTTTCAGTGTAGACGTATAGTCGCCCTGACACACAGAACACACAGTTTACAGATGCCAAGGTTTTAAATCAGCTAAGGTTTACAATCTGCTAAAAGAAAATCATAAAGTCCAAGCAAAAAAAACAGTAAGGTTTTGTTTAACACTGTCTGTCTGTCCAGTGAGTTTAAAGAAAGTGGAGTACTTTACACTGAACTCTGTCAAAGATGTTGTTTCTGTTCACGTAAAGACAGAGGAACATGAAGCTCTGTGAGATGCTCTCTGTAAAAGCTTTTTAATGTCGCCTACCTTTATTTTGTTGAATATTCGGCATGACTGCTGCTTGCATGCCCTGCCTTTATGAACTGTGCACAGTAGAGCCTTTCTAGAGATAATGATAATAGTTAAATCTTATATACCTTTAAAAATCATAAAAGGAATGTATATTTATTGAATACTCTTGTTAATGCACACTACTGAATTATCTGATTGCAAAGTTTTTACTCTTAATAAAAAAAGACGTACTCTTTAGCTTTTTGTGTCAGTGTTTGTGTTTAAGCATAATTGGCTTTTGTTTTCTTATCACAAAGGTTGTTAATTAAAGCGCGGTGGCTTACCTCAGAAGTTAATCCTCAGTAGGCTACATCACTGCACTGTGGCTGTGAGTCGGGACCTACATGCACCCATATGCAGCCTACATGGAGTATTTAGGTTGCTACAGGAACATGTTGGCTGATTGCAGGCAGGGAAATTACAACTGATGTTCACTTCATTCACCTCTCCAGAGAACAGTTGTGCAGACTACGAGTTATAAATGACATCTGGCCACAACCACATGCACAGACATACAGTACGCTTTATTTGAATCCACTATTTTCTACAGAGTGGCATTAGTAGCCTAGTGTCTAAATATTCGCACCACTACTTGGCTATAGGCCTTGCCTGATCATGTAACAATAACATTGCTTGAATGTGAACTAGCTGTGAAAGCTTGCAAATAAAATACACAGGTAGTATGAAATGAAGTGAAGCTCTGAGCCTGCAGCAGAGATTCCAGAGGCTGCATGTGCCAGAGTTGTTATAGTTTTGAAATTTTCATTTGTATATATTTTTATTTAGTCTTTCATTTTGTTTTTTGATTTCAGTTAAGTTTTAGTTAGTTTTAAGAGTTCATAAGTAGTTTCATTTTTATTTTGAGGAATTGACTAGTTTTAGTTTAGTTTTTATTTAGTTTTTGTGTTAGTTTTAGTTTTCCTTGATTTAAAGAAGCTGAAAGGGGTAGGATGAAAGAATGCATGACATCAAATATGATTTTCTTTAGGCCTTTTTATTAGGCCAGTGTCTCTGGAGGTGTCAAACAGAGCAGGACAAAGTGGTAGCTATAGCAACCATAGAGTGAATCTAGGGGGAAAACGAAAGCTGATTTTACCTTCGATGCTATTTAGTTTAAGTTTGTGTTGCATTGGTCATTGTAGTTTTTATTTAGTTTTAGTCTTTAAGAAAATTGCAGTTTTTATTTTCATTTCACGTAACGAAATAACTTTTTCCACTGTTTGTTTAGTTTTAGTTTTCGTTAACTACAGTATAATAACCCTGGCTTGGGCTCGAGCTCCGGCAGTAGCGGAATGACGTAACTGTTACCTTAGCAACCGATTAGGCGTCACCACTCTGCTCTGCAAATTCATGAGTGCGCTTTTCTTGACGGATACTGTCCCGTCCCGCCAGGAGAGGAAAACATCCCGTGTAACGCGCTATGGGGACCCGTTTATAAAGGACAATAAACCAGATGTGTTTTCCCATCTGTCTGAGTTGGTGTAATTGTGGAGCTGGACGCGCCGACCTGAAGAACATCGCTGTGTTGCTGGTGCTGTTGTCGCTAACATTACCCAGCAGCAGCAGCCAACATGGCTGAGGATGACAGCGAGTGGGTTATTGAGAGCATCGTCGGCTACCTGGGCAGCCCGGAGTGGGTCATTCCTGTCACGGACTTTATGGAAAACAAATGCACAGGTAAAAACAGGCTGTCCACCGCTTTCAGCCGCGGACATGTGGCTATATAAAAGCCGTACATGGAGCTATAAACATTTAGCACTGTGGCTAAGCTAACTGCTGAGGCTAACTTGTGACTGCGATGTTTTTGTTGACTTAAAAGGTAATATATTTTTTACAGCTTTATAACTCTGCACATTAATTTACAAGCTCTTATTGCGAGTTCATCCGAATTTTTGAACATTTGCTTTGACGTTTAGTTACAAAGGACACTTAGATAATTAGCAAATCATGGCAGGGTAAAGTTATTTTTGTTATGAAAGCTAACTGAGCTAGGTAGAAACCTTAGCCAACAAAGAGGTCATGTGCTTTTTATGTGTTTTAACAGCCGAAATTAACCGAACTAATACACAAGTACGTGTTCAGTTAATAAATGTAAATACAGATAGAGTAAGGGGTGTTTATGATAAGTCTCTAACAGCAACTGTATGCTAAATTACTAACATTAATATCTTGTTGATTTTACCTTTTTTAGTTTTTGATGACGAGGATGAAAATAAGTTGTCATACACAGAAATCCATCTGCAATACAAGAAACTGGTGAGTACTGTCTTTGGTCCACATGTGTCAAACATGTAGCTGAATGCTGGGCATTTGCCTCATCTACATTACTCATTAGTGGCTTTACATTGCTGACTCATTCAACAGGTCTGAAGTAAGCTGCTTTTCTTTTGTAGGTGGAGAAGCTGTTAGATAATTACATGCAGGAGGTAGGCATCAACGAGCAACAGTTTCTGGAAGCATGCACCTCTCCTTTTGCCAAGTCCAAAACACTGCAGGTACGTTAATCTCCCTGTTGGCACAACACTGTCAGCCTTCAACTTAACCTGAATAGAGAATCAGGGCTGGGATTTGCTTACATAACAGCAGCTCTGCTGCTTATAAACTATTGAAAAGCATAGCTTTTCTCTGCTTGTTCTGTTACAGATTTGTAATTTCAGACAAATCAGCGAAATGAAAATCCACTTTATAACATGATTTGCAACCATGTTTATGTTTATAGCCAAAACTATATTTAGATCTGTTCAACCCAAACAGTGTGCTGCTGAATGTATATTACACTAAGCAGATGTCTAGCCTCCACAATGCCATATGCCAAGAAGTTCCAAGCAGACAAGTAGCAGATATACATCTGGGTTACTAATGTAATGCATGCTGTGTGGATATGTCAGGAATATCCTGGGATGTTTTAACTACCTAAAAGATGCCATAAGATTCTCCTAATCGTGTTGTTCCCCCTTTTAACATTTAGGCTTATATTTTGATGCCACGTGTCATCTATATGTATGTTGAGTTGATCTTATGGCACCCAAATTACAAATGTTTTGGTAAAATAGATAAGTGAGAAATGAGCTTTCCAGTGCTTCCATATCTTTTCCTTCAGAAAATCATGAAGGTCACATCTCTTCTTTGGTCTCATTATAGCTTTAAATGGTTTTATTATGTGACATCAATCTCTAATCTGTGAGGTATGTTGGTAATTTGCTTACAATAATGAAAGTTAAGGCAGTGATTAAGTGGGACGGACTGTGAAACTGATCAATTTAGCCTTTATCCCCATTCATCAGTGATGGTGGTGGAGGTAATACTCAGGTCAGTTGATGAGGCTTGGAAAGTAAACTTTCTGTTTGGTAAATCATTGGCACACAGGCAAATCAGTAATTGTCAACTCTGCTGCTGGTGCACTGAGAAGTACTCATGTTTGTTAGTGCATATTTATGCTTTTGTGTTGTGGTTAAAAGCTAAGTGTGATGTGGTTCTGTGTTTTAGTTTAACTGTTCACCCAGGCTGTTTTTGAGACGATCCATCTCAAAACAACATGAGGTTATAAACAAACATTATAAAGGTTCAGTCAGGATTTTAGAATAAAATTAGTTACAGTTAGTGACAATATTTCTGCCTATCAATAGATTTTCCTTGGCACTGATAATTGGTATTATGTCAATGGGCCTCATTGGCAGCGATCAACATCCGGAGTTCATTACAGTCCGCAAGAGACTTTGATCTCATTAATTAGCAAAAATAGTAGTAGTAATAGTTAAAGCCACAATAGCCTTCTTACCATGTTATTAAGAGTCTTATTCATATTAGGTAGCATCTAAAAGGTATTAGAGGTTAATTTCAATACCAATTCTAAAGATTGTCATTTAAGTTTGTGTAAACCTTCTTCATAAGGTTCTTGGGTGTGGTTATGCTCAGATATTTATTCAACACCAATCGTGGTTTTGAGTTTCCACCAAGGTTGTCTATTTTCTGCTGCAGGAGTTAAGTGAGGTTGATTGATGATCTATTTTAGGCGGCAGTTGTTGAGCATCACCACGGGGAGTCCAGTTCGGTAATAATACGGCACTAGTCGACGTAACAGAGGCATCATTTAGCTTTGCATTTATAGCTTTGAGAATGAATATCTATGCTAACATTGCTACCCGCTAACAATGGTATGGATAGCCTGGCATTTTGTAACTCACCAAGAGGTGTACAATGGAAAATAATAATCTTCAGATGGCCGGGTTCCTGCTTCCTCCTCTGATTCTGACTCAGATGACTTAAACATCCTGTTTAGAGCTGCACAACATTGACTGTCACATGTGCCATTGTTGTGTGCTAAATCAGGCAAATGTCTATCAAAACGTGATCTTCTACTCCAACAAACACCAACATTAGTTTTTTAAATTAGGTTTTGTAATAGTTGTGAATGTTTTTTTTCGCTCAGATTTTATTGGATGCTGTCAACTAGTACCATGAAGGCATTTTAAAATATGTTTAAATATGTTTACTACTAAGCTACATTTCCACAGGCTTTATTGCCTTCAAAGCTAGTCAGATTCTCAGCGATTAACAATAATAATCAGTTGCAAATGGTACTAGAATATATAAGAATATATAAGTCTTCATCTTTCGGAGTACCGGGGCCTTATTTTGCTAAATTGTTGCATTTAAGTTGCTTTTTTTATTAGAATTTCTTTTTGATGATATTCAAAACTCCACCCACTCTCAGAAACAGAGGCCATGAGAATTAACTGCTGTTTTTGAGTTTTGCACTTGGTACTCTGAGTAGTCTCAATGCATAATATAACTAGAGTTCCCCCTCAGGATGCTTGAAATGTCTCAATGACTGCGTGTGTACCACATCTATGAGAACTGTTTTTTGTAGGGCTTGGGCTGGTTTGGTTTATATAGCCATAGAAGAATCTTCTCACTCAGTATTGTGATGATTATGTCATCCAATAGTTATTGAACTCTACAATGGTATATAAATCAGAGAACAGTGAAAGTTGTTAGTGTGCTATATATACTGTTTGTTTCTGCAGACACAGACAGAGCATCGACACTAAGAACCTGGTGACACGATTTGTAGTTGGAACACTTAATATGTATTGAAGGGTGGTCACAAAGATTTGCATAGCATTAGCCAAGATGTTCTACAGACCTACAGACAGGAAGCTAATGTGAGAGATTAGGCCTAAGTGCTACTCTGTTTACAAACATATCTTACAGCTTAGCTTGGCTAAAGGTTAGTTTATTCTCTTCCTCTTCCCCTGTAACCCATGGGGTCCCTCAGGGACTCATCCTGGGGCCAGCTCTATTCTATTCTGTACATGCTCTTTTTAGGAAACATTACAAGAATTATAACACTTCATGTCAATTCTATGCTGATGATTCACAAGTGTATCTCTGACTAAAATGTATGGATTCCTTACAGCCTCTTCTGGACACATTAAAATAATGACAAAAACTGTCTTTATCTAAACAGTGGTTTGGAGTGGCTACAATGTTTTTTAATCTCTTATGTATTGTTTTTATTTTTTTAGTCTGTGTTTCAGCCAGTTATGGCTACAGATGACTTCCAGATGTTTCGCTCACTGATGGTCCAGAAGAACATGGAGCTGCAGCTTCAAGCGCTCAGGGTTATTAAAGAAAGAAATGGTATGCACACATACATAGTTCCCAAAGAGACACTTACAAACAGGACAACACTGCTGATATAGCTGCAAGTACAGTAACATGCCTCTCTGTGTGTGTGTTTGTAAAGGGGCCCTCCCAGAGTGTCTGACTGATGGTGTGGACGTGATGTCAGAGTTGCAGGAGCAAGAGATGAAAATCTTGCAGGAGGTTCTCAAGTAAGTAACGTGTTCTGTCTCTCTCTCTCTCTCTCTCTCTCTCTCTCTCTCTCTCTCTCTCACTCTCTCACTCTCTCTCTCTCTCTCTCTCTTCTCTGTGTGTTTATTAATTTACTTTTTACTAATTAAAAAGTCGATCTGACTTTATTCCTCATTATACTGGCCTGATATTCCTAGATTTCCTTTATGTGCACACTGGCCGTGTGTGTCCAGCTTTCCAGAAGCTCCTGCGCCTGCTCTCTAATGGGATTTTGCTGGCAGCCTGGCCAAGTAGAACACACTGAGTCTAATGGGACCGCAGTTAAGCTCCTTAGGGTTCAGCTAATTTAGGTTGGAGGGATTGACACTAAACAAGCAACTGAGGAAAAATAGTATTTTATCCCCTTTGTCTTACCAGAGTGCACTGGCTGCCTATCAGCATTGTACTCTCCTGCATTCTCCCTTAAATATACTGTCAATACAATGCTTCTCTGCAAGTGACTTCCTTATAAACACCTTAATGCACCATGGAGGAATTGTTCACCTTAGCCTCTGATTGCACATGAATTAACATGTGATGATAACATACCTTGAACACCTTAAGACGACTAATTGTTTGCCGTAATGGATTTTCAATCTCAAGCAATTTTCCGGTTTGCACGTTGACTTTCACGCGAAACTGCAGGAATAAACCCCAGTGATATTTGTGAGTTTGTATGAAAAGATAATGCACTTAAATTAGATCACTGACTGGGCTAAAACAAAATATATGTGTGTGTTTATGGCTTATTTGTTATAATTGTTGAAACTGTCTTTACATCCTGGAAGCAATCAATAGTTCAAATGCTTCAACAATGTCCTGCAATGATTGGATGCATGCTTACCTTCCATGTACCTGCACGCTTACCTGTGGCACTCGACCCTTGCTTTTATTACGCACGTCACGAACAGCCCTCTACAAGCTAAAGCTAACAAGGCAGTTGCACAAAAATGTCAGTTAAAGTACGTTTCATATGGCTTTGGCGTGGTTGGAAATCTTGCTTACTCCATACAGCTGTCGTGGATCAAATGTCTTTTGATGCCTTGAGTTAAAAGTGACATTGAAGTAATTGCTTTAGGCTTGATTGACAGTCTAAATGTATTGCTATCAGTATCTCAGTCAGTCCATTTGGATACAGGATTTCAAACAAGGCTAGAATACAACATTATTTTCATTCATTCAATAAGTGGGAAACGTGATCTATGCTGTTTATGTTTACTTTACGGCAGAATTTTAGTTCAGTGTCCAGTTTTATCACACATCTGTCTGTTAACTTGTTGCATTTGAACCTTACACCCTCCTTCAGCTGCTCTAACTACATGCTCTCTGTAAACTGACTGGTGGATGCTTTGGTGGAAGTCTCCATTAAGGCAGTTTAAGTTGCTGAGTAAATCAAATTAAAGGATCTGTGTGTGGTGCCCTGGTGATCCCTGTGAGCAAGCTAGGCCACAGCATGGTTAACAGCTACCTGGACAATGGAATCTGCTTTACTGCAGATTAACTAGGCTTTTATTACATCTGGGCTACTGATCTTACGCTGAGACGATGCTGAAGAGCATGACCAATTAGAAAACGCAATGCTTGTAAAGAATTATTTTAGGGGTCAAATTTATGCACATTTATTCAATCAATCAATCAATTAATTTTATTTGTATAGCGCCAAATCATAACCAGAGTTATCTCAAGACACTTTACAAAAAGAGCAGGTCTAGACAGAGTCTTTGTTATGTTATGTTATTGTCAGTTTTATGTTTTAGACACGTTTAGCCCTGGATCGAATTTCCTTGTGAACACTTTCCTTTTTATCTTCTACCGCAGAAAGTCAAAGGAGGAGTATGAGGAGGAAATGTCCAGGAGGTTGCTGTTAGATGAAGAGGTTGGATCCACCTCCAGCAGCTGCTCTGATAAGCCAATGGCAGAAAGCAGGATAGCCCATAATGCCACGTCTGCTCCCAGCCAGCAAAGCAACACTGCCAAGGTAAGGCATCACGAGATCATGAGCTCTTGGAGCCAAGCAGAGCTTTTGGACAAGCCCAAATGTGGAACGTCATAGAAGCTTGTTGTAGGAGCCCTGGGCGGCTTTGCAAGCAACAAGAAACGTGATATAAAAGTGTAAACCTGCAGCTGTTACAGTTGTTTGATCTCCTATGTTTTTTTTAACAGCTCAGACTTTTTGCATGTAACGTCTTTAAGCTTCATCTCTGTGACACTGTTTCCAATGTGCTATTTATTCCATGCAAAGGCCAAAACCAAGAGTAATGGTGACACCAGCAGCAGTAATGGTCACCACCTCCCAGTAGTGAACGGACACACTGAATCAAATCTGGTAACTGAAACACCATCTAGCAAGATTTTAACCAGTGATGCAGTGACTGCCCAATCTAAGGATGCATTAATATCAGTCCTATTTAATTCTGCCTGACTGTCAGAGGCTGGGCTTTAGCACTGGATATAATATAATCCGTCTAACCTACACGTAGGTCGAGTATATTACATCAACAAAGTCACATGGATGGGATGGGATGGGATGACGCAGGGCATACGTTACAAGCCCCCGTCATCACAAAAGATGTCCCTTTGAATCTCTGGATGATCTGCGGATGATCTTCTAATGATCTGCAGGTAATCTGCGGATAAAGGTTGAGTGTTGGAGAAGGATAGCTGACGGCTTTTCGCTAGGAGCCCTGCTACCTACGGTTGGAGCTACGTGTTCGTCCTCTAAGGGCTGCGAGAACACACTAACTAGATTCTAATGACTGTATTGTTAATACGGTGGAAGATCAAGTTTATTTTGTCAGATTTTTGGCACTGCAGACCTGCTCGTGTAAACAGAGATTTTTCCTGATACCAAAATGTACTAGTGATACACTAGTATTGGCATCATATTCAAAAGTGTTAGTGCATCCTGAGGGCAGATAGTCACTTGTCACTTCATTCCCTGCATAGAAAGTTGGTCATGTGGTAGCTTTGTAGTTTTAAACCTTTTAAATGATGTGCCTGTGTAGTATCAGTAGATTAGTTTGCCTGCAGTCTTTATGCTTAGACATTTAGATGCAATTTACACACAGAGTTAGTCCCCAGTAAGGAACTTCCCTGATCAGTTTTAACCAATCAGTGCCGAATTCCATAAACATGCTTATTTTCCCTTGTGTAAAGTATTGCCCTGCACTCAGAGGCTCAATGCGGAGGGTTGCATTAAGGTTGTCTACTAGCTACATTTTTAGAGTTAGGCTGAGAAGTGTTGCATCATGCATAGTGATCTGTGGGTTTTTCCTGTCCTGCAAAGTGTTTTGTTACCCCTCCTCCTCTTCAGTCGCCATAAAATCACACACTGTCTTGTGTTCATTACAAAATGTCACTTCTAGGACTGGTATGGATCTCTGAGTTTTCTTCAGAGGAAAATAGTTACTAGGGACCTTGTTTTAACACATAAGGGAATGCTGAGAAGTGCGATATGTATTAATTCATGGGGATCTATCCCTCCAGGTCAATGGAAAACCTCTCAAAAACGAAGAAAGCAAGACAGCTGCTCCAGGAAGTGCCGCTAAAAGCAGCTCCACATCCAAACCCAAACCAGGTAACTCCGAACAACTTTAACAACTTTAAGTTTTCCTCATTTTCTGTCATTAAAACTTCTCACTTGGTTTGATGGATTTCTAATAAACTGGGAAAACCTTGAATAAATCCAAATTATAATTTTCAAAGTCTTAATAACCCCTTAAAAAAGAGGGTTACAAGAAATGCATCATTGATGCCCCAAGTGGAGATGAATGTTTTTATTGTTTGTATTTTAAGAGAGCCAAATGAGTAGTCACACTAACATTATATTATTTCTAGTGTTGCTATAAATAAATACATATTTTGCAGCATTATTTATTTTTTTCACACTCAACTAACCTTAAAAAGCTGCTACTTACCAGACTGATGTAAATCTGTGTGTGCAGATTGTGGCACTAACGGTGTGGAGTCCAGAGTCCTTCCAGCAGTGAGAGCTTCAGTAAAGTCCTGTGAACCCTCCGTCAGCCTCACTCCTGACTCCAAGCAGCAGAGCAGCAGCAGCCCGACTGCAGCCGAGTCGTGGCTGGAGGAGGCACACAAGGAGGCCGGTTTCTCTAAGCCGTATACTGTGAGTCTGGGAGCTGCTTCATACATATGCAGTCTGTGAGACGAGTATGTTTCATGTGTTTTATAGTGCTTGGTGTCCTGCACATGCTAAATCTGGTTGTTACAGTAAGATTTGTCTCTCCCTTACCTCCTCCTCCCCGCAGGAGTTAACAGTGTCTCAGCAGGAGCAGCTCCAGCAGAGGGCGACATATCTGCGTCAGCAGCGGGACAAGCTCCATGCACTGAAGAAAGAACAGCAGAAAACCAAGCAGACGACCACACCAGAGGAGGCACCCGCCACAACAACAACCACCTCCACCACCAACACCACCCCGGTAACTACAGCATGCCCCTGTCCTTCTTTATACTTTCCTTCACAAAGAGGTCAAAGGTCAGGACCAGCCACCTAACTGTTAGAGGACAATTTTGTTAGCTTAAGAACATGCAGCAGAACATTAATTCATGTGTAAACATATTTAACTATTGACTATAAATTATTTGACTTTCAATTAAGATATATTTGTGAATATAAGAAAAACATTTAGTCAACATTCAGCCTGCGTTTGGCAGGTAGCAGATGCTAATTTTGTTCCCTCTATTGGCCCACTACAGTTATCAATAGTCGTTATAATAATACAGATAATTTCAGGTTAAGGCTGGTGGAAAGTTCTCACAGTTGACACATTGCACCACAACCTTATTGTTTGCCATCTTTTTCATTTGGGTCATGTATGATTTTTTTATACTGAAGCCACGTTCTTGATTTTCATTAATCCACTTCTTCCTCATTCTTTGACCTCAAATCACCGTTCTGTTATTTATTTGATTTTTGTTCTTCATTTCCCTCTGCCCTGTATCTGACCTGGCCCGGCCTATCAGGAGGCCGTGGGGCATTCACAGAGGAATGGGGCCTGTACCCCTCCTCCTCCTTCTCTTCCTCTTCCTACTCCAGCACAACACTCTACTGCTAACTCCTCCAAACAGAAGGTGATCCATCAGCTGCTCCTGCCTGATGCGAACACGTGTGTTGCCTTGGTTCTGCTGTGTAGTGCTCTCTCTCCCCTTTGCTCTGTTGTGCTTGCGTACATTTAGTGAAATCTCCAGTCTCTATCCCTCAAGCATCATTTGATACTACTTTGAAACCCCCGAAAAATGGGCATAATAGGCAAACCCATGGTCCCCAAAACTGCTGCTTTTGCTTTTACCTCTGCCTTCATACAAGTGTTTGGTTGTATTCAAGGAGTCTGCTTTTTACTCCCTCCCTCACTATCTCCTCTGGCCTGTTGTTTACCCTCCTGCCTGGTCTGCTCTCTTTACACAGGAGATAACTGCAGAGGAGAGGAAGAAGCTGCAGAAGAGAAAACACCTGGCTGACAAGCTGAAAGAGGAAGTGATCAAGAAGTAACTTCCCTTTCCAACTGCAATATTCTCATTTATATCCAATCTGTGTATTCAGTTAATAAAACGTATGGCTTCCTTTAGCCTCCAGCAGAGGAGGCTTTTTTTTTCCAAAGATACATAGTATGAGGTCTTCCTTCTTCAGCGTTCTTTTCAATGCTGGCTACAGAGGAAGAAGGTGCATCTCTTTTTATATTTTGGATGTACCAGACCAGTACGCGTCAGTCTTCGCTCGTAAGAGACCGCGCAAGTATTGTAGGAACAAGTTAAGACAATGTCAGGCACACTGAAAAAGCACAAGGACGAGTCAGGCAACGCGCTGCAAATGTTCCGAGACTTCCTGATGGCTTTTACCTGATTTTTTTTTTTGGTAGACACGCCTGGGTAGTCTTTAAAGCACCCCTAATTGCCACTTGGTGGACTACATTTACTCTGATGACACTTTGGTGTGTCCAAGTTCTAGGTGCAGAATTTAAGGACTAGATAGAGCGCCCGAAAAAGGCTCACATTGGAATAAAGTTGTGTTCACAGCATGTAAAGTACTTGCTAAAAAAAACTACAATTTAGTGCTTCACTATTTATAGATGTATAAATGTTTATTATGCAACACTACTCTGGTCAGTAATTGTGCAAAACCATGATTCATAACCCTTTTTTCTGCTCACTATAAACTATTGACTATTATGTAGAGAACAGTGACTGAAGAAGGAATTATGGACACATCTCTGAGTCAAAGGGTTCATAAACAGAACAGCTGCTCTGGCTTTGTTTCAGTGAGTTAATGGTTAATGCTGGGGAGAGTCCTATGCTGAGGTGATGTAATGTTAGCCAACACAAGTGTAAAGTCTTGTTTTTGTTAGCATTCCCAGCAGGGCGAGTCAGCCAGTACATCGTAAAGCTGATAACACGATGTCAAAGAGCACTGTGGAGGTTGGAAGGATGATCGTGACGTCGTGTGTTCATAAAGGGGCCAAGAGAACAGTGTGGCGCTTTCTACGAGGAATGCAGTATTTCATGTATGCTGTTTATTAAATCACATTTTATAGAAACGACTTCAGACTCCATGTGTGTTTAACAACTGTTAGTTGTAGGTAGCTGGTCCCAGAATGATTGGGTTTTAAACTGGAAAAAAATGTGTTTGGAACTCTTTCCTGTGTACAAAATACTGTATGTCATTTTCAAGGTACAAAAACATGTCAAAGCACAGCGTAAAGTCCTTCTTTCTTATAACACAAGATAAGGCCAGAAGGTTTTCAGTTACAATTCCACTTGCTGTCTCACCAAAAACTGCTGAGGAGACAGTTTGGGAGATTTAATCAAACACAACCATCTGGACGCAAAATAAAAGTTCTGTATCAATTAGATTGATTGTAGCTCCAATTGCCAAATCAGTAAATTAAAACAAAGCTAGATTCACAAGTTCAAAGTCAGGGTCACATTTAATTTCAAAACTTATCAAATAAATTCATACAAATGTTAAGAATGGATAGTGGTAGTAAATGCACTTGGTACAAATTCATCAAGGGAGAGCAAAACAGTCATATTGTTGGGTGACGCTAACAGACGGGAGGAGAGGTCTTTCGCTGCTCTTGTACTAGTGAACTCCTGAAAAGTACATTGGCAATTATAGTCATGTGATCCAGCAGCTTCTTTAGCTAATTTTGATTCCCTTCCTCAGCTTCTCGATGTGCTTGTGGTGAAACCAGGAGAGAGGACACAACAGGAGAAATGTTTCAACCCGACACTGAAATGTCTCATAGCTGTCTGGCTTTGTTGAACTTGTGTGTGTTGGGCTTAAATCGTTTTATAACTACTGAAAACCGCTCGTGAAGTTAACATGTTTCAACTTATTTTGTATCCGCAGATGTTTTTTTTTTAAGGACAGGCCAAAGAAAACTCACTGCAATGATTCTTCATTCAGTAATACACGTGAGATGTTGATATGCACAGACAAGATGGGAAGCGTTTGTTTCTGATGGTAAATGAACTTTGAACCTGAGATCTGTCTGAGAGAAGGGTGCCAGGAGTGAAACCTCCTGAAAAAACAAACTGGTGTGCATCATAATGAGGCCACTAAAATCGACTGAAATACAAAACTCCAGACATCCTGAAAATGTTGGCTGCAAAAAGGACTTTACTGCAGTTTTAATACGTTGTTTTTAAAACCAGCATTTGCAACTTCTCTGCGTTTTACATTGAATCAAATGGACTGAACGGGTGAACAGTGACCCCACCTTTTGTGCAACAACAACAAAAATACACAGGTAGGTATCTCTCTCCCCTTTAAAAATCAGATCAGGGGCAAATGATTAAAAAGAAAAAAAAACATCTGTACAGTACTTTTTAACAAAGTCATGAAATACAGGATTTTCTGGCTAACGCAGTCCTGTGTGTGAGACGCTGCATGTGTTGTGTGTGTGAGCCTTGGTCATACTGACGCCATGGCTTCTGAAGGTTTGAGTCCTGCTCCTCTGGATCCGAGCCTCATTACTGCTGAGTTTTCATCCTGGTACTTCTTGTCACCTCCCTTTTCTCTTAACAGTTGTTTAATTCTTCCATGTCGCCTGAATCCTTCTACCCCTAAGTGAACAGTTCTGTGGCAGGGCGGCACACACTCTACTTCAGCCAGTCAAGCTTTTCTATCACTATGACGGCTAGTCCTGCTAGCCTGACTGGCCCGCTCAACAGTTCATACGCTGGCTGGTTGTGTTCTGGCCTCCTCTGTCTCTGGAGCTCATTGGTTCCTGTTCGAGAAGGATGGAGGGGAGAGTTCAAAATGAGGACATGTGAGGGGTCCCGTGGGCTTCCTGTAGTACCGCAGCTTCCTCGCTACTGTTGCTATAGCAACAGGGCAGAGTTGGGAACCGCCTTGGCACTGTTATTTCCACTGCAGCCTCTCTGGTCGGTACTTACGATGGTGGATGAAAACAGGAAGGTTGTTCGGAAGGAGGTCAGAACTGGGAGAGCAGGACAGTGAAAGAGGAGTTTGGAAAGGGTCAATGAGTTTCTCCTCAGGAGAAAGAAAGGAGAGTTTGTTGTCTCCGAGAGGAGGCTGTCGGTGAAAGGAAGAGGTAAAATCATCGGGTGGGGGAACAGATCTGTCTCTTTCCAAAAGAGGAGCTCTCCATCTCCTTCACTGAGGGAGAAAAGAGGAGCAAAGATCAGGAGGGACTGAGTGAGGAGGGAGCTTGTCTTTGTGTGTCTCCTCGATGAGACTGACAGGTGGCACAAGCTGGCCAAGGACCAATGAGACGACCAGAGGAGGGAGGATGGGAGGGACTTATTGTCCATCCACTGCGACCAAACAGAGGACAGGTAACCTTAAGAGCTCAGACGGGGCCGCTTCCTGGGAGCCTGCTCTTCCTCTTCATCTTCCTCCTCTTCATCCTCATCGTCAGGGTAGTCCACCAAACCAACCAGGGCAGTCTAAGAGAAACAACAAAGATTAACAGAAAGGCCCACATACCAAACACAGACAACGTAAAATGTTAGCATTTTAAACACAGTAACATTTCTCAATACTCGTTTTCTGCTTGTGCCATCGGTGCATCATGATTAGTCATCATTTCTACACGAGGAAAAAGTTATTTTGCTACTCAGGTGAGTTTAGTAAATGACCGGATTAAAAGACAGTGATCCTGGACTACTTGTATAGATGTATTACCTTCACTACTGGTGTGGCAGGAAGAGCGACGGTTTTGACGGAGGAAGTTGAACTGTTGTTTGGAGTGACAGCTGGTGAGGAAGGAGGGATAACAGCAGCTTTCCCATTATTGTTGGCACCATTGGCTCCGTTGGCAGCTCCTGGGATTGGGAACAGGGATTGTAAATATCAAACTTGAAGCAAACTGGGAGGAAAATTTCAATGAAGACACAGTGATACCTGAGCAGCTTACCTTTTTTGGCTTCCATGTACTTGCCGTAGCTGTCGGTAAAGTCATCCTCCATGCGGCTCTTTTCCACAGCCTCTCCATCATCGTCATCGTCGTCGTCATTGAACCACAGCTCCTCATCCTCGTCCAACGACCGTGCGTCTCTGCGATATCTACAGGGGGATAAAAATTGATGTTTTTAAAAAAGGTCATAGCAACATCACATAAATAGGATAAAGATCCTAACACTGATTTGATCTATGTGTTTCATCAGTCTACTGACCTGTTGAGTCTCTGACTTTGCCGGTCCTTTTCCTGCTCGTACCGGCCTTTCAGGCCTTTGAAAGTCTGGACGTACTCAATGGATTCAAGTGCTTCGTAGAAGTTATCCACAATGTGAGCTATGAGAGACTTGATGTCCTCCTGGAAACAAGAGAAATGGTGGAAAAATTACAAAAAAAAAAATCAGCTTTAGATAAACAAACACTACATTAATTTACAGCTTCCAGTTGAGAGTTTGGTTTGTGTACACACCACTTTAATGAACTCAAAGAGCTCTATGATGGCTGAGTTGAGGAGGTTATATCGGGTGCCGTTGTCCAGCAGGGCGTTGATAACAGGCTCAAACAGGTTCCCTTTGATGATGTAGCGGTTGTAGTACTCATCCTTCAGACCGATGATCCTCCGCATGAAACGCAGGGCACCTTAAAAAAAAGGGGGAAAAAATTGTAAAGCTATGCTGCGTTTAAACACTTGAACATTAAACTAAACTAAATGTTTTTTCAATCTGTATACTATTTTCATAGGAGGTTTATTTGTATAGGAACAAGTATGACGCAAGTAAATCGATGCCACACACTACAGCATTTATAGCCTTGGCTAATTTACAATGCCCATCCCTAGATGGGCCAACAACAATAAAACAGATAACAATACAGGACACAAAATATCCTATAATAAAACTTGATGTAAAACAGGGAGCACAAAATCAGACATGACTACAAGACTGAGCCCTCTTCAAAAACTGTTTCAGTTTGAGTTTCAAATGCTCCCAGTCAGGGTCCAGTTTGAGCTCTGCAGGTAAGGCATTCCACATATTGATCCCCTGAACAGAAAAGCGCTTCGTCCAAGTTTACGTAAGGGCGCATTACAATCTTAGATCGCTCATTAGATGCTCCACGAGTTACAGAGCCAGATACTCTCAGTGGAACCACGAGGTCACCAAGCACCTGAGCAGCCTGATGATTTAAGCATTTATGGACGAGTTTAAGATGAGCAAATTTAATAACTTAATTTAATTTAGAGAGCGAAAGACAAAGCAGAACAAAAGTGTGTGTGGGACTTACAAAGGGCGAGGAAGGTGTGTTTGGAGTTCATGAGCACCAGCACTCTCCTGAGCAGGTCTTTGTTCATGATGTAGGTCTTGATGTGATAGGTGTGATGCTCCACACAGAAGGTCAGGAGCTCCAGGATCAGTGCCAGCAGCTGAGCTGTCTGGAAGTTGTCTACACAAAATAAACAACAAAGCTACTTCAAACCAGGAGGCAACACGTTTTCAACATTTCCAAAGCGTACAGTCCAGCTATTCTCCAAAACATACACCAGATGGTCTTTAGTTATTTAATTTAAAGCAGGTTCACAATCCTAGAATATACAATTATAGATAATAGTCACAGTCACATTTAGTATAGTTTTAGTTTTATGCATGCACCATATAAAGGTTAAAATAATTGACAAAAATATATAAGTAATAGTTTATATCGAGTTATGCACCTGGACAGACTGGGTTGATCTTGGTTGAACCCTCCTGCAGATCTGAAAGGCCATAACACAGAACACTCAGTCTTATTTTTTCAACTCTTACAAAGTCTGAAACTTTTGGCAAAGGCCTCTCTGTCCCCAGCTCACCTTTTGAGCTTTTGTCATGTGCAGTGTTGGCCAGCAGAGGAGCAGTCAGGACATGCATGCAGTACTTGTAGAAGAAACTCAGGAATTCTGTCTTCTCCGTTTTCTTAAAGGGAAACAAATGACAAGAATGAGACCGGCTGATGTTTTACAGAAACAAAAAGGTTTGCACTTCTCTGGTTGGCAACAGTGTGTGATTCAATTGGGAAAATGAATTGAAAAGTTAGGTTTAACAGCAATTCAGTCACATTGTCTATAGCCAGTCTCAATTAATCTTCTTGTGTATTTTTGTTGTGCTCACATTGGTGGAAGCAAGCATGTTCTCGGGGTCTATGAGCGTCCTGAGCAGACCCATCAGCTGGACAGCTCCTCCTAACTCTGGGTCAGAGTCACAGATCATCTGCTTGATCACAACATTTATCAACAACACGTCCTGTAAACACAGAAAAAGAAGATACGGTCACATTTTATTTCATTTTTAACGTGAGATTGAGGAGCATAGTTCCAATTCGGTATTTGGAGTAAACCTCAATTACTAGGAACTTGGGGAGGGACTACTTAAAGCTTTGTGTTCACATGAATTGTATGCAGGCTTAATGTAGCAAATAACTTAAGGATTGTTTGTGCATCACTCAGTATACACATTTTTACACACATAGTAACCAACTTACAATACTAGTGCGGAATTTAAACTCCCTGCTGTTTTAAAGCAGCAAGCATGCTTTTTTTTACTGTTGGTTTAGATGCTTACGTCGTCTGTCTGCTGTGGCTCCTGCATCACAAACTCCCTGACCATGGAAGGGCTGAATTCCACCAGGTAAGAAAAGATGTCCGTAGCTGCCGCCCTCACCTGCAGGTCATCCATTCCCTGATCGGGAGAAAATTAAAAGTCAGACACTGTCGCTACACTTTGGGTACATTAAAGCAAAGATCATAGATATTCACTTCCATGCAACGTTCGGAACGTACCATGACTATTTCAAGAGCGGGTAAAATGCCTAGATTTGCCAGAGTTTTGAAGAAAGCGTCCCTGTTTTGCGGCTGCAACGTTTGTGAAAAAGCACAGAATTCCTTGACAAAGTTCACCTGAGGAGCAGAGGAGAACAGCACAATGCAAATGTTTGAGCATTTGACACATAAGAGCACAACAGTCCAAGGCCAGTAACAAAAAGCATTGTTTCATTAGTGATATTGAATAACAGTGGGATCATTAATTTCTGGTACAGCCTCAAACACAGCGATCTTTTCCAACCTGAGATGCAACACACCAACTGAATGGACTAATAGAACTAATTATCTCCCAAGCTGCTGTATTAAAAACCAACAGACTAAAAGGTAATTCAAACCATAAACCTTGCAAAAGAAACAGGATCACACACAGCAGTGAATGCATTTCACAAGAACAGTAATACCTTCACATTTCTTTCTCACAGCAATGAAAGCCAACATCACAATACCACCCAACAGTTCCAAAACATTATCACATAACCTGGCCATGAGATTTGACAACTTACAAGCTCTCTCCTTTTACTGTCCTCTGTGGCTTCATCTGTGAGCTGTGCGAAGACCTCCGTTAGGAATTTCTCATCCTCCTATAGCACGGGAATAACAGGGTTAAGAAATCAAGATGCAAAAGAAACACAATGGGAATACAAAAATTAATCCTGGACAGTTTGTTTTAAACAACAAGAATCAAGGAATAAAAAAGTGTGCTATTCCAAAAACAGTTGGGGAACCCATTATACAGACAGCCATAAAATACACTTGACTTGAAGTTGATGTAAGGTTGTTTGCACCATAAAATTATTGTAAAGTGACACATTACTCGTCTTCCTCACAATATTAAAATGCAATTTCAAGCAATATAATGGACCTTAACTCATTCACTGAATTACTTTTCAAAGTTTTTGTTTATCATTTTATTTTTTCAATGTGTCAATCTTCACATTACATAACATGATGCAAAGACGCATCTTTAACTAATGGACATAAATACATATTAGAAAGTCTTCTGAGCAGCCATATGCATAGGTTTAATGACAAGTTCGGGCATAAAATCACAATCCTCGTCTGTTTCAATCTTTAAGATTGAAGTTGCTGTACATAAATAAATCTTACTTGGACAATCAGACAAAAATGTTTACCACATTGTTTACATTTCATGATTAAACACATTTAAAGTCGAGGTGAAATGAAAAATGGCATTTTAATCCTTTTAGATCACATCCCCGGTAATATTGTGCATCTATTTGACAATATAGGCCAAAAAAAATACAGAAAATCAATTTCTTCGTATTCTTTTACGAATTCGTATTCTATTCGGCAAAACTACATTTCACGCATGCTTACGTAAGTTAGCACCAAACAATTTCAACCAATCAATCTGCTACATTTAGCCTCAGAGCACCAAGAACGCTCGGTCAGTTAGCTAGCTACTGCGCTGTGGAGAACGTCTGTCTACGCCCACTTCAAATCAAATCCCTCTAATGATATGTCCCGCGTGCACGTCCTGTTTCACTCGGAAATACGTCACGATACGAAAGCTAGATACTCTCGAAATGCCGTTTCAGCTCGACTTTAATGATGGCAAAGCATGTGTTGTTTTTTATCATCAAGTATGAGCTGTCGAATCTGCAAACAATGAGAGGGCGGGTTCTCTTGTACTTTTTAAACTACTTTCAGTCAATTGATTCAAATGTAGGAAAACTGTAGCTGCAACATGTTCAACTGCCAATAGTTAGGTATAGAAACAATGACCACTAGATTAATTGTATAAGAATAATACAATAAGCTGGATTCACCTGGTTAGGATCCTTACCTGCAACATACTGACAATCTCCACCTTGTTGAAGAAGATGAAGGAGGTGAGTGTGGACAGGAAGTTCTCCTCAAAAACAGAAGGTGTGGGCAGGATGATGTCCTGGATGTACTGCACCCGGTACGTCTGGTGGATCTTCTGCCGCAGCTCTGAGTCCGTGATAGGGATCACCTCCTTAAACTTTGCTGTCTTGGTCAAGAATTCCCGATGCCGTTTGGGCTGCACCTGCGCTGGGTCATACTCAAGGCAGCCCACCACATCCATGATACAGTCATCGGAGAACATCACCTCAAAGAGGGCGGCTTTATTGAGGAACAAGACACCTCGGACAATCTCATAGAGATGATGTAGACCTTCCCTGTTGTCCAGGTCCTCACATACTCTAAATAGACCCAGGAGTTTCTTGATGTAGCCCTCACTCATCAGGGCCAGAGCTAGTTTTTCTCTCCGGATTGGCGAAGACAGAACAGAGGTGACCAGGTCAGCGATCTCCTCCAAACGACTTAGCTCGCAAGGAGGGAGCTCCACCAGGTGGCTTGTCTCTGGAATCTCCTCAAAGCGCTCCTCCTCCGACTCATCAATAGGGTCCTGGGTGATGTCAAGGGCAGGGTCCTTGCCTTGAACCTTAAATTCAAAAAAATTGTAGACATGAAGAGAAGAATTAAACCAAAAGTACCAACGTGCTGCCTCTTTTCTTTTGAGGTAGCGCCAAAACAATCTCAGTACCAGCAAACTGGCAACTCTGCTATTCATGTTCTCCCCAGTAAACAAATGTTTATAAAGAATGCACAAAATTTGGTAAAACTTTGTTGACTTTACCTGGCAAATCTTCTCCCAGATCTCATCACAGCCAACCTTTTCCTGGAAACTTAGGGCAAGGTCATAATTATCTGCTTCCGACCAAACAATCAGTGTGTCCTGAAAGAAGGAGACAGATACCCAAGCTGAACACAAAAATATCAACATATTCACAGTACACATCAAAACATGGCTGCATGCACACGTCACATTCACTATGGACGCTGTGAAGAGTTTGTGGTTTCCAGGGATTACATCAGAAACTGATTTCCATTGTCTACATCGAAACATTGTTGCGATTATTGGCCAGCAACAAGTATCAGTGTTGAAATATTTCAATTATGATCACACATTCACATTTTGAGAATACTGATCATTTGTTTTAAACAGGTTAACATGTTCATGGCCTTTGCTGGTCCAGATTTAAAATGATCTGATCTTACCTGTTGTTTCTGATATGCAGTGTTGGGGCTGATCTTCGACTCCAATAGTAGTGATCCTTAAACACACAGACTTGAGTAACTTTTCATTTCCATGCTAGTGTGATTAAACACAACAAATAAACGATCATTTAACCAGATCTAAAAGGTTATCGTGGTTTAATCTGCCCGGCAGAGAGCATGTGAAACTTACTAGACATTGTGAAATGATGAACAAAACAATGTTGCAAAAGTTAAACTTACAAAATTAGGGGGTTTAACCCACCTCTAGCCCTTACCAATTGTGTGTTTTTATTCTCTTTGCATGCACACATAATAATTTACTTTCCAGAGCAAAAACAAGTTTAGACGTTTCAGACTCTGAAGGCCCCCCGTGCTAACATCACGTCTCCTGCTGAAGCAGCGAGCCTGCTAGTCCGCTAGCCCCAGCTATTCATTAAATGACTGCCCTTTATATTAGGAAAATGTCAATATTGGCTGCTCAAAGAGTGTGAAACCATCGGTTCAAAATGATGCAGTAAAGTCAAAGAAGTCCGCCCAATTAGTGAACCAAGTGAAGATAGTCACCATTGAGGCTTTCTATCCGAACAACCGGGAGCTCGCATGCTAACGCTAGCCTCAGTAACGTCAATGTGGCTTTGCTAACTGTGAACTTACCGTCTGATTCGGCTCGGACTAAAAGCGATATTCCCTTCAACCGTTCAACAAAGATAGACGACACGTGGCCGGTACCCCGATCGTCCCACTGACGGTCTTCATTCAGCGTATAAACTTTCACTCGCCGCCGAGTGTCCGAAGACATGGTGAACCGAGTCCGTGCTAGCAGGCTAGCTGGCTGCTAACAAGCTATCACCTCAACCCGTCTGGTGTTTTCTACCCTCGACCTGTTAACTTTGTTCCCACCCGCATGTTATAAAACATGCACGTCTAAGTAATGTTCACAACAGCAGTAACATTTACTGGTCGCTATTTCATAAACACATTACGTTCACGATGTAAAAGAACCCAACAGGAGGCCTAATATCAAACAGTAAAATTAACAGAGAACACAACAACTCTAACGGCCTTCTCGCTAACGTCCACAGGCCGCCATCTTGTAATCCGATCTTGTGTTCTTTTTCTTCTTCGACGTCAATCAAGCGCTAACGGCCGCGGGGTCTCCTCCTCCGAGCCAAATCATCCAATGGCAAAGCCGCAGCGCCAAAAGTGACATGCGCCACCTACAGGCGAGAACAGTAATAGCAGCAGCAGTCACCTGCAGATTTCATAATGTAGACACAACAGCTATTTCTTTAAGCCTTTCTTGATAAATAGCTATTAAAATACCACACAATATTCACTACTAGATTAAAACAAAGAAATTATTGTGACAACACTGTTACAACCAGATTTTACTGGGGAAAAAGCAGACACATTCACAAGTTTTAATGATCTTATTATAGTAATTTCTAAAGAACTACAACCAGAAAGCTGGACATGTGCAGCTGGACCAAAGGGTGGAAAATTCTAATATCATCTCCCTTGTCTTCCTGAGGCTGAGTGTTATTCAAGTCCAGTTCCAAAGTTTATTCGATTAATCACGGATGGGACATTAGAGTCATACAGCGTACCACAGCAGCAGCTCCTGGCATTGTTATTTCCACATTTCCTGAGCCTCAGGACTGTGCTTCTCCTAGATCAAAGAGGCTTTCTCTTCATCATCAAATGATTTAGGGGCCTACCGGCTAAGTTTGCACATATCAAACAGGAGCAACTGTGATGAGGCCCTTGTGTATGTCCCCATTGAAGCCACAGAAACAGGAATAACGGTGGCTATGTATAAAGTCAGCCTTAATACTCATAATCACGGCGTAAAACAAATCTCTAGGGTCAATGGGAGACTCCTTCAAACCATATCAAAGCACAAGTTTTGTAACAATTTATCACATCTTACATTTTTTCCAATAGATGTTGATTATGTTGCTATTTACTTCATCATATCTTGTAACCTCTGCTTTATAGTCTAAAACCCAACTAACTAGTTTTCATTGGTTTTATTGAACATTTTCTCTAAGACTACAATTTATGTAAATTCTTTGATTTTTTTTGAACAACTTCTGACAGCTGACTGTTGCCATGAATTAAAGTCAGGTTCTTTATGTGTGCATGTTTGCTTGAAATGGTTGTAGATATTATCCCACAAAGCAACCAGAAACTGTTTTATTCACAAATGATTCACATAGACTGTAGATAAAACACAAAAAGGGATTATTAAAAAAAATAATAATCATGCACCTTAGCTTTTTTGTCCACATCTTGATAATGGCATCTTACAAGACATGCTGGCGAATTTACATCAAATATAGAAACTCATACCACAGGAGGCAGCATTATCACACATGTAAGGAAACCACTGTGTCTGTTGGGTAGAAGCTGCTGGAAGCTTTCAATGCTAGCTGAGGTGGAATATCAGAAAAGTAGAGACAATAAAAAGGTTACTTGAAATAAAACAGATATATAATTGTATAAATATGTGTCTCCTGCTCATTTCTATCCAAGTGTTCATCTGTATCCATCGATACAAAGTTCAAAGATAGCAGGGCGCTGTAAGTGATGAGCTGCAGTTCACTCCAGTGCATCCATACCAACCACTGTACAGCACTGTTTTAGTTTGTTGACGCTCTTGGTTCTGGTAGATTTCTTAACAGGACTGTTTGTATCAAAATCCCCTCTGGAAGCAAAGCCAGATGCCAGCCTGTTGTGTTGTGTCACAAATCACTGCCGGTCGTGTGGCTGTTGCCGGAACCTATGGAGATGCTCTGTTTCTCACTCATCGTCTTGATGAGAGTCGCTGCAGGAGACTGGAGCACCTTCCGTGAAAGTCTCATCCTGCCGTCTGTCGGGTCCCGTCCAAAGTACTTGACCTGTTAGCATAAGAGATCATAAGTAAGAATGTAAACACAGGTAACGGCTTCTGACATCACAATCTGCAGTTTCTGACACGTACCTGTATCTGCTGTCCCACCTCTAAACCCAAAGCACTCGGATGTTTGATCTAAAAGAGGAAAATACAAAGAAATTAGTAGAAGCCTGGACACAGAGGCAAACAGGATGCAGAGGCTAATTTACTGACCCGTTTGTGGTCCAGTTGTGAGTTGTGTAGCAGGACGGCACTCATGTTGGGATACAGTTTCACCATCACACCGATGTCCCTACAGGCAGAGCAAGTCTCTTTAAGACAGTTTGAACCCAAAAGATCTGATCTATCCATAATTAGATTTTATAGTGGGATTATTCTCCAGAATAGCAAGTTTAAACTGAGTGCTAACATCTGCAATCAAATCCTGTTTAACATTCAAGAGCTTAATGTGTTGGTGTACCTGATCTCAAGGATGGTGGCGGTGTAGATAGCACCAAACTCCAGCTGCTGCTCTTGCTGCAACACAAAACACAAATACATGTATCCTCTTTTTTACGCACATATTGTACATGTGCAGCCATGATTCTACATAAAACACATACCATCCAACATCAGCTTTACTTAAATATGCAGTTTAATAACCTACAAGTGGTGTAAACTCACATCATCTTTGCAGATTTCAGTGATGAATTCCTGGGCTTCATGCATGGCTCCTGGTGTCGGAGCGAACACAGAAAACGTCTCCTCGTCCACCTGACTTATTGTCACACCTGAAGAAGAAAAAAACAAAATTAAGTTTTAGACTGGAAAAAAAGAAAACCAAAGTTTTCATGTTTATGTTTGACTTTCTGATTCAGTGAAACGTGTATTTTAATAACATGTTACCTGTTTGAGCTTGTAGCCTGCGAAGGTTGTAGCCCCCTGGACCGACGAAGCGTGCACGTTTGGAAACAGGCACCCGGACATTTTCTGCAGACAGAATAAAACTCTCCAACATTAGTTATCAATACACAGAAAAATGTGCCAAAAGTTGTGTGAGCATTCTTGTGGAAGCCAAGTATTAATGTAAATTGATGAATTGACCTATATATACATCTACATTGACCAGCAGAAGTGCAGATGTTAAACATGCATGCCCTTCTTTCTTTTAAATACAAATACAACACAAAACTTACCAAGGACAGGTCCATTATCTTTCTTTGTCTCTTTGGGTTTTGCTAAACATTTGTTCATGATGCCCAAGATTTCCCTTTTTGCAGCTGGAATATAATCAAATTGAAACACAAGTTATTAATTCCACAAAAAATATCTTCACACTTGATTATTTAATAGAAATTGTTCAGTTTCACTGCCACATTAGGTAACTGTACCTGTGCCCTGTTGGATCGCTTCCATGACCAACTTCAGAGGCAAACCTGGGATCTTCACATCAGCCTGGGGGTTAAATAGAGGTGTGTAAAATATGGACCAAAGGAACTTAAAATAGCTTTAAGAGCAAAGCTGTTACTGTATGGGCATGGTGCATTAGTAGAACCTCTAAAGAATAAAATGCCACTAAAAATGAACAAAATATGGTTTTTATTTTAGATAAGTATCTTAAAATAAATAAAAAACTTTATGGAAATCCTACATTAAGGCTATAAATCCATACCTGGTCTCCTTTTTAATGTTTCACACAGAATCATATCATATTTACACAACACTGAAAATGGGTGAGGTAAAATATATCTATGAAAAACAGATGTATTAAAGACACTTGTTATGAGTAAACAGAAATTACCTGTAAAGCAGTGATGCCCTTGTTTGTTCCCGCCAGTTTGAAGTCCATGTCTCCTAGGTAGTCCTCTATTCCCTGTGGAGGAAATAATAATCAGCTCAAGTTCAACATCAATGTAATTAAGCAGGGATATTAGTAATGAACTGTTGAAGGTTTTACCCTTTCTTCCACTCAGTGGTAAAAAATGGTAGATTACACACTAGCGACAGTCACCACAACAGTTCTATATATTTACCAGGATATCAGTCAGTAATCTGTAATTTTGGATCTCAGTGGGTTTCTCTGGGTTGGCCTTGGAGATGAGACCGATTGCTACACCTGCCACAGCAGAAGTGATGGGCACACCTGGGAGAAACAGATTTGGGGATGTTTAGCTACAATTTATCACACACCAATTGTGAACAGAAATAGTAATATGTTTTAGGTTATATTGGTATTAGCAGAGTAAGAGTAAAGTAAAAGGTAATAAATATTATTTGATGCCTTCTCACTATGCTATAGTACCTGCGTCCATTAAAGCAAGGCTGCCTCCACATGCTGAAGCCATGGAGGAGGATCCTGAAAGATAAGGAAGAGGTAGGAACAGGGAGAGGAGGGAAAAATAACTATTAGGCAGACATTGTTACGTCACGCTCCTGTCTGAGGAATCCTGCCAGCAATGAACCTTAAAATCTGCGCCTCCACTCTCACCGTTTGACTCCAGCACCTCAGCAGTGACCCTGATGGTGAAAGGGAAGTCTTTGGGAATGACTGGTCTCAGGGCTTTCTCAGCTAGTGCTCCTGGAAATGAAAAAAAAAACATAAACAAAAACAAACACAGATTTTTGTCATTAAGATTCTTTATGGGATTGATTGGTTGGAAGACGCTGAATGCAAGTAAAAGATGTTACTGTAAACACAAACCATGTCCAAGCTCTCTTCTGTTGCTGCCTCCAATCTTTCCTATCTCATTGGTTGCATATGGAGGGAACTGAAAGTAAAGGTTCATTTAAAGCTCAATGTGAAAACTAAATGATACAGAATCATACATCTAATAATATTCTGTATGATAATTCAAAGATGAACACAGGATTTTACTCACTTCATAATGCAGCATGAAGTTTTTGTCCTTGATGCCACTGCAGAACACAAATTAATGGTTGAATTGTCTTTACGGCTAATTTCGGCATTGAGACAGGACTTGAGAGGTTAAGGGCCTCCGCAATCAGAAGTCTTTTGATCATGTAAACAGTATGAATGTTACCTCAAAGCTGAGGTGATAACATCTGCTTTGACGCTGGACTCCAGTGAATCAAACGTGACACTGCACAGCACCTGCAGGAAGAGGACGAGGACTGAGACTAAAGCGCCATTTTCACAATAAAAATCTGATTTCAGAACAAAGAACTCATCTGTCACCATCCTCCAATTTTATGCATTGTCAATCCCACTCAGTTTTGTTTTTCTAAATTGCATAAACAACCCTAAATAGCCCTCCACCTATCTCGGCCATTACATTTAGGCAGAATGTATCTTTCAAATGAAGCTTCTTTGGTGCTCCTGCCGTCCTGTGCCCACCTGTGTTTGTCCTCTCTGGAACAGAGCCGAGCCGTGCAGAGGTTTGAAGAGGTCTACATCGCAAGAAATGTTCCTTAAAGCAGTCAACTCCCTCCCGTCACATCTACAACATGTAAAATCAAAACATGTTTTCATCCCTTACAAAGGCAAATGATGCATCATGGGAATATACATTCACAACACCATGGACAGTGCTTACCTCTTGTACTCATTAAGCACTAAATTTCGGAAGATTTCTTTGCTCACAGTGTTGAAGGATTCAATGATTTCAAAGTGCTCAGCTTGAGGGAATCTTTCTACACAGGGAAGACATCGATTGACACTGTTCAGCTGACAAATTAAGCACACTGATTCTATTCATGCAACATACAATACTAGATGATATCTACCTTTTAGATTCTCTTCAGTTTCTAGTCGAACTTTGTTGATAGCTTCATCTCTTGAAATCTAAGACAACATTTTGATAAGATTATTATCTATAGATGAGGCAATCTTCTGAAATACACAACACACAACATTATCATATCACAGAGGAGAGAAACATCGGTTGCTCTAGCTGACAGAACAACAGACAACGCCTTCTATCACAAGCTCATGGGGATGTTTTTATCCCGTCTTTGCGAACATTCGAACAGACACAGATAACTTTGAAAAAGCATACGAAGGACAAGCGTCAAATTTACCTTATCGTGGGTGTAATCAGTAAAAACCGCATAGATGCTCTCTGAAGCTAATCTGCAAGGAAGAAAGAAACAAAAAAAAACAAGTCAAAAACCCAGGTCACCCAGTTGAGAGAAATATAGGTCAGATCCTGTTTATAAAAGTATCCAGTATTAGAGGTTTACCAATTAGTGATTAATGTCCGCATTTCAGTCATTTAGAGGCTTATTATAAACTATGAAAGAGAGTTTAATGACTGTTCTTACTGCCGAACATGTTCCACCATGTCAGTCGGGGCTGAGAACATCCTGACCGGGGTGCGCTTGGTGACCTTCTGTTCTCGCACCATCTGCTGGATGGCCAGTATGATCTGCTGGGTGTGTTTGACTCCCACCTTCACAGCATGGCAAAAGTCCTGCTGCAGCATGTTCTCAGCCGACGCCTCGATCATCACTGACAGACAGAGAAGCACGTTAAAGAAGAATTGAGCGCCATCATCAGAGAGATAATTGCAGATGACGAGGACACAAAAGTTATACTTGTATTATGTGGTGTAACAATAAAAGTAGCTTTATATCTTATTACATTTATAAGCAATTTAGATTAGAGAAAATAATTCATAAAGTCTGATGTGTAACTAAATTATAAATCATAATAAGTGTGTGTTTCCACTGGCAGTGTTTGCTTACTTACCCACTTGACTGCTGGGAGCTCCAGCTATGATCATGTTCAGAGTGCTGGAACTCATCTCAGCCCTGGTGGGGTTGATTACCATGTCTCCATCTACCATGCCCACACGCACAGCACCTATAAAAACACACGAGTGCAGGCTAGATTTTAAAAAGTGTATCATCAAAGTGATAACAATAATATCACAAGAAATGAAAGTAAACAGCCATGTGAAAAACAGAGTTTCAGTACAATAAATCAAAATGTGTAACTAGGCCTAAGCCCCTCCTCACCTATGGGTCCATTCCAGGGGATGTCAGACAAGGCCAGAGCAGCAGAAGCTTTAATGAAAGAAAATGTTGTTTCAGATGAGGATCTAAAAAAACTACGCTCTGTGAAAAAACAAAGACGGCTGAGACTGAACTTACCTGCGTTAATAGCCAGCACATCTGGATCATTGACACCATCCACTGCCAGCAGGTTACAAAGGATCTTCACACATAAACACACAAAACGTTGGAGGCGGATACACATTCATATCCTATTTATCTGTAGCAAGCTAGAGAAAAACGTTTAATAAACACTGGTGTAAACAATTTCAGTTTGAACTGACCTGTGTGTCATAGAAGTAACCAGGAGGGAACAGCGGCCTAATGGACCTGTCTGAGCACATGAGGAGAAACATGAGGAACTGTTATTCAAAGTACTCAAGACAGACATAGACAGTACGACATCAGTACTCAGACCTGTTACACAACATGTAAACATATAACAAGGCTCATTCTTTTCCACTCACCTATGAGTCTGCTGGTGAGGATCTCGTTGTCTGTAGTGCCCAGCTCTCGCCTCAAATAGTTAGTGGGGATTCGACCGGCAGCAGCTGCTTTCTGTCTATAGTCCACCTGTCAATCAAAGAAGACATTCAAACTCTTGCCCTGATGCAGTTCTGTGCTTAAGGCATTTGACATTACAAAAGATGTGTTAATACACTATATACGATCACAGTCTAAAAACAAAAGGCAGGTTGGGATTTTTACTGTAACATTAGAAAACATACCACAAGAGGCATGAACTGTGATGGAGAAGGTTTGGTTTTGCTCACAGCAGTCACCATCACAGAGGTCTCTCCCAGCTGAAAAAAAGGGATGGAACAGTTTAACCAAAATATATAAAAACAGCAGCTCAAAATGGACAGATTTTCTGTACCTGTACTACAGCAGACCCATCAGCAAATCTAGCAAATCTCCCTGAAGAGATCTCAAGTTTCCTGAAAAATAAAAGAACACATTAAAATGTCTGAGATGCAAGGCCACTGTCATATTTACATGCAGTAATTCTGTGTCCAGGATACCAACACATTTTAGATTTCCTGTTCTGTGTCTGCATGTGTCAAAGTGAGGATGCTAAAGCAGCGTGTAGACTTTAGCTGCGATAACAGACACCATTAAAAGTCTAGAAAAAAACCATGCCTTGCTCATTAACACTTAGTGGAAGTGAATGGACGCTGGGAATGTCAACTCACTTTTCCCCAAGGTCCACTCCCAGGCTGCGTGGATTTGCGTGGCTGCTGTAAACACTCTGGTGACATAGACGGACATGAAGGCGGGCAAACGAATGCCCCAGCCGGAGCAAATACCTCATATTTAAAGGCCACGAAAACAAAACAAGAAAAGATTACAGTCAGAGCCTTAACAGTTGCGATATGCGCATGGGGGCTTCCATGTCAGTTCGTCACATGTACGGAATTACGTTGCAGAGCCGTGTGTTCTGATTGGACCAGCTGAGGTAAGGTGTTACATCAAATGTGTCCGTACATAACAGCGGCACACAACAGTTCAGTTTTAGCTGTCTTTCAAATATTAGTTGATTTGCTTCCTTTTTTATCTCTAATTAACAACTTTTTAAACATCTATCTATCTTTTTTATCACGAATAATTATGGTGAATTAATGTAGCATTTAAAAAATGGTACGAGTTTGTGTTTAGTGGTCCCGTTGGAGAAAAGGAACTTTATACAAGTTGCCCAATTGTCATAGGGTCATGCTGTATTTCTCAAATTAAAGCAACTTTAGTAAATACAATACGTACAGGCAACATAACCAAATTGCACTTTTAAAACAATGTGGTTCTAAAAGCAGACGAGTGTATTAGCAACATTCAGTTAGCCTCAAATATGCAATTACAACTCATTGCCGCTAGATGTCAGGTTTGGCTAATCATATTATATCATATCATCTTTTAGCTTTTTTAATATTTGTAACATACTGATCAACCAGCTCTCTGTCATAATAAAGCACTATACAGTATACAGAAATATAAAATAATTAGTATAAATAATGTTCATTTTTCAATACTTTTGTATTAGTTAATATGATAAACCACAACCTACGTTTAATATATACTTTACAAAACCATCAAGGGCCTACTTATTGTGATTAATAGTACATCAGATAGAGAACCCAGTGGGTCTATATGTTTTTAGTATTGTCCAAAGGTTCCTCTGCTCAAGTCAGCTATCCTGACGATTAAACTAAAAAATGAAAACTAAAATATTTCTGATAAAATGGATTCAAGACACTCCAACTGACAGTTAGTTTGTCTGTCAGGAAAATCAAAAAGTCTGTAAATCCTCCTGTAAGCTTTCCAGTTAAAGTGCCCTCCAGTCGGTCTGTGAACCAACTCACTAACAGTGGGGCTGCTGCAGTTGTTATGGCAACAGATGAGTGTTAACAGCATCTCTAACACTATCTGGATTACTTTTGCACAGGCACACACACACAAACACACGCACACACTCCAGCTAATTGCAGGGAGGAATAGCAGGGTTTCACACTAACACACGCATTAAAAAACACAAGCACTGCACATTCCTGTTATTACAGAGGTTTCTACCAGTAGGATGTTGTTTCCATGGCTCCAGGACACATTGAGATCTCATTATTACCAAGCAGAGCCATGGTCTATTAGTGCGTAATGGACCAGTCAGTGTTTTGCGGTACACTACAAGGATCATGAACAGCTCAGTGCAGGATGCTGTGTTGCTTTGTGTCGAAGAGGCTTTTCAGAGAATCTTCTTGTTAAAATGTCGATGAAAAATCATTGAAATCAATTAGTTATTTGTCAGCTGTCAACCTTTATATCAATCAATTTGTCAACAGTCATCGAGTCAGTCTGTGACCCCTGAAAATAATTAGTTGTCATTACGTTTAGGAGTGTCAGATGGAAAATCAACTTTGGTGTGTATTTTTGTGTCACATCAGGACCCAAAAGCTTTTATACTTTTCTGATTTTTCTGCTGCAGTGTTTGAGGAGGTGACAATCGGCCAGCCTGCACGAGAGCTGTACTGATCTCTGTTACACACACATGAACACACACACACACACAAGCAGATTTTGCAGGATTTTCAGCGGGGGTGAGCTTTTTCTGGCTCTTTGGCACCCAGACATAACTGTGTCTTTAAAGGGAGATTATCTGTCATCCTAAACATCCACTGACAGCCTCAATAACAACACTTTGTTCTGTGTGGAAACCGGTGACACATTTTCTATAAAAAATGACTAACTACTTTTGCAGTATTGTAATTAATTCAAAAAGAATTCAATCAACAATAATGCTGCCTGTTTTCATTCTTCTTCTGTGGTTGAAAGACATTTATCCCGTACGTCACTGGAGAGCCAGTAATTTGATCCATCCTCCTCCGGCTCATATTGACTTGCAAAAGCTTGAGGGTACCCTGTTTAGACAGCTCATAACGACTTGCATTGTCAGTGCATGATTTCCTTTGTCACATGTGTGGTAATTATATTAAGGTACATGGCAAGGGTTCACCTAATAAGGTTCTCCTCTCTCATAGCTAAATATAGCGTAGAGCACATCGAAATACCTTCATGTTCTTTCTTTCTTTTTTGCATCGAGGGAAAAATATTTTATTTTACCAACTTAAAATGAATCCAGGGACTATTTTGTGTCTGTTATGTATTATGTTGCCAAGAAACAAGAAGTGGAATCAGCACTCCATATGCTTCAATTGCAGGAGAGCACTGACAGTTTAAAGCTCCCATAATGAATTAACTTCACAGCATCAGTGTAATGATTGTTCGTGTGCAGACTATATGGATTTCAGTGATTATTCATAGGTCAGAAGGTAATTGTCAAAGCCTGTATTACACATGCAGAACAACAAGCTAATGCAGTGTTAATCACTCAAATCAGAGTACAGCTCCTATGTACAAAGCCTATTTAAAACATAAAAAAAGAAACAGTCAGAGGAACAATCTTCACACAGCAGACATTTCCTTAACAAAACCAAGTGATTAAAATTTCTTTCATTCCAACTCTGACCCCTGCTTTCCTAAATATTGGCTCCCTGCTGTCTTGTTGATCTAAAAAGCCTCTCAGACTGGGGGCAGATAGAGTGATTTAAAGCCTTAAGGCCTTGAGTGCAAAGAGCTGATTACTTTTTTGGTCTCAAGGCTTGAATCCAGAGTGGCCATTAATTCTGGAGAACATCAGATTCTGATGTGACCCATATTGAGTACAACCATGTGGAAAGACACATTTCAGATGGAGAAAAGAGAATTGATGAAGACACTTATTTTAAAGGGATGCATCAGAATCAAACACACGTCTTTATTGCTCTGTAATGTTATGCAGTGAGGCTTTGACTATGCATCAGGAGTCCTGATCAGTCACACTGCAGATCTGAATTGATTTCCCATAGCAGCACTACAGGATGGTGACAGACAGAGACAGAGTGGACGGTCGGAGTGACCTCCACAGGGGAGCTAGAGGTCAGACCTTTAAATCATTTAGCCAATCTAAAGAGGCAGGTGTAATGTTTGATGATCTATGTGAACACATTTACATATTTGTTTGGTTTTGGTACCCAGATTACCTTATTTTAAACATGATATTTCAAAATAAAAGTCCACTTGACCTTATATATCAGCCTATGAAGGAGCGGTAACAACTGGCTTGCGTAACGGTGGTTAGGTCTAGGTTAAGTTTTGTTCAAAGCAAGATTTCTGTAACCACTGACCTTTCATCCATTCTCTATACCGCTTATCCTGTTCAGGGTCGCGGCGGGCTGGAGCCTATCCATGTCATTGGGTGAGAGACGGAGTACACCCTGGACTGATCACCAGTCAATCACAGGGCTGACACGTAGAGACAGACAACCTTTCACGCTCACATTCACACCTACGGGCAGTTTAGAGTCACTAATGAACCTAACGAGCATGTCTTCGGACTCCACACAGAAAGGCCCCCTGTGTCCAAACCGGGATTCAAACCAGGGACATTCTAGCCCTACCGTGTAGCCCACCACTGCCCAGATTACCATTAAATTAATAAATGTGGTTAAATTCAAGCCTTTTATCAAGCAAGTCAGTGTGACGTAACGCAGGCCAGGCTGCTATGAAACTTTCTGTGATTTACTCAGAATATACTGCTCCTTCTTACTTGTGCATGAGGCCTTTTGTAAGAAGATTTATTACCCAAGAGAGTACCCTAACTCTCCTTATCAACAAAACCGTATTGTATACTGTATACTGTAAGATGGTACTTGAACATTTCTCTCAGGCATTATTCAGCCCACCCTACATTCAAGGCCACATGTGACCAGCACAGCTCCAAATGAAAATGTTTGTGGTCACTTGTAAATTCCAATGAAATAACTAACAGGAAACTGCAGTCATGTAAATAAGACAGAAAGAAAAATATATCTGAAATAAGAGCTGAACGTTCTCCAACTTGTCCAGAGAGAGAATTTGTTTTTTTGGTTGTGGATTGCAGAGAAGGAGCCGCTGGAATTTCAAACCCTGGGCTGGATTAAGGAAAGATTTCCATGTGTTCCCATGTGTGTGCGTCTTCTGTAGAGTTCCAGCCAAAAGAGGCGGGCGGTGGGTTTCCTCTGGGTACTTCTGCCTGCTGTCATAGATGAGTATGTATGAGGAATGCTGCTTACAATCCCTGAGTCATTAGGTGGAGGTGGGTGCTGCTTTGTCACCAAACTTCTTAAAAGCATCATGAATAAAATGCTGTTACTGAAACAGGTAGGAGCACCCTGCTTAATGCAGGGTTTATGAATCCCACGCTAAGTGCTAACACAGATACACAATCACACTGAGCTATACAAAATATCCATCTAATCCCCCACAGTAATAGAGCGGAGCATGATTGTGTTGAGGCTGCTGTGTGGGTAACAGGCACCGCACGAGCCATGAAAGGTTTTCATTATCTGCGTCAGTGTAAAATCGGCTGCTGGGGTGATAAGGTTAGAAAAGAGTGTGTGTGGGTTGCATTGGAAAATGGCTATATTTGATTTGGAAGTAAATTCCCCCTTTAATTTAACATCATTAACATTAGATTTAATTGATTTCCTGGGGGAAATGTGTGGGATCAATAGGCAGAGGTGATTGGAGCGCACAGTATAAAACACATGACTCAGCCTCTTACACTGAGAAGCAGTGTCCCACATGAACGCAGCATTTCCTGCCAAATTCAGTCCCTTTGGGTTATTTTCCATGAAAGCTTAGCTGTATTTTTTTTGACTTTATCTGAGCTTCTCTCATTGGGTAAAAATGGGACGTGATGTCATGTGTATGCCTCTCCACCAATCCAAATTCAGCCACATTTGAAACTAATTTTGACGACAGATTTTGGGGTTAATCCTTTATGTTGTTGGACTATTGTCAACCAAACAGACAAAACATACACACACAAACACACACATATGGCCCTAATGAAGCCAGTTAGTATTTTAAGTTCAAACTGTTCATACAAAAAATATGGTTGTTTTTCCAGACCCCATAATTTGTCATGCATTTAGACCAGAACATTTAATGTAATAGAGACATTCATCAAGAGAGGAATTTTAACTTTGTACAGAAGAAACAACACATTCTTCTTCCTTCAAATTAAAGTTTAACTTGTGAGCAATAAAAAACTCACTCTCAAGCATTTCAGTACACTTTGTGGCGTCGCTGCTGCGGTCTCACTTGGCCAGTAGTGTGTGGTGGCTAATGTTAGCTTATGACTTTAGATGACACAGCTGTATAAAGCATGTCACTGAGTCAGTGTTCTGACTCACTGACTCCTCCTCCTCGTCTCTGCTTGTGGCACCATTACACTGTGTTCTGATCTGCTCCCTTTAGGATTCAAAATTAACAAAGGCTCTTAAATGTAAATTAAGTTAAATATGTAACAGATGAATTCAAGCATTGTTGCTGGCATTCAGTATGCAAGATATGTACTATTCTGGCATATCTACAAAAACAACTATCTTGGTAGACTAGTAGAGTCTTTAAATGTCACCTTTGTTTTACAAACATGTCGAGCTGCAGATGCAGGTCACCAAAGATCTGAATCAACTATAATTCTATTTTCTCCCCTGGTTTGGTAGTTTTTTGCAGGCTGCTTTGGCACAACAACATTGGAGTTCGAAGAGGCTGATATTCAGGCTGTAACCTCATGACGTGCTCTCTCTGAACTCATGTCAAACATGTTTGGCAGAAAACAAGCCACAACAGGTCTATTCAGGATCTTATTGTGTATAGCCTCGAGCTGGAGCACCCACCACAGCGACCGTTATTATAAATGCAAATGAGAACCTCTTATCCTGTATGGAGCTCCTGCTGCTGCTGAAATGTCCCTGTTGAGAGTTTTAGGAACATAATCCATTAAGTGATAACAATAATCCATTCATCCTCACCTGAGAGGTGACCCAGGTCTTCTGCTCTCAAACCAATAGATTGTTTTTTAATTAGCTCTGAGGCCTCACTCCCTCTGATCCCCGTTCACACCCTCAGAGCCATTCATCAGCTGTTGATTAGGTGTCTCCTTTTTCCTTCTGCAGTGAAAGAGTGGAGTCTGGACTTACCATTCAAGCATTACCTTGCTGATACAGCCAAAAGAAATACTGTGTGTTTAAAAGAAGTGGTTGCTTCCGGTTTAAGCTGAAGTAAATTAAGCTAAATTCTTTTAATCCATGCCAATGTCTTAAACTATGGTTTTTGGATAATAACTGGGCTACAACTGTTTATTTTCATATGATATAGGTCAGTTACTTCCTTTATTCATTGTTTGGACCACAAAATGTCAGTAAAAAGTGAATTCCAACAATCAAATTTACTCAACCCAAGGTTTTGTCTAGAAAAACCTTGTTTTGTCAAATCTACACTCTAACACCAACAAAATATTTAGTTTCCAAACGTATAAAACGCAGTAAATCTTCAACCTTTAAGTCAATTCGGTACGTTGTCTCCTAAATGATCAGTAACCAGATTCCTGTAACATTTCCTTTTAAATCCTGCCATCCATCCTGCATGATACATCCCTCTTTTCAATATATAATGCACAACAGGTGTGAATATTTACTATTTTCATAATCAGTTATAGTCATACAAAAAGGCTAATTATCTAATTCCAGCTTCTTAAATGTGAATATTTTCTGTTTTCTTTACCCCTCTATGCCAGTAAACTGAATATCTTTGAGTTACTGACAAAACCAGACATTTGAGGATGTCATCTTTGGCTTTGGGAAACAGTTTCACCATTTTCTGACCATTTATAGACCAAACAATTCATTGATTTATCAGAAAATAATCAACAATTTAACTGGAAGTAAATATAACTGTTAGTTGCAGACCAATAAACATTTCCCACACCATGGATCTCTTGACGATTAGAAAATGAGTTTTTAACCTCCTCTTTATATTAGGATAAAGCTCACAGACTAACCACCTACTGTACATTTACAGTAGCCTCTTTGTGCACTACCCACCAGGTGTCAGTAGCCTACTACTTGCTCTACTGTACTGAATGCAGCAAATTCAAACAAAGGTATGCATGAATCCCCAGTATTTCCACTTATCACGAAATAAAATAGGGGAAAACATGTTTGGTATGCCATACCCCATAAATTACAACACCAGATCTGCAAATTAACTTTATACCATCCCATTTATTCCTGCACAATTATTAACTCTCTTTTCAACACAGCTATTCAAATAATGTACTGTTTTCTAAGAACAATTACAGGACCTTAGAATGAAATCTAAAATGAGACAGATCCTTTGATCAGTGCCCTATTTTTCTTTCAGAGCAAAAGAGGCGGAGGGAAATGCACATGAGAGGCAGAGAGGAGGCGGTGCTAAGTGTCCTCCAGTCATCCTCTCTTTCCCTCTGTTCATTTGTATGCTGCATCTGAACAGAGGCAGACAGGGGTACGAGAAGTCAGCGGTTAGCAATGACTTCACTTCAATTTATATGAGGAGTTAACCTACATTTTTTTCAACAAGGACCTTCAACCTCTGATTTTTTCCGAACTGGATATTTCCTTTTATGTTGTGTTGGCGAAGGGAAGCTGACCGTTAAATTCCCCTCTTGCTCATCTTTTGCCAGTAACGGTTATTTTTCCAGGAGTAAGCCGCTAGCATAAAAGCATACCTGGCACAGGTCTCATGTAGTCTGTCTATCATTGCTTCTGTAGATAGCTAGCTAAACTGTGGGACGCTAAATTACATTTTTCAGCAAAATGTAATTCCTTCTCCTTAGGTAGCCAAACCCAGCAAAACAGCTGGGTCGTGTCGAGAAGATTGTGGATTAACGTTTTTTTTTTACCCCTTAAGAAACCCCGGACGTGCTTCAGCGGCCAAAATGAGCGTCGATTTAATTGAATCAACTACATGAGTGGAGCCTAAACAAACACGTTTTCTCCGAAGGAGTGCACTGTGTTTCCTTTTTTTCATATCTGCTGAAATCAACTGCGCCCAGCTGCCCTGGAAAATATGGAAAGCGAGGTTTTCACCCCTCTGCTGGAGCAGTTCATGCTCACGCCTCTGGTCTGCTGGGTAAGCTCCCCTGCTAATTAACTATTCAAATGTGGCTAACTAATTAAACACCACCGCCCCGTGAAGGCATCTCTGTTTATTGATTATCCTAACGCCTATTTGAATTGTCTCATCTATTTTCAGGTGAAGACAGTCGGGCAGCCGACAGTGACCGATGGCAGCAAACTATCGGAATATGTTGAATTAGTGGATGGGATTTACCTGAACGAGATTATGCTTGAGATGTGAGTATTTTGACACAGATGTACAGACAAATCTATCAGTCTCCTCCCTGCATCACCATTGTGTATTGTCCAAATGATGGTATGCAGACCTGTTCTTGGGATCTCAAATGCACCTTATAGATATATACCTAAAAACTTGCAAAATATAGTCGTCACTTCCTGTAGTTATATCCAGTTTGTTCTCCAACCTTTGTGCAGTGCTTGAAATTGTCTGCTGAAGTGAATCTAGGCTAAGCACAAAGGGACCTTGTATTGGGGGCAATGATGGGTCACACTGTCAGAAATCTCAGCAGACAGTTATTGTTAGGATCCCTTTGAGCAGTGTGGTTCACCCGACCACGAGCAGTCATTCAGCAAGCAGGCAGCTCCACAGCTTCCCGTAGCTCTGTGTTTTTATTTTCCAGTCACCCCTGCACTGTCATCTGCAGCAGACTACTGTAAGACACCCCGCCCCTGCAAGCTACAGCGCTCGCGTTTCCTGCTGTGCTGGAGATTCAACTAGAAATAGTAGCCTTGAGCCAGGACCACTAGTAGCGGTAGAAGCTGGATGCAATGCAGATGCTGGTTTTATTTAGCAGCACAGACACATTACTATGTTTTTATTGAATTAAAGGGGAAGTGGATGCTTGGATAGTGATAGAACAATGGATTCTGGAGAAGATGAGGCATTTGGAGTCAAATCTTTCCAGTCTCCTCTTGACGTATAGCATGACAGTAGACAGCTTTCCAACTCCTTTGTCTGGCATAAGCTGCTACTTCCCGCTAGCAGGGCAATTTCTTATATTTTCCATTAATGCCACATTCTACACTGTCAGCATTTACTCCTCCTTTTACGCCTGCAGAGCAGCACTCAACCAAGAGATTATAATGTGTTCCACTGTCATGGGGCAACTGTAGTAGCTCTCTTATTCTGAGGTTAGATTTGAAACAAGAGGAGGTGTGTGTTCTGCAAAAGCATATCTCTGTATTTCTGTGTGTACCTCAGTACTCAGTTATTCTAAAAAGGATTCATCTGTATCTCTGTTGCATGAGGAGCTATTTAATCCCTAGTCACTGTTTCCTGTCTCTGTTTGGTGTCCTCTTCCTACCACTCTGATCTCCTGCTGCATCACCCTACTAAGCTGCTACCTTTCAGCTACCACTTCCACCTCTATTTCCCATGCTTGTTTCCCTCCCCCTCCTCCTCCTCAAGGATGTATCCACACTATCAAAGGAGTCAAAACTGAAAAGTGTTTAGGAAGGCCATTGCCGGTTGATCTCCCACATACAGCCTCTGCAAAACGATGTACAATTCAGCAGTATTTTTAGAGCATTTTCCCCTATGGGACACTGAATACTGAAAAGCAACCAGGCGGATGTAAGAGGAAAGGATTGGAAGATTGAGCGAGACTGAAAATGAGTTGCCAAAATCCTTAAAAATGACAGGGAAGATGTATAAAGAATGAGCCAGAGGGTTGCATGCACAAGGAGAAGTCGAGCCCCAGTTTGCAGAGACTGAGATGTTTAACGAGCTACTCAGTAAAAATTCTGTCTGCAAATAAATGGAATGAGCTGGACGGGGACTTTCTGTGGCTAGTTGAGTGCTCCTGCAGAGAAGAGCCAACGTTGATCTGAAATGAAATGGCTTAGAGATCGCCTGACAGGATGTCGGGGATTGCCAGTCACAGTCAGCCCTGTGTGTTTTAGATTGTGTGTGTGTGTGGACGTTTCTGCAGGGCTCTTGTGTCTGTGTGGGAGTATGTGTATCTGGGGTGTTTTCTTCTGTGCATTTTGTTTTAGACTGAGGCAGCTGTTGGTAGTCGTCTTGCCCAGCCACCCTCCCACACAGAAGGCCTACAGTATTGGTCAGATGTTATGTCGGTGAGACTGCTCTTTGTCTGCCTCTCCTGCTTTACCAACACTAAAATAGACTGTGTCATAGAATAGAAATATGCTATGTTACAACTTATCATTCTTCTAGACTATGCAGCTATTACAGGAGGTTCAACATGGTACCAAACAGAGACTTAACATGAGTTTTAATTCACATTTGAATCTGTGTGTTGACTGTAAGAAGAACAGGAGTGTTTACTGCAGGTCCTTCCCCCTCTACATCACTATTTTGATTAATGCCTCTAATTAACAAGGATTATTTTCAGTCCTATTCTTGGGCTCCCACAAAAGGCCTCACTTATACATTTCTACTTACGCCACTGTTCAGACAGCGTGAAATATATTGCAGTATTTGGCAGTGCGCTGCTTGCAATTGATCCAGACATGCTAAAAGGTGTCTGCTGGTGTTTGCCTCAAGCCAGTACACTTTTACACTTTCAAAGAACCAAAGCTTTGATAACACCGGCACTGAAGAAAATGTCCAACTCCAAAGCTCCACACACAAACTCACTTACAGTACTCCGTCTGAAGAAACTTGAGCTTTGTACATTTTTACTGGTAATGTCAGCTGTTGTAGTGTATGCTGTGTGAATGTCTCTGTATGGCCTTAGCACAGACATGACAGACAGGCTGGCAGCAGTTGTCATCATCAGGTCAGCATGGGAGAGAAGAAGAAGAGAGACACCAGGATTATCTAACGGTTTGCTGACACCCAGATGGCACCATGTCCCCTCCCCCCCTTGCCCTCTTGTGACTGACATTACCTAGCCAATTAGATTGCCCTCCTCCGTGCTGTCAAACCAATTAGTTTCCCGCTCAGCAAGAGGGAGCCAATTATATTTTTGTCATGGTGACAACCGTCCAGTTGAATTCTCAGATTTGCTGCCAATACTGCAGACCCGTGCCGGCTCGTTGGCCTGGACTGGGCGGTCTGTCCTCTGCGGGCTGCTGAGACAGAGCTATGTGGACGAGACTGACACTTTCAGTACTCGGGACAGATTTCATGTCCCTTGCTTGATTTTTACATTAACATTTGCCATGTTAAATGGTGAAATTACTTGTATTGTGTTTTTTAAAAAGTCCCAACTTTAACCCTGAAAGTTCCTTTAAAAACTGCTGTGGTTGAAATAAGAGTAGCATAAAGAGGTGAAGCGTTTAAAGAATGCTGTTTTGCAGGCTAATTTTTCTGATGCTGTAAGTATTCAGACAGATCTGTGCATGTCTGTAAATCTGTCTGAATGGCTGCACGCATCAGGATGAGAGTATAAATCATGAGAAGGTGACCTGAAGCATTTTCAACTCCTGTTTTTTCTGCAGATAACCTGCCGGTGGTTGTCTGTCATACAGCTGTAAAACTATGAGTCAGGGGATATGGATCTATAAATACTGAAGCTGAAGCTTTTATTTCTCTCAGTCTGAAGGCCACTTTTCAGTAAATCCACTGTCTAGGCTCATATGCACAGGATGTAGTCCTCACTATGCCTGTCATCACTTCCTTTCATGCCAGAATTGGCTTTTCGACACACCCTGCAAACACACTCAGAACTCGACCAATGAGCTTGGGAGAAGAGTGAAGGTTTAAAGGGTCGACGGTGAAAGACGTGTAGATCCTGGACTATGTGGGTCTTTTGTTGTAGATTATCAGATGCATCAATTGACTCTCTCTCTTTCATGTTAAACTTAAACATGGAGGCTTTATTATGTTCATGTTCATTTAATGGCTCTGATGCAACAGTAGAATATTCTGAGGTTAGACAACCATCTGGCAATGTTTTATTCTTACAGGCAGGATCTAGAAAGGAGAAAACATTTATCAGCTCCGAAAAAGGTTTTATTTTTATTTGAAATAAATCTTTTTCAACTGTTTTGGAAATGTTTAGGACTGCGACATGTTTGGGAAGCATGACAAATTTAAGCCCTTGATACAAGCAGTGGATTATTTTGCTTGCTCGGTCTGTTGGCGTGTTCATTTGGTTTGACTAGAGCTGCAATAATTAATGGATAAGTAGATCCAAAAAATGAATCTGCAGCTGATACATTCCTCATCCTGTTTTTCTCTCATCCCTCTCTATCAACTCATTTATCCTCTCTCTCCGTCCTCGTTTCCCTCATGTCTCGACACCTACTGCTTCTGTTCCTCATGCCCTTTCCCTCCTGCTGGAATATTTTTCTTCTTCATCTCTGTGACTTCTTTTCTGCCCATGCCTCACCTCTCCTGCTCCTCTTTCCCTCCTCTGTTTTCTTTTGAGCAGCATGTTGAAGCCTTTGTTGGCTCACGCTAGCGTTCGTTACAGCAGACATAGTTGGGATTCCAGCTGGACTAGAGAAAGGAGCAAGCAGAGCTGCTGCTGGGTTGTCAGTCTGTTTGGTTCTGCCACTGCTGCTGCCTGGACTGTCTTCAGCCTTTCACATGAAAGTGTAGGATTAATCTGGCATCTCTCATATTCGTCTTTGTGTCATGCCACGCTCAGTGTGACTATCTAGCAGGAGGATGTATATCGAGTCAGACAGGAAACGGCAGCTGTGACCTTGAAAGGACAAAACTTTAACAAGGCTGTGTTAATGTGAGGCACTCAAAATCCCACATCCGAGGACATGGTAAAACCTACAGGGACCATTTTAGGATTTTAGACTCAGGTTAGCTCTTATTTTCTCTGCCCTTGAAAGTCAAAGTCAATCTGATTCACAGTGGTTCATTTTTAGGACTAGTTGGATTATCTGGGCTCCGGCATATTCAGCATGTTGTCAAATGGAAAAGATAACATTTACATTTACGGCCAATTGTACAGCATTTCATTTTTCTAAAAACAAATTGAAGCTAAGAATCATTTGACATTGTGTTTTACTGACCGCTTAACAGTATTTCAAGAAGATTTCCAATACTATAAATCCTTAAGTAGTTTTGACTCATATACAGTTTTTATTTTAAGACTGAAACAGGCTTTTTTTTTTATCTTGGATGTTGTCACAAACAGGTGTTTACTTGGAATGACCTCCTGCTTTATATTTGATTATAGTCAATCTAATTTGTCTGATTTGCCTCTGTTTTCTGGCAAATGTCTGTTGCTGTTACTAATGCAAACTCAACACTTCCCCCATCTGTTTCATGTTACAGGCCCTTCAGTGGCTCAGGGGGCACAAGGCCTTCTGTTGTCTGTAAGACTTTTGCTTTGAAACATCTGGAGGAAGTTTTGAGTTTCATTAACAGCAGCTTATCATTGAGAATTGACAGTGCAACAGAATTAATCGGTGATCAAGGATACATTTCTCTTAGAGACAAGCTCCAGTCATGTTTTAAGACATAACATTCTCTGCTTGAAATGATTAATTGTCTGATACTTTCTGAATCTGCATAGTCCCCGCCCACTGTGCACATTTCCAACCGCCCCCTCTGTCTTTGCGAAAACAAAACACGTCTCTGCCATCGTTTAGTGGCAACTTGTTTAATCTTAGCTTGCTTGAAATGTAGTAATTAGGCTAGTATTAACGTTAGAGTTAGCAGTCAGTCGTGAGTTTACAAAAATTACGATGACAGTTACAGCTGGCTTGTGCATTGCTAAAGTGGTTGCCATAGGTTGCACCAGGGTTTACGTTAGCCGGTATCACGTGTAGTTGTCTGGCAGAGAAGTATATCAACGGCCAAATTGTCTGGTGGGAAAATATGCCAAATAAATAAATAATTAAAAAATTAGTAATGGCGTATTGAAGAGGCTATTATGTTAACTACATATATGTTCTCTTGTTGCCAGGAGAACTTATATAAACTTGCAGCCTTTGCTTCCGCTCATAAAACATGGAGAGATGGACAGGCGGAGACGGACAACGGCAACAGTGCGAGCCATCATTAGCATCTCGGTACTTGCAGGTGCAGTGCCGATGATGACAGAGTTGCGTGGCTATGGTGGGGTGAAATCTACTCCGACTGGGCAAAGCTTCTTTGATGATAAGCACACATTACTTTAAAAAACATAAGATCCTGTCTGGCCCTGACCCTAACCCTAACCCTAACCCTAACCCATTTTGATACCCAGACTGTAGTATTGGCCAATAGGGAGTACCTATTGATACCATATACCTCATATTGTTGGAGAAACACTGATTGCAGAGAGTTTGCTAGCTTTGACTCACATAACACTCTCTGCTACCACTGCACTGTTGTTATTTGTTATTGTCACATGATAATTCACCTCAAACCAGTTGATTTTTTTTGGTTGCTAATCAGTTATGGTTGTAACATAGACTGACGTACTTGCCGATAGCAGATACCACATTTTAGGCTGTACTGTAGGCCGATACCGATAACTGGTATCTGTATAGGAACAATTCTACCAAGTTATAGCATGATTAGGTTGTCAAACTGAAGAAATATAGTTTGATTTACTTTGCCATTTGTGAGACATTGAATTTTGCTTCAGTGATTCATGGTCTAGTAGTCCTGTTAGGCAATACATCAGATCACATGCAGTTTGGCAGGAGTGAGTTTAGCAGCAGTCCCTATGGATACAGTAGCAGAGGAGAGGAATGGGAAGAGGCCCTGTGGAAACAGAGAGACAAAGACAGGAGAGAAACAAGTCCTAGACAAGGAAATAGGGTGATGAGAACCACATACCAATGGTGGATTTTTACTGGTCTGCTTGTTTACTACAGTTCCCGTGGTGGGAGAAAGGTGGGGGTGAGAAAATAAGATGCATTTATCTAAAGCATTAGGTTTGCAGGATGGCAAATGTAAAACATTGAAATACCTGCAATGCTTAACATTTTTTGTTTATGTTTTGTAACATCATGGTGTGTATCCAATATATTTAAAACATAGCATTTGTTGTGTGCTCTGCTCATAAACAATGCACTTACTGTTAGGGATGGGCATTTCCAGTAATCTCATTCGAGTAATCTAATTACCTCATGAACGTGTAATCGAGTACTGGCAAATTATATTTTTATTTTTTACCGTTAAAAAAATAACATACGTTGGACACGGACTTGCCGGCCGGAAATAGTAGGCTTTATGTCTGTAAGAGAACATTACTGTCTAACGCTTTTACATTCATGTAAATAATATCCCAACAATGGAAAGCAAGTGCAATTTCAAATGCATCGAAGAACCTTAACAGACCCCTCAATTAATGTTGTAAAATTCCGTTGTCAAACGTCACAGCAGTAGCGGACTGCATGGACTTCTGTTCTGTGTTGCTTAACTCTTAACACTCTCGTAGCTGTTGTCCGGCGTGGTGGTGGCGGCTTGTACTCCAGCTCAACAAACACCGTCAGCTCACGGAAGCCTTCTCCTTCCACAACACTTAATGGGAGCATATCTCCAGTCACCATGTCCGTTGATAGCTTGATAGATAATCCTCTCTGCTCTGGTATCATCACGTCACATCAATGTGTGCTAACAGGGCTAGCAAATGATGTGATGCAAGACATTTTGACTGTCTGTCTCCGCTGGCTTCTCCTTGTGCTTTAAACGCATGTGGTTAAGCATCGAACTAGTATTTCTATGATATACAAGTTTAACACCACATATCTTGCACAGCATGTTGTAAAAGAACTTCCAGACATAGCTTTTCCTGGTGACGGCTGACATGGTGCATGTAACTACTTTAGCCGAAAACAACGCATGCGCAGGTGCGCAAGTAGTGTAACGTTACTCGAATAATGACATCACAGCGTGTACTCGAGTATTTGTCCCCATCACTACTTACTGCACTCACAAGCTTCCATTTAGAAACGCGGTCAGTGTGTTAAAATGTAATCCAGCATAACAAGATTTCATGTTAACAAGATCAAGGCAGAATTCCAAGTATGGCAACTGTCAGGCAAATATTTAAACAAAGTTATCCTGCTAGTATTAAGGCTGTTTTCACTAGATCTCATAATGTTATTTACAGAGCTAAATTAATAGTTACTCTCCTGAATTACTTTTGCCATGTACGCACCATTGTCTGGTTGAATTATCATTCAGTAATTTGTTTTTCCAGTCTCATCCCCTATTGATCTGTTAGCTAATGGGAAACTTCACAATGAAATCTTTGGCTGGTTCCTTTCCTTGAAGGCATGTCAATCTTTTTAAGGGCTTTTGTTTTGGTAGATGAGAGAAGTGGATGTACTGAGGTGTGTTCGGACACACTGTGTGAATCGTGGGCATTTTTGCAACCTTGACTGCATATTGTTCCAGTTTGTTGTGAGGTGATGACTATTTCTGTCCGTGCTGCTCTAGTTGGGAATGAGATGTATTGAAATGTTTCAGACACTGACCAACAGAATGTTCCTGAACTGAACTGTTAACCCTAGCCAGACTGCTAATAAGTGCTCATCCCCAAGATTTGTATTACTGTTAGCTGTTTGGCTTCCTGAGTGTGACACATACACACTCACACACACACACACTGGCAAAAACACACACTCCCCTGCTGTGTTTGGACAGTGCAGCTCATAAGCTCTATGCCAAACACGTGGCCAAATGTAGCCAGCATTTTCTCTTTGTGTGTGTGCATTTAGCCTTTTCCTTCTCGTGTGTGTGTGTGTGTGTGTGTACATGAGCATGTGCCTGCCTGGCTGCCCATGCTGACTGTAATGTAGCCTGTCATATATAGGTTACCACTACTCCCCAACTTACCCAGCCAATCAAAGGCAGGAGATGGGAGGAGAACGCCCAGCGGCCCCAGGCGCTTCATAAGGCTGCAGTGGCTATCGACGGCACCGACGGACCGGCTTATTGACTGGCCGTCTGGCTAGCTTGCTAGCTAGCTGTCTGCCTTGCTGGCTGTTTAGCTGGCTCTCTGCCTGTGTATAGCCTGCCTAATCCATTTGTTTAAAGTCTTAGGTTTACCATATCAGCAGGAACATGGAAGGAGTCAATAAGGGGGACTTTTCACCCCAGTTGCCTTTTTAAGTCGCTGTATTTACTCGCCCGCTAATCCACAGGGGGAGTCCGCCAGTCGCATGCTCTCACGGGGGCATCAGAGAGAGAGCCGAAGAAACTAGGGGTGGATTGTGTGGTGTTGTCTTGGTCATGCTATTTTGGCCGCCATGTTCTTGGCTGACTGTGATGATGATGGAATGTGTGAATGGGATGAACCCTGTCTTCGCTGTTTTTCTCTACTTCAGCCTCTTTCTCACACACACACACACCCCTCATTCACCGTATCACCGTCCTCGCCCTGACAGGATTACAGCCTCCTCTGTGCTTTTTAATTAACGGGTTAAATAGACCCCCTACTATGGACCTCAAAAGGGGCTGAATGTCTGTGGAGGGGGGGGGTGGGAGGTCACGTGGCTGTTCATTTAGACCAGTATTAAAAAGAACCCTCTGTCCTTCCGATTAGCATGATTATGTGTGTGCGCGTGTGTGTCAAGCGGAGTTTGATCAAAGGACTAATTAACACATCCACGCTGAAGTCTGCTAATTTAGAGACAGGGATTCTGCCTTTTTCTTTGTGTACCATAAGTAATGTGCTAGATATTATTTTAAAGTTAATAAATATGTCATCCGTTGAGCACATTTGGAAAATAAAATAGATGCATGATTAATCAGTTTTAGTAGACACAGTTCAGCAGCGTGGTGTAGTGATTAGAAAGATGCCATTCCACTAGAAGTCCCCTGTGACTGCATTCATCTAGTCCTTGAGAGATCCTTCACCTTTGACCTCCTCTCTCCAACAGAACAAGACAGATGATACACATAAATCTGGAATCTTTACTGTCTTTATGATACTTCAGGATTAATCTTTATTAAACCGTTGGCCCTTTACAGACGCAGAAGGGGCTGTGCCATTCAAGAGCACAGATGCAGACACATGCATGACTTCACATGTGCTACACACTGCATGCATGCATACATTCATAAGCAACCAGGACTCTCCTCCTCCCCCCATGCTCAGCAAACGTTGACCCTCATATATAGGTCATGCTATGTACATGCTTTGAAGTCTGAAGTGCATATTATGAAAAGAGAGCTGCTGTTAAACAGAGTTGATTTAAGGCTCTAAATATCTCAAGTACATGAGGAGTGTTGTTTTCCCAGACAATCCCATGACTGATGTATCATGAATTAATTACAGGAGTTTTTTTTTTAGGAAGGGGGTGGGGGATGTTTTACTACTTTTCCCTCTTGTGCTCCATGCTTGGTAGACAAAGGATGACACTGTCAAAACATGCTTCCTGCCAGAGCAAATTTCAAATTATTTTTAGTATGAACATTGAAATGCACATACTGTTTCACTTCTGCGAAAATGTTATTTCCCTCAACTGATGGATAAATAGGGCCTTTATGGTGTAGTATTTTTTCAGCAAGGGAACAGTCAGTCTCTATAAAACCAGCAGTAGATTTGTAGAACCATTCTAATACAGATGCAAAGGAAGTCTCTCCCATGTGCCGCCAGTGTTAAACCATCAACCCTGGGAGATAAAACATTATTGCCGCTCCAGGATAGGCTTAGTTTGAAGTTCATCAGTGAGGCTAAGACAGAAATGAGGGTCATGGTCTAAGGGTTTCAAAGTGCCTCTCTCCTACTTGGTGAAATCATATCAGCTGTAGTGTTTCTGCTTTGTCACCACATCTGTGAAGTGGGTAGTGTAGAGAGGAGGAATTAACGACAGGGGATCAGTCGATATCACACTAATCCTGCAGGTCTTGCATAGTAAAAGCGTGTTTAACTTTTCCTTAAAGAACTGCCATTTCAACAAGCTTTTAATCAATACTGCTTAGGCTGTCAAAGGTAGTAGTTAAGAAGCCTGCACATACAGTTCACACATAGGAAAGTAATTAGCTGATAAATGCAGGGGTTGCTGAAGAGCACTGTCAACATGCCTGGCAGATAGTTGGGATGTCAAGCATTCCAAAGAGACACAAAAACAGACACAAGTTGCCAGGAAGCTCATCGTTTTGCATCAATTAGTTACATCGCCAATCTTGTCAGTAAATTACATTTAAAAGGCATTTCAGGTGAAATGAGTTTTGGTATTATAAAGACAATTTCCATAGATATGCAAATGGTGGGTTTGTAGATAACAGCGGCTGGGGAGGTGTTGCTGTGTGAGTTTGTGGAATGTCTGTGAGCCTCACTAAAACATGTTGACACCCGTGATAACATCAGTCGTTGCGCTTGCTTCTTTTAATGTTCCTTGGGAAACACACCGCCAGATAAACACACAGGTTCTCTATTATGCAAGCACCATGATACTTCTTTGACTTGGATAAAAAAGATATTGTGGTCATGGTTGAAGGGCAGGGAAATGTTGGAATACTTCACATCATATTTAAGCTCAGATAATTGTTAACGATGCTAACCATTAACCACCAGCCTCAATAGTTTCAATTACAGTCCACAGAGGGTCTCGTATAATGATTTATCTTTGGCAATGTAACCTGAAAATGCTTCACAAAGATCTTTTAATCAGTGTCTGAAACAGTGGTGCCACAAGCTTTTTGGTTGACATGGATATGGCAGTTTTCTTTGACATGGATATGGTACTGACCCTACTTCAACAAGGGTCCATTGTCACTATGCTGTTAATGTCTTTAGCCAAACACACATCCATTTCTTCACACATGGCAACATGGTGTCAAACTGAAACACAGAAACAACCAAGAGACGCATGCCTAGAAGAGTTATTAAATGAATGAATGACATTTTTTCCCCACAGAAATCCCAAGGCCACAGTGCAGAGGACCAACAAGAAAGTGAACAATGACCCCACACTGCGCATCCAGAACCTCTCCATTATCATCAGGCAGATTAAAGCCTACTATCAGGTAAGATTTCGTTTGTCTGCAAAGTCAGCAATCCCTTGTTCCTCTTTTGCGCATCAGTAGTTGAAGGTTGCTCAACAGTGTAATGAATGGGAAATGGATCTACTGATACGGGTCAAAATCCGGATGAATAACATGTACGAACACATCATGTGTCGCTCAGCCTGCAACTAAGTACGCTTAGTAAAGAGGTACACTCTGTTCCCATGTTTCCCTGGCCTTAGTCGGGGTGGTCTGCATTCAAACAGTTGCTTTTTCCCCTTAGGTTACAGTAAAAAAAAAAGGAGTCAGACAAACAGCTCTCACTCACACAAACGCAGAACTGAATGCGTCCACACACGCACATGCCACATGAAGACTTGGCAGTATAAACAGAGATGTATTTGCAGATGTGTATGTGTGTGACTTCCTGTGATGTGGTATCATGACTCCCGTCCAGATGTCAGAGAGGGCTCTGTAAATATGCAGAGACTTGAGGAATATGAAATGCACAAGGCCACAGATCTGCTTGTTAGTCTCACACTGATGAATCATTCACTCCATTTACTTTTCCCTTTTCATTTGAATGTTGATCCTGATCAGCTTCAGTTTGTCTCAGGTGTCCCCAGAGACCGACCCCACAGAAAGCAGCTTACAGCATTGCTTTAATTCCTACAGGACAGATTTGGAAGCTTTAGTCAGAGAGCTGTGAAGGTGGCTGAAGCCAAGTCACATGTAGGGAAGTCTTATCTCATGTTCAGTCTGTGTTTACTTCTTAGCAGTTGGCATAAATTCATCAAACCCTGAGATGCATTAATTTACAGTCTCAGTTAAGCATTACTTCAAGTCAAAGGAAATGATCTAGACTTCCTATTAATATGATGAGCCAAAAAAAGAGGAAGTGTGAGGGAGTAAGATGAGTAGGATGTAGGCTCCTTGAAAACATCAGAAAGTGAGCCTCACACCTTTCAAAAGAAGCATTAAGAGCATGTTTAGTGATCGGATCACACGCGGAAAGCCATAAAAAGCAGGTGGAAAGATGCGTTGATGTACGATTAGCAAATAAAATTGTGGTACACACACTTCCTTGACCATCTCTTGACCACTTTGCAGTATGCACATGTTGCACGCTACATGGGTGATTTGCCCGTGTCAAACAACTTGGACAAGGGTTTGCAGTTCATATCTGAGGCAAGCGCCAATAGTCAGTGTAATCCTAATCTATAATCCATCTCATCTGTAAGGCTGAGTGCAAATTTGTGTGGTTTCTTTTTGGCTTATTAGTGAACCCAATTTCTTTGCTCCCTGACCATACCTGATTCTCTGAACCGTCAAAGTTACCCCTGCAAGTCCTGGGAAGATGGCTAAACCACAGCCTGTCTAGCCTAGTTAGCCCATGTTCCTTTATCTGTTCCACACAACAACATGATTGCAGAATAAATAAGTACAAACATGGTAGTCACAATCAACTGTCTAGCTTCCCTAAAACTGTGCAGTATTATTCAAATGCAGTCTCAGCTCTTAACTGTTTAACTGTAATGCAAATTGTGAAACTCGGGAGCTGAACGAATTGAAACAGTCCAGAGAGAATATGATTCACTACATTGCTGCAACAGAGTCTCAGCTGAGTTTATGATAATGGGAAGGAATTGAGTGTGACCCAGCATGCTGTTGCGACAATGCAGTGAGTTAAGGAATGTTATCAGGGCCAAGCAGTCGCACAGACAGAGACACAGATTTCCCACACATCAGATTTAGGACTGTGACCCAAATCCCCAGGGGCTATGGCTGCGCAAAGGCTGTTTAAAGGACCTTACTTATCATGTGTATCATTTATATAATGAATGAAATGGAAAATATGTAATTTTAAGGCCTACTTTTACTGGATCTTATTACATTTTCTCTGTTATTTGGAATAAGACTGGACAGTTTTAAAGGTTGTCTTTTCCTACTTAGATTGTTTATAAATCTGCTCTTTCCATGTTTAGCGTTCCATCTGAAATTTTGCCCCAGAAGTCAAGTTAAAGACTGCCACTGATTGGTTAATGACTTTGTTTGATCTGGTTTGCCTCGGTTCTAAACATCCTGTTAATCCCTCCCCAGTCATCTTATTTAAACAGTCAGCCTATTGTGTGGACTTTGATGTTATAAGCCCCACAAAAGCTCCACTAGGCCTCCTCAAATGGCAAGCAGAATAATCTGTGTCAGAATCAGTGGTTAGGTCAGTGACTGTTGAGGTTAAGTAGTGACCAGTAGAGTCTGTGGATGATGAGATGACGGGAAGGGTTAAGGACATTAGCTTGGGGCGTCTTGGTGGCTTTGTTAGCGAGAGGACAAACCCTGCGTCTTTATCACCCTGGAGGCAGCATGTATTATTCAATTCAACACACCCAAAATTGTCTTTTTTTGCAATGGACATGATTTTAGCATGGTGAACTCTGTTAAACCATTAAAAAATCGAGTCCATCTGCATGATTTCCTGTTTACTTTCAATTCCATTTTTAGTCCCTGTGGAAGGAAGTGAAGCTCAGCAAATTTCATCACGTTTTGAAAAAGTTGTCTTATAGTTGATTCAGGGCTAGAAGGTTCAATACATGGACATAAGAATGCAACCAGAAGGTTTCCATACCTATTCGATCAACATGATGAAGCTGTGTTACTAAACGGCAGTTGTTTTGAGACCTCAAAACAGGCTAAGAATTGTAGCATTTATTTGTTTTGTGGGCATTGAACACGTACTGTAGGGTAATATAGCTGTGGGAGGACGATGTCAGTCAACAGTGAAACCGTTGTTCGTCTACTGTGTTTCGTTAATCTTTTGTTTGCCCCTGCATCACTCTGTTGACCTCCTGGTCATACCTTTGTTCAGCCACTTGTGTCTTCAGGCTTTGCCTCACAGAGACCACCTACGGGCTACAATCCCTGCTTAGTTCCCTGCTGTCCTTGCTGTGTGTCCGTCTGCCCTCTTGATGGCCTTTCAGAGAGTTAACCAGCCCCTGACAGCCAAGATGTGAGCTGGTAATGAGATGGACCTGCCTGTTGAAATTGACATAGTTAAGGTTTTTTTTAGACAACAGCATCTTAGTGTGGTTTGAGTCGTCCTGTTTACATGGGGCTGTTGGTACTTCATACCAAAGGGTTTGGGGTTGGATGACAAAAAGGGATAAAGAAACAACTCTTTGAATTATCTCAGATCTTTCATGCATTTTATTTTAATCCTCTACTCTTTGATCAACTGGTGGCAGACAATCAGTGAGGAGGCTTTTTGATGATAAGCTTGCAATAATTGCATCACTAAAAAAAGAACATCTTAGTGTCAAGAGGGTGAATGCTTTGTATTTAAACACTGACTCGTGTTAATGCAAGATCACTGTCTCTTTTTCTGGTGTGCTGTTGAAAATGGGAGGAGCTGCACATAAAAAGAGCTTTACACTTAACATTAAAAGTCAAAAGGAGCCGGGTCTTATTGTGATTATGAGGAGGGAATTAGGCTTTGATATTTGCTTTTGTGGTGCTCTCCTTTTCCTTGTGGTTGTTTTGTCACAGGTTTCAGATTTCAAGAGCCACATGGAGAAAGGCAGTGCAGTCTAGGTCGGAGGCTAATGCACTTAGCAGGTTTTCAATCTACTGTACTACTCAGCACTTTGAAAGAGGACTGGACGTGAGCCTTGTTTGGTTGGTTGCTTCCTGTGATTCAATAAATTGATCTCTCCTAAGACTCTTCAAATTAAATTGTCTTAGTAATGTGAGATCAGAATTGGTTAGAAACCACTCACTTGGGAAGGACATCACTGCATGTTAATGTACAGTGTGTTTTCTTCATTGTCGTATAAGAGGAAAAACCTGGAGGTAATGCAACGTAAGCAGAATTCACACACTGAAAAATAAGTGCATTTACATTTTAACACCTGTGCAGCACTGGTGTCTGGGAGAAAGAGCGGAGGGGGGGGGACTTTATTGCATTGGAGCACTTGCTGACTCGCCAAAGAATCCTCTGGTGTCAAGAGATGGCTAATTCATTAACCTTTTTGAACCATCAGGGGCCAACAATTGAGGTCCTCTCTCCTCCCCCATCCCCCGCTGTCTCTGCTTTTCCACTACTCCTTCCTGCCCCATCCCCCTGTGCATGAGATGTAACCCAAGCAGCATGAGTGTGTGTGTGTGTGTGTCATCTTCCACATGGGAGAAGTGTAGAGATTGAATTTGTGCAGAGCGTGTGAAATGTCAATCGGTACAAGAGAAGAAATTCAATAATTATGGTTTTTCATTTCAAAGCATGAGCTCTCCTGGGCTGGCGTGTTGGCGTGTGTGTGTGTGTGTTCAAATCCTCCGTTATTGTTCTGGTACAGTGGATTGTGTAGGAGGAGGTCAATGTCTAGACCGGCGGCTTCAGACTTCAGAATCTGCTGAACAGATCAAGGTTGAGCAGCTGTAAGCGTGTGTGTGTTTGTCTTTTAAGTGTATTTTTATTGTTGCATAAAAGCAGACATGATGACAGTACCATATTTCCTAAGTGTCAGCGAGGGTCGACTTTCATGCTAGCAATTACTGTATTTCTGTGTTCCGAGTAGGATATTAACTTCTCTGATGACTTGGTCAATCTTTAGTCCACCGAGGGTTTCATTTCTCTGGCGGTCAGTCCAAATATATGCTGGGCCTCTTTTTAATTTAGTGGCCTTGGTTTGGCATTCCTTAGCGGAGTGTATTACGGTGCCTCGGCCTGCTGAACTACATTCTTTGTGCTTCATTTGGTGTTTCTTAAAGCTTGCTTAGTGAATCCCTGGTTTATGAAAATCAGGTTTTAGAGAGCATCTGGTGCCATTTGTGACAAGGCTACTCATTTAATGAGAAAAATGGGTATTTGTGTTTATTGCAGGCAAATGTGGCTAAAGGTAACAGTTTTCTCTGCTCGATCCTTGAAAAAGCCAGACATCATCTTTGGAATAAGAGCAGTTTTGTCCTCTCTTTGCCACTGCTTTGGTTTGGGGTGTGGCGTAAATGCTAGGAGCTCTGTTTTGACTGTTTTTAGAGGGTAACAGAGGCCACCATTCATGCTGGGCAGGCCTGGCCCCAAAGCTTTCCAAGGCTAGGCTCTGTGAAAAGATAATAAAGATTATGTTATCAGAACTTCCTTAAGTGTTCATTTGTCATCTGTAGGTTACATTTAGACCAGCCTTCTCCTTCATTTGCTCTTTTTCACACATGTTTAATTACTGACATGAACATGCTTTTATACTCACTTGCCACTTTTTGCAAATGGTATTCCTAGTTAAGCATTTCCTAGGATGAAGAAGACAAATTGCCTGCTTTGGGGCATAAGGTTTTTTTTTACCTTGTTGACCTAAAGCTTCTCAAAGATGCTCTGTGAGTCTAGCCTCACTCTGGCCCAGTAACATGGGCACTTAATCAGCTGCAACATCATGTAGCTATAGATGGTTGTTTTTGTTTTTGACCTCTTCGGGAGGAATTTCCACCCTTGTGTTTTTGCCTCAAACCATATGACCACAGTTATTTCTATTTCCTTCTATTGGAACTTGGTCAAAATATATATTTTTTCATTCTGGTATTCCCCAGTGACTCTTTGTCTTTTTGCTCCTTTCCGCATCAGTCTCGACCAAATCAGTTTATTAGGGCATGTGCTCGTAGCTGCAGGCTAAATGTGTGTTGTCATGCAGACTCACATGCTACACACTCTCATCTGAATATCCTGTTGATTGTGTTGTAGCAGCTAGCTAACTAGCTAGGATGCTAACACATCACATGGGCGGTAGGCAGTCAGACATCTCTTGATGGAGCTGAGTTAGGTCATATATTTAAAATCTGAAGGTTGATCTGTTAGACAAGCCGTGAAATAAACTTGTTTCTAAAGTGATTCCTGTGCTCTGTTTTGAGTAGGTACAAATGCTAATGCTATTACAGCCAGACATCATTACTTATGTCCCTAATCAAATACCTGAGTCTATAATAATAAGGACTATCATTTAGCCATTTGATTACTGTGCGTGCTGCTAAAGTTACTCTGTTAACATGTTTCTTGTTAGATTTAGAAGACCATTCAAGTATTCCATTCAAGAGAAATTGATTATTGTGAAAAAACTTATTGTATTATTCTGCTGTCACATGCATATCTTTCATGTTCTTATTTCTGTGCTGTCATACTTTGTTGTTCTGATCACAGACAACAAAAGGAAGCATTGTAGTGAACATCATCCAAGTGTCATTCATTGCTGCCGGCTTTCTAGTTAGCCGCTAACATTCTAGGACATATTTGTACACAGGCATTCCCACTGTTTTTGAGCTTTCCAGATCTTCATGTTAAGGGGTGTTCCCTTTTACACCCAGAACCACTTACCAATAACATCATATAATGACAGCCCTGAGAAGGAACCGAGCGGTGATTTACCAAAATAACACAGCGGGACTGTACGTGTGATTTTACACTTGTGCTTGTGATGGGGAATTTGTGGCAGTTCTAGTGTGGAGTAGGTTCCCATATGCTAAAAGGGAGCTATTTTGAGGCACTAGCTGAGTTGCTGTATTAAGGGGAAGCTCGGTGCTTTGTTCTTGTTTTCCAGCACTGAACTAGAGCATGTGGGTTGTGGATGCAGGACTCACTGATCATTGGGAGAAAATAAAAAGAATTGATGGAGCTACAATCGCATTGACTTAAGTGCATAAAACAACGTGTGTGTGATTGTGTGAACTCTCCAGCCAGTGTGAAGCAGAGCCCTGAGGTTATCATTGGGTCTGGTTAGGAGGGGTCAGGCTTCCCCAGCCCACCTGCCTCCACCTTTTGAGACGAGCAGCATGATCCACCGTACCACTCGTTCAGCCTCAGGGCTGTGTTGTAAAAAGCACTCTAGCTGATAGATAACGCCAGAGAACAAAAGAAACGGGCTGCTAATGGCTCGTTCTCTCCTCCTCCTCATGTTAAGAGATGATCTGTCCATCTGGCCGACAGTAGACCCCGACTGCTCTTCTTTTCAGCGGGTTTAACTGTCGAGCCAAGAGCAACTGTTGAATTTTCCTTGTGAAATCTAATTAATTAGTAGTTCAACAAGTACAGTGCCCTATTTCACCCGAGGCTTCCAGAGGACGATAAAGTAAATATATGAGACTAAATTTGTTTGATCTATTAGTGTTCCTGCAGGCAGTTAAACAATGATGAGGATGTTGATGTGATGTGGATTTAACACTGTCATTTTTCGTCCTTGCCTAAATGTCTAGAAACATCCAAAGTTGTCTTGCGATATACACATTTTCATTGTTGATCAACCCTTCACCTGCTGCTTGTATCCCCAGACCATCATCCTTTGAATCATTGTTATTTCCCATATTCCCTGACTGTAGCCCTTTTACACTGCCAGCTCAAGGCGGGACTATTACGCCTCTGTTACGTTCCGTCTTCTATGTAAAACGCGCGGAGGCGCAATGGTGGGGTTGTCCACCTCTGAGCCGGCATCGTAGGTAATAACTGAGGGGAAAAGGCGTCTGTGTAGACAGCGGAGCCTGCAGGGCGGAACGGCGCCATGTGTGTGTATTTGAAGCAGGCGCTGGTTGTTTACACCTCGCGCACGTTTTGCTTCCGCAACCTCGGAACGCTATGTAAAAAGACACATTAGGCTTTACGCCGGCGTTGCTTTGTCCAATGTAAAATGGCAATGGCTGCATGACGCCAGGGCTTCGTTACGGCACTAAGGCGGAACCACAATGTAAAAAGGGCTCGTGTCTGAAACGAGGAAGAAAAAAAGGAGAGGAAAGCCTTTAGTTATCCATCCGATACGCTACTGGAGAGGAGGGATGCTGCTTTGCTCCTTGAACTGCAGTGCGCAAACCCCTTTTGTGTCTTTATGCGTCTATTACAGTGATGAACAGCGGGGGAAGCTTTCTCTGCATTGATTCAGTTCATGGAGATGTATTGTGATCTGGTGTTAAGTGCTTTCAGTGTGTGAGTGTGTGTGTGTGTTATTTGTGGGAGGAAGAGGAAGCATGCTCCTTCCTTTTGTTGCTGGTAATAACCTTTTCAAGTTCATAATCTCTGCAGTTTTTCAGCAGGAGGGAAGTCCGCAATGCCATACCCAGGAGAGGGCTTGTATGTGTGTGTGTGTGCATGTGTGTTTGAACATGTACTGTACCATGTGTGTCAGACTGGCTAGCATGGGGAGAATAAACCCATCTCCTCGTTTCTATGGTAACACTCCATGTCTGCAGAATGGGTGTGATTCAGGCTTTCAGGGTTCAGGCAGGATTTGCAAGCACGCACACACTCTCTCACACACACACACACACACACACACACACACACACACACACACACACACACACACACACACACACACTCACACGTAGTAGTACAATTAGCCTCCTGTTAAAGCTGCGTCGGTAGCGGAACTTGTGCTTGGGTGGAAAGATTGGGAGGAGTTGTAAGGTCGTGTGTGTGTGTGTGTGCTGGTGAGGCCTGGGTTAACAGACAGGGCTCCTGTTTGACAGAAACACAGAAGCCTTAGAGCCTTTCCTCTGACACCATTAACACAAACTTACATAAATACAGGTACATGCATGCCTACTGTATGAGCACCATTTACCTTAGCATGATCCTGGCCATGTATTGCATTTGCAGCTCCTGTATGTGTGTGTGGGCCTCCTCTACAAGGCTACTGTCAGGTCAGCAGAATATTATCTCAATTGTCAGCAGACGTTGATTCAGCCCATTTTTAGCTCAAGACAATAGAGCCCACAATCATTTCATATATGTCTGCATCATAATTAGCTGTGGTATTTCTTCTGCCAAGGCTTGTAATGAGGTTATACCAGAAAATCCTTTTCCTCTCAACAGCATAGAGGAGATGAGGCACGTTATTATCTATAAGACTATCAGTTCTTAACAGATCTGCACAGCAGACTTGGAGATTTTATTGCTGTGCACCTCACATATCCATAAAGACAAACATGGCCGGTGCCAACATTCAGAAATTCCATTGTGTTTGACAAGCTCCCCTTTAGCCGACGCCTCATTCTATCAGTCTGTCTAAATGTCTCTCTGGGATGGAAGAGGAGCTGCTGATGGGGAGCTGTGAATCCTGCTGGAATCAATAATACAGCAATATAGAGTCAGTACAGGGGGTTGGGTGAGGAAAGGAGAGATGTTGCGAAGAGGAGAAAGAGGGGAGGAGGCGGCTCGATCCTGCGTGTCTGGAGTGAGAAGTGATGGAATCAAAGCATCATCTCTCTTTCCCCCTCTCTGTTTGTCGCTTTTAGTCCACCCACCCCTCCATTTTTCTCCCTCATCATTCCCTCCCTCTCTGTGTGAATATTGTCTTTTAAATTTTTAAATAAGGGACCATTTCCCATTCCCCATGTGTGAATTGGACATGATGAGCTAGATAGTGAATATTATGGAGTGACACAGTGACTGAGCCAAGGACATTTGTGCTATCACAGCTACAGTGAGGGAGGGAAAGCTTTCCATTTTGAAAGCTTTGCGAGCGTGTGTGCTCGTGCATGCCTCTCAGTGTTTGTAGCACGTCGTCATGACATGATCGGCGTGGTGGCTTGTCCCCCTCCTGCAGTGTCCATCATGTTTTATGTATGTTAAGCCTTTGCCAGCTAATCCAAGAGGCATATTGCTCTACTGTAGTTTTGCTTTATAAGCCTGCCGCTAATCCTCAAAGCATATTATTACCCACATCTTCAAAAACACAGTCTTTAATGTACGTTCACTATTTGGCTTGCATCAAACTAAAGGTACTGTATTAGTAGTTCACTTCTGTGTTGCTTTGGGACTGGCCTTATTGGGAACTTCTTTGCTATTTCCCCTCTCCAGCGCCTGAGGCAGTTAGAATTGTATACCTTATAATTGGAGATGAAATTTCCCTTGCCATATGGTATGAAATATATACATGGAGCAGCACACCGCTCAGTGCACCCACAGAGGAAGAGATTAAACAGTGTCAGTACCATGCACAGCAGGAAGGCTCTCTGACGGTCTATCTAGCATCTTGTCCGCATTAGTCCAGTAGCGCTGTCATTTTAAAGTTACAATGTAAGATACAGAGTCAGGATAAGAAAAAGGATCAGAAACTCACAGTGTTCTGTCAGATATCTCCAAGCTAACACCCAGGCAGATCAGAGGAACACAGACTAACGAGCAGTTTAATGGATCACTCGGATCAACGGATCATTCGATTGCACACTCTTAAACTGAGAAGAGGAGAAACCAGATGAAATAATTAATTTAGTGTTGTTTGTGTAAAAGTAGCTAAAACATTTACTGTAAATCTTGAATCCCTTGCAGTCTATACGTTTAGTAATAAATAGAGTTGTGTTTGAAATATGTTTCAAAAGAGTCTCGCTGACAGAAAGGAAAGCACAGCCTGACTGTTGTGCTTGCACAGCAAACACATGCTGCCATTGAAGGGGACAGGTGTGAGCGTGTGTTAGTGGGAACAGTGGTCAGAAGGGGGACAGGTGGTTATGCAGAAGGAGAGAAGTGTGTGTGTGTGTGTGTGTGTGTGTGTGTGTGTGTGTGTGTGTAATGTTTAGCTGCCAAACTACAGATCCAGTTGTAGTTTTCTTGTGTTGACTTATTTTATATAAAGTTAAAGTTAAATCTCAGCATCTCTTGAAATGTATTCTGAGTGCTGTCAATGTAGACTAGTACATGCAAAATGTCACATGAAGAATTATCTAGTTAGCCTTTTGTTAGCCTTAGCTTAGGTCCTGGGCTTGCAGAATGGTTTTCTCTCTATAAGACATAACTCAGCAGATGTCCTAGAACTCTCAAGTTCTCTTTCATGATGTATTTAGTTGCTTTACCCTGTTTCTGTCCACAAAGGCTATCACGAGTTTTAGATGATGCATTGGCTGTTGGGCACATAAAATGTCTCTTTATGAGACGCCAACTGTGGCTGCCTGAGCCACTCTGATTATTCGATGTGACGCTTGTGGGGGCAATCTGTCTTCAGTCTTCAAATGCTACGGCTGTTAGGTCTTTTCAGACTGGAACAGCCTCATACTAATCACCATTGGTAGCAGGGTCACCATATAATATTATTATATCTGATAAATCCATGATCAGTGTTGCTCCATACACCAGTGTCACCAGGGAGATGGACAGACGGGGCGATTGGGATCGGTGCTCTTATCACCACTGGAAGAAGAACCGTTGCAGTCATGCTCCTAACCTAAGAATCGTGACTGTTCCGACCTAAACTTTAACCTTCACCTCATGTCATAGAAGTTTCACTGTGGGTTTGTCATGCATATATAGGCCAAATACATTTAGTCAGCACCTACAACTCACCCACCTGAAGAAAAACTTAACCAAACATCAGCTCAGTGGTGTACAAATAGTAAGAAACTTTACAGAACAGTGTAATACATCGTTGAGGCGCCTTTGTTCGTCTGTCAAACTTTGATGATGCTATGGGCGAAACCACATGTGAGTGATGCTCTGGCAAACCACCACCCATTGTCCACATCTTCCTCTGCAGAATAATGTTTTTTTCTCTGCATCAAACCAAACAGTCAACAAAGGGTTAGATGACCTCAGCCTCTGCTGCCAGCTCCTGATAAGTAGGATGTAGCTAAAGGTGTGTTTGCAACTGTACTGAATATATTTGCTTTGACACAAAAGAAACAATGGCACTTGTAGCTTCCTATAAAAACAGGCACATCGTGTAAAAACAGGTATATGGGAGAAAAGAGCACCTGAATCAGGATGTTGAAAATGTTGATAGTTGGAAGAAGAAATGAAGGCTTAGAAAAAAACATCATTTTTTGATGCATATACATAAATATGGCAATATTGACATCTGTTGGTAATAATTATGTTAGGACCTTGTTGCTGCTCTTTCAGAGACAAACTCATTCATTTAAGATTAAGTGCTACATTTCAGACTAGACAGATAACACGTTGCTTGTAGATAAGTATAACACGTAAAGAATCCTTGATAGAACAGTGTGCTGCCGGTGTGACATTTACAATGGCAAGTAGCAGTAGCTTCATATCATGTATCACTTTTACTTTTTTATTAGGATTTATGTTGATTAGAAATGTGGCAAAAGCATGTCAGTTAGATTATTATGATTTTGAGAATTGCACAGATATGGCTAAATTTTTCACTTTTAACCAAATAAATCCAGTGAATGATGTCAGATTTCCTGCCCTCCCTCCTTCCTCTTCTACCTCCACGATGAGGTAATACAATATGTATAGGGCAGATGGTTACAGCAGGATGAGGGTGGAGGGGCTTCTCCAAAACCCCCTTACTTATATAAGCCTCTTTGTCATGACGTCAGCAGTAACCTGCATAAACAAGTTGAATCGTTGGGTCAGATGGGTTCAGACTTCTCGCTGCTATCAGGTAGGCATGAAATATTCAGGTAGGCTGACCGTAATGCCCGTTCTGCTTGAAGAAACACGTATTCTTATAAAAAACAACTGTGCTTTGGAAATAGTTTATGCTTCTCTAAAGGTCAGGATTGCAAAAATACCTTGGCAGGCTGGTGTTGAGTCACAGCCTTGGTGTACAATGTATAATGCATCAAAATACAAATGGCTCTCTGGTTGTTTTCAAGTGAATACACTTCGCATCATGTTAGTTATAAGTTAGGACATGAATGTAGCTTTCCTGCGCAATTTCTTGATTTGGCTTAAACAAAAACATGTATTACTATTTCATTTCTGCCAACATTACGGTCTGTGTGTCTGTATGCGTGAATACATTGTGCACATATTGTTAATTGCAGCTCATGGTTTCATTTAGTGTTTCATGATTGACATGTGAAAGGAGGGAGCCCTGCAGCAAAACCCACACCAGCAATTTAACCCACTTAAACGCTGCTGTCACTTGCATCATCTCATACACACCCACTCTTGTCCACTTTAGGTGACTGAGACTCTAAATTTTGACCGTCCTCTTGGCTATCTTGATAATCATTTTAAGTCATATTTATTGTATCTCTTTATTTCTAATACAAAATATTTTGTGTTTCTTTGTTTTACAGGAGACTCTCCAGCAGCTGGTGATGATGCCTTTGCCGAATGTGCTGGTACTGGGCAGGAACCCTCTGTGTGGTAGGTGTCAATGTACTTAATAATGCTGTTACCGAAGAAGAAGAGTGTAATACCCGTTTCAAGACATCCCTGTGGTTGAATGAGGGCAGCAAGCATGCATAAAGTGCACAAGAAAGATGCATGCAATCATGCAGTGCTTTTGTCTCTTAATTAGAATCAAACAATAGACATGTTTAATTATCCATTGCTTTGCTGTTTGAACTAACTTTCTCTCTGACTGTGGATTTAATTCGTCAGCCTGCTCTTTTCTTTGTTTCTCCATACCCAATCTGTAGACTTCTATGACCGGATGTGTTAGAGTCATTAAACCATTTTGCAGCAGAGCTTTGACCCGCTGAACCCAGCCATGTTATTTGATATGTCTGAGCAGCCTCCAGGCCACAGCAGCACAGTGTCAAGTGTTTGCATTTCATAAAAACACTTTTTGAAGCAGTTTGACCTCTAGAGCCCCAAGTGCTAGCTGATATTCATGCGTGACCTTGATGAAGCCACCGTGGAGAGAAGATTAGTAGTGGCAGGAACTTGTTTAACATCATTATGTACTGGCTGTGGAAATAAAATCTTATTCTCAGCTGACATACAGTACATCATTTTTTTAAATTACAGACATCTTGGCAAAACTCAAGCTGAAACCACCACATGGTTGTTATACTTTTTAAAAGACATTCATACCCTTTGTGTACATCATCAGCTCTTCAAAGGGAATTGTCTCCAGGCTCGGCTGGCAGAGCTTGTTGAAGGATATCTTTTACCTTCTAAGCAGGGGAAAGGGCTTCTAAAGCCTCGTCCTTCCTCAGATGCTTTTATCACAATTCAGCCATTGCTGTTATTTTTGGGTTTTCAACACTTTTCAATGGTCTTTCAATGATGCGTATTTATCTTCCATACGCCCCCCTAAGCACGGAGTGTAAATAAATGAACAATGAGAAGCTGCAGTGAGCACACACACATTTATGTGAGCCTTGTTTGGTTGTTAATGTACCTTTAAAAAATAACTGGCAAAGTAAAAAGTAAACACAGGTTTTCATCATTTAAGACCAAAGAAAAATAATCTACATTACCCTTTGTTTTAAATAATTGCAGTATTTTTTAAGGGTTATTCTGCATATTTATTCAGTTAATAGTTATAGCATACCAAGTTACTTTTCAGCTGCTTTCTTTTGACATTTTATTCAGTCCTTTCAGTGCTGCTTCCCATAATAATGGAGTGTAGGTTACGCAAAGTCAAGAGGAGTAATTTCATGCACAGACCTGCCAAAATATTGCCTGCTGTTTGAATATATCACAGCTAATTTCACAGCAGTACATTTCTGATGATCTACTGCATGTTCATCGCCTTGTAAATCTTCCAGATCTACAGCCATAGACGATGTCCTCACACACTGCTGAACTGAATGTTAAGTGAATACTGAAGTTGACCCGGCGCAGACAAGAGTAGAGGGCATCTTCCATCGAGCGGCCCAGAGCAGGCAGGCAGAAAGCATTAGGCTGCATTCCTCAGGGTTTCTCTTGCCCTTTACCCTCTAGCTTGTCAGATAATCATTCAGTCAGTCAGAGCAGCGGTGGCTGCGCAGTCTGGCTCTCTGGCTCAGCGGCCGCCAGCTGAAAGTCATCGGCCATGTGGCTTTTATTATGCTCTCATTAGGGGGCAGGGGACGACTCTGCGTGTGTGTGAGTGCATGCACGTGTGTGCGTTTAGTTGACGGATGGGGGAGGGGTGTCTCTAAAACAGTGAACAGTGGGAATGCACTGTAGTCCCCCCCCCCCCCAAGGCTCTGGTTTACCTTAGTCTGCCTTGTGTACACATGCATAGTGAGATGCACAGACACACACACGCTTGTTTAGTCTGTGTTAAAGCCTGTGAATTTTCAGCAGTGATCCGATCTGATCTTCAGAAAACCTAATATTTTTGTCCCACTGATCAAAAACCCTCTAACACCCGGATTTTTCATTTAGTGGGAAAGGTTACAATCTGCATTCAGACCCGGGTCAAATGACTCTGCAGTAGAATCGGGTAAGTATTGCCTCGGCTCGGATCGGCAATGATGGGAACACAAAACTCGGGTCGACACGCTAATCTCCTACCCCTTTCTGGCTCGGTTTGTTGTTTCGTGCAAGATGCAGCAACGCTGGCAAGACAGCGAGGTGAGAGAGCTTCTTCTGATGCGAGGGGAAGTTTGTTGTTTGTGACGTCATACAGTGACGCAGCAGAAAAGACACCAGAAGGAATATACTCTACTGGCAATGGGAGACAATCAGCATTTATTAGCTGGTCTTCCTGGGTCTGAAAAACCTGTGTCAACGTGCTAATTTTGCTGGGAAAGGGAAATTTGCTGGTCTGTAGCTGCTCCACTTATGTCTCTTGAAGTCATTTATGCTAGTCTGCAGAAGTACTACACTACTCCTACTAAAGGAGAAGCACTGCAAAGCTGTCAGATTGCAATATAAAAATCTCTGATGCAATCTAGATACTTAAAAACTTTTTTCAATATAAATGTTTTTGGAAAAAATATGCCTGCACATACTGTATGACAACAATCAAAACATGGATTTAGATTAAAGCACCCCACAATAAACAGAACATTCAGTAACCGTACCAACAGTGGTAAAGACAACTGTTGACAGCTGAAAGAAAGCATAAACTGAGGGGCTTGACAGTTGTGTGTGAGTGAAGGAGTAGTTCACAAAAAGGCAGGCCAGCTATTTAAGCTAGAAAGGTTATTTATATAAACAGTATTCCATGTGTGTAGGCGATTGTTTAGTTTGTGTATACAGTCTGTTTCCATGATGTTGTGGTGTGTTCTTTTGATACCACAGATACAATGGACAGAATTGTGTGTTTATGTGCTTATGAAGGCCAGGAACATGTATGAACATGTGTATTAAAATAGAATAGCCAGTTTCACCAATGTGCGTTGTCATACTTTGTCTTTTTTATGATCATCTTTAGCCAGTTCAGTGCTCCTTGTGTAAAGGCAGATTTAAGTTGCCTGTGTCACAGAATTTTGATGCCACTTGACACTCTATCCTGCCTTGTCTCCCTCACAAATGCCCTAAAACAATGTGAAAACAAGCTTCGGCCAGCTCTCTCCTCTGCTCCAGTAAGATGGCTTGAACACACTCTGGCATGCCGTCAAAGCAATATCAGATTGCTTGTACCGATTTCACCGCTAACATGCAAGTCATCGGGTCTTGAATGACTCTATTCATCATGGCAGGGTTGTAGCAAATGATTGCTCATGCGCCCAAACACACTTTTTTTTTTTCATACACACTCACATCCTCACACAGATTAACAATGGCGTTGCAGGAAGAAGGGTTAGTCACTGTCCCTCTGACCTCTTGTTTCCTGCAAAGAGGATAACGCAGAGAGGGAGAAGAGGAGGTGGGAGAGGAAGCAAAGATGAGTGAATGCAAACACTCGGGAGGCGCAGATGATTTGTAACAATGTTGAAGGAAGGAAGGGAGGAAGGATGGGTGGATGCGTGTTCCAGAGAATAAATGGATGGATGAGGCGAATGTGTGCAGGAAGAGAGGGATGAAGAAAAGAAGAGGCTTGCAGAGAGACGAGTAGCCCCTCCTTGAAGCCTCCTCTCTGCTGCTGCTGCTGCTGGAGGGAGATTTCTCTTCTATTTTCAACCAAGCGTCTTTGCCTTCCTCCTTCTCTCTTTCTCTCTCTTGGTTTCTCTATTTCTATCTATCTCTCCCTTGTGTTTGTGTTGCTGTGCTCTGTGGGGCTTTCTCTCTTTTGTCTCCCTTCGTCTTCCCTTCATACCGTTTTCCCCTTCTTCTTCTCCCTCTCTTGCTGTATAAATTATTTACCCTATGAGGTCCCTTATCTTTCCTATGTTGCTCCAGTAGATTTGCTGAGCTAAATCCCTTCCCTGACTGGAACAGGTTCCTCTGGCTCTAATAGAGAAGCGAAAAGCCCCGCAGCTGTGGGAATTAAGTTTTATCTACCTTCATCACCTAGGCCCATATTCGCTCATATTCTCCCTTATTCTTAATATTTCTCCTTATATCATGAATGCTGATGCATATTAGGTTTTAGGTATTAAGGTGTTTTGTATCTAAGTCTGACTAAAGCGGGAAACACACTAGAAGACAATTCTGACAATTGTAAGCGAAGTCCCGATTTTTTTTGATGGCTCTGAAGATGATCTCTCGATGTTCCTGTGGTCTGAGGGATGTTACAAGTGATTTTACTTCCCCCAATCTGCTTGGAAGGTAAATTTCAAATCGTATATATTCTATATTTGTTCATATGCTCAATATTTACGATCCGTTATCCTGCTGTGTGTGGGGAACCCCGATGACAGAGCATGCACTCTGTGGATTGTCACGTGGAACGAAACAATAGCCAATGGGGAAGCAAGCTGACCAAAGAAGGAAGCACAACAACCGCAGCCATGGTGACAAAAGCAAATGGGGAGCATAGTACACGTACAGCCAATGTTCACGTTGTCTCCACCACGTCATCCAGTTTGTTCTTCTTTCTTCCTGAATTTTCTGTAAAAAGTCCCAAAACTATCATCGCCAATTCTTCCTGCCCGTCGTCCGCCATGTTTTTTTAGTCTCGTTTGACTGTGAGAGTTTTGCGAGATTTCCAGTTTTGAGAGTCGGGGCTGGTTGTGAATAGAAGCTGTTGGTGTGTGGTGTGCTGTTTTGGTGTAATCGTTGCTCTCCACACACTATAGGAGCAAAACTGTTAAATCTATGATTATATATCATCATGTGTGGGCTTTCTTACATTTTCAACATCTGTTAAGATTTGCAAAATCTTTTAGTGTGGGCCAGGCATAAGCACAAAACAGTGACAGCAAACCACCATGGCAGATAACTGAAGTCCGGGGTTGGCAAAATATTCTCTAGAAGTCTTCTTTTGAGCTTTTCCAACAGTGTCATAGTGAACATTATTGACATAGCTTCATGAGTGTTATGTTGCTACTTAGTGCAAGAAGTCATCCACAGGTGCAGTTATTTAACCAAGTTGTTGATGAAATGACTATCATTCATGTGCAGGTATGCTTGAAGAATGATGTGTATTTATAGTTGTTGAACCGTACTCTAAGGCAGAGGAAGTGGTGGTGAGAAGAGATAACCTGTTTAATATGTAGAATGTGCTTAGACCTATTTATAAAAAGTGACTGTAGTAGTTGTGTGAAGAGAGTCACGCTTTGTTTCTAACTTAACCCACCTGGCTAATCCCTGCCTGAAATAGGCACAGTTGTTGGATTACTGGTTCAGTTGTCAGACGCAGTTCCAGTAGCAGAAAGGTGTTTGGTGGTATGGGTCTGACAACATCTCTGAACATCAGTGAGCCGCAGAACAGCTCTCACCCTGACTTTTTAAGCAGATAATACATGTTTTCTTTACATGCCTTTTGCGGTGATGTTCTGCACAACTCCTATAAAGATTCCTTGAGAACTAGAAAAAACAAATTCATCATCTTGCGATGCGGAACAGAACAAGTGCAATTACAAATGAAGCCCTTTTCCCACTGGTCAAAAAACCCACTAACATCCGGCTTTTTTGCTTAGTGGGAAAGGTTAAGTTTCAGACCCGGGTCAAATGTCTCTGCAGTACACCCAGGTAATTAATAAATCGGCTTCAGCATTGATAGGAACACAAAACCTGTGTCGACACGCTAATCTCCTACCCCTTTCTGGCGTGATGCTATGCTCTGTCGGTAACTTCTGCAACTCCTTGTCATCTCATCTACAAATTCCGCCCGTCTCCGTCCCAGCAGCAGAATATTGTTTCAAATTTGTCTGCGCCGAGTTTGATAAACAGACTGAATGAGTAATAGATACAATAAAGACCTAACCATCGTAGCATCTTCAGTTTACTAACCCTGTCTCCGGTGCGTTTGTGACGTCAGACGGTGATGCAGCAGAAAGGAGACTGACAGGAGTATACTTCACTGGCAATGGGAAAAGAGACAATTTGCATCTATCAGCGGGTCTTCCCGGGTCTAAAAAAACCACGTCAGCGCGCTAATTTCAGTGGGAAAGGGGTTTAACTTACTACTACTCCTTACTACTACACAAACAACAAATCATTTGCCAGCTTTAATCTGTAAATCAACAGTGAAATTACACACAGAAAAAAGTGCTCCTGAAAGCTCCTGTTCTCCACCAGTCGTGGAAATGACTTGCTGTCATCACTGACAAACATGATCACAGATTCCGTCGTCAGAGTGAAGCGCAGCAGCAGTTTCAATTCACCCCTTTAAGCTATAACAGCTATTGATTTGCCTAATATTAATGATGAATTGTTGTGAGTACAATATTGGTCTCCCACTTAAAAATGACGATTTAACGTTGCAAATTGTGGCCACACGGGGCTCTCTGTGCTCAATAACACATTGACTAGTGTCTCTTTATTGATTCAAGAGGAAAGAGAGAAGGAAGAATGATTTGGTTGTGTGGAGGATTCTGTAAAATTGATGGATGGATGCTGTCAGTGAGACATTTTGTTTTGGCTCACTGAGCTTCCCAAAGGGACAGCTGGGTCATGTGTTTGTGCTCTCTAAATTGGTTCTTTACACAGGCAGTCCATCTTCTTTCTCCTGCTGAGCTGGGAGATTTATGAAAGATGAGTTAATTTGTGATATGTTGAGAAGAAGTTTTATTCACGTGACTTAATTTTTTTATTTATTTGAAATCATTTGGAAAGTCCCACTAAGGCTAAAATAATAGATAAAGACTGTCCTTCTGTGATGATTGGCCAGTTAAACTGACCACCATACACAGAAAACATGCTGTCACTAATCTGGATTTATTATTATTTAGCCGGACAGTGTTAGCACTCACGACGCCCTGGGCCACACGATGAGCTGGCTTATCACACACACACACCCTGCTCCAAATAGGGAAAACACACAGTCCCAGTATAGACACAGATGCTCACAACTTGCATATACCATACCACTTAGTCAGTGTAACACACACGTACACCACCTGGTTTACTGTTGTAGTTCAGCCCCAAATCCCACAGATGAGCTCAGGCCTGTTGAGCATGCTAGCAGCTGTTTGTTGGTTTCAGCAGCGTCTGACAATATGTCCTGACATGTGGAGGAGTACTGGAAATCCATGCTGCCAGCTCATGACACGGTGGAAAACGTTGTGGCACTGTAACTAGAGGAGGGGGTTTTTATCGGGTTGGGGGGGATTTAACAAGTTAATTGGTAAGTCCACGTGTTTGTGGGATTGAGGGAGGATTTTTCCTGCGTCAGAATGAAGCATGTGTCGCCTCAACCAAGACCTACAAAATCTTGATTATTTTTTTAATAGGACGTACATTTAACCATGTGTTAGTGTAAGCAGAATACTCATAATAAAAACATCGGTAACCACTCTTGATGGCTCACTAGACCTCTCATTTTGCGGTGAGATGCTCAAGGCAAAGACTTAACATCATTAGCCTTATTCAACAACCTCTGTTCGTTTTTACTCCTCCGTAAACCACAAGGTCTGATTGAACAGACTGTCAGACAAGACAAAACGGAAACAAGGCAATATTAGAATGATTGCAAATTATCTTTTTTTATTTTGACAGTCATTTTGATTTGTGTCTCATGTAGACATACTTTAAGTGGTTTGGCTGGAGGCATAATTCTCTGTATCTTTGTGTCTTTTCAGAGCAAGGTCTGGAGGAGATGAAAAAACTGTTGCTGCTGCTATTAGGATGTGCTGTCCAGGTAAGTTACAGTCTTTATTCAGGTTTGTCCATTTGGTACATCCTGATTGCAACAACCATTTGCTCCCTTTGATAAACTGAATGAACACTTACTCTACCATACAACTAATGCTGTGTCATGAATGGTGTAGCAGACCTTTCCTGTCTTGTGACAAAGCCCCATTCAGCTCTTACTCACTACCTTTCAAACAAGAGCTTGACCTTTCACCAGCTCTATTGTTCCAGCAAAAAGACAGCATACTTATTTTAGTAACTCCAACTTAATATTTAGTCTACTTCAAACAGGTATTAAGCGCCGCTGTAGCTTTTGCTGAGCTGGAGCAATCACACACAAAGGAGCTTAAATCACTAGCGCTGTGTTGTTCTAATCTCATCTTCAGCAAGCACGAGAGGAAAACGATCCTCGTCTGATCCAGATGATAAACTTGCGTTTGAAGTTTAGACTACTTTCCTAAATGCTGCTGCTTCCTGAAAACCTGTATATCAGAGCAGCTTCTGCCTTGTGTCAGGTGGTTGGTCTACTAACCTCAAGTTGACCCCCACCCAAGTCTTTAACATGTCAAAAATGTCTTGCACTCTCCTCTCCTCTCTACCCCCCCCTCCCACCTGTGTTTACAGTGTGAGAAGAAGGAAGACTACATTGAACGTATCCAGACACTGGACTTTGACACCAAAGCTGCCATCGCATCACACATCCAAGAGGTATTTCTCCTCCGAAGAGAACAAAACTAGAGACTCTTTTGGCTCCATTATCTAATGAACAGCAATCTTTTTCTAGACATTGAGGAACAACAAAATATGTTATTGATGATGTAATGTTTGTTTTTGTAGGTGACTCATAATCAGGAGAACGTAGTGGACCTGCAGTGGTTGGAAAGTGGGGACATTCCCCCTGAGGACACGGACAGCCTCTCCAGAAACCTGGCTTTCCACCTCAAACGCCTGGTGGATGAAAGGGACACACAGCTGGAAGTAATGACACATATATATATAACGTTTTTGTACGTGTGTTTTTTGTTAGATTTATTGAGCTGTGTTGGAATTTCCTGGAGCAACATATGCCAATAGGTAAACAAAAAAAAGACTGCAATAAACAGGGCCGAGCACAGCACAAATAGGAAAGTGTTTTCCTTTAATTGGACAGGATTTATCATGTGTTTGTGGATGTCTGTGTTACGTAGTTCTACTAAACTGTAGCAGACATTTGTAGAGTTTTGCTAATGAAAATGACGGGCAACTTCTAGCCCGCTTGTGTGGAAACTTTTCCCTTTTTATGCTGTTACCACAAGAGAGCAGCCTCAGGAAGGAAGGGTTGAAACTGTTAACTGTCTCATGGATGGAGGGTGTGTGTGTGTGTGGTTGTGTGTGTTTTAGTATATGCGTCATTAAATAAGTTTCCAACCCGTAGGATGCAGATGCCCACCACTGATGTAGCTGATTTTTATGTGTGTGTGTGTTTCTTTCTGTGTGTCAGGGGTTCTAATAGCCTCCAGATTATCACTGTGTAGCCCAGCCGCTCTCAATTAAAATCCCATTTCCTGTCACGGGCACTAGATCAAAATAGGCTGTGTGTGGGACTGTGGATGTAAGTTTTGCCCCAATGCCTGTGTTCTAGTTTTAGGTGGTGGGGGGTGCTTTTGAAGAATCCATGAATCTGCTCGCCTTTTGTCTCTTGTCCATTGTGCTCCAATTGTTGAATCAGTTTTAACTTGTAGCAACAATAGATATTTATGTGAAGGTTCTTTACATAGAGATTTGAATGAGATTTTTGCACTGAATACACTTCTTGTAGTGTGTTTGGGTTCTTTTAAGTGTGGCTTTCAAGTATCTTAAACAAACTAACTCAGCCTGACTCCTTTTAATGGTCCCATGCACTCTAAAGCTTGAAATCTCCCTTCATGCCCTCTTTTTCCTCCTTTCCCTCCAGACTATAGTGGAGTTAACTCAGGAGAGAGACTGCGTGCAGCTGTCTCCTCTGGCTCCCTGTCCAACCCAGTCTCCCGGGGATTCCCCCAGCATGAGGAGGACTGAAAGCCGGCAGCACCTCTCAGTGGAGTTGGCTGATGCCAAGGCCAAGATTAGACGCCTACGACAGGAACTGTGAGTGCCACGGATTAATCAGTTTCATCAGCTGAAATTAGGCTAAGAGGAAAAACAGAAACTATACCTGTTCAATATAGAAGGTTGACTTTCAAAGTGTCATTTTGTGGATTTAGACAGTGAATATTGACCCTTGTTTGCTCCTGTAGTTCACTTGTGTTTACAACTGAACTGGGAACTTGTTGTTCCCTGCTCAACATTGGCTAGTTCATAAAGTTGATGCCAGGTCCTTGTTCTTTTTATGTTATGCCTTTTATTAGATCAGCAATAACAGAGAGGTGACAGGCAGCAAGGGAGAGGGGGAAAGAAATATAATAAAGGCCCCCTGCTGGAATCGAAATGGGGACATTGCAGTTAATTATGTCCTAAATAAACCTCTATGAGGACCTGCATTGGATGTTTTTTGCAATTTGGAGACCTTACTCGTAGCAATGCTGGAAGTTATAAATAGGATATAGAAGGATATTAATATAATTTAAACAGAACAGAATTGTTCTTCATTGTTCATCCTGACAGGAACATGCTATGAGTGTACGCTCTTACTATCAGCCCTCTCTAATAACTCACAGTTTTAATGACATGATGCAGTAAAAAAACAACAGTGACGGTGCAGAGAGTCATGGAGACCAGCAGTCCATTTCCTCCCTGCATCTTTATTACTCACATTAGACCAGGCTATTGTGATGTCACTCTGCACCACACAAAACATACACTGGACTGGGACCCCTTTCACAAGCCTTTTAACTTCTGCCTATGAATAATAGAGCTTCCTTTTTAAAGTGCTATAATCCCTTGGTGGACGAAGGCTTAATGGTCAACACAGACCAGTTAGAGGAAAATATGCACCTTCTGGAAAGGGGAAGTATTTAAATGCTGAACAATAATATCGAAAGCTGTAGACTCACTGGCGTCACGAGGGTGTTGTTGTTTGTACAGAATGCTTTGACTTGACACTGGTAAATCTTGGATTACATTTCAATGATAGTCTTTGATTGGCCAGATAAGTTGTTGTTCTGTTTCCTTTGTCAAATAGACATTGGTATGTGTGAGAGCTAAATGCAAACAAGTTGTAGTTCTTTAACAATTGACGGTAACTCAGGATGACATATTGCAGCTCACCCCCTGCTTGGCCACATGGAGTGAAAAGCCTCTCTCCTTGAGTGAGCTTGAACTCAGTCATTGTGGTTTTCGTACTGAAACTTTTCGACCGACATTCATCACTGTAGACACCTCTCTTATACTTCCTTGACCTACATTGTGACCATTTCCTAAGTAGACCTAAATAAGGCTACAGAGCATCACCCGACAGGCCAGGGACTTATTTTGTGTTGGTTGCTATGGTTTTGCTTGTTGCTGTGATGTATGGCCATCACATGACAATACAGTCTATCACAGATGAGGAACAAATAAGGCTTTAATTCTACTTTGGTCACGTGATTGCAGTTTTTTCTCTGAGGCAGAAAAGGAGTGCGCTTGTTGTGTCTGGGTGCATGCACATGCACGTATTTTGTCTCTGCATACAAATTTAGATGCGTCTCTCTACTGTGTGGTCTTGTGTGTGTCTGAAGGAGACCAGGTCAGAGCCGGGGGGTATGGTCCAATGTTCCCACAGTGGTCTGTTTGTTAATGTTTTAGTCAAACAACTGTGGCTTGGCTGTTTTTTTTCTGCTTCTGTTCAAGCTCAGACACACACTGAGTTAAAAAGTAAGAAACAGAGTCTTATTCAGATCGACAAGTCCTTACTCAATTCTTAGTAAAAGAAAAAAATAGGGTAGTTTTAGTGTTAAGCTGTATCCGTTTAACAACAAGCAAACAGATTGAACTGAGACGCAGAACTGTAGCCATAGTAAATTATCAACCATTAACCATTAACGTCTTTCTGAGTTTGGAAAACTACTTTAAAGTCAGTTGATCATCTACAAATTCTAACTAAGCCGTGGGATGCAAGGGATACATTTTCCTTTTGCTGGAATTTGGTACAACCTCACTTGATGTGCTCTACAAACTGCTCGCATTTTAAGCCACTCTTAAATCCAAAAAGTGCGGGGTAGTTTTTGTATTGTGATCCTTTAAGTAAGACAAGGATCTGTTCTTTGGATAGGGCCTAGAGTTATGGGAATATTAAGACCAGGTTAGGAGGATGCCAGTTAGACAAATATTAAACTACAACAAAAGGTCGACTTCATTCCTTGTCTTTTCAAATATAGCACAGCAAAGGATTTGTGTCTGTGCTTTCACAGATGCGTTGCATGCTAAGCCATTAACATAAGCAGCAGAGTCAGCTGCATCCATAATATGAGCCCAAAGCTAATCTGCTACGCTAGGGTTGACAGGTGTTTGTGATCTGGGGAAGGGGAGCTGTGGGGAGGAAGGGGAGGGGGGTATCTGAAAAACAGCAATGGGTAAAGGAACATCCTGCCTGTATATCAACTCGCTTGGGTTTGCTGTGGGAGGGGAGAGGAGAAGATAAATGGTAGATCAAGAAAAGAAGGATGCCTTTTTCCGATTAGGATGCACAACAAGAATCTACAGAGCTGTAATCAAATAGGCCATCAGATGTTCAGTGGAGCAGTTTCATGCAAACAGACACTCGCACACAGAATAGACACACAGAAATGCATCTAAGGAATGCCAGCTTTTCCCTTCAAAGCAGTGTGATGAATTGCTCCTGTTTGGTAGGAGCCTGGAGAATTTGCACAAACATACAAACTAAAAAGGACAGCAAATGTCGGGCGGTCCCGTTTCGCTGTCACTTCTCTGAAATATAAAGGGGAGTGTGTGACATCACAAGGAAAACCCTACTATAGATGACAGGATGAAAAATTTTGCCGCATATTTTTATCCCTCCTGCACAACCAGATCTAAAATGTCCTCTGCTTCTTCTCTAATGTTATGTGCGTCTTCAGAATAAAGACAGAACATAGGTTTGAACCCAAGGGTCAGATTTGCATGTGTTTGGCCCTGGAGTAGTCACAGGGTGTTATTGTTTCATAAGATGTTTATAGCTGCTCTCTTCCTCTTTTCTGTTTGTCGTTGTGTGTTATTGTAAATGTGATGTTTAGCAGAAAGAGGTTGTTGATTTGTGATGGTCAGGAGGTCTTTCCTGCGTCTCGCCTTAGAATCGGCTACAAATAAACACACACCAGACACAAAAGGCTATTTTTGCTGAAGTAAACGGTTAGTTGGTTGATTGATGTCTTGAAATGAGCATTCAAGATGCCTACTTGTCTACTTACTCTGCTATGTATCTATGCTAACAGTAGTTTTCATATCAAAGATACAATCTTGAATATTTAAGTTTCGTGCTCTTGAGCGCCACCCACTGGCGATAATCTGTACTTTGATGGAGCCCACTTCCCTATTTAACCAGACGTCTACTAGTGGCTTCCTTTGTCATGGTTGTAACTCTTGATTTTCCTCGCTTTAGTTTGCCTTCATCTGAGTGTCTAATTTATTTATTTTCCTATGGATTTTCGCTTAAGTTGTCTCTGTAGTTATTGATCTTTTCTTTGTTTGTTCAGCCATAGTAGATTACCGTTTCCTCACAATGCTTACGGAAACTGGAAGTGCAGCCACTTAGAGCCGCCTACCCTCCCTGGCAGACCAACGCGTCACTAACACGGCGCCATTTATACGATATACTGCAAATGCAAAGGCTTTCGTCAGTGGGCCATAGGCTCAATCACCATTGTTTTAACTCATTTGGTAATAGACTTAAAAGACAGTTACTTAAATTAAAAAATTTGAGATTATTACTTTAAGAAGCTGCTAACTGTATGTAACCCAGTTGAAATGATGCTAAAACTCACAGAGATTGCACTACCTCTTCTTGCATGATGAACCTCAATCATTTATTGAAACAGCCTCTCCAAAAGAGAACAAAGTGCCAAAGTACTGAATGTAACATACTGAAAGTAAAGTAAAGTGTTACTATGTCAATAGCTTGCTCCCATTAAATGATTTATCTGCAAGCTTTGAAATGGAAACAGCCCTACAGGAGTGTCCTTAATACTGATACACACTCATGCACGCACACTTTTGCAAGAATTGGCACATGATGTATTTGATACATCGCTTCAGCCTAATCATACAAGTAGAGAGGCATTACATTCTCCACTTTTTTTCCATTTTCTTTGTGTTTAACTCCTCTCCGTCCCCATCTTTTTCAGAGAGGAGAAGAGCGAGCAGCTTTTGGACACCAGGCAGGAGCTGGAGAACATGGAAGTCGAGCTCAAAAAGCTTCAGCAAGAGGTAACGCGACACAAAGCAAAACACAATACACAAGAATTCGCATGACTTCATCTTCTGTCCACCTGCACTTCCCTCCCTCTTTTTAAGTACTTTGTTTCTGCAGCGCTGCCAGGCTTTAATCAGCCAGCTAGTGACTTAGCTCATTAGGGGCTATTAGAGCTATCTTTAGTCCAGCACATGGCTTTTGATTTGGATTGCGGCGGCATGCTGGCTGGCTGACTGACAGACAGACTTGATGCTGTAAACAAGGTGGATGGGTGCGGGGCATAGAGGGCAGTTTGTGTGAGTGTGGATAAGTGATAATTGAGAGTGTGAAGGGTTCTTTTCTTTATCCCTTTACGTAACATGCAACTCTGAGGCTATAAGTTGTTCACAGATTATCTGCTTGTCATACAAGATAACAGCCTCTGAACTCACTGACTTTGTAAAGGAAATCTGTGGTTATGGTTCATGATTGAAAAATGTTATTAATTCAAAGTTGATGTGCTCGTGTTAATCCATTTTCAGAATACTTATACATTTCCATGCTCTGTATTTGTCTCTCAACTCCTGCAGAGCTTTCAGTTGCTGTCGGATGCTCGGTCGGCTCGGGCCTATCGGGACGAGCTGGACGCACTCAGAGAGAAGGCGATCCGCGTCGACAAACTGGAGAGCGAGCTGAGCAGATACAAGGAGAGACTTCACGACATTGAGTTTTACAAAGCCAGAGTTGAGGTACACAAATTGACATGCAGAGTGATACTTTAAACAAACAAAACAGTATGCGTTTGAAAAGATGCCCCTGAGAGAACTTGAGCATCACTTAGTTAAGGAAAAGAACTAGCTACTAGTCTTCATTATATTAGGTAGAACGGTATTACTATGTATACACCACTAATGTCACTTTTTCTCATACTATTGCTATTTGTTATATTAGCACTGATACTAGTAATAGTATTGATATTACAAGTAATAATACAAAAAAAGATGAAATCTTCAAAGCGGTTGTTTCTACTTTCTCAGTGTTTGTTTTGTTGTTTAATTTGAAATCTCTACTTATCATGTGGTGTCTGTAGGAGCTGAAGGAGGACAACCAGGTTATGTTGGAGACTAAAGCCATGTTGGAGGAGCAGCTGGATGCTACCCGGACCCGGTCTGATAAACTGCACCTGTTGGAGAAGGAGAATCTGCAGCTCAAATCCAAGATTCATGACCTGGAGATGGTAAGATTTATGGATCAGTTTTCCAGTGCAGAGATCTGAGATTTGGTTGTGCAGCGTGTGATTAGGTTTAAAGCTAGACAAGCTGGGGTTTACAAGTTGAGGTAAAGGGACAGAAGTCATGTGCTCAGCATATATTTATCTCAACACGCTGTTTATCTCTGTTATCTCCAGGAGCGAGACATGGACCGTAAGCGTATGGAGGAGCTGTTGGAGGAGAACCTTGTGCTTGAGATGGCCCAGAAACAGAGCATGGATGAGTCTTTGCACCTGGGCTGGGAGCTGGAGCAGCTATCTAAGACACCGGAACTGGCAGAAGGTAAGTAGAAGATGGAGCCCAGGATCTTTTTAAAACCGGAGTAGAGGGGTCTTTATGTTGACTGGCAGCCAGAGTAAGTTCAAAAATAGAAGTTAGGGATGGTGGGTTATTAAGCTCAAATACCTACAGCTGACAGATACCTGAGTTGGTCGTGGAGGGCCACCAAACCAGCCTTTGGTCATTGGCTTTTGGCCCTGGCATCATCCCCACAGCAGTTGCCAGCCTCCACTGAGTTTTCTTTCCACTTGGTTAAGACCTGTAATTAATATTCAGTGGCTCCTGGAGGATAATCTGTGCGTTTGGATCATAAAAGCTGTTAAGAGGTTTAACTAGCCAGGGATCTAGATAAACACTTTGTCTGTGTGTGTGTGTGTGTGTGTGTGTGTGTGTGTGTGTGTGTGTGTGTGTGTGTGTGTGTGTGTGTGTGTGTGTGTGTGTGTGTGTGTGTGTGTGTGTGTGTGTGTGTGTGTGTGTGTGTGGGAGGGATGTTGTTTGTTAAAATGGCACTTTAAAAGCATTAAGATCGTCATAGACCCTAGGGCTTTGTATTCAATAATTTTTTTGATGTGTTTATGATAATCTCAGAAGTATTATCTTTTTTTTATAGCATTGATGTGTCTCAATTTTCTGTTCTTTGGTCGTCTGTGTTTTAAAAATCTACATTTTCTTGCCGTCGTTGCCTCAGCTCCTCAGAAGTCTCTGGGCGAGGAGGTGAACGAGCTGACCTCAAGCCGCCTGTTGAAGCTGGAGAAAGACAACCAGACCCTGCTGAAGACTGTGGAGGAGCTCAGAGGAGCAGCCAGTCAGGACACCGTGTCCAAACTGTCCAAAGTCAGCCAGGAAAACCAGAGACTGAACCAGAAAGTAAGCAACAGACTGTGTGATGAAGTGTTTTTCTGTGGTTGGATAAGTTTAGTTGATAGTTATAGCTTCTTGCATGTTAGTGTTCAGGTATATTATAGAGAAATAATCTATCTGTCTTAAGGCACTTTGCAGCCTCACCTTGAATTCAGCTTCATTTTCTGCCCCCCATCAGGCTCACCACCAAGATTAGCATATTGCACCAACACGCCCCCAAAATATATCACTTTATCACTATAACACTTGACTTTAGGTCTTTTCACACAGTGAAAGAGGGATATAAAAAAGAGAAAGAAGGAGAGGGTATAGAGAGGGGTGGATAGTGGGATGAAAGCAAAGCTGTAATTCCAGGCAGCCCTGCATTGCCTTTTCTTTTCCAGCCTCTGACACTCGAACGCCCCTCGCCAAGAGAAGTCTCTCAGCTATTTTCAGAAACATAAGCCTCTCTCTGTGCCCTCTCAATAAAAACCTTGAAATTGTGTTTTTCTCTCACAAAGAGAAAACCCAGAGTGAGAAATTTATGTCTGAGTGACTGGAGGTCTAGAGCTGAAACACATTAAAATTCAAATGCAGCCGCTGGTACTCTTTAAACGAGATGATTTCTGTTTTTCAAGTCTATCTGTGTGCGTGTACATTAACCTGTTTGTGTTTGTCTGCAGAGTAGTGACAGAATGAGGTGGTGTATTATGTTTGTATCATGGAATAATTATTGCGGCAGCTTCTTTTGAGGGTCAGAAATCTTTGAGAGGATAACTCGCACTATGATAGGTTGGCGACTATAATAATGGCATCAAAATACAGGTTATGCTGCAGTCATCTACAGGGAAAACCGCAACACCTTCGGAAAGGAGCAATTCGCCCCTGGAAAAAGCCACTGTCAGATAAAGCTGGTGTTCTCTGTAATCGATAGAAGCAATAATATTTGAAATTGGCGCCGTAGCTGTGGAGAAAGTTGTACCAACAACAATTCTACATTCCTACAACTCCCAGCGTGCATTGCACCCCTCCCTTTGAAAGGAATGGCCCAGCGAGAGACGCTGGAGTGAAATACAACCGTGAAAGACATTGATCGCTGCAGGCAATGACTCGGAGCGGTACAGAATCCGAAATATGACGAGAATATACCGGTGGATGGTCTAAAAAATCCTGGGTACTAGATTGAGGAAGTGTAGTTTAGCGAGCTCCCTGACCTCCGCCAGATGAAGCGTTTTACGTAGTCTGGCGGGGTTTCCGTGGCCCATTGGAGAAGCGGATAGCGTCCTCCAAAGGCACAGAGTGAAATTGCTTTTTTTTCCTACCATAATGACATTAGCTCCCCATAATAGCATTATAGGACTGAGGTTGAAAATCGGCGAACTGGCCCTTAAAAGGATGCATTGTAGTTGTCAATAGATATTTCGCAGCCATTAATGAGCTACCGTCAATTTGCAATCTTGAACGCCTGCCAAAACTTTAAACCCCAACATTTTAAGTTATTGCTTAAATCCTTGTTTGCAGGTGGAGCAGCTGGAAAGTGAACTGACAGCAGACAGAGAGTCACTCCGCAGCGCAGAGTCACTCAGCACTGACCTGATGAAGGAGAAGGCTTTACTGGAGAAGACTCTGGAAACACTCAGAGAAAACTCTGAGAGACAGGTACACTTGATGTTTTGTTTTTTTCATTTGTAGAAAGTATTAGGGTGTATTTAATTGTCTGACTGTTTATAGCTTCCATGTCATTCTTTTGCTAAATGATGCATTATTAAGTGATCAGGCCTGTTGTGGTGTCCAGCAGAAAAGATCAATAAACGCAGTTACTTTAGAATGATATAGAAACCAACTTTTCCATGATCACATCAAGCATTCATGTACCTTTAGAAAATAGTAAATGTTGCAGTCTGCATACTGGACAAGCACATTCAGACAGACTGGGCTCTGAGACTGTGCGTCACACACGCTGCTCTCACTACAAGACCATCATTGATTCTTGTTCCAGGAAACTCCAGACTAAGCTCTGCAATTTAGTGAACTCTATAAAGAGTTTTCGTGAGAGAAATCTTTGTGCGATTGATTTGCTTTGGCTCAAAACTATTTAGTGGAACTGCTGCTATGTTTTATTGATTACACAGATTTCTGGCACTCTGTGGCTCAGATGCAGTTGCTCACTATGTGTCTGCAGGGACTTTATAGCTGTAAGACATAAATCTGACACCTTTGATTAGTTTAACCATCTGATTTGTAAAGTCTGGCCTTGATGTTGTATAGCTGTTTTTGTGCTTCTACATTTCTGTTCTGTGGCTTGATATTTTAAGTAAAATTTAAAGACCAGCCTTCTAATATAAACCTAATGAGCTTTCATATACAGAAGCTGACAGCACTTACGTTGATGTCTCAGTCACTAATGCTAGACATGATGCTATGCCTTAGTTAAAGTTCTGATGTATCTCTAGCTGAAAGGTCTGGAGCAGGAGAACAAGCACCTGGGCCAGACTGTGTCATCTCTGCGTCAGCGCTGCCAGGTCGGTGCCGAGGCCCGGGTCAAAGATGTCGAAAAAGAAAATCGAGTTCTTCACGAGTCCATCTGTGAGACAACCGCCAAACTCAACAAGATGGAGTTTGAAAGGAAACAACTACGTGAGTGACGTCATGTTAAATACATTTTGTGCTTCATGACATTAATTGTGTTTTTTTATTGTTCTTTTTTACCTGTACCGCTAATTTATTGTGCTAAAAAACACTTTTTTTTAATGCAGGAAAAGAGCTCGAAGTGATGAAGGAGAAAGGAGAGAGAGCAGAGGAGTTGGAGATTCGGATGCAGAAGCTGGAAAGGGACAACGAAAGCCTGCAGAAGAAAGTTGCCAGCCTTGGAATCACTTGTGAAAAGGTGTGTTTTGTTTTCTGCCTGGTCTGTACTTTGAGATGTTGGAGTGTCTATGTGCTCTGTTAGCATATGGACACATGCTCTGTCAGTCAGTGTTTGATTTCCCACTTGGTTCAACTTCTATCCACCCTTGTTTTCATGTTATATGAATAGATGTAAGTAAGTTTCACCCTAATTATTTAAGTTTACACAATTTTTTCTGTTATTGTGCTTATTATAGTTTTCAATAATTTTTGAAAGATGTGGTTGTTTGTTTCTGTCTCATTTACTATTTGTTGCTCTCAGAACCTTCATCCTGCAAGTACTTAAAAATTGATACAAGCGTTCATTTCTTGCATTAAAGAATAATCTAATGATACCTTTCAAACTGTGTCAGCAACATAGAATAAAGCAGAGAGTTTTCTCCCATCCATCACTTTGTGTGTGTGTGTGTGTGTGTAGGTGTCGTCTTTGGAGAAGGAGAACTCCGAGCTGGAGGCAGAGGGCCGCCGTTTGAAGAAGAAGCTTGACGCACTGAAGAACATGGCCTTCCAGCTGGAGGCTCTGGAAAAGGAGAACTCCCAGCTGGAGCAGGAGAACCTGCAGGTTCGACGCTCAGCTGAGAGTCTCCGGTCGGCGGGGGCTAAGGCCATTCAGCTGGAAGCAGAGAACAGGGAGCTGGAGAGCGAGAGGAGCCAGCTGAAGCGCAGCCTGGAACTGCTCAAAGCCTCGTCAAAGAAGACTGAAAGATTGGAAGTAAGACTTATAGACAGCTTTTTATACTGCAGAAACATGCAACCATGAGGGGCAGGAAGCTGGACTAATGCTAGTTGTTATGGTTTAATTTATTTTAAGTGTGAGTTACCTCGTCCCCAAAAGAGTCATCATGTGTCTTTCAACAAGATTTTGCAAAACAGGCGTAGAGTTAACGGCAGATTACACATTTTTTGTAATTTATTATCTCCATTGAATGTTTGGACAGGTAAGGTACAAGGGGAGCTGGCATATAATTGCATCTGGGAGCAGTTCAACTAGTTCATGGATGCTTTTAATATCCCAATCTGGCTTTTCCTCTCCCAGGTGAGTTACCAGGGCCTAGATACAGAGAACCAGCGCCTGCAGAAGGCCTTGGAGAACAGCAGCAAGAAGATCCAGCAGTTGGAGGCAGAGCTGCAAGAGGTGGAGTCTGAGAACCAAACACTCCAACGCAACCTGGAGGAGCTCAAGATCTCCAGCAAGCGCTTAGAGCAGCTGGAGCAGGAGGTAGGTCAAACTTTGTCATATGCGTTTATTCAGTGGACTTATTTTTCGACTCTTCCCTGGAGCAGAACAGGTACAACATCAAATGGGATAGCTGCCACTGGTGCACTGACACAGCCTCAGCTCCTTTTTTTGGAATGGACTGATTCTGCCTGGCAGAATGGGGTCAATCAGATTGGCCTATAAATTGTAATCTAGGCAGACTGAAAGGAGTAGTGTTTGTAATAAGGCAGTCTACATAATCTTGTAAAACATGTTAAGATGAATACAACTTGACGATTTGTTACTTGGCACTCAAGCAGCAGCGCCACACTTTTAGTTAATTCTGATAAAATTACAGAACGTTTCCAAGCAGAGTTTGGATTATCCCAGATTATTTGTCAAAATTAATTATTACCCCCTTTAGCTGCCAAACATTTATTTACAAGGCATTTATACTCAAAGTAATCTAATCAAATGATGTTTTTCTCCATTACGTCTCCACCAGAACAAGAGCCTAGAACAGGAAAGCTCCCAGCTGGAGAAAGACAAGAAGCTTCTGGAGAAGGAGAACAAGCGGCTAAGGCAGCAGGCTGAGATCCGCGACTCCAAGCTCGATGACAGCAACCAGCGGATCTCCTCCTTGGAGAAAGAGAACCGCAACATGGGCAAGGAGATGATCTTCTTCAGGGACTCCTGCACCAGGGTCAAAGACCTGGAGCGGGAGAACAAGGAGCTTGTCAAACAGGGCACCATCGATAAGAAGACCCTTAACACACTCAGGGAGGTAAGAGGATCCCTTATTGTGTCAGGCGTCTGCAAATATACGTGTTTTAAGTATATTAGTAAATACAAGGTTAATGAATGACTGTGCGTGTTTAGGAGCTTGTGAGTGAGAAGCTGCGGACTCAGCAGATGAATAATGATCTGGAGAAACTGACTCATGAGCTGGAAAAGATTGGACTGAACAAGGAAAGGCTGCTGCATGACGAGAGCTCCGACGACAGGTATTATCTCACAAACATGCGCACACGAGCCAAAATATTCACTGATCTGTGGTGGCTTTTAACATGCCTCATCCTGTGGGAGATTTTCTGAGCCAGTATCTCCCCCACCTGCTGCTCTACGCTCCTGCCAAGAAGTCAGTTGGGCTTCGTGTGTCCAGCTAGCAAACATAACACTCAAATATGCACACGACGCTAACTTGAGTATTTATTTTCAGGTTTAGGCTCCTGGAAACCAAACTGGAGTCGACTCTGAAATCATCTTTGGAGATTAAAGAGGAGAAGATCGCAGCCTTAGAGGCCAGACTGCAGGAGTCTTCCAACCTCAACCAGCAACTACGCCAGGAGCTCAAGACAGTCAGTGACCCGCCCAGCACAGCTTCTTTTAAAGATAGAAATACATATACAGACATGTGGTATTATGGTTGTATTTCCTACAGATTCTTAGCTCAACTGACATACAGACAACCCTGCATAAACATTCAACCTCCCTCAAAGCCAAAACACCAATCTCCCAGGCGGTCCACTTAAGACCAGCATGCCCCCAAAATCTCCAGCAATCTTAAACACTAGAAAGCACTGAAAACACTGAGGGCATCTCAAGGCCGATGCATTATTTATTCATCCGCTCTTCCACTTCTATCGCCAGTTTTATCTATTCATGAGGCGGTAGGAGTCTGAGAAAGAGGTGGAGCGGAGTGGAGGATGTCTGCTTTCCTTTAGGGAAAAGTTTGTGTTTTGAACTTGCTGACACAGATCTGATCCAAGGCAGAAGGGTTGAGGGTAAAAGTTAAGTCAGCTGTGAATCTGAAAAGGAATCTGTCTGCGACTTACCAACTTTACAATTACTCAAGTCTTGTTCCACTAGTGTTGGCCCCTTTAATTTTTTTCTTCATAGTCAAGCCTGTATTTCATTTGCAGACATCTTGAATAATTGCGTTGTAGAATTATTTTTGTGTCAATACCAAACTTTTCAAGTTAATGCGTTGACTCTCTCCAGGTAAAGAAAAACTATGAGGCGCTGCGTCAGCGGGAGGAGGAGGAGAGGATGGTGCAGAGCTCGCCCCCTAAAGGAGGGGAGGGTCCTCAGGCTGTTAGTAAATGGGAGAAAGAGAGTCATGAAGCCACCAGGGAGCTGCTGAAGGTCAAAGACAGACTCATTGAGGTGGAGAGAAATGTAAGTTGGTACAAATCAGGGTGCCCTATGTGTTTCCAATACACAAACATTTGAACAAAATGTATTCGAATATGCCTGATGTCTTTATGTGTGTGTTTTGCCCAGAATGCCACGCTGCAGGCTGAGAAGGCGGCCCTGAGGAGCCAGCTCAAACAACTGGAAACTCAGAGCTCCAATCTGCAGGCTCAGATAGTGGCCGTGCAGAGACAGACTGCTTCTTTACAAGAGAACAATACGACTCTGCAGACGCAGAATGCCAAACTGCAGGTAATCCAACACACATACTACACAGTACTGTACCCAGGAGGCAAGTGATCATTGCTTTCTTATAGAGGATGATAGACACAGTTAACAGAGCTATAGATTCAGTATTGTACAGCTGGTATCTGACTAAATCAAGCAGCTATCAATATAACATTGCATCTTGCAAATTTTAATTATAATTTTCTTTAAAAATCTGCCATGTTTTATTTTTTTAAATCAAGAGGAAAGTACAACTGTCTTGTGCTTGAAGCACGATAGAAATCTTTCTGAAACATTGTATACTCAAGGCTGTCCGGCCCTCTTTCAGCGTAGCTCTGTTTGTACAGTTGCCTTGCCAGGCTGCTTAGCTCCCTGGATTTAGACTTGTACTCCCTGTTTGGCATCAATTCAAACCCTGCTTATGGGTGACAGGATTTACACTGACCATGCAGTAGCTTCTAGCCATTTGTGTGGGCGTTTGTGTGTGTCTCTTCGTGTGTGTGGGTTTTGTGTCTGCCAGTTTATATGTAGGCAGTAGTGTGTTTTGGTGTGTGTTTACTGCAGGTTAAAAGCTGTCTCTGTTTTAAGGTACAGAAAGTGTGTAAGCATGTGGGTGTGTGTCTGTGTGTGTCAGAGTGTGAACACACACACTAGTCATGATCGAAGAGGGATTTGAACGAGGAAACTGCTGTGACCACAAAGGAAACATGAAAAGAAACAGTTTTCCTGCTGGTGCTTTGTAGATGGAGCCTACAGTAAACCAAATAGAGACACAGTGCCCCCTATAGGCCAAAAATGCAATAGCTTCTTCTACACTCTTCTTCTTGTTTGCTTCAAGGAGCTCAGTTCTCCTCACAGATCACATTAAAATGATTATTTAAAAAGTTAAATGGATGCTTAAATGTTAATAGAATAATATAAGATATAGCTTCTAAGTATTTAATTTAACTCTGTCTTCTTCCTCTTTAGGTGGAGAACTCTACCCTAAGTTCGCAGAGTGCAGCCCTCATGGCCCAGAACGCCCAGCTGCAGACCCAGCAGAGCAGCGTGGAGGGTGAGAAAGAAGGAGCTCTGAGGGAGAAAGAGGAGGTGAGGTCCACCTACGAGATGCTCCTCCGCGATCACGAGAAGCTGGCCGCGCTCCACGAGAGGCAGGCGGCGGAATATGAAGCCCTGATCGGGAAGCACGGGGGCCTGAAGAGCTCCCACAAGAGCCTGGAGCAGCAGCACAGAGACCTGGAGGACAAGTGAGGGTTTACAAGTTTAGAAGCATTGGATGGGCACATGCTCAAGTTTAGTAACTGTCTAATTCTTAACGTAATTCTGTACTTCTTTGACCCTTCTTTTCAGTAGCAATGCTGAGTAACTAGAGGAACCAGTAGACCCCTTGAGATGATGGAAATATATATGTGTAATACATTTGTTTTTATGCGTGTAGGTACAAGCAGCTCCTGCATAAGAAGGGTGAGCTGGAAGACCTGGAGAAAAATCTGAAGGATCAGCAGGAAAAAATGGCGCTGGAAAACCGAACGCACCAAGCCACAGCCGACCAGTGCAAACAGCTCAAAGAGGAGAATGAGAGGTCAGCCCTGCCTACTAATATTTGTGTCGTAAATGCAAATGTGAAATTTTATGATGTTTTCTTAAAACGCACTCCATCTGCTCTCTCCTCAGACTGAACAGTAATCATCGTCAGCTTATGAGGGACAACGAGAATCTCCAGCTGGACCATAAGAATGTAAAAAGCCAGCTGAACAGCGCCAAGCTGGAGCAGACCAAGCTGGAAGCCGAATTCTCTAAACTCAAGGAGCAGTACCAGCAGCTGGACATCACCTCCACAAAGCTCACCAACCAGTGTGAGGTGAGGAGACACAGTTTTCTTCTTCTTGTCTGTATTTGGGGGTCTCAAATGATGCGTTTGTGTGCCTGTGTTAGAGCCAACTGTCTTTGTATTATATCATAATTGAAAGGACTTCTAAAGACAGCTGTGTTGTGGATGCTTTACCCTTTTATGTATCATGTTTGTTGTCGAGCCAGGTGTCTCAGCATGTCTTTAACTTATCTATATGTGTGTGTCTTAGCTGTTGAGCCAGCTGAAAGGGAACCTGGAGGAGGAGAATCGTCACCTGTTGGACCAGATCCAGACTCTGATGCTGCAGAATCGCACGCTGCTGGAGCAGACCATGGAGAGCAAAGACCTGTTCCACGTGGAGCAAAGACAATACATGTAAACTCCTGATGATATTTGTTGTTTAAAACAGACAGCAAACATCTTCACAGTTGGATGGCATTCATTTTTGGATGTTTGCACTTTAACTATTGTCTGTTTAACTGGATGGTCTCTTATTTCTTCATCAATCAGAGACAAACTAAATGAGCTGAGGAGGCAGAAAGAGAAGCTCGAGGAGAAGATCATGGACCAGTACAAATTCTATGACCCCTCTCCCCCACGCAGGTATAAAGAAATCACTTAATTGAGTTGAAAAATATTTTATATTTATTTTATGTGAATGACCTGACTATAGTTGGTGTAACATTGTGTAAAAGTGTCCCTTTAACACGTGAATCAGAAGGTAGATAAACAAGTCAATTTATTATAGTAAATTCAGATATTTAGAATTATTTTTACTTGTTTACTCTTATCTCTGAAGTGTGGGAATGGAAGCAAAACACTCATACAGCAGCTCCAGGAAGTGATGCATCAAATATTTATGGCCTGCAGAGGTTATAACAGCTGTATACTGCAACATTACATGTCTTCAGTATTGTCTATGGGAAGATTTACAAGCTGGAATTAAGCCTTAAAATAGATTCCACCTTTGAAAAAAACACAGTTAAAATCCTTTCAGCCTTCTTTTTAGTGCGTATTGAAAGTCGTGTTTTCTCCTCTCGGTCTGACTCTCTGCCTCGTCTCCACCCTTTTAGGCGTGGCAACTGGATCACTTTAAAGATGAGGAAGCTGATCAAGCCAAAGAGCCGGGAGAGGATGCGCTCTCTCACGCTGACTCCTTCTCGTTCAGAGTGTGGCGACGGTTTCCTGAGCTTCCCTCAGGATAGCCAGGACAGCTCGTCCATAGGCTCTGGCTCCAACTCGCTGGACGACACTCTTACACATAAGAGGAGCAGCAGTGAGTACAAAGGAAGCACCGATACACACTCGGAAATGGACACAAAAATCAAAATCAGAGTAGTTAGTTTCAGAGCTTCCTGCACAGACAGTCTTACCCTAACAAACAATATATAATAAAAGTAGCTGTGATAATACAATTACACAATGTTTCATACACAATGGGACATTATGCAAAGAAAGCAGTAAGCAAAAAAGTTTGGAGCCTGTACTATTTAATGCCTAATTCTCACATACAAACACCGAGAAGAAGTGTGTGTGAAGGTTAGTACGACTGTGTGCTGGTTGAGTGGATGAATGGATCTTTCCTCCCCTAACTGCTCCTTTGCTTCTTTATCTCTCTGCGAAGGGAAGAGAGGGCAGCAGTCCCATGCCCAAGGGCAGGGTTCCACCAATGGTATGCCGCGGATGGGGAGGGTGGGCGGGGTTTGTGAGCCGACAGTCACGTCTCTCAGGGCATGTTTTTGTGAGTCCATTGTCTATGTCACTCAACTGTCCTAGAGGTTACAGTTGAGCTGCGCAGCACCACAAGGTTTATTCTGAAGCTCGGACCTGATACAGAAACTTAATGTATTTTCTGTTTTGAAACGACAAAGGGAGCGCTTCATGTCTGTACGTTTAGGCAAGTGTTCTTTAGAACTAGAATACAACCATTACACACATTGTTCACGATATGGGTGATATTTCTCATAAGAATTTCTTTTTTGGGGGGAATAAAAGTTTCAATTGTGTAATTAATGACACGATATATTTTGTGTATTTTTAGACACACAGTATATTTAAGAGTTTAAGTGACATAAAATACCCTTTTCAGTTGAGGTGACACAGAATTTCAAAGCGTTTGAAAGACGTCACCTAAGACGTAAGCGTCCTCTTTACTTTGACTTGAGGCTAACATTTAGGATACATAAGCTACTTGCATTACAAACCCACACCCACTGCTTTAGCTGCATTGTGGCTAATTTGGGCTCCAGGTTTTGACAAGTAAGAATAATTTGTGTAATAAAAAAAGTCAGACGTAAAGTTTAAAAAGTTCAACCGTCCATTATGAGTTTAACAATGTTATCGGAGAGAATATTAGGGCAGTACTGTTGTCAGGTGTCAAGCTGAATTTAGTGCATCTAATGTGGTTCAAATATTAGAAAATACTTAAGATTTGTCACGGGTCCAGTTCACTTTTAATTTCTCTTTTTAAAGATCTAAAGCTCTTTCGCTCTGTTACAGTTATCTCAACCTACTGATCTGTGCAGTTCACCTGTAAATAACCGAGAAACGCCCTCTAACGTAGCATCAAAGCTATTAAAAGGTGCAATGCTGTCTGGATTGGGTAGTAGAAACATAATATAGAACATAACTTGTTTATGGACAGGTTTACACATCCTATAAACAAGTAGATGTGTTTACTTCAAAATGACACTGTAAAGTTAAAATGTACTTCATCTGTTGTGCAGATTTAAAAAGCCATATGTTTGTAGTATGCTAGTATTCTTACACATGTAAGTACAGATACATTTCAGAGAACTACCAAAATGTAGAGAACTACATTTTTTGAGAACTACCAAAATGTGTGGCTAATGCACACATTAAAGTATACAGTGATTAAAAAAACAAAAAACGCTACAAAAGAATTAAAAAAGGCCTTTAGCAACCATGTAGTAACATGTAAACATACATTATATTTAAGACAAGTATAACACTGAGCTATTCAAACATTTAACAAGCCTTACACAGTCAAATATGCAGTAAAAAGTTGGTCACGTCAATGAGAACACTGCAGTCCTCTATGATGCCTTTAACCCCGCTTTAAACTTTTCACTCCCTCGATTGCACCCTTTAATATTCTTCATCCTCTTTGTTTCATGTAGGTGTAACGATGTGATAACAGTTGTGTTGTGGTGTACAGTATGTAAAGCTTTACAATCCGTTTCAGAAGACAACACTCATGCCATTAACATTGGAGCGTGTGAGTGTGTTGAGCAGATTTAATGTGTGCGAGTGTGTATTTGCATAATGTGTTTACATATTTGTTTGTGTGATGTGTCTGTGTACAGACATCTGCCCTTAAAAATATTACCCAGGTTGGAAAAACAACTGTGCAAGACTTTTATAGTCTAAACGTAAAATGATTGATCTTTGTTAAACAATGTTAGTTTCAGGCTTTGGGGCTTTGTAATGTTATGATCCGCCCCGTCTCAGGCATATATTGTAGTTGTGTCTTTTGCATTTTTGTCTGCTGTCCAGTTGAGCGACCAGGTGCTCGGCTCTCTCTGCATCTCTCCCCTGGCTCTCTATGTAAATCGTTAACCACATCCCTCTGTTCTGCCCTCCTTTTTCTTTTGTTTTCTTTTCCTCCACCTCCCCTGGGCTTGTTCTGTCACTCTCTCCCCCGTCTGTCTATCTGTCTGGCTGCGCTCTGACAGCTATAAAAAGGTTGCCTTTCATGAGGAACAGATCCAAGGACAAAGACAAGGCCAAGGCCATCTACCGGCGCTCCATGTGTAAGACCTCCGTTAGCCGCCAGCTAGCCTTCCTCCGCCCTCCTCTCTCTCTCATCGCCGCACTGGGAGAAACAAAGGAGGAACAGTCACTGATGTCAGGGTGGCTGCAGTGTAGGGGTGTGACCACTTCAGGTTTCAGACACAGCTCCTAAACCTACTCAGGCATACATAATCATTTGGGATTGTTTACCATTTAAAATTAAAGCCACATTTTGAGCATTACATGTGATAATATGTTAAATCTTTTACAGATATCTGGCAGACAAAGATTTAAGTCTAAAATGTATTACTCACAGCACTGTACCACTATGCAACATCATGTGACATCAGTGACCTTTCCTCTTCCTCAGTTTTTTCCCAGTAGCCCCCATGCCTCTGTCACCTCCTCCACCCTGCGTCTGCCGCCTCCACTCCCTCCTGTAGCTTCTATTTAGCTTTTGTCAACTTTCACCAGTGTAGTGTCACTTTATTCTCACTATTAGCAGATGAATTAAAACTTAACTAACAAAAGCATTAAAAGCACTAATGAAAGTGAATGTATTGGTGGCAGAAAAAATAGGACCAAGCTCACAAAATAGGCTAATGCCTGAACTGATGACTGATCTGTCTTTTGTAGTGTGATGCAGTTTGATTTCCATATACCAAAGCTTATTTAGTGATTGTGGTAATCACTATGCATTGGGCAAGTTGTTGGGCAGCTTTGTCATGTGCTCTGTGGTTTCATTTTGTTTGTGTATCTTGAATGAAAGGCCTCGATATGTGTGTGTGTGTGTGTGTGAGGGTGTGTGCAGGATAAAGAGTGGGAGAGACTGAGGGTTTGCCTTTCATTGGCCTGTGGTGTATTTGCTCCCATCTTTGATTGCAGCATGACTTAAAGAAAAAAATCACCAACCGCCTGATCACCGCTGCTCGCACTCACCATGAAGGACTTGAAATGGAGCCGTTACTGTCTCTCTCTCTCTGTCTCTCTCTCCCTCTGTCGGCGTGCTGCATTTCAGGTCTTATTCTGCTGACATGGACTTTGCCTCGCTCCGATTCCGGCTCTGATCTTTTGTGTGTAGTGCTGCCGCTGCTGCTCGGAGCAGCTCTGCATGCCTTCATGCTTCTTAATGGTTGCATTCAGCTCGAAAACAAAGTGCATAAAGACAGCAGCGCCTTAAAGTAATGCGTCACCTGTCCCTAAAAGTATCTGGCTGAAATAAACCAGGAATTAAAGGATTACAAACCATGAAGCTGAAATCTTTATGCACTTTATTTTTGTTTGAATATTTAATGACTTTTCTTGCATGTGCCTTTTAAGATTAAAAGGCTGGATTAGATTTTATCATGCTCTTTAAGAAGATTCTTTGTTGAATATTGGCTATAACTACATTAAGGCAGGGGAACAAGTAATAGGATGAATTCGACTCATTAGATAATCTACCTAAATTGTTGCCTTCATCTAAGCAAGTAAAAGTAATCATCATCATTTTGGCTACAAAATCTGAGCCATGACCTAATTGCATTCATGTATTTTATTACAATGTTCCTGTTCTCATTTCCATCCTTCCGTCCTCCGTCCATTCAGCCATGAATGACCTGCTGCAGACGATGGCGGTGGCGGGCAGCATTGAGAACCTGGACGGTGCTGAGGCCGGAGACGATGGCATGTCGGGCAGCAGCAGACGCAGTGGGCAGCGCATGAAGGAGCTCGCCTTTTCCACCAACGCCATCGACTGTGCCACCCTCACCCTGCCCAGTGCACGGCACAGCAGGGCCAAACACAGACTCCAGGTCAAAGGTCAGGATGATGTTGAATTTGTGTGAGGGGAACATATTGAGACATTTTTTGGGGGGTTGGCGTTTTACTGAGCACATTTCAGGTGCAAGGATGTATCTGCAAATTTGTTTGCATTTATTTGACCCTTTTGAACATCAGTATTTAGATTGCTGAAGTAAAATTAGTAAAGATTCATATAAAGGTGGTGAAATGTTTAAAAAGCAGCTGTAGCCTGAGTCTTCTGAATCTCAACAGAAAATGCTTCCTGTGAGGATGTCGCAGGCTCCTTAGATGACCCCAAGAGTCAAGGTAAGCCAAGTCATCAAACTGTAAACCTCTCAAACAAGAAGTAAAAATATGGGTGATTGTAACAGGCAGTCAGCAGCACCTGAAGTTAGCAACCATTACAACTAGAAATGAGGAAAGATAGACCCCCAAAAATCAGGTCAATTCCTCACTGCTAATCTTTGGGCTTCCTTCCTGCACTTCAATTAAGCCTGATCTACTGTTGGAAAAGCAATTTTAGTGTAAGGCATGAGAGAGAGAGAGATGAGCCTCCATTGAAAGTAGGATTGCCTCTAATTCAGTCTTTAGGATGTTATCCAGGGCAGTTAATCTGCAGCCAGTCAACTCTTCATCTGTTCTGTGTGGCTCTAATGTAGATGACCCAGTTGTTAAACAGCCCCAAAATCATGACACACATTCCCTGCACCTAAGCTAGTTACACACTCTATACTATCAGTTTTGGGGCTTTTTAAATACATCTATATTTTGCACTTTGTACTTTCAGTCTGACAGAAGTTACTCTCAAACTAATGCACCATGTTGCTATACTACACTCAATGCTTTTGTATGTGAACTATAGTGCAGCCAGGTCAGTCTGCTTGCCCATTAGTGCCCCACCTGGATTCTACTTAGCTGATGAGTTCCCAGAATGCACTTATAAAATCCAATACATATCGGGATGTGACCCATTTTCCAGTACATCTCAGTAATGGCTGAAGTAAACGAACATCCACTCTCCCTCACACATCAAACAGCCAGTAGGTCACCATTCATTTTTCAAATAACTTTTATGGCCTCCACAATAGTTCTGTGTTTTTACCTGTGTTGGAGCCTTTTAAGTAGCATTGTGATTTCTCACAACTGGGTGTGTGTGTGTTTTGTATCAGGCCTGCAGGTGTATAGCAATGCTCTGGCTCCTTCTCCTAATGAGCCGGGCGTTACATGCAGAGCGCCCTGTAGCATCTGTAGTAAGTGACTACTACTCTGCACTGAATCGCACTCTGTGCTGGTTTAATACATTTTAATAGGAGTTCATTTTAAATTCTAATCTGGTGTCAGCCATGTCCGGAAAACCAGTTTGAAATGATTTCACGGTCCCTGGTTTCCAGCTGAGCCTGTCCCCGCAAACGCAGTCATACGCAAGGTCACTTGTCACCTCTCCTCTTCCTTTCCTTTCTTGTTCCCAGTATCTCCTCCCAAGTTTAACACTGAACCACACCTCCCATTTCTCCTATTTATCACTAAGTCTTTCACCCACTGTTATTCAGTATTCTCTCTATACGTTTTCCTTTTCCTCTAAGGTGGGCAGGTCTTTGGATTTAGGCGTCCCTGCCTTTCCGTCAGCAGTTGCTTTGTTTATTTGCTGGACATATTGGGGCCGCAGCCTGGCACTGCGCCCTTCCTGTCCCTCTGCCTGGCATGAGCCATCTGCTGCCCCAGCAGGAGACTCTGCTAGCATGCACCTATGTGTTACTCTTTGTGTTAGTGCATGTTTGTGTGGGTACATGCTAAGTGTAAATATATATCCTAACTGTGTGCACGTGTGTCTATTTGTGTGTCTTCCCTCTTGTCCCTTACCCAGCCTCCAGACCCACCAGTCTCCATAGCAACAGGACCACCAGTAGTAATAGTAACAATAACTCCCACCTCACTTCTCCTCTGGAGGGCAAAGGTATGCTCCTCCTTCCTTTACCCCTCCCTTCCTCCTCCTCTCAGATAACCCCTCTGACTCTCCCTTTATCTTTTTCTTTCATTCTTTTTCTTACTCCTTCCGTGTGTCCTCCTTTGAACACTAGAATAAGTCTATTTCTCCTGATTTACAGGTTAAGGCTTACTCCTTTTCTTTTGTTAAAAATCCGTGTATCACTGACTGTTACTGTAGCTATCTGTTATGTTTTAGCAAATCCAGATGGTTGACAGATTCACTTTTAGTGAACCATGGCACACAAATGATAAAACATTAAACATATTTAATATTAATGCAGGTTTTGATGTGGTTGCAACAGACATCCTATTAGAATTTCATGACACTTCTAAAGTCATCGCTGTTGAATGGACAGTGTTATATAAAAGCTACAAAACCAGGCTTGGGATGATGTGAACATTTTCTGTCATGTTTGTCTCGGCCAAAATAATTGCTATTTTACAATATAATCCCATGGACCATTAGCATATGCTTAAACCTATTCAAATGACACTCAAACATACTTTTCTTGATTTAAAAAAAAAAAGACTTTTTTTTTTTTGTATTATTTTTTTTTATACATAAAAAGGATGTAAACTAAAAGAAAACAAACACACAAAAAACACTCAAAAAAATATCAACCAAGCAATCTTAAGATAATCGTAAATCATAACCTTCCTGTGCATCAACTAAAGATGTATAAATAAAAAAATCAGTATGGGACTGCACTTATCTACTGCACTTTTAAGACAGCTTCATCGAGTCACTCGACGGGAGGGTATCTATGATTTTCTTGAAAATGGAAATTCAGCACTTTGTTAGTGTTTTGTGATAATTTTAAAGTTGTAATCTCGAAGATCTCAGTTTCGTTCTCTTTGGCGGCACCTATGACGATATACTGTAATCTCAGGAGCACACTTCCCAGATATCCAGACAGTGCTGCATGTGTGACGCGGCCAAGGTGGGCTTCGGTTGTAACTCTTGATTTTCCTCGCAGACGGTCGCTTTCCTTTTTAGACTGTTTGCCTTCATTTTCATTTTCACTTAGTTTTGAAGTTGTATCTGTCGTCATCGATCTTTTCTTTGTTTGTTCAGCCATAGTAGATTACTGTTTACTTTAAAACACTTTCAGAGACTGGAAAAACAGCTGCATGGCTCTACCTACCACAGACCAACCACTGCTGGGTGATGGAAAATGCACCACTAACTTGGCGCCGCTTGGGATTTTTTCTGCAAAAGTCGCACCAGACACTCAGTCTGTAATACTGCAAATGCAAAGGCTTTCACCAGTGGGCCATAGGCTCAATCACCATTGTGTTACAATAGATAGTGACTTAACAGACATTTATTTAAATGAAAATCTTCGAGATTATAATTTTAAAATTCCTGATTCACCATAACTAAATGTAGGCAGTTTAGGACAACAGTGGTTTATTTATACTTAAGCATTTCTTGTGGTTGATGATAAGCATCAACTATTCCTTCCACGTGATCTAATTGCTGCCTCTCCTTCCTGCAGGCACGTTGAACGGCAGCCTCAGCAGACCTCACAGTGAGAGCAGCGGAGAGTTCAGCCTGAGTTTGGATCAGGAGGTTTGGTCCAGCAGCGGCAGCAGCCCCGTCCAGCAGCCCACCTCCTCGCGCTCCTCCCACCAGAGCCCCCTGCAGCTGCGGAGGTCCCTCGACCCGTCTACTATTGCAGGCGGCCCTGGACAGACCCAGATGAAACCTCCAGAGAACGAGGTGCTTTCATTGCAGCAGTTCCTGGATGAGGGTATTGACCCTGCGGAGGTGATTTACCTGATTGGAAATCATTTCAAATCTCACAGGAATATTGAATCGGATCAGGATATAAAGACTTTTGATGCGGAAATAAAGAATATCACCTAAAGATTCCTCAATATAAAAGAACTGTGTGACATAATTAATGGTGCTGTACTTGATACTGTTGGTCTTCTCTGTCTTTTCCAGTCTGGCAGTCAGGAGAACCTCACTGTAGACTCTCCTCGCCTCTCCACATCATCTGAGCATGTGCAGAAAGAACGCACTTCAACAAAGGGGCGGGGCATATTACGCTCCTCCAGTGGGAGAGCAGCGCCAGTCAGCTCTGATCGCCCACCGAGATCCACGGGACAACCAGGACGCCCCACCCTGCGCAAGGCGGAGAGCACCCGTGTGAGAGGCTCCGTTCCACTCCGCTCCAGCCTGTCCTCGCAGGGCAAAGCTACGTCCGTCTCTGAACGCCTGGACTCCGCCTCCTCCACCCTGCCCCGGGCCAGCAGCGTCATCTCCACAGCTGAGGGAACCACGCGACGCACCAGCATCCACGACCTGCTCTCAAAGGACCAACGGCAGCCCGTCTCCGTCGACCCTTCTCCTCCCGCCAAGGCTGGGGTTCGCTCCCAGCCTACACCCAGTGAGTACTACCCCAACAGCACCAACCTAAAGGGACCCCTTACCACCACCGCCGCCCCTCCTCTGCCCAAGTCACTCAGCTTACCTTGCGGTAGCCTGGATGATCCCGACCTCTCCACCCTCGAGTCTTTCCTCGGCCCTTCCTTCACTGTAGAGTCTGTGTTCATGGACTCCATCTTTAGTGAGTCTGCGGGCAAAAACCTCCCCTTCCTGTCTCTAAACCCCACCCTAGTCAGCAACATCAGCGGGCCTCCTGTTACAAATAAAACCCACCCTCCTCCTGCTGTCCCGCACCACATTCCCACACAAAACCAGGCCCCTCACAGCCAGTCAAACGGCCAGACGAGATCCAGCCCAGCCGGCCTGAAAGAGTTTAACGAGGGCGTTGATCCCGGTCTTGTGAATAATTCGGAGCAGTCACTGAACCCAGAGGACAACCAGTCCCTGTGGTACGAGTACGGCTGTGTGTGAATGACGGGGAGGTGCTGGTGTGCTCACCTTTTTTTATTTGTTTGTTTCTTTTTCACCTGACTTTACTTATCAAGGGGAGAATGACAGGATGGATAAATGACAGATCCTCCTCCTCTGCATGTATTTATTCGAGCACTGTCTATCTCTGTGTGGTGTTTTTGTTTTATTCATTTCTGTTGCCATGGTGCTGAGTCGCTGTTTTTTTCTTTAAATTCCTTTCTTCTTTTCTCTGAGGTGGGACTTTAATGAATGTTCTCCCGTCCAACAGCCTGACCATATAATTGTTTTTCATTGGATCAGTTTCACTTGTTAACACGATACTATTATCTGCAACTTTGGGTTTACACTTGAGGCTTATTTCTGATAACTGTCACTCATAGAGAGCAAAGCATTATGGAACAGATCTCAAAGTAGCAACTTTCAAATCTAAATTATAAAATGTAAATGTGCCAGATAATAGATTCACTTTCCACTTCCTGTTTGTTCTGATGTTTCGATGCATCACTGCTTTGAGTCAGTTGCATCATTCACTAAACTGCACGGCTTTGTCCTGTCCGACCTGAAACCCTCATTTTGATCGCTGTGATCAAAATGGTCATCATGTGTATCTTTTTTTTTTTCTTGATGGTGTGAACTGTTTTTTTTTTATTCATTTGACACCTTTTCCTGTGTTTTCTTTGATATATATTAACCGGGGCGTGGGCTCTGCGAATGATGAGTTTGGTTGTGGTGGTTCTTTAATGAGCTCTTGGGCTGGTGACAAAATGATGAAGCTTCATTCTGAGAAATGATCTGAGGGGAGGGCAGCTGGGAAAGTGAAAGTTGACAGTAGAGGTAGTGGCGTGACGGGGATAATATAATATCTGTATGGAGTTATTGGAACAAGGAGTAAATGTAGTAAGTGAGGAATTTGGTCAGATTATTTTGTGAATGAAGCTCACATCATTTCTTCTGGAAACTCGTCCTGATGCACCACAGAGAGAATAATATGAGATAATGTATTTCAGACTGACAAGATCTTGTACAGATTGTTGTAATCATTAAGTTATAATCAAAGACGAGCACTGCGTTATGTGCCAACACTAGTAGAACTGTCTTAGATCCTTATTTATTTCTGCTTTTGTACTCTGAACTTGCTCTTTTTAAGTGGCTTTATTGTATTTATCTTTAACTCCAGTATAAGCAGGTATAAAGTCAATGAAAATGTTGTTGTCACTGTCTGCAGATGTAACATAAACGTTGCCTTTGTCCTACAGATGTGGAGGGCAGAAAGGCTAAAAGCAGGAGCGGGGAGCCGCAGCAAAGCTGCTAGCCCCGCCCCCCCACACCCTCGTCTGTCTGCTACCATGCTGTGAGCGCGTGGTGAGTGAGCGCTGCTCGAGCGGGAGGAATCGGGATCGGGGTGGAGGGAGGGGGTTCGGTCTTGTCTCCATGGGAACCTAAAACATGGTGTAACAGATGTCGTCCATCCTGCCGTGCACTTGCCTCCCCTGCTTCTCTAAGCCTAAACCAACACCCCCTCTCCTCCTCCTCCTCCTCACTGTCCTGTTTGTCGCCCCACCGTCCCTGTGGTGCCAAACGCCTGTTCAGATCCTGATGGGACCCTGCTCTGCATGGCATATGGGCCGTTTCTCCATCCGAGTGGATGAACGCTTTGCCTGTTTGTGTCCCCAAATCCCCCAACATGACGAGTTCTACACCCTCAGCACTGCACCGTCTCCCTCCTCCATGATGCTGCTTGTGTTGTTGGTGAAGTCGAGCTGCTGAGCGTTTCCCACTGGTGGAACAAAAAAATAGGCCCTTCGCTGTGTTCAGGCTGCTTGTTGTTGCTGCATGGCTTTGGTGTAGCGCTGAAATCCTTCCCCCTTCTTGTTCCCTTGACAAAGCATGTAGAACCAGGCTGGCTGCTTCCCTCTGTCTCCTCTTGTATATCACCGTCCGCTGATACAGTTTCTGACCTTTAACTTTCTTTGTTCTCTCTTCTTTTCTCTCACTGCCCCCTTTTTCATAATCTGTCCCTTTTTCTTTCTTTTCTCACCTCTTTCTTCTCCTCTTTGCCTGCCTGGGACTCAGAGAGAAAGGTGGCCTTGGAGCTGTGTGTCTGAAGCCTGGTAGAGTAAATCTGCTGAGACCGTCTACAGTGAGAAAAGATTGTATATCCCAGTTTCCCTCTTTTTCTCCCCTGTTTGTTTCTCTTGACCCCAGGACATTTGGTAGAGAAAAGTGGCTTCCTTCTCTGTTTTGTTTTTCTTCCTTGAATCAAGGAAACAACAGAAAAGTTGTAGAAAATGTTGCGTGACCTTTTTTTGTTTTTCTATGAAGAGTAGAGCTGTGGCAGATTGCACTGCCATGTGTCCTTCTGTGTGACGGACTGCTACATGTGCACTGGTCTCCTCGGACTAAAGATTAAAGTGCCAATGTTCACACAACAGCCAAAAGGGCGATCTTAAACCAGACTGATGACTCCATTTTCAATCTGCTTTGCAACGTCAAAGTAGGACTGACTTCCTTCTGCCCAGACATTACCGTATAAAACAAGTCTTTTTGTAAACTGGCAGCATGAACACGCAGAGACGACTTTCAGTCGGGCTCGTACAAACCTTTTCAAAGCATGTCAGCACCAAACTCAACCTGCTATCAGACTCAGAAACCACAATCTGCATGGAGCAATCAATCAGCCAATCACCCCACCTCCTTTATCCAATCAGAGAGGAGGACAGCGTTCAGTGGGGATTTTACTTGCCAGGATGCCAAATGGACTCGGACAGGAAGCCATGACAGCTGCGTGTTCGGCATCTGTTGCCTGCCAATCATGAGTGAAGGTTGTGTGATCTGAGAGCGAGAGAGACTAATCACGGGAGAGTTTCAGGTCACCTATATGACAGTTGGCAGCCATGGTTCAGGCCATCACAGAGAGACGCCCTGAAACAAACCCCACATACTCTTCATCTTAGCTTACATCATCTATCATCACTGACCAATCCGCTTCTCGTGTATCGCTTCCCATCCCGCTTTAAAGGAAACAATAACTCACTGTACAGATCGTTAACAAAGCATCACAGTGTCGTGTATCTACTTTCTGAGACGGTTACCGTTTATAAATCTGACTCGAGTATAGGTGACCTGTGACCTGTCCAGTACGTACAAAACGTGTGCAGATTTCTGTTGCTGTGTTGAACATGATGGTGGTGATGAGACCCAGTGTTTTTCTCCTTTTCCACTTTTTACATAAATCCATTTGATGTAATTAAAATTCATCAAGACGACCGAGTGCTCTTTGTCTTTTATTCTGGCACACACACACACACACACACACACACACACACACACACACACACAGGTGTCCACGTTATTGTCAGGAACACAGGCAGAGGTCACTCGTGTTAAATCAGGGTTTTTGGTGAGGAAGCTACACACCCTTACAAAACTGTAAATGGTGGAAGATGACCTCCTTGCCTTTCAGCTTAGCACTAAATTGACTTCAGTGATGTTTAACATTGAGTAGTCGTGTAGAAGGGAGAAGTATTGTTTCAGTTTGATCTGCAATGTGTCAACGATTTGAGCTGCTGAGGTCAAATTTCAACTACAAGACTTTAGGTTTTTTTATATTTTTACAAAAAGCTGAACATTTTTTGCCGAACTGATCTGCTTTCACTGCACACTGATTTGAGTTTGTGTAACACCTATCTGGGATGGACACTTCTTCTAAGTTCAAGGTGTTTGATGACATTGTGTTTCGAACTTAGCAGGGGTCTAATCACGCAGAATATGTGAGAACACCTGTGAGGGTTTGAAGGGCCTCAGTCAGCATCATGTCCTGAAATGCGTGGTTTGTGAGCCTCCTCATCGTATCCTGGCTCAGTGTGGAGAAAGGACATCGCCATAAATCAGAGGTATGAAAACACTCACATTTCATCACAAGCTTCATAACACAGAGCTGAAACTTAAAGGTCATGTTCACATATTTTCCCTGAAACAGCCTTTGCTGTCTGTTATCGTTCCTCCCGTTAACTGCATTAAAATACCTCTTAATGCTTTTCATAAAGGTCACGTTTCTAAGTCCATACATGCTTATGTTTTAAAAATAACTTTATTGATCCCCAAAGGGAAATTCATTTGTCTGGCATCTCATCTACCATTTACTGAAGAATTAAGAAGTCTGATGTCTGTGGGTACAAAAGATCTTCTATATCTCTGTCCTGCAGCGAAGAGAGAGGAGCCGTCCACCATTGTTGTTTCTTTGATCCATCACGGTGTTATGAAGTGGACGATCCGTGTTGTTTAGAATGGCCTTAAACTTCTTCAGTGTGCATCTCTCCACCACAGTATTATCTATCTCTCCATCCTGATATTATTAAAAGTGCCTCAGATGTTCAGTCTGTATCCTGGCAACTATTTCATGGAGAACTTCACATGAAACTTCAGCAGTTGCTTTGGGTGGGATGTGCACCAGTATTGTTGTGATATGACTGAATTCTCTTGGCACATAGTATGGTTGCATACCAACTACAAATAATTGATTAATTAATAATTAATAAATGAAAGAAGCTCTTCTCTTGAATGAACTCTAATTTTATAAAGCAGCTTACAATGCTGTGAATGTATCCTTTAAACAAGCTTACACACCCTGTAACTCCTGGTTAATTTGTTTGGTATTTGTCAACCCCTAGAGGTCACTCTCAGTACTACACTTAAAACAGATTAGATAAACTGATTAATACTATGAAACACACTGTTTCCATTCACGCTAGAGTTACAGTTTTTTGATTTTGAACAGCTAAAAAGTACATTTAAAATGTTTATTTTTCCACCTCGCATAAGTGATGTCTTCTCTTGATGAAGCTGGGCTATACGGCTGGAATATAATAAGATCATGCTTTTTTAATTTCGCTATTTAGCACATAAAAATGACACAAAAAGTATTGTACTTGCTCTTAAACATGTCAAACAGAACCTTAAGTAGTTATCATTTTAAATTTAGAAATAAAATTTAAATATATGACCATATTTCCTTATTCCACACTATAAGTCCAGTAAATCATCATCAGTATATTGTGTCCTTATTGCTGTCTGGTAAACTGCACAACAACATGCGGAGCTTTTTGAAAAACGTTTTCAGTAATAAAGCTGCGAAGAACAACGATCCAAACAAGCGTGTTTTAAATGTATGATGTTTATTAACTGTATGGTCATGCAAAAAATCCAGCATCCAATTGAAACTCAAAGAGTATAGACACACGTAGCCCCTTTGTAGTATCAGGTTACAATGCAATAAATGTACTTACAGACAAGCTGGGCTTCTGCTAATCTTTTATGCTCTTTAATGTGAGATAACATTTGGACATCTCAGACAGAGCCGTTTCATAACCTGGAGGATGCAAATAACATAGATTTCCATTTGTTTATCAACAGTGAAAAATGAGCAGAAAGTAGACATGCATATTTCTTCCATTTGTAAAACTGCATATATAGTGTTGCTGTTAAGATTGTGGTCGTTAATTATCCCTTTTCAACATGTTTGAAGCATTTCAAGGATCTTTTCTTCCCCTCAGTTCAGACAGCTGCTGTTTGGATTTAGTACACATTTGCAAAATAATTGTTGCAAATATGTAATAAATGGAGTTTATTTTATTTTGCACAAAAATTTTACATGAAGCGAAACAACAGACTACTGTACCTACTGTGAATTGTATTTCTGCTGTAGGTAGTTGGTGCGATCAGCCTGAAGTGAATCTGTGTAGAGTTTCTATTTGGTCACGTTTCCTATTTACAACTTTTAGACTCTGAAGTCCATACCCTGTCTGTTAGAATGTAGTTAATGACATTACAATGGATCTCAGTGACACCTCAGCCGAAGCACAGAGGTCACTCGGTAGTAATGCTATGGAGGCAAAGACTGGTCAAATATTCTGTATACATATATGACATTTAATTACTGCAAAATATTAGTGAATTATTGAAATGCTATGACTTCAGTGGTCTTCAAATTTGAAACATTGTCTATTGAAACAATCAGATTTTATGTTTTATTGATGGTTTATGGTTGCAATTTTTTAAAACAGTTTGCAAATAACTCAGATTACATCGGCCAGTAAATAAATCAAGTTGCGAGTTCGAGTTTTATTGGTGAAATTAAAACACCACAGTTCGATAGAAAATTCAAATGTAAATTTTTCACCCTAACAGGTAATAATTTGTCAGTCACATGATCCAAGAAAGACACACGTTTAAATAATCAAATTACATTTTTAAAATCTGAATTCTTTTAAACATATAAACATTTTTTCCCCACATAAATTCATGCAGATAGTTTTCAAAGTAAAACATTTAAATGCAGTGAGTGTACTGATATTTAAATCTGAACATTAAGTATTCTTTCGTGATTACATTTGATTAATTTTAAATCATTTTGACCTTTCTTTGCCTCCATACATTTCATCATGAGATGTAGACTACATGGACGATGAAGTGAGCTGTTTTAAAGGGACAGTTCATGTATCGTTTTCTCTCTTACCTTCAGCTCAGTCCAGCCACGCAGATAGTTTTATGACAACAGTTTCATTAGAAATACTGCAATGGTCCCCATGCTCACAATAAGGATTAGTCAGAGTTACAGATGTTTTGCAAAAGAAGTGTTGCTGGTGAAGTGTATTTCGCCTCGTTTTGTCGGGGCCTGGTGGAAACAGAAATCTCAAGGAGACCTCAAACCTGACAAATAAATCCAAAAGTATCTGCATGGCTGGATGTAAAAACAGCGATAAGAGAGAAAATGTTTTTTTGTTTTATGAAGCTCATTCACACACGTTTCAAAGACTGGTGACAATGAGGAGTGACGTTAATTATCCATCAGCTGCTGTTATTGAGCTGCATGAGGGGAGAAAAGACTGAAAAGCGTGGTTATAGCGATTGAAGTGGTTCCATAACCTGGATCAATCTGAGACTAAAATGACTGAATGTACCCTGTGGAGTTTTTTGTAAACAAAGTTTGTTTACATTCAGCTGAAAAAACATCTACTCCACAGGGAAGCTTTAACAGGGTAGGAAGAACAAGCCTGGCTTTGTTTTGTAGATCTAATTTTAAGGAGTCATGAAGCCAAAAGTTTGGAAAGCACTGTTAAAGAACAGAGTGCATCGGCTGCCTCATCTTAAAACCAAAATCAGATTTAGACAGATTGATTCATCATAGCAGGAAGAGCTCGGGTGTAACTGAATAGAGGACAAAAGGACATTTTTAGAGCTAATTACTTTAGGAGAATTTAGTTCAGTTTTAAAGTATTGAAACAATAATGCATCATGCATTGATTTCTGTCCTTGCCCTTGAGTGGCTTAATATTGGGCCCAGTCAGTCGTGGTGTCTGACAGATGCCGCTGTCTTTTTGTATTGTTACTGTTCATGTTTATGCTGCTGTAGAGGCTGGTTAAATTAAGAATATAAGAAAATTAGTGATCGCTCTGTTCCAATTTGTGCCTCAGAAAGACATGCAACAGGGCCATGCCAGGATCGATAGTGATGGCACGCATCCTTGATTGATGACAGTTTAGACCTGTGCTTTTCCTGCTACAAATGTCATCTGTGTAGCTGTATTTTGGCTCCGTCAATAATGCAAATTTCATCTTCATTCAACTGTTCAGATACTTTGCAGCTGGTTGTTCCTTTAACCCTCTCCTTTTCAGATAACCTGTAAAGTTTAACAGCATGTTTCTGTTCCAAACATCCCATGACTGTGTGGAAATACACACACAATAAGAGAAAAACATCTGGTCAGACCACAAACAGAACCACTTAGTCAAAAAACATCACATAGTTTCAGCACTGGTGTTCGTCGTCATGGTGAGGGGCACAGTTTTCATGTCAGATATGTCACAGAAGCACAGGCGGCTGATACAGGAGGGCGGGTCTTACATATGATTGACAACACTTTAAAAATCGGCTCCACTGCGTCAGCTTACGCACAAACATAGACGATGGTTTGTCAAGCATCGCTGCTGTTTTATGTGACCACCAGCAGCATCCTAAACAGAGCATGAGTTACTATGCAGCAGCGTAGCACACAGGACGGACGGCAAGCCTCACCCTTCCGCCGGTACGAAGTCACACACTCACAAAGTTTGTACGACACAGTGAAAACACGGTGACACACGGATATGTTTCGTCCTCTTTAAAGGGAGAATCTTTACACTCATGTGCTTTTACAATGCTGCGAAATCCAATATAATCCGCCACAGAAGTGTGTCAGGTGTTTCGGCATTCAGTGTGTGCATTGATCAGTGACGGTAAAAAAGGAGGATTCTCAGCCTCCATTAATTTCAACCCCTCATTTTTTATAGTTCTGCCTAAAACTGGTAAAAATATCAACACCCAAACACTAACAGCTACAACATTTACAACAGAAACTGTGACAAAAGGGGACTAAATCCATTGATTGCCATCAGCTATGGTCTCACAGCCCTTTAAGCAAGCGTCGCCCTCTTCCCATCATGCCTTGTTTTTTGTGTCCAATCTCGCGGCTGCATTCTTTTTTTTTAAACATGCTTTTTTTAATAGTGCCAGGACGTCACACAGCAAGCCAAGACGGACGACTTACGAACACGACCAGAACAAGAGACAGGCATAAAGGTGACATCATCATCATCATCACACGATTAGACAGCAATGGAGAGAGTAAGAGGCAGGAATGATGGAAGTAAAGGGGCGGAAGAGAGGGATTTAGGCGAGCGTAACCTGAAGTTGCAGAAAGGTTCACTTCCTCGGAAGAGCGAACGCAACAGCATCGAGTCTTAAGTGTCTGTGCAAAAACAGTACAGGCCATTAGATAAGAGTTCAAATAACTCATGCTTCACATTAAAACACCCAAAAGAAAACTTAAATAGTTGGCGTGTGTCCGTGCTTTCAGATTAGGTAGTTCAGATACGACTGTCTGATGGCGCCTCCTACTGTTTGATTTCAAACACTGCAGGGCAGACAGGTGGAGGCCTTCTGCAACTTCAGGTGAGCCGCCCAGGACGTTGTTTCTAAAGCTCAAGAGAGGCTCGACCCTAAAGAGAGGCTGGAGCACAGGGGACTTGTGTGTGTGCGTGTGTGCGTGTGTGTGTGTATTTACACCTCAGGACAACAAAGCAGAACAAAAACACCAACCCTCATGCTCCCCTCCCGACACCCAAAAGTAAGTCATGTTCCCCTTTTTCACCTATATAAATATCTATTTATACACATTTCTATTAAATAAAGTCCCCAGTTTGATTAAAAATGATCCTTTTTCAACACAAAATTCGTTAAAATACATCATTCAAGAGATAAAAACAAACAGCTTAATAAGACATCATACAAAAAGACAAAATAAAAACAAAAGGTCCCTTCAGTAACAACGTCTAAAACCCTTTAAAACATTGTGTGCATATGATCAAACCAGACACGTAACATGGCTGTTAAATTATGATATTAAGTAGATATTAGTTGCTTCCTTTCCCCGCACATACACTTTAAAACTAACAATACTTCTATTAAAGTAGACCTTCTGCTGCTCTCGAGCGACAAAACAGAAATAAATCACATCTCTCATGTGTTTTACTTGCAGCCCCTGTCCCGTTCACTATGTGTGTGAAGGTGTTTTTCTGTTGTATATATATTTTTAACATGTTAATACTTTTCCAGACAGCAGACAAAACAGAGACGGGGAAATAAAGGCCATGGGAGATAAGGACCAGGACAGCATCACCCCTGTGTCGCCTCCAGAAACATGCACCATCTGCAAGAAAAGGGGCTGACGTCAGCCGGGCCCCGCCCTCCTCTAGCCAGGGTGGGACTGGATCGGTGTTGGTCGGTGTTGGTCCGTCACTCAGTCAAGCTTTTTAAATATGTGTTTTTAAAGTTTGTTTTTTTATTTTTTTTAATTTATGATGTATGTTCCCCGCTTTTGTGTTTGTATAGGTTTCCAAGCAGCCTCTCCCCGGCAAGGATCCAGGCACCAATCCGACCACGGAGGATAAATGCTCCAAACAGCTTTAGAGTTCAGGCAAAGCTGGAGAGGGAAGGGTACATGTGTTAGTGTGCAAACTTTCTAGGGGAAGTTCACCTTAAGAACAAGGGGAAAAAAAGTTTCTAGCTATGTATAAAGTTTTTATACCGTGAGGAGGGGAGATATCTGCCTTCACACCAATTCAACATAGCAGTCTTAGTAGTCGTATTAGGGGACTTACATACCGTATATCTCAAATGCTGCATTATACGATCAAAATATTAGAACATATTACAACAAAAAGAAAAATTGATTGATAATACTTTCATGTCTATGTGTTCAGAATCAGAAATACTTTATTAATCCCCGGGGGGAAATTCAGGTTGGGATTAAAACTGTAAATAGAAAACAACTCCTCAAAACGTTATCTTCCCATGATCGCTGCCCATTTTCACACTTATCAGTAGCCATCTGAGTTAGGAAGATAAAAGCACCTGTACTTGAATCGCAGTCTAACTACACAGCAACACGGCATCCCTAAATTCAAGTGTGGAGACCGACTAGAGAATTCAGCTGTATTCATTTGAACCAGAGTATACAGGTAAAGAACGGCAGCAGGCTGAGGCTCCAGCTTCTCTTGCACAATGCATCCTGGCACATGTAGGCACTGATTAACTACATTAACTACATTAACCTTAACACTGAAGAGGACCACAAGCATCAAATCTCACATATAAACACAATGTTACTTGTTTGTCTTATCAGTACCTTAACCTACGTTGTGCTTTTAGGGAGAGGTACGTGCTGTGAATATTTCTCTAAGAAAAACTTGGCGCCGAGGAGGCCACTTTGGGCACTGAAGTGATGTGTATGAAATAGTTAAAAAGTGTTACTGATTGTCTCAGTTTGTGGATGTTTCAAACTCACTTACAGTCATTATGCTAAGCTAGGCTAATCACATCCTGATTGTAGTTTCATATTTCATGAACAGAACAAGAATGTGATCAAGCGTCTTATAAAAGTCTTAGAAAAGAAAACAAGTTATCAGGTGATAAACACAAAAGAAGAAAGCAGCCATCAGTACATGTTTGAAACTCTGTTTGAAGGAAAATGAAAGAATGAGACAAATGATGAGGAAAATTAAGCGTAAATGAAGCTATAAAAATTTCTCTTCATTACATGTCTATTGTTTATTCATGGCTTACTTTGTCCAGGAGACTTTAGATGCTCCTGCTTTAAAGGTAGACATAAATGAGTTCTGGGCAGGGACATGCTTACCAAAGAGGGAGGAGGGGCAGACTAATGAGGACTAACTGCTGCCTTAAGGCAACTGTACAAGCTTCATATTAGGGATAGACCGATTATCGGCGCCGATATTCGGCATTTTTAAGCATTTCGACATCGGCCTTTTTTTTTCTTTTTCTTTTTTAATCCGACGGCCGATAAGAGATCAATTTAAAACTGGGTTATTTTGGCTCTGATGCATATGCTTAAAGGCATTTAAACAAAGTTAAGTGTTGGAGTTTGTATTATTCAAAACTTTGACGCCAATATTTTTACTTTTACTGCAAATGAATATCGGCTTCAAATATCGGTTATCGGCCTCCTTGACTACTAATAATCGGTATCGGCCCTGAAAAAACCATATCGGTCTATCTCTACTTCATATAGCGTAGCGTTAAAAAAATGTAAAACCCTCCAATGGCACAAATAACCTCTGCAAAGAGCTTTTACACTCGACCATAATCCTTAAAAGTAGCATCAAACTGTAACCGCCTCCATCAGACTGTAATAACAGAAAGGGTTTATCACCTTACCTGGGCCTGGGCCTTCAGTTCACTGCAGGGGTGCAGCCGGCGCTCCTGAGCAGTGGAAGTGCACGTTGAGCCATTTGGCCTCCCGGCGATGCCACACGCGCGTCTCCTCCGACTGGCAGGAGCGCGGCCGGCCCTGGCTGTCCATGTACTGCGTCAGGCGGATGTAGGCGATGCAGGCGGCCTCCTCTCCGATCAGATGGACGTGGGGGTTGAGGATGGTGGTGTGCACTGGTTTGCTGTTTTTACTCAGCACTGTGGGGATGAAATGTGCACTTAAAGTCTCAGGTGACGGTCTGCAGCTAAGCTCTTATATTTACAGCTGCCTTCTGCAACACATTGTTTTACTACTATTTTCCTTCAGCAAAAATGGGACCAGATCTCCCAATAATCTGTCTTTATGCAGATTTAAGATCAAATATTTATCTTACTTTTATTTTGAAAATCAACTTACAGTTCTCAAAGTAGAACTTGTGGAAGTCCATGCCCTCCACCAGGTTTCCAAGAGCTTCTGGCTCAAAAGAAGTCAGTCCGGGGTCACAGATTCTCCTGTCAGAGCAAAACAGGAGCATAAATAAACATCAGCTAAAGGATCTATCCTGCAGTGAAGAAGAGGGAGGGTTTAATTTTATAGCTTTGGCGAGATAAAGGTGTAGGTGAAACTCAAAACCGAAGTTGGAAACGTACGTGTAAGCCTCAAAATCTCCATTGTTGATGGCTTCAATCAGCTGCTCGGTCATCTTTATTATCTCCTGTTTACGAGCTGAAAGCAGACAGAGAGAAGAAGAGGAGAGGCACGTGAGGACGACCAGGCGAGGTTGAAGACTGTCAGAAATCATTTGGAGGTTGAACACACAAACACTGCTCTGCATGCTGGCCCTGAACTTCCTAAAAACCTCTGACATTTCAAATGACATGAGCCTGTGGTGATAAGTTAACTGACATATGAAGTCACTCTGTACAAACCACAGCACACTGTCCACTCTCCATGTAAGGCACAACATCAATCAGTGTTTGATTCTGTGTGTAACATGAAAGTCAATGTTCATGACATGCAACTCTGAGTTCAAGTCAGAACGGACGGTATGAACACTGCAACAGGAGCACAACCGGCACACTGCACAACCTGCCTGTCACTTACTCTGCTGCGGTTTGCTGCTGCTGCCTGCGGGGGGCGACAGAGCGACCTGCGGCTCAGGACAGCAGCTCTGAGCTGGACCGGTCTGAGGGACACTGAGGCCGCTAGCAGCCTCCTGCAGGGGACGAGCTGCAGGCAGCGATCCCGGTGAAATAAAGATATATTTAGCAAACTGAGAGGCCTTGGATGCAACTCTTCACAGGGCATTAAATGTTGCTTATTCTGCACAAAGTAAATCAAGCCGTCATTAAAGGAAATAAGACTCCAGACACTCAGATAAAGAAGGGGAACATGCTTGTAGTAAGGCTTTGGTGCCAGTAGATGGCAGCACAGGAAGGCGGAGGAGGCAGTGGAAAGAGTGGAGGAGGAGAGGACAGATTGTTTTTACTCTTTATGTGGAGTCACAGCGTCTTGTTTTGCTTGTAGGATAGATTTGTTGCAGAAGGAGAGGAAAGGTCGGCACACAGAGGTCAATCAGGTAAACTGCTGCAGACTTACAGGTGGGTGGCGGGCAGCGAGGAGACAGGGTCTGGGTCTGCTCCTCAATAGTGCTGCACTGGCTTAACACCGCACTGTCTGTGCTAGTGGACTCACAGGCAGCCACTGCACCCATCACAACACAAACACATGAATACAAACAAATGCACACTGACAGAAAGCCTGAGTAGATTAAGGTAAATGAAATCACTCTATAAAATGCTAGCAAATTCTCACTTATGAGAAACCGACTGCATCACACACACATACTTTAACAGAGACGGTGAAAGTCACAGCAAACAAGCTGAAGCAGCCACACATGTTGCCAAACCTCTCAGGTCACTTGTCCTTCAAACATCTAAGTAGCTTTATGCAAGAGCATGAGGCCACACGGAGGTCAGCGGCCTTGTGCATCACTAAACTCAAATTTAGCTTTGATTAAAAGTGTTAAAGAGCGGAAGTTAAAAACAGTTTTTTTGCACAGGAGTTAGTGAAGATATATCTGCGACAACGATCTCATTACCGCCAACTTTGTTACGAGATGGTGCAACTGATCAAAGCGAGGAGTTAAGTGTGAAACGAAGGTGTTAAAACAAAACAGTTTGTGTTCATTTACACTCAGAATTTGGACCAAGCTAACAATCAGCTGGTGCAACAGGCTGCAGAGTTGTTGTTTTTGCAGTTTCACAATTTGCAACACTCTGGTGTTTTTTTTTCTGTTCGAGTTTTTATTACAGGACAGGAACAACAGCCTCCCTTTTGCATGTCAGTGATGAGCCGCTATAAGATCGAGTGCCTGTAAACCTGCAGAAAGCTGCCCTGAGTAACTGGATTAACTGTGTGCTGGAAAGCTGCAGGTAGCTCCGTCCTACTTCACTCATCTGAAGACGCTGACGGTCATCCCCGACCTGAAGGCGACTAATTAAAGGCTTAAGTGGCGTGTGTAATGGCATGCATGCACGCACTCGCATGCAGCAACAACCAAAACGGGGCACACGTACCCACAAGGTAAAGAAAGTGAATGTTTGAAATGTCTAATTAAAGGGATCATGTATTAAGTGTTTGCAGATTTGAAGGTAAATACTATAAAATACATCATTACAATCCTGCCTTAAACCCACTCCTACACGTGTAGAGCTTTAAGGTCGTTAAACTATGTAAACACGTGGACCAATTGGCCTTAGAGCCCCAACCAGGAGCTAGTGCCCCCAACAACAGGTTCACAGGGACACGCAAACCCCTCCCCCACGCTAAGGTGGCCATTCTTGGAGGGGCTGCTGTTACCTGTTGTTTGTGCAAGTCTTTCTTACAAACCGCATCACCAGCACAACGTCAGTTTATATAGGAGAAATATAGGTGGATGACAGTAGAAGTATATGTGCTGATACTGTACGCAGTGTTCACATCCAATTGTTCAAGCCACAACTCGTCCTTCCAGCGATGCTCAAAGGCATCTCTCACCTTTCAACTACTCAACTCTCTGGATCTTTAAGCCTGTATCACCCTGACAGAAGCTCGTTGTTGTGTTGACATTTGCTTGATACTTCTACCCAGTAGAAAGGCATTACCTCACATATACAGTAAGGACACACAGCGTGAGATGTTTTTATTTCTCAGCCCAATCTGAAGTTTTAACAGGATACAAAGTGAACAAAAACAGGCATGCAGAGTAGGTGGAAGTTTGACATGTACCTTTCCTACCTTTCATCTCCTCCTCTTCTGTGTTGTTGCAGCTCTCTGTGGAGCCCTGTCAGGCGGAGAGAGGAGAGACGGAAAGAGAGGGAGGAGAAACAACAAGATAAATCATCTGTTAATGTGGAAGTGAGACACGGTTGGGAAGCTTTGGACACTTTGCGCATACAGACGCACAGACAACCCGACAGACGGATGGATGGATGGGTGGACGACTCCCTCCCAGGAGCACAAACCAGCCAGGACAGCAGCGCAGAGAGCCACACGTATCAGAGTGTTTTAAATGTGTAGCTCATTTTAACAGAAAGAGTGTGTGAGTGCATGTTAGTGTGTAAAATTGTCAATATTAATAAAATTGTGTTTAAATATCTAGTGATACTAGCAGGCTAATACTCTAACAATAGAGTGCAAGCAGCAGGGCAGTAGGTTACTGTTTAAGTTCAAAGTGTGACGTTAGTGTTTGAAGATAAAGTTGTCAGTGTTCTGTGCTGATGTTGAGGACAGCACGTGTAGGATTTTCTCTTCATTTCTATTTGAAAATTAGCTACAATGTTATATGGATGGTTGATACGTCTGATCTATCTCAGCAGGGGATCAGTCGATCGATTGAGCCAAGTTTTTATAAGTCAAGACAAACGTTTCCATCCGTCAAAGTCAGGTGCTGATGGGGTGCTGGTTTAGCTCAGTCGGTAGAGCAGGCGCCCCATATACAGAGGCTACAGTCCTCGTCACACTGATCGCAGGTTCGACTCCCGGTCTGCCGATCATTTGGTGCATGTCAGCCCCCACGCTCTACTCCCCACATTTCCTGTCTCTCTTCAGCTTTCCTATCGAATAAAGGCAAAAAGCCAAAAAAATAATCTTAAAAAAAATAAAAATAAAAATAATTAGGTGCTGATATGAGAGAAAAACTGCTGTATTGAGTTGAATTTGGTTCAAAGTTTTTATAGTGGGAATTAAACAATTGATTAAAATGTTATTCTTACATTATTGAATTTTTATTGAAGAAAATTTTATTAAATCCAGAGTTTAACCTTGTAAACATCTCCATGTGGAGTTTGTCCTGTGCTACAAGACATATCAGGGACAACATCAGCAGTCATCTCCATGGCTGGGCCTGTCTGCTTTTAAACTGCAGTGCACCGAGGACAGGCTGAACAACACGTTTTCAGATCGGCAGGTTTGAGACGTCACAAACCTAAGGAGCCAATCCTGTTAATGGATGGGTTGACGCTATGCATATCATTTTGTGTAACCTATTGCAACCACTTCAGTGATGCCCGAGCCAGCTGTAACCGTCATCGTCAACTCACTACTGACTACTAGCGTTAACGTTACTACTACTAATTAATACATTTCAAGCCAGCTAAGTTTCAACAAGTCGCCGCTAAACGATGGCAGACACGTGTTTTGTTTTCGCGACAGAGGGGGCGGAAGGAGGAGATGCCTTGGGAGGATTTTTACAAGGTCATTTCAAGCAGAGCCTTTTATACGTCTTAAAACATGACCGGAGCTGGTCTTTAAATTATGCCTGAACAAACTCAGAGTTCAATTTTACCATTGTATTCACCAATTACTCGTCTATTGTCCAATTTTTGTCTTTAAATGGAATTACAAAATATGTTGTGTCTCTTCAATTTCTTTAAGTAACAGTTCGTTGGGCTGCTCAAAAAGCAGTATGACACCTAAAGTTCACAGAGGTCAGTCCCACAGTGCAGCAACTAGAGCTCTGATTGGTCAGCTGTTCTGTGTTGGCAGGAGTTGGGTGGAGTAAGACTTAAAGAGCTCCTGTTTCTAATTTAAGTGTTAATCATTTATAGACAGAATAAGGATATGTTTAGTCACGCATCACTTATAAAGCTAAAGGTATTTTTAATGTAATAATTGATTCTAATCAAACACTGAACTTGAACACCTACATTAAAGTGGCTCCTTTAAAGTGCACCTTCACTACAAGCTGCACCGATCTGTCTGCAGTTCTCCAGTGAAAGCCCTCCTGGTAATCAGGGAGAGAAATAATGCAACATGCTGACAGAAGCCAGCTCACATTAGGTGCTCAATGAGGCGTTCAGAGTCCTTTGTTTCGAGAGATGTATGGAGCGCATTTAGAGAAAATCCTCCACGAGTTACCTGCGAGTGTTAGCAGTGGCTGGTGGCTAGTGGTGGGAGGAGGAGGAGGGGCTTACCTTGGTGCCGTCAGCTGGGTTGTGTACAACAGTTGTCTGGGCTTCCTGGGGGGAGGTAGGAGACACTTTACCATGCAGGGAGGGCATGAGTGGGTGGAGGGGGTGCCAGGGAATACCAGCGTATTCCATGACAACAAACATACAAAACAGAAGCATGTGCGCACACCAAAACAACGCTACAGTACAGAGGCTGTGGAGCATTTACGGTGATAAAGTAGATGGATGTAAGGGCGCTCAGTGTCAGTCTGTGACCCTTTCACCTGAGTTGTTACCCACGGATTGTCTCCAAAATGCATGAACACTTAAAGCAGCTACACACATATTCATCAGCCAGGGCCAAGACTGAGGAGGAGGGTCTGTAAATAACTTTAGAACAGTGTGAATGCAGATGCTTTGCTCTGTTCCTGACTCAGAGCCCTGCACATGGAAAACTGACGCTACAAAGAAAACCTACAGTGTAAAACTGCAAGGTGATTGTGTTTGTCTCACAGCGCCTCATCCTCACCTTTGACCCTGCCCCAGACACATCCCGCACAAAGCAATTAAATAGCTCCATGTGTGGCATTATTTGGAAAAACAAACCCACTGTAACACTACCAGCTAGTCAGACACACACGCAGACTCCTGATCGTGACCAACCCTGGACCTCTGAACATCCAGGAACTACAGCCTCTGAGCATGCAGCCCCTGAGACAACATAATGGGTTAAGGGGAGTTTAAAGCATTTTAAGCCTTTACTGTAGACAGTTGGGAGATAAGACATTGTGATCTATGTTTGTAACCCCTGAGATATGGGGGTATCAGGAATCTAAACAAGAGTATTTTAACCTTTGCGGAAAGGCAGTTCTTAGCCTCAGTTAGCTTAGCTTAAGGACTGAGGACTGGAGGAAACAGCTAGCCGGAGTCAAATATATACAGCCCATCTAACGCTCACTGATAAACACATTGTGCTTTGTTGGTTTGATGCATAAAAAACCCAAAGGATAGAATAACGCATTTTGATTTTTCAGGACTCTTTTGCGTAAAAAAATCTTGGCCGTGAGCCGTGACCTTCTGTAGTCTCTGCTGGTTACCTGGCAACCTCTTTATGAAGACAAGTCTCCAATTTTCCAAGTCTCCAAAGGTGTGCTAAAACGTACTGATAGTCAAATGTTTTTACCTTTGGAGAGTCAAATGTAATATCTCTTTCCCACCAAAATTAGCGCATTGACGCAGGTTTTTCAGACCTGCTTATAGAGGCTGATTGTCTCTGTCTCTGTCTCCGTCTCTTTTCTGCTGCATCAACGTCTGACGTCACTACCGCACCGGAGACAGGGTTAGTAAACAGTGAAGATGTTATGGCGGTTAGATCTTTATTGTATCTATTACTCATTCTGTCTGTCTATTTATCAAACTCGGCGCTGACAAACTTGGAACAATGTTCGACCGCTGCTCGGACGGAGACGGCCAGAAATTTGTAGCTGAGATGACAAGGAGTCGCAGAAGTTACCGACGGAGCATAGCATCGCGCCAGAAAGGGGGCGGAGATTAGCGCGTCACATGTTTTGTATTCCCATCAATGCCGATCGGATCCGAGGCGATAATTACCCGGGTCTGAAAGCTGATTGTAACCTTTCCCACTAAGCAAAAAAAGCCGGGTGTTAGCAGGTTTTTTGACCAGTGGGAAAGCAGTTTAAGATTACATAGTTAAGTGCTGGAACTATTTCTTGCTGAACAAACTTGGACAATGTCAAGTTAGCGGTTTCCTCCTGCTTCCGGTCTTAATGCTAAGCTAATCACAACCAGGCTCTAGCTCAATACCCGACTGAATTATTCCTTTCCTTGAGGCTTCTTTACACTCTTTAGTGTGTTGTATATATGTCTCAATCCCATTACATATATGAGCACAGGGGCTGCATCCTCACACATTAACGGTCTCTCTGTTACCCATCGCCTCCAGCTCCTGTTTTACCCAGAAATACAGGGAACATACAGAAAAGCATTTTGTAAATGGCTTTCCTTTTAAGTTAAAGGGGTTCAACCTTTGAGTTTATGAGAAATTGCAGAAACACTTTTTTTTTCAAAGACAAACCATCAACAAATCTCAGGTGACACGTTTGAACCCACATAGGAGTCACCAGGATCTGGCTGAGCAGAGCTTGATTGAGGCGTCTGCTGTTGTATCACAAAATGAAAGTCATTTGTCTACCTGTCAGTGTTGTGCTCCGTGTGAGAGAATATACGCGTGTGGCCGCAATACGTCTGGGTAAAACACAAGCCGGGAGAGACGCTCTGAGGCCCCGACCAGCGATTCAATTTTAAAGTTGTCAAATCCACTGCCAACATCACAGTTTGTGTTCAATACAAGAAGCAGAGAGGCAGAGGATGAAGGACGAGAGAGAGGGTGAGGTACAGAGAAGACTTTACTCAACATGGGATGTGACAAAAAGATGAGGAGGAGACAGAACTAAACATTAAAAAGAAGGAAAACGATGACATGATGCCAGAAAAAGCAATGTGAGAGAAAACAAATAGAGATGATGTACCATTGGTGCTGTAGATGACATGCTGCTGTCTTTGGTGCTGCTGCTGCTTACTACACTGTTATTACTGTTGGTCCCCTGCGACTGGGGCAAAGAAACACAACACACAATGACTCCTGCTGCTCCCACTGGGGCTATACCATAAAGCACACTACGGGAACCTCAGGCGGAGAACAAACTTATGGCCTTAACGTGGCCAATATAAAGGAGGAGAAGAGTGCAGCTCAATTGTAAGCACATTAATAACTGTGTAAATTATCTGCCCTTTCCTGCCTCGTGCATCGTCATTCTTGTATTCTCTTCCTAACTTGTTAAAGTGACATGAGTGTTTTTATTTCTCTCATAAAGCTGTGTGTGAAACTCTTTTAGGGCTCTATGAGTCTAGCGTCCTGATGTATGCCTGCGTTTAGTGCACAACATTAGAAAAAGTAGAAATACAGAACAGTTAGTCAGCAAATGCATTTTAAAATAACACACATGGTTATTAATTTCCCAGAACTTTTACAAGTACGCTAGTTGTTTCCAAGATAAGAAATCATAAGTTCTCTCTAAGACAAGCAGTGTGGTGGCCTGTGCATGGCAGCAACACCGCCAAAGCATGAACATAATTTGATAATGGTAACCAGTCCAGGTCTGTGCATGCAGTGAAAGGCCTTGATGACAAGTTTTTCTCTAATCGAGGTAAACAGTGTGTGTGTGTGTGTGTGTGTGTGTGTGTGTATAATATATTGTAGATATATCTATAATCAAACAATACAGAACTTTAATGCCTTCTGTTTGCACCACTAAGCCTGTGAAAGCGCTGAAGGAGCAACATCATCAGATCGGACAAAATAACCCTGTTATTGAAAATTCTCCGTTACAGACTGAGAATGTGGAGTTTGGAAAACATGTGCACTTACCAGGCAAGGAGAGACTAACAATATTATGGCATTGGTCTCATTACAGGAAATGCAGGCTCTAGTAAACATGAGGATATCTCAGCCTGTGCTGCTTTTGATCTTGTATTTTAAAACCTCTCTTGTGGTTCTTCTAACTTTATGGGAGAAAATACTAGTAGTCATGGAGTACTTCTTTAATTTGTTGTTGCTCCCTCACTCAAACACTTCAGTCCAGATTAGTGGTTCAGCTGCATGACAGAGGTGTAAAATATGGCTACAGATCACGGGTGAAATGTATGATCTGAACAAGAAAGCACAGTTTGAGCTGGACTGTGCCTCAGGCTGACCGGAGGGGAAGGAGACAGAGAAGCTGCTTGAATGCAAATCAGTGCTACAAAAAGAAAGTTCAGAGGTGTGGATGAATGGATTACATCAACTAAAGGTTAAGAGCAAAATGTCGGGAGCTTTTTTCAGCTGTTTTTCTGCAACTTTAAAATGAGCGACTATCCCACAGGGACCTGAAAAACTATTTTGGTGTCTCTGCGGCCCAGCAGGATCATCTTCTGACAGAGGAACTATTTTAAAACACCAAGACCAACAAGGCAAAGTATAGTGCCTTCAATAGGTACAAACAGGCAGGCTATATCTCTCTAACAGTATCCATAGCTGTGACAGTCAGCCCTTGTTGTGAGGAGTATTAGGACGCCACTACAGGAAGTGTTCATTTCCTTGAGATGACTTGAGATAATGTTATCTAAGTACACTATTTGGATACAAAATACTATTTATTCCAACTTACTACAATTTCATTCTGTCCAGTAGGCTAAGACTATTTCTTAAGACAAAGCTGGGTTCAGTACAGTTTGAGTTTTAGTTGGATCACACTGTGCTAAAACTAAAGCTGCGATCTCTCTTACTTCAGTAGGTTGAGTTGTTTACCAGATTTGAAATATTCAGAGACGCATGTTTAAGTGAAACTGTGTATTTGGGCCGGGTATCAAATAGTTATTTGGTACCAGCTGAAGTCTGCCTGAATGAAATATGTTGTTCACACAAGGTATGACATAATATACACTGGTAAATACCCAACTCTTGGAATTTGAAGCATCTATGAAGCCCATAAAAGGCAGCTAATGTTGAAGTCATGTGAGCACTGTATAGTCCTTTATAGCTTTTTACGACTGGTGATTGTATTTCACAAGAAAAAGTCCTAAACTGCCGTTCATTTGTGAGGATGAACTTGCAGAACAAAATAAATACATAACAAAAACATATTTTTATCTTGTGATTGCCAAAAGATATAATTTCCCAACGTTTTTGTCGTTGAGGGAACCACGCCAACTTCCAGGCGGTGCCTACAAAATATGTCATTCCTGCCGCACCCTCATGCAGCTATATGAAAAGATATATAAACCAATTTCCCAGACATATACAAATATTATCTTTAAATTCCAATGGATGATTTACTTTGGACACAGTTTTATATCATCAATCTATCAGTCCTGAAGTATCTCTAGTAGCTTTTGTTTACCTGCAGGGGACCAGGACAGCTGTTTGTTTGTTTTTTAAGCAAAAGGGGAAGAACATAAAAAAAAATTGTGAGGAAACATTAAATATGCAATAATTAAAAAAGGCGAAGTATTGTCCCTTACTCCTGATCTTATCCAAATGGCAGGCAACAGAAGTAAATAAGCTGACACTGGTCAGTGTGAGTGTGTTGGTGTGTCATCTGTCAGGAGCTGAAATGGTTTTGGTGGCGCTTATGGCAGAAGGGGATGCAGGGATGTTGGATGGAGTTGGGAAATCCAACAGATGTCAAACAAGACGGAAACCTTCATAGAGGACGCCTCAAGCATCTCTGCCCCAAAGAAATAAATAAAATAAAACAGAGAGGAGGGAGGAAGGGGGGCCGAAGGGGGGGGAATACTCAAAGACGAAAAGAGGGGAACAATGAAAAATGAAACAAAAACGACGGAACCGATCTCACCATCAAACAAACACTCGAGCTGGACTTCCTTTTCTGACAGACAGCAATGGAAAGGAGGAGGAAAAATAAGGGGTCATCGGGAAACAAGGAGCTAATCAAAAGAGTAAAAAGTGAAGCTGCTGGGTTGATCCCAGAGAGAGAGGAAAACAAAACAGCTGCAGGAGCTTAAAACAATGAGGAGACAAAGGGTACTAACAGGGCTTCAGTAGAATACAAAGAATAAGCTGCAGAAACAATATAAGACAGATATTAATAAGAAAAACTTAAGAAAAATTGCAGTTTATTTGTTTCATGTTTTGGGGCTATTTTTAAGGGGTTTATTTGTTGTTATGCTACGGTTATGTTTTGTGTTATTTTGGCCCTTGTTGATCGTGGCGCTTCACTGCATGCAAAGACTCTGACTGTCCATCAAAACAAAGGACATAACGGCAGCTCGAATCTCTGAGAATCACAGAAAACAAACAGAATGTTAAGTCTTTTGGTCTCCACTTACTGTCACTTTAATCAGTATCACCTGCCTTTAACTGCTAAACATGATCGAGCAGCTACTTTAAATTCAGTAAATAATAAGTGTACTAACAAGGGAGCACCAGAGCACACAGGTTATTCAACTTAAAGAACACACTTTGCATACACTCATAATATCAAAGAAGCTGGTTAAGAGAGAGGAGGTAGGGTGACAGACCGAAGAGGAAGACAGCAGAAGACAGGAAGAGAGAGAGAAGGACAGTAAAGTCAATAAAGCCCTCATGTGTGAGGGAGCTTACCTTCACCCCGTCCGACTTTTTGTTTAGCAAGGTTTTGCACGCTGGAAGAAGAGAGAAAAGATGGTGAGGACACAGTGTCAGAGGTTACCGTACAACGTCAGAACTGTGGTTTTCACCATCGTAAACTAAAGCAAATCAGGTCTGGTGAGGCGTCAACTTGATTTCACATCAAAAGTAAAACTTTAGAATAAGAACAATCACACTTAAGTGGGAAGTATTATATATAAGATACAGATTAATGAAATAATAAAGTGTACTAGGGCGTTTTTATCTCTATCAATGGAATTGTCTTAGTAAATATACACTCGTATATTTTGTATAGAGCTCAATAACAACCCAAACGCCCAAAGTTTTATTCTACGATACTTTGTATGGAAGCCCATACCTGCCAAACATGACATGATAAAATTAAAATGTACTAACTTAAGTAAAAAAATACACCTAGTTAAGTTAAAATTAGGCTAAAATACATGAAAATTATGAGCTTGTTAAATCATGAGAAAGTTAGTAAAACTGATGATATAAAGAGTCAAAATGATGAATTAGTAAATTAGAATATTGTAGCATATAAATTATGAGATACTAACATCAAACATGAAACAATAGGTCAAAATTAAGTGAAAACATTGTTGACCTATTATCTCGATTTACCACGAGTACATTTTTTTATCATGCATAATTGTTTTTCTTGTAGAAATAAGCTTCGAAGTTTTGTGAGCTGATTTCAAAACATCCGAGACCAAAAAAATAAGTAAAAAATCTTTAAAATGCTTTTATGTGAATATTTTATTCACAATTATAATAGTTTAAAATCAAGCTTTTGCATCATAAATGTTGCTTTCTAACTTGATCACATGACTTTCCGTTTTTCAACATGTTTGAATAAAATCATCCTCCATCCTTCAAAATGTTTACATTTGCGAATGCAGTTCAAAGCATTGAAAGCAGAAGAGTATTTTTGTGCCACATTAATGCCAGCATAGTGTCAAAGCATATCACACAGGTGGGCATTACTAATAACAAAAGATAAACTGATCCTGGTTCAGTCAATCCTCTTCCCTCAAGGTATCAAAAATGAAAGAATGAATGACTTAACTAATACGATTTAATGAGTCACTGTAACCACGAGGTGCTTATATTTCAGTGTGATACAGCTGACATTGACCACCAGCTGCAGGTTAAGAGAAACTTTGACATTACATCATCTGCATGCATTTAAAAACCTCACCACACAGTAAAAAACAACACACACATTTAACAGGAAACTGAAGACAAATGTCCACATGCATGCACACACACATATTAAAATTAATCATACTGTATAATACACTCAATTTGGTGACTCGTGATCCTCCCTTACCTTCCATTTATAAAGTAGGAAGGAGGGCAATGAAGAAGAAAACAGTGATGTGTTTATTATCTGCATATTAACACCTGAACTGAAACTGAAGATGACTGCAGACACAAACAGCTGTCAGGCTTTTAGCTTGTGTTAAAACACGTGTTCATTATTGTCACAGAGGTGGTGGGTTCATGCGGTGACGTGTCGGCATGCAGCAGCAGCTTCACGGTGTTAATCTCAAAACGTTACAGAGGAGTTCGTTACAGACGGATTGAACAGAAACCTTTAAGTTCAGGACATCATCTCAAAACCAAATTCTTCACTTTAACACTGTCTTCATGATCAGAAAGTGAAGAAATGTAACGATCAGAATCGAGCATTAAAGAGTTAGCGATGTAGCATCCACTTGTCCATCAAACCATAACTCCTGTATGAGAGGCCTTGAAAGCAAGCAGCTCGCCCTGTTGTTTGACCTGTAAAGGGTTCAGTATGCTTCATACAAACCAGACAGTACGACAACTACAGTAAATGCCTGCTGTCACAAGAGGAAGGGCATTGGAAGAGTCACACACATGGGGATAACTGAGATCAATGTTTTGCACAGCGGGGAGCGAGTGTGCTCGTTGACTGTATGTTTAAAATAGTCAATAAACCTCTTTAAGGCTCTTCATGTGGGAAAAACTCCTTTCAAACACCCTAATGGAAACACTCTTCAGCATTAAGGATTTCTTTACATGCATTTCTTTACAAAGTGCCCCTTAAACGCAAAGGTGAGACACCTTTACATCCTGATGTAGTGATGAACCGGTTTGGTTGGCAAGCAGTTTGTTGAAGCATACTAGCGCCTTTAGGTTTTACATGGTTTGGCATGGTCTGTTCACACAAAAACATCGACTCAGGCAGGAGAGAGGAGACAGCAAAAATATAGATGACAAAGGACACTGTGCATTCTGTTAATCCAGCTTCCCATGCAGGTCAGCATACTGTACTGTACGCTCATACACATGCTTGGCTGGCGGTTAGTGCCAGAGCCATGCGGTGGGAAGGTTGAAGCGATCACAGGCAGGCATCGACTGGGCATCCGCTGAGCACTGTGGGTAGAAACCAGTTCAAAGACGGCAAAACTGGAAGTGTTGTGGAGGCTGAATGCTGGCGAGTCTGTTTACATAATAATATAAAAGGTTAAATGGGTCTGCTGCAGAGGATATGATAGAGAGCCTGCGCACTGAGTTCATGCAGAGAGGTGTAAACAGAGCTCTGCTACGTGGCAGCTGCAGCACTTGGATGGAGGTCAGAAGGTCATGCTGGGTGTCAGTTAAATGGCCGTTGTGTTCGACACGGGAAATTAAATAGCCCGTCCTGGAGAGGCGCTCTGTTCATTAGAGCATCAAAACACGCAGCAGTGCTGAAAGGTCGAGAGCTGAGCTCCGTCTGTGGTTTCTATTTACATGTTTGTGTGTCTGTCTGTGTGCGTGTGTAGGATGCTCCAGTGCAATGACAACCATTCAAAACTGGTCCATCAGTGTGCAGTAGCAGCAGGCACGAGGTGGAGGGGTTCAAGCAGCTCAGGCTACATGCCAACAGCCTGAGTCTGAAGTTGGCAGTGCCCGACTCCAACACCCCCTCGAGCAGACGTACCTTCCTGTGCCATTGCGGCCGTGCTGGTGGTAGCGGCAGGGCTGGTATGCTGCCGTCCCACTATTGGACAGAGAAGTATTGAATGTGGAGGCACAGGTGGGACAAGAGCCTCGCTAAAGTCTGGCAGCCTTTAATGAACTACAGCGTGTTAGACAAGTATGATAAACATTGGGTTTACAGGAAGTGGACATTCTGATCCTGTGGCACCCAATGAGCTGCAAACCAGCAAACTCCATTTCATCAGGATGAAGTGAAGCAGCAGGCGGGAAATCCTCTCAGCTCCAAACTACCTGTGCCCTGAAATTCTCAATCTTAGACACTGACTGCTTAAAGTTAGGTATAAAACAATTCAGAGGTCTGGCTCGTCTGTCTCTTCAGTCTCGATCAATCTCGGCCGGTGAAAGCAGTTGGCTGTTATCCACAGGAGCTGATTGACTTACATGAAAGCATATAAACACAGCGCCAATAGCATTAATGCATTAGCTCGCCAGGCCATCGGCTTGCCCACAAATTGGGTTTTCAATCAAAAGTGCTCTGTGTTGCTGCGATCGAACTGCTTACGAGGAAGAAATCCGAGCCAAACCCCTGAAGTGAAAAATCAAAACTGCAGACAGAGCTGACAAGCAAACGTGAACGGGAATAAAGATGTGCGGTTAAGGGAACCTGATTCACACCAAAGAAAATATTGATCAGAGACAGGAAGTAAAGCAGCAGGTCATCGGTGATACATGTTGTTTGGCTTCTATGAGAGATAAGATCAGGAAAAAGTGTATGCAACGTCTATAGATGTCTTTTTATAAAGATATTGTCAGTTGTTATCTGTCACCAAAACATTCCCGTGCTTCTCTGTGTTATTGACGATAAGGTGCCAATTTAAATAGCTGTCTGCGATATGAGATTAGTATCGCTGCAACGCTCACCTGAAAAGTTCCTGGACACCAGCATTGTTGTGAGGATAGCTCCCTAGAGAGACACAAAAATAAACAATATAAGAATATGTGCTACGTGGGTGGGTGTATGTATGTGTGAGTGTGCGTGTGAGTAAGTGTCTACACTCACTTTCAGTTTCCTCCTGGCGTTAAACTTGCGCAGACACTCCACAGTCTCTTGACGGTGCATCATGGAGGCCACAGTGGAGCGTTGCTGTATGGAGAGAGAGAAGGGGAAACAACATTACAACTTGAAAAATTTAAACGTGATAACATCTCTACGATTTGTTGTGGTATTGTGCTACATTTATCCAAGTGTTGTTTAAAGCTCTTACATGTTGTCTTAAGCAAATGTGTGAAACATTTTAGTGCATTTCATCCAACCCAAAACTACAAATTCTGCTTTAGATAATGTTGGTCTCTATGTATAGCACGTGTATGTTTTTGACACTGAGTTATTGGATGTGTAGCTGTCTGTGTATAAACGCTACAACTCAACTCGGGGACTGTGTGTAAGCCCCTGGCCAGGGTGCCTTGCCAAGATGTTTGTAAATAGAGTCAATGTATGACTACTTAATGAAAAAATGTGACATAATTTGGAGTTGGAGTAATTGGCACAAACATCTACAGCCTGGAAAAGATGGTCTTTGATGTGAGGAGACGACGAGAAGTGTTACTTACGCAGACCCAGGGATGCTTGATGGCCTGGTCGGCGGTGATCCTTTTGGCAGGGTTAATCGTTAACATCTGATTGATCAGATTCTTGGCCTCAGGGGTCACTGTGTCCCACTCTGGAGAGGGAAACTGAGGAGGAAGATGAAGAGGGTGAATGAATGTTAAGGATCCAAATAACTATTCAGACTAGACAGATACTTTTGTACTGTCAGTTTATTTCTTATAAGACATGTTTAACATTTTAAGACATATATATATAATGTTACAATGTTGGATGTTCATACTAAACATGGGTGAAGTTTTAAATCTGTAGGTAAAAGTATGTTGGAGTAATCCCCAGGCTTCTCAGCTCAGTCTGCTGTGAACACCAGGTTTCACAGGTTTTTTCTACACGCTGCACTTTGTGATGTCACAAGGCTTCTGAGAGCTGGCCAATCAGAAGAAAGTGGGCTTGTAGGGGCAGGGATTCTTAAAGAGACAGAGCTGATTAAGTCGTTTCAGGCAGAGGCTGTATGAGGGCCTGCACAGAGCACCAGTGTGGGAAAAATGAGGAGTTTTTTAACTGTAAATGATGCTAAGCTACTCCACAGGTATCACAGAGTGAAATATGAAGCCTGGAATTAGCATAATACCCCCCCTTTAAGAACATGAATAATATGTGAAATGTTGCAGTGATTTTCTTCTTTTCAATTGGATAACACAAACGAATCTACTAACTCTATGTTGAAGGTAAAAGTGAGTAAGAGTGATTTTTAAACTGTGGTGGCTAAGATAAGGCATGACACCCTTCAGTATAAACAGGTGACATTTTAAAAGTCATGCCGACTAAGTATCTCTGCCTCCATCATCCCTCCATCAAAGTCGTATAAACATGTTTACTTCTAATAATTAAAGTCAGTCATCAAGCAACATTAACTTCAAGCATTAGTCAGCAGTCAGGGACAAAATGAGACTCAAGGTATCTGCCTGACAGCGATAATAGTGAAGATTATTACAAGCGTTTGTCACAGTCACTTCATAACAATGCTCATATTATGCACATTCATTAGATGTGCTTGCTTCCAATTATGGAAATTAATACGGGTAATAGATTCCTATCTCCCTCAGGACTGTGGTGAGATCTGATAAATAAGGCTCTCTCATCGTGCTTCACTTTTTTTCTACAGCAGGATAAAAATCACAAAATAACAAGCAATAAAAAAAAACTTAAATTAAATTTCTAAATCATTTGAACGACAGATTTCAGGTTGTGTTTTATGGCGAGACTTGAACTGGAGGTGTCCTAAAGCTGCACTCATCAATACTTTTATATTAAGGATGAAATGAATACCATAAATTCTCAAACAGTGTTCTTTTTTTTTATCTCAGCAGAGGAGGGACGAGGTATTGATAAATTATGTCCACGGCACTACTTCAGTCAATACAAGAGTCACGTCAGGCCTTCTACTTCACCTTTATCCCCAAATCATCTTCAGTAACTATGAGTTTAACACTTATTTTCACATTAAGAGTCTTATAAAAATGTCTCTTAAATGTGAGCTTTTAATTTGATTATCAGACAGATTCATCCTAGGTAAATGTAGTGCTTGACACACGATTAATTGAGCATGTATTTCAAAAGATTTAAAAAGGTAGCAGCATCAAATTACTATCAAAATACTCACATTTTACTTCCAGCTTTATCGCCTTTTACTATTCTGTTCTATTGTATTACTGTCCTGCCGTCGCACGCTGAGACTGTTGGTCTTATGAATGTGTTACTCCCTTACAACAAAAATAAGCAGGTTTTTTTGTGTATGTAATTAACTGTCCCTCTTGAAAATAAGTATGCAGTCACAGTTAGGGATGCACGATATTATCGGCATGTTATCGGTATTGGCCGATATTGGCCGATATCCGCCGATATAATTAACCGATAAAATAATGGTCTGCTGTATACTTGATTAAATGCCCGACCTCGGCGCAATGTCCCCGGCGCGAAGAAGACCTGCGCGGCGCAGCGTGATGACGTCACGTGTGTCTACCTGCAGCATGAGAGAGTTAGAAGCCAAAATGTCCGTGGTGTGGAAGTGTTTTAAAGTGTCCAAAATAGATAGCAAAACTGCTGTTTGCAATGACTGCTCAGCTTCAGTGATGCGAGGAGGAGCCAAGGCAAAGTCTTTCAACACTACAAACTTGATTAACCATCTCAAGACCCGTCACCCCGACCGTTGTAACAAATGTGATAAGAGTATCACCATTATACTGTACGCTAATTCCAATACAGAAGAGAGTTGATGATCTCTGCAATTAGGTGTGCGGGAAAAAAATATCGGTATCGGTATCGGTAATCGGCAAAAAATCCAATATCGTGCATCCTTAGTCACAGTGATGCTCTGTGTCCACTATCTTCCCCGCCTTCCATGTTGCACATATTAACTATTAAGACTTATTTTACATCATAGCATGTTTGCACTAAACTACTTCACACAAATGACACACATGAAGCTCTCAAGATGACTCAGTACTCACATCATATGCACCAGCCTTGATTTGTTGGTACAATTTATGTTGGTCCTCGTCCCAGAAGGGAGGGTACCCCACCAACAAGATGTACAGAATCACACCTGATGGACACAAACAAAATCCAGATCAACATATTGTATGTGAAGCCTTTAGAAAAAGTATGTTAAGTGTAGTTTCAGGGGTTCATCTTTCCTGATGACCATATGTAAAAAGAGACTAACTCACCACATGCCCATATGTCCACTGGTTTGCCGTACGGGTCCTTTCTCAACACCTCTGGGGACAGATAACCTGGAGTCCCTGCAAAACCTGCAAATAAAAATAAAAATGTAAAGTTTGCAACCACTGCCGCTGAAAGTGAACACTGTGGGATAAAACAGAGAACAAGGTCATCGCTTTAAGTTGTTAATAAGAGTCATTATTTCTTACCAAACCATGCCTGTTGGTCCCCCTGCACCTCGATGGCTAGACCAAAGTCTGCCAGCTTCACTGCGGCTCCCTTCATCTTACTGGCCAGGAGCAAGTTCTCTGGCTGCAACACACAGAGACAACAGGACAATATTATCACTCAGGCTGCAAATAGTGACTGTTTTCCATAGTCCTTTGTAAATCTTTTTTATGCAAGATGTCAAACATACAGACAAAATTCTCATTACAAGTTAATTTATTGTAGCACAGTAAAAAGCAACACAAGGGGGGGATATTACATGTAATTAAGGGCGACAGAGATCAGCATGTTCCCTGCTCCTAGTAATGTTCTGTTTGTGTGCATGACTGGGTGAGCTGCAGGACCCTGATGACATCTACAGTAATAATGAGGCATGATTTGGTCCAACAGGCTCCAAAGGGCTCCCCCAAAGGAAAGACCTTTTCAGTGAGCTGTCACATTTTGACTCTGTCCTTCTGATGACAAAAAATAAGGCAAAAAGTCAGGACTTGTCATAAACTTAAAATGACATCGCATGCACGATCACTTTAATACGCTGTATGATGAAAAGAGGAGGATAGAAAAGGTGCCCCATGTATGTGATCACTTGTTTTTGCTGTTAAATTTTTGCAGTTTTCTGTTTTTGCATATCCCTGTCTTCTTCATAAGCATTACTTCCCTGAAGTAAAGCTGCACAACTGAAGAGTTAAAGGGAGTTTCCAGGGTGTAAATTACAGGTTGTTAATGCAGATTTAAAGCATGCACAATAAATTACAATTGGAATACAATTCAATTGTACTTTGATCAAATCTCAATCTTGTGTAAAAGCCACGTCCTTAAGAATCCAAATCTGATAAATAAGCTGAAAGATCACAAGATCACATCCTCCTCTTCTTCTAAGCTGCCTGTCAAAAAGTCACAAACGGAAGAGAAGACTATAGACAGCGTTGTTTCTTGAGACTATTTAAGGTTGGCGTGACTCACACGATCGACTGTGGTGGCTATGCTAGTGCTAGCATCTCCACGGGAAATAATTACCTTCTTACACTCTATCTTATGTTAGCATAACGAGCAGAGCTACTGAGAAGTGGTTATGTCAAGATGGTAACCCTATATTTGCTAAAATCTCACACAGACGCACTCGATTCAGGAAAGTAGCACTTGACTCTGCTCATGCTAGTAATGACAGACACCAGGAGGGCCTTCACAACAATGTTGCGTAGCCGAGCTTGAAGCACATTTGCATTCACACAAGGGGAAATGCGTTGTTTTAAAGAGCATCCAAATGTTCAGAAGAGTTTGACATAAAATATTAGCCAGCTAGCAAGCTACTCTAAAGAGCTCCGTTTAGTCTGCTGCAGTAACGTTATTGTAGCTGTTAGCTGTATTTATGGTTGGCTAAGTAACTAGCTTGGTTCTTGCTAATCCTAACACAGTTAACTACAGTGTAAAACAGAAGAAAAAATGTATATATTTTTCGTATTAATGTTACAAAATGGCAACATAGTGAAAGCAAACAACGACTAAAATCCACATAGCGAGGAAACATTCATCAAGTTTCACAATTGTAGGGTTATCTGAACACAAACTTACAAAATTAGCTTACAGATGCTTTAGTGGTCTCCATCTGTCTCTTGACCCTACCTTTAAAGAGTGTCCTGCATTGCTTCCATAGACCTCTGCCCTAGTTTTTCAGCCAGTTCCTCTTACCTAACATCTATATTAATTGTACAATATAGTTCTCCAGGCCAGTTCAGCTTTATCAGGACATGAACTTTCATCTTAAGGAGGCAGAAAACTGATCTGTGGCTTCGAGTGAGAAAGGCTGTTGTCCTTCTGCATTTAGGGTTGAAACAGAGAGTGACCTAGGAATACACTTTGTCATATCACCTTAAAACCCAATGTAGGAAAATACCTTCACAGTGTCTACACAGCTGTAGATGTTTTCTTTGTCTGCACATTGGCCCTTTATTCTGGACTATATAACCCAACTTGCCTGCCTGATGTGTGTATCTGTTTCTGTGTTCCTGTGTGTCTAGAGGTCATAGAGCTGTGCAAAGCCCTCCTCACTGCCTTAAACTCAGACAGGTAAACAAGTCTGACACTTGTACCGACCGTCTTTATGCTCTGAGGCTGTTTCTTCTCATCTGATAGTCTCTCTCTTTCTCTCTGTCCTTCTATCTATCAATCCATCCATCCCCTCTTCCTCCACCTCCTCCCCCTCCATCAAGCCGAGCTGAAACAATTGGAAAGAGATTTTTTTTTTTTTTTTTTTTTTAAAGGGTGAATTGCACAGGGACACTGAGCCGGAGAGAGGGCAACAGAAGAAACGAGAGAGACACAGATAGATGGGAGGTGGCATAATGAGTCCCTATGATGGTGCTGCAGCAGCCGGGTGACCTCACCCCACAGTTACCATGGCAACCCAGTCTGCCACCAGCCAAGAGCACTCAACTCTTTCTCTCTGATTCCTGTTTTCCCCTCTCCGCGAGTGGCCCTCCCGAGATGACGGGGAGGCAAAAATATGAAAGGTGCGAGGTCACAACTCTCCGTGGCACACTTTGTTGGCATCATTATTATTATTTCTGTGGCTCCAATTCAGCTTTGTCCCCAGGAAGTTCTTGGGAAAAGTTCATATAAATCAGATAAAATCATATTTTTAAGCTGGAGGGTTTGTTCTATGTTGGAGAAAACTATTGCATTAAAGCTTCTTGGTAACATGGAGGCAGCAGAAGAAGTCATAAACGCAACATCGGCATATAATTTGTCCATAATAACCTGACAAAGTCCAACCTTCACAGTCCTTTTAGCTCAGGTTAGCTAATTGCTCCACTGTGTTCTATATTCTGTATCAGCATTTTCCAGCCCTTCACTGAAGCTATAATGGGCCTGATGCACTTACTGTGAGTCCCTCTGGGTAATGCCAAATGCATGTAATTTCATGTAATCTATTAAAATAGTTTAAGTGAGCTAGATAGTGAAATCCAACACTTTATTCTAGGCCATTTCCTTTGGATTATTTAAGACACATTTTCCTCCAATTCAGACATATTTGGTATCATTTCTAGTAGCAAACTCTACTAGAATATAAAATACATTTCAGTGAGTCTGAATGCTTTTTGGCTGAATGAGTTTTTTAAGTAATGATGCAGCATAGATTCATGATAAGAGTTGTACATTCAAATCTAATGGAAGCCCTTTTTGACCTCTTCCCTCATCATCTATCAAATCGTCTCTCTAAAGCTCTTCCGTCTCTAAGTTTGTTTGATACTGAGATCTATATGCAAGCTGAGAATCAATGAGAAGCAACACGAGTCCATTTACGCCACTCTCCCACACAACAGATTGCTCATTTTCTAATTATGTTTGTCTGCTTGCCCAAGAGTAATGGTTTAATCTCGCTCTGTCTCATAAAAGTAATGGACAAGATTCTTAAGTAAACTATTAAAGTTAGGGACTCTGAACTCGATAGTGAGGTGCAATTATCCTGGTGTTTAAATCTCAGTTCAATTTGCTGCCTTCAATAACAGAAGCGTTAAAATTAAATATCACACAGCTGAGGAGGTCAGAGTGCTGCTGGTGTCTGCCAGGGGTGAACAGTCCTGCTGCAGGGGAAATCGTCACTGGCCGTCATCTCACCCACCGACCTGCTATTAATAGCAGCTGGTTTGCTTTCGTCACTCCTCAGCAGTGCAGGACGGGGGGGAAAGACAGAGAGGGGGAAAAAGAGAGGAAAGGAAAGGAGGGGATAGAGGGGGACGCGTAGACATAGAGGAAGATGAGGACATAGAAATGAGCAGCGGATAAAGCAGGTGAAGAGAGGGAGGAGTGACGCTGATCTCTTAAGTTGTTCAACGTCGCAGCATGACGTCTGCATGAGTGTGAAGTCTCTTTTATCTTCATTCACAACACAGTGCTTCTGTATATAACAGATTTTTGTACACAAAGATCACACAGGAGGTCCTTTAATATTTTCCACTGGTATACGATAACTCACCTTGAGATCCCTGTGCACAATGTCATGCTGGTGGATGTGACTGACGCTCTCCAGGATCTGATTGATGCAGTGACTGGAGGAGACAGAGAGGGATGAGAAACTGAGGAGAGACACGTCTGTCAATCCAAAAGAGATCGCACTGGTGAACACAGTGAAGTAGAGGAAGAAAAACTCAACAACCATGTCGTCATCGTTGAGCTTTTCAATTACATTTACATGGCCAAAAGTATGCGGACAGCAGGAACTATTACAAACACCTGGGACAAACTTTACGCATTGAATGCACTGAGAGACAGTTTGAAAATGAGCTTCATTATCATCATGTTTTATAAAAGTTTCCACCCTCTCTACACATTGTACTCTGCTTTTCCCTGCAGCTGGTATAAACAGCTGTTCTTCCATAAACTGAACCTAATTCTTCTGTGGCTGAATTAGAGCAAGTCCTTGCAACCAGAAGCCTGTTACACAAAGTTGCGCGTTGCAAGTCATTCTGACAAAATCGAGGTCTGCACGACGGTGGACAAGAGGATAAGGGCCAGTGTCCACTAACCGCTGGCAGCGCTTACTACCTCAATTTCAGAGCGCTTCTCACCAGCGCTTAGTGTTGCTAGGTTCCCGAAAGTTGTCTGGCTGCACACCCGCTTCTCTCGGTAGTGATTGTTAAGTCTGTTTTAAATTCAATTTAACAAAGAAAACATAAAAACAATGGAAAGGAATCGTGTCCTGGTGTTAGCAGCAGCTCTAGACATGAAAATTATACCCTCATAAAAAACAAAGGATTAGCTTCTCCTCCACCAGTGTTATTAAAAAGTTGAACTGAAGTCCCACCCCTTCTTGATTTTGATTGGTCGGTGAGGGAGAAGTGACATTGGCGAGCGTGGCGGTGTTCTAAAAGTTGAACTATTTTCAACTGAAAGCTGACACCCAGAGCGTTTTGGACGCTGACAGCTGAAAACGCTGAACTTCATTGGTTTTGTTTAGGGAATAAATGTCGTTAGTGGACACAGGCCCTTAGAGGTGAATGTGGTGCATATTTATATGAATGAATGTGGGGAAGGAAGTACAGCAGTCAGGGCGAGTGTGTTGTTGCGTCAGTGAAATAACTCTTATGTAAGCTTGTCCTAAGCTTACAAGTCAGTAATGTTGCTGGTCTGATGCGCAGTTAAAATATCTACTATTTCTTTTAAATATAATTGAGCTTGACGTTGGTAAGGGTGAAGTTCGGGTCAGCAGCAGGGGGTACACAGAGTGTGAGATAGTGGTGTCCTCTCTCTGCAAGACAGAATCAAAAGAAATCTGCTGCTGTTGTGTCCAAATTAGGCTTCTTCTGAACTCCACATTCACACTGCCTGTTTTTGCAGCTTACATACTGCCTGTCAGAAAAACTTGCTGCTGTTTTGACTTTCTCTAGCCTTGGATAGCCTTTCATTTCCTCACTCATCTCCACTAGTCTCCAATAGTCATATCTCTGCAGCCTTTACTTCTTCTTTCCTTTTTATAGTCAGTGTAAGATCGCCTCTACTAATGCAGCCTTTGTTTCCATCATTTCAAAACCAAAAGTTACGAGTCTTGTCGCCCTAACTAACTCCAACATGACCAAAATGTGCTTTCGTCTGCTCAATCCACCTGAGTAATGTGCTGCAGTGCAAAAAAAATCCAACTGCAACTTCTGACAACGGCCAAAAAATAAGGTTTAAAAACTTTTAACAGCTTTGTCATTATTTATTAATGGAATTAAATTTAAAAGCCTTGAGTCCCATGTTCAAAAATAAAGCGTATACTGAAAACAACCTCAGAGAACTGCAGGAAACCACAGGCATTGCTTCTGCTAGCAAAGCACAAAGTACATTTACACATTTTGTGCTTTCATAACAACTTTACTGAGGTGGTCAAGTTTTGGTGGGCTTCAGAGGGAGAAAACGCAGGAGAAAAGAGAAGTAACACATCAAATGCACTACATAACATGTTTACACACAAGCATGATGACTACTAATACCATACCTGGCATCTGCCTCACTGTAATACTCTCTGGCAACGATGTCCTCAAACAGCTCTCCTCCAGTGACACTGCAGACAGACACACAGAAAAAACAAAGACTTGGTTCCCTCTTGAAATTGAAAAAACACAAGCTGACAAAAACATGACAATATCTTTTAATGAGTTTTCTAAAGGACAAACTTTGGTATTTTGATCTGCCATCTTGTTTTAGCTTTCGCTCTGTTTAAAAGGTGGTAAAGCTGAAGATTTTGGAGGAGAACTCCTCTGTAATCCAACATGTTCTGAGTTCATGTGTAGCTTTGTGTAACTTGTACTCTATGATGCTTTAAGAGGCCACTTGACTGGTTGCTGACAACACAAGCCTCGAAAAGATTGACTCGCATGTCTGGTTTATGCTGATGGCAGTAAACTAGAGTTATATCTTCTGAGCACTATTTCTTTAAACTATATGATGTGCAGAACTCTAGCTGACAGTATCTGGTTCTGTTAAATGTTTTCAAATGTTTACTGAGCGACATTTCTGCACTTCTGCATTCGCTTCGTTTTCCAGACATAAAGTCTTTGTTCACTTCTTTTAAATGGTCCATGAAAGTAATTCATGGTATGAAAAAGGAAGCCAGCTCTCTCAGTTCTTCAGAACATTTTTATTTATTTGGTAAATAGAGTCGTTCCAATACCGATACCAATATGAGTTTAGGCCTTTGATACTGCGTTAATCTCAGTATGAAATATTGGCAAGTATCCAAATCAACGCAACGCTCTAATACCGTAAATAGATGCAAAAAATCAACTTGTTTCAGGCAAATTATCTTGTGACAATAACAAAACACAGCGGTGCTAGCAAAGAGTGTACAGTTTGTCAAGCTAGCAAAAGAAGTACTTTAGTACTAGTTTACTAGTGAAAAATCACTAGTATCATGTATATTTGTTTTCTCTCACTGGTGTCGAAGGGGTGCTGGGAAGTAAAGCATTGTACGTGAACATCTCTAAGGGAGCAAAATATTATCATGCATATGAAAAAAAAAAAGGTGACACATCACTCAAGTGAAGTTGTAGTAAACATCCCTTTTTACAACTACTATTCAATTAGGGCTTAATTGAGTTAATGACCCTCTCGGTCACGGCAGCTTAGTGGAAAACTATACTGTTCTTCTATGAATCATGATCACTGGCTACTTGAGTGAAGCAATTTGTCCTGAAGCGAGAGTCCTGGCTGAACCGGTGACCTGTGTGTGTTTGTGTGGGCTAATGTGATTCACTCACAGGTCAAAGACGAGGTAATGGAAGCCTTCCTCTGAGATGCTGTCGTGGAGTCGTACTAGAAACAGAGAGTGACATATATAAGAAAACAGTGCATAATATAAGACAATTTTAAAAACATGTAATATTTAGTGTGAAAACTCAAAAGCTAAATAAACAATCACCTTCAAGAAACAAGACAGTCAGGTCACTGGGGGCAACACATTTTGTTTTTAAGCAATTGATAAAAATGTCAAGAATTAGCTGTCGCTGATAAAATAATGGGTCATGCTGTGTTATTCTTATTTCAAGATCTTTAAAAAATAAATACTTGTTTATGTCACACTGGTTCTTAACACTGCCCCTCCGTTCACCCTCTATCTGAAACAAGCCGTTTTAGTGACTGTCTCTTTAAGGCCCCCCTTCCTATAAGCATAGTTCCTCTGAAAGAAGCTATTAGGAGAACTGTGGGCCCTGCCTCTTCCTCCTGCCCATTGTAAAGCCGAAACTGTAAACCCACCATAAATAATTTCTTGTTGATGACTGGAAATGGCAATTTCTTAAATCCACACAAACATTGATCTTAATAGTTTTAGCATTCATCGAACAATGACAGGTGAAACTGGAATTATTTTGTTATATAAAGACTATGATGAAAGAGCGCACTTCTGTGTTTCCTGAAATAAGTAAATGTATTCTGACTGTGACAGTTTTTATAAATAGCTTTTATTGAAGTGAAAACTTCAATGTATGTAGAAAGCTTTTAATAAACTGCACTTGATTTATGCTATGTTCATTCACAACTTTAAAATACACACACAGCTTCCCCTGCGTCTCTGAAATGATCCCCTCCAGGGCTCCACAAAAGGTTTGTAAAGCCTGACTGCCACCTGGCCGGTTGGCAACCAGAAATCTTGTGGAGGATAAAGTTGACAGAATGGTTGCCATGTTTTAATCATTCATAATTAATTTGATACTGTTAATTTCCTTTTACGTTTTCTCTCTGTTAAGGAAGCACAAAAGCAGACAGGGAGCAGAGTTGTTGCCAACAAGGACAACTGTAGCCAACAGCTGAAAAACAGTGGCCTACTAAACTGGCTGCTCCCAAGGAGATTAGAAACCTGCTTGTGTCAAGGTAAGTGAAGGTGCTGCAGTGCTTAAATTAGCCTTTAATTGTTATATATTAGTCTCTTCTAGGTTCAGATGAATAACATTGGGAGAAGAGAAACTTGACAAGCTCTTCCCTCGAGAGTGGGATAAGAAAAAGCAGCTGAGGGAGGAAGAGAAAGGAAGAAAAGGGTGATGAATAAGCAGGAATCAGGAGGGACGAAGAAGAAAGAGAAACCATATCTATTATGCTATTATAATACTGTGTGTGCATGTGTGCACGTGTGTGTGTGGGTGGGTGGGAATATAGCTTGTACTGAGCAGCATACTATCTATGGGTGATAAGGCATTTGGCAGTTCTGCCACAGAGATACGTTGCCATTTCCTTCCTTTCTCAAGAGGCCACTGCCTATTTTGTGCACAGATGTTAACAATGGACATCAGAGATAATGACATCCTTGGAAAGTCACACAGAATCTAAAAATATGTGTGTTATATTGGCGTGTTCAAATTTCACTGCGTTATGACTCAGAGAAAGAGGAGTGAAATTATGATGCAAATTTTAGCAATCAGGCGCTAACTGCCTCCACCAGCTGTGTGTGACGGCGTCTCCCGTTACTGCTGACCGTGTTGGTGAGCAGTCCAACATTTGTTCTGTTGTTTCCACCACAGCTGCAGCAGCTAATTGGTTTGAGTGTCAACTTTTAATTTGATCGCCAGCATTTTTGATAATTAATTTAACACTTTGGGTAAATTTTAAAAGGAGAAAAGTCAAAATTCTCTGATTCCAGCTTCTTTCAGCTGTTTCTTTTTTGAAACACCGTTTTCTGACATTTTACAGACAAAACATCTACTTGATTACTTTATCAAATAATCAGCGGACAAATCAACATTGACAAGAATCATTTTGCAGCCCTAGTTTGCACAACAACGTCATGCAGCTGTCTCTTTCACCTCGGCATGTCTCTCCCTCTCAGAGACTCACGACGGAGGGTTTTCTTTATCCACGCAAACATTCTTCTTCAAAGTAAAAACAGGTCACCTACATTACCCAGAATGCATCTTGACCACAGACGGTTTAGTCTAAGATTTGAGTAAGTTATGCGGAATTATAGCGAGATATACACATCAATGAAATTGGGCTAAATAACAGAAACACCTCTCAGTATAATGCAACAGAACTACACACTGCTGCCTCTAAAATCCTCATAAAGTTGAATCAAACACTCCCTTAAAGAGTTTTAACAAAGATCTTAACATCTTTATGAATGAGCCAGCATTTGCATGTCACCTGTCGATGGGTTTGTTGTAAAGGAATGCAGGTAGTTTTGTGCTTGTTATATGAGTTGTTCTTTATGGTTCAACATTTGCAGTTCATTAAGGTTATGGGGACAATTCACTTGCTTTTGGGAGTAGTTAGCCTTTATTATTGTCTCTTTTACCACCCAAAAACACGGCTGTAATCAACATGGACAAACTATTAATGCAGCACTGAACCTCCCGGAGCCCAGATTAGTCTATTAATTGACCAAGCTCAGAAGAAAAAGAAAGATGGATTTAAAGGAAAAAACATTAAACTTTCATGATGCAACAAACAATAAAGTAAACACAAGGGTTAATATGAGTACAAACTGAGTTTATGGCTCTTTAAATAAAAACTCTCTTGCAGTGACTTAAACCTTTTAATTGTCCACATCCTTTTCCCCCGATGTTCTGAATTAGCCCCGCTGTCCCACTGATCCATTAGTCCGCTGGCTCCCAAAAGTGACTCACCTATGTTTGGATGTTTGAGCAGACGACAGATTCTTGCCTCCCGCTCCAGTTTCTGGTGATCTGAGGAGAAAGAAAAGGGCAGAGAGAAAGAGGAAACGGTTAGGACGCGATGTCCAACACACAGGGTGACTGCAGCTCATGATGTTCAATAAGACTTTTGCAATGCAGCATCTTGGAAACAGCTTCTTCTACGCGACTTTTCAGCAGACGTGGTGCTAATAAATAATAAATAATTTGTTTAGTTTTCCAAAGCAAAGATTTTAGCAGGCATTAAAACTTGATATCGTGTTTGGAAGGATCTCAGAAACGCCTGCACCAGCGACTGTGTGAATTTATTAAACAGTTTTTTTAACAGCTGTTTTTATTCCCTTCCTCGCCGATCTTTCCTGCACCTCCTGCTCCACTCAGAACAATATTTTTCCTCTACTTTGCGACCGACGTCAAATCGATTTGAACTGGAGGGGACAGCAGAACATTTTCAGCAGAGACAGGATGTCAAAAAGCTAAAGCACAATGTGAGGCAGACAAGCTACGAGGCCAAAACAGGGCTGTCAACTCATGTGATCCTGCACGAGTGGACAGACGGCTTTGAAATGTACACACACAAACACACACACACAACCTCTAGTACAAGCTTTTTGCACTTAGTGAAATTAGTCTTGTGGGTCTAGCCTTAATGTAATCAGTGTCCAGTTAATGATTCTAATGGCGAGGGGGGATTTCCGTGTGTGTGTGTGTGTGTGAGAGAGAGAGAGAGAGAGAGAGAGCACAGCTGCAGATTGGTTGTAGCACTGATACAGTCGACTGATACATTTGATGACCTCTCCTCTTACAGGGTGTCAGAGGTCAAGTTCAGACTCATGCCACCCGCCAGCTGCTCGTCTCAGGGGACAGATGGGCTGCTTACGTGAAAGAGTAACGCCTGTGTGTGTGTGTGTGTGTGTTTGTTTTGTTGGCATGCGTGTGAGTGTGTGTGTGTGTGTATGTGACAGAGAGGGCTGGACACTGGACATCCTTAATCCGATGTCTCATCCAAGTCCTGGCATGGTGTCATGGTGTCTAGATAACCACTCGTGCAGCAACAAGCGATAACTCTGAACATTTAGTAATCTGCTCATTATTTCCTCCTTTAATGATTCTCTGTTTGTTGTATAAAATAAGGGATATAAGGGATCTTGCTGTCTACCTGCCTGCATTAAAGGGATAGTTTGTTTTCAATCGGTGCTAGCCGAGGCACTTTCCAACCCAGACAGCTGACATACGGCATAATACACTTCACGGCATGCGTACTGTAGGAAAACTGTATCCTCTAGTCTCCTCTGTGAACGGCACTTTGTCGTTTCCATAATATTTTTTCTTATTTTATTTGTTGCGTCTTCTACAAACCGCTGACCCAAACAGCTGATCCGATACCGTGCGCTGCATGTATAAAGGGCCGTTGTGCAGAGTGAGACATAGTGCCGAGGGAAGGGGCTGTCGGAAGTCAGTGTGAAGTGAGGACAAACTGAAATACAGCGCACACTTGAACTGAAATGTTTGTTTATATGTACGACTCTCTCGAGTGGCTAAAGTACGTAGCTTAGCTTCCGTGTAGGAACTCCGGCCGGCTTCTCCTAACAGCAGCCGTCCTGACTGTTACCTAGTGTACACAGGACACTTAATATGAATAAGTACCTCATACAACCCCACTTCAAAAAATCAGAACTGTCCCTTTAATGCACAACCTTTGCACTCAATAGATAGCAGCATTCTCCAAAACAACAACGTTTGTTTTGCAAATTGTTTCAGGCAGTGTCCTGGTGTCAGGATAATCCATCATACTGATACCTGCTGTTCAAACACATCTGCATGTACAGTGGAGACACAAACACACAACACTCGCCCCTGGCTTTGTTCAACAGTAACACGTGCTTTGGTAAACCTGCTGCAGGCGACACTTGACCTGACAGCATCTCTGGTGCATGCCTCGTTCCATGCAATGAGGTTGCTGTTAGACAGATTGATAATGTGGGTGATAATTAGATTAATGGTATCCCAATTGTTATCGATGCTGGTAGATACCCAAAGATTGAGGTTAATACTCCACAGCACCACAAAGTCCATAAACCCCTACAGTCGTTCAGAGAGAATTGTTTCTGTCCTGCTCTTAATAGGAAACGAGTTGTATGTGATGAATCCAGCTAACAGGGTGGAGGTAACACAGAGGTTAGAGAAAGCTTCTCTGATGGCTGGAAAAACACTTACAGGAAAGTGAAGAGGAAACACTTCCTTCCTCTACAGCAAACACTGAGGGGCCTTTAGAGGCAGTGGAAAATCGATTCACAACCACCATGTTAATATGCAGTTTGTGGTCTTATGTGCAGAGTGTTTATACTTTCATATTACACATGGCACCGCCTGTAGTGAGTGAGTATTTGCTGCTATTCTCTTTTTATATCTCTAAGTATCTTTCAGGTTTGGAAGAAGGAACAATTTAAAGAAATCAACATTTTGAGAAATTCTTTTGAGATACCAAAAGACATTGATTTTGCCATGATAAAAAAATGTTACATCTTTAAAGCCAGAAGTAGAGAAAGTAGTACAGCTAATTAACTGATTGATTGTAGAAATAGCTGCAAGTTAATGTTCTGCTGATCGACTCGCTTCAGCTCTAAAGTGAATTCAATTAATCAATTAATGAAGTCAATTCTAGCTGCAACCTTAAGGTTCATTTATTGGGATTTCCTTTGTGATCCCAAATTTTGAAGATAGTGACGATCAAATTAGCTTGTTTTTTTTTTACATAGACACTCTTGTCTACGTACATATATGTTTTTCAGACTGGATAAAAGAAAGAAATAGCAGATTTAAAGTTGGATCAGTACATGTGAAGGCACTTCCTGAAAGTTTTGCGCATTGATTTCCTTTAAAATCCAATTTCTTCACCACCAAAAAGATCCCGCAGGAAACACACGGAGGGATTAAAAAACTACCCTCCCAAACCTCTGACCCACAGGGCCAAGCCAATCAGCTGCAGCTTTCATCCTACATGACTCTGCTTACAGAAGTGTACATGTCTTGCCCGTGCCTTTGGTTAAGACCTCTCACACACACACACACACACACACACACAAGTTCTAATCTGACCAGTGTGCTCAGAGGATGAGAAACCAAAGCATTCAGCAGACATTCCTCAGCCTTCCTCTCAGAGCCATATCAGGCTATTTTGGCTGCTTGTATTCTTAGAAGTTGGATCCGCCTGCAAAAATAGGACTATTTTCTGTGCTGGCCTGAGACGACTGCTTTATTAAGCTTGTGATGGCGGACAGTGTTGGCAGCTGGCTGCTTGGAAAGAGTCAAAACTGAGTGAAAGATGAGAGAACAAACACAGGGTTCAAAAGGACACATTGTATAGACAATGATGATGAAGATGAGAAATGATGATTTAACTGCATCGTAATAGAAGCTGATCTGTGTCCAATACAGAAGCTAACTGCAGGCTCTTTATAGTTCCAAAATAGAGCATCACAAGTGAGATGAGCTCTAAAGCAACAGGAAGAGTTTGCAGCTCTTTGGTGACCTTGGACTACATGTAAAAACACTCTTAAAGGTTTGGTGCTTTGCTGTTGTGTTAACATAGTTCCAATGTGACGAGCAGTACTGACGTTTTCTATTGTATGCAATAATGGAGCCCAAATGCGTCCAACAAAAGTTCAGCTTTATACAGGTTGCTGCGTTGCACTTTGCAGCACTGTGTCGCACTTTGCAGCACTGTGTCATTGCAGCAAGTTCGCACATTTCAATCGAAAATAATGCAGTCAAGCATATTGTGTTGCTGCCAGTCGATAATAGACCAACAAAATACACAAGTAGTCATGAAGAGTTCAGAATTTACACATCCATAAAGGCATATGATTCCACCTCCAGAGATACAAGGCTGAGCTCTTACAAGATAAATTTGGCAGCTGTTCAGTGGATAAAACTTAAATGTCTAAACTCTATGAGTAATTGCAGGAGTAGACTTCCCAATTTAACCAGACGTCTACGCTTGGCTCCCTTTGTTGATGTTGTAACTCTTGATTTTCCTCGCTGACGGTCGCTTTCCTTTTTAGACTGTTTGCCTTCATCTGAGCAGCAAATTTGTTTCTTTCTCTTTGGATTTTCACTTATTTTAGAAGTTGTATCTGTAGTCATCGATCTGTTCTTTGTTTGTTCAGACATAGTAGATTACTGTTTACTCGCAACACCTGCAGAGACCGGAGAAGCAGCCGCTTAGCTCCGCCTACCCTCTCTGGCAGACCAACCACTGCTGGGTGCCGCTTGTGATTTTTTTTTCAGTCCATAATACTGCAAATGCAAAGGCTTTCATCAGTGGGCCATAGGCTCAATCTCCATTGTGTTACCTCATTCTGCGATAGTGACTTAACAGACATTTATTTACAAGAAAATCTTCCAGATTATACTTTTAACACCAAAAACTGAGGCCAGTTAGTGGGCTGGTATTGTAACTAGTGTCCCGTTTTTGGACTAATTTTGAATTTGTCCACCTCTTTCTACTAAAGAGCGTATAGGCTAAATAATGGAAAAATCTCTCAACTGTAGAGTACTGTCACTCCAAAATCCTCTTATAGTTGAATCAACAGCTCTCAGACAGTTTGAACAAAAACTAAACATTGTACCATCTGTCCTGCATATTGTAACTGTATATCACTTTATCCTCAGTGAGAACTCAACTTAAGAAAACTTGCTTGAAAGTTATAAAATGTGTGGCGAGTGTGTGTGTGTTGTGCTCCCTCTCTTAATCAAAAACCAAAACAAGAGTGTTAGCCATTGCTCCGTGCTAAACACCTCATCATTTCCCGTCTTAACTTTGTAGCACTGGAACAGATGCCATGCCCTGGCCTCACCCTCCCCGCCCACACACACACACACACCCCTTTAACAGCTTCCCAGAGAGATGCTGTGATATCATGTCTGCTCAAAAAGAACAACTCGCAGCACTTAGCCCAATTGGATTGAGTGATGACCAACAGCGTGGCACATTATCATATTCATTTACCCATGCAGCCCTCCCCCTTATTATTATCTCATCAAGGCGCTCGGAGCCGACTGAGGCGGTGGATGAATGGATGGGTGGATGGATGGAGGGATAGATGGCTTCTTTCAGGCCGCATGCACTGTTTGAAAAACGATCCATACCCCCTCCCTCATGTACATCAATTAACTTGTGCCTGCGGGGACGGAGACAGACGATACTTTAGAATAAATGTCACCTAACTGAGCACGGCACAGGGGGCAAAGACAGAAAACAGCCGAAAACACTCCGTCTGCTAAACTTGACTGTTTTATTTTGATGACCAGTAGTTGTGTGCATTTTTTTCTCTGCACTGTCTGCAGATTTTGTTGCTGAATTTTCACATTTATGAAGCTCGTAAAACACAAGTTTGACTTCTGTTTGAGTTGCACCAAACTTCTTGTCCTACAGTTATTTACTCCAAGCTCTCTAAGAAAATGTTAAAGATGTCACGACTTGACATTGATGCAGGACCAGGTTTTATAAGTTGTGGTAAAACATTAGTTTAAAGTGTGCATGTCACAGGTTTGACCGACCGTGTCGAGATTATAACCGTCACTAACACCATCTTCAATAGTCAGCGTGTCAGTCTGCAGCCCCGTCAAAGTCCCCTCTCCTCAGGGACTGTCAGAACCCGAGCAGAGTCAACAAAAGAGCCCGGTTGCCATGCACCGTTCTCCCTCTGCTGACTCGAGCTGACCTGGCAACCTGCACCCTAAGCACAGCAGGATATTAACATGATGAGAAGCTGATTAGACACAACCAGCACACACACACAACAGCGTTTAAAGAACTTTTAATAAGAGGTCCCTCGTGCATGGGCAGCTGTTTATGTTCTGAAGTGGTCACACACAACTTTCTGTACAAGTAACAGGACAACACTGTCACAATATATTACCGATGCTGTTGAAGTCACACAGGTGAGTCTGAGTTTAATCAAATACTGAAACAGCCATTTACAAAACCCAACAATACCTGTGATATATAACATTTGCGTATGTTAACGTGAAAACAGGCCTAAAGATTATTTCAAAAGAAGAACTAATCTAAGTACAGATACAGTGTTTTGTTCTGACTTAACCTGATTGCATAAACTTACTGAAGTTTTAGAGGACCTGTGTCATGTGTACTAAGTCCCACTTCAGGGGCTGCATCCTTCGATGCACGAGGACGCGGTCTGCGAGGGATAAACCATCCGTAGCCTGTGTAGACCGCTAAGGCCGAACTGAAATAAGACTGTCTGTCAGTGGAGGATTACCTGTTTGCATCGCCAGCTGTTCCCGCCCTTACCTTTGCCTAACAAAACGCTGATCCTGTCGCCTAGCAACAGGCAGCTAGCGAGCTTACTAGCTATCATAACTAACGTCACATAACTTGACCTGTTATTGTAAAGATAATTTGTTTCAAGGCCCCTTTAGTTTTTTTAACATGTGTATCACTAGCTGTTCGACTGAGTAGCTATTCGACATCTCCTTTGAACTGGCACACAGTCAATCTCGGGGTAGGTAGGACCGCGAAGGATGCTCCAGATGGATGCTTCGTGGCCCGGGAAAAGGAGGACGCATTTGTCGCCCACAACTGAAGGAGCCTCCGACGTGCCGCTGTGAAGCAATTGGCCTTCAAATACGTCACAGGTCCTGTGTACATAGGAACACACTACTGTGTTCTGGAAAATTTGATGCAATCTTTCTCCCATTTAAGGCATTCACTGGTTTTATAAGCAGTTACTTACTTCTTAGTGAATTTTTGATATCCAACTAAATTAATAGGCTCTGAAAAAAGTTGCATAATTGTGTGTTTTCCATCAAAGTTAACATCAAAATCTTAATTAATGTAGAAGTTATGTAAGTATACTTAATACATAATTCAACTAAAGTGCTAAAGTTATGTGCAAATGTAAAAAAGTTTACTGTGCTTTTGACAAGATCCTGGGAAGACTTCAACACTGTTAAGCTGGAGCTCATCCCAGTTGTCCTAATGACCTAAGTAATATGTCTGAATAAATATATGATGAAATACAAAAGAGAGAGTTTGTAGATCAGGAAAGTTAAACACAAACAAGTTTTTAAATATCTGCAGGGAAGGACTCGTATTGCCAGAGTACATTTAAACTCACAAACAGTCCAGCTTCATGATGTGTACATAAGTATGTGGATGTGAGGTGTCTTTCACTCATGCTGCTAGATAAGACAGACATCTGCGGCCCGCTGTGCTACTAAATAACTTAACACAGTAAAATGTCAAACACCTAATCTCATGTGCTTTATCTGTGTTCATGTTTATGTGTGTAGGGATGTCTCCAGCTGCAAGTCGAGCTTTCATGGAGCACAGGCCCGGATTTTAAGAGCAGAATGAAAATTGCCACGACAGAATCACTAGTGGATTGTGCAGACTTTTATTTTGAAAAAGACATGACTCAGATTCTTTTGTTTTCGACATGCACTTACACTTCAAGTAGTGTATTGTATTAAAGAATGCTGTGTGCATTTCAGTGACTGGGTGTGTGTGTGTGTTGTTGCACACGCCTTTTTCATTCGAGTACAGCCATTAGATAATCCACTGATTCCATCTCGTTCCAGTCAAGTCAATGGAAACATCGCTGTGAGCACAACTAAAAGCCTTGCTCTCAAACGTATTTCATCGCCGCAACTTAAATACGCACAGACCATTTTTGGATGCTCCGATTCCTTCTCGGAAACAAACTTTAAGGATGAAACTGGGAGCGTCCCTGACTAAAACAGTTTTTAATGGTCAAATGATATTGTACATATTGTTCTGTATGTGAATATGTGTGGCTCTTTGCCTTTATTTTGAAAGGACAGCTGAAGAGAGGCAGGAAATGTGGGGAGCAGAGAGTGACATGCACCAAATGATCGGCAGACAGGGGAGTCGAGCCTGCGATCAGTGCGTGGAGGACTCTGGCCTCTGTATATGGGGCGCCTGCTCTACCAACTGAGCTATAATATATTAATTAATTAATTGTTTAATGCATTAATACAGAATGTCTAATCGATACACTCACTAATCGTTTCAACTTAAATCAGCAGCAACTTTATCGACAACAATTTAGGCACTCAATTACTGAACATATGAAGTATAGTCCATAGTTCTTTTCTTATATGGTTGTAAGTTAATTGAAAAATGTTTTCACTGCTAGCCAGACATAATGAGGAATTGTTCATAATGACTCTGAAGCTCAAGTGTTATATCTTGAGACTGGCATTTGGTAAAGTCCTCCTATCCGAGGGTGAGATGATAAAAGGAGGACCGACTGATTTCAGATAAATGAGTGACAGACTGACAGAAACAGACAAGCAGACAGAGACTTGGGTCAGTGTGGCCCTGAGCAGACACGACTATAAATAGATCCAATCCTCCTCCGGCTTACAGCCCTGAATCACGCTGACCCGGCCCGGCCTGCATCACCAAGCAGAGAGACGGAGACACAATGAGACAGAAAGCGAGAGACACAGGAACAGAGACAGAGACAGTCTGACAGATGGAGGCGAAAGGAGAAACAAGAAAGGCGGAGGACGAGGAGTTGCGGACTGATTTCTTTTTGCATCACAGCGTCCGCCATCAACAAGTGATTCAGTCAGACGTCCCGTCTCTGCGAGAGGTCAGTCTGGTGTCAGTGGGCCAGCGCTGATGAGCAAAGCCAAGAGCATAATGATGTAAACACGACGAGGAGGACTGTGATGAGGACGATAAGGGGGAAGATTAGGACGGCGTTGATAATGTCACAATGCTGATGATGCTAAGGATGGCACTGAAACACAGAAATGAAACCACTAAAAACAGGAGTGAGCTGCTACCTCTTTTATTTTAAACCAGCGTCCAGTGTCTCTTCCCTCCATCCCCTGCAGTATGCTAATTAGACAGAGACAGACACCAGCTCTGCTCTGCTGGACCCCAGAGACAGACGCAGTGCCCTTCCACAACTCAGCCAAGAGGAGGAAAAGAGAAAGACGAGCAGGAGAGAAAGAAACAAGACTTCGGCTTTGTTCAGACTGCAGGCAAATCAGATTTGTTTCTCTCATCAGATCTGTCAAACAGACTGGCAGCACTTTTATTTCCAAGTGATCACATCGGATTTGTGTGTCCGGACATCACCGAATGATCTGCATGGGTTGCTTTGGTATCATGTGAGCGTCAGTAGCTATCAATGCTGGTGACGCAGCTTTAAAAAAACAAAACATTGAGCAATGGAAAACGATCATTTAGCCCTCAGAAAAATCACATGTCCCAGTGCAGAACTCCTCCATAGCAGAGTTTGTCTGGCGCAACACAGCAACCAGGCCATTCTGCTGAAGTACATAGGTGTGTACGCCTCGCGGTCGTCGGTCGTCGGGCCATCTCTCAATCGGAAGGTTAAGGGTTTGATCCCTGACTGCTACAGTCACATGCTGAAGTGTTCTCGGGCAAGACATTGAACCCCAAATTGCTTCCGAGGGCATCAGGTATGAATGTCTATAGATCCTGATTGGAGATTGGCACTGAGGCCTTTGCCATTGGTGTGTGAATGTAAGCGTGAAAGGGTGAACGTGACATATTGTGTAAAAGCGCTTTGAGTGGTCTAAAGACTAGAAAAGCACTATATAAGGACAGATGATGAGGAAGTTGATCCACTAAATGAAGCTTGAACAGAGAGATCATTAACATCAGGCCGGTGCACAGCCTTGTGAAAGGAGCCTGTGTCCCTCTGCCAGGACCCCTGACAGCGGTCCTGACCAACAGGAGAGCAAATACAGCTACAGCTTCACCTCCTTTAAACTCCCTTCAAGGGAGATAGCAGGAGCGGGTATGGACTCGTCTTTATGATCCCAAACGCCGGGGGAATTAGGCACCATAGGAAGAAGGCAGCAATAACGGAGAGGCTCTCTAGGACGAGGAAATTTTTGAGGTGGAATAAGGTTATTTTGGGGGACCTGACCTTTGCCTGAAAGGCCTCGTGTGGCTCTTGTACAATACAACCATGGAAGACAACCAGCAACACATAAAGAAGTACAAATAGTAGACCATCTGATTCATACAGCAGTCTAGAGTTTTGTTGAATGAAATGATGCGTTATCTTCAGAACAAGATGACAGGAGGATGAAAGCTGGAGCTTTTTTGACTGACAGGCAAAGGGTGATCCTTGCCAATAGCATGTAGCTGACGTGCTAACCCTGCGAGTAGTCACAAGGTCATCAATAATCCTTTTCCCAAAATTAGCATGTTGACGCAGGTTTTTCAGATCCGGGAAAACCTGCTTATAGATGCCGATTGTACCTTTTCCCATTGCCAGTGGAGTATACGCCTTTCGGTCTCTTTTCTGCTGCGTCACCGTCAGACATTTGGTCTTTATTGCATCTATAAGTCATTCAGTCTATTCATCAAACTCGGCGCTGACAAATTTGGAACGATGTTCGAGCGTTGCTCGGACGGAGACGGGAAGTCGCAAGAGTTACCGAAGGAGCATAGTGTCGCACCGGAAAGGGGGCGGAGATTAGCGTGTCGACACAGGTTTTGTGTTCCCATCAATGCCGATCGGAGCCGAGGCGATAATTACCCGGGTCTACTGCAGAGTCATTTGACCCGGGTCTGAATGCCGATTGTAACCTTTCCCACTAAGCAAAAAAGCCAGGGGTGTTAGCGGGTTTTTTGACCAGAGGGAAAGGGGCTCAAGTCTCTACAACCAAAGATTTTTCAAGACAAAATTTGCTCTGCCACTTCCTGGTTTGAATGGGTGTAAACAGTTTACACGCATATATTAATGATGTAGACCTCAGCTATGATGAGCTATAGTTTTAAACATCTTTTTTTATGTCTGGTCTGAGGCAGGTCTCTTTCTGTTTTGCCTACTGTGAAAGGTTGATGGTGTTTACGGTGAACAGATATCAACATAGCTGTGAATGACGACAGGCTTCACACTCAGCTAACAGCAGCACATACACAAAGTGGATTTACCGTTGACCTGTGTCTACACCAGCTAGCCTGGGTTAGGTCACTGATGTTATGGGATAATCAAAACATATGCTGGAAGTACAACATGACAGGACTGGAACGTGCTTCTTCTTTAATGAAAGTAGGCCACAAAATTAATCCACAGGGTATTTTCACACTTTAAGGTTATTGATTTTACTAATATTACAACCTGATCTGACACCTTTCTATCAGAACCAGCATTAACTTTTTCAGCAGTTTGAGCTACAGAAGCTCTTCTGTTAGATCGGACCACACAAGCCAGCCTTCTGCTCCCCACCCGTATATGGGATTAACACACCTACACTCCCATTCACTTAAAAAAATGACCAACCCCCAAACAAAAAGTATTTCACATAAAAGTATGCTTTGTATCGCGTACAATCCCTTTTAACGTCCATTTTTGACAGAGGGAACCCTGGGCTTTAGTGCTGCAGCATCATCTCATCATCTTTGTCCAGTGACCCCAAACTGATGCTCTTAGTTTGACTGCTCTTTTAAAATAATGGATCAGAGCAGGACGCTGTCCAGCATGTAAATGTTTGACAGTAATTTTACTCGTCAGTGAAAACACTCACACGTGATATAATAAACAGCAGACACCTGTGGTTTCTAATATTGCTCCAGTACAACTTTTTCTGTTATTTTTATCTGAACTTGAATGCACCGCGGCTACGTAAATATATCATGAGATTAAAGGTAAATTAGATTTATCACAACTACTCCACCTGCTCATCGTGCCACATGTCATTAAGCACATTTGAAAGCTGATCAGCATTAGAGCTGTGTGAGCTGAGAGCATGACCCTGCAGGTGGGCTGAATGACTATATGACCCTATATGGGTCGGCATTAGTGGCGTCTGAAGACGTAAAGAAAGCTTGTGGCTTGTGGAGTAAAAAGGAAGTGATCTTACCTGCATCTTTGAGCATTGTGCTTCAAACATCATGTAAACATATCTGCCTTGACTTGTATGTTTGTTTGTTTTTTACCTGGCCTATAATAAAAACCGAGCCTGTGTTTGTGCTGCCCATATTTGAATACTGAGAATTTAAACTATGACAGCAGTGTTTGTAATATCTCGTGTTTATGGTACAGTTCAGATTCAATGTTGAAAAAAGTGTGTGATGATGACACCCAAATTAGTACTAAGAATAGATCTGAAGCCAAATACTGACACCTTTATTCGAGCACATAAATAACACCGCCTCGGTTCCCAGCCTTGATGTGTCAGAGTGCAGCCTTCGCTTAATGATAACTAATCACTGACGAGCGGCTGTTCCAGGGAGACATGCTTCAACCCTGAGAGGTGATCAAACATACACACACACTGACTTATCTCCTGGTTGTTCCCCGAGAGATAAAGACCGCCTTTGTGTGGTCAGACTGCCGATCCTTTCGGTGAGACACAAAGAGACGCACACAGACACATCGACAAAAATTGAATGCCACCAAAAAAGCTGTGTAAAGAGAAGCAGCTATATCATGTCTGACTGAGCAGGGATACAGACTTTACGAGTTTATCCTCCTCGTAAGAAAACACTGAACTTATTTTACATTTGCAAGAATTCTTCCACCATTTCTAGCGACACAAATACATGTTGCTCCATATTTACTTAGTAGCTGGTGGAACAAGTCCCTTTGTTGTGTGTGCAAAGACCAAGCGTAACATGAAGGAGTGGACGTATTGGCTTGACGTAACAACAGAGCAGGTTTACAGCACTTTGTATAAGCAAGATTGCGTAAAATTATTATTGGATTAGTTGTTGTCACCTACTAACATCAGCCTTCCCCATAGTATCATTATTGTTGCTGCTAATGCTAATAGTAGACCTGTTGACTTCAACTGTTACAATTACGATTACATCAGCCTTTATCATTACTCTGCTTCTCTCGCTAATTTATTTATTTATTTATTTATTTAGCCAATCTTCACCCTAGTCTACCACTATTATTGGCATTGTAACCATAAGTATGTGTCTGTTGTTGTTCATGTAACAAGGACATATGTTGTTGTGGTAACAAGAACATATGTTGTTGTTGCTCTCTTTGCCTGTCTCTATCCTGCATCTCCTTCTATCCCATATTCGGCCCATCCAGTCGAGGCAGATGGCTGTTCAACATGAGTCTGGTTCTGCTCGAGGTTTCTGCCTGTTAAAAGGAAGTTTTTCCTTGCCAATGTGCCGAATTGCTAAGTGCTACTCATGGTGGATTGATGTTGGGCCTCTCTTTAAATAACTTAACAAAGAGTCGGTCTAGACCTGCTCTTTCTGTAAAGTGTCTCGAGATAACCCTGGTTATTATTTGGCGCTATACAAATAAAATTTGATTGATTGATTGATTGAGTTGTTGTAATAGCTCTGCTGATGAAGATGTAGCACTGATTACAAACTAAAATGTTTATTGTGACCTGCACAGTAAGAGTGATTTTTAATTGGAAGGACACATTGACGGTGACCGTAAAATCCAGAATATAAGACTGTTTTTAGGAGTATCCCAGGGGGGAAAAAAGGTTTATTACAGCTATTTATATTGGTATATTGGTCGCACCGGTATATAGGATGCAGCCCTCTTTTTAGATGGAACATTTCTTTTATTAAAAGTGCGTCTTGTTCACTGAATCTTACGGTATAAAAAAGTTATGTATCCCTTTTTGGTAAAGCTTGGGATACCTAAATAAATACCGATGTAAAGTTTTAATCACAAAGATTTTCTATTATGGGTTTGTTTAGTCAAAGAGCCCACGGCTGAAAGCCCTTGCATTATGCAGTATTACAAACTGGGTCTCAGTGGCAATTTTCCCAGGAAAAAATCACGAGCAGTAACATTAAGTGACACTTTCTCCATCACCCAGCAGTGGCTGGTCTGCCAGAATGGGAAGGCAACAGACCCACTGTTTGGTGTGTGGTGGGCGAAGTTGTTTCTCCAATCTCTTGCAGCGTTGCAAGGAAAGTGTTACTACAGCTGAAAAAAACAAAGATGACAACTACAGTCCAACAAATTCAACATTTAGATGTAAGAGTTCAAAGTAAGGTCCAAAAACATAGTGCACTTAGCGCTCATCCAGATGAATGCATCTACTTTTATTCAGCTAATGTAAAAAAAATATTATGCAGGTTACTTGTTTTAATCCTAAATCATCACGGTTCTGGATAAAAAGTGCAGACATCAAACTCCCCTGTTAATGTGGCGGCTCATTTTGTAATTATAATCCTCTGTTGGTTAAGTGGAAGTTGTGCTTCATTCCACTAAAGCTTTCACAGAACCTGCTTCAACCACACTGACACAAAAGTGTGTGGGCCCCTTGTGAAAAGACTTTTATTATGAAAGGCTGTTCTGATTGTAACCTTGGAAGCAGACACAAATGCACAAACTGTGTTGGTGGTGTGCCAGTCATGAGGAGTACTCACTTGAACTAAACGATGGAGTATCACACTTGACTCCATTGAACACATTTATTGGGGGACTACAGCAGAGCAGCTGTCATCGAGGATAATCAAATGGTTTTAACTTGGTCGAGAGCCTGCAGGCAGGTGTCTATTGTTAAGGTAAAAAGGCTATTAAACAGACAACTGAACAGCATCGCACAGACAGGACAACAATAAAGTGTGTATGTGGGAATAAGTGTGAGCAACTCAGGGTGTGTGTGTTTGTGTGGCAGGTTAAACATCCTCCTCTTGGGAAAACAGCAGCCTTGTGCAAAGAGACCTCAGTGTAAATGGAGATAATGAGAACAAAAGGTGAACAAACATTGACACAGATCATTTCGTTGTGTGCGCCTGTGTTTCTCTGCATTTACATCCAAATTGGGACGTCGGTGTTGTTTCCTGGCTCTGGTTATATTAAACCTGGTTTACATCTTGTAAAATGAGCAGCCAAAAGCATGCAGCAATAAAAGGATCAGATATGTGAAGTGACAGGCTGACAGGTCTCTGGCCTGGATGAATATAAAGCACCGTTTAAGAGGGGATTGCTGAGTGACACGAGAGCGAGAGAGGGACGCGATGAAAGAAGTGAAACGAGGCAGAGAGAGCAATGTTTAGAAATATGTACCAGTAGGTAAGCTTTGGCAGGTTCAACATAAATGAAGCATTAAAAATGAATAAAAATCCTCCCCTATTTAACAAGGTTTACAGCCACACTTCTCATCATTCAACAGCTACATGGATGGCTAAAGACAGGTCAAAAGCACTACTGTGTAGAGATAGACCGATATGGTTTTTTCAGGGCCAATACCGATACCGATTATTAGTAGTCAAGGAGGCCGATAACCGATATTTGGAGCCGATATTCATTTGCAGTAAAAGTGAAAATATTGGCGTCAAAATTTTGAATAATACAAACTACAACACTTAACTTTGTTTAAATGCCTTTCAGCATATGTTTATTAAACAAACAAACAAACAAAAAGGGTCCGCAGCATCTATTATAAAGTTAACTGAAAATTTAAATAAATAAATAAATAACTTCCTGAAGTTTTATTAAGTAAATAAAACAAAGTTAAATAAAATTTGCAAAGAAATGAACTTTTTCTCCTCTCCGCCGTGTGTGTGAGCACTCTGCACTCTTATTGGCCGTCAGATTTATAAAAAAATAAAAATAAAAAATGGCCGATGCTGATATGCGTCAAAATGCCGAATATCGGCCCGGCCGATAATCAGACGATCCCTCCTACTGTGGTTCAAAACGTGTTAAAAAGTCATCGATGAGCCGCACTGTTACACATTCCTTCATTGCGATGACCCCACAAACATCGTCCCATTGCAATAAACCACAGAATCATAAGTGTAGTAATCCTCGGCTGAAAATAGTCCCCAAAACTACAAACTTTACTTCGGTTTGAGTGACATTTTTCACAACTTAGTGTGCTTACAGCTCTAAAGAAGTAACAGAAGTGTCTTTGTAGTAAAACTACATGTTTGTGAACTCTTTTTTTAAAGGTTTCTGTTGTGAGTAGAAACTAATGGGGTTGGGGAATGCCACCGATAGTGTCGGGAGGTCAGAAAGTATTGAGAGCCAGAGCCTATGACTCACATATTTCAAACCAAATTGACTTGCCCTGCAATGCCACTTCTTATTCGAAATTCAAGCATTTCTTCAAACATGAGAAAACATTTAATATTCTTTCTGTTCCTGACCTGTTTAAAGACATAACACAGGTTTTGTTGCAACAGCCCATTTAATAAAGTCTGCCTCTTGGTCCACAAGTTTTACCTGCTGCGTGACCGATGGATCAAAAAACTGAGTGGATAAATAACAATGGAGGAAACAAGGGAGCAAAGTCGTGCTGAAAGGATGATAATGGCACAGAAGAATCAGTTCAGTATGTGCTATTAACTATTATTAACTTCCTTACAAAGATAAGTCATTGTTCTTTTAACGTGATTTTATTGTCACCTTGATGAAGACAGCTGACAAGAACAATAAAGGTGGTTTTTATGCTGCAAGTCACTGGAGTTGTGAAAGGAGGTGAGTGAGTCAACTTATTAGTCATACTCCTTCAGGACATGACAATAAGCCATCACTGATTCGAAAGATTAAACCCAAAAGAAATGCAGTGGAAATAATCCACACAAATTGTGTTTGTTTGGAGACAGACTTTTGGGAGCACAAAAACATGAAAAGTGTGAATTAATCTCATTCAGGAGTTCACTTCTATAACATTCACTCCCAGCAGATGCGTTAAGACAAAAACCTTGATGCAGAACCAAAGGTCATGTCCATTTCATTCCACACACTCCCCCCTCTTGTCAAAATTTGGTGCCTACATTACCCACAATGCAACTCAGCCACAGACCGTTAGTGTGGAGATTCAGATGTATCACGCTCGTTAGTAGGAGTCTCTTCATTTTTAAATTCACAACCCAAAACTTTTCCTTTAGCCCCAAGCAGCACTGCCTCAAGTGACATCACTTGAGGCAGATCTCACAGAGCTGTATCAGGAGCCATGACTTTATATAACTTTTAGCCCATAAAGACAAATTTCACTACACTTAATTTACTATATTACCTCCAGTTAATCTGTGAATTTAATCCCTGATGTGGAAGATTTAGCTGCAGTCAGATAAAGTGCTCAAAGAAAAGCATCAGCGTCTGATTGGCTGAAGGACTTTGGATTTCAAACGGTGGATCTGACTACACTGTGTTACTATTTATTGTACAAGACACCCAATCATTTAGGTTGTCAGGTGTGAAGAATAGGATGCGTGTAAGCTAGCGGTTGCCATGGAGACAATCTGCTTGATTGACAGCATGACAAGGAGTGTGTGATCAGGAATAGATTATCCCCCGGCCCATCTGAAGAGCCCGGAGAGCCGCAGACACACACAAGTATACACACACACATTGCAAGACAGTCTTCCTTACCCCTTACTACCACCCTCTGTAATTTCTTTCTCTCCTTCCTTACATACTTCTTTCCTTCCTTGCCTCCTTACTGCCTTCCTTCCTTAAAACCATCCTTGCTTACCTCCAAACCCCCCTACTTCCTGACCTCATTCCTTCATGCCTCCCCATCATGCCTAGCCTCCTTCCTTACCTATTACCTTACTTTGTTACCTGTTTACTTCTTTCTTTCTACCCATCTTTTTGCCATCCCTAACCACTTACTTCCTTTTTTTATTTCCTTCCCACCTTCCTTTCCTCTTTGCATACTTCCTCCATCCATATATCCCTACTTCTTTCCTTCCTTCCTGACTTCCTTACCCCTTAGCTCTTTTGTTCCTTCCTCCCTTTCTTCCATTCCTTCTTCTTTCCTAACCTCTTTACTTCCTACTTTCAATCCTGTCTTCAATCCTTTACCCCCGTACTCCCTCACTTGCTGCTTACTTAACTATTTTCTTCCTCCCCCCTACTTCCTAACATCCTCCCTTTCCTCTGTTAAACCCCTTACTTCCTTTCTTAATCTATACTGTTTGGATTAAAATCAACTTTAAAAACATAACACAGCACTTTAACTTCAGCTCACATGAAATGCAGAAAATGTGTGGACATGTAAAACACAATAAAAAAAAAGATGAAGAGAGAGAAAGGCAAAGAGTGAAAACACAAAGGGTAAAATTTGGGCGCTGTCGGTTTAGTTGGGAGAGCACGACAAGCTTGATCTGATCTCATTGTCTCACACACACACACACACACACACACACACACACACACAGTCTCATATTATTGCTGGATGCCTCTCCCGTGTGTGTGCCGGCTTTATTGCCTTTTCAATCTTTCAACTGTCGCAATAAATCATCTCAATAAAAACCTCTCGATTTAGAGAACAGCATTACTGCACTGTTGCCGACTTACTTACTTGTAAACTGTAATTACTGCACCCATCGCACAATAAATATCAGTCTAGTGTGTGTGTGAGAGTGTGTGTGTGTGTGTGTGTGTGTGTGTGTGTGTGTGTGTGCGTGTGTGTGTGTTATCTTATACACTGACAGAGACTCACACAGTGCATTAAACTTCTACTGTACCTCCTCAAGACACTTCATTTTGTAGTTGGCACACAAACCTTAAATCTATACTATATTTCCTCTCACATAAGATCCAATGCAAGTCCGTCGTAAGGGAGTCCCTCGCACAAAATAAAGTTTTTGAGGCAGCATTGAGTGGAAATAAAAGTATGAGCATCTACGCCCTCTAGTCTGTGCAATACTTTTCAGTCAAGGACGTTCTTCAAGCTTCAAGCCACACATGAACAAATGTGCTGCGGCTGTCAGAACAGGGACATTTAAACAGGACCTCCTGCATGACTCACACACGCCGACGTGACAGCAACTGACAAAGAGGCTCACACACATACGCACAGATGGACACGAACGTACGCACACACCTGGGATTCTCTAATGTAATGTTATTCCAAGAAGTGTTGAAGCCGGCTTCCCTTTGATACAGAGTGATGGTTCCAGTGGAGCGATGAGACGAATGGATGTGAACACAGGAGGGCTGCAACTCATAATTTAATGGTTTAAGAAACGTCTTTATTAACGTTGGGGTTCGGATGACCTGTAGTGGGACGTTTTATAGAAACCTTATTGTTATTCCCCGGCTCGTAGGGTCACTTTCTGGTGATAAAACAGTCACTTAATAGTAACTCTATGGCACTACATGAAAATTTAATCTTCAAGTTGGCTCCCACATGATGCCATATGCTTCGGATGGGGGGGGATAATGAAGAGCAGATAAAGAGAGAAAAAGGGGGCAGTATGAGTATGACAAGATAGGAGTCCTGGAAAACACACACATACACTTACAACACTGTTTGAAAGCCTTGATAAGAAAAGAGGAAGACCTACATCATGCATGTGTTTCAATGCACTACATCTGCTCTGGAGCGTATAATCCTGACCGTCTCCATATCTACATCTCTCTCTTCTCCATATATGACTCCCTCTCTTTCTCTCATCAAATATTCACAGTTGGTCCCATTAAACATTCACCGCGCAGCGCTGCTACGTTTATCTGCCCTCCGCCAATCAGCCCCCAGCGAGTGCACTAGAAGCCCACCAAAGCCTTAAAAAAAAAAAGCGCACACAAATCGTCTGCCTGCATGGCCTGCGATGTGGCAGCCATGCAGAGAGGGGACACGGGAGGAGATGACTAGAAAGAGGGGATGAAGAAAGACAAGGGACGGTGGCTGAGGGAGAAATGAGACACATGATGACGAAAAGGAGAGAGAGGAAAAAGAAGTGCGAGGGTCCACTCCTCCTCCGCTCTTGTCCGTGTTCAGCGAGAGCCGAGCAGCCTTGCACCTCAATAATTCAACAGCGGGACGAGTGCCGCCAGCCTCTCCTCCCTCTTTCTCCTTCCCTCTCCCCCTGACATCACAAGGCCTTACCTAATAACGGTGTAAAAATACACACAATACGTGACACATAATTGTAGCTAAAAATAACATGAAACAGCACCAAGATATCGCACTGTCAACAGTGTTTCCTTTGGGTGCTACATCTACACAGATGGCGTTTCAGCCACATTCTTCAGTGGAGTGCAGGAGATGAGCTCTTATATGTTTTTTATGCATGTGTCTTTCTTCACAGGCCGGGGAACTGCTTATAATTCACTCGCCCTCGAGACCAGACGCACATTTTTTAAGTTGCTTCAAGTGTAATATCTTACGTCGTATTCACGTAACTACAGCGACTGTGTATTTGGCTCTGTGTGCTACCAAATCGTGGGTGACCTACATTCAATACTGAGCCTGGATTCAATTAACTGATCTTCAATTAACTGCTGAGAAAAAGAAGCAAATACTCACATTGAGAAGCTGGAAACAGAGAGTTTTGGGCATGTGCACCTGCAGCTTTAAAATGAAGTTTGACTGGATGACTGACAAACTGTCTTCTGTGGCTGAACACTGAATATGTTAGCGTTGTTAGTCAGACAAAACAAATGATTTCTGATTGAGATTTTAGCATTTAATGACATCTTATAGACCAAACAAGTTCAATTAATTGAGCAAATTAAAAGTGGATTAGTTCCTTACAGCTCTGAGGAAATCTTTTTTGTTCTGATCACAACTAAAACAAACAATAAGATGGGAAAGATGAAGGAAGTGAGGCACACACTTGAGTTGATGAAGATGCTTCAGCCAAAGAGTTGAACCACCACTCTGCAGTGTATTATTCATACAGCTCGAGTTTTATCTTCCTCTTGGTCCCTGTAGCAGCAGCGCGCCTCCGTCATTGCAGTCCCCTGCGTTTTTTAAAGACAGTGCCACTAAGGACCAGTCTAATCACAGGCTCGCAGCTTCGGAGGACTTATACAGATGCACAAAGAGAATCCTGCAAGAGAACACAACTCACGCTGACGGGGGATTATCAGTGACATGTCTACTTTATGACCAGAAGTCAGTAGACAGCAGTTGGGCTGCCTTTGCGGCTACAACAGATGGCCTTCTTCTGGAAGGTTCTAATTCCTCCTCAGTGTGGTCAGTTGGGAAGAGGTCATGTGCAGGCCAATCAAGTTCCTCGAAATCAAACTCGTCCAATCACGTCTTTCTTGATGTCGCTTTGTGCACAGGGACACGTCCACGCTGGGAAAGCAAAAAGCCTGCCACAAAGATGGAAGAGCCCAACTGTCTAATGTTGTAGTGTCCTATAGCATTAAGAAGAGCCTGTCATTACCTTCCGACGCTAAAATACCGATTTCACAGATAAGATTTCAGTCCTGAGTGACTTAGCGTTGTTGTTACTGGTGCACTTGTTGTTTCCTTTACCAAGTAATTTCATGAACTGTGAACACCATCAGAGGAAGCAGTGAAAGCAGAAGACACTGAGCTCCATAAATGGAAAGCTGAGAGGGCAAAAGCAAATGCTGACGTGCTCTTATACGTGGAGATATGCAACTTTTTTTTTTTGGCGCTATGAGATGAGCTACTGTGATGAATCTCCTGTCAGAAAAGAGATATAAAAATATCTCCCAAAACTTCCTTTTATTGTATTTCTAACATCTAACCACTGACGTCTGGTTCTTTATCTTTGTACAAAAAGGGTTCAAGGCTCCACATGAGATGTACAGAAGTCCTGTCTCATCAGAAAAGCCACGGAGAGGAGAACACTTTATCTCCTCTTTTCATCAGAGTGCACAAAAGCCTGTGAGAGCCCTCCACTGCTAAAGAAAAGTAACATAAGCTTACGAGCACACTTCCCTTCTAAACTTCTGCTTCCCACGGTTTTTATCAGGTAGTCACTGCTGCCTCAGGCTGACCATGACTGTCATTATCCACTTCTGTAAACTGATGCTAGAATCACTTGTGAAATACAGTGATGAACCTTAGAAGCAGTCAGTATTAACAGCCTACAGCGTAGCAGGAAGGTCAAAGGGGATGGTACTCGAAGAATTAAAACAGCAATGTGCCATTTTTGCATCCTAAAGACGTCAGACTTAACAGACAGATAAAAAAGAGGTGTCATATTGTATAATGTAATATATTTTAACATAATGTATGTAAATATGTATTTATATCAACATTTTTAAGGTGTGTTAATCAAGGTGAATTAATGAGGAAATATATATAAAATAAAAAGTGTGACTACATTTCAAATAACAACATTCAGTTATTGCAATGCGGATGCAAACGTGTGTGAATGTCAGTGGAAGTGACGGACCACGTGTGCGTGTGTCACTATCCGCTTGAGCGACCGTGCGCATGCATGTGACGCCACGCGAGCCAGCCGTAATCGCTGACCTCACCGCTAGCCAATGTGCCCTCTCTGAGCCACAGAGAATAGGGCTTAATCCTGCCCACGCACAACCACACACACACACACACATCTCTGGAGTAGGAGCCATACTCAAAAGTTCCCCCCTGACATCAATCCACTAAAACAGTATTAACGTATGTTCAGTGTTTGCAAACACCAACAGGAACACACGGGCTGCTGCCGTGTTGCATTAAACAGGACTATGTGTGTGTCGTGAAGCCTGATGTACTAATGCTTGTGCATGTATCGAGCCATTACTGAAAATGAAGCAATTTATTGTTTTCTTGGACACAAATTGGGGTTATTTTTGGGTTAAAGGCCGTAATTATAATTAGTTATAGAGATAGACCGATATGGTTTTTTCAGGGCCGATACCGATTATTAGTAGTCAAGGAGGCCGATAACTGATATTTGAAGCCGATATTCATTTGCAGTAAAAGTGAAAATATTGGCGTCAAAATTTTGAATATTACAAACTCCAACTTAACTTTGTTTAAATGCCTTTAAGCATATGCATCAGAGCCAAAGTAACCCAGTTTTAAATTGATCTCTTATCGGCCGTCGGATTAAAAAATAATTAAAAAAAATTAAAAAATTAAAAAAAGGCCGATGCCGATATCGGCACCGATAATCGGCCCGGCCGATAATCTATCTATCCCTAATTAGTTATGATAATAATGTACCTCAAGTCATAGCTGAGCTGGGAACATGGTAACAGCACTACAACAGTGTCTGACAGGGAGGGAGGAACAGGCGATCGAACACTGTGACACAAAAGTACGGTCGGGGACCTGACTTGGTACTGTTGGGGATACCAACCAAATCAAGTACGTACTACCAGGACCGATTCAAGTTGTAATAGAATACCCTCAGACCTTGGATCAGAGAAAGTGGTAAGACCACCAGTGGCAGGTAACAAACACATGAGATGTTTTCTATAGTCCAGGATGAATTGATGAAGCATCACTGTAGCCCCTTGGTTACTGCCAGTTCAAGGCGGGATTATCACGGCTCTGTTCCGTCTTCTGTGTAAAATGCACGGAGGCAGAATGGTGGGGCGAAGTCGTTCCGCCTCTGAGCGGGCATCAGAGGCGAAATGGCGTCAGTGATAACAGCGGAGCCGGCAGGGCAGAACAGTGCTGTGTGTGTGTGCATTTGAAGAATGCGATGTTTGTTGTTTACACCCCGTGCAAACTTTGCTTCCGCAACGCCGCAGCGCTATGTAAAAACCGCAGTGTAAAAAGGGTGAGACAAACGAGTTGCCACATTTCTATACGTAGGAGCCTCATGTATAGAAAGAAAGAGAGAGGTGGTCCAATGAACAGTTGGTCCATTTCATTTCACTGTGCTGGTGCAAGCAATGGTTCAAACTGACAAACTGACACATTAACAAACTATTTATTTATTTATTTATTCCTAACTAACAAAGCAGGCGCAAACAGGTGGCCTGCAGTGTTAAAAAAAAATTCAGCGCTCGATCCGGTGTAACTGAAGGCTAGGATAACTAATAGGATGTCATCACAGGACTACGCTACTGAGTCAGGCCAATGGCAAGCCAGAATAAGTCTTAAGTGTGGTTACACTTTTGAAACCTTAATGCAGCCCACGCTCACTGCAATATAATGTGAAATCAACGGTCAACCACGTTCCTTGATCTTCCTTGATAAAAGAGTCTTTTGCAATGTTTATGTGAGAATGACGAAGAAAATGTAGATGCAGCCCTGCATACATGTAACTGAGATACATACTGTAGGGACAGACCGATTATCTGCCTTTTTTTTTAATCCGACGGCCGATAAGAGATCAATTTAAAACTGGGTTACTTTGGCTCTGATGCATATGCTTAAAGGCATTTAAACAAAGTGTTGGAGTTTGTATTATTCAAAATTTTGACGCCAATATTTTCACTTTTACTGCAAATGAATATCGGCTTCAAATATCGGTTATCGGCCTCCTAGACTAATAATCAGTATCGGTATCGGCCCTGAAAAAACCATATCGGTCTATCTCTAACATACTGTGGTCTACGGAAAACAATGTAAGCGCAGAAGTACAAACATTATGGTGGCACAAAGTTGTTGGCTTTAAAACTGTGATGGATGTTTACAACTGAAGGTTTGTTCGTCTCTGTCTTCCATTTAAAAACATTTGGCTAGCCCGGGGGTTCATTCAAAACCTCTAATCGTCTGACTTCTTCTTAGCACGGTTGCAACATTGCCTGATCTCAGCGGTTAACAAGGTTGTTATGACCTAAAGACACAATTGACTAAATTACATAATAACTCAAGAATTATTCCTTCTGATCAGCATTTCTCCTCCCCTTTCTTTCATCTCTACAGACATGGTGAGTGAGTGGGTTTGAGACAGGGAGAACATGCTTCTTGTGTTTGTGAACAACACACACTGGCAGCACCAGCATATTTCATCTGTGATTAAGGACATTGCGCACTGGAGGAGAGATTAATGTGTGTGTATCTCACAATGTGAAACTGTACACAGACAGGCCTTGTTCACATTGAGTGTGAGAACCGTTAAGTAGGTGAGAAAAAAATGTGAGCAACTGTGTTCGTGCTTCAAGTGAGAAAAGAGCAGTAGTCTGTGTGTGATAATTGTGACCACGATTTAGACACACACACACACAAATACACACAAACGCGGCTTCTCTGCCAGACAGCCTATGGGATGAAGAGTTTCACCCCTGCTGTTGCCGGGTTACTAGCTCCAGACCACAGCCAAGACAGACACATACACACTAGATCAAATCGCCTGGTGAGAGGGCTTTTTAAGATCCTTCCTCAAATCAATCTTTTGTTTACAGAGAACAGAGCGAGAGGAAGAGAGAAACTACTTAAAATGGAGGGGAAATCACTTGGGTGGGGGTGTTTGAGGGAGACAGAGAGGCAGCGAGCGAGACAGAGCAATTCAGCCTGCGTCCCCCCGGGGAGAAGAGACGCCCAATCAGTCCAGAACCGGCCCTGATCTGCAGCTCATATCATCACTCAACCTTTGGTGGCCCTGCTCAGACGCTTACTCAGACAAACACGCAGCACACACACACACACACACACACAGAGTCTGCAGCATGTTCACACACCGAGACGAGGAGAGACACAGCGACGGATTCGTGGAAAGCATGAGCAAACACAAAAACATGTGACAGCCAAAATAATCAACAGAAGAAAGATGCTTGGATTCAGATACATGGCAGACGGAGTGATGTGACACATTAAGACAGAGTAACAGGCAGACAGCGACAACAAATCTGCTGCAAATACTGAGGCACAGGTGGTGGTATTTCAACATGTGTTAAACTGCTGCATTGAACACACACACACAGGCTGGTAGACTCTGCTAACATCCTAATTCTATCATTTAGTTTCATTAAAAACACTGGAGGAAAACTGCGCATCTCATCTACGGTAAGCACAGTGGGTCAAAGTTGAACGAGGAGTTAAGTCTGTGACGTCAGCTAACTTGGGCCTCGTTTCATGCTGCTTTTGCCTCTTTCTCTGTTTGACGTTTTTGTAGTTGTTCCTCCTAGAGTTCAGTGATTAACTTTGTGAATTAGTGTTGTCGTAACCAAAACCAGCTGTGGCCGATACTTCTAAAACAACGACCCAGAACTTTCCTTTATCTCATCCTGCGAGCTGCAGTCAGAGTTGAGGATATTTTCGGCGAAAGGGTCAAGCTGGCACACATACAAGACCAACAGTAACCATAACAAACCAAAAATGGCTGCAGACACAACTGCCAAAGATCACTGAGCCTCGCTGTACAACAACAGCAGACCTCCAGCTCTCAGGAATCTGCGCTAGAGGACAAAGCACCTGCTTTTTGAACGCCGCTCTTGAGGCAATGAAGAAAGAAACCTGTTGCTGAGCTGACCTCTCTATGCAGCAGTTAGCATAATGCTAAGCTACATAATGGTATTGGCAGCACTTACCTCTGGCTGAGAGCTTTTTTGTGTTAATAATTTTTGCAGCATACTCCTGGCCGGTGGACTTCTTGACGCAGCGGCGAACGACTGAGAAGGCACCCCTGGAGCAGAAGAAATCAATAACCCAGATTAAACATCAGTGAAATCAAAGACATAACAAAACTCTGCATTAAGTGTGTCCATGTGTGCGTGTGTGTGTGTGTCACAGGGGAAAGTGCGCTGTACACTGGACCTGTCACACATAAAGGGCACGCATTAATCACCTACAACTAAAGAAAGGGGAAAGGAAGTCACATGCATAATTAATACAGTCTGATATTCTGAGTATGAGATGTGAGAGGAGGTCTTGGCTGCTGGAGAGGGCTTGTCATTAGCTTGCAGGAAGAAACGTGAGCAGGATTACAGAAGAGGAAAAGTATCATTTAAATCTTCACAATTGTTTTGTTTTTTATTTGTTTATTTTTTTGTTTTTAGTTTTGATTGTAATATTTATTTATTCATATATTTAATTATTATTTTGTCCCCTAAAAAACATTTTTATTATTTAAAATATTTTATTTATATTTTATTTATTTAATTTTTTTTTAAATTTAATTATATTCTTATTTTATTTTAATATTTATATATTATATATATATTCTTCATTTAATTATGTTTATTTTTATTTTCTCATTTTTATTTCATATTACAATGTAACTTTTAATAATGTTTTTATACGTTGTTCCCTTCTCTTTTTCCTTTCTTTTTTTCTTTTGATCAGCAACACTCAATGTTATCTCCTTCCAATTATTATCACTCTCAGGAATATAATGTATATATACTTATTTATCGATCCTATTTATATATTCCACTCTGTGTTTGTGGACACTATTAATCCCGTTAATGGGTGTCTGAACATCTGACTTTATTGTACAATTGAGCTTGTTAAAAGGAAATAGTTGAATAAATGCGTCTTCTCAGTCTGTTTCTGCACAGACTGCTCCTTTAAACTCATGCTGTCGGCTGTATTGGTAGGCGGAGCAGCTCTATTAGCCACACGCAGAGATTAGATGTTACAAAGTGGCTTTGTAGCCAGGATATACACTGTAACCTATGCGTCCTCTCATGTTTTAATCCTGAATGCAGTAGATTAACGCGTATCCTGAAATGTGCACCCGACAACGTGTTGTTTTGCAGCAAAACCTCATCTTCTTGTTTTTCTCGTGGCTTGACATACAGTAGCCCTGCAGTGTGCTCAGAAATGCACAAAAACAGCGCTGAATGATTGAACATGAGCGCGAGGATGCCACCAGGCAACGGCGCGTGCTACCTGCAGATGAATTCACAAACAAGTTGGTTCTAAAGGCGGATGTTTAACACCTTTTCTGTTACACAGAGCGCCCGTAATGAAGCGATAAACCTTTAAATACGCATTCAGGGATTAAACACAAGCCGGCGTGCTGTTAACACGAACCTGCCTACAGCTTATTGTTGCTCAGGTGTTTCTAAATTCCCTGTATTTTTTGACAGCCCGTCTCGTGCCTTGTCAATACTGAAGTAAACGCGCACAATGGCAGCAGCAGCAAAGGAGAAAAACGTGCAAACCAACACACACATATACACACACTGAATGCAACAAGAGCAGCAGCAGCGGGGGTGACGGTCGCTTACTTTCCGAGTTCCTCGTACAGCTGATATTCGTCTGTGAATCTGGTCGAGGTTACCACTGTAGCCATGTTGACTGAAGTGACGAGGGGATAGAGGGGGGGAATCGGCTCGCGCTTCAGTCAGTGGCCGCCTCGCGCAGGTTTCGGGAGGAGAGCTCGTGAAGGCAGTGAGAGGGGAAAGAGACGCTCAAGCTCACAGAGAGGAGCAAGGAGTGGGAGGGGAGAGAGCGGAGAGGAGAGGAGAGGGAGGGGGAGGAGAGCCTAGCTGTAGTAACAAAGATCCTCTGTTAAGAAGATGAATCACTCGGGTTATTTTTTTTATAATCAAACGTAATAAAAATTAAAAACTGGGTTTGCTAAAGAGGGCGTTTACAGTCTAACACCGAATTTGCCCCCGGGGATTATTAAAGTATTTTTGATTCTGATAACACTATTCCTGACAGGATACTGATATTTTGGGGTTATGTAATTTCTACAGAAGCCCATTCCTGCCATTAAAAGAAAATAATGAAATGAAAACTTTGCCTTGGTAATAAAAATGTCACATTAGTTAGTCATAATTATAAGATAAAAGTCAATGTTTAAATCATATCATTTGTTATCACATAATTATGACTTTTTAAAAATCGTAATTATGACTTTTATAATTGTATAAATTCTCTTTTCTATCTCATAATAATACAATTTTCATTATCACTTTACAGGATATGTCATGTTATGTCATTATCAATAGATTCCACAGTTCAGAGTTAATTGGTGAATGTAAATGATTAAGTCTTTCATGTAATATTTCAAGCTTAAATCACTTGCTACAGTTGTCAAGACAGCATCTAGGCCTGTAGCTATGGGCATTCCCGATGTCCATTAAACATACTTTTTTATCGTGAAAATCTTCATTATCTCATCGTCTAGAACTAACAGAGCTAGATAACGATGGGCCGAGATGAACAGGATTTTAAAAAGTAGTTGCAATCATGGCCATTCTCTGCTTCTGTTGTGATGACATTTGGTATTTCACCCTTTTTGTCCAGTAGCTCAGTCTTTGGGGACTTGGCTTGGGAACTAATTAGAATATGCTGCTCGAATCAAGTATCTGTGGACTATACATACAATACATTTCCAAAACAACACGTAGATAATAAATGGGTCAGATAAAACATTTGGAAAGCAGATAAAGCAAAAACTTAAATATGATGATATGAATACTTAAATATATTGTAAAATGCACACCGGTTTTGGTAGTTTTCCAACCACCTTTGCAGTTTTCTTTTTTGTATTCTTTTAGGCTCAGTGCCTGTAATGTCTCCTACCTGAGTGTCACTATGCAGATGACTTCCATGCACAGTGAAATCCCAACCATACCCCCATACCCTGAAAGCTGATACTCTTTTTAAGGTTTTGGTGTGTTTTGACTCGATTTTTTCCTCAAACCAGACGGCAGAGTGAGACCTCTTTTTGTTTTCTCCTCTCTGGCAGTAGTGGTGGAGGTGGGATGAAAGCCACGCGAGATCTTTCCTCATGTACCCAAAGCTACAGATCCAGGTTCAGCTTGACAATCGCCTCCCTCTATCCTTAATAAAAACGCGGAAAGGAAAAACTGAACCCGGATCAGCTGAAAGGAGCAGCGTCCTTCGAAGGAACAAGTCGTGTTGGGAGATGTAATGCCGCAATATTTTAATATTGGCACAGAGCAATGAGCTGCGTGCCCACTATATTATGGTGTTTATTTCCTCAACTGAGCCTCCTGAGAATACAAGAAAACACTCAACACGCAAAATTTGGCATCGTGAGTCTCTGTTTGGATTTAGTTTATACTGTTCTGTCCGTATTACAGACCATTTTATAAATGTCAACAAAAATATACCTCTTATGTAACAGACACCTGCAGCTAGTAGAAATCATTTTACAAACTCCTGCTAGCAGTTCTTTACATTTATTTTCACCTTTTGTTGTTCAGTCATCTTTTCAGTATTGGCATAAACTTTGCTTATAGTGCAGAATTATTATTTGAAATTGACATATTGTCTTGAGACATTTAGGATCTTCATATTGAAATGCAGCATTTGTCTGAGGCTGTTAAGAGACTTTAGTCACAAGATTCTATATACTGGGAAATAACTTCGATATCACTGGGACTGATTTGAAGGCAAATCTAGAGCTAGAAACACATTTATGACCAGGTATGATCTTTTTTTCTTTACTTTTATCCTATAATATCAAGTCACTGTGATATCACACTGTGTTAGTGTTCCCTTAAGGCTCCCTGTAACATTGCAGCTGCATATGGGCTTCACCTTCACAGCTAAATGCTCATGCCCTCCTCTGTGTTTCACTATTGTGAGCATGCGTTCATAGTGCTGACAAGGCTTTTTCATAATTACAAAAATCAGCATCTTTATCACAACATGGCCACAGTTTTTTACCTCACACATCTTAACTGTCACCCTTATTTACTCTTGAAATTAGTCAAAATGCAATTCAGGACTTTAAATTACACCTTAAGTAAATAAAAAAGAGACAGAAAAAAATATTCAGTTTTAGGGATGCAAACTGTGAGCGGGAGCATCGGTGTAAGAGAGACGGGGAATTATATGTGTTATGTAATGGGGCTGCTGCACTGTAAAGGTTCATCTGAGCTTTCATGAATATCTCATGAAGGGTATTAATATATCCTCTAGGCACTATGTTTAAGTATGTGCGTGCGCGTGTGTGTTTGCGGGTAATTACAGCTGCACACACTCCAGTAAGGTAATGTTAATGTCAGGAATGTAGGCTATTGTGGATACTGTTTTATCGCCCCGATATGATGGAAAAAAGTCGAAAGTCATGGTTCAAAGACAGAAGAGGCAATATTTCACCAACCGATCCATCTCAGTCATATCATCCATCCATCCCTCCATTATCTTTACTGCTAACTTATTCAGGGTCATGGGGGGGGGTCACCCTATCTGAATTAATTAAGATATCGATGTGATATTTTCTTATTTGCAGAGTTTCAAAAAGGAAACATTTTTGGTGGTTTTTCTCAGCCCTGAGTATCGTCTGCCGGTATTATTATCAGGCTGCACAAAGCTCCCAAAACCGCTAATAACTGAAGGCGTCCTGCACTGGTTCTTCAGTAGCCTGCGAGGCAAAACCCAGGGCAAGAGCCAACGACCACGATTCAAGCATCTAAGTAAGAACAACTTAGCAATTTAGGAGGGAAAACTATGATTATTTCTTTACTTTTCATGTGTATTTGCAAATGTATGTAGATCCATTTTTCAACACTAAAAGCTCCCTCAACTGTCCACCAGTCGCCCTGTCAAGTTTTCCCTTCACCGATCACCTGGTGATCAGTCGCCTTCCTCCACAGCTGTTCTCAGTTCAGTCATTAGCTCCACACTATAAATAGAAAGCTCTTGTTTGCTATATCATTAATTTGTGATGCAGCCATTGTGTTCCTGCCATTTCTGCCTGCCTGCCTGTTGGAGTAAGTAACCGTGCCATCCTTTCACAATAAATTGCCTTTAAAACCTTCTTTCTCTGTAGATGTGTGGTTATGTTTCCTGTTGCCAGCATTGATGACAGATTGCATGGACAAAAGCACTGAAAAGTCAACATGCCTTTTCTCAATAAAACAATCGCTTGAAAAATGTTACTAAATAAAACAGTACACCGCATTTAACATGTTATGCGTATCTGCTCTTTCTCTCCTTCCCTCAGCCTTGCCTCTGAACTGTGAGTGTGTATGTGGAACAGTGTTTAGAGAGCTCTGCCGGCGATTAATGAGTGTTTGCAGTGAGCGCAGGAGCACTGCGGCCACTTTCTGCCATAATTACAGGGAGCCGCTCTGATATGAAAGCATAATTAGTGAGAGTTCAGAGGTACCGTCGCATTAATTGCTGAATCGCTGTGTTTCTCTGTGATGTGCCTGTCAGCCGAGTCCCAGACAGGCTGTGCAGAGGCAGGTTGAAGGGTGGGTGGTAACGGTGGAAACATTGGTATAGAGCAGCTCTTCTCACATTTACAGGCTTGTGACCTCTTTGAATAAAGTAGGGTCTACATGTAAACCCTTGCTTTCCCCTCTAACCTGATTTTCTACTTTGATTGGGCTTATAGTTATACGCCTAAAATAGAAATCTACGGTTGCAGACAAGGGCAAATGCACTGCAAAGACCCAAATGATTTCCATTAGGAGCAACAAGCTGCAAGTTGAGAATTTTTTTATTTGCATCATGTTTAAACACTGTTGTATTTGTTTTGGACTTCTGTATGCTTTTAATATTCCTATCATGTTTGAAGGGACAAAAGTCCTCTAGTGACTGTTTAATTCTGGCGCGAGAAAAAGAGGAAGTCAGGTGACATTATTAAAGACAAGTCCATGTAAGGAGGAGGTGAAACTCCGGGTAGAGATGGCAGCTATCGTTCACTGCAGTGACCCTGCTGCAGTGAGTTAATTGGGTGTTACGATTATGAGGGGTATCCTTGGAAAATGTTCTCCCCTGTAAGCGGTCCCTGGCCCCAGAAGGTTTGAGAAGCCCTGCTATAGAAGACAACAGCGAGAAGAGTAAAGCTAGACAGTGAAAAATACTGACACAAAAGCTGGTTGGTAACTCTAATCCATACGCAGTATCAGCAGGCTGTATTTTGGTGGGTTAATTGCCTCTCATTAGTAATATCACTGAGCTGTCTTCCTGTTTGGATAGCTCCTGTCTCTTCACATGACACTGCATTATTTAGCAGTAGAAAAATAAACCTTGCAGCAGTGGATGTATCCAGAGCCCAGAAAGACCATGTTCTTAAATTGAGTGTACAATTTATGCTGCTTATGTTCAATACATTTCAGAGGAACATACAGTATGTTGTGCACTTCTTACTGCTCTTTAGTGACTTAAGTTACTTTGATTCGACATACAAACCATATGATGAACTTATTTAATATGATGCAAAATAAAGGCTGTGCATCCAAAGTTCACATGTTGCTTTGGATCTTATTCACAATCAATCCTTTCTGTTGCTCTGATGCTCTTAAAGCCCCTCGCAGTGGTGACATTGTACAGCATAGTTGTGGAGCTAAGGCCGAAGAGAAGTGACTCATTATGCAAGAATGTTTTGAACTTGGCTTGTGGCTGTGCTGCATATCTTTGGAGAGTCTCTCCTCCCCTCAGACTGACCAGTGACATCACAACACTTTAATGGTTTTGAAGTGTATGTGTGTGTATGTGCGTGTGCGTGTGTGTCTTAAGGTGTGACCACTGTTGTTCCATAGCAAAACACCCAGGTCAGACCTTCCTATCTGCTGCCGAGCTGCTCTGAGATAGCTGCCTGGATGTAATTCAGTAAATCTTTTCTTTCCAAGTTTGAACCTTAATCGTTTTTTCTGGGAACAGTCTGTCATGCACAGTCCATTAAAGTGGACATATCACCAGTCTTTAAAAGTACATCAGGGCTATTTCACTGTGTAATGGGCTGCAATTTACGATGCAAGAGACTCTACTGAATGTGTCCCGATCGAGTCGTTGATACCTCTCTGTCTCTCTGAGTGCAGAGGCGGGGCTGCATTTACTCTCCTTGTGTTGCAAATACCCTCATCAGGAGCACAACAACAAAATAAAAGTTGTATTTAAAACACTGCAACTAGCCTATTGTGTATAACTTCACGACTTTACCTTCAACTGATTATCCAACAGTGGGTATGACAGCTCTCTCCCACGTACTGGATCGCAGTGTGTTCCAGTGTGCATGTTTGTGTGTGTGTGTTTCTTTGTGACACCTCCTCCGTGATTTATATCATCTGACGGTGCCTTATTTCTGCAGGCCATCACAGTATACTGGGAATCAGATGAGTGGGCATCTAACGATTGTCTTTAGCAGTTTCTCACATGTACAGGACTCTGAGGGACTCTGAGCAACATTCCTGTTCTTAACCCACTCTAGTCTCCTCAAATCTCATCACCGTAGTCTATGTTCTCATGGTGTGTGAGGTTTTCTCGTTGTGTGTTTGTCGCATGGACACAAAGAGGAAGTGAACAAAATGCCTTTAGCTTTATGCTTCTTGGGGGGATGTCATATAAGTCATGAACCGGCACATGGAGAGTCTTTGAGAATAGAAAGCCTGCAGTTGTTTTTGGTGAAACATGTCTTGGATTGCTTTCGAAATACTGTGTGTAAAGAGGAAAATCTCTGACCGGCATCCCTTTACATTTTTTCTATCTCCATAGCGCTGTCTTGTAATCATCCATCCATCCATCCATTATCTATACCGCTTATCCTGTTCAGGGTCGCGGGGGGCTGGAGCCTATCCCAGCTGTCATTGGGGTGAAGCGCAGGGTACACCCTGGACTGGTCGCCAGTCAATCACAGGGCTGACACATAGAGACAGACAACCTTTCGCACTCACACCCACACCTATGGGCAATTTAGAGTCACCAATTAACCTTACAAGCATGTCTTTGGACTGTGGGAGGAAACCAAAGACCCCGGAGGGAACCCACTGATGCATGAGGGGAACATGCAAACTCTGCACAGAACTAACCAGTGCACCACCGTGCAGCCCTCTTGTATAATCAGATTAATAAAAATGTACTCTGTGGGTTTAGATAAGAAAGGAGCCAGGGTTTAAACTTCTATCTCAAAGTGCAACACTATAAATGTCTTCCAATATGTCTACTGCCCCTTTTCTGGGTTACCTTTTTTTTAACCCTTTCCAACCTTTTTTCCCCAACCCAACTCTGAATCAAAGAGCTAATGCTAACATGGTGATGCGAAGAATGTTAACACGATTTAACCATCTTCATTTTTGCTCACATTTGTAAGTTAGCGCTAACCACAAAATAGAGCCGAGGTTAATGTGTTTGTTTAGCAAGTATTTGGACAGATTGTATTTTCCCCAATGACAAGTCAAGGCTTCACCAAAGTCATTAGCAATCATCCTCTGGGGACCGTTAGTGGCTGTACAGTGTTTCCCTGCCTTCCATCCAGAGAAAAGAGAAGAGAGAAAATGTATTCCCAACCATAGTGGCTGACTGAACAGCCCATTGGCTGACAGAACAAGATTGCCATTCATAGAGCTGTGATGCTAGCACGGCTAAAAACTGTATAGTAGTAGTGTTTTTCTTTCTTGTGTCATGCTCAAACGGTACCACGCTATTGATGGTAAAATTGGTCTATCAGTCAGTGGGTTGGTGCACCCATTGGACGGATTGCTTTGCTTTGTAACTTTGTCCTTGACCCAGACACTGATGTCCAAACTGCTCCTTGGTTCCTGGTAATGCACAACTGAACATACTTTTTCTATTTTTTGTTGATATTGTAAGTGGTGGTTCATTTAACACAGAAGCAACAATGACTTGACTGATGCAATTCTTAAATAAATTACCAAATTGACCTTTCTGGTATATCTTAAAGGGGGACATATTTTAGCTATGCAATCAATTTTCTATTATTCAAATGTGTTTTTGAATCACGTTTTTTTAATCATTTTTCTGAGCCTCTCCTCCCTCCTGAAATGAACAAGCCGTGTTGCCATTCAAAGGTCAGACCTTAGCCACGATTGGCTGACAGCATTTTGAGTGACCCCGTAGCCACACTGCACTGTCACTCCAAATTTGTAGAAAACATGGCTGCTCTAGGATCGGTTCTGCAGCCTTATGTATGTACGAGCCAGAATCACCAGGAGGTATCGGAATGGTAAGTTGAAATCTTGACGACCTGACTACAATCGAGCGCAAGAAGGCCTGAGGTGAATGATGGTGAGCAATGATTGGTCGATTTCAGCAAAAGCAAAGTTCTACATAGAAACCTGCAGATGTTCTGAACGGCCCATTTCAGAGGCGACCTTTTTAAACATGTCATTCTGGAAAAACACAGAATTAAGCAGTTTTCACTTTTTACATCCATTCAAAAGATATGACCCCTTTAAGGATACGCTTCCACAGATTTTTTTGGGAAAAAAATCCCATAAAAATCCCAAAACTAACAATGGAATAATGCAATTTTCCAGTTTTGTCAATGTATCCAAACTCTTATATAGCTTATCGTATCAGTGTTGTCCTAAAATAATGAAAAAACGTTAAATTTGCCACAAAGTCAGCGTGTTTCAAGTATGCAATGAAGCTTTTACACTAAAAAGATGGTTTAATCTGATCTACAGTACAAGCCTTTCAGACATGACAGCCCCCTGCAACCCCTGGGGAACTCTCTGCTCCCGCCTCCGCTCTTTTTATTTAACTGTATGCTACAAAGCTCAGAGCAAAACACGGCTAATACTTCTGACTCGATCATCCAAATGAGGACAAAATAAGAAAAAAGACAAGGGGAGGGTATGCAGAGGGAACGAACAAAGAGCTCAGGGATAAAATGAGGGGAGGGAGGTGGAGGAGGAGGAGGAGAGTTGACCAGAGGGGGATGAAATGGAGAAGCTGAATATTCATTAGAAGGCCACTGGGGGGAAATCCTGTTGCTACTGTGTGTGGGATGCTGCTGACACCCAGAAACACTTACACACAAACGCTGCGAATGAGACACACAAAACAACCTTGTCTAATGTCGTACATGTTGTATGAGTCCAACAGTGCCACCTTTGATCCTATTTGCACATCTGACCTTCATGCAGGAGTTACGGAGTTCCTGTCAAAGAGCTGATATTAATGAGTTAGTTTTTAAACTGCTTTAACAATTTAACCTTAAAAAGAACCCATTATAAACCTGATTCAGAACACCTACGAAAAAGATAAATCCATCATGTGGTGTCAGGGTTAAACTCTCTTATATGTGTCAGTAATTTCTTTATAACTCATTTATTATCTGAAGTTGTATTCTTCATATTTTTTGACTTGTATTCAAATTTTGCACGGTCAGGTGACCTGAATTCATGTCTTGGATATCGTAAGGAAATGCCTACAAAATGTAGAACCTGTAAAACAAAACCACCATTTCCCATGTCTTTCTGCAGAGATTTTGTGATGTGAAGATTTTTTTGCATTCATGATTTTATTCAGATATTTTGAATCAATTTTCCAGCATTTTATAACACAATAGATGAGAATGAAGGATGATGCTATCTGCTACTGAGCTTTAGTTTAGCTATGGCTGCAGGGATTAGACATCATGGTGTGGTCAGAGGTCTTTCAAAGGCAGAGGCGACAGAATGAGCAGGAGTGAATCTATATAACCTCTACAAGAGAACAAGGTGACATTTGACAGAAAGCATCCCCTGTGGGTGTCTTCGTGTCGCCCTTAAAGGGTCCTCTTGTATGATTAGGCGATGAGACATCGAGAGGTCATCTTCCAGGTCCTTTCTTCCTCTTCGCATCTCTTCAGGCTTTACTTCCACATGCACACACTCTATCTGTATTAATCAAGCTATTCACGAATACAGGCGTACATGCACGATGACACACACATTGCGCCCTATGCAGTCGAGCGACGGCCCAAAGTCACCCTGCTGCAGTTTGGCCACAGGACGGTGAGTGAGTCAGCTTGCTCAGTCAGCCGTATAGTCCTGTCTGCTTTGTCTTCCAGGCTGCCTGTTTATCTGCGATCTTCAGTATTTGATTCTGGGTCTATCTTGTCAATCTGAGCTGCCTGCTTTTCTGCCCGTCTGTATTTTTGTTTGTCTTTTTTCCCTTTCACTTTTTCATGGTCAAGGTGTCAGTATGCTTCAAATGAAGGGTTGTCTGATTAGCAAACAGCCACATCCCGATTTATCATTTACCTATTTGACTCTGGATGTTTTCAGTCTACACTCTCTAGTTCCTTTGAAGCATACTAGAACCTTTATTCCAAGAAATATTGATTCATTTAGAAGAGGGTTGTTCTTTGCAGGCGTGACCCGACCTTCTTGAAGAGAGCTTTTAATTTGCACAGTTTGCAGTGCCTTATCTTCATTATCTTTTCTTTCCTGCCATCCTCCTCTCCGTTATCTCCGTCCTGTCCCTCCAGGCCCAGCCAGGGGCTCCACACCCCTCCATGGAGCTCAGGGTCAGCCATAGGATCATCTGGAGGATTCCTGGCCATCACAGCTGTCTGGTTGTACTCTGCCAGCCTGATCAGGAGATGTTTCACCACCTCTGGGTGAGCTGCTGCCAGGTCCGACCTCTCGTAGGGGTCAGAGGTGATATTAAAGAGCCACACCGTCTTCCCTGGCTCATTGCGCCGTTTTTCAAGTTTCTGCCAACGTTCTGGACCAACAGGGAGAGCCTGCGGTGGTATCCAGTCCCCGTCACCCACATTTCCTGTCAATAGCTTCCAGTCCCCAGCCCGTATCGCTGCCCTTACGGCAGTGTCCCAGATCCCGAAGCCATTGAGCAATGCCTTGTCATATGGCTCCCCAGGCTTCCTGGAGACTGGGTCAATGTTGAAAAGTATCTCAGTGCGGGGAGAGACGAGGCCTTCGCTGATGGTGTTCCACACATTGTGACCGTCTAAGCCATGGTGGGACTTCAGGGCCCCGGCTAGTCCAAGTAATGTTGGAAGCCAGTCAGAAACGTGGATCAGTCCTCTGCTCACTACACCCTTCCTCTTCAGGAGGGGGCTGTGGACAAAGCCCACGGCTCGGATGCCCCCTTCCCAGTATGTTCCTTTGCCACCTCTCAGAGGCCAGTTGCTGCCCCCAGAGAGCGGCTGCCCACCGTTATCAGATGAGTAGATCAGTACTGTGTTTTGATAGAGCCCGCTGGTCTTCAGTTCCTGGACTACTTGTCCTACCCCGTAATCCAGGCAGCTCAGCATGGCTGCGTAATGACGCCTGACACGATTCCCTTGGGAATCATAGTGGTGGAGAAAATGATCCGGTACCTGCAAGGGTGTATGAGCAGCTTGAAGGGACAGGTAGAGGAAGAGGGGTTTATGGGGGTTGTGGCTCCTCAGGATCTGCTTTACCCTGGATGGACAGAGGAACCATGGGAAGGTTTTTAAAGGTTTGTCTTTCTGTTTGAATGAATCTGTTGAATTTATACCTTCATGCTCACCTCTCTATGTAGAGCAGAGTGGAGTAGTTCCCAGTCATCTCCCAGGCAGGCCGGTCTCCATCATGCAAGTCAAATCCACAAGCTTCAGTCCCGTCACAACTCCGATAGGAGAAGTGGTCTCCACTGCCAGTGAGGGTTCCCAGGAAACTCTGAAAGCCGCGTCCTGTAGGCAGACAGCTCCGCCTGCAGAAGCCGAGGTGCCATTTCCCCACCATGTGTGTGGCGTATCCAGCTTCAGCCAGTTGCTCTGGTAGAGTGGGAACATCCGGGGGCAGGCAGAGGGGTTGGCGGGATCGGATGATTGAATGCTGGAGTCCAGTGTGAATTTGGTAGCTGGCAAGAGTGTGAGAAAATGTGAAGACAGCAGAGTCTTGATAAGATGTATAATAACACAATAATGTTAAAATTTTACAGATGGTTTAAGAAATTTGCACCCCTGGCTACTCTCATACTTTTATGCACCATCAAGCCAAAATATTTCGAGCTGTGAATTTACTTATTCGTTGCATCCAATTTTCAGTACCTGCAAAACATCTGCCAGAAAACTCTCTGCAATGAATATACAGTTTGTCCTATAAAGGTCATGTTGGATTTTATTCCAGTATAATTGGATTTAAAAGGAAAATGATCTCTTTGCTTCTTTTTAGCCATCCATATCTGCTACATTTGGTCTGGATTAAATAAGGAAAATGATTTACTTGATCCTGGCAAGATTTTATTTTATGGCTTAAGTTCTACTGGAAGACGCCCCATCATTGAGTACACTGTTAAATATGTTAGAACCAGACAAAAGGCCTATAAAGCATATGCATAATTATATCATCTGAGAACAGATGCAGAAACTGAATCACTTTCCCATCGTAATAATGATATAATGACGAGGACATTACTCACCGCCCTGTCATGAGTTGACTGCGAGAGGGGGAGCAGATCGGCTGGACATAATAATTTTCAAGTTTGACCCCCTCTGCCGCCAGCCGGTCCAACACTGGCGTGTGGATGTCTGAGCCATGGTAGCCGATGTCTCCATAACCCTGGTCATCCACCATGACGAAAATAAGGTGTGGTGGCCTGGACCTTTCCTCCCTCCACTTCTCCCCTGTCCCAACGCTGTCATTCATAGACTTGTGTTCACCCAGGCAGCCAAGGCCACTGAGCAAGGTCACCTCAATCACCAGAGAAAACACAGTGCAGATTCCTCCCCTCATCTCCGACAAGGCTCGGTGGCTACCTTCTTAACTTTGATTTTGTCTGTATTTTCAGTTCTGCTAAGTCTGCAGTCGATAAATCTCAAACCAGATCAATGCTGAAATATGGGCAGATCTGTGTGTCCCAGAGCTCGTCCAAAAGTCTCATCCGTCCATTAAGAATGACTTGTCGTCTTTTCCTGGTGAAATGGGGCTGAGCTGGTGCCAGCTGCTGAGGTGGGTGGAGAAAAACTGCTGTCCATAAGAAGGGCAAAGGGTGAGTAGAGGTGTGTGTGAGCCTGTGTGAAGTGAGAGACTAAGAGTTTCTTCCCTCTTTGCAGTACCTTGCTACATTCCTCTGTATTTGCAGGCGCCTCCTACGATGGCTGAGAAAACCTGGGCAAATAAAATACACATACGCACGTTCATAAATACACACGCACATACACCAGATAGGTACTATGCAGACAGTATAGAGAGACATTGTGTTCTTGACTCAAAACCTAAACTTTTCCTGTGGTATGAACACCAAGTATGAGAAACACTAATAGCAGCTCAAAATGTTCAATTCTTTGTCTTAAAGGTACAAAACACAAAACTCAATCTGCAGTCATTGATTACATCACAAGATGATTCAAAGGAGAAACAAAGTGAAAGATGCATAAAAGAATAAATGAGGAAAACATAAAAAGAGACCAAACGACTATTCGCTTTCTTCCTGAAATCCGTGTAAATGCTGCAGCCAGGAGACCTGTTAGCTTAGCTTAGCATGTTGTCTGGAAACAGCGACATACCTGGCTCCGTTTAAAAGAACTTCTGCCAAAAAAATCTGAAATACGACGAGAATATACCGGTGGATCGTCTAAAAAAACTTCCGGACTTCAGTCTACAATTCAAACCTGAGGATTTTAAACGAGACATGACTCAGTTATAAATGCGAATTTCTGGAAGGGAAAACAGAAGTGCAGGCAGCGTTTCAAGGCACCTCACGTTTTTTTTTAACTAAACACTGCAGACATCGGAGGCGGGCATCCTAGATTGAGGAAGTGTAGTTTAGCGAGCTCCCTGGCCTCCGCCAGATGACGTGTTTTACGTCGTCTGGCGGAGTTTTTCCAGGGCCCGTTGGAGAAGCGGATAGTGTCCTCCAAAGGCCCAGAGCGAATAGCATTTTTTTCCTACCATAATGACATTAGCTCAATAGAATGAAAGGACTGAGGTTGAAAAATAAAATATTTCAGTAAAGTTCAGCCTGGCTCGTTACTACTTTGATTGAGATTAATATTTATTTTCATTTCATGGGGTTGCTGAGGAAATCTTTCAAAACAAATAGACAAATAAAATGGCTAGAAAACCCTATTGTATTGTTTTTTTCTTTGAACATTTGAGCCATAATGAATCAATATGTAGAACTATTACTTCCACTCATTCTTGTACCACAATTAATGTTGCTAATTTGTCATTACTGCTATTCCTTTCTGAGTGACACTCAGCCAAAAGCTAATATTTCCTCTATGATTGACCTTAGTACATACTTCAAACTAAATCCTTTATGACAATCAAACAACCCCTGTCATCTTTTATTTGTTGCTTGATGCTGCTCAATTAATCAAGGCCACCCGATGACGGTTGCTGCTCATGTCAGGGCAGTGAGATCAATCCAGCTACGGAGGAACATCCGGTGTTTTTATGAGAATATGTATCGACCACTGAGCTCTTAGTCTTCACATCACTGCCATCTCCTTCCCATAATACTCAGAGGAAATCAATGCCTCAGATACGAGTCAATTTCCTACGTTGTAAAAGTAAACTGTTGTCGTCTCACCGAGTGGGAAATTTCACAGGTAAGAGTGAGAGGTTTATGGAGAGATTAAGGTCGATAAAATAGGAGGGAAAGATGGCAGTGAGGTTAGATAAAGCTGATATAGTGGACGGGGGTACACGTATAAGAATTGATGGGAAACAGGAAAATAAATATATAGCATGAAACAGAGAAGTAAAGTAACAATGAGATAAAGAAAAAGGAAGGATGCGCACACAAGGACACAAAAGATTCACAGTCTAAGATAGGAGTAAAGCATAAACAAAGTGGCATAAAAGGAGCAGCCACTTAGTCTTCTGTGTATGTACGTCTGGGTCTCTGGGTGTAGCCATCAGTTTGCCTCAGGGAAATGCAGGGCGACATGAACTCCGTTTTACCGCTACAAAGGGGGGAGGAGAGGGAGAGGGGCTGTAAAAATGGAAAGTGACAAATGTCTTCTTGAGGAGGACAGAGAGCGAGGGATTGTGTTCTTTCCTCAACTGTCCGTATATTTCAGAGGCATCACACTGAATCAGAGAAACTCATGTTAAAGATGCTTTTATATATATGATGTCAGCAGGGGTACACAATAATGATGATGACAGCTTCATTTTGAAAGTAAAATGAAAATTTAATGTAATGTGTCAAATAAATAAATATAAAACTCTTTTACGCACAACTTTTTTGCAGCAGTTTCAGGACATTCTGCGCCGTACACGATGTTATCAATGAATGCCAAACACTAGAAAACACATTGCTTTGCAACAAAGGGGAAAGTGGTCGGAGTGTCTGTGCCGGCCAAAGGATGCAACTTATAGCCCAGCGTGTATTTGTACGGTGCATTTGTGCGTTAGCATGCATGCATGTGTGTACGCAAGAGTATGTTTTGGCAAAAGCAGTTGTGCAGAGTAGAAGAGCGTAGCAGTGGGTGTGATTTATTCATGACGACGAATCAGTGACTCACTCGGTCTGGAGCCACTCTGTCGAGCTGAAGCTAAAGTGGGGGGGGGAGTGTGTGTGTGTGTGTGTGTGTTAAACTGCGTCTAAAAAATGACTAATGCCTATTTTCTGTTAAAAGGTCCCTTTTTTGTATTTCAAATAGTCCAGCATGATGCACTAATGTAGTAGATGCAGTAGATGAGGATCAGTAATGGAAAACGATCTCATTGATACTTATGGATCTCTGCCGAACACAAAATGCAGGGCTGGCTTTGCAGAATCTCCATAAAAGATGGTCAATTTTTATACTGACTGCATTATTTATATAAATTTAAACTCAGGAGAAACAGAATAATACTCTGTTCTTAGTCGATTGAACTTTTAAGAATGTGGCTAGTTCACAAAGCATCAAATTCAGGTTATACTTGCTGACACTACTCCTGCACAGCAGCTGAAATTATGACGCCAATTGCACAAATACCTGCTCCGCAGCACCTCTTATCAAGCAGCTAAAAGCTCCTTTTAGAATCAAAATCAGGGTTTATTGCCAAGTAGGTTTACACATACAAGTCATTTGTTTTGGTGATTTTGGTGCAGAACAATTAACACAGAACTAAAATAAAAAATAAGTAAAAGACTTAAATAGAATAAGATAAAAAATAAGCAATAAGAATAGCGATATAAAAAGTAATATGTATATAATACAAAATATGTACAACAGGTGTAATTAAAAACTGCACAGATGTGCAGGATATTGGTGAGAGTTATAAAATAGTGCAACAGACAGTATAAGAGTCCAGTGTGCGTTAATGAAACGCAAAGTCTGAATTAGAGTCATAAACATTTGTGAAATGTTGAGTGACTGAGGGGCTGGATGACAGTCCATGTCTAGTGGGGGGTGGGGGGTGGTCGGGGCCTTGTTGACGAGGCTGGCAGCAGAGGGGAAGAAACTGTTCCTGTGGCGGGAGGTTCTGGTCCTGATGGAGCGCAGCCTCTTGCCAGAGGGCTACAAGCTACTTTCTAATTTTTCTAATGTAAGTTTCAGCTAACTTTGGAGATGTGTTATCTTGCTAACATTGAGCTAGCAGTAATGTTTAGCTTTTGCTTGGCAAACAATCTCCTCCTGTTTTGGAACTTACAGAAGATTTATGCTGACTAAAAGGAAGGATTAAGTGAAGACTGTATTATATCCAAAGTAATCCAAGGGTAGGTGGTCCAAAGTTACAACTTTACAACTGTCTGTGCCATTGTCTGCCAGCTCCGTTCTTTATTGACAAACATCCTCACTCCCACCTGCCTTAAAGGTGACACTGACAGAGACATACTCGAGGATCATCTTCCAGCCGGCAGAAACTCAATCTACTCCCCATTCTTCTCATCTTACTCTGTGATGGATTGACAAGCTGAGACTGAGTGGGTGGGAGACCACTCAGTCTCATCACATCAAACAAACATGGAGGATGCCGGGGCCTTATGTGAAGTTCACAAACTTTAGATAACAACCCCCCCCCCCCCCCCTCCTCTTTAAGGTACTTTCTTGCCTGGGCTGTTTCATCCTATCAGACATTTCCCCAGAGGAGAGTGAGTGCTGGCTTTGACTCATCAAAAATAGAAGGGATTACACAAGCTGAGAGTGTGTACACTATGTGTGTGAGTACTGGGGGTACAGTCAGTGGAGAGTGCCACCCTGAGGATTAAAGGAATAATGCATAAAGATTGATAGCAAAGATGATGATCTTTACTCAAGAAGCTGATTTTACTATAAGTACTATCATCCAGAGAGGAAGGAAAATGTAAATTAGTAGAAATTAGAAGTAAATTCATGAGGATAAAATGGAAATTTGCAATACATAAGAACTGATACAATAGGTGCTGGAGGATGTTTGCTGAGTATTTGAGTTTGCCAGTAGCTGCATTTATGCCTTGAAATGCAGCTACATTTATTTTTGTTTGTCCAATACTTTGGTTTAACTACCTGCAAAACTGGTCATACCCCCCTCATCCTCAGCTGTTTTTTTGTAGGTAGTGCTAAGTAGTAAATGTTACCATACTAACACACAAAACTAAGTGAACATGGTTAAAGTTAAACCATGCAATATTACCATGTTGGTTTTTCTGTTGATATATAAGCATGCTTATGCTAGCCTTTAGCTTGCTGTGTGTAAGTACTAACATAGCAGTAGTTAATGAATCTCAAATACCTTGTAGAGCGTTTGGTATCCTGATTATGGATTACTCATTATGCACTTGTGAGTTTCCAGATCATACTTCCTGAAATGACGCCTGCTAAATAGTTGAACAAAAGAACAATAAAACGAACAGACAAAATCAAAACAATTTTAAAGCAACCCAAGCAAGTGGAACCATCATTCAGGTTTTGTCTTTGATCAATAACAGCACGGTTAGAGTCACCTGTTGTATCACATATTTTTTATGACATTATTTTGTTTTGTTTGGCAGGTGTGTGTGCGTAGGTGTGCATGTGTGTTTGTGTGACTCACTGGTGACAGCACATGGAGGTTATGAAGGGCCACCTGGCGCATTGCCGCCTCTGTGTTATGAAGCAGATGACACCGGACTCATCTCTCAGCGGACAGTGGGAGTCCTGGGAGAGATGCAGCACAGTCTGTCACAAAGCGGGGTCAGGAGTTCAGCGAACGAGCTGGAAGCACTGTCAGTCACTGTGAAGGAGCAATTACAACAGTAGCTTTTTGCAAACACAAATCTATAAAGAGAAATGCTGTTGAAGGCATCATAGTTTCAGGAGAAACCAAAAGTGGAGGAAGGGCTCGCCACACAACAAAAAAACTCAAATCTAAACCACTTAACTTTTTATATACAGCCACACATTTTTTTTATATACAAATTTAATCCAGGGTAGATTTATAAGGAAATTTCATAAAGTAAAAAGTCCTACACCTCAAATTACTCTAAGTGTAACTTGATTAAGAGGCGACTATGAAAACATGACCACAACTTCCAGTAAGATAGAGTAAGATAAACACACCCTTCATTACGGAGTGTGATATCTGCATAACATCTTGTTTTCAATAACTGATGTGTTGTAAGTCCTTTAATTTGGCAGACTGGGTGGTACAATCAACTCTACTATGAGAACGTACTCATGCACTGAAATCTGAACAAAAGTTAACTAAAATAACAAAATAAACTCCACAAAATCATATAAATTGCTGACCTTAGCAAAAGGACAGAGCTTAAAAATAGACTATAAAATGTCAGAATTATACCTCCTTCTAAGGGAAAACCAACCTTTTTAACTTGACATTTTAAAAATGTGAGAGTCTCTGGGGTCACATAAAATGTGGCTTCTAAAAGGGTACAGTGTGTTGAGTGCAATGTGTTCGCTAAAGCTACACTTTAAAACTTAAGTTATTCAAAAACCATACTCTATGCATTTTGGCATTCAATCGTATAAAACACTCCATCCCCTTTATATAAACTGCTCACTTTGTGCCTTCCCTAAACACACAGTAAAAAAACATGTTTATTACTATGGTGGTTTCCTTTCACCTCATCTTGCCGGGGGGCAGGATCGGCGGGGGCTGGTTGGCGGTGTCTGCCATGCTGGCACAGATGCCTCAGTTAAAGGCCACTCAGTCTGAGCCTGCTGCGACTCGACAAACCTGTCTGTCAAAGAACTCCTGGGAGGGAGAGTTGGCCAACAGAAAAGTCATTAAATGGAAAAAAAGACAGAGAACAGAGAAACGTCTTAAGCTCTTCACAGTAAAAATGATTGAAAGGGAAAAGAAAATAAGACACACTATGAAACAGTGACAGACAAAAACACAGACACAAACTAATTAATAAGGGGAACATGAGAGGGGAGAAGCTGTCGCTCCACTTAAGAGTTCTCCCATGTCCACAGGAAAAAACACTCAGCTTCCTCTATTTCCTGAGTTAAAGCAACAATCAGCAAGGCTCTGATACACTCTCACACCATTTTCATTCATTTTGTTACCACATCACAATAGGAAGCATATGGAATAAAAAAAAATATGGAGCCACCGGGGAAAGTAAATTATTTCAGCCATAAGCTGCTGCATATGGATTGTGACCTTCTTACTTTTCTTGAAAGACAGCCAAGTTCTGTCCAGGGCAGAATGACTTGTCAGACCTCTTCCTGACTTGTTGCCATACCAGAAAAAAAAATTATACCTTGTAGCTCAGTCTTTCTAAAACACTGGTGCTGACTATTCAAGGTAGATTTGATGGCATGCAGGTGAGCAGAGGAGAACTCTGAAAACTGCTGGTCGTGTACTATAAAACTTTTACTAAACTCTCCTATTTTCAACTGCAAGAGAGACATAAATTACCATTAAAATAGTAGAATTATTGAAAGGTTAGTAGAGAGCAAAAGCTCCAGCAGGCCAAAAACAAGCCCTCTTTTAACCACCAGGGGGGGCAGTTGGCACGGTTGATCTGAAACTACATGTCTGTCCAGATATCAGTCTAATATTGACTTTCCCTGTGAAAGTACAGATCTGATATGGATTGGATCACTTCTATCTGTGTGGTTGACCACTTAACTTTGGTGTTCTGTTAGCTCTGAGAGGGTCTCCAGGAAGAGAGGTTGACATTTTTACTGAGCGTCTGACCCAGGAGTGATCTTGGTTACTATCCTGAGGTCTGGAGACAGCTGCAGAGCACGGCTGCCAAAGGGAGTAGCTATCATTGGTAACTTCCAGCAGCATTGATAATGGCAGCGTTGCTTCTGTAGCGACCGGGTCAGCCTCTATCTGCGGGTTTCAAGGCCTGCCAAAGCCAGAATGAAAAACTGCAGCAGAGGTCAATCAAGTTAACGTAAGACTCTTGAGATTGTGCTGTTTCTTATTTTGTAGCGCTTTAATAAGATTGAGATCAGAGTAAAATGTACATGAAACAGTAAAGATAAGGACCGGAAGGAAAGAGGTAAAGTGAAGAGGAAGATGGGAGTAATATGAAAGATAGAAGCAAAGTCACACTGGGTCATGATCACGTTCATAAAAAAACCGATGGCCAATACTCGGACATAACTTTAAACTTGAGATGTTACTTGGCAGTGGTTTCTGTGCACATGGAAGAACACAAGCCAAGCTGCACTTAGTTACTTTGTGTAAACTGCAGTATGTGATAAATATTGGTGCAACTAGAATGATCTACAGAATCAAAATCTGAGTGAGAAAAAATAAATAAATAAATAAAATATTTCAAGATTATTTCAAGTCAAAATCCATGAAAAAGGAAAAAAAGCTCTTATTGCGCCAGTTTGAATATCACCAAATATTACTGAATCAATAATACTAGAATCACTTTGTTGTTTGTCAGCCTGTCTGGGCCTTAAAGATCTCGTCATCTAGTGGATGGATTTCTATGAAATTTGGTACAAACATCCATGTTGTTAAGAGAATGAGTCTTACTGAATTTGGTGATTCACTAACATTTCGTCAAGCACCATCACCGGGTCATAGAATCAACTTTTCCAATACTATGGGCTGCACAGTGGTACAGAGGTTAGTGCTGTTGCCTCATAGCTAGAAAGTCTCTAGTTTGAGCCCTGGTTCAGAGGAAGAGGGCCTTTCTGTGCAAAGTCGATGTGAATGTGAGTGTGAAAGGTTGCCTGTCTCCAGGGTGTACCCTGCCTCTCACCCAATGACAGCTGGGATAGGCTTCAGCCTCCCGTGACCCTGAACAGGATAAGTGGTATGGATAATGGATGGATGTAAAACTTCCAGCATCCTCAACTGTACTTTATATTTAGAGCTAATTAACAAATGTCAACACTTCAACTAAGATGGTGAAAATAAAAATTACACTTACACCTAAACGTCAGTATGTTAGCATTGTCAGAGAGCTTGTTAGCATGATGTTAGCATTCCGCACAAAGCACCACAGTGCCTAAGAACAGCCTCACAGAGCAGCTAGCATGGCTGAAGGCTCTTGGTGTTGTTTCTATGTGTGTTAAATGGCCACAGCCAACACCACATCTAAGAGTTTGGCTTGGTGTAAAATTGTGTGGTCTGATTGTGACAAATTTCTTGGCATAGAAAAGAAATGATTAAAGTAGGTTTGTACTTCTTGTGTCATTAGCAGGCACTCTTTATACAAGCAACCATGGATGGAAGTATTTGTCGCCCAGTCAACACTGTGGAATTTTAACTTATAGCTTTCATATTTCAATGTAGCTATGCAGACTGTTAATCCAGAGCTTGCAGACGTATTTATCCTAAAGGCTCTATGATGACAGCCTTGAATGTTGGATGGTCCTGAGGAGCTGGAGGGATACATATTAGCCTCAGCAGCAAAGTCATTACACTCTTGTCTACATTATTCATTTTATCAGCACCCCTTGGTGTATATTTGAAGGGTATTTGAATGTAACTAATCAGGAGGTGGAATGTTCTATCATAGCAAGTCTCAGCTCTGATATTTGAGAGTCTCACTGTGGCCCTACTAAAGATTACTAATGACCTCAGTGCTGTAAAGCCAGATATGAAACAGTGCCATTTGGACGTTCTGAATGTGAGCTTTCCCTCGGTCTGCAGAGGACCAGGCAAAGTAGCGGAGGTGGTGGTTGTGGAGTCCTATTTTTGGAGGGGCTATCAGAAACCCAGAGACATAGGTCTGAGTGACAGGACAAGTGTTGCTTTGGACCCTCCCCTCGCTCATTTGGAGCAGGCATTCCTCAGTGTAAGCAGACACAGACCCCCCTCCAGTCATATTTCTCTCTCCTTCTCCCTCACTCTCTCCCTCGGCCTCCAATGATGGTTGGCCCACTCTGCGTGTGGGTGGGCGCACAGAAGTTTGTGTGTGCATGTGTGTGTGTTCAGGTGTGAACGTCGGCCTTGGAGCTGGACTCAGAGAGACGTCAGTGCCCGGACAGTGTGGCAGGCAAAGAGCAGGTGAGAGCTCTCTGAGGGGGCCCTGTCTGCTGACCATGGGGCCAACGCACTGAGGGCCCCCCAGAAGAAATATCAAAAACAAAAAGGAGCGTAAAATAATCGAGAACGAGAAGAAAAGCTGAAAAAACAGAGAGCAGAACAATGGTTGCAGAGGAAGTGATAATTACATTGTCCGGTGGAGCGCCATGGGGCTTTCGTCTCCAGGGAGGCGTGGAACATCAGAAACCACTCCAGGTGGCTAAGGTAAGGCCGCTCACTAAAAAGGTTGGACAGAAGTACGCACTTAATGATTTGTTGAATGGAAAGTAGAAAACTGTGTTCGATTTATCAGCCTTGCTGAAGGGAAAGGGAAACATAAGCCGAGATATATTAGGTAGAGATTTAAGGAGCTGTGAATAAAGTTGATATGGAATATTGGCTGACACGCAAGTTGGTTTAGGGCCTGAATGTGAGTCATCTTCTTGTTTAAGAATGGTCTTCATGCAATGCGCTCTGATGATTGATTGGGTGAAATTCAAACTTCAAGTTCAGCTGGAAATGTAGGGCAACCTTGTTGCATATCTTCCACTGAGTGCAGCCTGTCCTATTATACTGCGTGAAGCCCAAAGTCCTTGTTAAATTACAATAATACTGAGCAGAAAACCTGAACTTACTTTTGCCAAATAACTTTGTGCAACTTTCTGAAACCGTTCTTTATTTTCTGTCATTCAAATAGTTTTGGTATATTAAGGTCATTGTGTTCTTATTTGACTTTTGACACTTGACCATGTGGATACTACAAACCATTCACCCATGGCCATGATCTGATTTGTGCTATTGAACTAGCATGTTTCCACTACGTCACCATTTCAGGGAGAACCTTCAAACAGCCACGCTTGGTCACGTTGAAGCTGGCAGTTTACCTGAGATATTTTTGCGTATCTATTGTCGATTGTCTGTGGTTTACTCCAGACTCAGGCGATATTGTTGAAAAAATACTGAAAATATATTATATTTGAGGTTACAGTTACTTTTATATCATCACCTTTGTGTATTGAGTGGCTCTTTGAAAGCATTTGACCTTACAACTGGCATACATAGCCTCTCAGCTCATTTTACCCCCTTGAGCAAATTCTTTACAAGAATTTGGTGCCTACATTTGGCACCAGTAACACAGTCCAGATATGAATCTTGATCTGAATTTGAGAAAGCAAAGATTGGTACGTAAGCCAAAGGGGAATGTGTATAGGATACAAGGACGTATTGGGATTTCAAACAGAAAAAGGTCGTGCCTCTGAGAGATAAAAATGGTTGAAAAAGTCAAAAAACATTGGTTTTAGACCTGCTCACATATAATACATACAAACATGCTCACACATCACACAAATACATATATCTACACACATTTCTAATAACTGTTGACTGAGCAGAACTACTTTCCTAAGTGGCTATTTTTGGTTGAGAAGCAGCAGGTCACAGGCTCGGCCAAGGTGTGCGTTTCAGCTCAGCGCTCAAAAAAGTTCCTCATACACTATTTTTGTTCGTGGGCTACTTAGTATCTTGCTGCACAGAGAAGAACGTCTTTTTTGCAGGTTCTTGTGGACAAAAAAAATATCTGGAATCCCAAACCTCTGTTCTCTTGTACTTTTACATTGTTCCTGTTCATGCACCAACTCAGCTGTGAACATATGGCCAGGAGAGAGAAACCAACTGTCAACCTTATCTTCCTTGAAGTAGCTCATTTTTTCCCCACACATATAGCATATTCTCTGGTTGTACCTTTAAAATCTTTGTCTAGAATATTTGTCAATTATGGTCCCTTCCAATGATGGTATTGAAGAAGCTTGTTCAGTCTTTGACAGAGAGTCTTCATTGGGTGAGCGGCCAATACTGGTTTGTCAGAAATAAATGGTTGTATGGATCATGCACCTCGATTATATCACCAAATTCATAAAAAAACCCCAAATCTCATTCACAGTAATTAGCAGTCTAAGAATGAGCACACTTGAAAATGTTAATCCTACATGTAGTTGACTTATGCAGAATGTGGTAGTGTGTACACATTGCCACAGGACACCAAATCACCTTTATGGCAATGGACGACAGCTGTTTCTGTCCAACTATCCAAAACAGCATGCTCCTTCACCCCTGAGAGCGGGAAGGTGTAATCTGGTCAGGTCTCATACTAGTTCATAACAGGTGGCACACTTTGGGGCTTCACTGAAAGAGCCTGTGTGTCAGTGTTGGTTTGTATGTGCATGTTTATGGGTTTATTTATATCAGTTATGTGTATTTTTGTATCACTTAATGAATAACTGACATCCTGGACCACAAGCAGGCCCAGGCCACTTTGAAAGGCTTAGCTAAATGGAGATGAGGGCAAACAATAATAGCTGGAAGGAAAACTAATCAGGTCAACCAAAGCACTGTTTCCTTATCTCTGAAATCCAATGTACAACATTCATTTAATGCATGGCAGTGCACTCATTGAATGCAGTTAACACTGCAGTAATTGTCTTTGAAAAATCTGGATTGAATATATTATGGGACGTGTTGAAAAGGCTGGCATAGACCTGAGGCAATTTAGAGTGGGCAGAACGCCATGGTCCTGACAGACCTTGGGCACAAATAGCAGAGCACCAAAAGAAGATGGCTGCTGGCTGGCATTTCACTGTTTAAGTGTGTGTGAGTGCTCCACTCAAGCTGCAATATGTGGCATACGTCCGCAGCAAGATCAAGCTGTCAGGACAAAATCTGCTTGCTGTCAGTCACTATCAACAACCAAGACAAGACAGTAATACCTCTGTCCGTTTTTTTTTCTGTCCCTGCAGTTACAACAGCCTAACATATAATACAATACTAAGGGAAATAATACAATAGCAGGGAAACAAGAGAGAAATCTGACCTGAGACTCGATAGTTGGCTCCAATTCCGTGACATATTTGATATGATAAAATCCTGAAAAAAATACAACATAATTAAAACAGTATCAAGCAAGGTTTGCATAGCTGCTTAGCTTAAATATAGGCTTGTGCTTTGAAGCAGTAGTAGTACGAAACATTTTACACAGAGTGTCAACATGCCCTTCCATTTAATTGCTAGCATTCCACTGTGGAAGACTTTTGTCGGATGTGGGCTTGCCCTCAATGCATTGAGGCTTGACTTGAGATGTGCGCTTTAGACATATGATTGACTTTAATGTCTCCTGGAGAACTTCAGACTTGTCTTGGACTGGTCCTAAAAGACTGAAAATCCGATTGGCTTCATACTAAAAATATTTTTAAAATACATCAAAACTCATCTCTTGTCTTTGCTTGTGCAGGTACGTAAACGCAGCAAGGCATGCAGGGCTGGGCTGCGGGAGGCTGATGAGCTGATGTCCATCAACGAACAGCCATGTGGGACGCTATCCCATGCCCAGGCCATGGACCTCATCGACAGCTCCCCTGGGGTATTGCACATCAGGGTCAAAAGGTCAGAGAAACAAATGATTTATGCTCTTAGTCTTGAGCAACCATTGTCAACCAATTACATTAGGCATGACACAAAAAGGCACTATTTACGATGCGCATATTTTGGGTACTTCTTTACAGAAAATAAATAAAAAATTATTAGAACTAACAAATATATCTAATGTTTATCCTAAGATCCTACTCACTCTAAGGAGATAATCCAAATTTGAAAAAGAGCTTTTAATGTCATATCCAAGTGTCTTTGATTTGCCTCATCAATATTTCAAACCATGCACATGTTTGCAGGGTGCCTGCTGGTTTTCAGTCCGTGGTGCTTGTGACCCGTGCCCCATCACCTCGTATAGACAAAGAATACCGCGCTGCTCTGCGTGCCATGTCACCCACCCAACCCCAACATGCACCAATCCGTGAGGTCCACCGTAGCCGCTCCTCTTTAACCAGTGGCTTGACATCTCCTCCCGGTAGTGAGGCTTACTATGGTGAGACTGACAGTGATGCAGATGTGGCTGGTTACGAGAGGCAGCGAAGGCAGAAACGTCGCAGTCCCAGCAACTCCAACCCGCTGAAACCAGCAGGACGAGCCTCCCCTGAGGGCGGGGAGACGTCAGAAATGAGTGGTTATGACAGCGCTCCTGATGCACATGTTTACCCTAGTTTGTTGGCTGGACGTGGGATAGATGGAGATGGAGGAGGGGGGCTACCGGGGGTGGCACGGAGGGAGGTGATTTACCAGCCTCCTGGTCCAGGAATGTGGTCCTCCCAGACCTCTACTGAGACCTCCTCCATCATCTCCTCAGCAGATGACCAGGGGCCACGAGATGGAGGGCAGGAGGAGGATAGCGGCTTTCTAGAGCCATCCAACGTGCCACTGGTATCCCCTGAGAGGGCAAAGGAGGCCCTGATGCTAAGCTCCCGCAGCCAGCTGGTTCCCATGGTAGGTCCTGTGAATAAGCCCATTGATGAGGAGCTCACTACAACCTACATGGAAAAGGCCAAGCAAGCCAGTAAGTACAGTTGAGGAAAAACATTGAGTTCACATGGTTTCTTCAAACATGATGTACATATCTCTGATAAAGGTCCGGTAATCAATCTGTGTGTCAAGGTATCAAGTAGCAAAACTGGAATACTCTTATCCCTCCCTCCCTTCTCTCTCTCCAACTTTTCCTCTTCCTGTCTTTACATTTTTTTTAATTAATGATGACAATCAATATGACATAGGTTGATACACAGCACAATGATGGAATCAGTTTTTATTGTTGTGTAGAATGCACCAACATGGAGAGATGTGTTTCCATTAACCTGGATGATAGGATGGTATGTTACAAATATAAAAGGGCACATGGAACACGCCTTGACACGCAAGAGACTATAGTTTGTGTATCTAAAACGTCAAAGCTTATACTTTACATTGTTCACCATGTATTATATCTATCATCATACATCATTAGCCCAGGAAGAGGACAGAGCTGGGCTATTTGAAGTCAAAGGGGCTGTTTTAAGAACTTAAATAAAGTTACCCTTGTAAATCCCCATTTGCTATCACTGATTGCAGGTTTAACATTCTGATGTCCTACTTAGGAACTCCCTTCACATGGCAGTACATATTAGAGAAACAGAATAAGGTTGTCGATGATAATCTGTTTAATACCATGACAAGTTAAAGGACATGCTACTCTTTGAAGTTCTCCTTCCAGTCACCTACAACCAGCAACTTTGCACCAGCGTGCAAATATTTTTAGCTAAGTTAGATGACAGAGTACATGCGTAAAGCTAATGTGTAAAGCTAAAAGCATGCCTGGAATTTCTCCGGAAGTGCTCCTGTGGCAATTTAAAAGATGGATGCCTGTTAAAGGAATGGGGGTCAGGGCATGTTTAGATGCACATCAGCTTCAATTTTTTGTTTAAAAGTTAAATCTGTTCATCCAGTACTGTTATGCTATTGTGGAACTAAGACTAATATCTATGGTCTTCATACTCTGCAGAACTGAACCGAGGGGATACACAGCAAGACAAGCATGTAAAGGAAGCAAAAAGCAAGTGTCGAACAATTGCCTCCCTACTGACTGATGCACCTAACCCTCACTCCAAGGGTGTTCTGATGTTCAAGAAGAGGCGGCAGCGCTCTAAGAAGTACACCCTTACCAGCTTTGGTAGTGTGGATGAAGATAGGTGTCCTGACTCACAAGAGGAGGATGGATTATTCCCTGGAAGTGAATCAGAGTTTGATGAGGATGGCTTCTCAGCAGCTCCTGACCCAACTTGGGATAGTGACTACTTGGATATGCTGGAGAAGAGGGCAACTGCTGGCACTGAAGGTCGTGGGGATGGGGCAGAGGACGCTCCAAGTCCAGGGTTGAGTGACACCACAGGCAAGGGTGCTCAGTTGTTTGAGCAGCAGAGAAAGAGGGCTGCTGAACATGCCAAGAAGGTAGAGGCAGCTCAACCTCAGGCTCCTCCACAGTCTCAAGTCCAAGAGCAGGCTCACATGTATCAGTTGCATCCAGAGATGCAAGCACAACCAATCCTGCAGGCTCCACAGATGTTACCAACGGGTCCTCCAGCCATGCAGCAAGAGCTGTCTCATGCTCCAGGCCCGGTTGCAGCCTATGGAATATCTAATGGGGACCTATCCTACTCTGCAGTTAGTACTGCTAGCATGGTGATGTCCCCTCCGCCTGTGGCACCCAAACCTGCCACCGGTTCAGTTACTGTTGTTTCAAGACCTGCACCACCAGCTGAAACACCATTACCAGAACTACCTGCTAGTAACGTTCTCAACAGAACAGCACGTCCTTTCACTCCTGGCTTTATCAGCATTCGAGCTGCGACTGCCCCTGTAACGTTCCGACCATCTGTCACAAAGACATCCCAGCGTCCTGCCTCAGCAGCTGTCATGCCACCACCATTCTCGACTGCCACTGAACTAACTGTTAATGCTACATCATTAACATCACAGCCACCCCCTGGTCCTATTTCAGTGTTCTCCCCACCATCCTCTGTACCTCAAGGTCCCTTAGCCCCAACACCAGAAGTTTCTGTTACCTTTCATCCTCCAGCCATCTCTACCGCTGTAGAGAAAATGCCGTCATCAACCCCAATAACTACTGTTCATCAGGCTCCATTAGCAACTACTCTCCCGGTTTCTATGCCTTCAATGCCATTTGCTCCAAATACCCCAATGGCTCCAGCACCAGTTTCTCTTGTATCTCATTTTCCTGGTTTAGCTGAGCCAGTTGCCCCAGTGCCTTCTCTTCAACTGCCACCTCCACTTCAATTTTCTATGGCACCTGTTGTTTCAGTGTCAGTGGTGTCCCAGCCAGAGGCAGTAGCTCCAACCCCTGTTCCTGGTCCGTCAGGTCGAACAGGAATCTTACTTGACGCTCGACGGCGTGCTGGGAAACCCAAACCTATGTTTAATGTGCCAGAAGTCACAAAAAAATCCCCCAATCCTGACCTACTGTCTATGGTGCAGAACCTTGATGACAGGTCTACCCGCCACAAATATGGCCAACCAGAGTCTGACACTTTCTATGATGGTACAGAGGAGGAGAGAAGTGGTGAGGCTGGCATAGGCAGGGCACCTCCACCTGTGGCCCCCAAGCCTCGGGTCATCCATGAGGCCCCACAGTTTCTTCAAGCAGGTGGTAAGGGGGCCCAGCTGTTTGCCCGCAGGCAGAACCGCATGGGTATGTATGTGGTGGAGACCCCACCTGAGACCCCTTACAAGCAGGAATTGGCCTCGTACAGTCCAGCTCAACCCCTTGACTCCTCAAATCCTTCCTTTCCATCTCAGTGGAAATACTCCCCTAATGTCCGTGCTCCTCCACCCATTGGGTACAACCCACTCCTAGCCCCTTCTATCCCTACAGGGCCTCAGAGGGACATAACCAAGCAAGATGGAAGGGGTAGAGGAGGCTCCCAAAAAGAGGGCATCAAAGCTCTGGATTTCATGAGAAGGCAGCCGTACCAGCTTAACTCTGCCATGTTCAACTATGGGGGCAGTGCTGCTAATCTATCAGCCATGCCTTCCTACCAGGCCCAAAGGCAGCAGCAGGGGGACTACACAATGGTGGGCAGCTCATTAACCCCACCGAAGCAGATCCCTGTCAAAACAGCCCGTGTCTTTGAGGTCAAGCGATTCTCAACACCCACTCCTATGTCAGCTCCCACTTTGACTCCCAAAGTCATTGCACCCCGCTCAGCCACTACCCTTGGAGAACGTCTGACTCATTCAGGCATGACTTCCCCACCACCTTCTTTTCTCAATCCAACCCCTGCCCCTTTCATGCCACAAGCAATGGTCAGTGCCCAAACCCCAGCTTCACCTCCTTCCCAACCAGCTGGATTGCCAAGTCTCCCCAGATTTTCTGCCACACCTGTTTCAAACCCAGTGCCCCCCGCAGTCCCTACACCTTACACTCCAATATCGTACAACAGTGGGCTCCAGACAGCTAAGCAGTTCCAGAGCGCTCCTGAACTCAGTATCCTTGCGTCTTTGCCCCCACTCAAGTCCGACCCAGTTCAGGCTCCCAAACCACGTTTTGTTGCTACCAAGGGAGGTGTCCAGCCCCGTGTCTGGAGGCCAGGGGCATTGTAAGAAGCAGTAAAATTTGTTTCAATTCATGAATAGTTCTGGTAATTAATTTTACCATTTGTTCACATACCGTATACTCACACATGTATCTGAGTGATAATAACAACAAAGCTTATACAAGCACATACTTTATGCTGTATAGTCCACTATTTGCCTGTCCTGGGGGAGGTTTGTGTAAGGCTTCTGGAGATCTTTTTTCTACTAATTTAGCAGAAATACCATCTAAACAGAGCCTGAACTGATTATACTTTGAAACTTGAAATGTCTGAAAGATGTTGAAAATGAATAGTTTCAATCCTGACCACAGGATTAAACCATTGAAGATGTTTGTCGTAGTATGTTGACAGGTGGAGAATCATAAAGCAAAATTGCAGGCTTTTATCTTGGAACATGTAATTCTGTCATTCAGTACTTGTCTTACTAACTGATGTGCTTAATATGTTTTTTTTACCCACTCAGTCTGTACCATTATCAAGTAGAAACCCATGATGACCTTTCCCTTCTCATTCAGAGGTTTAAATAATGCATGCCCCTGAAATTATAAGACTTTTTTTTAAAACACCTAGGCTTAGCTTGGATATATGAGTAAAGACAAGGTTTGCGCTTGCAAGTGAAGCTGCGGCAGAGCCAAATACCTCTGCTCACTATATCCAGAGAGAAATGCTATCTTTTTAGCATGGGTCACATTCAACAAGTGCCCGGGCTGACACTGAATGTACACTTGTCACTGGACATCACAGCTTCCATAGGCACACCAGAGCCTCCTTAGTATGAGTGTGATCTTTGCAGATATACGTATATGTAAATTCTTAAACTTTTATTAAACAAATAACACAAAAGAAGGAATTTGTATTTTGTTTTGTGTAATTGTGATTTAATCTAAAGGGGTGCAACAGGAAGTTGACGGACTGAGAGGCACCAGCATTTACAATAAAAGGTTCAAGAAATGAGAGCGGCTGTGGAGGGGGGATATAGGCAGTATGTAGTTTATTCAGTTAACTGAATGAGGTCATAGCCCAATTTTTCACTCAAAGGGTTATGGTCAGTGGGAGCATGGCAGAAAATTGAGATTTATGGTGAATTGTACATAGTTATGAAATCCCACAGCCCGAAGAAGTTAAAGGGAGATGGCCAGGAAAGTTTGATACTTGACTCTTGTTGGTTTAGCTAAAGAAGCTGATGGAAAAAAGCGAAGATTAAACTGGTGTCTCTCCTTTAACAATGGTGGCTAATAGAAAAGTAAGGAAAATATATACAAAGGCTATGTACCTTGAAAGACTAGGTATGTTAATGGAAACAAAAATTATATATGTTTTTTCAGTTGTCGAATTCTTGGGGAAATACTTTTATTTTCTGTTTTAGAAAACCATTTTTCTTAGCTTTTTATTGGTTTCATAATATTATGCCTACAAGTTGTTGATGTAGGTATGTTTAAGGGTATAATATAATAAATACTTGTTTCTGAATGTAAAACTCTATTTATAAATGCTGAGTAGATATACTGACATGGAGACATTTCTAGAGGAATAAAATTAGATTTTAAAGGTCTCCAGTTGTCTGACAGGTCTGATTTTACACTGCCCCCTGCTGCTGACTGTGTGATCCTGCTCTTTTCTTTTAATGCACATGCATGCATGCTTAAAATGATATTAATAAATGATACAATAACTGTAAGTGTATATTAGTTTTAATAAAAAATATGTTTGACTACACACTCAAGGGGTAAAAATTATTTACAGTCTTTAATACAGAAGAAAACAAACACACACACACACACACACACACACACACACACACACACACACACACAAATATAAAGTATTTGAAGCCTAGTTGGTATTAACTTTTAGCTTCCAGCATGGTCTCCATTCACTCACTACCATATGCACATGAATGAGTATACATTACTTGATCTTAAAGTGAAAGATATTTATATTTATTTGACCTTAGATGTATTGCAGTGTCACTAACAAAGAAAGATCATAAAATGGTGAACTCTAGTTGCTGTTGTTCTGTCCTAGCTTTACAAAGTCTCTGACCTACCAAGGAAGCTTATTCTTCTATGATAGTTTTCTGACTTGATTTAGTAATTCACTAAAAGAATAATACTATAACAGACATAAAATGAAAATTTCAGCATTCCATCATGAGGAGGCTTTTATAAGCATAAAGAAACAAAAGCAGAGCGAAGCGATTGATAAAACAAGTTATGTACATGCATAAATGCAGTTCCACATTTGCCACTAGAGGTTGCCAGATTGAAAGAGATTTTTTGGTGAGGGAGAGAGAGTGAGAGAGAGAGAGAGAGAGAGAGAGAGAGAGAGAGAGAGAGAGAGAGAGATTTATATATATATATATATATAAAAAAATCTAATACTGTAAAATCCAGCAGAATACATTTGAGATTCTTCACTAACTTTTTTATTCCAGGCTGTTTGGCCCCGAAGACTTTCATTTAACCACAAAAGAGCTCCACATCTTTTGCTTTAGGTGAATTGGCTGAAGAGAAAACAAAGATTTTTAAAAAGCAATTTTAGGTCCCTGTTAAGAGTCTCAACGCATCATGGATTCCTATTCGTCCACTGAGTCAATGGTGCAAGGTTACAGACCCTTCTATAAACTGACCAAACACAGTATCGGTCTTTAAATGGTAAAGTGACCATAAGCAAAACAGTGGACGTTTATCTTTTGTATCTTCATTACAGCAGTGAAAAGAACATCCTTAACATCCTGTATGTGACCACGAGGCAAACGTGATGTCTGGCAAATACACACACTCAACCCCATAAGAATCACTCAATAAAGCATAAATTACTGCAAATATATATGTACATTATAACATTTCTGCTTGTTATGGCTATTTTTTTTTAAAATAGGTGCATTTTAAGGTACATTCATAATCAGCAGTCTTGTGAAATTGAGTAACTTTGCCTAAAGTGTTAACTTGACGTGTAAAAAGTCACATCATTAAGTATCTGCTTTCGCTGTTTGGAAATCAAGAAATATTTTCAGAAAAATTCAACCCTAATGGGATGTTCTGATATCTTTAGTTAGACCTCGTGAGCCACATAAAATTGCCAAATTTATATTTGCCACTAGGTGGTGATGTGGAGTTGCCGTGCACTCTACTGAGACCGAGTGTGCAATTAAAGGGGCATGTGGTTGCCAACTTTCACACTCACAGGGTGCCTATATATAGGGCTGTTAATATCCAAACAGAAGACTATTAATAGAGAAAATAACATTTGCCAGGATAGAAATGTAATTAAGAATTTATTCTTAATTTAGGTTCTTAAAGATCAAATAAAAAAATAAACATGGCAACTCAGCTTCTGGAAAGTTTCTATTTTAAGATGTGATGAAAATGAAACATACAGTAGTCTCCATAGTGAAATCCATTTATCATTTCTAGTCTCAGAAATAGAAGTACAGTAAGATAAGCATAATATTTATCAGATTACCTTATTCTTAATTTTTCTTGATGTCACTTTATTTCACAATGAATTCATTCTCAGGGATCTTCTAAAGCGGGGAAATGAATGTTTTCAGGTGTCACTGGAAGCATGGAAGCTTGTGTGTCAAAGTTGTACTGTACATGTTTTTCAGAAAAATACCTTTATTATTGATATGTAGTACCCAACTTTGTCACAAAAAAACATTATATTAAAACTACATAGGAACAGAAGGTTATTTCTACAACGTATATGTGGAAAACAGCAAGAAAAGAAAAGCACACAGAATGAAAAAAGGGACTTTGTACAGTAATTGAGATTAGGGTGTGATATGCGAGAAGACACAGACAGTGTGATATCAAGCAATGTGCTGCAGAGCCAAAGCGGATCCAGACAACATTCTGAGCCTTCCGCTCATTGATGGCCCTAGCATCATGCTGCATGCAAGGTCACATTCACAGAAAAAAAAGCATCGTTCCCATGCACAACAGTTTACATTCTGCAATATAAGTGGACTTTATTGATCAAACAAATACTGTCCACACTCTTGTGTACTGCAATTAAACCCTATGTTTTCTCAGTCTGGATCAAGATTAGTTATGAGTTATGTTATGATTAGTTATAAGTCAACAATATAAATGTGAATTATAAATAAATCTATCAAACTTGATGCTAAATAAGACATTTACGCAGCGTACAATATATGAGATGATTATACTATTTGGCCCTAATTTAAGGGTTTGCAATTTTCTTTATGAAATTATCCATCCATCCATCCATTATCTATACCACTTATCGGTTGCGGGGGTGCTGGAGCCCGTCCCAGCTGTCATTGGGTGAGAGGCAGGGTACATCCTGGACTGATTGCCAATCAATCACAGGGCTGACACATGGAGACAGACAATGTCTCACCCTCAACTCAAACCTAAGGGCAATTTAGAGTCACCAATGAACCTAATGAGCATGTCTCTGGACTGTGAGAGGAAGCTGGAGTACCCGGAGGGAACCCACGCATGCATGAGGAGAAAATGCAAACTCCACACAGAAGGAAGGCCCCCTATGAACGAATCAGGGTTCGCACTAGGAACCTTCTAGTTGTGAGGTGACCGCGCTAATCACTGCACCACAGTGCAACCCCTTTATGAAATTATAAAATCTAAAAATGTGCACAATTTTGCAATTACTATAGTGCGGTAGAAAACCATTGAGTGTCCCCTGTATTATTTTTTTATAAGGAATTTGAAGAGTTTCTATTCTACATTTACAAAAACACACACAAAAGAGGCTCATTACCAACCAGCCTAGCTCTGAGACAGAGGGTTTTAAGTAATTACATTTTTCATTTATTCATGGTAAACAAAATCAAAAAGTATGGTGCAGGACAAGACAGGTATGTCTTTTAACTGGTTATTGGCCTTTTGATACTCTAGTATTTGCATAAGCTGTTTTGGACATGTAAACATTGCTAGTATCTGTCAGCTCTGTCTCCATGTTTGTCATGTCCAGTTACATAATGCTTCGGAGAAACTGAAAATGTGACAATCTAGTGTCAGGTTAGGGTAATGAAGGGGGTGAAGGAGGTAACCCTTGCTGTGAAACACAAGCCGACATGGCCCTTATATAAACACATATGCTTAACCTTAAACCTGCACTGTGAACTCACATACGTACATACTCTCCCTCCCTCTCGATATCTCTGTGTACCCCAAACACACCCCAGAGTCCCCTGAGGTTATCTTATAGCTCAGTTCTGTTCCCCTCAGTCTTGCTGCTAAATATAGGCTCCTGAACCATCTGTGAGAATGATTTTGTTCCCTTAATATCCCCATCAGCACTTTCAGCTAGCCAACAGAGACTTGCCCCCCGCCTTAATGCCCCCATCCCTATTCATACTCCTAACTTCAACCTTCCCCCTCCTCCCGTCTTGACACCAACACTGCTGCCACCCACAACCCCAACCCTCTGGAAGATCTGCCATCTGAGTGTAGGCTTGGTGTTTTGCACTTCCCGGGACCTGGGTCCAGCCATACGAAGGGTCAGAGGCACTGAGGGATTTGTAAACTTGTGATCGAGATCACCAGCATTGAGCCGAGGGTCTCCTCTTCTCTGTTTGGTATTTATAGGTCTATCTCTCCTCCAAGGATTACAACAAAAACCCGGTGAGTGGATCTGCATCGCATCGGTTTTCTTGGCTCTACTAATCAACCAGTAGCTTGATTGTAAAAACTACAAAAATGGGGAGAGTGCATACTGATGTGCAAAATGTTTCAAATCGTGTTTTGAGTTTAAGATCTTTGGGTAAAAAATTGCCGACGAAGGCCTCAACAACTCAGTAAACCAGATTATTACTTTGCTATTGATGAGAATGCTTTTGACTCAACCAACAATAAGAATACTATCTTTTTGGGAGTAACTTTGTTGCTTTTAGATTTTCTTTGCACATCTTAAAATGACCAAAGGAATGGGTGAATGTGCTGACCATCCCTCTTTGTGGGCGTTGCAGAGATTTTATATGGTGTTACTGAACCCTGATGGGGGGTGGTAAATCTGCGCACCAAGGGTCCCTAAGATTGTAATTACTTATGGCATTAAAACAGTATCCAAAACCCTCCTTCTTAACAATCATGGCCAGTGCAGATCTCGACAGTGTTTTGACAGTGGTTCAAACATACATCATAAATTGTTTTCTGGAGGTGCGTATTGTGTTCCTGAGAGTTGTGTCAAGCCCATTTGATAGTCGAATGACGCCATCACACGTCGCTTAAATGTCTTGGCTGGAAATGGCTTTTAAAAATAGCTGCAGTGGGTTGAATTACAGTCAGTAGATGTGATGTGATGTTTTGCCCCTTGACTAGGCCTTAAAGAAAACGTTGTGTGCTGAAGGTGCGGATATGCATGTAGGAAGACAAAAAACTGTGTAAATGAACACATAAGATGAGTATATCTCAAAATATAGACAGGCACCAAAGGTTGTAAGATGTTCAATATTCGGTTGTTAATATTAAAATGCTTCAATACGGAGTGATATTTTGACAGATGAGACAGGCATACATGTTCTCTAGCAGGCTGCAGACTGGGGAATATGATCAGATCCTATTTTATGATCCTGAGTCCTTCGATTTTACTGCAGTAGAGAAGCATCAGAAAACATTGATCACTGACTTCTGCCTGCACCACGCATGCGTCTGTTTATGTTGACTCAGTCTGACAGTCCCCAAACAAAACTGAACCACACGTTAAGCTATACGTTTTCCTTGGGGCAGACATCTGTTCCACTGGGGAATGTGGGGAATCTGAGGGCACTGACATCCCCCTTGAACTTGAAAAATGAGCAGGGTCTTTAGTGTCTGTCCGTCTGATACATTCAAGCCTTGTGGATTCACTTTCAGGGGTTGTTGATGGCTGTAAGTGTTGACGGTGAGGAGTGATTTTGAGGACTCGGGTCATTAGTCGGATGTAATAGCAAAGCAGTGTGTGGAAGTTTCTTTCAACTGTGTTAATTATATCTTAAAACTGAAGCAAAAACACCAAATTCAGTTCAATTTCACCTGAGCTGGAGCACTTCAGCTATGGAGATTTAGCTCTATTATACTGCTAATTAACTAGTTTGAATAGAAAAAATATGTTTACTTTTTTCTCTCATGCTCCAGTTTTATTTTGTACTAAATATTCTACAATAGAAACATGTTATTGAGAATTACTGCATGGCTAAACATTGACATATTTTTATATTGGAAAGCTCTGACATTAGTCTGTTTTTGTTTCATGAGCAAATAGAAGTTTAGTTTCAATACTTCTTTCACTGCTGAACATATTCCAAAAGCACATTCACGCTTTCAAAGTAGGGATTTTTTCTTTGTGTTTGTAACCTTAAATATTGTAACTGCTTAAATCATGTTCTTTCCTGAACCTCCAGTCATGCCTCTGGGAACACCTGCCCCCCTAAACAAGCGGAAAAAGCTCACCAAGATCATAACTGACCTATCGCATATCACTCAGGATGGTAAGGCTGGCATGACATTACATGAATATGAAACTAAATGTCCATATGCTTGGTACAGCTCTTTCAAATAAACACAGAATACATAAATAGATGGATGATACTGTTGGTGCAGTTCTAGCCTTACAGGCTAACTGGGGTAATGTCTGCAGTAAAAGTGAAATAAGAAATGTATAAAAAATACCACATGACACAAAAAAAATCATATGCTGTGTAAAGAAATGTAATCATCAACAAGTGTGTAAAATAAAGTCTTAAGTGTTAAGATGTGCAAAAATTGTGTCATTATTTGAGGCGAAACACATGCATGGTAATGCACGGAGAGAGATGAGGAAATATTGTACCATGAGAGAAGAACATGATAAATGTTTGATTAGAATTATTAATTATATTAAGTATTACAACCCATCACCAGACAAGATTGATTACTAGTTTAAGTCAGTTTTTTTTGTGATTCTTTCACGTTTTCTAGTTTTCCTCTTTGGCTCCAGTGAATATAAATATTTGGGTAACAAAGCAAGGACTTTTTGATTCTTCTGGTTAAACATACCTATGAATATATTGATACAAGTTGTTAGAATTAAATGTAAAAGATTTAAACCGAATAGAAATAAAATACATTTTGTTCAAATGTCTCTTACCTAGAATATGAGTCGGAGCCAGAAGCGTCTGAGTTCGACTTGGGAACAAAGATCAGGACTCCTAAAGACATCATGCTGGAGGAGCTTTCCCTGCAGAAGAACCGAGGCTCCAAGATGTTCAAGATGAGGCAGCAGAGAGTGGAGAGGTTCATCTACGAGAACAACCCCGACATCTTCAGCAGTGAGTCTATGGTGAGAGCATAGTTCATGGAGGAAAACAAATCCAGTCACTTGTCTGTGATTACAAAGAGCATTTCTTTACTCTTTAAGATAGAGTTTGTTTTTGTCTGAGAGAAGATTTATTTCATTAACACACAGGATTCTAAACTTTTTCTTTCAGGACAACCTGCAGAAGTTTATCCCCTCTCTGGGAGGTGAGATGGGAGGTCAGATTGGAGGACAGATGATAAATGTTGGAGGGCATTTTGTTAGCAAACAGCCTGGGCAGGTGCATATTTTCGGGATGCATGGCGCAGGAGGGGCCCCTGTGCCTCCTCCAAAGCCTGGAAGCAAAGGTGCAGGAGGAGCTGGAGGTGCAGGAGGTCTTGGCGGCGGCGACCAAGGGAAAGGTGGACATGGAGAAGGAGGGAGTGGGGGGTCTGGACTGAAAGGTTGGTGTCATTTTTTTTTGAACAAAGGATTAATTCGCAAAAAATAACTATATCTCTTGAGATGTTTTTGATTTTGCTTGACTAATCAAAGCAGTTTAGTTTACTTCCACTTCTAAAGTTAACAAAATCGACCTATCAACACCTCTAAAGCTCAATATTTTTAACATTATATCTTGTTTGTTTTAGTGGTTCAAAAACCCAAGTGTTTCAACACTCTTGTCATCATCATTAGATTGTCAGAAAACCAGCTGGGACCAAATCTGGTAAACAGACAAGTACATCCCGTAAAAATAAAACTAGTTGTATTTTGTTTTATTTTGCTTCGTATGGCTTAAACAAATACAAACATAGTTCCAAAACATTTTCATCGACATAAATGACTAACAAGCATCACATATATCACTACAGCCAGTTCACAGTCTGTTTAATATTGTTTTACTTCCAACTTCAGTCAAGTGTGTCATATGCTCTCTCTCCAAAGGAGGTGGAAAAGGTGATGCAAGTAAGACAATTCTTCTGAAGACATACGTGTCGCCATGGGAGAAGGCCATGAAGGGTGATGAAAATCTGATAGCCACACTGAAAACTTCAATGCCTGGTCCCATTGACAAAAAGGATATACCCAAGTACAAGTGCTTTAACAGGTACCTCCCTCAAGGCCTATGTACTATAGGTGCTTTGAGAAAAACAGGGGTTTTAAGAATCCTCTCACCTTTCTTTACTAGGTCTGCCATGCCCTTCGGTGGCTTTGAGAAGGCCAACCAGTTCCTGAAATTCCAGATGCCAGAAACCGAGACAACCAAACCAGAGCCTGAACCTGCAGTGGTGTACCAACATGACATCGGCTGCCGGCCTTCCTTCAACCGCACTCCTATTGGCTGGGTGGGAAGTAGTGAGCCCAGCAGTATTCATATGGAGACGGATGCTGTACCCTTTGATGGAGAGACCGATGAGCTGTGAAAAAATATTCATACTGTGAATACACCCTCTATGCAAAAACACACACACACACAAACGCCACAAGAAAGAATGCATGCAAACACGTTCACTCACACAATAGACAAGCTTACAATTAACTGTCATGTTGATGAATTTGAATCTCTCAGTGTGGATTACTGAAAGCGTACGTGAAATGTGGTCATGTTCTTATTTTGCTCTGTATTTGTTTTTGAGGCAAAGACACAAGCTATAGATGTTATTGGGAGACGAAACATGAAACGTTTATCTGCTAAGTTCTTAAGTTGAGTCTACTTACTTCTTTTAATTTGTCAGAAAAGTTGGTGGAAAGTTGGAGATTTTGTTAAAGAGGAAAAATAAATCATGTATGATGGAGAGATTTATGCTTTGTTACTGGTTTGCACATTGTCAAGATGTCAACTTGTTACCATGTTTGTTATTTCCCTGTGCATATTTTGTTAAGATTCTCTGATAATTTGTTGTGGTATAAAACCCCCGGAAATCTAATTCAGGATGCATGCATAGTCAGTTGCTGATCACTTTACCTACTGTACAAACACAGTTTATCCACAATAAACCCTTTAAAACTGTAACCATCCTCTATGTGTGATGTATGAATTATGTCGGTCGTTCACTCATTAAATGTATCATATTTTCAAAGTTACTCACATGCTGTGTTTTTAGAAACCTTGATTATCATAGTGCCCATAGCTTTAATATAAATGTAGTTAAATAAAGTATTTAGCAGCATTAATTCAAGTAATTAATTGCAGTTTGTTAGTTTACATCTCTAACTTAAACCTACAGCAAGTATAAGAGTTTATTTTCCTAGTATAAGCCACAGACGGTGTACCCTCAATGGTATAAGCTGACAAACCACTCCCGCGCAGGTGGGGGCGGTAATTCTCTAAAAAGTTGTTTTCCAGTTAATATGAATGAAGCGGGTAATAAGAAGAAGAATTCAATACCTTTAAATGTTATGTGCCGGGGTGTACTAACGTCATGGTCCTAGGGTCCAAGCGCTACCAGACAGTGCAAACTACAATTTACAGCACAGAAATGGACACCAACCCTGCATTACTCGGTAACACTCCAACTTGTTCGAATGATGAGCTAGCTTAGCTTACGTTAGCTAACTGCCACACTCGAGTACGAAAGCGTACGGAAGTTTTACAGTAACCTAACAATGTCGGTATTAAAGAAATGACCAAATAAGCCCGAAAACTTGTACATACACGCCAACGATGTCTCAGTGGGGTCTTTATCATTTAAAAAAGCCATAACGAAGTCAAGTAGCGTTGGCTAGTTAGGTCGCTGCGCTGGAGACGTTAGCTACTTACTTTACTTTTACTGTTTGATCTACGTCATAGGCTGCAGCCTCTGCGCGCGGCGTTACCTAGCAACGACCGTGATTTCTGATTGCTCACGGTTTGACATAAACTCACGAAGCTTACTTTAGTTAGCATGATAAAAAATACTACAAAAAATCAAACTTGGACTGACTTCTATTATCATTCGCTACGCCGTTCTTAACAGCGCAGCAATTCAAATTGTTTAACCATTCAAAGGCAGGTTTTAATAAAGTAAAATTAGTATTGAATTCCACGAACAGCTATGTAATGCACGCTACCATGATAAGTGCATGATGTTCATGAATGTTCCCTGTGTTTTAAAATTTGATGGTGTTAAACACAACTGTTTTTAAGTATAATGCGGTTGCTGAAGTAGTTACAGCACCATTTCTTTATTTGATAAGGAAATTCCTGACTGTGCTTTTATGTGGAGTTCTATGTAATTTATCTTTCATCTAGCTTCAACTGCTATTTAAATAATTAAAAAACATTTTAAAAGTATAAATAAAGTAATCTTAGTTTTACATTTAATTTCAGTTAACTCATTTTTAATGACTTGTACTTTGGGTGCACTATAGCACAGTGATTTTACCGGATGACATCTAAACAGAAGGCCCAATTGGCACCCCTGCCATGGATAGAGATCCTTGCGTATTGGATGCTGTCATTTGGCTCTCATTTGTACTCTTTCTACCAACTGCATAGATTCTCCAAAGGTAAGCTAGACGGACAAATATCAGTATGTTGGTGTTAACTAATAATTAGAATAAAGGTTCTTTGTTTGTTTTTTTCTACCTCAGAGCATGAATCAGGATTACAGAGAGAATTCCAGCTGGAAAAGGGCCTTCTTAAGGGGTTTAAAAGGGTAAGTTTAATGTTGAAATTGCTGATTTAAAGTTCAGTCAACAACCAACATTTTTTGTTACATACGTAGTGTACACTCCTTATTAAAGATATTTTGAATAACACAAAGTAAAACGCATTCCTAAATTTCAGTTAATTTGATTGTTATATAGAAATTAAAGCACTAAACATATTTTGAACATTCAAAGCCTCTTTTCAACAGGCTTCAGGTGTGTTGAAAACCCATGTTAAAGTTACTTGTTATGACCAGGACCCATCTGACTTTGAGTGGAGTTTCTGGACTGAATGGGCGAAGAAGTCTTTGCTTTGGACTCTTATTGGTCATGGCGTGATATCAAGATTGACCAGCATCTTTTACCCCAAGGTAGAGAGCATCTGCAGTACTCTTCAGTCGAATATTGCTTCTTGGCAGGAAGTGTTTTAATCCTACACTTTTTTTTTAATGTTTCTTCAACAGCTGAGGGTTCCAGCACTCACTGTATATGGCCTCTTAGCAGCCAGAAGTGTGCTGGGGAATAAAGGCATCGGTGTGCTGCTGGTACATTTGGGCCTGTCCTTCTCAGTGGCCCTACTACGCAAACCGGCTCTGTCATGGGCCTGTAACCTGCTGCTGCTGTCAACACTTTACATCAAACCGCTTCAAGAGACCCAGGTGAGAGTAAAAAGGCACATTTTACAAGAATAGGAAAGAATAAAGAGTCACAAGGCTCTGAAGATTTAAGGTGACCAAGGCCACTTAATGTGCATGTGCTTCTATACTTTATTTTATGAATATACCATGTATTTTATGGTATTGCTTTATATGCCAATTTCGAGAATAACTGTTCAGTCAGATTGTATTAATTATTTTGCATTACTAAATGTCATATATGGAAAGAACACAAGGGGGCGCATGGTACTCATTTTGTCGCTTGGCTCCATTTGTATTTCTGTAAAGCGGGATAAAAGTTCTTGGAATTTATTGAAAGCATCTGTATCAAGCAGGTTATCTCCAGTATTTTCTGGGGATTAGACGCTCGGTGTCTTTCTAGAAGCATCTAAAAATAGCCACCACTGAGAGGCAGTGGGAGAAATGCTCATAGAAAGCTCTCATAGTCTCAAAGTCTCAAACATTTATTGCAATCAACATAAAAGCCATATCATTGAAAAGTCAGATTTTACTAAACTGCATTGTTTTTTAAAAGAAAACGATGATGATGCAATGAGATACAGACAAAAACAAAAAAAAACTCAGTTTATTATGACTTAAGGAAGTTCATTCTATTCATTTGAACATTGATTGGTTATGGCTGACATTTGCTTTAAGCATTTAGTTGTCATCCAAAAACATCCTTTACCTGCAAAGTATCTGACAAATTAGGTAAAGGTACAGCCAAGTAGCTGTGCTTTGGTCACAATGGTTAGCAATTTTGAATAAAGTAAGTGAGAATTAGAACTGACAGATGTGTGAATGTCTCCTAAAAAAGCAGCCTCTTTCCCTCCTGCTCACCCATCCCACTCACACACACATGCATTTGCACAACTTGGAAAGCAATGATATTCCTCACGCTGTCTCGCAGATCTCATTAACGGTTGTCACAGGCATATTTTTATAAGGATGTGCCAACTGATTTTTATCATCAGCTGTATAAATCTGCTGTAATCTGCCCATAATGTTCTCATTTTGGTTGGTATTCTATTTAAAATACAGTGTGACTTAAATTTAGTTCTGAACTGTCACTATTTCTAAAAAAAGAAAGATTCCCAGGAATGTGTTAAAAATAATTGGCCTTGCCTCTACACAGAGAGGCTGGTACGAGACCGAGGAGGAGTACTATCTGCTACTCTTCAGCGTCGCTGTCTGCGGTCTACGCTTCATCAGCTTCAGCCTGGAGCATTGCTGGTGCCCTCTAGACCGTGGTGGAGTTGTGCAGCTCTGTTGGCTGTTTTCTTACACCTTCTATCATCCTTTTTTCTACAATGGACCCGTTATCTCATATAAAGACTACATTGAGCAGGTAAGAGAACCGAAAAAGGCTACTCCTGTATTAAACTGCGGTTTGGTCTGAAATTGCCTCTTTGGTTGTTGACAGGAGGAGGTTGAGGCTGATTGCTTCTCCTTAGTACAGGTGATCTCAGGTCAACTTTTTGGAAACGTAGACAATACACAAGTTTACAAGAAGATAGTATTTGAATTTGTAGGGAAATATCTGACATGTATTTGGTCTGATGTTGTCAGACTGTTACTTAAGCTATTTTCCTATATCCTTTTTGTTGTTTTTGCCACCCTGAACAACATGCTGACTTTCTACACTTACAGATGCGGAGGCCTGCTGAGGAAAGTGACATGGACAAATCTGCTTTTAGTTACATGGTGCTCAGATCAGCACGGATCATAATGTGGTGGTGCATCGCAGAATACATGATCCATGTAATGTACATGCACTCCATCCAGACCAATGAGACCTACTTGGAAATTCTTCCTCCTTGGGCCCTGGGTAAGTGAGTTTGATGTGTTGAGCTTTGATGTGTCTCACAGAAACCACCACATCAGACGCACATCAACAGGTTTTTTGAGATGCAGAATTTAAAAATATGTTACCCCTACAGGAGTTATCAAATATGCTGATTACTGACTCACTTATTTGCCTCAATTCATAATGAAGTTATTATAATTAGTGGTGTGAATTAGTTTGTATTTTAATAAAGTGATAGGATTCACAAATTGAAGGCATAATTAACCAGGTTATGTTTCCTCTAATGGCCCCATTGTGTCTTTGCAGGACACTTACAGCCTGAACTTTTTGTACATGCATATATGTACATTTTATATCCTTACATTTTTTTGCAGGTGGCTACTTTGGTCTATAGATTCTTTAAAATTATTATTATTGTTGTTTTTTACCTTTGCTGTCTATTAGATAGGACAGTGGATGGTTTTTGGAATATAAAGTGGGGGGCTGGAGTCAAACCTGGCGCCCCTGTCTCAAGGACTGCAACCCTGTACATGGGGAGGAGCACGCTCTAACCACTGAGCTAATCCAGCATCCTTGAAGTCAATTTCTTAGAAGTAAAGCACCTCTGGGATTTGAGTTTGTTTCACTCATTATAAATGAGTGTTAAATTCAATCAGTCATTATAATTATAATTTATCAGAATCAGAATCGGCTTTATTGGCCAAGTATGTTGGCATATATTTGACTCTGGGTTTTCTGTGCTCTCAATGCACAGACTCGCATAATAAACAGACATAGTAAACTTAAATACAAGGACAGGTTAGACAGGTAACACAGACACTTAGACACTAAAAACTATATACAGACCTTGACAGACAACAATAGACAATAGTGCAATGGAGCAATAGAGAGTGCAAAGGTGCAGAGATAAATATGGTTGTGAATCAAGTTGTTATGTAAGAGGTAGATGGTTTTAGTATTTACGGTATTTACAGAAAATGTGGATTGACCTTCGATGTAGTGATAATACATACATGATAAGAGGATGAATTAAGCAATGACAATAAATAATAGATAGCATATTTCCCATGTAAAGTGGATGTTTTGTATAACTCACATGTACAGTTGATTAGGTTATTACACATTTATCGTCCCTGACACTCTGGCTGAGTTAGCTGTTCATCAGAGTGACAGCCTGAGGAAAGAAACTGTTTCTGTGTCTGGTTGTTTTTGGCGTACAGTGCTCTGTAACGCCTGCCGGAAGGGAGAAGTTTGTGATCAGGTTTTTAGGAGTCTGCAGTGATGTTACCTGGCCGTTTCCTGACCCTGGACCGGTATAAGTCCTGGATGGAGGGCAAGTCCGTGCCAATAATCCTCTCTGCAGTCCTGATTGTCCGTTGCAGTTTCTGTCCTGTTTGGTGGCAGATCCAAACAGTGATGGACGTGCAGAGAATCCCTTCTCTTTTGCTCTTCCTAAAGTTTTTTTTATGGGACATGATTCCATTTTCTAACACAGGGTCTAAGGACAGAGGATGCTGCATGCTGTACAGACTGTAAGGCCCTTTAAGGCAAATGTGGGCTGTACAAATAAAATTAACTGGAAAAGGTCTTTGGAAAGGATAGAATTTGTCTTAATTATTAAAAATAGCGAAAATAGTCTGAATACCTAATTTCCCCCCCCACAGGCGGTCTGGCCCTGGCCCTGGTCCAGTTCTTCTTTGTGAAGTATCTGGTCCTGTTCGGCCTTCCTTCCATGCTGGCTACTTTGGATAACCTAGTTCCCCCAAAACTTCCTCGTTGTGTCAGCATCATGTACAGCTTCACAGGGATGTGGAGGTAAGATCATACAGTCGGACCAGCTCCAGTTAACACCACTGACATAAATACAATACATTCTTTTGATTTTGCACCATTTCTTAAATGAGTGGAAAGGCTTGCATCCATGGTATCCATGGGGAGAAGGTACATTTAATGTCAAGTGCTTCAAGTACTCACTTTGCTTTGGCAATAAGATTCAGACTGAACACGGGGGACTTTCTCATCTCCTGTCATTACTGGCAATCAGAACAATAGGTCACCTCTGCACCAGCAGCTTTATATAGTCCTTTCAGGCTGAAGCTAAAATGGGTTGTTCAGCAGGCGCATCCCTACATTGACTGCCCACATTTTTGTCTTTTCTATTTACCAGGTTAGTAGCTGCATCGCTTAGAACACAGAGTAAACATGTCTTAATGCTAAACTAAAAAAAATAAGATGCCAATGATAAATGTATGTCAGTGTCAGGATCTCACAAATGCCAGTTTGTCAGTGAATAACAAAAAGCATTGTAACGTAAGAAGATTTTGATTGCTACATTTATAAGCTAATTTCACACTTTGTTACAAATCAGAGGAAAAGACTATGCCTGGTTTATGCTGAAGGGGTCACAATTGCTCAAGTTAATGAACACACGTTGCAGTGCTTGTTACACAGGGATAAACTCCTTAATCAGCAAGACTTAGAATATAAAGGTTAACAACAGACTGCTAAGAAAAAAGGTTTTAGTGTCACAGGGATGTTTTTTGAGATCCTCAGTTGCCGGTTTATTAGTTACACCACAATAAAAACACAACAGTCCTTCACTAAATCCTACCCTCATCAGCGTTTTTAAAGCTCAGTTTTTGCTGAACAGTTTTAGAGACGTTTGTTCCCTCGTACGGTAATTTTAGTTACAGTTGAGTTACAGTTCAACAGCATTACAAACTACATCCTCGAAATAAACATGATTAAGCCTATTTATATAGAACACAATCAAAAACAGGTGGTACAAAATAATGGTCGAATAAAGTTCAGACAGTGTATATTTCAGATCAAATATTAAGAACAATGATCATAAAGTTCAATCCGAACCTGTCAAACACATTTACTACAGGACTTAAGTCTGCATTAGTTTAAGCCGGATGAACCTGATAAACTGGCAAATGAGTGTATAACCATGGCTCTAACAAAGAACAAACATGCAATTAAATAATGCAAAAACGCAGTGTTTGACAGTGACTAATTGAGCAATGAGTCATGGTTACACTGTAAAATCACCAGGACCGTATATTATCACAGCATATAATATATCACTTTCTCATAACAGAATCACTCTGTCCCTAAATGTAATTAATAAAGAGAAATGCCTTCTTAATTAAGAGCACATAAAGTTAAGATGGAGGGAGGGTTGTGTGTGTGGTCTTACAGGAAGAATGCACTGGCTGTAGACAAGATCGACCAATGTGCTGACGCCGATGCACTCCAATCCGGCCTGCGTGTGCTGAGCTGGCCAATGTTGACAACATTGATGGAATGCATAAAGCTGTCCACCGACATCATTGACAAAACGGCTTCAGTTTATAGGCTGCGCAAAAAGAAAAAACCCTCAATGCTTTTTCTAATCTTCTGAGTAACAAAGAGACACGCATGCATCATACATACTGCACCAGCCTCGGTTTATACTGTGTGAGGTGCAGTGCTCAGGTGTACCTTACTCAGTGCTATATTATTATTATGTAAATTTGTGACTCAAATATCCATTTTTGTTCTCTCGCAGGCACTTTGATGAGGGCCTGTATCGATGGCTCATCAGGTAAGAGGCACTCAATGAGCGGTGGACGGACTAATTCAGATGTTAATGCTTACAAAAATGTGAAATAGCATTGAAATCAAATAACAGCTTTTATATCAGAGTATCTACTTATCTGTCTATCTCTCTATCTGTACTATCACTTCTGTCTATCTCTCCTTTCATTTCTGTCTGTCTGTCTGTCCATCTGTCTGTCTGTCATTTTTGTCTACCTGTCTGTCTATCTGTCCTATCACTATCTGTCTGTCTGTCTGTCCATCTGTCTGTCCTATCATGTCTGTCTGCTGTCTATTTGTCCTATCATTTCTGTCCATCTGTCTGTCTGTCCATCTGTCTGTCCATCTGTATGTCCTATCATGTCTGTCTGTCTGTCTATCTGTCCTATCATTTCTGTCTGTCCATCTGTCTGTCTTATCATTTCTGCCTGCCTGTCGATCTGTCTGTCCTGTCACTATCTGTCTGTCTGTCTGTCTGTCTGCCCTTTCATTTCTGTCTGTCTGTCGATCTGTCTGTCCTATCATTTCTCTCTGTCTGTCTGTCTATCTGTCCTATCACTATCTGTCTGTCTGTCTGTCTGTCCATCTGTCTGTCCTATCATGTCTGTCTGCTGTCTATTTGTCCTATCATTTCTGTCCATCTGTCTGTCTGTCCTATCATGTCTATCTGTCCTATCACTATCTGTCTGTCCTATCATTTCTGCCTGTCTGTCTATCTGTCCATCCTATCATTTCTGCCTGTCTGTCTATCTGTCCATCCTATCACTATCTGTCTGTCTGTCTGTCTGTCCTATAATTGCTGCCTGCCTGTCTGTCTATCTGTCCTATTATTTCTGCCTGTCTGTCTATCTGTCCATCCTATCATTTCTGCCTGTCTGTCTATCTGTCCATCCTATCACTATCTGTCTGTCTGTCTGTCTGTCCTATAATTGCTGCCTGCCTGTCTGTCTATCTGTCCTATCATTTCTGCCTGTCTGTCTATCTGTCCATCCTATCATTTCTGCCTGTCTGTCTATCTGTCCATCCTATCACTATCTGTCTGTCCATCTGTCTGTCCTATAATTGCTGCCTGCCTGTCTGTCTATCTGTCCTATTATTTCTGTCTTTCTTTTCCTATCATGTGTGTCTGTCTGTTCGTCTATCTGACTAAACATTTATAAGCCCTATTAATTCTCTACAGTTTTAATTGCTTTATAATTGGAGTATCATGTGTTTAATAGCACTGTATCTGTTATTTATTGCACACTTACTGTAAAGAGCTCATTTCCTGCAGGGTACTGAACTTGTCAGTTGAATAACCTTCTCCAGCTGCCTGCCCACATGTTTCATCACAATGGACAAGGATGCTGCATTTGCATGTAGGCTTTCTCATGATTATGAGGTTGAACGTTAATGGTGAATAGTACTTCTGCTGCGTTACTGTTTCCGTAACGCCCAGGAGAAATGCCCCTTTGTTTAATATGTGCATATGTAATGGGAGCATTATGTGTTTGCGCACTCGTACTTTGGACAACACACATTGTTAGTTTGTCTACCTCTAATGATGCACACTCGGCTGAATGCAGCCTATTGGGGCTTTATGGTCCACTTGGTAGACGCTGGTTGCTACATTAAGGCAATGCTACAGTTGCACTTGCACGGTTGTCAGAGAACACACTGTGGTATTCTGGGAAAATGTTCTCTAATTAGTTTTTGTACTGACTGTTTTTTATGTTATTTGTCACGAATGAAGGTGTACCTGTACATCTGCTTTTGAGATATTAAAGACGAGTTTAAGATGAAATATGTAGTATCATTTTGTCAAAACAGCTCTGATTAATTCGCTTAAGATCCCAGAATTTAAATTGCAAATGTAAGTTTCCATTTTAGTCCTTGTTCATTGGAAATTGTTTTCTCCTGCTTAATGGAATCACTTGTAATTATGCTACTGCAGATGCAGAATGATACCCATGACACAGTGCCCCGACGTTCCTTCTAGTAAAAGTGCTCTTAAAGAGGTTTTAATGCGATGCTGAAATTCTGTTGAAATTGTCTGAAGAGCGCTAGATGAGTGCGTAGGTGTTTAGTGATGTGCTCCACATGACTCACTGACACCCCGTCTCCCTGGGCAGCTAAGTGGCTCATTCTTCGCCATTCCATTACGCTTTCCGTCTGTACGCCGCCGTGTCTCAGGTCCTCTGTTTCACACGCATAAAGAGCTCTTACAGGCTGTTTGATTGAGTTATTACAGAAACATATGAGAAGGGGCATTTGATCCCAAATCCTGAGGGAAATTAGTTGTGAACAAATGTGTGGGGGCATGTTTTGGGTTAGCTGGGGGTCAGCATTTAAGTTTGCCCTCCATGCAAAAAAAAAAAGAGTACACTGAATGTCTCTATGAGAGCACAGAGACCTTCGGTAAGCTGTAAAGTCTGTATGCATGTTGTTTTCATCATCTGCTTCCAGTCGTCAGGTGCAACATAACACACTGATTATTCAGGGTGTTAATGTATGTCCAAAAATTATCATATTTTGGATCACATCTGCTTATAATCCATCTACATCTCAATAATGTAAATATCTGAGTAGGTCCTCGGTATGTTCAGGTGTCCAGTCTGCTCTCGCTCTAACACTCTGGTTCCTCTCCATCTGCTCCAGCACCTACTTTCATCCTTCAATATGGCCAAGCTGGCCACTCTATTTAAGGCTCAGAAAATGCTGGCTCATCTTTCAGGAACATTGATTAGCCACAGGGCGGCTGAGATAATTAGTTCCCAGCTCAGCAACACTAGACAGAACCTGACGTTTGTTTCCAAGCGTGTTGAAGTGATGTAGCATGTTGAGACTCTCAGTACCTCTGGGACGGGCGACGACGTTCGCACAATATCTGAGACCATTTTTCTTCACAGCATGCACCCCATCTGCGCTGATTGGTGGGATGTTTTTCACATCAAGTGGGCTATCACATTAATATACAGCTGCTGTTTTTAACACCACGTCAAGCGTAATAACAGTAAAATTACATGCACGAGTTATGTGTTTTGATCATCTCATTAAGCCTGCTGCCCTTTTATTGAACTGTTTACACTCATTTTTACCCGAAAGGTTAGATTAGACCTTACCCAACCAAAAAAAGAAGCCAGCTGTGATGATAAAAAAAAGTGTGTTGAACGTGTGTCAGGGTTTCGGTGTGAATCACAGAGACCAATCTGGAACCATTAACCCAGTTGCAGCATTATTAAGAACATGAAGGGATTGATATTCCCTGGAGTGCCTCTATTTTTGCGCTGGACTTCAGAGCAACATTTATTTAATGAAAAATCAATGAACATGGCATGATAATTTATGTGACAGGCAGACCAATTCATTTGTGCATTATGGTGCTGTTTAACCCTCCCTCTCTGTTTCACATCAGCACTATTTACAGGCTACGGGCATCTGTGTCCTGTCCTTTCTATATGTCTGGTGCTATCAACATTTATTTGCTGTTTTCTGATTGGTTGGACACGTTATAATCTCCTTTGATAGTGTAATTTTTTCATGGTTTGTACTCATGTTGCAGATACATCTATGTGCCGCTGGGAGGTTCACACCACGGCCCTCTTTACAAAATGTTATCCACTGGCCTCGCGTTCGGATTCGTCTGCCTCTGGCACGGAGGCCACGACTACTTGCAGTACTGGGCCCTGATGAACTGGGCTGGAATTCTTGTGGAGAATGGACTAAAGTCTCTCTTGACGTCATCATTTGTACGCTCCATTGTTGTAAGTTTGCAATCAGAGACTTTCACCCGGCTTTTCCCAGGGTTGTGTCGGCCGTGACAACAACACAAAAAAGTTTTTTTGGCAATTTTTTTTGCCTTAATTTGACAGGACAGCAGAAGACAGACAGGAAATATTGTGAGGAGAGAGTGGGGGATGAAATGCAGGAAAAAGGCAGAGGGCGGGAGTCGATCCTGCGGCCACTGTGACGAGGACTGTAACCTCTGTACATGGGGCGCCTGCTCCACCAACTGAGCTAAACCAACGCCCCATAAATGTTGTTAAAAGAGATTATAATTGTATTTTGTTATATTACCATTTACTTAAGATGTGTGGGAACGATGACATCTTTCCTGTTAGCTAGAAATAAAGGGGTCATGTAATCTGATTTAATAAGAGGTAATGCCTGGAGCTCCAACAGTGAGTGCACACTGGTTGAATCCTGTCACATCTAATTGGCATGTATAGTTAACGTCCAACACTAACATGATTTAAAGTCTCTTTCCAATACATTGAAATTATAGACGTTATTCGTGCTTCGTTGGCCTCTGACCTTAAAGGAAGCTTCATGTCTCAAAATAGTGTTAAAGGCAGATAGCATACTGTGTTATCCTCCTAGTTTATGGTCACACAGTTCATTAGTGCCAGGTGCTTTGCTGCTCTTTGTTTCTCAGATTTATGATCAGATTCTTTTGTGTGTTCTCCTGCAATTGACTTGTGCTTACTGATTTCCCAGGAGCAGAATTTCTCTGCGGCAATGGAAAGGCGCTGCATTGCCCTTCTCTCTGCCTTCTCCACTGCCATGCTCATCCTCTCTAATCTGGTGTTCCTTGGGGGGATACATGTTGGCAGAATCTTCTGGAAGCGTGTCTTCGTTCAAGGTAAATTGCCTTCAACAACACAATCGCTCAATGGAATTTGTGTTTGCCTTTTATTGTGCAGGATTGTTCAGCTTGATTCAGCCGGGATTTATGTATTTGTTTCCCATGTGGACTATCATGCGGTCTTTTAATTTGACAGTTTAGTTGCGTTGTAGGACAATTCACAAAATCCTTCATTGGTGACGGCGGCTAAGGATAGGCTTAAGCAACATGAAGTGATTTAATATGCTGCTGTTCCATAGGTCTGTTTATTCAGCAGTAATATCAGTAAATGCTGAGGCTCTGGTTATACTGGGGCATTTTATGCATCTGCATGGGCAAACTCTCCTAAATAAAGAGACATCTGCTTTATGTTTGTGCCAGTCCCTGTTTTGCTCCCTGTGTCTTTATTTGGCTCATTTGGTACCTAAAGCAAGATGGCAGCCCCTCCTGAAGCCTGTATGCTAATGATAAGCAATCTGAGCTGCGCTCGCCGCTGGGCTGGGAGCAGAGTCGGTGCCTAGAGCTCAGCTCACTGCTGATATATTTATATTTATAAATATATTATAGAGATCTAACTTTTGAAGAAGACTGTTCATAAATGATGAAATAAAATGCAAAGTTTACTTATTTAAAGCATTAATAGATTTTATTGGTCTGATTTTTACCACTTAGAGAAACAAGCCGTTAACTCTACAGTGATATTGTCATATAAAGTACCACTGACATGTATTAGCAAAGAGTTGCCTATTTACACATCCAGCAGAAACAAACAACATTAGCATTTATTTCAAGTACTGTTTCTGGCCACCCAAATAACAGTCCAACATTATGATTTCTTTTAGCTTTGTTTTGGTCTCCATCAACCCCTGAAGGAAATCTCTGACTCTATAGATACATGCTTCACTATGTTCACCAGCTAAGCTTGTGCTAAACAGGTAGTGTGTAGCATGTTTATCACAGGTGTTTTGGTGAAAACACATGCCTACTGCAGCTTCAAGTTGTAATCTCGTAGATCTCAGCTTCGTTGTCTTTGGCGGCACCTATGGCGATAAACAGTAATTGCGGGAGCACCAGATATCCAGGCAGTGTTGCACACAGTTGGATCCCGTTGTAACTCTTGATTTACCTCGCTGACGGTCGCTTTCCTTTTTAGACTGTTTGCCTTCATCTGAGCGTCAGATTTGTTTCTTTTTCTTTGGATTTTCACTTATTGTTGAAGTTGTATCTGTAGTCATCGATCTTTTCTTTGTTTGTTCAGCCATAGTAGATTACTGTTTACTCGCAACACTCGCAGAGACCGGAAAAGCAGCCGCTTAGCTCCGCCTACCCTCTCTAGCAGACCAACCACTGCTGAGCTCTTTAAGCTCCAAAACAATGAGCTTATAGACACTAAAATGCCCCGTACAGTCTAGAACGACTGCAGGGCCAGGTGTGTGGTTATTGTCTTTGGGTTTGTCACTATGAGTGACCCCTATCACATTCAAAAGCTAATTTGATCCATTGTTTTTCTACAAATTTTAATATGTACAGCTTTAAAATAGATAAATGTTGTATCTCTCTGAATTCAGAGGCTAAGTTTAACGTCTGCATCATGTGCAACACAAAAGGCGGCTCTGTCATAAGTAAAAATTAACCTCTCTGTGTAAAAAAACAATGGCTCACGTTGACAGTCTATAATCATTCAAGTTAGATCTGTTGTGATGTGACAAAACCAACGTTTTGAGAGCATTTTTAAGGTTTGATTTCTCATTAAATCACAGTCACATTGTGATCAGTCCATTTTTGTTTAAGAAAGAAACTCACTTGTTCTGGTCTCAAACTTTCTCTCTCTCTACAGTCCCTATTTTACGCTCATTATCGCTTATTCAGAGTGGATAACATTTCTCCTCTGATTGTGCTGACAGTCTTACGGCCTCTTGAAGTCGAGTCGAAGCAGTCTAAAAAAGGTCCCATTCCAGTCACCACTCAAGCTTTATTAAGACATTAAAGGCTGTTGGAAGCCTGGCAGCTTGAAGCAAACTATATGTAACATCACGCTGCTTCCTGCACTCCTGACCCCTTTCACACGCACCATACTGTAGACTTGTTTTAAATAAGTTAGGAGAAACCTAAAAATAAGAACGGGGTGTTTGAAATTACCATTTCTGCTGTGAATTATTGAGCGTAAGAACTAGAGACTAAACTGAGAATCTCAGTTTGCTTTCACAGCGATTCATTTCACCCGTTAAAATACTAAAAATAGATATTTGACATGCCACTGCCTGATGCTTACTTTGAATTTTACATTGAGCGTTCACTGTGTGCTTGTGTTGTGTTTTAATTAGAAATATAATGCACCCACTATGGGATATGCCCAAAGCTATTTCTTTTGTCTGCATGTGTCTGCATAATATACCACAGAGGGAGAGCGGTGGCTCGCTTCATTAACATAAGATCAATGCTTTTAAATCAGCCTGTCTGGGATCTTTACTGGTGCAGGCTGTAGCGTAATTGCTCTCTGACCTAACCGGCGAAAAAAAGAAAATCCCTAATCACACTTTGTCTGCAGTCGCATGTGTTGACTGAGGATGTACTTGGTGTCTCATTGAGTTGCACGTGTGTGTGTGTATGTATGTAAGAGCACTGTAAAACAATAGTGCTGAGCGACATAGAGAGTTGTTTATTGCGCAACATATCACTAGCCACAGTATGGAGAACGTGTTCACATTCTTATCTCTATCTGTGTCTATAATCGGATGAATGACAGAAATTATCGGCCGGGCTGATATTCGGCATTTTGACGCATATCGGCATCGGCATTTATTTTTTTTTATCCGACGGCTGGCTGGGTTTTTTACTCGCCAATATGTTCACTTTTACTGCAAATAAATATCGGCTCCAAATATCGGTTATCGGCCTCCTTGACTACTATTAATCGGTATCGGCCCTGAAAAAAAACATATCGGTCTATCTCTAGTATTTTTCCAAACTTTTATCTCTAGGTTTTTTGGTGTCAAAGTGCTCTGGTTTATATTATATATTTTACATGGTTTATATGGTCTGAGTAGTATTGTCCAATCACGTTTCAGCAGCCTTTGGTGTATTCAGGAAAACAATCCATGTTTACTCATTGGCTAAAATGCAATCCCGGACCCCGTCAGCTGTAGTCAGGCGCTGATTTAACTTTTTATTAAACTTTATTAACCGACATCTGCATGCAAGTGCAGATAACACCCTGCTCGACGATGTAGTCTCACCACTCCAACTGTGTTCTTGCGTCTCAAGTTGCTATTTGGACTCTTAACAATGTAGAACGCGTGGAAAAGAATGTCTTGGTTCAGAAATCATTTTTTTATCTACTTATAACCGCTAACGAAAGCCTTTTAGAAACTGGTCCTCGCCTTGATAGCCGATCTTTCGTGACAGTCACAAACAGATGTTGGGACATTTCACTTAAAACCACACATATAAGAAAAGTCAGGGAATCACCAAAGTCCGAAGGATTCAATCGAAACCATCACTGTGCATTTGTCCGTGTAAACAGACACCAATCTACTGGAGGCGGACACATCATCAGCACTGCACAACAAATGAATACTCCTCATTAAAAAATAACTAATGTTTATCCCAAAGAAGACAGGAGAACTTTAAACTTCCTGTAATTCATCACGTGAGCTACACAAGCCACGACATTGGCTGACTGCCTCCAGTGGCGTTTTCACAGCACATGCCATGCATGATGGCAAAGACCCCACTAATCAGTGATGAAATTTGTTGCCAACTATTTTAATAATCTATTTTAATCGATTAGTTGTTGCAGCCCTAATACAAAATTTCATGTCTTTTAATTCAATATTGCGGCGTTCCAGTCCAGACAAAATGTTTAAGACAGACAAACAGATAAAACAGACTTTGCCGTCCGTAAAGCAGTACTAATATAGCACAAAGCTCACATTATGTCACAAGCACATGAGCTGTTGCATGTTTCACTCAGCCTAATGATAATACATTCACAGAGATACAAAAGAGAGACCAAAGCCAATACATTGTCCGCTTTCACTTCACTGAGACGTCCTTCAGATCACTAATCAGCGCTGTGTTTAGTCTTGAGTTGCGTCTCTGCACTTGGCCTTGTCACATCATTTGAACTCTAAGCCCTCTGATAATCAAGTTGCAAAAGAAACTGTGTAATTACATCACTGCTTGATTAGAGTCATAGTTACAAGCCACTGGCAGAACTAGGTTATTCATTAAAAGTTGTTCCACTCTTCATCTCTTTTCCAGAGCTTCGTGATTAGTAATTTAGAACGGCAGAGCCCGCACAACAACTCTGATACACTCCATAAAGGCAAGAAGATCTGACACTCTTCTCAATTGTTCCCACATATTGCTGTTTGTGTTTGCTTCCTTTAAGCACTGTGTTAGTTTGAAGTCAGTGTCAGCAGAAGTTGGACGACTAGTTGGAGAATTTATTTCACACTGAGGGTGTTAATGAAATTTACATACCTGCAAAGACCGAACGCTGGGACGCCTTGGCACGCCGGCAAGACTGATGCATGCTGGGCGCAGAGTAGAAAGGCTTTGGTAATCAAATTTAATGTAATGTGATTAAACTAATTTATAATTAACTGGCATTTACTGGAAACTTCTTTCTTGTAAAGACTATTATTTCACATACTTCAGTTTTGTGTTGTGCAACTGTCATCAAACGTGTCTTTTCCGGCCTTAGCTGATGTAACCTTCCTCTTATGCAGGCAGGAAACCGGCAATGCAGCTGCGCACAAAGCAGCCCGTGTGTATGTGAATCAGATTTTGACATGAATAGAAAAGAATAGATTATTGGAAAGCATTGTGGGTGCAGGTGCGGGTTACCGAGATAATCTGGAGGGAGGCCAGTTTCAGAGGAGGTGCAGACAGCTGTCCTTACCTGCCCGCTCCACTCTCTAAGAAGCAGCTATAAATAGAAAAAGAGAATCACCATAACACAGCAGTGTACAGCAGAGAGACCTGGCTGCTACAACTACTACAACTGTCACTGCTACTGTTACTCCTGTCTCTCGTCTTCATAGTGGTTACCTTAAAAAGCAGCATAGCAGTGTAGTTTGATAAATGAAACCCTGATGTGGGATAAAAGGAAGAAATCCTGAGATTTAAAGTCGAAATATTTCCGCACACAATCAAATAACGATGATTATATTTTCTTTTGATTTCAGGCTGGTCTACCGTGGCCCCGCCCATGCTTGCTTTCCTCTACTGCTTTGCTCAGATCGGACTCGAGTGGACTTCGCACCCACCATGAGTCACCTTGACTTTGTTTCGGAGCGAGAATCCCTGCTACCGGACAACCAGAACAACCAGCTGAGTCCTCATCCTTACCAGCCAGAGAGTCTGTGGCGAGGCTGGCCTGTAGCCACAGAAGCTGTCCAAACCTGGCTGAGGTGAAGCTGAGCAGCCACTTTTTTACATCCTGCAAAATCTGTCTGTAAGCTAAAACTGAAAAGGATCAGTGTGGAGTCTCCGAGGAGAGAGTTTCCTGTACTTCTGCGAAATATAAGTGCACACAAAACTGTAAAAGAATGGGTGTAAATTCAGGGAAGTGTACACGAGCATCGCTGGCACTTTTAAGGCCTGTCAACCAGTAAGCTTCACTGATTCACCTTTTTCTACGAAACTATAAAGAAAATACAGGCCCTGAATCTGTCTCGGTTATATGACTCTGATAAGGTATTGCTCGTTGGTGCGGTAAGCTGGAGAAATGCTAATTTCTTATTTACCGTGTTTTAGCTGCAGAAGCTGTTGTGTGCTCAGGTGCAGACAAACAGGCCCAGAAGGCTGAATAGAGCCGCAGGAACCCGATCAATGTTATTATTTCCTCCACAGACGCAGTTTGTGTAAAATAGATATTAGTATGTATTGCTAAAGCTTGCCAAAGCTTCAGGTACACAATGGTAGATGTCTTTTATCCACTGGAATGCAGAGCGAAGCTATTTTTTAAGGCATAGAGGGAAAAAAGCACAAACTACTCAATGCCTCGGTCCATGTTTGGATTAAATCCTTGTATTCAAAGTGGTTATGAATAGCCGTCTATCCTTCAGTGTTACAGTTGATTACCTTACTGTCGCTGATGCATGAGCCATTTGTGTGTATGTCCTGTTACATATACGTCAAGACAGTGTGTACGTTTAAAAGTATTTATTTGCTTTCATCTTTTAAGGTGTTAATCTGTTCCCCAATACCCCATGATAGGACCAAATTCAAAAACCTGTTTATTGCTCTAAACTCTCCGTGCCCATTCTAGAACATGCGCTTCAACTGGTAGCAGCAAAGTCTGGTAGCTCTGAATTTCTCTGAATTTTTATTTTTGTTGTATTTTTTATCATGTTTTGTCAACTACTGATGGATGATTCAGTGGGGAGAAGAGTTTGTTCAAGAGAAGAGCTTCTTTCATTGAAACGGAGCAAATCTGGAGGACACCACCCTACTCCAGCTGAGCTGATCCACTTTTTGAATTCAGTCATATCATAACAATACTGGTGCACATCCCACCCAAGGCAAGTTTCATGTGAAGTTCTCCATGAAATAGTTGCCAGGATACAGACTGAACATCCTGAGGCACTTTTAATAATATCAGGATGGAGAGATAGATAATACTGTGGTGGAGAGATGCACACTGAAGAAGTTTAAGGCCATTCTAAACAACACGGATCGTCCACTTCATAACACCGTGATGGATCAAAGAAACAACAATGGTGGACGGCTCCTCTCTCTTCGCTGCAGGACGGAGAGATATAGAAGATCTTTTGTGCCCACAGCCATCAGACTTTTTAATTCTTCAGTAAATGGTAGATGAGATGCCAGACAATTTCCCTTTGGGGATCAAAAAAGTTATTATTATTATTATACTCTGTCTGTGGCATTACGCCCCAAATTGAATCACTCCCACTCCTCTTTAGATGTTAATCTTTAAAAATGAGTCCATTAGAATTGTTTGTATAAAAAGCCAGGCACTGTACTTCAAGGCAAGTATATGTAACAGAAGTACAGTGTTATGTGAGATTGGCTCAAATTAAACGACATGTTACTGCACATGTTCATACTAATGAATGTATACTGATCAGCCATAATATTATGACCACCTGCCTAATTTTGTGTAGGTCCCCTTTTACCACCAAAACAGCCCTGACCCGTCGATGCATGGACTCCGCTAGACCTCTGAAGGTGTGCTGAGGTATCTGCCACCAAGACGTTAGCAGCAGATCCTTTAAGTCCTGTAAGTTGGAAGGTGGGACCTCCATGATTGCTCGATCGAGATCTGGGGAATTTGGAGGTCAAGTCAGCACCTTGAACTCGTTGTCGTGTTCCTCAAACCATTCCTGAACCATGTTTGCAGTGTGGCAGTGCGCATTATCCTGCTGACGAAGGCCACTGTAATTAGGGAATATTGTTTCCATGAAGGGGTGTTCCTGTTCTGCAACAATGTTTAGGTAGGTGGTACGTGTCAAAGTAATATCCACATGAATGGCAGGACCCAAGGTTTCCCAGCAGAACAATGAGCCAAAGCCGGCTTGCCTTCTTCCCATAGTGCATCCTTGAGCCTAACTTCCCCTGGTAAGCGATGCACACGCACCCGGCCATCCACATGTAAAAAAGTAAAAGAAAATATGATTCATCAGGCCAGGTCGCCTTCTTCCATTGCTCTGTGGTCCAGTTCTGATGCCCACGTGCCCATTGTAGGAGCTTTTGGTGGTGGACAGAGGTCAGCATGGACACCCTGACCAGTCTGCGGCTATGCAGCCCCATACACAACAAACTGTGACACCTACTGCGACACCTTTCTATCAGAACCAGTATTAACTTTTTCAGAAATTAGAGCTACAGTAGCTCTTCTGTTGGATCAGACCACACGGGCCAGCCTTCACTCCCCACGTGCATCAATGAGCCTTGGCCACCCATGACCCTGTCGCCGGTTCACTGGTTTTCCTTCCTTGGACCACTTTTGGTTGGTACTGGAGAGACGCTCTGACCCAGTCGTCTAGCCATCACAGTTTGGCCCTTGTCAAAGTCGCTCACATCCTCACGCTTGCCCATTTTTCCTGCTTCCAACACATCAACTTCAAAGACAAAATGTTCAATTGCTGCCTAACATATCCCACCCACTGACAGGGGCCATTGTAACAAGATAATCAATGTTATTCACCTCACCTATGAGTGGTCATTATGTTCTGGCTGACCGGTGTACATTACACAACCATTGTACAGTCACTCATTGATGTGTTTTTGAACAACAACAGCTCCAGGCACTGAGGAATATCCCTGACAACTCAATGAATGCTCAGTGAGATCAATTCAGCTGAGTTTTCATTTGTTGTTTTGTCATTCCAGTTGAGTGTTTTTGGTTTTTCGTGGGATTCGTTGACAGTAAGAAGCATAAAGAATAATACAAGACTATTCCTTTAAGAGAGGTTGAAGATGTCTGTCGAACTAAAGCATCAGCATGTCCAAAAACATGGAAGTAAGGGTTAAACATGAGAGTGGGATAAATAACATTTCAATTGTTTGTCAGTTAGTTAATCAAAAGAAAATTAATCATTAAACTTTTTTTAAACAACAATTCTGAACCTATTTGCTTCTATTCTCTATTTTGTGATTTTGAAGTGAATATAGGATTGTAGGACAAAACAAGAAATCTATTGAAGCACGAATGTAAAGGAAATAAATCAGTTAATTGAGATAATCATCACATGTAACCCTATTAAAGGTCGTCACCTGGAAGCTTGCTACTGAAATTTAGATTATGAGTTAGATGAGCTCAAGGAGAAAAAACATTTGACCAATAAGCGCTGTTAACGTGGTCATTCTCTTTGGCGGCACCTGTGGTTATAAATGGTATTTGCAGGAGCACACTTCCCGTCCACGGTTGGCTCCGGTTGTGACTCTTGTTTTTCCTCGCTGACGGTCGCTTTCCTTTTTAAACTGTTTGCCTCCATCTGAGCGTCCAATTTGTTTCTTTGTCTTTGGATTTTCACTTATTTTTGAAGTTGTTTTTACTGTTTACTCGCAACACTTGCAGAGACCGGAAAAGCAGCCGCTTAGCTCCGCCTACCCTCTCTGGCAGACCAACCACTGCTGGGTGATGGAAAACACGTCACTAACTGGGCGTCATGAAAGCCTCCGACACCCAGTCCGTAATTCAGCAAATGCAAAGTCTTTCATCAGTGGTCCATAGACTCAGAATCATTTGGCGATAGATAGTGACTTATCAGACATTTATTTACATGAAAATCTTCAAGATTATTACTTTAAATTTCAGACTAGAAGCACAATATGAATGTTTAATGTTTGTAAGTTACCCCAGTCAGCCCTTCGGGTCACAACAAACACTCTAATCCTGTGCAAGTTGTCTTGTTTGTCATCAGTTTTAAAAGACAAACTCTTGTGTTTCAGGAAGAAACAAGAAGCAGCTTTAATAAGCTTATCTGTGCTTTATGTTGTCTTTTGAGCTTAGACAGTGCGACGTGGCAAAAAAAGACATCTGATCCTCTTACTATTCAGGATGCACAGCAAGGAAAGCAAACAGCTTCAGGAGATGGCATCCGAGAAGATTAGTTTAAGAATATGTTAATTTTAAGTCAGAGGTGCCATCACCAAGATTCATCATTTACATAAAACTCTCACGTTGCCTTTGGTCCACTGCTTCTTTAAAGTGGAGCCACAACAACCAACTGTCTCCAAGATTTGTGTGTTCAGATTCTCAATCAGGGATCTGCCCTCCCTGCACAGGTCTGTGGTGTTTATTCCGGTCCGTTGTGTATAAACTGTTTAAGAATTAAAAGTAACTTTGTCAGAACTAATCTAGAGTCTGTTGTTCTGGTGAGCCTCGAGTGTTTCGATTAGTCAGTACGTGTTCTCAGGATTAATACATTCGAGTGGTATTAGAAAGGATCACTGTGAGCGGGGGTCAGTGAGGAATCCTCTTAAAGAAGCATAAAACTGTGAGGTTTATCTGACGTAAGAAGATCAGCCTGCTGAGTTACACCTTAGAAAGGTGGCCTTATCAGTGCAGCTAAACACAAAGACAGACTGGATGCAATGCGTTTGACATGCACTCTCCAACAGAGCAGACACGCGTACAGTATGTATAAAATATTTATTATGAATAGTACATTATGTCACAGTTCAAAACAAAGAGTTCTCATTGTGCTTAAAATAGTTACAGTTCCCATCACGTGACGTGTGAACAAAGAGGCATGTGCATATTACATTAACCATTCACCAAAGATTTCTCTCTCTTCAGAATCTAAACATTGCAATATACTGTGTGCATATACATTTATATACCGTATGTAGGGCTTTATAATCAGGCAGCTTCTGCAGCTGACCACAAAAATAGGTCTGTGTTTAAATGGTTTCAACAGTAATTTAACACCGCTGCTGTCACTGCAGGCCTGGAAATGGGGCGATATTATAAAGGCACAGTGTTGCATGCTTCTAAGTAGCAATCAAAGATAATGACTTTTATAATACTGTATATGGGTAAATGTAATGGAGGGGTATTGCAGTGCTGTAGAAGTGTTTTTAACTCAGAAGCTGAAAGTTTTCCGTGTGTTCGTCACTGTTTGGACCTTTGTTTTTAAATGTTACAACACAGAACGACATATTGCTTTCAAGGATCTTTTATCTGAGGTTTAAAGTGCACCTACATCCCTTTTCAGAAACACATACAGGTGGTGTTTTTTGAGACAGTGTTTAAAAAGTGCCAAAAATTCAGATTTAAAAAAAAAATCTTGTGTAAAATCTAGATTGTGTAAAATGTAAAGAAATTGGAAGAGAATTGTAAACTTACAGTATATAAAAAAAACATTCACAGAGTGAGAGACCACAATAGCTTCAACTGAAAAAGACCAAACGTATGAAATACAATGTAACCAGCTGTCATTCATCTGTGTCATTACCGAAGATGAAAATATTCCAAACGTTTTATCTCAATGTAACATTAATCTGTCTGAAAAAATAAATATCATTTTCTGTTGGGGTTCATTGACTCACAAAAAGAGGAAACATGACAGTCAGCACCTCATTCACTGTTTTTAACATAGTTGTTTGTCATATTTGTATTTGATTAAATTCCTTCCAAACAACTGTGGTTAAACTGTTTTTAAATTTTTGACTTCACCATAAGTTGAACTATGACCTCTCGTGCATATTAAAAAAAAAAGCAAAAGCATCAGGTCACTATTTACCACTTTCTTGCCTTGGGGAAAAAAACCCCAGCTTTGCTCACAGGAAATTAAACTCAAGAGTTCCAGTACAGGATTGACGTCAATGTCGTGTGCATTACTGGTATATGGAGCTAGCGCTGGATGTCAATTTAGCTAATCCTAGCTTAAAGACTAGAAGCAGGGGGAAAGAGCTAGCCTTGCTTGCCTGTCCAAAGTTAAAAAAAGGAGACATTGTAACTTCCTGTAAAACAACAGCATTGTTGTTTTAATATTTCAGATATTTAACAAATGAAACAAGCCTTTAATGTGATAATTGATGAGCTTTGGATGTGCTGGTAGTCACTTCTGAACTGTGGAAGCTGAAGTGGAATCGATGTTTTCAGCTCACTCTTGGGAATACAGCAAAGTCAAAGGAAAAGAAAACACTCAGAATTATCCAGAATAAAGCCTCAAATTTAAGAGAGAAAATTGTCAGGAATTTCGTTAAGGAACTAATGTGGCATTCAAATATCATTATATTAAATTTAGAAAAAGTCATCAGTGAGAACAGCGTTGTTAATAATTTGAATAAGTTTCACTCATCAGTTAAAAGTTACTGTATGATCTAAACTCACTGACCTCCCAGTGTCAATCACAGTGAATGAAGAAGAAAAATAACCATGTAATATTCATATAAAAACCTTTTCCCAAATGTGTTTGTAGATTTAAAGATGTCAAAACTTAGACGAAGCCTGCGTCTGCCAAAACACAGCTTTTATGTCTCTTTTGCGCTTGGGTGACAAAATCCCTCCTTCTCACTGTCAGTCCTCTTTTTGTCGTCTTTGATTTCTGAACTCTTCACTCTTTTGATTTGCAGCTTTATGAATTCTCTCTGATAAAGAGGCCATAAAGGATGTGTTTTTAGTGGGCTTTTTTCTTTCTCTTAGAACAAAATTCTTGTGAAAACAGACCCATAAAGCCCCTCAAACAGTGGCTCTCCACTAAATGACTTCACACTCACCCATTTATTTTTAGTGAGCTGAATTTTTGATGGGAATAAATGTGTGAGAGAAAAACCTCTTCACGCTGGCTTGTCTAGATAAGAGAGAAGGCATGTAGGGGACATAAATTATCCATATGAATAATAAATAATAAAGAATAATGGATATTTTTTTCATGTTAAAGAATATTTTTACTGTATACTAAAGATAGATTTATGAAGCTCCTGCTTCTACCAGAGGTAGGTGAACCACTTTTGAATTCAATTTCACAACTAAAATTTCAATAGTATTAGTGATGGGTCCTTTTTCTAAGTAAAAGTACCAATGACACTGTAAAAATACTCTGCTTAATACACAGTATTATAGTAACATACAAGTAAAAGTTACCTGTATTTAGTGAACGACAGCAATTTATGTATATTTTTGTTATGAAATCATCTGCTGTTTATTATCTATATTAAGCGACTGATTGGTTAGTAATAATTCTGAAAATATGGACAATAATGATCTGTTTTTTTCTCCAATAATCTGTAGTTTATTTGTAAAAATTCTGAACAAAGTGACAAATGCATCACAATCACCCAGAGTCCAAATTGACATCTTCACAATGCTTCATTTTTTAACCAGCTGTAAAACCCTGAAAGTGATCGAAAACAAATTAAAAGTGAATTATCAGGGCCTGTGTCCACTTACAGCGTTTTTTGCACTGGCAGCGCCCGACACCAATGCAGTTTAGCATTTTCAGCGCTCAGCATCCTCAGCTCAAGAACGCCCTCGCTGTCAGCAGTTTTTTGTCACACAGCGTTCTCAGTTGAAAACAGTTCAACTTTTAGAACACCACCACACTCGTAAATGTCACTTCTCCCTCACCAACCAATCAAAATCAAGAAGGGCCGGGACTTCTGATATCAACTTTGTCTACAACAATGGTGGCTAATGCTTTCGTTATTCCGAGGGTACAATTTCCAGGTCTCTAGCTGCTGCTAACGCCAGGACATGATTCCTTTCAGTGTTTTTATGTTTTCTTTGTAAAATTTCCATGAATAAAAGCAAATCTTTAGCATACAGAGCGATTTAAAACAGAACGGACACTACCAAGGGAAGCGGAAGTGCCACCAGACAAGTTTCGTATCCTAGCAACAGTAAGCGTCAGTGAGAAGCGCTCTGAGATTGAAGTCGTGGGCGCTGCCAGCGCAAACAATCGGCGTTAGTGGACACAGGCCCTTAAAGAAAAAATCCTCCCTTTTGTGAAGCTAATTTTTACATTAAAAAAGTTAATTATCAAAATAATTAATTTTCCAATCACATTTCTTTAAATCAATTGAAAAAAAAACGAATAGTCTAATAAACAGTATGCATAATTATTGCTTGATACCAGAACTCATGGCTCTGCTTCACTTGATGTTTGAGGCAGCTTCTTCTGTGGACCTATGAAGGTGTGTCATAAATAAATCAATAAAATATTTTTGCTCAAACGTACATTTCCACCTTCTGCTTTCTCACTCTGCCCCCGATCATCCTATCCCTCCTACTGATGTCTGTCCTCTGTTTTCTCTCCAAAACAGTACACTGATACATTCATTTACACTGTTTATTTTTGGTAAACAATCTATTTCAGGAAGTAAATGTGTCAACGTGTGTGTGTGGCTGGTGTTCAATTGGGAAGTCTCTCATAAATCTTTAAAAAAAAAAGACATTTTCCAAAAATATTTTCTATGATACATCTTTTTCGTAAAGTGGTTTCTCTGTAAACTATTTCCTCAGCATGTTTGTTCTTCCTTCATGAAATGACACATGATTTAAACATTTTGGTGTCCGCTTGGTGTGAAGGTGCATTTAGGGGAAATGTGTTAGCCGCAAACAAGTCGAAATTGCCTCCAAATACCGGCCTCAAACAAAGCAATCAGAGTCCTGGAAGAGACCGCCTGCATTGGAAACACTGAACATGTGTGACCAACTTTTACCCCTATTTAGTGGTTAGCTTGTATCACGTGTCGTCAAAGTGAATGTGAAAACATTAACCTGTGCATGCTTAATGCTGTTACAAATGTAAAAACGGACCTCAGCAGCCATTAGGGAAAAGAAATCATCAGTAAAACCGGTTCAAACGACTATCTAGCCATTATACCATGAACAAACCTGCTGTTTTATTTTACGTAAATACATTTTATTTGGAAAATACTTCATTCAAATGTCATTCCTTCCTATGTTCATGAAATCTTTAAAGTAAGGTAAGGTGCACAGCAATCTCAGTTCCAGTTATGCATCACCAAAGCTAAAAACGCTGTCATATAGTGTTCATATATGGGAATTACTAATATTAGGTATCAGGAAAGATAGATAACTCACTCCCTGCTCCTCTATCCATGGTTTATGTAAATGATTTTATCTGCTGACAGATGTCTTTGAAAATCCGGTTGCTCGGCCAGAGTTATCTGTTGTGTATAATTCATAATGATCCTGACAGCTGATATAATAAAAAGAGTTCATCAATTGCTGGAGGAAATTACTCAACGATTGTTCAACATCTGCAAAGATCGTCCTCTCTCGCTGACACCGTGAAATAATGCAAATGACTCGCTGCTCGGCCTCGATAACCAAAATGCACCATCTGCAATATGAGGGACACGTCTACTTTATGTGACATGCAACGAATCTCATACAAAGGATTCAATAACAAGCCAGTGGGTCATGCTGTTTCTATCGGAACCGCTTAACAGAGACACAGCTAAGTTTGTCTGTTGAGTCTCCCAACATCTGAAGTATTACATAGATAAAGACAAACCGCTCAACTGTTCCATTACATTGCAATGGAAAATTAAATATATGTACAATGCAAGTGTCGTCAGCTTTTATGTAACCTCAGAGGGTTCAGATCTTGGCTAAGACCTCGCCTTCCCTTCTCTACCAACAGGTACACCTCCATGATAAGTGCTGGTGCGTCTTAAAGACAGCACCGTCATCTTTTATAGACTGTGCGCCCAGTGTCGCCTCAAGTATCCGAGTAATCTTAAAATTACCAGATTCCAGCTGAGTTTTCAGTTAACAGTTTCCTGATGATTCCTCCATCCCTCAGGAGAAGATGTCCTCTTTGTCCAGTTCTGGTGAAGCAGGTCTAGAAACGTCAAACAGAGGCTGCGGGGAACTTGATTTACTCGCTTTGAGGAGGTTAAGTGCTTCCGTGAGTTGCGCCTCAAGCCCGGACACTCGCACGCTCAGGTTCTTGAGGTCGTCCTTCAGCTCCAGCTTGAGCTCCTGAAGCGAGGCCTGAAGAGTTTGCTCCGGGATGGGGTAGAAGGTGTGCCTGGTATCAGGAGGCTGCACGGGACTGCGGTCCTGGGGAGTCAAACGGCAGTCCCCCACTTTGTCCAGACGCAGGTCACTTTTTGTGATCCCGCTGTCACATGAGTCCGTCTTCTTTAAAGACATCTGTGATTCGTGCACTTTGGTCCGTTCAGGTAAAGTCTCCATGGATTCTGCTTTAGATACTTTGTTCCAGTTGTCGGGTTTCGCCATGGACTCCTTAAAACGACCCCAGCCTTTGACTTTGAGCGGTTCAGCAGCACGGCCTCCTACCAGAGAAACGGGAGTGGGCACCTGAAGCTTCGACTTCTCTGAGGGAGGAAGGCTTGGGGTCGTTGAAGACGAGGGTGTTGAAGACGAGGGTGTTGCCGGGCTTTCTGTTACGGTGATGATGCTGGTGGTTGTGATGGCTGTATTAGCCATGGGGACGTCCACGTACACGGGGCCCTTCTCTATGTCTTGCTCATCTAGTTCTGGTTTGTCGGTCAAGCGGGCCTCCTTCTGCTGCCGGAAACGTTGGAAGAGTTTCCGTACCGGGTGATCCGGCGGCAGGTTCAGAGGGGCTTCATTTTTACGTCTCTGTCGCTCCTCCTCCTCGCGTTTCACATCACTGATCTTTCGGAAGACGATCTGGAAGAGAATTTAAAGCTCTTATGACTACATCACGATCACAGTAATCATCAGTTAATGTTGAATCATCAAATATATCTGCACAAAAGCAACTTATATTGTATATTCCTCTTTTCAAGTCAATTTAGTCTCTCAGAGTTAACAAATAATTGTGTAAAACCAGATCAAAATCATCTTAATCTAAATGAACAGGTGTATTGATCTTATGGATTGTACAGTTTGTGTCAGAGCATTGTATTAAAATGTGTACGCCTTTTAAATGTCACCTCAAAGAGGCTATTCCCACGACACAGAGGGAAAGTTCACATCATGCCTCTGGCTTCAGTTGGTGAAGACGACAGCACTCTGTTAACTTCTCTGCTGCTAAGGGACGATGAAAATGTAATGCGTTTAAAGCATTTGTATCAACTGTTTTTGTTTCTGTACTTTGGATTAATCTTTTTGTGCGGCATAACGTGTGTAGTTTAGTCCCAAAAACAAATCCCAATTTACCTGTCGTAAAAACAATATTCATGTTCTACACTTATATATTCCGACTCAAGGATGAGAGGCTTTTAACAATCATGCGTTGTGGTGTTCTTGACTTAGAAAGCAGACGTTTTGTAAAAGCTCCAACTCTCTCTTTTATTCTCATTCTCTGGCCTGTTGCTAAAATGCAATGAGCACAAAATCATCCATCATTTTTAAAGAGGTAAGACAACATCTATTTTTCTCTTCCCTCTCATCGCTACATTGTTCTCACAACTGTGACATCGCGAATGTTGAACACATCATGTGTTGGATTTCCCACGTTTAAACGAGCTCCATTTGAAGGCAGCGTTTGGCTCCTTGTTCAATCCCTCTGTGGATTTCCCTGCTGTATACATTCAGAAAGTATGGGACCCTGGTGAATAGTGAGTCTAATGCAGCAGATGAGATTGCCACTCAATATGCAGCCAATTCAATCTCACTTGCACTCTCTTGGGCAGGCTAACCTTATTATGAATGGGGTAATGATTGGTAGCTACACTTGAGCTGTTGATCACAACTGTTCAATTCTGGAAGAAGAAAGTAGGGGTGGCTTAATATATGATCACTGCTTAATGCATCTGCATGTTTGCATGATGTGTAGTATGTGTTCTTTATCCGTGTAACATGTATGAGCTCTGGCAGCCATATCTGTCAGTTAGTTATGACGCTACAGCAAGGTTAGCATAAGCCAGACTAGCTTGTTACCCCTGCTTGTCGTCTTTGTGCTAAGATATGCTAACATTTTCAACAAGAGCAGTTATCAATCTTCACATCTAACTTTGGACAAGATCCTTAAATAAGCCACATTTTCAGGAACTTATCTCATCATGGAGCTGAGGACAAAACCCTGTGAACTGTTGTTACAGTGTGACACAACTAAAGAGGCCAAAAAAGACACACAAAACAGCTTTCTCTTTGTCAAACGTCAGTGGACTAATCTGCTTTATCTTCTGTGGTGCCCCAAAACTCCAATCCATTCCTTCAACATGAGCAGCGACCTTGGCCAGTGTGATCAAACGGAGAGAGAAAAATAGCTGCAGAAACTGTGGAGAGGAAAATAGTATCTGTAGACACCCACACTTAACGCTATGTCTTTTCTGGGAAGAACAATGTAATGTTTGTGATAAAGGCGGACAAGAGGAAGAGTAACAGGTCAAGAGGCCTTGAACAGAACTTTAACTCTATTTTGAGAAACAGAAAAACAAAGTGTACATCGTTTCCAAGGAACTGATAAAAATGAGCTCAATCTTTATAATCTCTGAGGTTTTTATACGATCAAATCCCATTTTTTAACATTATTAATTGTAAGAGTTAGTTGTGGAGTCCTCCTTTTTGTCACTGAAGTTGGAGCTGACAGCAGACATCCATAAAAAATGTGTTTGCTTTTTGACATTTTTGACGGCAGTTTTTTTTTTTTTATATTGCAGTGAGGCGACAGGCTGCACACTCCCTACTCCTCAGTAAGCTAACCAACTTTACTGTGCCTTGTTTCTGTGTGCAAAGCTACTACTGCAGATGTGAGGGGCACTCATTTGCTGTGTTGGAAATGCCATAATATGCTAGCAGTCTGTACTGATTTGGCCAAAATGTAGTATGCAGTATGCAAGCAAGCAAAATGTGCAGTTTGCTCCATCTACAAAAATCTCCATATTGCATCAGACCAGTCTATCTCGCCTACTGTATCCCACAATGCAAAGCGCTGGAACGTCACGGCAGCAGTTGAAATGACAGACAGCAGCAGCATTACAGCAGAAGGAGGCGCTATAGCTAAAGAAGCAGCAGTTATTGTTTACTTTCACCTGGCAGAGGATACTGCTAAATGAATGTGAAAAGCTCCTCCATACTACATACTACCGAACGCAGTATGCAGTATATAGCATGTAGTATAGTACGACATTTCGGACACAGCCATTGAGTTTGGTAACGGCATCTTCTCAGTGCAGGGTCAGGTGTGTGTCTTATTGCCCCTGATTAACACCAGGTGTGAGAAGCCTGTATGCCCTTGGGTTTCAGTGCTCTGAGCTGACTCATTATCTCACTATCAGAGGCAGTGAGAGGTTATTTTAGTGTTTTCCCTATCTGTGCGATTTGCTCACCATTTCTAGTCTTCCCTTGAATAGTTTGTTGGTGCTGGGTAGGTCTTTTCTACCCCAGCCTTTTGTGTTTGTCTTTGAAGGCATCCGTGGTAGAAATTGTGTTGTGGTGTAAAAGTGTTCCTTTGGTCTCCCTGAAAGTTTAGTTTCTTGACAGCTGCTCAGCAGCAGTGGTTTAGTTTCCCCTTATCGAAGCCTTATTTTGTGGGGGAGGCTTGTTTGTTCTTAGCTTGTTGTTATTATTTTGGTTTTTCCTCTCTCCCATCTAATCGCTTGTGATTTTTTTGGGTATTCCACTGGGGTAGCTTTAAGACACCCCCGGTCCACAATTGTTGTTGTTTGTAGAATTTTATGGCTGACTTGTTTATTCAAATAGCATGAGTTTGTGTGGCTGCACTGTGCCCTTCTGTTGTGTTTCTGTCAAAGTAGCTGCTCAACAAGTGTTTGCTGTTGTATAAAATCACACACTATAATATAATTTGTTATATTATATTAATTTATAATATAACTGTAAAGTAAGTCTTTTTATAGAGGTGTTGGTTTAATCTTGTCATCATTATGGAGGCTGTAGTTTGTAGTGCTGTTGAACTGTATCAAATAAACCTGCAACTCTGTGGGTGAAACTTGTGGGTGAGTTTTATAGTTATGTTTATATGGTTATAATATTTTTACTTTCCTCTTGTTCTTCTCCTCTGTTTTTTACTGTCAAGAAAAATAGGACACTTTGGAACTTTCTGCAGTTCAGTAAACGATTCAGTTTCTTCAAAGCTCTTATAAAAACCTGTTTACATATACAGCTGCTGTGTATAAAGCCCAAATCTACACTGACTGAATTGTAACATGTACTTTCTTGGTGCTTTTTAAAGTTTCACTCACCCTCTTTCGTAGGTTGTAGGTGAGCAGCAGGTTTCTTGAAAAGTGGTTGGAAAACGCCGTGTAGAACTCCAGCACCTTCTGTAGAGCGTCACGTTTAATGACGTGGAGGTCACAGTAGGTCAGAGCTCGGACGTTGGCACAGGCCTGAGCGAGAGTCACCTCTTTCCAGAAAACATCCCCAAATACGTCTCCTTTACCTGCAAAGAGAGGACACTGTTTAAACTGGCTGCCGGCTGAGGTGATCGACTTGACCAATTCCAAATTTTTTTAGCTATTAGCCATTTACAAAACAAAATTGGTCAGAAAAATGGGCTCTAGTTTAATTAACATTTCACAAAGTATCTTGTGCTCAACATTCAGTCATTTGAAGTCCTTGCTTAACCAACCAGTTTGGCTTATAGAGCTCTAAACGTGAGCATGAGACAACTGTTGATGATTCACATGGCAGCCATTTTCCTCTTACGTCACACTCAGAGTGGGAAGCTCAGATGCTATAAAGATGTCAAATTGCTGTGTTCCAGGTTGTATAAATGTAGGTAATAAGACAAATTATTATAATTTCACTGCTTCCTGACTTATCAGCAACCTTAAATACAACTAAAAATGAAAATCTGAAGGTACATTGTGTCATATATTAAGAAAAAAATACAACTCATCAGCTAGCATCAGACAACAGCTAATGTTAGCAACCTACTTTTTAGCTAATCTTTCCGTTTCATGAGAACACGATACAATATGAAAGCATAACTTTTAATCAAAAGGTTGTATTGGCTTTGCTAACTTAATATTAGCTTGCCAACAGTGTGTTTGAATGAGTTGCGAGATACAGTGTATCAGACTAAAGCTCCTAGCTTACAAGTATTTATGCTAGGAAGTGGTGCTAATGATAGCTTTTCTCAGAAGGTTGATAAGTAGGTTATCAAATATGTTGTTTTAAAATGTTCCTCATCCATTGTCTTTTCTGTTGCTAACAAAGCATAATGATTTCATCTGCCTACATTTAAACAATTTGCAAACCTTGGAAAATGGCTGCCGTGGGAAAATGGTAAATTAACTAATAAGTGTTCTGACTTAATCAAATCAACCTCCAAATGAACAGTTTCTCCCACAGTCTGACTACATAAAATATTCCTTAATTTGGTTTTCAATTACTGAAAATATCTGCTTTCAAATTCAGGATGACAATGCAGCACATTTAAACATGCACGGCAGAAAAGGAATAATCAAACGATGACTGATATCCAGGTGAGTTACAGTGATTAATAACATTAGGAGCTACTGAATACATTTGCAGAGCAGTCAGAGGGATAATAAGTCAAACAGCAGCAGCCTGAGGATTAGATGAGATGTTTGTGTATTTAACATGTTGTTTCTGCCATTAGGCTAATGAGAATTTGATTCATAGTAGTAACTTGTTTATCACTTCAGGCTCCATTACAGTCTCCATCTGGGTCAATGGTTTTAGCCTGACAGTACATTGATTGTTGCAAAGAGGAACCAATAGCAGGTTATTGATGAAAAACAGGCAGGATAGTGCCACTGGTCCAGCCATCCATTATTCACTTAATCAATCATTAGGCAAATTAGAGGAGGGAGTTTTAAAAATAAAAGACTCTGCAGGGATTTAACCGGGCCAGCGTAAGAAAAGGAAAAGATCTATTTTATTGTATCTTGGTAAAAGACATGTAGCCTCTTTTGTTAAAACAAGTCAAAGCACAAATGAAGAGAAACTGTGAAGGTGTTTCATCAAGTCACACAGGGTCCGAAATTATGATCTCATCAGACTGATTCACAGATATGAAACCTGAAATTACCAATCTTTACTTTTACTTTATTCGTTTGGCGACATGTATCTGGCCACTTGAGAAACTTGAGTGCAATATTCACTCTTTTTTTGGCTCAATTTTGGACTCCACCAACTCCTGAGAGAAATATTTGGCCCCTTAGCTGCTAAATGCACCGATATATTCACCAGCTTGCTTGGTCTGTCTGCTGTTTGGTGCTGAGTAGGTAGTGCTTTTTGTAGCTTCACACTAAAAACAGACTGCTGTGGCCAAAAATAAAATATTAAAGGACTGAGAGTGAATTTAGATTGCCAGATCTGCCAGATAGTCAAACAATGAGCTGAAACTGACTAGAAATTTCTGGGAAGCCGTGGAGCTGCATTCAGGTGGTAATTCTCTGTAAGTTTGTCACCATGAGTTCCCCTTATATTTTGTGTTGCCTGTCACTCAACATGTTTTATTGTTTTTTAATGAATACGTCTTGGAATTGTTTTCCATATCTTTACACTGATGTTTATGTACTTTATTAAAGTTGGAGACCTTTAAAGGGGACATATTTTAGCTATGCAAAGATTGTATACATATTTTAATTAAATTATTTTTCGGAGCCTCTCCTCCTGAAACGAACAAGCCGTGTTGCCATTTAAATGTTGGACCTTAGCCACGATTGGTTGACAGTATTTAAAGTGACCACGTAGCCCCACGCTGCGCTGTCACTCCAGTTGAGTTGTAGAAAACATGGCTGCCCTAGGATCGTTTTTTTGGTGTACGAGCCAGAATCGCCAGGAGGTATCGGAATGGTAAGTTGATATCTTGACAACGACTTGACTATGTGCTCGTGCAAGAAGGCAGCCTGAGGTGAATGACGGTGAGTGACGATTGACGAGGTTCTATGTAGAAACCTGCAGCTGTTCTGTTTCAGAGGCTACCCCTTTAAATTGCTTTTCTGGAAAAACACGGAATTGCTCAGTTTTCACTTTTTCACTGTGAACAATAAACACCCAAAAATGTGAAAGCCATGCACAACATGAGAATATCCTTTCAAAAGATATGGCCCCTTTAAATACGGACCACTGCTCATTATATGTGAATCGTTATATATCAGAACTGTGGTTTTCATTGGATTGAAACAAAGATCAAGTTGAAAATGCAGCAAGACCACTCCAAACGTTACTGAGAGGATCGTGTGTCTGTGACAAACATATTCTTGTCCAAGTTCATGACTCAGCAGACAGCAATCCCCCAAACAGCACCTTTCACTGCAGGCAGACAGGGTTTGAAAAGTGCTGCTATGGACAAAAGGAGGATGGTAACAAAAACATTTTCTCACCATGATGCCAAAACCCTTTTGTTCAAACAGTGCTGGAGGCACTGAAATGTATTTGCCTTCGGTCGTCTCTGTCAGTTTGGTGTTGATGTGTCTCTAAGTTACTAAATTAGGAGGTAGTCACTGTAGCAGCACACCTGCACCTTGGTTAAATGTCTAATTTGTTAAGAGTTTAAGAAACCCCCTAACTGTAAACTCTAAAACATGTGAGCAGATCTGGGGCAGGTCTTTTGACAGGGGGGAATGGGAAGCCTTGACCACCTCTGTCATGAAATAAAAATTAGTTGTGAATCCATTATTAATTACGTCAAAATGCTAATGCTGCAATTTGGTAAAGTGCTTCAAAGCGTCTCAAAAGTCCTGGGCCCGTGTTTATTACACTGCTAAAATGTACATTTTAGATTCAAGTCAAAGTAAAAACGGATCACTCATGAACTTCAAAATAAAAGCTTTGTTTGAATAAAGTTTCTAACTACTTAAAATTTCACTCTAGGTCTCTTTTTATATTATTATAATATCTATTATTATAATTGGTCATCATAAATAATGCCGTAGCCTTATTTGGTTGTATTGATTTGGATATTTAACAGGGCACCTCTATCGACGTGCAAACAGCGAGAATAAAGCTGGTATTGATTTTGGTTCGTTCTCACTTTCCATTCATCTTAATTGTGAAACAAAATAATGAGGTACTAAATTGTCATTGACATACGAGTTCTCTGATGTACTTTGTCCAGCAGCATCAGAATTTATTTTCTGCTACTATTTCCAAGTGAAAATATTACAGATTTCACAAAATAAAAATAACTATGAAAAAGTCACTTGATAAATTTGTCTTATTGTTGAAACTTTTCCTCTCCTAACTGGCTCTTTAAAGACAGTTGGATTCTCGGAAGTTCAATAAATGCAGGCCATGGTCTCATGAAATAACATCAGCACAACTGACCTATTATATATTAAAGTACGCAGTAAACCAGTTCAGAAAAACTTCTATTGGTAAAACATAAAATACCGTAAGTACTCAGCTCACCTAAAATTGCCACCACCTCGTCGTCCTGAATGACCTCCAGTGACCCCGACACCACAAAGCAGAGGCTGTCCACACTTTCACCAGCGTGGTAGATGAGGTCGCCGGGGGCACAGTGAATGGTCTGAAACTCCATGGCCAGCGCTCTGAGACAGCCATCGCTGGCCAGCCGGAAAGCTGGGTGCTCTTTGAAGACCTTTCGGTTAAGATGGACACAGATATCCGCCCTCATGTCCTTTGGACAAATCTGCAGCACCTGCAAAGAAACAGGACAAGGGAAAAGAGCTGAATGATTTGTTTTTCATAAGATAATAATTTTTACAAAGAGCTGGTGGACAGTCTTCAGGTGATCTGACAATATTTTTTTGTTTTTGAGAAAGTCATTGACACAACTTTTGATTAATGTGCATTAAAGTGACCAGGCTTCCAATATACTGCAACATACAGTAAAGGATTACACCAGGAACTGTAGCACCTATATTTTTGTTCCCATATTTGTTGGGTCGGGCTGCATTTGGGCTGATATTAAACACCAAGACTTGGTCAAGTGTAAATGAATGGAGCTGAAAGATACAGGTTTCACTTTTACACAGAGTAAAAAGAGTCTGTAAACGGAAAGTGTGCGAAAGGCGAGACTTCCTAAGAGTACAGAAAAAAAACGAGCTGGCATAAATTATGTATCCATTATTTTTTTAGGAATTTTGCAGTGAAGATGTTTGTATAGTAAGTATGTAACTTTTTTATAGTCCAATGACAGAAAAAAATATTCAGGGAGAACATAAAAGACTCTCATTCAAAGCAATATGAAGCTTAATGATGTTCGGATGTTGACCGCGATGAAGTTAGATTTAAGTTGGATATTCGACAGATATTCACTCGGCTTCCCTCAGAGTTGTAGAGGGAGGAAGGTTAGCTGAACTCTGAGCCCAGGCACTTCACAGGCACAGCCTGACATAGGGACCGTCAATAAATTACTGCTAAATGGACACAAAAGTGATGTTTTTATAATATGTCCATGACTTGCCCATATAAAAATTAGGCTTAAAAATTTAACTAAATTGGGTAAATGTTGCCAACTAATTTTAAATGCTTAAGTGTAATTAATTTATTTTCTGTAAATGTTTTTATACATAATAAGGGCTTTTTTGGCAATAGCTTCGAGGTCATGTGACCTAATAGCTCAAAATCATTAAGAGAAGGTAATACTTATTTGGACAAATAGGACACACCTTTTTATGTTGGATTTTATTGCTTTTTCTATTTTTCATTAATATTTTCTAAAACAAATTAATGTATTTTATGCTTTAGCTTCCATGTCATGTGACCTATTGTCCTCGAATCGATGTTAATACTCACCAGGACAAATAAGACACACCTCATTATATTGGATTATTTAGCTGCTGATATTTTATATTAATATTTTTATTGAAATCTTATTTGTTGAAATATTCCCATTATTTTGAATTTTTGGGTGAAAGGGATAAGTGTCAGTCGAAAGAGCTCTACTTCAAATTTCAAACAGCATCTGCAAGCTAAACACAGCTCTGCACCACTGTTGGTGACTAAGAGCCCATGTGGTATTGTTTTAATTGAAAATACTAATACTGTATGCCTCTGCCCAGTTCACTGTCAGATTGTTAGCATAATAGACAGCTGTAAAAGTATATTGTGTCTGTCATTCGTGTTATTATATATATATTATATATTCAAAGGTAGAAGTGTAGTAGGCTACACACCTTCCTAACAATATAATTGACAAGCGTAAAGAGTTGCAAAGGGGGTTTAAATTTTGGAAACGCAGGCGTACTCTAACACGTTGCTTCTCTCAGGAGGTAAGTTACTTTTTAACGTTAGTAATCTTGTAACATAACAAATGTTACTTTTAAAAGTAACGTTACCCAACACTGATGATGTTCATGTTATTGATGTTTGTGGACAATATTTTTCCAGAGCACCATCAAGACCTTATTAAAAATGATTTGATAAAATCTATGTCTGTTTGAAGTGAAATCCAGCCTAAATATTCTGTGGGAACTTTAATTATTGTGCATGATTTTGAAAACTCATTAAACAAACAGATTTCTGCAGAACCGTTGTCAAAGTTAATGTTTTTGCCTTTGAAAAATAAATGAACTGTCGTAACAAAGCCTTTAATCGACTAATAACAGATTTGAAGCATCTTTCTTTTCCAGTTTCTCTGGTAAAAAAATACTTAACCATGAGTCCTTTTATCTTCTGTATTGTTCTGTGTTTTATGGTGGAGTTTAACATGAAGCTGCTTCCAGCTCACAGTCCAGCCGCCTCTCTGCTGAGTGTCAGCGAGCATCAGCATGTTGTTCAAGTACACCTAATCAACAGGAAGCCAGGCCGTCGCAGGACTCTGCCTTTAAAACAAATCTCTTTGAAGATGAATGTCAAGCAGAGAGGGATTATGTGCCATTTTTAGACCCTTTAGTGTTGCCTGAAGCCAGACAAATAAATAATACATGGATGCAGTGTAAGCGTAACATAGAAAGAGGACACAGTAAGCTGATAAGTACAGATGAACCATTTGGAAGCTTGAGTTTTCCAAAATTCCTGCTTTATTAGAAGTTATGTTTCTAATTTGAGCAGAAATAATAAAACTCTTTCCATGATTGGATTTTGGACAGCTGTATTTAAACGGGATGCAGCAATATGAATTCTTTCATTCAGAGTGGCACCAGTTCAATCGATATGCTTCCAGCTGAAATTGCTTAATTTCCACACACTCAAATCATTTTAGCATCATCAGAATTCAGCGGGATGGCTCAGGGTGACAGTCTATTACTGTGCCATAAATGCAAAAACCGCTGTCTGGTTTCGATAATAGGAGGCTCCATTCTGCCACAGACTAAACCTTAATAGTTTTTCAGAAACAATGAAAAATGACTGGTATATATTGTGATGTTCAGGGAGCATTAAAGGCACAGGTTTGGTTGCAGAGGTGAGGCTGTGGCCATTGAACCTGGTCCTTGTTGGTCTGATTGCAACTGCTTATCTCAAGGGCCGTGTTTAATGCAATGACTTCACAGATGAGTGATGTGAGGCACATGATGTGGAACATTATGGTGAATACAATGTTACAACTTCTTTTTGGAGACGCTTTTGTCCAAAGCGACTTATATCTGACGTACATATATATATCAATATAAAATCACATTAGTATTAAACTAACTGGACGGTACATTTTCTCTAAAAGAGCAACAAAATCTGAAACCAGTTGTTTTGGTTCAATCAAAAACATACATATATAATTCAAGTTATAAACTATTAATACTACATAAGTTATAATACACATCATACACATCAGGCCTTCCATGGGGGGGGGGGTATTAAGCTAATGTAAAGCTTCATGTTTCACTCTATACCTGTGGAGTAGCTTAGCATAATTATATAGCCCTCATACAGCCTCTGCCTGAAACGACTCAGGCAGCTCTGTCCCTTTAACAAACTCCGCCCCTACAAGCCCGCTTTCTTGGAGGCCTGCTGAGGCAGCACTTTGTGACATCACAAAGTGCAGCTTGTAGAAAGAACTGTGTGAAACCTGCACAGCAGCCTGCAGACTGAGCTGAGACGCCTGGGGATTACTCCACCACACTTTTACCTACAGATTTGAAACTTCACCCACGTTTGGTTCGGACATCCAACATAAAATGTGAAACAGCATAATAATCCCTCTTTAATAATGTAGTGTAACAAAACAAAACACTTTATTAACAACTAGACAGGCTGTCTGGTTGGATGAGAGGATTAATAACAGTCCTGCATCTGACAATTAATTATAGAAAATTGCAACCAGTGCCCAGTTAGCTTAGCTTAGCATAAAGGCTGGAAACAGGGTATACAGCTAGCCCGGCTCTGTGCAAAGTAACAAGAATCCATCCATCAGCACCTCTAAGGCTCCCTTGACATCATTTATATCTTGCTTATATAAACCAAACAAAAACTAAAGAGTAAAACAACTTGATGTGTACTAATATTTTTATCATCTCATTTGCATTTGGAGTTGGTGACAAAAACACTTTCAGGATATCAAGGAAACTACCAGTAATCTCACGCTATAGGAGAACCATTAAAGAGGATGCAGACTGATGTACCTTTTCAGTGTCTATGCCCCTTGACATGGACCAGGTGGAGGCGATGTAGTCCATAACTCTTTCACTCAGACCTTTGGGCACCTGGTAGAGCTTGAGGAAGTCCCGGACACTGTTGAGCATCTCATGGTATCGGTTCGTGTTGGCATACATCTGCTGGAAGATTGTCGTCACGTTACCAAAGATGGTGGCGTAAAGAAGGGCTGCGGAAGTAAAAAGGAAATGAAAGGGAAGTTAAGAGAAAATCTGAAGCATCATCAAAGATCATATGAAGATGTACCACATCAGGTGAAGGGAGTTCTGTTTGTGATGTTTGCTGTTGAAGCTGATACATACATACAGATATCGACCAAGTATTGAGGCCCTTGTATGGACCTGACCTCAGGAGAAGTATATTCTCAGATCATCCTGTGGGCTATTAAGCAGCTTATACATCTAAGGGCAAATAACCATCCATCCCCGCCAGTTACATCCTTTTACATCTATTTTTTCCTTGTCTTGTGAGATCAGATTTAAAGAAAAGGAAAAGAAAGAGTAACGCAGTGCGTCTCTGAGGTGGGTGAACTGGTGCAACAGCTGGCGTGTGCGTGGATCAAAGCCATCAGATGTCTGCTCAGTGTGTGTAGTGCTCTCTTGGCAGTGGAGCCCTAATTAGCCCTGCTCGAAGGGACGGAGAGGAAACATGCCAGCCACACATTTCAATTATCCTCAGAAGATGACAGTAACCTGTGCGTGCGTTTGTTTGTGTGTGTTTGTTTATTTTGCACAATCAAAGTGTTGAGAAAGCTGCACAGGGAATAATGCTAATTAAAAAGTGCTCAAAACTCCTCAAGGGCGAAGATAACCGCAACTTTCATCCTTTCATCTCTGTCGCTCATTCGCCATGTTTTCAGGCTTTGCAGTATAGTATGATATTCTTTATCACCTAAACACAAAGCATACTTGTGTTTGTATCATATTGTCTTTGCAGGCATCAAAACAGAGCAAGAAAGGTTTTACAGGTTTTAATGAGCCTATTATATCGAAGATGATTTAAAAAACACTTCTTATTGAAGTTGCCAAAGTTTTGGGATGATTGCAACCTCCAGCTTGAGCGCAGATGGCGATGCTCACTTCTCTGATAAGCAGAAAAACGCAGCAACAAAGGAAACTCAATCGTTCCCTGTGGAACGGCCCTTTATCTAGCTCCCAACGTTGCTCTTTTCTTGCTGACGCGCACAACTTCGTCGCAGCCTTCCTCGGCATCCAACAGCTGGCTTGTTTGAAGGTAGTTAAAAGACAGTAGTCAGAAACACAAGCCCCAGGCCAACAGTTGCTATAGAAACAGGACATATGTATAATGCCCCCCCTCCAAATCCCTCGTCACACTGTGATCTTCTACTGCCAGCACCGATCCTGAGCTGGTGGTAAAAATAGAACAGTATCAGGGCATTCATATTTCATAGAGAACAGCCATGGACTACAGTAGATTGCATCTACAACAAGCCTCCTGAGGCTGTCTGCTTTTTGGATATTTACGCTTTAAGATGATTTGAATCTCACAATGAGAAATTTAGTCTGAGGATGAGTTGTGCGAGTTCCCCCGAGAGTATATTCATAAAACTGAACATCCAAAAAAGGTAGAGAGAGAGGGACAATCAGCGTCTCGCCTCAGGGTTGAGATTGTGGCTGAAAAAAAGTACAATAGAGGTGAGAAGTGATTGCAGAGGGATCGCGGGGAGCGCTGTACTAAATTGATCCGACGGTGTCAGTTATTGCTTGGAGGTGTCGTTCCCTGCGTGCAGTCACACATAATGGCACAGCGCTGTATGAGCCACACATGCAGGAGATATCTTATAAATGTTTAATACTGGGATGTGGAAAGAAGGGCATGCTGTGAAAATCTGCCTCCTTCTCAGCAAATCAGATGGTTTGTGAGTTAGTAACAGCGGGTGTCTTAACTCCATTATAATCCAGTTATTTGATATTTATGCTGCAAACTGACTTATAATGTGTTCAAGAAAACCACAACAGGTGGCATAAATAGACACTGATCAGGCTATCATTTTTACTTCTTTAAATATTCATGTATTTAATGTTTTCTTGATCTTATTCATGACTCAGTGCACCAAAACGCCACAGCTACAGGCTTAAAAAATGCCACTAAGCCACACAATTTGTTAAAAATGCATCACTAAACTCCAGCCTCTGTGGGGTACCCTGCTTATTCACTGTTGCATCTGTGTTTTATTTTTCGGAGGCGTTTCAGAAAAAATCAAAGCCTGTGAGGAGTATGCATTCTGCTCCGGAAAATCTCAATAATGCAGCCCTTATTACACAGCAGACTGAGGTAATGAGTCTACTGTAGGAAAGAATAACAGAGCTCCTGCTGTGTGCGTTAAAGTGGATTGACTTGAGAAAAAGAAAACTGGTAAAAACTCTTTCCAGCTTTTGAGATTCCTGTAACACTGGTCACAGCAGTGACGCAGTTTGGAACCTGCCCACTCGCTGGATCAAGCAGTTGTACAACTCAAATAGCAAAATGAATCTGTGCATAAGAAATACTTGCCTGTAGAATGTTGTTGATGTACGGACCTCTTGCAGAGCAATTTGATTCACTACGCTAGCTGCTTGGCTAACTGATAACATGCTCGCCAGCCTGGACCTTGCTAGCGCAACTCAGTCATAGCTTATATCATAGAATGTATAAAAAGATGGACGACATGACAGCTCCCTAAAAGTGAAGCCAAAACATCTCGAGCGCCCCCTGCTGACTGGCTCCATGTTAACAGATGGGACATGGGTCAAACTATAAAATCAAAATACACACCAAATAAATGTTTCTCAAACATGGTTTCTGTCATTAAAGTTAGTTGTTATCATGTTGATTTACTGATTTAAGTGTTAATTTTTCTGACAAGTTTATTTTTAATTAGTTATTAGATGCTGTAAAAAGGAGTGATTGACAGCTCCGTTGACAAACACGGCTCCTGCAGCCGATCTGTTCCAGATCAGCAGAGTAGAGGACGAACGGCGAGAGGAGACGTAACAAAAACAGTCACTACAGTCATTGAAGTTTCCATATCTGTGAAAGTTAACTTCAGACAAACACAAAGAAGCAGTTCTGCTGTTAAACACGTCGACGTATGGGATCTTTGCTGGGTTTTTTTGGGGTAAGTTAAGTGTGTGTTTTGGAAAGCCACCCGCCGATTTCTTCTGCGCATCTCTGGCTCCAAATGAGGTCAGCAGCGCAAGATGGCAGCGCCAAAAGCAGGGGGTATTTTGGCTTGAATTTTGCACAATGAGAGTACATTATGCAAACATTCGGGCCAACCCTTTCTATGAAAATGAGCCTTGTGGCACCTGATTCACAAACAGCAGCGCTAAAAGAACAGCGCAGTTAGAGTGAAAATATTACCGTCTTTAGAGTGGGTGGTAACTGCGGCACAGTATTATAAGGGCTGTCACGCTCTGAGTTTTCAGTGATAATGACGACAAGTCCACCTTTTGTGTGATCAAAAAAATGTATTTGTCTGTAAAAACGACAGGGAATAATATATGGATGAGCTGCAGTTGTGAAAAAATTAAAAAATGTTTGAAAAATAAAGCTCCATTTCAATAATAAAACTACTAAAAACCTGTCGAGTCTGGACTTTACAATAAACTGTAGAAGAGCTGCAGATAGCTTCTCTCCACAGTCAGACGCAAAAAAAGAGCAAACTGTATCTGCAAAACTTTATGGCCGTGTTTGAGACCCCTAACACATATTTCAGTGTATAAACACTACAAAATTATACTTTCATTCATTGCAGGTTAAAATGTGAATACATGTTCATAAAATGTCTATTTATAACTGTAGATTTCCACCACAGCTGAAATAAAGACAAAGTAACAAAGTAAATCTGTGCCCAAAAAGTACCCATGCTTTGAGCTTAAATAAGGGTTTTTCACATGTGACTTTCTGTCAGAGGAATACACTGTGAGGTGGGCAGTAGGCACTAAGAGCATCAAAGGCCTGTGACTGTGTAAATTAAACTAGAGCTGCAGTCAGAGGTTCTGGCACTGAAATATGTTAAACCTGAGCAGAATATACTGGCTACAGGAAAGTTAGAAATATTGCTCGGCTAATAATCTGTAAAGTTCCATTTCCTAACTTTGATGGCTTTATTTAAAATTCATTTATTCACCTATCTTAGTGGATTGTGGCTTTAAAGAGCATAGTTAAACTCCTCATGTATCATGCATCTGCTACACTGGGTGGAAGATAAAACGGCTGCACTCACATCCAATCATCATCATGGCCACGGCAAAGATTTTTTCTCCGTCTGTCGTCGGGGCGATGTTACCGAAGCCGATGCTCGTCAGGCTGGTCATGGTGAAGTACAAGGAAGTGATGTAGACCGAGTGCTTGTTAGGCCCGCCCTCCCACTTCCCCGAGCCACTGGCGTTGAAGCGGTACGGAGTGCCCACCGTCTCAGCCAGGATGTAGAGCCAGCTGTCCATGCGAACAATGTTGGTGTCTTCGTCGATTACCTCGTAATCACCGATGCTGTACCTGGAGAGTGGAAAGGAAGAAATAATCAGGAAATAAACATCAGAAGATTGCACATTGCATTTCAAGACAACTGACCCATTTGTATTTCTGATAAAGGGGTGAATGTATCGAGTAGTTGTGGGAGGAAATTCATGCAAGCATTTTTGTGCGGCTGCGCAAAGACATAACAGTGATTCGAGCTAAATGCTAACATTAGCATGCCCATAATAACCATGCTTAAATTACTATGTTTGGCAGGCATTGCACTTTCCATGGTATCATTGCTAAAGTACTGCAAAGGCTGATGGGAATGTTATTACTTTGGTTAGTATAACGCCTTTATGGAGGGTGGTGTTTACCCGGTTCACGAGGGTTCAATGTTGAGGGGCTCTGCTCTTCACCGCAACAGGGAGTTGCATCATGGGAGTTCATGAGTAGTCAATTTCAGACAAGAACGGAAAATAGTGCCTGAGAAGGCTGAACCCGGTGGTGTACTCGATATTTCAAGTGAAATATTTGACTTGCTTGGGGCTGTTTTCTATCCTTGTTGTTTTCCTTTTTAGTCCCTGTTTTATGATTTAAGTTGATTTAGTGAACATTTAAAATAAGTTTTCTCCGATAGCAGTTTTTAACGCATCATCCAAACATCTTATGCTTGAGACCTCTCATCACAGGATGTATGTCTCTCAGCTGTGATAACTTTAAAACCTCATCTGGTGAAACTCAACAGCATTTCATGAGAAGAGAAATAAACAGAATTTTGTGGGAGAGGGTTCAGATTTTCTACCCTGGTGATCATGATTGATGACGGTTTAACTTTTCTCAACTCGACCCTGCGGCTGGGTGTGTCACCATGGAAACGAGAAACACCACACTGACGGAAATGATACTGGAGCTATTTTTATTGAGTCTGGTTTTGGAGCAATGCCAGTTACATTCATTCTGGTTATTATACTGTCTGGGCAAATAAACACTGTTTTTGATCGTGGTTAGAGGCTGTTGTGTGGGTTGCTTCCCAGTTGGTGAGGAACGTTTGTGAACGTACTTGGAATATTTTAGGCAGAAATAATGTTGTGGTTGTGAAAGCGTCCAGTCAGGGAATACGTTATAATCTAAACACAAAAAGACGTGCAAACTTATTTTACATTTTTAACCTACAGGGCATTAAGTTGTAATGATCGTCTGAGCGTGTGTGTGTGTGTGTGTGTGTGTGTGTGTGTGTGTTTGTGTGTTTGTGTGTTAAGACGTCCTCATAAACATAATAAATCAAGCACAACACATGATGGTAGCTTAATGCTTCCACAACACTTGCCCCCTGTAGAGTCGATGATCTGATTAGACTTTGGAGGCCTGTGTTGCATACATTTGCATAATAATGAGCAAAAACTAATTCTCTTGATACTACTATGACTCTTTCTGACTTTGAGTTACCAAAAATAAACAGTTTTAAAGCGTGGAAACAGGCATGTTGACCAAAAAAAAGACTGCTAATTAATGCATAATTAGCTTAATCAATGACCTCGTTATAGTAATTGGTTCTTATATTATTTGATTACGGTGATGGCGTAACAGCACGCTATCAGAATGTGTTATGTAATATATTAGTAACTCCAACATGTAATTGAACTGTAATGGCAGGAGAAAAGTGGTGTGAAAAGGTGGATGTTAGGGATGTATGATATTAGATTTTTTGCCAATATCCGATATGCCGATATTTTACAACTCATTTAGCCGATTACCGATACCGATATTTCTTTCCCGCACAGGTCTTCTTCGCGCCGGGGACATTGCACCGAGGTCGGGCCTTTAATCAAGTATGCAGCAGCCCATTATTTTATCGGTTAATTATATCGGCGGATATTGGCTCTGATCATTTTTAAGCCGATATCGGCCAATACCGATAACATGCCGATAATATCGTGCATCCCTAGTGGATATGTCATGAACATACCAAATGCAGGCCAGCCAGTGAGCAGCCAGTCCAAACACACACACCAGCAGCACCAGTACAGCCGCCCCGTACTCTATGTAGTGATCCAGTTTACGGGCGACCCGACCCAGGCGGAGAAGCCGGACCACCTTCAGTGAGCTGAACAGACTGCTGATCCCCTGAAACAGAAATAAACGTGCAGAGAGATAGAAAGAGAAGCAGGCAGGATTAGCTAACAACACAATTATATGTTTTTAAAAAGTTAAAAAATGTAAGTTTCAGTGTCAGTTTGTCATGTAAAGTCGTGAACATAAATTAATACCACCAAAATAGTGCTGCCCTTATACACAGTAATGCTTACACATGAGTCCTACTATTTAGAATTTATAAGCACTACAGTATATTAACATTGAGTACATGGTTTATAGCACACTATAATGTAGTTGTAAGCAGCCTTATGGTCATTTATATGTGTTTATATAAATATAGCTTTTATATTTTATCAGTCATCATCCGTTTTCACACGAGCTTCCAATGATGGGTGCCCACAGGAGGCATTATTGTTGTTAAAAAATACATAACAATAATAATAATAATAATAACTTTAATTTGTATAGCGCCTTTCATGGGACCCAAGGTCGCTTTACAAAGAGGAACACAGAAACACACTTAATTAATTAATAAATGTAATTCATTAATTAACATTAATAATATCTAAAATCTTCCCAAGACTGCATTGCAGTGTGTATAAATCACATATAATATATTTTAACATACATTTACATAAACCACTTATTAAATGCTGAATATAAATGCTAAAAATTGAAATGTTTCCAAATAAGTTATTTTTTGATATACGTATATATTTAGAGTACAGTAGTAGTTATTTAGTTTTTGGGATTTTACTTATTTGTTATGAATATAAAACTTCAGGAACACTGCTAATCTATTTAAAAAAACGTGTATAATGATCTTTTTTATCCTATACAAGTAGCATAGAAACTCACTGTGAAACTGAATTAAGATTAAAGATGTACTCCTGTTTGCTAACGCTCTGGCTCCTAAATCAAGAATCAATGCCTTATTATATCAGAACCCAACGAGAATCGATGTGAGAGCGCTGAAGTAAATGTGATATGACTATAACAGCAAACAGAATATACAAACAAGATGAGAGAAAGTGACAACATTCAATGTGTTAACATATGCTGAGTTGATTTTAACACATGCCTGTGCAACGAGATGAAGTTTTACAACTTCTATAGCAGTTACATAACAAGCTGACAAATGTCTACTCAGCTTGACTGTATATTAAAACTCCCACGCAGAGATTCAAGCAGACAATCTCATAAGTTTGCTGGTGGCCTGTGTGTGTGTGTGTGTGTGTGTGTGTGTGTGTGTGTTTGCTGGGAGGGGTATTGATTTAGCTAATGTGCTGTGGTGTGCAATCCGAGTACAACTGCAGCGCTCGCTGTCACTTGATCTGATCTAGCTGCCTGCCAGACACCTCAGCTTCTCTAAATTCACTTTACAGACCTGAGCTCCAACACAATTCAATTATTAGTGCAATCCCGCTGTTGAGTCCCGCTGAAACTCTTCAAACACAAGTTGTGAAGGTTTATTTTATCCCTGAATAGATGTAGAAGAGATTTCATTAAAGAAAAAGTTTGACATTTTGGGAAAGAGGCTTATTTGCTTTCTTGCCAAGTTAAATGTGACTCATTTGTTTGTAGGCTACGCTAAATATGAAGCTAAAGTGAGCATGAAAGGAAATGGAGGGCTCCGAACAGGCCTCCATTGTTAAAAAAATACACCTTCCAGCATCCCTTAGGTTCAAGTTTACACAAAGTATGTTATCATTTATTTGGACACAGGCAGAATGGACAAAATTACAATTTATGATTTGCTAGCTGTCCTATCCTCATGCAACAGTCTTTGTTTTAAATTAAGCTAACTGGACTTGAATCTAAAATCAGGGCTGTTGCAATCATTTATGTGCTAGCTTATTTGCTTTCTTGTTGTCAAGACTAAGATAGGAAGATGAATGCTAGTCTGATATCTGTTCTTGGAAAATAAATCCTGAGCCAAGAGGCAGTTAGCTTAGCATACCATGAAACTTAAAAGCCACCTGATGCCCCTGCTTTATTCACTTTGTTTTTGTCAAGACTAAGATTGGAAGATTAATGCTAGTCTGATATTTGTTATGTCTTGGACAATGAAGCTACAGCCAAGAGCCAGTTAGCATAGCATATAGCATCAAAGAGGGAGAAAATACCCTAACGAATTTCAACATCATATTTTTAATCATCACCATCAATTAAGCATCATTTAATTGTTCAGTTTGGAAACAAACAGACAGAATGAATGTTTTCTGGTACGGCTGTAACATGCTAGCTGTATTCTCATGCTAAAAGAGTAAGATGATAAGATTGATCTCGCTCGAATAGCTGGGCTTTCTCACACACTCTTCTATTCTATTATTGGAAACTGTTTTAAGCTTCATAAGCTAACATGTTCTACGAAGTGAAATATTAAAAACCACACATAAAGTCATACATTTCAGTTTCAGAGAACATTTTTGTCCTTATTAGCAAGTTAGAAGCTAAAGAAAAAAGTATTTTAAAAGGTGGCTTAAAGGAAAATGTGGCTTTTAAAATGTACAGCACAAACTCCCTCTATTAAAGCATATTTTCAACACCAGGATGACCTTTATTTTGAAATATTAATTGAATCACGTGGCTGCAGTCAATTTGTCACCAATGACATGTAACTGCTGAACAGAGGGCTGAATCAGCTCTCATGCAGCTTTAATGACGCTGTTTTTCATTTTCAAACTGCAGAGAACAATCATCATCTCCTGGCAATGAAAAGATTCAGTAGGAAGAAAAAAAAGCAGCACGAATCCTCACTCGCTTTCTGTGAGATTTATTTCATGCAATGCTGCTTCTGCTGTTGTACTCTCATCCAGCACAGCAGCTGAAATGTTGGTGCAGGAGTAAATTTCACTGGGAATGTGTACGGCGTGTTGTCAAGAGCTTTCATAGGGGGGTTGTTTGGTGTGGTTTTCAGGCGTGAATGTGTGTCTACGCGTAAAATAAAAACACAAAACTTTTCTAATGAAGCCTACTTGAGTGACAGCTCGGTGGTTCCAATTCTTCCCATGACGTCCCATGCATGAATACAGGCAGAGGTAGAAGAGGGGGGGATGGGTGGGCCATGCAAACAGAACGGAGGGATGAAAAAGAAGAAAACAAAAATGAAGCACAAGTAAGAGAGAAGGTCATTGGTAAGCGATGAATAAAGACATAATTAGTAAATAAAATGAAACATAAAAAAACAACCTTCACTGTGTCTGTAAAGCATGCGCAGTATGACAAAAGCATGCTGTGTCAGCTGTTTTATAAATCAAGAAGCGGTTGGTTGGTTGTTTTAGGTTACCAGTAGTAGCCTTAGAAACTGAAATGACACAATGATTATAAATTTCAGTCTCGAGTTGATGTATGACACTTTAAAATTGCCCAGAATAACTTTGACAGCCGCTGCACGTTAATGATCTTCCCTTCCCCATTTGGAAACCTGTTGGGGGGAAAACAGCCATCAAAGTTATTCATGTCAGTCGTTAAGGTCTGCAGCGGCAGATATCTCAGCGTCGGGTTTAATAACACAGGCAATTGTTTACCCGCTCTCATTTACCCTCGCCATGCTGCCTCACAGCAATCTGGTGCAAATTGGAGTCACTGAGATGTTGAAGAGACACGCCAGAAGATGATCCTAGGAGTGGATGGTCATAGAAGTAATGGATGTTGGTTTACAGAAAAGGCATTCATACCGTTATCAGAGGCAAAATGTACCCTTCAACCTCACAGTATATATGAAGCATAAGGTTAATGCTGTACTGCTGGGCTTAAACTTTTGTTTTTACAAACATTTTCACTATTGTTGATTGTTTTTTCATTAATAGATTACTGTTAAATCTATAAAATGTTGGAAGAATCTATCTCAATTTACCAGGATGCTGTCCAAAGTCCCCAAATATTCCGTGTAGAAAACTTAGAAAACACAATCTTATATTTGAAAAGATTTGAGTTACATGTTGTATGTTGGTAGTTTTTTGCTCGAAATTAGTTGTTATTCACTGACTAATCATTGCATTATCAAGGAATCATCTAAAAGGTTAATTTCATTTGACAATAGAATAACAATGAATGAATAGTAAATATAGTAGGGCTGCACGATATTGGAAAAAACAGACATTACAATAACTTTTTGTTCTGCGATATTTTTTGTGATTTTAAAAAATACACAAAATTATACCAGATAAACGCAGTGACAAACTTTGTGACAAGCCACGTGACCAACTGCGTGACAAGCTACGTGAGAAACTAATGATAAGCTACATGACAAACAACGTGATAAGCTACGTGACCAGCTACGTGATGAGCTACATGATGAGCTATATGACCAGCTACGTGATGAGCTATGTGACCAGCTACGTGATGAGCTACATGATGAGCTATATGACCAGCTACGTGATGAGCTATGTGACCAGCTACGTGATGAGCTACGTGACCAGCTACGTGACAAACTACATGATAAGCTATGTGATGAGCTATGTGACCAGCTACGTGACAAACTACATGATAAGCTACATGACAAACTACATGATAAGCTACGTGACCAGCTACATGAACAATTTTATAGCTACATGGTTGACTTTGTTATAAAGGAGCCTCCATGTCGACATAGTTTCTTTAAAAAAATCTATCACCAATATATGTAGGTTTTTGTAACATTAAGGAACCCACCACTGGAACTTTGAACAATTCCACACATTCATGTCAGGGCACATGCACAGAGTATTAGTGCAATGCTGCTGTAACAATACTGTTTGAGTGACAGTTACTGTCAGTTGCTCAGGGCAATACTGTGTGGCAGATGAATGAAGTGGAATTATACGTTACTGATACTGTTTATGTTACTGTGTGTCTGCGTGTGTACCTGCAGGAGATGTGCTGTCCTTCACAGGTAATATCTTCCAGATGTAATGAGGTCAATTCAAAACCTAAAAGGGAACTCTGAAAATACATTCTGACTGAAGCTCTGACACTTACTCCTGCCAACGCTCGTTTCCATCAGGACTCTCGATGAAGACATGGAGCTATCTGATGAAGCTCACAGAAAGTGCTTTTTTGGATAGACTGAAATTACTCTGTGTTCCATGCTGTAAATGAATAACGTCAGCTTATTCATTATGTCACAGATTTAATACCTTAAAAAAAATTAAATGAACAGCCAACAATAATACTTTAGATTCGTAATCAAGAACAACCAAGCGTTAAAATACTATGATTATATTGATGAATTGATTCAATGAAAGCAGTAAATATGAACAATGCTCAACTGTCCTTCAGATAATATGAAGTTTATCCACCCTTTTCTTCCCCAGGCTTGTATTTGAGCAGATATGAAATCCAGCAAATAATCACATTTGTGAAGCTGTAACCAGATAATTTGTGACATCTTTGCTTAAAAAGGCTGAAACAATAAATAAATAATCTAAACTGTTCACCATATTAAATGCATTTCTCTCCCAAAGCAACAGCATGACTCTTTCAAAAGATATACAGACTTAAAATAAATGTATTTTTTGTTATCCTTATAATACCAAAAAGCTCAAATAACACCAGAGTTTTCCTTTAAATCCCAGAAGGCCAGTGTTTTTTCCTTCTGCTGACCCCTGACTCTTCCTGCCCTGGCCAGTTGAACTTGTCAGCGTTCAGGATGCTGAAGCGTTGAAAGACTAGAAAGGGCCAAAATGCTTGACCTGCACATATACCTCAGTGCTGGAAGCCCACAAACAAGCGTCTTTTTTTAAAGCATTACCACAGCATTTCATATTCCCTCATACTTTATGTGCTGCCCGACAGCCCCCTCAGAGCTCGCTGTGTGACGCAAGGCGCTGTTAAACGCTACCGCAGCATTTTACACAGCCACGCTGTCACAATAACACGCACACATCATGAGACGTGACACATTTTAGCACACACGGGCTAACACAAACACACGCAAAGATGCATTATTATAATGAAAACCGGCAAGTGCAGGATCCGGAGGCTACACTTAATTTATGTGTTTGTGTGTGTGTATGTGTGTTTCATATACATAAAGGTTTGGACCTGATTCAGAAGCTGTGGCTGCATTGAAGAAATGTTTTCAATCAGATACAACAAGAGAGAATTTGTTTTTAAAATAGATTTTATAAGCTAACATGTAGTTAAATAACTAAGCATTATTAAGAGTTATATTTCCCTTCAGTGATACCAATTAAGGGGAGAAATGTGTGATAAGTTGAAAACAAATAAAAACCTGTTTTTCCTCCCCGCAGAGAAATGGATAAAAAGAGAGCCAGGCTACAAAATCCTCCAGAAACAAGCACAAAGTCTAATTTATTCCAAGTATAAGCAGATGGTAAAACTCCAAACTCCAAACCAACTCAAAACATAACATGCCTTAGTTTTAATCACAGCAGGTTCTCCCATGATTCAGCCCTTTTGTCAGCTGTCATGAGGTGTTAATGGTTTTAAGGCATCAGTGACAAAGCAGCAGAGGACTGCAGAGTGGCTCGGTTTAATAATGTAACACTCCTTCCCCCAATTAAAATGTGCCAATTATCTCGAGATCCTGTGATAGCTCTCCAGCAAACACTGCCTCATTATGGTCCAACATTTATGAATTCACAAACAAGCATATTATTATACTGCTCAATCCGACTCGTTTTTTCACCGTCACTATAAAAACAACAACCAGTGCACAGGATGGGATGCACGGTGGTTATAAAGGTGGCTGTGGGCCTACGGGGGAACCTGAAAACCTGTCAATCTCCAAAGAAATTATCATCTCTAGGATTTTAGTGGCAAAAGGATGAGCACAGTGAAAATGTCTGATTTTGTTTGCAATCAACTAATACAGGAAAAAAGAAGCTGGAACAAGCAGATGTTTGGTATGAAGGCTTGTAAAATCACTAATAGGATTAAAAGATTTCCACTGGAGTTGCTAATTGATTTTCTTTCAGTCGACTGATGCATTAATCGACTTATCATTTCAGCTTCATGTACAAATTCCAACACAGAACCAGCGCACTCACCTCATCGACGTTCTCGAAGGCGTTAATGACGTCGTACGGCAAGCAGGACAGCAGGTCGATAACAAACCAGGTCTTCAGGTAGTTCATCCGAATCAGCTTAGGGTCCGAGATGACCTCGCCGGCGGGTCCGACGAACGTGGTGTGGAAGTTTAAAACGATATCCACCAAGAAGATGACGTCCACGATGCTGTCCACCACCAGCCACGTCACGTTGTTCTGCTTGGTCTTGAAGGAGACGTTGTAGGGCACCATGATGGCCGTGTAGAAGGTAAGGATGAGGATGACCCAGTCCCACGTGGTCTTGAAGAGGCAGTAGTGCAGGATGATGTGAGGAGGGGTTTTGGGGGTCTCCTGTTTGTACTGAGGTAGGATGTCTGAGCCGAGCTGCAGTACCTGTCAAAAAGCAGAGACGTATAAATCAATACTCGAGGCAAGGAGGTGAAGAATCAGTCCCTCCAGGATTACACAGGCTTTTGGGGGAATGTTGCAACATAAAAGGCCTGATTTTTAATAGCTCTGGATCACAAAAGTCCTTATAAAACAAGCCGTATTTGTTCTTATAGAAGTGCATCTGGGAGGTATTCCTCAAAGCACTCAAATCTAAAAAGTATAAAAGTGCAGACAACCTTTGTGTTCAAAGGAGAATCTACACATTATTTAATACAGTAACGCTGCTCTGCTCATTATTTTAGCTGCAGTTCTCTTAAAAAACAGTAACAAGACAACGGGGGGTTTACTTTCTCGCTGCGCAATGACTGTTTGAGATCAGTGCTGACACACACATCAGTAACAAAGCCTTCGGATGCTGAAAAGAAAGTCTCAACTCATGGGACTTGGAATAAGTGATTAATACTAACAAGAAGACATGAAGTATTGGATTCTTGATTATGGATTTACTGCGCAAAGTCTCCAAATATCTATGTAGTTCGATGCTAGATGGGAAAGCTCCTGAAAGAGAGACGATCGCACAGGAGCATATGTTAGAACGGCGCAGCGATCTGCTTCACAGCAAACCTTATATGAGAGGTTTCTCTGCTCACACTTTCTCAGGGTCTGAAGTGTGCTATCAAGTATTCAGCACAGAAATACAATCACATGTATCCTCCATACCTCAGCCAAGCGGGAGTGCTTGTGGACGTTCTCTCCTTTGTGCACTGTGGGCTGCAGCTGTTGTAAGACTCCTCTGCTGCTTGTTAGAGCTCGAGTCAGTCGGGCAAACTTTCCCCAACCTGAGGATTATAAACACAGCCAGTAAGCACAAGCTATAACAAGAAGATGTCTTAAAATGTTTTCTGATACTGGATTTTTCCTGGGGCGACATCATGTTTTCCGAGCCTGTGGGAGTTGTGAAAAGACTCGCTGAATCAGGGTCTGAAAATACTTGAGCAATTTCTAAGCACTTGATACTTGAGCTTATCAAACCAATATTATTACCGGGGCACGCAGAGCATCAACAGATTCAAAAAGCCTCAGGCTTGTGTCTTGATAAACTGATTTCTGACTGACTTTATCTGGAACATGTTACATAAAAAAGCTTTTTTGATCTGGGGATACCAATCTAAACCGCTTTTTAAATGTATTCATGTTAATACAACCATTGTTTATGCTTTGTAGAGCTGCTATACGCCATTACAAAGATGGTTGTAGGCTCAATAGATTGGGCTCATTTTACCAAAGTTACCTCTGGTGCATCTTCATGCTATTTATGTATAAAGGTAGTAGCGTCTTCAGGTCGTAACACCAGCAACCTCAAGAAACACATACAAGTTCAATATTCTATAAATCTGAAGCAGTGCAGTGTGTTTGACTACTTTCGCAAAGCGGCTAATGCTAATGCCGTTACTGCTAGTACGTCCTCAGTGTAGCCTCTGAGTCCCAGTGGCTCTGATGGCAATGCTGCAGATGGGATTAGCCAAGCTAAATATGAAGTTAAAAGACATGGTTCTTATAAATGAGCCTGTTGTTAATCAGTCACTGTTGTTAGCTAGCTTTGGTTATTAGCACTTCTAAGTTATGTTCCAATTTAATCCACAGACAGCGTCAGTCAAACAGCAGCCTCAGCTTCATTTGCAGTCGGTAACGCTAGCAGAAGTCAGACACTCAAGTTAAACCCATTCTCCATCGCTAAATGAGGGAACATGACGCAGAGTGTCACAGAGCTGTCGACAAGTTTACTGTCAAAGATTTACTTCACTACAGTGGAGTCCAGTTGGTTAAGGTACGCTAGTAAGTGATAGCTCGCCTACGTGTGACTTTTGAGTTGCCATGACAGCAAAAAAACTACTTTTATATTGCTTATGATTGCTACTATTACTACATTTACTGTTAATGTAGGGAGATGACCTCAGCCCTTAACTCCAGTTACAACCCCCCTTCCAGAGGCACATTATCAGACACCCTAATAAAGATGTCTTTATTTTTTGCAGCGAATAATGGAGAGTACTATATTATTAAGTATTGGTATCGATACCGGTATTGATAAAATCCTAACGATAAGTGGTGTGAATGAAAATGAAATATAAGCTTATGAAGGTATGTAGTTCTGGATGTATGTGATAACTCATTAAGTACGTAGCTATGTCACAAGGGTTAACGTGAGCGTGCAATGAACTCCTAGCTAACATTAGAGTTAAGCCGTTTTCCCACTGGTCAAAAAACCCGGCTTTTTTGCTTAATGGGAAAGGCTACAATCGGCATTCAGACCCGGGTCAAATGACTCTGCAGTAGACCCGGGTAATTATCACATCGGCATTGATGGGAACATAAAACCTGTGTCAACACGCTAATCACCTACCCCTTTCCGGCGCGATGCTATGCTCCGTCAGTAACTTCTGCGACTCCTTTTCATCTCAGCTACAAATTCCGCCCGTCTCCATCTCCGAGTTTAATAGACAGACTATAAAGACCTAACCACAGTAACATCTTCACTGTTTACTAACCCTGTTGCGGGCGTGTTTGTGACATCAGACGGTGACGCAGCAGAAAAGAGACCAAAAGGAGTATACTCCACTGGCAATGGGAAAAAAGACAATCGGCATCACACGCGTGTCAACACGCTAAATTTAGGTGGGAAAGTTGAACGATAATGCTAGCAGTTGCCAAATGGGTTATCAATTATGTTGTTTTAACTGGAAATATGGCCCGATGCCCCTCCAGATTTTCTCTGTACGTTGTTTTAACAGTTGCTGATCATTTGGAAATACTTTAGCAGTAAAGTATTATAACAGCATTTGGGTTACCCAGTATGGTGAATAAACCTTAAGTCTTAGCTGATGCAACAGCCTTCACGGAGTGCTTACTACCTGTTGGTGCCGAAGCCTGAACTAGACTCTCAATTTCATAACTCCACATCCTGTTGCTTGTTTGTGGTCGCTCGCTTGCACTGATTCATGTTCTATTTCGTCTGTCTTCAACGGTTATACAGTCCAGTGGATAATTCTTTTGTGTTGTGTGCAGATAAGCATCATGATGGGGTGAGTATTTGTCTGACTGGGTACCTGCCAGAGCAGATGCACAATGAACTGGAGAGTGCTGGCAGACTAATGTTACCTCTGCTTGATTTTATTATCACTGTATGAAACGTAAAAGATCACAAAACATCTGCACAATTTGAAAAACATGTAAATGATTTATCTTTTTCTCCCCCTCTGAAGTGGATTTTACTTTCATGTGCAGTTTAAGAAAGGCCTCCAAGGTATGAAGATAAACAATCAACAATGGTTAACTCTTACCTTTGGAAGAATCGTCTTCAATGGGCTGTTTAAAGGCGGTGATGTCACTGAACGTGCAGAGAAACAGGACCACTTTCTCTTGTTCATTTCGTATAGGAGCAATCTTCACAAAAAACCAAACAGGCGTCCCTGAAAGTATTAAAAAACATCACATATTTGCTGCATCATCTGCTTATTTTTAGAGGGAATGACATAGAAATCAGAGTGTAAACTGAACTGTCAAACACCTGCAGGCAGAGACAGGTTACACCTGGACACAAACAGCTTTTCTGGGGAAGAATTCTCCTGCCTCTCAACCAATTAGAACGTTTCTACAGAGGTAGAGATGTTCCGGGCTGCCTTTGAACTCGGCTGTACATTTCCGAGCCTCTGAATACATTTGCATTTCAAGAGAGTAGAAGTTTACATTCCTCTCTGTCCTCACATATGGCGCTGAATACTTACTGTTCTTTTTGTACATCAGTAATTCAAACGAGTTCATCTCATAATTCTCGAACGTTAGTCGCACTTTTTCCGTCGTGTCCTTGTCCGTGAGCTCCCCGTACATGAAACTGGAACACACAAAGGGAGTAAACAATTTGAATATTTAATAGGCGGAGAAACATTGTACATGCATGCTCATTCCTGCATAAAAACAGTGCTGAGGAAGGCTTGAATGTGTTAGTATCTTAATATGGTAGTTGCCAAGTATTCCCTGGTTTCAATGTGCTATTTTTAGTCTGTTTTCTGATTGCTTTGACAAAACATTTTTACATTTTTAAATCCCTTTGTTATATTTAACTGCTTTTTTTCGAAACTAAAGCTGGAAAAAAATTTAATTTATCGAGAGTTGTGCAAAACTGTGCAGATCAGTTCCTGATAGCTACTAAGAGACCTCTAGAGAGGTTCACTGCAGAATTAGGCGATATTAAATATAGAGTAGAAGTAGATTAAAGCTCACTGAAATGTATCCTGAAAGCATAATAAGATAAATGCAGCCTGATGTTTAATTGGCCAAATGCAAAATACTCATATTAAACCTGAGGATGGGTCAAACATCCATGAGCGCATTTAACCGAGCTGCGGAGACATTCATCTCACTTTGCTTGTTAATGCCACCCTCAGAGGCAGCCTGTTCCTGCGTGATCTAAATATAACTCCGAGTTTGTTATGGAACACAAAAGAAAAGCTAAATTTAATGAGACTACGATCTGACGCTGCAGAGACTTTTCAGACCAGTGCTTGATGAAACATCACCGAGGACTCTCTTTGCTCTCTTCTTCCCTGAGCCGCGAGGAACGTGAAGCTCTTCAAAGAAAACAATTCCTCAAATGATTTCCCGTCATGCGTGAAAAATTCCCACAGGTTTGTCACAGTATGTTTACAGCATCCAGCATAGAAAATAACACATATACATAATTAAAGAGACACAGTAAGAGCAGTTTAGAGGGAAATAACATCTTTGATCCACACGCATCAGCAGCCGAAGAGGCTCAGATATTAGACTTTAACACTCCGGGGAAATAAGTATACATTTTATGTTTGAGTCATATTCAGAAACATCAAACGTCCACACGAGCACTGAATGTTTCATGGGCTCATAATCAGCCTCATGAAGATGTTTTGTGACATGAGAGAAAAAAGGCAGACACAATGATTAAAGGTAAAGAAGATTATTTGAACTCGCCTATCCCACTGTTTAACAAATGATAAACTCTACAATCCAAAAGCTTGGTAGATTTTAAAATGTTACAAATCATGTTTAACTTAAAGAAACTGAGAATGCAGCAAATAAGGAGTCAGTACTAATAAATGCTGTAATTTAAAGCTCCTGGAGTTTATCGCTGGTTGTGAAACAGACTGAAATTAATCCTGATTACTGTATATGACCTACAAAAGCAAACCAGACCATCAGCAACAAGATTGATTATTTCTAAATAGTTATTTTTAATGCCTGAAACTGCTCGCGGGGTGTAGGTGTCAGACGAAGAGATTAACTGCACGCTGCCTTTGTTTACATTTTTCAGGGCAAACATTTAAAGTGAGTGATACATATAACTGTTAAAGAAAGCAAGATGAGATTTTCTGTTCAAAACCAGCACTTAAGCACGAACAGGACAAAGTCAGCAAAGAGATAAGAGGTACAGCTTTGTCCACAGGGGGCGCCAAAATCAGCACAAACTGAAAGTTCCTCACAGGAGCTTTAAGGGGTTAAAGACCAGCTCCAGTCATGTTGTAAGACATATAAAATGCTCTGCTTGAATTGATAAATTGTGGTGTTTTTTTCTGCAAAATATGTTTAATTACCTTGTAAACATCCTCCCAAGGCATCTCCTCCTGAATCTGCATCTGCCCACTATGCAAATTTTCAACCGCCCCCTCCGTCGCGAAAACAAAACACGTCTCTGCCATCGTTTAGTGGCAGAGACATGTTGAAACTTAGCTAGCTTGAAATGTAGTAATTAGCAGTAGTAACGTTAACGTTAGTAGTCAGTAGTGACGGTTACAGCTGGCTCGTGCATCGCCAAAGTGGTTGCAAGTAGGTAATCCCCGGGGAAGAGGGGCAGGCGTGTGTATGCACATGCAAAGAGATTTTGACCGTGTCTTATGTTACGGTCAGTGTGTTGTGTCGGGTCGGTGTCAGCTTGCTTCATATTTTTGATGAATGGAAACATCGCTGCAATTAAATAGACATTGAAATATGCCTTGATGAACTTAAACCTGTCCACACCCCAGTGGCTTATGTAGGTACTGTATATTGGTTTGTTTAAAAGTCACTACAAGTTTAAATTGGCTTTTTCTAAACCACAACTCTGGTGTGTGTTTTGTACACACCATTTTCTTTATAGTGTACAAAGGTGTTTGGAAAGAGCCCATACATGCCAACATCAGTTATGCACATTGTGCTTCCTTGTATTGAGGTTGGACATCATTTATGAAAGCCTCCTCATAAATATGTAGAAGTGTCAGGATTCAAGGTCCCTCACTGGCCACAGCCTAAAAAAGGAATTTAATAAGCCAATAATGCGTAAAAATATAGCACGACCAAACTCTTAATTTTAAAGTCATCTAAACATGAAATATCTCAGACGGTAATTTTGCAAATAGCGTTCCAAAGTTGTGCACATTACGGCGCTCTGTGGTCCATTTGATCAAACATCAACGTCCAAGTCGCTTTTTTAATTAATAGTCTGTACTAAATCTTTAAAAGTCTAATTATTGTAGTTACTTAATTTAACAGTTATTCATTTTCACATTACCTTGGTCTCGCTATTATTTATGTAATATTACCATTGTCTGATTTGTGATCACTGTCTTTGGATGTGTTTTCTGATACTGGTTTCACAATGAATTCTAGTGAAAACTACAAAAGGTTTGCTTGCTTTCTGTATCGCTTCCATATCACAGTAATTTCACTAATTTAGTAGTATTTATACATTTATACGGATATTATCTGCAGTCGATCTTAGCCCTGTATTTTTCCTCTCTTTAAAAACAATTCTTAAATCCATTTAGCCACCCAAAAATAAACCTAAAACGAATCGTCACACATTCTGTTCAATATTTGTATTGGCGAGTGTTCTGAAGCTTATGCTTGGGGACCCAAGGGTCTAAATCAGTAATAGCCGCAGTGCTGGCTGTGACAAACACCATCTCCCACAACAGACGAAATCTCCCACGGCTTTCGAATCTGGCAGCACCAACTGTTTCCATGTCATCCTATTAATATAGTGGTTTCAGACGGGCTGATTGCAGGCAATATACTCACAAGTCTAGAAACGTTCGCTTGGATAAGCATACTTCTCGTTCTCAAGGGTTCATTTTATTGCTTTATGTGAACAGTTATGAAGACGGCACCTCGGGCATACTGTCTAAAGTTTCACTGCTGCAGTCAGTGATGTGGAAGCAGTTTCAGCTGTTACAACCTCATTACATCACAGATTTGTGTCAAAGCTATCAGGTTAAAGAGCCGTCTTAAATTATGAGAATATCATATTAGTGGTATTCTCATTCACTTCAACAAAGCAGAATATAATAGGATTTTAACTTCCTCTGCTAAGAAGCCGTCTGAAGGGAATTAGTCGATCCAGGTCTCCTCACAGATAGATTTAGTGTAAAGAAACGCCCCCGAGTACAAAACTGAGCTCCTCGTTCTGTCACTATTATCCATGAGCTCAGCAACCCTGAGGAGGAGCCTCACCTGTGTCCACACTTTGATCATTAAGGTCACTACCCAGAGCTAATATCTCCTTATGATGTTTAAAATGAAACAAAGATTGATGGTTCCTCCTGACTCTGCCTGGTACGCTAGCAGCACAGATATAAAGATGGCGATGGTGATCATTTGGTTGGTCCACCGCTTAAACATCTAAGAGATGATTGCCATGAAATCTGGTGACGATCATGGTTACAAGAAGACAAATTGCCCACTGAATACTTTCTTTATCTGACTTTTCCTCTTCAACAACAGCAACAATGATCAAAACTACTAACATTCCCATAAATGAATTTCCCTCTGGGGATCAATAAAGTTATTGTTATAAGCCTCAGCTGTACTTTTAAGTGATTATGAGCAGATGTTAGCATGCTAACTCACAAAACTAATCTAATGAATATAACATAACATCTTCAAAACATTAGCATGTAAGGGCTTACATTCTGTGCATTGCGTGGTTAGCATATGGTACGGTATAGTTTCATATAGTGAATAGTAGATTAGCCTTTACTAGTCTTTTTGAGAGAGTACTAGACTCTAGACTCTCTACCAATTATTATTAAGTAAGGCTGCTCTGCCTGGAGGTAGGAAGTTTAAATACAAGTATATAAATATAGATTCACAGAACTGAAAACTTCTACCAGGCACAACTGAATAGACTGATTGTATCCATCCATTATCTATACCACTTATCCTGTTCAGGCTCAGGGTTATGGAGTCGATCCCAGCTCTTATTTGGCGAGAGGCAGGGTACACCTTGGACGGGTCGCCAGTCAATCACAGCGCTGACACATGGAGACAGACAACCTTTCACGCCCAAATTCACACCTACAGGAAATTTCACCAATAACCTAACGAGCATGTCTTTGGACTGCGGGAGGAAGCTAAAGTACCTGCTGGGAACCCACAGGGAGAACATGCAAACACAACACAGAAAGGCCCCCTACGTCCAAACCGGAATTTGAATCAGAAACCGTCTAGCTGTGAGGCAGCAGCGCGAACCACTGCCTCACTGCGCAGTCCTGACTGATCTGTATATTCAGATTGAATAATGTCAAACCACTGCAAAGCTTCTATCAAAGTAGTAAGCAATGCAAAAGTCCACGTCTATACGATGAAAGGGAGTTTTAACTGAAGATACATCTGACATTAAATCAAAAAAAGAGAAAGAAAGAAAGAAAGTCATCCTCTCTCTTTTATAACTGCAGCAACAGCATGATTACTTTGGCTTCCCCAGCCCAGATGAAGCTTATCAGGATTAGTAATTTAGCTGTAGCCGTAACAAGTTCTTCAATGTCACTGGCTAATCTTGTTTTTATAATATAATAACTAATTGCACAAAGTAGCCTCTAAAATATAGTGTGTAATCTGGTGGAGGTAAGCAAAAAGCCATGTTTGCTATGGAGTTTATGTAACCCTCTTGCCTACCTGCAGGTGCTGCTTTTCTGCATCACCTCTGCTCTGTGGTACCCCGACAACTTGCAGAAACCATCATTGCTGTAGACGATGGGCCAGTCCACTATCTGAGCGTTTCCCAGGACAAAGTTGGTATCTGTTGGAAAGTAAAGCAAAGCAAAGAAAAGGGCCAAAAAGCTTGAGAGGTTGCAGAGTTTCCTAAAAACAATAAATTATAAATACATAAAATATAGTTTTGGTTAGGAAAAGGTTGATTCCTACTACATTTTATCTAGAGAAAAAATTGCAAACACGTAACAGTTATTAGGACAATGACAGCACACAAGTACAAAGCAGATGTTGGGAAGGAAGTGCATTTTAGATTGCATTTTTAAGTGTCTAACCCTTAATATTATAATTATTATACAGAAAGTATAGCTGTTCCGATACATTTAAAAATGAAACTCTAAAAAATTGGAGTGCTTCTGCAGTTATATTGATAAAAATATTGATTATTTTTAACTATCAGGGAGGTTATCTCCACTTTATAACCGCACGACTTTGAAGATGATTAAAGTACTTTTATGTGTTTTACGTTTAACTTTTTTAACAATTAGCTTGTTCGTCTTCTAATGTTTCCCCCGTCATTAAAAAGATTGAGATACGCTGCCTACAGGAGCTAAGATACTTTAAAGATTTTCATTAGAGTCCACGATGGTCTACGGCCCATTACACACTGCTCGCAGGCTGAATGTACGCCACAAAATCTTTTCTTTGTAGAAAATATCCAAATATATGCCCCCTTGACTTTTTATTTATAAGTAATTGTTGTTAGCTGTACAACTTTTCGTGTGTTTTCTTTGTACTGATGGCCAATGTAGAGTAATTAAGAGGCCTATTCAGCTGTTTCAGAGGTGTTTGGGGAGGGAAAACAGTGACTTCTCAAGTGTAAGTTAAAATGGTCTACTAAAGAGTAGCCCTCATTGGCAATTACAGTCTACAAATATTAATACCTGCTGTCATCAATTTTTAAATGTCACGGAAAATACAGTTCATTAATTCTCATATGGCAAATTTTGCATATTCAAATGTTAGCAAGCCCTTCAAGCTAAACTTGGTCAAATCCAGGGTCAAAATGTTAATAAACTGAAATGATGATTTAGCTGCTTGTACATTTTTAATGGCCCATTTTGCTTCCAAAGCATTTTCAAAACCTCAAACACATTATAATTAATATCTATACTCTTTTACTCGGTGTCATTACTTAAACTTGAAATTGGTCCTTAGTTAATAAATACATAAAATTAAAGGTTAACACTAGTGTTGATCTAATTTTAACAGCTCTAATAAGAATGATGGATAATACGTGCAACTTATTCAGCTGTGTATTATTGCCTGGGTTTCAAATCAAATGTTTGTTTCAAATACTCGACCAAGTCATTTTAAATGCAGGACATAAATTACTATTGTGATGACACTATGAATATGATTTAAACATAAAACATACCATAAATATTTAGTCTTTGTTTTGTCAGAAGTAAAATAAGTGTTTTTTTTTAAAAATAACATTATTGCACTTTAATAACAAATTGGCAAGACGTCATTGACAAATTTGTAAACCATTTTCTAATGTTTTTTATATAAAAGCAAAGTTTTATTCTGTAGATGGGATCCACAACTAATATATAACAAACCATGGATTGTTTTTTAGCCTCAGTTTTTAAATATTAAAAATTACTTTTAAGTAACCAAAGTCAAATCTCTACATTATTTTAGAAAAAGGCAAAAAGGAAAACATGTGATGGTTTTAAATGGGACACGAGAGGTGATGATAACTGGGGATAAAATCTCAAACCACCTTGCTTTGCATCCAACAATGTGACAACACAGGAGGGAAGAGCAGAAGGAATTAAAAAATCTGGCACACGTCACATACAGAAATGCTATTTTTATACCATATATGAACACACACACTCTTTGATCACGCCAACATAAAACACATTGAAATGACAACTGAAAGCATGAGAAAACTGTCATGACAGACGATAATGCACAAGACGTTCCATGCCAACGTGTTATTTTACAATGATAATCAGACAAACGTTAATCTTGTGAGTAAAGAAGAATTAAGTCCAAAACTTTACGGTTATTAGTCCAGGATTTGCTTTGTTGAAGCATTTTTACAAACATTTTAAACAAGTCAAATTAGTCAAGTGTAAGGCATGTAAATTAACAGCATTTGGTATAGAACATTTATTAGTACATTACAAAGAGAGAGAGGAAACATAAGCAGCACATCAAACTAAACTTTATAGTACCTGTCTGTCTATGTGACAGTGTCCAAACTGAAATTTTTAAAAAAGGAAAGAAAGTTAAAACATTAAAGTGAGAAACATCTTTTAAATGTCAGGAAAAAAAGATGTGAAGTGTCACGAAAAAAGGGAAACACAAGTGGCTACGACACGCAGTGAATTTAGTAATCCTCACTGTGTTCATGTAGCCTAAATGGATGCGACAAGCTAGCATATGACAACTTAACTGACACTGCTAATTTGAACAGAGGCATACACCATTAGGGTTATTAAAAAATTGTTTAACTTAGTGTAGAATTAAGGAGGATTCGTACATTTTCAGCAACAAAAGTGCTGATATTCTGAGAAACAAGCTAACAGATACACAGCTTGACATGACCTTTTAGTTGCAGCTAATTCGTTAGCATATGTTAGCTTACTTACACATCCAGATGACTTATTGATTTGGAGTCATGTTTTTCAGCTTCTGATAAACAATAGTCCAATATTAACTCTACTTATAGCTTTTTATTCTGCACAAACCATAGACTGTATAAAAAGATGGACGACATTTCGGGCGCCCCCTGCTGACTGGCTGCAGTATAGGTCATAAAGCCCGCCTCCTCCATGTTAACAGGTGGGACATGAGTCAAACTATCAAAGGCAGCGCCTATCACAGGGGCTATTTTGGCATCAATTTAGTACAATGGGAGCAGATGGAGTCACGTTGTCCATCTATATATACAGTCATTGGTACAAACAAATAAAATAATACATTACCACAAGTTTTTTTAAGCTAACATAATTAGCATACTCTGACCCATCTGTTGTTTGGTGCTGGGCAGGAGGCAAAAGCTAAAACAGCTTCCATGAAATTTGGTTGATTGATGCGTAAGATTACAACTTTCAAATGATAAGCGGCTGTTTTTGGTAAAATAAAGCTCTAAAATCCAGCTATACTCGACCAGCCAGCAACAAACGGCAGACAGACACAGTTAGAGGAATGCTGAGGAAGCATTTATCAGCTAAAGAGACAGATATATTTCCCTCAGGAGTTGTTGGGGAACAATTCAGCAGATGGCCAAACAATTGAGTCCAAATGCTCCAAATGCTGAATGTCTAAACTACATGTGCTCTCAGAGAGGTCAGACCTCTGCCATGGCCAGTAGTCTTGCTTGTTAATCTGATCCATCATTAATGCTCGTTCATGAATCAGATCAGCTATTGTAGCTGGTTCTATTGGATGAACTGATTTTTTTTGTTTCCATAGTTCTGCTGGTAAACACAAAAATAAAGTTGATGATTTGTCTATGTTATATTCGCAAATAGTTTCTGCTGCTATCACGTTCCTCTTCAAATTTGCAGCATTGTAGAAGAACAGCACAAGCTAATAGCGCACAACTATATCCAGCAGGGGCAGTATGCTATACATGCTAGCAGTTGATTAATCTGCAACATCAACTTTGGTCACTTTGGTCACACTTCAGCTTTACAGAATAGCAACATCCGATAACTACCCAATTTTTTTATTTCATGGGGTCTTTGGTGTCAATAAAGTATTCTAACAACTTCTATTTTGAACTTTTTTACTGTCCACGTTTGCTCAGTGGCATTTTAAACACACACTCAAATGAAACAGTGGACTCATTATTGCTAATTGTAGCACATGTGGAGCATTCCCTGCTTTTGTCCAGACTGAAATATCTCAACAACTATTTGATGAATTGCCATAAAATTTGGTACAGCCATTTATGGTCTCCAGAGGATGAATCCTGAAGACTTTGGCAAAAATCTTTACTGCTAAAAATGTCTACATCAGGTTTAAATGTAGAGAAAAGATGATATATTAACAAAGACAAAGTCAACACTTTAATTTTGAACTTTGTCAACAAAATGTAGTTAGATATTTAACAATGAATGATTGAAAACTACACTAAAGGACTATTTCGTTGTGTGTGAATGCCCACCCACCACTGTCTCTCACAAGTCATTTCAGTGTTTCTCAGTGGTGTCCTACAGATTATAGTCTTGGCTCTTTGTTTCTAGCTTTGGAGAGATTTACTGCACACTAATCCACAGACCGCCCAAGGTCACGATAAAAACGTATGCATGAGCTTTTGTTTTTAAAGGGTGAAATTTCCTTCTTATTTTTTTTTAAATACATCATAAGCCATAGGGATCCAGATCCTTACACTATTCTTCTTAAAAGTTCTTTCTGGAGAGATACATTCACCCTCTTCGAACAAGTTGTTCCTTTCTGTCATAACACATTTTAACGTAGCTTTGTGCAACTGGGGCAGACTGACTGTGAGGCCCGAGGAGTGCTCACAAAGACACACACGTTAGTTTGGCGTACTTCCTGGGTGTCACAGACCATGAAGGATTGGAAGAAAAAACACCTTACTTTAACCAAAAACCATTTTAAAAAGAAGTCATTATAACTCAGCCAATTAGCTGGTGTGCCTCCAATAATGTCCCCACATATGTCTCGAGATGCACACACTCGCACACATAGAGCTGCTGGTTCTGTTTCACAGCTAGCTGTCTGGTGTCATAACTCTCCAGTCTGTCCTGTCACTTCCTATTGGATCTAATAATACAGAAACGACAAATAAGACTGACACCCAAATATCCAAAAATACCTCACTCAGAGTTTAGTGAGTTTCAGCTTTCATTGGGGGTAATTGTCTTCACACCTGGACAGCATACTGTATTCTAATTGGCCAAAATGTATCCCATTTTCTCAGTAGTATAATAAGTTATAGACTACTTCATTTTGACTAACTAACACTTAACTAGGTAAAGGAAGTAATCAATGCTATTAGTAAGTCTGAGGGTTCCCCTTTTAAACAAATTAACCATAATACACCAAAATCAATACCATTGATGGTTATTTTGTGGGTAATGCCTGTGCTACACTGTCCAATGTGGCAGTAACAAAATGGTGCAAAGATGTTGTATTAGTGGCATTTCGATTCCACAAAATTAAAGATGCAAATAATAAATGTATGCTGTAGTCTTAATTAGGCACAGCATGAGGTTTGGTGAGACATAGTGAATATCAGAGGCACCTTTACATGTTTGTAAAAATCACACTGAACACACTGAACTTAAGTTGGGATACAGACTGTAGAATTTCCATGTATGGAGAGTAGACATTTGTGGTTCATTTAATTTTTTAATTAAGACTTTTTGTGGCATGTGTAATCTGGAGTAAAAATGACATGGAGTAAAAATATACATTTTTATTTTCAATCTATTTTCTTCATGCATGCTCTCCTGTAGGATTTGTGAGGAAAATCCTGAAATTATTACACTATTTGCATGAAAACAAGTTTTTAAATCCAAATGTTTTAGCACTGCATCTGTTTTTTTTTTCACTACGTAGCTCAATGAAAAAAAACTTTTGATGCTCATGGAGGTTAGGGATGTACTTAGCATCTTTCATTTCATACTAATTAGTTGATAGACATGTGTCAGGCTGAATATTTAGTTGCAATGCTTGACTCTTTCAAGTATAATCATCAAAATAAACCTTTTTCTTACCGTTCGACCGTCTGACAATATTTTCCAAGAAAGTATTCTGAGGGGCCACAAGTCCCCTCCGACCCCCCGCCATCCTGCCGCTTGTCTCAGGCGTCTGCAGGTGAATCTTTCCTGCTCGGTGTGCCGCTCGTCGTCATGCTCTCTCCGGCTCTGACACGCTGCGTGGATCTCTGTGAGAAGAGCCGTGTGCCTGCTCTGCTCATTAGCCGTTCGTCTCCTCGGCCCGGTGCGGTGCGGTGCGTTGGCGCCTCTTCAGTGAGACACGCGCCTCATCATCCACGAGACGAAAACAACGCCTGGGCACACTGTACAGGAGGGGCCGCGAGTGTGCTGCTCCACCTGCAGCACTGACAGGGCCTGGAGCGCCACCTGCTGGACAAAAATTTGTGTGCAAACCCCAGAGGGGGAGCTGTGCAATATCTAAAAAAGACTTTCAATCGATTATATCCAGATGTCGATATAGTCATAATGTATTAAATTTGTTGTCATGATGGGACATGAAAACAGTTATGTCCAATAAGCCACAATAATTAGACAATGATTAATGATTCATTTATTTTCATTCAGGAGTTCTTCTGTTATGTATTGAGCTGACCCAATTGAAAAACCTATTTCAATATTTTTTAAAGCAGTTGAGAGAGCTTCTTGCACTCAACCCAGGGGTGTTCTGGCTAGTTAGTTTTCATGGATTAATCGCTTACAGTCAGGTTCTTAAAGTTGGTGTCCTGGAGGAGCAGCAAGTCTGAGCCATGTGGATTTTTTCTCCTCTGACTCCTGCAGGAGCATTTCCCCACCAGCTCATTAATCCTGTTGATTTATTTTAGGACCACGCAGTGCCCACACTAATACAGGCCCAAAATAAAAGCTACTGGTGCACACATCTTCATCAAAATTACACAGACACACAGCGTAACGATCTGTGTGAAAGGTTTCTCATTGGGTTCACCTGTTGTCATAGGTGTAAATCAGACATCTGGATGGCTGCTATGGTAACCAGCAGGGATCTGTGCTCTACAGAGAAGCACTGAATATTGTTGTTTCATGCTTAACCAATTAAAAATGAGTATAGAATAGCTGTAGCTGTAGTAGAATAGCTGAGCCTTGGTGTTGCTTTATAGTGCACACATTAGTTAATACCCTGAAGAAATCGCTTAGCATTTATAGGAAATATTTAAACAATAATAAATGGTTTGTATCACACTATAATGCGATTGTAAGCTAATCTAACAGGCTAATTTAAATATTAATTAATGCAAAAAACAGGTGTGTAAAATGTTATATAGAATATCTTAAGTAACATTTACAATAGCTGATTATTAATTCTGAGTAAATAGATTTAATTGTCCTTGTATGTGCGTAAATGTACATCACAGCGTGTTGTAATCTAATTAAAAAATGTAAATATACTTGAATACCCATGAACACAAACTGGGGCCGGGTTAAAGTGTAACCATGTTGATGCCTCCATTTAAGGATTGAGGGCTGCTGAGGCAATGTTTGCTTTGTGTTTTATGGTGCAGACGCCTTCTAGCTTTCTAGTTACCTCCTTCGATCCATCCATATAAGGTCAGGAGAGCAAAATAATGTCTGCCTGCTGGATTTTCATTAGTGTTGGGACGATAAGGAGCAATAAATGTTATCAGACAAATCATTGATACAGTATCTTGCATGTGAAGGTCAAATTCCTGCACAATGTCCATACCTGTGTCACCGCAGAGTTCCACATTCACAATATTCTAGCTACTGGCCAATAGGTTTTATAATGTGAAATCACTAGGCTCCCCACTTTGGCAGAAATATTCTAAGAAAGCTTTAACGAAGTGAGAGGATTTCCATGAACCCTGAAAATGTATTCCTTCCTGGTTCCTTATTCTAACTTCAAAGGGTTTAAAAAGGATTAAACGCTCTAGTTTCGGCTACAGTCGTGCTCACTGACAGTCACAACAGTTTAATACATGAAATGTAAAACACTAGAATGCATTCTGGTGTATTACAGTGAAATTAACCCTTTGTGATATTACATCATTTTTGCCCCAGCTTCCCTTAACAGTTTATATAATTCCCCTAATATTTTCCTCGTGGGATCAACTTGAGCAGTTCTTATAGAGATTTTCTAAGCAGGCTGGGTTTTCTCAACTTGAAAGTGTGTTTTGTTAATGAGCGCTAAAAATAGGAACCACCAGATCGAGTAGGAAGTTTTGAGCAGTGTTTATCCAAAGAAGCAGCACTGGATGTGGAGCTGATACAGTCCTGGTGCAGTGTGGATTCATTCTGTGATACAGAACAGTTTACAGTTTTGTTTTATGGAGTTTAAACTATGGTGCACTTTGTTGACAACTTCCAGCTGACCAAACTAGTCATGCTTCACGTTTATACACTAAACAAAACAACTCACGCTAATATGTTTAATATGTCACTTTTTAAACACAGTCTTTGAGTGTCTCTGCTCACATTAACTTCACCATGTCTTGGTGATTTTTAGATGACTCAGATGGTCTGTAATGTTCTTGTGTTCGGGGAAATTGGCAAATTTGGCCTCTTTGATCTTGAGCCAGTTCTGTGCTCTGCGCTCTGCTGCGTGGCAGTACTCCTGCTCCGGGGTCATGTACGGCCGGCTGATCCAGTATTCGTTCTCAGCCTCGCGCTCCAGATGCTTCAGCATGTTGCGTTTCATCTGCCACGTGATTGGACGTGGACGCCTGTACTTCCCGATCCACTGCTTCCCAGGGATTCCTTTCCGTAACAGGGCGAGCGTGAGGAACATGGCGGCAAGTTATTTCCTAAGAGACAAAACAGGTTAAAGAATAAATAAATAAAGTGAGCCCTAGTATTAGAAGGTTACTGTATCTGTCAGACATTCCTGTTCAGATCAGGTATTTTGTAATTGTCACGTGACCTTAACAGTACAGAAGCAGGCACTTTGATTTGCCTTTCCACGGCGATCATTTACATTTTATCATTGTAGGGAAGCATAGGTGTTATTAATCAAATTAACCACTGCTTTGTTGTATTCAAGTGTGTGACAGTAAGCCAGCATCAACAATATCTGGATACTGATACAGTAAAATCAGCCGTCCTTAAATAAATGATTTACATGGGTGCATCTCCCACTGTGCCAAGACAAAAAGTCCAAGCAAAAAAGGATGAAGATGTTGATAAAGTACAATCTGTGTACACCCACACAGCTCCTTATCAGTCAGTGTAGGTGAAAACAGCTGTGTGGGTGGATTATAAATGTGCAGGAGCTTTAAGATCCCTTTATGTCATAGTCTTAAAACCAATGAATGGCACAAATAAGAGAAGGTGAACCATTCTTTCATCTTGGTTTTGTGAGGACAGGAGTTGTCCTTCTACCAAACATTTACTACTGTAAAATATTATCATATACCCTTTAAATTTACCCTGAAACTGTGCCTGGACTACTGTTAATTCTTTATTAACTACAGTCAGAGAGTAGTTTGATCCATCTCTTAATCAGCGTATCATACTAGTCCATGTCCTTCCACTAAATTTAGCAAATTGTGCTGGGCGCATGTAAAAAGAGATACAGCTAGTAGTGCATTTGAAAAAAAAAACTGAAAAAATATCAGGGTCCATATAAAGTCACATGAGTGTCCTACTTGCTGAGCCTTTACAGATTGTTGACCTTTGTCAACACTGATGACTCATGGATTGTGACGGTTCTACAGCAGCGCATGACAATGACATCAACCACAACCTTATCGTCCATGCTGTAAGTGGGTTATAGTGCAAAATGTTTCAACTGTAATAGTTTAAGTTCATTTAAGCAGCTGTAAGCAATACTATTTTATTGATGTGGCTTTTTACTTTTTACAGATTTCCTTTGGGATTAATTAAGTTCCATCTTATCTTTTACTAACTTCACACATTTACTAACATTTCATCTCATTGCTGTCATAACAAACTGGACACTACCAGCTCACAGCAGACATACAAAGTTGGGAATTAGCTGTTAAATAGCTTTGCTTTTAACTACATAAGATGAAGATATTTCCCTTCGTAGGTTATTGGAGAACACAACAGAGTATAAAAGAGAATTAATGTTTGACGTACAGTCACCAAGTGACCAGAAAAACAATTACATTTCTTTATGTCTAAATGTTTACCACATTAACCCAATTAAAGCTCCTGTGAGGAGTTTTTCACTGGTCATGAAACAGAGTGAATATAATTCTGATTACTCTATGACCTACAAAAGCAATCCAGAACATCAGTGACAACGTTGATTATTTATATAGTTATTTTTAATGCCCGAAAACGTTGGCGGGGGATAGGTGTCAGACAAAGAGATTAACTGCAGGCTGTCTTTGTTTACATTTTCCAGGGCAAATATTTAAAGCGAGTGACTCATATGACTGTTAAGGAAAGTGGGATAAGATTTTGTTAAAAACCACCACTTAGGCATACAGGACAAAATCAGCAAAGAGATAAGAGGTATGGCGTTGTCCACACACTGAAAGCTCCTCACAGGAGCTTTAATGATAAAACTGTCAGTAATGCGTTCACAATTTTGTTTCTGTTGCCCCAATGTTGTCATTTAATAATTAAGATCGGCTAATGAGTAAGCATCGACTAGGGTGGGGTTAGACCTTTTTTCACAGCAGAAATGTTGATCTGTCTAAACAAAGGAAACATAGTTGTAACTCAAAACATTAACAATGGATTTTTTCAAAGACAGCCATGTTTCTATATTTCAGAAAATCGGATCTGCTCGGTGATTAGAAAGTAATTTATGATCATGATAACAGAGCGATAAACCTATATGTCAACAAATATATAATGTGTGTTGAGCCTTAACACACTGATATAAGAAGAAAACACGTGTTAATGCGACAGTCACAAACAACAGCCTGTTAAACATTTCTGAATAATATTGTTTAGTCAACATAATATCGTGAAGTCCTCGCAATAGTTTCGGTTTTGTTTACCTAATTCTCGTCAACATGTCAAGCCAAAATTTGACCCTCAAATTAAAGTGCTAGCGTGTGCAGAAGGCTAACCTATGTTTGCTAGCATTAGCCAAGTTGCCGTGCAATGTGATGCTAGCTTAACTGTTTCAGAGCAAGGACGGCTTAAATATTGCAACATTTGATACTGAAAACGGACCTAATTTTAAAATCAGCATATAACTTTCTTACCCCACTTTATATGTATGATAAATATGGTTCACTTTCCGACGACAAGGTAATAGAAAAAGATCATAAAGATGAAGATCACTTTGAAAATGTGAGAGGCGGCGATGAGGTCATTGATTGTATTTCCGGGTTATATACGGTGCAGGAGAAGGCTCAAGCATGTTCTGTCACTGTTTGCGCTATCAATAATTGTAGCGCCTCATTACAAAAAGAGAGGCTTTTGTTACTCTATTCCATTCTCTTAACGAATGAAGTATTAGATGAAGAATTTGTTCTTTTGTTTAGTAAAATAAAGGGCACAAACTGCATTCAGGTGGACATCGGACATCGATGTGTTCATTAGCTCTAAGTCGAAAAAAAAACATGGACAATAAAAAGACGATGTGCTGTATTTTATTGTCCGAGGAGTTAAAACAAACGTGTATAGCTCTTTTCAGTATTTGGCATTTTATTGATTTGTGAGTTTGTCCCAGGCAAGCACGAGTACGTTCCCTCAAACAACTAAAATATTGCTTTACCTGACTTATCAGGGTTATTGTTTATAATTGCAAGTGGTCTACGTGGAAAGTATCGACTAGTTAAAACCAAACACCATGTTATAATGCATGTTTCAAAATGCTGATATATAATAAGTGAATAAATAAAAAAATGTTAAAATATATCGTTTACTTTGAATAAACGTTTTTCTGTAAAGTCCAAGGTTTCAGGGAAAAAAGAAAACATAGACATATTAAGTTGGCAAGCTGAGCTCTTGGATGGAGTTTGCTTTTCTAGTTGTAACTTAATGTAATGTTTTCTAAACCCACGAAGCAATACAACAGTATGGGTAGCGTTCAAGTAGAGGTCCTCTGTGCCTGCAGTAGTCCCAACCAGGTTGATAGCATAAGCAACTGGCCAGCTCGCCACTAAACTCCGCCCACTAAGGGGCAGATAAGTACTTGTTTTCCACTACAGTTCCTCAGTTTTCGTGAAGCATAGTTTGTGTAGAGCTCTCCCTCGGTAGACAGTCAAAATGTTTCTCTTTGACTTGTTTTCAGCAACCACCTGGACTTTGCTGGTTCTCTCTTTCACGCTGTTATTACTGTGAGTAACAACTGTCAAATTATGTTTTCAAACTTGCGATTTTATGAAGCTTATCCACTGCCCTACAATGACGACTATTCTTTGTAACAAGTAGAACTCTTTTTTATAATGCAGGTATGGCATTTGGCCATATAGCCTTTTCAAAAAAATGGGAGTACAGGGACCAAGGCCAATGCCTTTTATTGGAACAATGCATCACTTCAGGAAGGTAAGGCACAAATATTAACACATTCTTAGACACTGTTATGTAAGGAGTGGACTGATTAGATAATTATGAGGCTGTTGTTACGAGGCTTTCTTTTATTTATTTTTTTACTAATATATAACTCAGCAGTCTCGGTGACATGCCTGAATCTAATTGCTGGAGTTATCTTTATACTTTGAGTGTATCTGTGGGAACCTTTTAGTTTTTAACACCTTTAAACTACTTTTTATTATATTTTCTGCAGGGACTGATTGCTTTTGACCGTGAGTGCCAAAAGAAGTACGGAGATGTGTGGGGGTGAGTTGTTACTTCATCTTTACAAGCTGAGTCCTACAGGTGACAGCAATGGTGGGCGAAGTACTCTGATCCCTACTTTAGTGAGGCCATGAGATGATAAATGGGGCAGCCCTTAAAAAAACGATACTATTTCCCTTTAAAATATAATATTGCATGTTGATTTTGGTGACCCCTGTGGACAAAGCCGTACTTCTTATCTCTTTGCTAATTTATGTCCTGTACATGCTCAGGTGGTGATCCTGCTTCCTTTAATAGTCATACATATTACTCACTTTAAAATGTTGCACTTGAAAAAGTAAACAAAGGCAGCATGCAGTTAATCGCTGTTAATTATGTAATTTTACTGCCTGAATATATGATTACATCATGTAGGTTTATGTTGCCCTACATGAAGTATTTAATTCTGTCTTTCAGTTTATACAGATGCTTAATAAAATATTCATGTTTTATTAATTTTGTGTTGTGTTTTTGTGCAGATTGTATGATGGACGAACACCAATGTTAATGGTGTCAGACCCTGAGATGATTAAAACTGTGTTGGTGAAGGAGTGCTACTCAGTGTTTACCAACCGCCGGGTAAGAGACTTGTGTGGTTGCATGCTGTTGTACACTAGAAAGGATGAAATCCAGCATTTCGTGTTCAATGAGTCAGTGTTTTGTTTGGTATCGCAAATTGCATCACTCTGGGTAATCCCATGCAACACTCACACACACATGCAGTGAAGGCAGGGCATGTTAAAAACTAGAATTACTGACTTGCGGTTGTATGCATCTGCTAACCAGTCAAGTTGCAGTTTACATCCATGTCTGTCCAGACTCATACAGTGAAGACAGTGAAGAAGGAATTCAATAAAAGGTATTAAGTTAATTTCTTGGCGAGATGTGGATGCTTTACACACATCTTCAACCGAGCAGCACAGAAGATCTATACAATCACCACAGTTTCAACGTGGGCACCAAAGATTAGTGGTACTAATTCAGTATCTGACCAAATGTGAAATATGGTCACAATCTCCCCTTCTGTTCCTTAGTTATTTTCTGGCCGTTGAATAATGGCCAGAAAAGTCTTTTTGCAGAACATTATGTTGTCACAGTGAAGTTGACCTTTCACCTTTTGGGTATAAAATGTTATCACTTTATCATCTTATCCTATTTTGTCATTTGTCATACAGTAATTAGTGTATGAATTCTTGAGTTATAGCCCAAAACATGTTATGTGTAGTCCAGGGGCAGATCCAGACTTTGACTGGGGTGGCCCAACTGGGGCACTGACTTATGCAGGGGAGGCATAGTGTGCGTCCACACGCATGCGAATGAATAGCAGTTAATTAAACCTTTCTTCTAAGCTTAAATCTTTCAGGACTCAAAAAGCCCACAGCCCAAATAGTTGATTTTAATATAAGTCCCGCCTCTGACAAGACAAATCATAGTTCAGGATTTTGAGATGGTACTTGGGGTGGCCAATCAGATTTCAAGGGGGGCCCAGGCCACCCCTGGCCACCCCTCTGGATCTGCCCCTGGTGTAGTCACAGTGACATTTGACCTTTGACCACCAAAGTCTAATCAGTTCATCCCTGGGTTCAAGTTGACAATTGTACCAAATTTGAAGAAATTCCTTCAAGGAGTTTTTGAGATATCGTGTTCACAAGAATGGGACAGACGGACAACCCGAAAACATGCCTATGGCCACGGCTCTCGCCGGCGCAGAGGCATAAAAACAGGAAGTTCAGTTTGTGAAAAGCCCTGAGCAGACAAAGTCAGCTGTATGATCTGAGAAGGAGCAATGTTGCAGGACGCAAACTCTTCTGTACAAAAATCTAAACATTCAGTGTCGTAATCTGTACTAATGTTCACAGGAAAATCAACTGACAGGACCTTTAGAGGACGCAGTAACGTCAGTTAAAGACGAAAGGTGGAAAAGAATTCGAAGCAGTTTATCACCGTGCTTCACCACTGGAAGACTGAAACAGGTAATGTATCTGAGCTCAATTACCACTTCTGTAATCTGCCTATGGGTGTGCAGTGATACAAATACATTCATCTAAGTCTGCAATGAACATCTACATACAGTATATGCATCTCCTGTCTACATGGACTGAGGATAAGTCAGAATTAATGATACAATATAAATGTACAGTACAATGTCCATTCACACCACTCTTCTCTTTTAAAGGTTTTTCCCCTCGTTGCTCGCTACGCAGACCGACTTGTTGAAAAACTAAACAAAAATGAGAAAGAATCCGTCGACATCAAACAGTATGTTTATTCTGTATTTATTTTTTTATGTTTATTTGTGTAGGAACCAGTTTGTAACATGTAAATCAATGCCACACACCACAGCATTTATTGACTTAATTGATTTGCAATGCCCCTCCCTATAATCAGCCTTAGAATCTTTAAGGTGAGAACATTTCACAAAGTCATCAAAACTGAAAATATTTAGGGTTTTTTTAGCATTGCAATAATGTGATTTTGTGGGCTTCCAGCTCAAAATTGTTATTGCTCAATCCTGTCAGGCCTGGGCTAGAAAGAGGACTCGAGGACTAGAGGACTAGAAAAGAGAGTAGACCGTCAAAGCACACTTTATTAAGAATTCTTGACCTCTTTGACAGAGTGACAAATAAACAGGCTATGAAAATATCTATGAATCCAAGTCATTATCAGGGAAAAAAATAACACAGGAAGAATCTCTTCTGAACAAAACCCATTCCGTGGAGGAGGGACAAAATCACAAAAAGTAAAGGAAAAGAACAAACAGAAATTCTCTCCGCGAGGAGGAAAACAAAAGACTGAAAAAACTCAAAATCACTCCCGAAGGAGGAAAACCAAACTCCGTTAGAAAGCGGACCAAAATAAAACGCACTCCTCAAAATCGGAGGCTCTACAATACACTATCAAACTTTAATAAAAACAAAAGACCGCTCCAAAGGAGGATAGCAAAACGGCTATAAAACAGAACTAAACTAGGCACTAAACTATGAAATGTACAAACAAAAAATCACTCGCAAGGAGGCAAAGAAAACTGGCTTACGTGGCGTGAGAATAGCACGGCTGAAACACGACATGGACTGTGGCAAACTGGCTGTGGTGCACGACAAGGACGAGACACTTTGGCACAAGACAAAGGGAGACACAGACTATAAAACACATGAGGGTAATGGGGAACAGGTGGACACGATCAGGAATCAGGGGAGACAATCAGACCGGTGACACATGAGGAAGGGCAAGTGACCTGAAACGAGAGGAGAGTTAATTTTCAAAATAAAACAGGAAGTCACGAGACAAAAAAACCCAGAACGAGACAAACCTCACCGCGATGTGAAAAATCCTGTATCATCATAAGAGGCTTGGTTGTCGCTGCTTGTGACTGCAAGGTTACACAATAACTTCAAAAATTTCGAGATATCATGAAGTGCATTAAAGATTTAACAGCATGAAATGGAAGTCTTTGATCAGTCCAGGTGTGTGTTGCTTTGCTCACCATTTTAATAAGCTACATAAACATCATACTGGAATCTAATATAAGGGCTGATATATTTCATTTCTAAAACCTGTTCAGTATGCTGTCCATTCATCTTCAGATTTAACTCATTAGCTTCCATTGAGGCATGAGCTCTTCAAGAAAAGCAAACTGGCAAAGTTTTTCTTAATATGTAGACATGAGTTCTCACACCATGCTGTTATAAACTGTGAGTAATTTGACTGCTGTGTGGAAACAGGCGTTCAACCCGATGCATTATATGAACCTTGACCTGGCCTATACATGCCAGTTACATGCCAGTGTGAAAATACATTGTCAGAAATAAATAGACATGGTAGCTTTTAATCCACATTTGCACCATGTCTATTTTCTGCTCTAGATTCGTGGCACCTTACAGTTTGGATGTTGTGACCAGTGTGTCTTTCGGTGTCGAGGCAGACTCCATAAACAATCCAGAAGACCCACTCATCGTTCATCTCAAAAAGATTATGAACTTCAGGTTTTGGCCTATTTTTTTAACAAGTAAGTACTCCTTTCACCTCTGTTAGAGGCAGAGATCATTTGATTATGGGAGCATATTGGTGTCACTGTTATGCAAATCTTTAACAACCCTCTGGTCTCCTTTCAGTGATATTTCCCTTTGGTGCCCGTCTGCTGAAGCTCCTCAATGTTGAAATGATGCCCAGGCTCAGTGTGGATTTTTTCTACAACATCATCAAGAGATTTAAAGACCAGCATCAATCTGAAAAATCAGTAAGCCATTCATATCTACAAGTGAAAAAACACATTTTCATATGAATTAATTGACATTTTGGGAAATGGGCTTTTTGCCTGCCTGCCACGTCAAAAAAGATATGACGTGTTAATTAGTGAGCTGTAAAGGAGACTGTAGGTAGATATGTTTTACCAATAGACAGATCCAGGCTAGTTTTTTCCTCAACTTCTAGTATTAATGCTATGCTATGCTATGCTATGCTATGCTATGCTATGCTAAGCTAAGCCCACCCACCTTGCTTTATATTCAATGTCCCATCATGAACGTTTTACAAATATTCTCATCAAACTCTTGTAGTGAATAACATAGACTGTACTGACGTCACCCATTGGAATGTGGACTGCTGTATTGAGGCGTCAGATTGGTTAATTAGGCCGTTATCATCCCGTTTTTTGAAGCCAAAAGTGACAATATTTGGACTTGAGGGGGGACCTGGTGAGAGGTGAGGAGTTAGCAAAAGCTCCCACTTAACCTATCCACTCGGCCGTACCCCATTTTGAGAGTTAGTGGTCATCTTATCCTGATCACTTACGCAATTTTAATTTAATGTTGAATGTTCTCTGTGCTTAACTAGCTCCGAGAAGACTTCCTGCAGGTGATGGTTCAGCACGAGATCCCAGATTCAGAGGTTAAGAACGAACAAGAGCAGCCAAGTAAAGGTACGTTTGCACCATGGTAGTGATTCAGGCTCTCCTCTTAAAATGTATCTGCACTCTGAAAGGCAAAAGGATCTATACATGGGGTGATGCTTCTTTGCTAACAAGATAATAATATAAGATTGAAGGTTATTGCTCCTTCAATTTGCGGATTGGCTGCTTCTCTTCTTTTTATATCACTGTAAACTGAATACCTCTGGTCTTCTGGTCTTGAAATAATTGGCCAGACAAACTGAAGACATACCAATTAACTAAACCCAACCCAACAGCACCTCCATTCTCGTTCACACCCTGGTTACATCCCGTATTGATTACTGCAATTCCCTTCATTTTGGTCTCCCTCTCAAGTCCCTCCATAAACTTCAACTGATCCAGAACTCTGCCGCTCGCATCATCACCAGTACCCTCTCACTTTTAAGGCCATCCATATCCTCGCTCCTCTGTATCTCTCTGAACTCCTGCACATCAACACACCCCACTCTCAGGTCTTCTTCTTCCATTCACCTCACTGCACCACTCGCCCCCCTGACCACCATGGGGTCGAACGCCTTCAGCTGCTCTGCCCTCCACCTCTGGAACTCCCTCCCCCCAGACATCCGTAACATTGACTCTCTCTCTGTTTTCAAATCCCATCTCAAAGAGCATCTTTTTAAACTTGCATATTTAGTTTGATCCCTCTCCATCTGGTCACACTAAACCTCCGTACATAATGATTTTAAACACTGTAAATTTGTCTTGTTAATTTTATTGATTTATTGTTGCGTTTAAACTCTGCCTTGTAAGGTGACCTTTAGTGTTTTGAAAGGTGCCTATAAGTAAAATGTATTATTATTAAAGAAGTTGTGACAGGTTATTTTCAATGTTTTTTTATATTTTGTTGATAAAACTTATAAGGTTAAGATTAAGATTTAAATACATTGAACATATTATCATGTCTGCGAAGAATAAAAAACTCTCAGTAATATGGAGCCCCAATCTAAACAGCTGTCATTCACATCTTGTAGCTTAAAAGTAAATGCACTTAATGTGTTAGATATGAAATTAAATGTCAAAATGTCTCAGCTTAGGAACAAAGTTTTCTAGCTGTTATGTTTGTAAACCTGTTTGTGTTTTCTCGCAGGTTTGACTGAACATGAGATCCTCTCCCAGGCCTTCCTTTTCATCTTTGGTGGCTATGAGACCACCAGTGCCACTCTAAGCTACATCCTTCACAACCTGGCCACTAACCCGGATGCCATGCAGACCCTGCAGGGAGAAATCGATGCCAACCTACCGAAAGATGTATTGTAGTTTTGCATGAGATGCGTTGCCAACTTTTGAATAGCTGACACATTTTGTATTTGATTCCTCCTGTTACTTTTTTCCTCAAGGCTCCTGTGTCATATGAGGATCTGGTCAGACTAGAGTACCTGGACCATGTTATAAATGAGTCAATGCGCTTTCTTGCCCCTGCACCTCGGCTTGAGAGGATGTGCAAGAAAACCATCCAGGTCCACGGACTCAACATCCCTGAAGGCACTCTTGTTGGGATTCCTGTGCACACGTTACACATGGACCCACGCTTTTGGAGTTCACCTGAGAAGTTCAGACCAGAGAGGTAAATGTACATAAAGCTTTGATTCTTAACATTATTGAACCTGTGCGAGAAACCACAGGAAAAAGTTATAACCTTAATTTGGCACTTAGTGAATAAAGCCACGCTATGTTAATAAAGAATACTTTTTGTATCTTCTCTTGTAGATGTTCAAATTTCCATTTTAACTGACCACTTCTCATCTATTTTTGGATGAAGTTATATAACAGGATAATGGTGCCTGATTTAAAAGTGTATGATGGCTTTTAGAGCTTGTTCAAGCCTGCATAGCTGTGCTCTCTTAGCAGCAACTTCATGGTCTAAGGAGTATATGTGTGCCTGTGTGTGTGTGCAGGTTCAGTAAAGACAGCGGGGAGGAGGTGAACCCCTACGCCTTCATGCCGTTTGGACTTGGCCCTCGTAACTGCGTAGGGATGCGCTACGCTATCCTCACTGTGAAGATGGTTATTGTCCGTCTCCTGCAGAGTTACACTTTGGAAACATGCAAAGACACCTTGGTAAGAGTTTATTCACATGCGCATTCAGACTTCATTCTTCACTGCTGTCATGTCTCTGATGTTATTCACATTTCTTCCTTCAGATTCCTCTGGAGCTTGACTGGAAGTTTCAGCCATTAAAGCCAATAAAGCTCAATTTCGTCCCCAGACAGCAGTAGTGCAAGAGGGAGCATTTCACAATATACCACGCTTCGACATTTCCTGTTAAACTTGTGGGGCATCCTCTGGCAGGGTGACATTTCAAGTGTGTACCCTGTGATTTATACTACTGCGGCTTATACTCAGTATTGATTTTTCTTGCAATGTAAATGAATCAAATGTATGCTCTTTTATTAACTTTTCCACTTTTTTAGAAATCGTGTTTGAATTAATTTTGAATGTTTGTAAAAGCACATAACTTTATTTCTGATCTTTTTATGATAAAAAACATGAATTTACTCACTAATGCTGTTCACGATGCACCTTTGATTTTTATCAAAAATATATAATGGAAGGACAATGAATTTATTTTTAATGTCAACTAGACTCCTTCAAGACTGAAACATATCTATTAGGGACATTTTAGAAAGGGGCACAAAAGAAAATGTACAATAAATGTTTCCAAGCATAATTTTGTCATGTCTCTTTGCATGTAGTCTAGTCACCATTTAGTATAAGCTTTATAATCCAATAAAATACTAGATAAGAAGCCTTTGGTCATAAACTAATTGCTGTAGCTCTGGCATTGATCGGTATTTGTCTCCCCCTAGTGGCTGATCAGCTTCACCAAAGACACACTTGTAACCCACTTCATGATCTTATTCTATCCATCCATACCGCTGATCCTGTTCAGGGACACGGGGGTGCTTGAGCTTATCCCAGCTGTCATTGGGCTAGAGGCGGGGTACAGTCTGGACTGATCACCAGTCAATCACAGGGCTGACACATACTGTCCACATAATATCGTGAAGTCCTCGCAAAAGCTTGGGTTTTGTTTGCCTAAGTCTCATCTACATGTCTAGTCTAAATTTGACCCTCAAATTACAGTGCTAGCGTGTGCAGAACACTAAATTATATTTGCTAGCAATAGCGAAGTTGACATGCAGTGTGATACAAGCTTTTTTTTTTTTTTTTTTTACCTCCATTGAAGTAGAAATTGTACAACAATATATGGCAAGTGACACAACTTCAGTAGTAGACCCTTGAAAACGGAGCACATAATGTAAACAAAATTGTATCCTAATACAAGATAACGACATTAAATAAATTAAAATAGAATAAGATAGCTAAGGGATTTCTTCGAAAACTTTAAGGCATCAATAATGTTCAGTAGTTTTTTTGCATTTTTCTTTATCATATACTTAAGTGATTTGCGGTACAGTGCTAGTTCTCTCATAAAAACCAGATAAAAACCAGCAATAAGGGTTGTGTCTGGAATTCAGTTTTCTTATCCGGTTTATCTACGGTGCAGGAGAAGGCTCAAGCAAGATCTGTCACTGTTTGCGCCATCAATAATTGTAGTTCATCGTTACAGATAGGGAGACTTTTGTAACTGTATTCCAGCCTCTTAACGAAAAAAGTATGAGATTAGGAATTTTATTTTTGTGTGTTGTAATATATCGGGTAAAGACTGCGATACTTTCAACTCTTTTAACTTCTTCCTGTTTACGTCTAGTCGTATGCTGCATTCATGTGCACGTCGGATGGCCCCGACACTGGTCCTTCCTGTATTATATATTAACCAATCATTTCCTGGAGCTCGCAACTAAGCCCCGCCCACTAAGGGGCAGATAAGGTAACTTGTTTCCCACCACAGCTCCTCAGTTTTCGTGAAGCATAGTTTGTGTAGAGCTCTCCCTCGGTAGACAGTCAAAATGTTTCTCTTTGACTTGTTTTCAGCAACCACCTGGACTTTGCTGGCTCTCTCTTTCACGCTGTTATTATTGTGAGTAACAAGTGTCAAATTATGTTTTCAAACTTGTGATTTTATGAAGCTTATCCACTGCCCTACAATGACGACTATTGTAAGAGGTAAATATCTTTTTTTTAATACAGGTATGGCATTTGGCCATATAGTATTTTCAAAAAAATGGGAGTAAGAGGACCAAGGCCAATGCCTTTTATTGGAACAATGCATCACTTGAGGAAGGTAAGGTACACACATTAACAAATTCTTAGACACTGTTTTGTAAGGAGTGGACTGGTCACTTTAGATAATTATGAGGCTGTTTTAATGACCATATCTCGTGAGAATACATAACTCAGCAGTCTCAGTGACAATGCATGAAACTAATTGCCTGAGTTATCTTTGTGCTTTATGAGCACGTCTGTGGGAACCTTTAACATTTTAACCCCTTTAAACAACTTTTTATTATATTTTCTGTAGGGAGTAGCTGCTTTTGACCGTGAGTGCCAAATGAAATATGGAGATGTGTGGGGGTGAGTTGTTACTTCATCTTTAATTTCCCAGTTTGGGATCAATAAGGTACATCTATCTATCTATCTATCTAAAAGCTAAGTCATACAGGTGACAGTAATGGTGGGAGAAGTACTCTGATCCCTAATTTAGGGCAGGAGAGAGAAAATAGCCTTAAAAACAACTATACTATTTTCCTTTAAAATGTAATATTGCATATATATTTTCTTTGGGCTTTAAAGCTCCTGTGAGGAACTTTCGGTTTGTGTCGACACCTGTGGATAAAGCAGTACTTCTTATCTCTTTGTTAACTTATGTCCTGTATATGCTTAGATGGTGGTTTTTAACAAAAAATCTCATCCTGCTTCCTTTAATAGTCATATGTATGACTCCACCATTTAGGTTTATGTTGGCTACATGAAGTATTTAATTCTGTCTTTCAGTTTATACAGATGCTTAATAAAATATTAATGTTTAATTAATGTCGTGTTGTGTTTTTGTGCAGATTGTTTGATGGACGAACACCAGCCTTAATGGTGTCAGACCCTGAGATGATTAAAACTGTGTTGGTGAAGGAGTGCTACTCAGTGTTTACCAACCGCCGGGTAAGAGACTTGTGTGGTTGCATGCTGTTGTACAACAGAGAGGATGAAATCCAGCATTTCGTGTTCAATGAGTCAGTGTTTTTTTTGGTATAGCAAATTGCATCTCTCTGGGTAATCCCATGCAACACTGTGCAGTGAAGGCAGGGCATGTTAAAACACGAGGCCATGATGCAAGATGAACAAAAGTGGACAAATACAAAGACAAATACTTTTTTACGTTCACAAACGTTTTGAATTATCACTTCTTTTGCTGAAACGAAAGGAATAAAAAAGGCCAGAAATGTGTCTTCTCACAGAACATGTTATCGCATAGGTTGTGGTGTGTTTTGTTCATCCATAGATATTCAAAACATATTTTTTTTAAAAACAGGAAGTTCAAAGGACGTTCAGTTCTTGTAAAGTATGATGATTCGGCCCTGAGCCGACAAAATCAGCTGTATGATCTGAGAAGGAGAAATGGTCCAGGACGCAAACTCTTCAGTGTCATAATCTGTACTAATGTTCACAGGAAAATCAACTGACAGGACCTTTAGAGGACGCAATAACATCAGTTAAAGACGAAAAGTGGAAAAGAATTCGAAGCAGTTTATCACCATGCTTCACCACTGGAAGACTGAAACAGGTCGGTATCTTTTCTGAGCTCTCTGACCACTTCTGTAATCTGCCTATGGGTGTGCAGTGATACAAATACATTCACCTAAGCCTGCAATAAACATCTACATACAGTATATGCATCTCCAGTCTACATGGATTTAGGATAAGTCAGATTTAATGATACAATATAAATGTACAGTACAATGTCAATTAACACCACTCTTCTCTTTTGAAGGTTTTTCCCCTCGTTGCTCGCTACGCAGACCGACTTGTTGAAAAAGTAAAACAAAATGTGAATGAATCCGTCGACATCAAACAGTATGTTTATCTGTATTTATTATTTTATGTTTATTTGTGTAGGGACGAGTTTGTTATATGTAAATCAATGCCACACACCACAGCATTTATTGACTTAATTGATTTGCAATGCCCCTCCCTATAATCAGCCTTAGAATGCATAAAGATTACTTTAAGATTAGAAAATTTCATAAAGTCATCAAAACTTAAAATATTTAGTTTTTTTTCAGCATTGCAATAATGTGATTTTGTGGACGCAATTACTTCCAAAATTGCAAAATATCATGAAGTGCATTAAAGATTTAACAGCATGAAGCCACTGTCAGTCAAAGCTGGTGTTCTCTGTAATCGATAGAAGCAATAATATTTGAAATTCTCGCCATAGCTGTGGAGAAAGTTGTACAAACAGCTCGTGGTTTTGCCCATTCTACAATCCTACAACACCCAGAGTGCATTGCGCCCCTCCCTCTGAAAGGAGCGGCCCAGCGAGAGACGCTGAAGTGAATTACTACCGTTTCGCTGCAGGCAACGGCTCAGAGCGGTACAGAATCTGAAATGCGACGAGAATATACCAATGGATCATGTAAAAATGTTTCAGGTCTGCAGTCTACATTTCAAACCTGACAAATTTGAACGAGACATGACATCAGAGGCGGGCATCCTAGATTTAGAAAGTGTAGTTTAGCGAGCGCCTTGGCCTCCACCAGATGGCGCGTTTTTCGTAGTCTGGAGGAGGTTTTTCCAGGGCCCATTGGAGAAGCGGATAGGCCCTTTAATATTTAGACATGAGTTCTCATAAGATGCTGTATACTGCAAGTAATTTGACTGCTGTGTGGAAACTGGCGTTCAACCTGATAAGTATATGACTGTATCATCAGCACACAGCAGAACGTGAAAGTCTGAAAATGTGGCAAATACATGCCAATTACATGCCAGTATAAAAGTTTGTCATAAATAAATAAATAGACATGGTAGCTTTTAATCCACATTTGCACCATGTCTATTTTCTGCTCTAGATTCGTGGGACCTTACAGTTTGGATGTTGTGACCAGTGTGTCTTTCGGTGTCGAGGCAGACTCCATAAACAATCCAGAAGACCCACTCATCGTTCATCTCAAAAAGATTATGAACTTCAGGTTTTGGCCTCTTTTATTAACAAGTAAGTACTCCTTTCACCTCTGTTAGAGGCAGAGATCATTTGATTATGGGAGCATATTGGTGTCACTGTTATGCAAATCTTTAACAACCCTCTGGTCCCCTTTCAGTGATATTTCCCTTTGGTGCCCGTCTGCTGAAGCTCCTCAATGTTGAAATGATGCCCAGGCTCAGTGTGGATTTTTTCTACAACATCATCAAGAGATTTAAAGTCCAGCATCAATCTGAAAAATCAGTAAGCCATTCATATCTACAAGTGAAAAAACACATTTTCATATGAATTAATTGACATTTTGGGAAATGGGCTTTTTGCCTGCCTGCCACGTCAAAAAAGATATGACGTGTTAATTAGTGAGCTGTAAAGGAGACTGTAGGTAGATATGTTTTACCAATAGACAGATCCAGGCTAGTTTTTTCCTCAACTTCTAGTATTAATGCTATGCTATGCTATGCTATGCTATGCTATGCTATGCTAAGCCCACCCACCTCGCTTTATATTCAATGTCCCATCATGAACGTTTTACAAATATTCTCATCAAACTCTTGTAGTGAATAACATAGACTGTACTGACGTCACCCATTAGAATGTGGACTGCTGTATTGAGGCGTCAGATTGGTTAATTAGGCCGTTATCATCCCGTTTTTTGAAGCCAAAAGTGACAATATTTGGACTTGAGGGGGGAGCTGGTGAGAGGTGAGGAGTTAGCAAAAGCTCCCACTTAACCTATCCACTCGGCCGTACCCCATTTTGAGAGTTAGTGGTCATCTTATCCTGATCACTTACGCAATTTTAATTTAATGTTGAATGTTCTCTGTGCTTAACTAGCTCCGAGCAGATTTCCTGCAGGTGATGGTTCAGAACGAGATCCCAGATTCAGAGGTTAAGAACGAACAAGAGCAGCCAAGTAAAGGTACGTTTGCACCATGGTAGTGATTCAGACTCTCCTCTTAAAATGTATCTGCACTCTGAAATGCAAATGAGTCTGCACATGGGGTGATGCTTCTTTGCTAAACAAGATCACTGAAGATTGAAGGTTATTGCTCCTTCAATTTGAGATTTGCTGCTTCTCTTCTTTTTATATCACTGTAAACTGAATACCTCTGGTCTTGAAATAATTGGCCAGACAAACAATCTGATCTGAAGACATACCAATTAACTAAAGAAGTTGTGACAGGCTACTTTCAATGTTTTTTGATATTTTGTTGATAAAACTTATAAGGTTAAGATTAAGATTTAAATGCATTGAACGTATCCTCATGTCTGCGAAGAATAAACACCACTCAGTAATATGGAGCCCCAATCTAAACAGCTGTCATTCACATCGTGTAGCTTAAAAGTAAATGCACTAAATGTGTTAGATATGAAATTAAATGTCAAAATGTCTCAGCTTAGGAACAAAGTTTTCTAGCTGTTATGTTTGTAAACCTGTTTGTGTTTTCTCGCAGGTTTGACTGAACATGAGATCCTCTCCCAGGCCTTCATCTTTATCTTTGGTGGCTATGAGACCACCAGTGTCACTCTAAGCTTCATCCTTCACAACCTGGCCACCAACCCGGATGCCATGCAGACCCTGCAGGGAGAAATCGATGCCAACCTACCGAAAGATGTATTGTAGTTTTGCATGAGATGCGTTGCCAACTTTTGAATAGCTGACACATTTTGTATTTGATTCCTCCTGTTACTTTTTTCCTCCAGGCTCCTGTGTCATATGAGGATCTGGTCGGCCTAGAGTACCTGGACCATGTTATAAATGAGTCAATGCGCTTTCTTCCCCCTGCACCTCGGCTTGAGAGGATGTGCAAGAAAACCATCCAGGTCCACGGACTTAACATCCCTGAAGGCACTCTTGTTGGGATTCCTGTGCACACGTTACACATGGACCCACGCTTTTGGAGTTCACCTGAGAAGTTCAGACCAGAGAGGTAAATGTACATAAAGCTTTGATTCTTAACATTATTGAACCTGTGCGAGAAACCACAAGAAAAAGTTATAACCTTAATTTGGCACTTAGTGAATAAAGCCACACTATGTTACTTTTGACAAATCAATGTCACTACAGAATCCTTTTCGTAGCTTTTCCTGTAGAGGTTCAAATTTCCATTTTTACTGACCACTTCTCATCTATTGTGGCCTTAAAGTTGAGACCTTGTTCTTGACCTTGACAAAGCAGCTGACTAAATGTTTACAGCGAACACAAGTTATATAACAGGATAAAGTTAAATGCTAAAACATAGGGTAATAGCAATAATATCTATCCAAAGTTTGCTAACATTAACACCAGAGACTGCTGGTCATACCGGACCAAGAACGACTGTAGCAGGTAAACCTCTCAATATAGATGGACATAAGCATTTTATCACTGATGAACTCAACTTTTGTTTTGTAAAAGAATTCAAGTGTTAAACCATCTTTCATAAGTGTGGACCAGTACTGTGACTTACTTTACTGTGTGGCTTATTGCAACTGAAACCACTATAGTGACATTCATACTGGAAGAGAAATAAGTATCTTTGCTGCTCAGTGCTTGATGTAGGTATTCAATACAATGTTATGAGCATAGTGACCCTGTACTTTAAGTTTGAATTCATTTTGTAAATATTAAAATTAGAAAAAAATGTTCAGGCATCAGTAAACTGACAGGTCTGTGGTAGCCAGTGTCTTTTTGCCTGATTTTAAATACTATATTTGATAAAACAGTGTATGATGGCTTTAAGAGCCTGTTCAAGCCTGCATAGCTGTGCTCTCTCAGCAGCAACTTCATGATCTATCTGTGTGCCTGTGTGTGTGTGCAGGTTCAGTAAAGACAGCGGGGAAGAGGTGAACCCCTACGCCTTCATGCCATTTGGACTTGGCCCTCGTAACTGCGTCGGGATGCGCTACGCTCTCCTCACTCTGAAGATGGTTATTGTCCGTCTCCTGCAGAGTTACACTTTGGAAACATGCAAAGACACCTTGGTAAGAGTTTATTCACATGCGCATTCAGACTTCATTCTTCACTGCTGTCATGTCTCTGATGTTATTCACCTTTCTTCCTTCAGATTCCTCTGGAGCTTGACTGGAAGTTTCAGCCATTAAAGCCAATAAAGCTCAATTTCGTCCCCAGACAGCAGTAGTGCAAGAGGGAGCATTTCACAATATACCACGCTTCAACATTTCCTGTTCCTGTTGGGGCATCCTCTGGCAGGGTGACATTTCAAGTGTGTACCCTGTGATTTATACTACTGCAGCTCATACTCAGTGTTGATTTTTCTTGCAATGTAAATGAATCAAATGTATGCTCTTTTATTAACTTTTCCACTTTTTTAGAAATCGCGTTCAACTGAATTTTGAATGTTTGTAAAAGCACATAACTTTACTATATATGATTAAAAAAACATGAATTCACTTACTAATGCTGTTCATGATGCACCTTTGATTTTTATCATAAATATATAATGGAAGGACAATGAATTTCTTTTTAATGTCAATTAACTCCTTCAAGACTGAAACATATCCTACATCCTAACATCTAGCCTATCCTAACATAAGCCTCTGGTCATAAACACTTAAACCCCAGTAGTTGCTGTAGCTCTGGCATTGATCGGTATTTGTCTCCCCCTTGTGGCTGGTCAGCTTCACCAAAGAAACACCTGCAACCAACTTTATTTGAACTATGATCTTATTCCATCCATCCATGATACGCATATACCGCTTATCCTGTCCAGGGTCGCGGGTGTGCTGGATCCTAATCCCAACTGTCATTGGGCAAGAGGCGGGGTACACTCTGGACTGATCGCCAGCCAGTCACAGGGCTGACAGATAGATAGTGTCCACATAATATCGTGAAGTCCTCGCAAAAGCTTGGGTTTTGTTCACCAACATCTCGTCTACATGTCGAGTCAAAATGTGACCCTCAAAGTACAGTGCTAGCGTGTGTGAACTCATGTTTGCTAGCATTAGCCAAGTTGACGTGCAACTTAATACTAGTTTAATTGTAGCCTACGTTTCAGTATTTCTGGGTTATCTACGGTGCAGGAGACGGGTCAAGCATCTCCTGTCAGTGTTTCCGCGATCAATAATTGTTGTTGTAAAACACCAAACACCATGTTATACATTTCTTAAAATCTGATTGATTATAAATAAATAAATTGTTTACTTTGAATTAACGTTTGTATCTCAAGTCCAAGGTTGCAGAGAAAAAGAAAAGTAAAATTAGATAAAGTGGAGTTGTGTGTTATATAAAGATAGAGTTTCCTTTTCTAGTTGAGGTAATTAAATGTAATGGTTTCTTGTCTTCTAAACTCATAAAGCAATACAGTAATATGGTTATAGTTAAAGCAGAGGTCCTCTGTGCCTGTAGTCCCACCCAGGTTGATAATAGAAACAGAAACCACTGGTCCTTTCTATAATAACCAATAATTTCCTGGAGCTCGTCTCTGAGCCCCGCCCACTGAGGGGCAGATAAGCTTACTAGTTTCCCACTTCTCATTTTTCACGAAGAATAGTTTGTGTTCAGCTCTCCCTCGGTAAACAGTCAAAATGTTTCTCTTTGACTTGTTTTCAGCAACCACCTGGACTTTGCTGGCTCTCTTTTTCACACTGTTATTGCTGTGAGTAGCAACGGTCAAATTATGTTGTCAAACAATTTTATTAAGCTTATCCACTGCCTTACAATGACAAATATTTATTGTAACAAGTAAAAATCATTTTTTTATAATGCAGGTATGGCATTTGGCCATATAGGTTTTTCAAAAAAATGGGAGTACAAGGACCAAGGCCAATGCCTTTTATTGGAACGATGCATCACTTGAGGAAGGTAAGGCACACACAAATTCTTAGACACTGTTATGTAAGGAGTGGACTGATAAGATAATTATGAGGCTGTTTTAATGACCATATCTTGTGTAAAAAAGTGGACAATGAAAGCCTCCTTAAAAAATACATAACTCAGCAGTCTGGGTGGCCTGCCTGAAACTAATTGCCGGAGTTATCTTTACACTTTATGAGCGTAACTGTGTGAACCTTTAACATTTTAACATCTTTAAACAACTTTTATTATATTTTCTGCAGGGACTGATTGCTTTTGACCGTGAGTGCCAAAACAAGTACGGAGATGTGTGGGGGTGAGTTGTTACTTCCTATTTAAAAGCTAAGTCCTACAGGTTACAGCACTGGTGGGAGAAGTACTCTGACCCTACTTACATGAGATGCTAAACGGGGCAGGAGAGAGAAAAAAGCATATTTATTCCCTTTAGACTTTAATGATTTTGATGGAAACATAAAAAACAGGCCCAAAATTAGCCAAGAAGTTGAAAACAGCTATATACACCAGTAATTACATCCGTCAAATTAATGAAGTAAAGTAGAAAGAATAATATTAGACTATAAGATATAAATACATACAAGTACCTCAAAATCGTACTTAAATATAAATGCTTAGAAACTTAGCAGCACTGAATGAAATACTGTTGTTTGATGTATTTCAAGATTAGATTCTTAAAATGGGTTTAAGATTAATCGTTTATTAGTTAGTTTGTAGTCACGACTTGACTCGAGGTACAATTTCTATCATGTTCTTCAAGAAATAAAATGAATCTTTCTTCCTGCACATTTTGAGTAGCTTTTTATAATACTGATTTACACTACTCACAAAAAGTTAGGGATATTTGGCTTTCGGGTGAAATGTATGGAAAATGTAAAAAGTTCACGCTACAGTGGTATTGTATCATGAAAGTAGGGCATTTAAGTAGAAGCATGCACTGGTGATTTCCTCATCCCAAACAATTTATTGAAACAAAAGCCAACAACAGTGGTGGGTATACCACAACAAAAAATGTCATTGTCTCAATAACTTGTCATGTGCCCTTGAGCATCAATTACACCTTGACAACGACGTCTCATGCTGTTCACAAGTCGACTTATTGTCTGCTGAGGCATGGCATCCCACTCTTCTTGAAGGGCGGCCCTCAGGTCATTGAGGTTCTGGGGTACAGAGTTACAAGCCTCTACACGGCGACTCAGCTGGTCCCATAGGTTTTCTATGGGATTCAGGTCTGGAGAAAGTGCAGGCCACTCCATTTGAGGTACCCCAGTCTCCAGTAGCCGTTCCCTAATGATGCGACATTGATGAGCTGGAGCATTGTCGTCCAGGAAGATGAAATTAGGCCTGTGTTTTTCATGCAGGGGCACAATGACTGGATTAATGATGTTATTCAGGTAGCATAGGCTTGTCAATGTACCATTCACAAAGTGTAGGGCAGTTCTGTATTGACTAGACACACCTGCCCACACTGAAACACCACCACCGGTGTCGTCTTGGACTCATGATGTCAAAATGTGAACAGCATGATGAGGAGGACTGTTTAAATACCATTTCTAATTGAACCAGGAAATGTATTGGTCGATTCGTGGTTCAAACACCTGTTGTGAATTTTGCTGTTAAGCTCCAGAAAGTTGTGCAGAAAGTACTGAAACATTGAACTGTTAGACATGTGCATTCAAGAGTTTAGAGAAGGTCACATTGAGTTCACCTGCAAGGGTTATCGTGCATTTTAGGTTCATCCTGAAATTTCACTCGAAAGCTGAATATCCCTAACTTTTTGTGAGTAGTGTAAAACCAGTTAAACACATTTAAAAAATATTATTTTGACAAGCAACATATAAAGATGAATAAATTACGAATATTAGATTATATGTTAATTATTTAATTATACTGCCTGAATATATTACACCATTTAGATTTATGTTGGCAACATGAAGTTCACATTTTGTAATTTTTTGAATGAAAGATTTTACACACAACACAAAGGAAATTGAACAAAACAAAATTCACAATAATAAAAATGAAATGAGAAATAATAATAAAAAGAATTAAGCTAAAATAACCACAAGTAGTACATCATCATCACCTCACCCTCCTTAGCTCCTTTCCTAACTAAGCCTCCAATTCCTGCCCCTGTATCCCTTGACCGCCCCTGACCTACCATCACCCATCCCCAAACCTCCCCAGAGAGGAGGAAGAAAACAAAAAACAAAACAAAATCTAATTAAATTAAACAAATGAAGAAAGGGGCGGGAGTTACAGTAAGTTTGTACAGATTTTATCCGTCTTTGAGGTTATACAGATGCTTTATAAAATATGCACGTTTCATCATGTTGTGTTTTTGTGCAGATTGTTTGATGGACGAGCACCATACTTAATGGTGACAGACCCTGAGATGATTAAAATCGTGTTGGTGCAGGAGTGCGACTCAGTGTTTACCAATCGCCGGGTAAGAGACTCGTGTGGTTGCATGCTGTTGTATAGTAGAGGATGAAATCCAGCATTTCATGTTCAATGAGTCAGTGTTCTTCACTGAAACGAAAGGGATAGAAAAGGCATCTAGTTATGCCTCAAGTTTATATCTGATGCAATATCCTATAGTTTAATTGTTGGAGATATGGTTTCAGATATCATGCCGCACACATATTTTCTGAGTCAGAGGGAAAAAACAAGACACAATCTTTACAGTTTCGCAAGTGACACAGTAACCACACCTATCACAAGTGACATCTGTGGGTTGTACATATACAGCCTGGACTAATCGTGCTGAGAAATCGCCTCAGTTGACGAGAAAAACTAAATAGAAAAAAACCCTGAATAAACCTCAACCCAAGATGTTATTTAAATTTCTATCAAGACACTTCTTGAAACACTTCTTCACAGAACATGTTATCACTTGGGTTGTGGTGTGGTTTTGACATCTATAGATATTCAAATCATATTAAAAAAACAGGAAGCTCAGTTCATCTAAAGTGTGATGATTCAGCCCTGAGCTGACAAAATCAGCTGCCTGTTCCGAGAAGGAGAAATGTTGCAGGATACAAACTCTTCTGTTTAGATTAGATTAAGATTTAAACTTAAACATAATCATATATAATCAATCTGTAATAATTTTCACAGGATAATCAATTGGCAGGACCTTTAGCTGATGCAATAACATCAGTTAAAGACGAAAAGTGGAAAAGAATTCGCAGCACCATATCACCATGCTTCACCACTGCAAGACTGAAACAGGTCGGTATCATATCTGAGCTCACTGACCACTTCTGTAATCTGCGTCCTATGACCCATCGCAGCGATACAAATACATTAAGTCTGCATTAAACGTCTACATATATGCATCTACAGTATACATGGATTTAGGATAAGTCAGCATAAATGATACAATATAAATGTACAGTACAATGTCAAATAACACCACTCTTCTCTTTTGAAGGTTTTTCCCCTCGTTGCTCGCTACGCAGACCGACTTGTTGAAAAGCTTGGAGAAAAAAAATTGGGTGAACCTGTCGATGTCAAACAGTATGTTTATCTTTATCTATATGTTATTTTATATTCCTTTGTGTAGGGGTAAGTTTGTAACATGTTAATTAATGCCACACACCTGAGTATTTTTAGCTTAAGCTCATTTGCAATGGCCCTCCCTCTAATCAGCCTGACAGTATATAAAGCTCAACAAAAAAATACACAAGAGACGGCACAAAAAAATACACGAATCAATAAAAACATGCACTGATAGCAATCATTAGAATTCTATTTGTCTATTCTATTCTATTTTTCTCTCACTGGTGCTCTGTGCAGGCCCACTCTTTGAAGCCCGCTGAGGCTGCACTTTGTGACGTCACAAAGTGCAATGTGTAGAAAAAACTGTGTGAAACCTGGCGTTCAGAGTAGAGGTCTACCGGAACCCGAGGACCCGACCCGGGACCCGGACGGGTTCATGATTAAAGTGCTGTGTGTGTGTTTGTTTGCAACAATGTGTCATTCTCATGAGAACGTGAGGTAATTAAAGTGGAAAAAACATACGAGAAAGCAACAATGAGTTTAGTGACGTGTCACGTGACTGCAGGTTCAGAGAAAAATTGAAGCCAAAGCTGGTAATGATGGATACCTTCCTCGCTGATGTGGACAAAAAAGCTAAAAGAAAACAAATATAAAGAGGTAAAACCTCATTTGTGCAAATTGTGGACAAATACGATTAGTAAGCTCAGTTAAGTGTAACACGTGTATGAGCCGCGCATTTGTCATCCGTCTGTGTGACAGCAAGTGGACTTTAATCTGAAATAACTAGTGGATTAGCATTGCAGTTTTTAAACTTTCTTAGCAGAGGATGGATTATATGCACAGCCAGGCACAGGGGAGAATGCTGCGTCACACAGGTAGGACAAAAAGGTTTGTTTTGACAGCTGACTAACGGTAACTGATCCGGTCGGTTTCGCCTGGCTGGGTACGGGTCTGACAAAACTCTGTTCGGGCCCCAGCTTATAAATAATAGACGGGTCCGGGATCAGAGAATCAGTCCAGGTGTGTGTTGATTTGCTGATCATTTGTAGTAAGCTACATAAACATCATACTGGAATCTAATATAAGGGCTGGTATATTTATTTTCTAATACCTTTTCAGTATGCTGCCCATTCATCTTCAGATTTAACTCATTAGCTTCCACTGAGCCCTTGACAAAAAGCTAACTGGCAGTTTTTCTTAATATTTAGACATGAGCTGCTGCTATATACTGTTAGTAATTTGACTGCTGTGTGGAAACTGGCATTCAACCTGATAGATATATGACTGTATCATCGGCATACATCAGAGAATGCTCGTATAAAATGACTGTTTGAATGAATGTCTGAAATGACTGAATGAATGTTTGTCAGAAATAAATAGACATGATAGACATAGACTTTTTTCATTTTTCTGCTCTAGATTCGTGGCACCTTACAGTTTGGATGTTGTGACCAGCGTGTCTTTCGGTGTCGAGGCAGACTCCATAAACAATCCAGAAGACCCACTCATCGTTAATCTCAAGAAGATTATGAACTTCAGGTTTTGGCCTATTTTTTTAACGAGTAAGTACTCCTTTCACCTCTGTTAGAGGCAGAGATCATTTGATTATTAGAGCATATTGGTGTCACTGTTATATAAATCTTTAACAACCCTCTGGTCTCCTTTCAGTGGTGTTTCCCTTTGGTGCCCGTCTGCTGAAGCTCCTCGAAATTGACATTATGCCCAGGCCCAGTTTGGATTATTTCTACAACATCATGAAGAAATTTAAAGACCAGCATCAATGTGAAAAATCAGTAAGCCATTCATATCTACAAGTGAAAAATACATTTGCAGAGAATCATAGGAATTGCTTGACAATTTATTTTCTTTGTTGCCAAAAGTATCAAGATATGACATGTTAATTAGTGAGCTGTAAATGAGACTGTAGGTGGATTTATTTTTATCTGAACACAGATCCAGGCTTTCTGTTTTCCTCAACTTCTTTATGCTAAGCTGAGCTAAACTAAGCTAAGCCCACCCACCTCGGCCGAACTCAAACTCTCTGCAATGTGGACAAAGTGACAACATTTTCCATAAGTAAAAAGAGGTAAAATAATGGTAGAAGAAAATATCGTGGACCAGCAGTTTTTGAACTTCTGCATTTGCTTCAACTTTAAATAAGCATATTTCCAAAAAAGTCCAAATATTCCTTTAAACTTTCAGCTTTTGTGGGTATATGTGAATCTTAATGCATATCATTAACTATGCATGCTAACCTTTTTCTGCTTTGCCAAAATAATATCACCTGAATGTTGAATGTTCTTTGTGCTCATCTAGCTCCGAGCAGACTTCATGCAGGTGATGGTTCAGAACGAGATCCCAGATGCAGAGGTTAAGAACGAACAAGAGCAGCCCAGCAAAGGTACGTTTGTACCATGGCAGTGATTCAGGCTCTACTTAAACTCAATATCTATCAGCACTCTGCACTCTGAAATGCAGAAGAGTCTATACATTGGGTGATGCTTCTTCGTTAAATGCAAAACTGTGTGAATACATGGAAAATATACCCTTATGTCTGCAAAGAACGTAAGACAATCAGTAATACAGCTGTCCTTTGTATCTTTAAGCTCAAGAGTAGATGCACTGTCTTTGTTTGGAGTGAAGATAAATGTCAAAATGTCTCAGCTTAGGAACAAAGTTTTCTAGCTGTTATATTTGTAAACCTCTTTCTGTGTTTTCTTGTAGGTTTGACTGAACATGAGATCCTCTCCCAGACCTTCATCTTCATCTTTGGTGGCTATGAGACCACCAGTGTCACTGTCAGTTTAATCCTTTACAACCTGGCCACAAACCCGGATGCCATGCAGACGCTACAGGAAGAAATCGACAGCAATCTGCCGAATAATGTAAGTAATGAGATAATTTGTGTGTGATTCAAAGCCAACTTTTAAATAGCCGACACACTTTGTATTTAATTCCTCCTAATCTCTACTTACATATTCTACATAGAAATGTACAGGGACATGGTTTTGGTTTCCGTTTAAATTGCGCTTGTAGTCCGAGTAATATGCAGGAAAACTGTGAGGACAGCAAAAGCAGGCAGAATGTAATCCGCCGGTATGACATCCCGGCTCCCATCAGCATCATCTGGCAACGTTTTAGCTTCTTATTAATCTCTATGAAGAGATATCTGCATGTAAGTTCAGCTAACAATCTGTTCTAGATCTAAAATTCAACTTGAGATTAATTTTCTTGACGCTGTGTCACGAAAGCCGTGTAGCATTTAGATTTCCCGACTTCCACAAATGCATCAGATCGATCCGACTTCCGTTCAACAAACGAGCATTTTAACAGTTTTCTTCTCCTCTTGATGACAGACCTGACAAAGCTTGAATTTTTACTTCTTATAAATCTGCTTCGGGATGTTGAAATTTCGGCAAGGGTAAGACCCGTTAATAACAAGTAAACCACAAGAAAACGTTTTCTCTTTCTGTAACAATGCAGCATGCAGAAAAGGAAGTCTTGACAGGAAGTCGATAACAGCTTACTGCCCGGCACGTTCACCGGTGTCCCCAGAGGCTATATGGTCTCAGACTATAGCTGATGAGATCCGAGTTTGAATTCTTCCTAATATCTTTTTTCTCTAGGCTCCTGTTTCATACGAGGATCTGGTTGGCCTTGTGTACCTGGACCATGTCATTAATGAGTCTATGCGTTTTCATCCAACTGCCATCCCACCTCGGCTTGAGAGGGTGTGCAAGAAAACCGTCCAGGTCCACGGACTCAACATCCCTGAAGGCACCATTGTTGGGATTCCTGCGCACACAGTACACATGGACCCACGCTTTTGGAGTTCACCTGAAAAGTTCAGGCCAGAGAGGTAAATGTACAAAAGCTTTCATTACCCACATTAATGAACTCGTGACACTATCATTTTAGTTGCTCCTCTTTCAGATATTCAACTTTCCATTGTAACTGGCCACTTCTCGTCCATTTACACCTGAAAGTTGAAACCTTATTCTTGACCTTTGACACAGTACCATTTTAACAGCGACCACAAGTTATATGACAGGATAATGGTAAATGCTAAGAAACAAAATAGCCCCTGTGATAGGTGCTGCCATCTTGCGATGGTGACGTCATATGGAGCCAGAGACTGCGCAGTAGAGATCCGCGAGTGAAGCGGCCGTAGCCACTTCCGCTAACCCAAACACACACACTTAACTTACCGAAAAAACAGCAAGGATCCTGCACACCGGCGTGTTTAACAGCAGAACAGCTTCTCTGTGTTGGTCTGAGGTTAACGTTCACAGGTATGGAAACTTCAATGATTGATTTAGTGATTGTTTTAGTTACGTTTCCACTCGCGGATCGTCCTCTACTCTGCTCACCCGGAACTGATTGGCTGCAGGAGCAGAACAGAGCTGTCAATCATCATTTTGACAGCATCAAATAACAAATTAAAAATAAACTTGTCAGAAAAATGAACACTTGGACGTAAATCAGCAGGATAAGAACTAGCTATAATGACAGAATCCATGTTTGAGAAAAATTTATCGGGCGTGTATTTTGATTTTATAGTTTGACCCATGTCCCACCTGTTAACACGGAGTATGACCTATACTGCAGCCAGTCAGCAGGAGGCGCCCGAAATGTTTTGGCTTCACTTTTAGGGAGCTGTCATGTCGTCCATCTTTTTATACAGTCTATGTTACAGACCGAGACAGGCTGTAGCAGCTCTGAATATACTGACATAAGTGGGAGTGCATTTTATCATTTCTGAACTCAACTTTAATTGTGCGAAAGAATTAAGGTTTTAAACCTTCTTTAAAAAGTCACATAGACTTGCTTTACTTGTTCCCTTTATGGCTTATTCACCATGTAAAGCCAAAGCTATACAAACAAAGATAACATTTAAAGCTCCCATGAGGAGTTTTTCACTGGTTATGAAACAGACTGACATGAATTCTGCTGACTCTATATGACCTACAAAGGCAAACCAGACCATCAGCAACAAGATTGATTATTTCTATAAAGTCATTTTTAATGCCTGAAACTGCTGGCGGGGGGGTAGGTGTCAGACGAAGAGATTAACTGCACACTGCCTTCAGTCACATTTTCCAGGGCAAACATTTAAAGTAAGTGATACATATGACTATTTAAGAAAGCAGGATAAGATTTCTTCTTAAAAACCACCACTGAAGCATGTACAGGACAAAATCAGCAAGTATGGCTTTGTCCACAGGGGGCGCCAAAATCAACACAAACTGAAAGTCCCTCACAGCAGCTTTAATTTGGCAGTTGTATTCAATATGCTTATAAGTTAAAGGAAAACAGTTTGTTTTACTTCGTGACTTAGTTTACCGTGTGTTTTATTGCGACTAAAACCACTTCAGTGACATTCACGCTAACAGAGAAATCAGCATCTTTCCCGCTCAGTAGGGTTTGGTATCTGTGCCCCTGTGATCCTGTATTGCATGCAGCCAAATACTGCAAGCATTCTTCAATGAAATGTGACATGTGATTGGCACTCTACAACAGCAGCTTCAGCCCAGCTTGAGCGTCGCATTTGTTTCTTTTTCTTTGGATTTTCTTTTTTAAGTTGTATCTGTAGTCAATAATCTTTTCCTTATTTGTTCAGCCATAGTAGTTTACTGTTTCCCCGCAACGTTTACAGAAACCGGAAGTTCAGCTATTTAGCTCCGCCCACCCTCTCTCACAGACCAACCACTGCTGGGTGATGGAAATGCGGCACAGGCTTTAGATTTTTGCTGCGAATGTCGCCACAGACACCTAGTCTGTAATATTATATACTACAAATGCAAAAGCTTTCATCAGTGGGCCATTATCCTCAATCACCATTATAGTGATAGATTCAGGGATAGATAGTGACTTAACAGACATTTGTTTACATGAAAATCTTCAAGATTACTCCTTTTACCAAATAGTGGTGTTATGGCAAAGTAAGTGTTATGAGTTGTTTAGATTTAATTTAACTTGTGTAGAAACACATGAATGTATTATCTAAAGAGTATCTGTGTGTGTGTGTGTGTGTGTGTGTGTGTGTGTAGGTTCAGCAAAGACAGCGGGGAGGAGGTGAACCCCTACGCATTCCTGCCGTTTGGACTCGGCCCTCGTAACTGCATCGGGATGCGCTACGCTCTCCTCACTGTGAAGATGGTTATTGTCCGTCTCCTGCAGAGTTACACTTTGGAAACATGCAAAGACACCTTGGTAAGAGTTTATTCACATGTGTCATTCTTCACTGCTGTCATGTCTCTGATGTTATTTACATTTCTTCCTTCAGATTCCTCTGGAGCTTGACTGGAAAATGCAGCCAACAGAGCCAATAAAGCTCAGTTTCGTCCCCAGACAGCAGTAGTGCAAGGGGGAGCATTTCACAATATACCACGCTTCAACATTTCTTTTTATAGTTACCTCTGGCAGGACGATATTTCAAGTTTGTATCCTGTGATTTATACTACTGCAGCTCACACTCAGTGTTGATTTTTCTTGCAATGTAAATTAATCAAATGTAGGCTTTTATGTCCACTTTTATATAAAACGTCTTGAATGTTTGATTGTATTTATTTTTATTTTTTTTGCAGAAGTACATAACTTTATTTCTTATCTTGAGTTTTTTTTAATCAAAAATATATAATGGAAGGACAATGCTAAATTTAAGACTAGACTAGAAATGTACAATAAATTTATCCAAGCACCCATTTTGTTTTGTCTCTTTGCATGTAGTCCATTCACCATGGTAATGGTATTAGCTTTATAGTGTAATAAAATAATGACTAGATAAGTTGCCTTTGGTCATAACCAGTTACAAACACCACCAACGGCTGTAGCCCTGGCATTGAGCGGCATCTGTCTCCCCCTAGTGGCTGATGAGCTTCACTACAGACACACTTAAACCAACTTCATTTGATGTTATCGACTGAATGCCAATGTTGTGACCAAGTCATCTTTGCTCAAGTCCCAAGTAAGTCTCGAGTCATTTGGTGCTAGTCTCGAGTCATTTTTTCTTGGGCAAGTCGAGTCGAGACCTTACTTAAGGCAAGTCAAGTCACTTTTTTTCCACCCAGGATACCGTACTCTTACCTGTAGTATCCGGTCTTTATAAAGAGAAAAGACAAGGTATTAGTAGCCCGTCTAATTATGATATTGTTGGCCAATTTATATAACCTGTTCTAAAAGTATGACAATGAATTGTATCTGTATTATCTTGGCACAGACGCAGTCATGATGATGGTGTCGTCTGAGGCCGTATTGAGTATTAACGAGTACGACTGTTGAGGCTTCTCTTTGGGAAATACATCAGGTAGCGGGGGGGCCTCTGATGTTGCGTGTTGCCATAGCGAGGAGTTTGACTGACAGCCAGTCATCCAATCACGACAATCGCATACTGGGGAACTTTTTGAGTCATTCAATCATGATTCCCAGTTTGCGCTGCATACAGACTTGATAGTTACAACATTGAATTATATCATTTTATATTGAACAGCTAACATTCAAACTTATGAACACACTCAAGTCATCCGAGTCATCGTGCCTCAGGTCAAGTCTCAAGTCATTTATTTTTTGAAGTTGCAAGTCATCAAAACAGTGACTCGAGTCAACTCGAGTCCACGTCACCAAGTCTCAAGTCCACATCTCTGGTGAATACAATTTAATTTCAGACTAGCATAACTGATAAATATGTTATAAATACAATAAAGACACGTAATAAGAATCACAGGTGTTAAATCTTTCTTTAATAACTTTACAACAGGGTACAAATCAGCTCCACTCCTCTGAAGGCTCTGTGAAAGTTCACTGTAAAACAGCTGTAGTCAGTTTTTCTGGAGTATAAATGACTGAGGTTTCCCAATCTGCTTTCATAGCTCAAACAAGTGAAGCAAACATCCAGGAAACATAAGGAATTTTACTATAATAACATAACTATATTTAATAAAGAATGCGTGTTTGATTTATGAGACATTCATTTAAAAGGTTGGACGCAGGTGACGACTGGTACAGTTAAAGCGATCTTTGGCCTCGGTAATGGTCTATGGTACTGAACATAAAGTAACAGTTGTTAGGCTACAATTATTGGTTTAAACAATTGAGCTGGTGGATAATTGGTGCTTGATGAGATTGACAGAAATAACCTTACAACAGCAGAAAACTTTGACGCTATAATGGCGAAGGGAAACCTCAGTAACAGGTAACAGTTAAATAACAGCCAGCAGAGGGCGCTGATACGAGCAGGCCGTGTATCAGTCTGTGTCTGTGCATTAAAAATAAAGTTGACTTTCTTATTCAGACTTACTTAAACATAAAATGAAACATTTAATACATAATACACTGAAACCTTTCACTCCAATCCCATCAATGTGCTGGTTTCATGACAAATGTCTTTGCCATATTGTGTCGTGCTTTAACACTGCTTCTGTTGTGTTTCTTTGTTAGAAAATAATGTCCTGAAAGAATCCTTTTAACAAAAGTTAAAATCTGATAAATTTTTTGCCACAGCACCGAAATAATGTTGGTAAAAATATCAAAATGTAGCCTGAAGACAGAAGTGGTGTAACAAAGTGGTGTAACAAAATTGATTTAAAAAAACCTTGAAAACGCTGCTACATTTGTTAAAATTATTCTGTTTTTCTGAGTATCTGTGTGTGTTTGATGTACGGCAATTTGGCCCAGTTGGCAGCTTGTTGATACTAACACTATTATAATCTGAGTGCACCCAAACACTCACACATTCATGCACATACAGGAAAAAAAAACAAAGAGCAGCACAGGCTCACATACAAACATCCAGGTTGTAAACAAAAGCTCTTTTTTATATCAAAGAGAGAAGTATAAAAGTGCACTGCCACAGTGCGTTGTTGAAAAGCTCTATGGAGTGACTACTGCATTAGAAAAAGCAACAAGAACACAAATAAAATGTGGGGTAAAAAAGGTAAAAGGATAAATATTACAAAGCCTTTTGGGGTCCTGAGTTTATCAAACATAAACAAAACAGACAAAAAGGCCAGAGTCCATATAACAAAGAGACACTTTAGAGGATAAACAAACAAAACATTCTCAAACTACATTTGACAGTTTTCCTGCTTGTAGTCCCGTCCTCAGAGTTCCAGCAAAAACAGGCAGGATCGATTGTTTTCAAACATCCATGGCTCTCGTTTGGGACTGAACACAGTATGCAGCATTTGTGTTGTTGTTGTTGTCAGCATGTAGAGTTTCAGTGAGGTGCTCATCGTCTGTGAAAAAGCAGCATTGTCTTGTAAAGTGTAAAAATTATACTTCATCAGATGATTCGAAGGACTTGTCTGAGTAGATGATAGTGCATGATGTCAGTGAGTTTGTCACACTTTAAATCAAAGTATAATCTCTTGAAATAAAACATTTGTGACGCACCAGATTAACGCAGATGTATGTCGTCCCTAACGTGTACACAGATGTGAGGAAAATGACTGACAGGAGTGCAGGCTGATTGTAGCAGGGCAGTTAAAGACGGGTTGAGTTCCCTCCCTTTGCTTCAAATGCCACTTTTCATCAGTAGATTACAAACCGGTATATTTTTATCCTTAATATCTCCGACCGACCCAACGAGAATGGTCCTCAGGTACGATACGACCCGATAATGAACAAAAGTGGGGCGGAAGTGTTTCAGGCGGGCATACAAAGCCAGTTCACAGACGTTTAAACCTCTGACAGATGAACACAAACTAAATTATGTTTAGTTATTATTTTAAAGGGATAGTTCCAATTTTTGGACACGAAGTGGTATGAAATACTGGCCTGCTGCAGGCGTAGTGATACAGGATTGCTCAAGAGAAAAAATAGTGCCAAAAAAATGGCTTAGTATATGAAATCCTAGGACGGTGATGTTGTGTTGTAAATGGATCACCGTTGCCTGCGTGTTGTCTTTGTAGGTAAAACTTTTTGGCTTCATGACCCTGGCATCTCACCAGAACTACTTATTCTACGTTCGGAACCGGCCAGAACTCCGACCACGCGACTCGGTGAGTAAGCTAATAGCTTTGTTAAGTTTTTCATACAACTTATTGTCCAAAAATCCGAACTATCCCTTTTATGTCCGAAGGTTTTGTAATGGACACGTTGGGCCAAGTAACTGTAATATTGTGATGCTTTTACGAAAAGACTGCAATGGGAGCCCTCATCGTTCATAAACGAGGACGGAGTGAGTGAGTCGTCTCTTTGTCGTTACAGGTAAACCGGAAATGTCAGTGAATGACTTGGTGAACGAGTCTCATGGACTAATCTTTCAGCTGAATGTGATTCGAAGATCTGAATCACTGCAAAACAGATAACTGCCATCTCTGCCTGCAACATAATTATACAATTATTTAGAAAGGAAATAGCAATATAACATTATTGGTGAAGAAATATCTGATGTTATTTCAGAATTATTACAGTATGGGCTGATGTATTGTTACTTAATCGGGTCACATTTTCAAGTCATTCCATGATGTGTTTATTCCCATGATGAGCAGGTAGGGATTTAAATGCTGTTATAGATACATGACAACTGCTGACACAGACTTAACTTAAAAACAAAGAAAATGACTTGTGAAGCAAAAAATAACTGGATCTGAACCCATCCAAGGCGATGTGTCAAATGATTTTCACGCATTTAAGACACTGGTGCTGGATTATTTCCTTTGTATGGGGTTAGACGGTGGCGTTTGGCGAAGGTGAGGCTGATTGTAGGTCTAGGCTGAGGGATGTTCAGTCTGCTGTGAGATAAACAAAAAACAAAAGGCTGAGGTCCTGATGCACGCACAGCATTTCAAGGCAGAGTGTATAGATTCCAAACTCCACCTGCTGCTTTCAAGATTTTACCAGCTACGACTGGAGTGGAAACATTTACCCGCCACATAACAAATAATACCAGAGCTTGGCTAGTGGAAATTTAAAACTACAACCGACAGAAAATGCGCCTTAAACTTGATCTTTTTCCTAGGCTTCAGTGTCTTGACCTGGGCTAACATTGCACTCTCCCATAGAAGCTCAGATTGTATGGATGTCAAATATAAAAAGACCCCATAAGGCATATTCAGATTACAGCAGAAAAACAGAGATCTTGGTCTGTGTGTTTTGCATTGGTTTGTGCAGTACAGCTGCATTAGCATTGTCGTTAAGGTTGCTAGCAGTAGATTGCTACATGTCAGAGACTTCACCAGTGTGTCTAGCCTGAAGAGGTAAAACTATATCGAGACAGGGGGAAAGTACAAAAAGTTGCAGAGTCAGAATTAATAACGACTATTTTATGTAACAGAAATATTCTTTGTTCATCAGGTACAAGCTGCCCTTTTACTCCATCAGGAGTACTTGTTTGATTACTCTTCCTCACATGTAACATGTTAAAATGTCACTCCTCTGGTGTGGGGTCATGTTCATAAACTAAAACTAAAAAATTAGCACCATCCACCAACTAACTGCTGGGGAAATCTGCATGTGGCTGGTAAATTATAAAAAACTTGGCAGTCAACTGTCCTTGCTTCCTTGCAGCAGTGCCAGTTGCCTAGTAAAATAATGAAAGCAGCTTGAAGTGAACTAGTCTGGATGTTGGATCTGATGTCAGAATCCACCCGCCATATCCACTGAGAGATGATCCTGCGTCTGTCAGCAGCACGAGGAAAAACCCTTCCTCTTCTCTGTATCACTATAGAAGCCTGACGTTCTTACCAAGAGCAGGCAGCAGTTCAGTGCCTTGCTCGAGGACTCTGACAGGATTCTTCCTGTTGTTGCAGGTGTTCCGCTACCTGACAGTCTCTGTAACCACAAGTCTAGCCTCAAGTTTCCCAGCAGCTTCTACCGGCGGGGCTGGTGGCGTGAATGACGAGGGAAGGAGGTGGGGCTGGAGGAGGATGAGGGCGAGCAGGGCGACATGGACGCCAGAGAGGCTGTGGCAGCAGCGTCCTCTGCCTCCTCCAGCTCTCCCGCTCCGTGCAGCTCCTGGCTGACGCTGGACTGTAAGGCAGCGGGGGTCAGCCACTCTTTGGGCAGGCAGCTCTGGAGGAACGGCACGCAGGAGCTGAAGTAGGCCAGGCGGTTAACCCAGCGAGGGATCTCCCTGCCACACAGGATCTGGTGAGGAAGAGAGACAGAAGTTGTTATTGGAGCATTCACAAGCTTCTACAGGTAAATAATTCCCTTTTTTAAATAGTTATGGGCTGACTATATATTACACAGCAGTGTTTATAATTCCAATTGCCATTATTTAATCAATTTATTGTGTCAATGTTGTTTATAATGTATTCTTTCCAAGTTCCCCTCATGGACCGGTATGTTTTGTGTAACGTGAGCGCCCTCTACTGGGCTCCTGCAGACTTGACATGTGCGCCCCTCATTCTGTCACCGGTCTGCTGTATCCTGTCCTCGTTGTATGTTGATTAGTAATAAGAAACGTCAAAAGTTATTTTGTTATTGTCGGTAAAAGTGTCATTTCAGCATGTGGTATTTTTAAGAGAACTTCCAAACTTAATGTCAAAACTTTTGTGATGATATCGGTTACGTTTCGAGCGATTTCAATTCAACGCGTTATAAGGCTTTGCTAGCTTAATTTTAGCTTCGTCATCAATCTCCGTTATGTATCTTAGTAACCAAAAGTTAGCTTAATTATTTCTTTCATTGTTTTAGCAATTTCTGGAGCTTTTTACAACAAATGTGGCAGTGAGAGACCTGACATGCTTCTGTTATAAGAATAAATGGCGTGTTGGAGCGCAAAAGTAACTGTTAATGTGTGGTTCATTGCAACCGTTACACATGCACACTCAAACTGACGGCAGTCACAGTATGTAAAGATGTCCTCTACATGTTGTGTAGTTGTGTGATACTAGGACTGTATTGCAGGCTTGTCAAAGATAAGAAAAAGAACACTACAGGGATTGATGTACTGTGTGTAACCAGACTTATCCTGCAAGGTTGCATATCAGTTCTGCTCTTTGAACCAAGACATCAAACTTGTGTCGTCAATGTGGCCTCTATGTTGGAACATGTATCGCTATTACATGGATGAATAATAATTTTCCATCTCCACATCAACTCTCATATGGCCCTCGGAACATGAAAGGCTGACTTTATAAAGTGTAAATAAATGTTTAAATTAACTTGAACAAAACGTGTGTCAATGAGAAAAAAATATTTAAGAATAAATCAAAAGAAAATTAGTAATTCCATTTTCTTGTGAGGAATTGGGAATTGTAAGGAATTGTACACTGAATTCCTTTCTATGTCCTAAAAATACATTCCAGAAACTCCATATGCCTGCATGGTAGCAACATATTCATCTACTGTAAGTACCAGCTGCTCATAAGTGAGGAAGTCTGCTTGAGGGAAGACCTTTAGAGTCTCTGGTGGATTTTTCGCTCTCATCTCTTCTTCCCTTAACAGACGAGCCTGCAGGCACAGGCAGCAACACTGTCGACGTAAGGTCTAATTATAATCACTTAGCTCCATCAGTTAAAGTGCAGCATTACGAGACCAGTGGCTTCCAAGAAAGTCAGTAATTCCCAGTCCAGGCTTTATTATGCTTTTATAAGAACATTCGCCAAATCTGCTGATAGTCTGTCTTTTAAGTTTCACGAGGAGACAGCAGCAATAGATCTAGCTTTTAACCACAAAAATGTCTTAGAAAGAATTAAGCTTGTTGCGCCGTGCCATATGGAGACAACAGATGATGTATCTTTGTCGGCTTTGTTTATGCTGCAGCAACTGTTTTAAGGTTTGCCAGCAATCAAGATTCCTCACCTCCTTCAGAGACGAGTGTGTTTTGACAGGAAAAAAAATCCAGGCTCTAAAATGCAAATCAGCCAGGCTCTCTCTGCATCAAGACTACGCAGATGCTCTCGCAGAGGAGCACAGCCAAAACAGGGAGAGGAGTCACGTTAAAAACAGCCGATTCAGAAGAAGAACCTGGCGTAGTGTTTGGCTGACGTAATGAAGCTTTAGCTGCAGAATTCATGATGCAGTCATTTGTTTTCGAGCTTTACACTCGAATAACAAACCTTCAAATTACTATCATGAGCAGTACATCAGCACGAGTAATGCTAAAAATAACTGATTAACAGGCGGAAAAATATCTTTTTAAAAACTTCTTCTACAAAAGTCTCTTTGAAGATACATTTAGACATATTTTTGAGCACTTGAGGGCAGTACAATAAGCTGCAAACTGATACATTAGCCGATGGGTTCCCAGATTGAGCCTAGGCTAAGTCCTTACCCAGATAGGCCTTTTAAATACGTTAAACTCAACAGAAAATTCTCAAGAGACAGAACAAAACATATACACAACAATACATTTGGAAATTAAAGCAAAACTTCAATTTGATTACTTCAAATTCGTCTGCATTTTTGTATTTGTCTTTTAGAGTATCTTTACATGTGGTTAGTATGAATGTATGTGTGTGTGTTATTAGTGTAGGTTGTGTGTGTGTGTGTGTGTGAGTGTTTGCCAGCTGGCTCTGCGTGTCCGGGCTTGTATCAGTGTGTCCTAATCCCCATCTCAGTGGTAGATGGTAACTGTAAGACTCCCTGCTCATTAGTCACACTAGGCTAAGCCGATTGAAAGCACACACACACTCAGTCAGACACACACACACACACACACACACACGCTCAGTCAGACACACCCCCACACACACACTCACACAGTTCAAGTACAGGAAACAAAACCATGACCTGGATATTTAATAGACTGTAGTTTTCTTTCTGCACATCATGCCAGGCACATTCAGCTGAACAGCCAAAATGGTGCATTGCTGTACAGTGTATGTGTGTGTGTCCTAACTCGTGTGTGCGCACATACCTCTGACAGTGCTGAGGAGAAGTGGTTGCAGTTCTTGTGCATGAGGTGGTAGGCGTTTCCTTTGTACTCCTTCCCCATCTCCTCCACGATGCGCTCCACATCCTCCTCTGTGAAGTCTGTGCTGCCCAACACTATGGCTTCTCTGCAGGGGGGGTGGGGGGGTGGAGGCGAGTGTTACTACATATCATTACTCACTGACCACACAATAAGGAAAACTTCCAGGCAGTTGGTCTAAACCTACTTTGCAAAATCAATCAGTGGCATGTGAGAATGAACCACAAATTCAGACACGTTTGTTCTTAGGTTGCACATTGGGGCATTCACCAGTTTTCTCATATACCCCTTTCCCACTGAAATTAGCGTGTTGACGCAGGTTTTTCAGACCCGGGAAGACCTGCTTATAGAGGCTGATTGTCTCTGTTCCCATTGCCAGTGGCGTATACTCCTTTCTGTCTCTTCTCTGCTGTGTTACCGTTTGACGTCACAAACGCGTTAGTAAACAGTGAAGACGTTACAGTGGTTAGATCTTTAGTGTATCTATTGCTCATTCAGTCTGTTTATCAAACTCGGCGCCGACAAATTTGGAACGATGTTCGAGCACTTTTTGGATGGAGACGGGCGGAATTTGTAGCTGAGATGACAAGGAGTCGCAGAAGTTACTGCCGGAGCTTAGCATCATGCCGGAAAGGGGGCGGAGATTAATGTGTCCACACGGGTTTTGTGTTCCCATCAATGCCAGTCAGAGCCGAGGCGATAAATACCTGGGTCTACTGCAGAGTCATATGACCCGAGTCTGAATGCCGATTTCCCACTAAGCAAAAACGGCAGGTGTTAGCAGGTGTTTTTTGACCAGTGGGAAGGCGGCTATAGTTAACAAAAATTCTACCGCAGTCCAGATGTGTCGTACATCGAATAACGTTGTGCCTTTGTCGCCAGACTTAGGAATCATACTTACAGCCTGACCAGTATGTCCGTCTCTTGATATCATCAGCCAATATGGGCCTGATATGGGATTATAACTATTATATTGTTATCTAAAAAATAACAATACATTTTTAAAAAAAGTTTTACATGCTACCATAGTTAAATTAGTTGCCTTATTTTGCCCAGTGAGCGTGCAAACATTGTATCTTGCGACTGCAAATGCCTGTGGGCCGTCCCTATAAGAATAGGCTTAATCATATGTTTTCACTGCAGGTATTGGTTCTCAAAAATACAGTGAAAAAAATAAGTGCATACGTCCATATTGGTATCCATTTGGCCAAATTGGAATATATCAGCATCAGATATTGGCAAAGATTGCACTGTCGTGCATTCCTACATTGGGTGAACACATGGTTCTTTTTTCATTTGGCAAAGCGACATCGCAGCGACGGATATGCGGGCATTTGTCCCAATGATCCATACTTCTAGTCTAGTGGCCTGCATGGAGACAGCAAGTGTGCCTGTGCTAGAGAGTGTGTGTATGTGTGCCAAGCTGAGCCTGTGTAAAGCCACAGGGCAGATCAACTAGAGCAGAAGTAATACACAGCAGCACAGTTAGCTCAGGGTAGACACACAAACACACAGAAGCACAGACTCTGGGCTGATTGTGGGAGTCCTAAAAAGTATTGAACTGACTGGGTGCCCTGATGTCTCACCACCACAACAGACTCTGATGCAACTGCAGTAAAAATCTGTTTTTGTTCACCTCATACTCACGCAGGATCAAAAAATATTAGAAACATTTATCAAAGATTTTTCCACCCAATCTTCTGTTATCACTCACTCTGTCTTCCTAACACAAGTCAGCTGCCACAAACCATCAGGAAAAAAGTGTGAAATCATTAAAGCTCGTCACATGCTCTTCTCTTTCTGCCCCCCATCTATTTACTTGTTTAATAATCTTTCTAACCAGCGGCCCTCATTACAGGAAGATGTCAGCTGACTGGATACACAGAAAAGGCCTGGTCTCTCTGATTTACACAGAGAGCAAATTAATGATTTGCTTACAGAGTGACTGTTGGACGATGATTATTTGACTGACTGGTCCTCCTTAGTTCAGTGGATAACTCATGATGACGTAAACACTATTAAATGCCCATGGTGCTTGGCATCAAAATGTCTGTTGTATTGTTCAGCTGAGGTGTAAGAGTAAGAGTGTATCCAGCACTTAAGACGGGCTGACTAGATGACGCAGTATGTTTGCATGCTCCAGGTTACTCAGAGAAACCAGGTTACACAGGTAATCAGAGAACACGCTGCAGGTCAGTGATCTCATCAGACTTCTCTCGTACAAACTGAACACACAGCCAGATTTTCAGTGCTGGAAATGATCTTATTTAGACGAAACCTTCCCTGTCTTTGGTCTCTCTCTAATGCATACATGTAAAACGCCTAAATAAGAAACCCAGTTGTGTGTATATAAGTAAAGAAACCTGAGCTTTCAAGGGGATGTATGGCAGGGGAAACCCTCTGATCTCCTACCCTGATTCTATAACATGGTTTTCTTCTTCTTGTGAAGTGTAAGGATGTTTAGTCTTAACATGAAATCCCTAAAATAAAGCAGCTTTGTACCCTGTTTGTTAGCAGCTTTCATAGATAAACAAAGGCAAGGTTTCAAAAAAGATAATTCAGTGTTTTTCTATGTTGTTAAACGTGTTTGTCCGTCATTCATTTCCCTAAACACAGCGAGTATTTAAGAAATCACCTAATTTTAAATTGCCGACTTTAACACGGTTACTTAAGTGCACTTAAACGAGTTGACTCACAAGTTTAAAGGCTGGCTCACTGACTATTGAGCAAAGCAGCAAGCAGACTGAGTAAGACTAACAGAGCGTTGACTGAACTTCTGACTGTGGGACTGATTCACTGATGAACAGACTGGTTGGACAATGACTACCTAAAACACACAGTCACTATTAAACAGACAGACTGATTCAATATCCGACAATTATCTTGCTTGCTTGTTGAGAGCTGTCCGGCCAAGTGCTGACAGGCTGAATAACTGACTGAGTTGGCAACAGACAGTCACATGTATACCTGTAATTCAGTGCACGTGAACACCACACATCCCGCACTTACTTGAACTTAAAAGTCTCGCCGAGTTCAGTTGCGTCACCTGGTGAAATCTCAAAGATCCCTGAGAATGGGTATGGGTGTCCGCCATATGCAAACTCTGAAAACAAACACATTCACAAAACATGTAAACACACATTTAAGCAGTGATCAGTCTGGATACAACAAGCATCTTCTTTTGCTAAATAACAATTACAGACAATTTAAGCCAGACCAAACAGAGGCTTCATTCTGTAACATCATCCACAGGCATGAAGTCACCTGATACATGTGGTGTCATATTTCTGGGTAATCTTACCTCTTCCATAGACCTCAATCCCTGAGTGGAAGACACCGATGCCCAGAGTGCTGGTAAACTCATTGATCCAGTACTGAGGACACAGACAGACACAAAGTAAATAACAGGCATATGGAAGCCCGTATGTTCCACATCCCTGATAGAAAGTGTCAGTTTCCTACACTAGGTCTTGTCTTTGACAGCACTGGGTGAACGCTGAAAGCCGTACTAGGTAACTAGTAGACAGCAAAAGCTCTGATATGTTACCTAGTAAGGGCCAAAATATCCGCTAGTTATACTAGCGAGAGAGGTTTTGACATTGCTAGTTAACTAGTTAGGCTGAAATATTTAGTAGTTTATTCGTCCGAAATGTCCGCTAGTAACACTAGTTAGGGTCTTTAGTTAATTGGAGAGGTTCAAAATGTTTACTAGTTAACTAGTTAGAGCCAGAATCACCACTAGTTACAGTAGTGATGGTTTTATGGACCTTACAAGTTAACTAGTGAGGCTCCAAATGTTCACTAGTTGTCTAGTAGGGGTTAGAAAAATGTGTAGTATTAGGCAGGGTATTATGGTAACTAGCAAGGCTAGAAATGTTTACTAGTACCAAAATGGTCAGTAGTCAACTAGTTGCAGTAAATGCTAATGAGATATATGTATATAAATAAATAGATATAAATAAAGATAAATTAATACATTAAATTAAATTAACTAAAATACGTTAAAAAAAAATAGAAACAATAAAAAATAAAATAAAGATAAATAAAATTGAATAAAGACAAATACAAAATACAAATAAATAAATATAAAAATATAATCAGGCCAACCGACTATATTATTCTGTCAATTCTTTTCACGATTAATCAATACGTTGTTTGGTCTATAACATTTGGTGTTTGTGCTTCTTAATGCTTCAGACCGAATCGACATCACAGTTGCAGAAGCAATAACTGTGTTCGAGTCCTGCTTGAAATCTCATCATGCCTCGCTGTACCAAAAGCTGTAATACAAACTTAAACGCTGACACAGGAAGAAAGTCACTGCTCTATGTGGTTTCCATTCTCTAATTGTCTCGTTGTACTGAATCATTGCATCACTCAGCACAGGAGAATCACATATAATAAAAGATCTCTTACACACACAGACAATAACAGACTACAAAAAGACTGGGACGCACAAAATCAATAATTGCAGCACAATAATCTCACATTACCATCCGTCTTTTCAGTGGTGTGTCTGTAATATCCTGAGGCTACAGGGCGATTGGTCGGGCTGTTGCTAGGCGGAGTTCACTGGTGTGAAAAAGATCTTTATCACAGAGGATGGAGCGCGGAGAGAGAGCTTGATTTGACATCTTTGGAGGCTTAATAATAACTCAATCAGTCTAAAATATATTTGGAGATATTTTCATCAACCACAATGAAAAGAAATATTTGACCTGAGCAGCGTTTGGATCAGTTGCCTCTCTAGAAAAGCTGCACACAGACTGAGTGCTAAACCCTTATCCTATGTCTGACAAACTTAAGGACTGACGGTATCCCTGGGATACTTCTGTATTGCCATATAAATTTATTGACTTCATTTCAGCCCTAGTGAGTGTCAGGTGATTGATAATGACAGGTCAAACAAAGGTTTTCTTCCAGCACAGGAGCAACATCAGTCAGTGTGGATTAGGGACAGACCAGGCCGATATTCGGCATTTTGACGCATATCGGCATCAGCCTTTTTTTTTAAATCCGACGGCAGATAAGAGATCCATTTAAAACTGGGTTATTTTGGCTCTGATGCAGCCGCGCCTCTCTGTCTGCAGTCACTACTCTGTCTCCAGCATTGTCCCACCCACAGCACTGATTGGTTACACGCAGAGCCATGGCACGGGTAACAGCCAATCAGCAGAGAAAGCTGTGCATGCAGAGTGCTCACACACACGGCGGAGAGGAGAAAAAGTTCATTTCTTTGCAAATTTTATTTAACTTTGTTTCATTTACTTTATAAAACTTCAGGAAGTTATTTAATTAAATTTTCAGTTAACTTTATAAGAGATGCTGCTGACCCTTTTTGTTTGTTTGTATAATAAACATGCTTAAAGGCATTTAAATGAAGTTAAGTGTTGGAGTTTGTATTATTCAAAATTTTGAGGCCAATATTTTCACTTTTACTGCAAAAGAATATTGACACCAAATATCGGTTATCGGCCTCCTTGACTACTAATAATCAGTATTGGTATCGGCCCTGAAAAAACCATATCGGTCTATCTCTAGTGTGGATATCATGTACTGTGCACAGGCAGACTTTCAGACTGAAACCACAGCAAGCTACTTTAAAACTATTCTCATACTTCCTGTAAAGTGTTACGCACATACAGTTTGTAGCTGCACACATGTAGCTGTGGCAGAGCTGGCGCTCTCAGCCACACATCTGCATTGCAAATAGTCCCTTCTGCAGACGGCAGATAACAGTTTCTCAAACTGTGATCATTGAGGTGATGAGGACACTGTGTCACCCTCTGGCTGTTTGCACACAGAGCAGGTATGATAAGTGAGCCAAGGAAAGACGCCTGTGTAGCTAAAGTAACATTTACTAGCATGTAAATAACTGTTAAGTCACTATCTATCGCCGAATGAGTTAACACAATGGTGACTGAGCCTATGGCCCACTGATGAAAGCCTTTGCATTTGCAGCATATAGTATTTTTATGAACTGGGTGTCTGTGGCGCCATTCGTGGAAAAAAAATCACAAGCGGCGCCCAGTTAGTGGCGCGTTTTCCATCACCCAGCAGTGGTTGGTCTGCCAGAGAGGGTAGGCGGAGCTACGCGGCTGCTTTTTCGTTCTCTGCAAGTGTTGGGAGTAAACAGTAATCTACTATGGCTGAACAAACAAAGAAAAGATCGATGACTACAGATACAACTTCAAAAATAAGTGAAAATCCAAAGAAAAAGAAACAAATTCGACGCTCAGATGAAGGCAAACAGTTTACAAATGAAAGCGAGGAAAATCAAGAGTTAGAACCGTGACAAAAGGAGCCAATGGGAAGAGTGCTCTCATAATTACCGATTATCGCTAGTGTGAAATTCATCTTTAATTACTTGGATAACTGCGTTTCAATTCCTGGTAATCAAAAATACACACACATGGTTTTCTTGCATTTCATCCCACGGTTCCCCACTGCAGAGTAAATCTGTTTCCTGACCTACATATGGTTCAAATGTTGCACACAAAAGAAAACATCTGCAGGAATCCTCTTTCAGGTTCCACTTAAATGAACCCAAATCAAAGGGCAGACTGTGGGATTGATCAGGATTTATCAAAGTGACCAGCCCATCACATTTAGATTAATCGTGTTGTTGACAATCCCAGAGGTCCAAAAACCACTAGAGCACAAAATCTCAACATGTTTTTTCTTACACTGCCACTGGCAGAGTTCCTTTTTCCTGCAGAGAGAATTTCTATCAGCTGATCCCACACTAAGGATTTTACATTCCTGTATGAGCGAGTTACGTCTTTGTGCTTTTCTCTCGAAGTGCAGGAACAACAGGCATTTGTTTCTACAATAGCTGATTCTGAGGAAACGTCTTTGCTGCCAAGAAGTTCAGAAACAGAGTGTGGGAGCTTTTCCTCACTGCTTCAATCTTCAATCCAGGGCTATTTTTAAGACGCGAGAGCTTTAGGTGGAAGCTGTCCAGAAAACTCGAAACTCTAAGAATCCACAACAGCATTGAAGTTTAAGATAAAAGTTAAACATAAATTTAAGCATATTCTGCTGTTTTAATCGCTCTGAGTAGGGTGTCAGAGATGGCCAAACACGTAGATGCAAAAGCAGCCGCTGGGTGTGCGTGTGTGAAAATATTTTAAGTGAGCTAATCTGCTAGTTTAGTACGCTACTCCCCCTCCTCAGTGGTGAAACAAGAGTCTTATCTTTTCCTTCATTACTTCAGAGGTGGTTAAAACCTTCCTCCTCCACAGCACAGAGAGGCGGCCTGAGTGTGTGTGTGTGTGTGGAAGCGCACAACAGTGAGTTTGTTTATGAATGAATTAAAGACAACAAGAGTCTACTGAAAACATAGATTCCAAGTTGATGATGACTCCAGTCGGCTGATGCAAAAACTAGACTAAACAGTGTTTTATGTGCAGATTTTCTTACATTAAACATGCATTTGCTGCAATCCCTTTGCTACATGAATCCACACTAGCAGTGGCTGCAGAAATAATACTGCAAAACAGCACACTTCTAACTTACTCCTCCCTTATCTAAGCACCCAGCACTGTGTAAACTAGACGGTAGAGGACTGGATTGATTAATTGATCCATAGCAGCATCCACAACTTGCTCTGCACAGTCTCTGACAACGAGACGCTGTTAAACCTATTACCGCGATACGTCGTCTCACACTAACTACACACAGACACAGCAGACCACAGTGCTGGCTGGCAGGCAGACAGGTGGTGTGCAGATAATGCTGTCTCATTAGAGCAGCGCGCTTAGGCACTCAGAGCTGGCCAGGAAATCCACTTAGCAGAGATGGGAGCAGGACGGCCGGGGGAACCGAAGACAATGGGGAGAGGGAGAGGAGAGAGAGTGGCAGTGGTGAGGGGGGTGTATGTCTGTACAGTTATTCCTGAAAGTCACATGACAGTATTGATCCTCAGAGGGAAAGAGGAGTTTGTCTTTTCTTCAGTTTTTCTGACTTAATAAATGATCAGTATCTCATTTAAACCACATGGCATCTGAGACGGAGGTGGGCTCCTGCTACGCGTCTTGACCTCTGCCATTATCTGATCTTTACAGTTTACTGTTGACTTAGACAAACAGCCAGTCACCGAACCAGTTACTCTACCATTCATTCAGCCGATAAATAAGGCCCTGTTCTGACTCTCAAACAGCCTCATTGACTTCAACAACACCCCCATGTTGGGTCACATGGAAACAACAGCTCATTTTAGCTTGTTTCTGGGTAAATCGTCCTATTTTTGCAAGCCATTTATTTATATTTTCCTAAATGTATTCATCATTGAAGTTATTTTTGAAGCAAGTTCCGATAAGAAATTTTACATTTCATGTTTTGGATTGGTTGACCGACAAAACGGGACATGAGAAGATGTGACCGTGGGCTTAAGGACATTGGATAGGGGACCCTCGGTATCCCGATGGACTAACTGACTTATTGATGCAGCCATATTGTTTACCGCCTCAGAAGAGTTAAACTGCTGATCAGTCTAATAAGCCTTTGATGTTGCAGGTGTGTTATTAAATGAGGACTTCTTTGTTTGTATTTCACTTTCCCAACACCTTTAGAGACTATAACCGAGCAATACTGTACCTACAACTGTACGTACGGTATGTTTATTATATCGTTAAAAAATTGTGATTAAGGGCCTGTGTCCATTAAAGGCGTTGGCAGCGTCTATTTTCTGTACAAAACCGATGCAGTTCAGTGTTTCCAGCGCTCAGCGTAAAAACGCCCTCAGCGTCTGGTGTTGTTTGTCGCTGTCGCAGCGCTCTCAGTTGAAAATAGTTAAACTTTTAGAACACCGCTGCGTTCGTCAATGTCATTTCTCCCTCACCAACCAATCAAAATCAAGAAGGGGCGGGACTTGAGATATCAACTTTGTCAACATGATGGCAGAGGAGAAGGTTTTCTCCAGGTCTCTAGCTGCTGCTAATGCCAGGATATGACTCCTTTCCATTGTTTTTATATGTTCTTTGAAAAATTTCCTCGAACAAAAGCAATTTAAAACAGACTGTGTTTCACATCAAACACTAGTGTCACTACCGAGTGAAGCGGAAGTGCAGCCAAACATCTGTCATAACCTAGCAACAGTAAATGGCGGTTAGAAGGGCTCTGAAATTGAGGTTGTGGGTGCTGCCTGCAAAAAAACGTGGTGAGGTGCAGTAACTTCCTACAAATGTAGCTAGCCTACATATTTTGCATTCAGACATAAAGGCAGCATCAATCTAATCATGTGATTCTGGGCAAGAAAGCCAATAAATGTTTCCAAAAATCAAACCAAACCTTTGACCCTTGTCAACCAAGAGTCAAGGGCTGCCACAAAGTAACTCAACTAGTCAGCTAACTAATTATCATGTGAATTCAATTACCTATATGTCAAAATTCCACCAGTTAATTAACAAACCTCTGACAGGAAGTCTACCAGTGAGCATGTAGTCAGTCCAGCAGCCTTAATCCCCAGCAGTCAGTGAGTCACTTTTCCTACAGTACTCAAGTGAGAGCAGCTAAATCAATACACAGAGGAAGTGTTTCAAGTGGAGGAATGAATGACTGGACTCAATAATCCCATTGTTTTCAATGAACACTATAACAATGCTGCAAACGAGCCAAAATCTTGTTCCCACAGCAGCAAACACCAGAAATATGCATGGGTGTGTGAGTCTGTCTGCATGCACGAGCAGGAACCACAAAATTATTTTAATAAGTTTAATGCACTGACTCACTATCTGTCTATCACTTTAACAATGTCAGATTCACACTGCAAATCTTAACCCTTAATGGAGACATCAGCTGTAAAACCAGGAGAGAAAAATCTCATGTAACAGGAGGTGTGTGTGTGTGTAAGCCTTTTAGTGTGTGAAAGTGTGCCAAGGCCCCTGCAGTCGTTCACATGAATGGAAGTGTGACAGAGATAAAAGCCATTCGGTCTTTACGGAGAAGAAACTAATGTGGCCTGCAAGTCAAGTGAAAGACATGGGGAAGTGAAAGAAAGAGGGGGAGGAGAGCAGACAGAGGGGAGACGATAAGAGGAAACAAGGATAGAAGGAAAGAAGGCAGGAGAGATACTAGGAAAGAAGGAGGAACGAAGTGAGTAGGAGGAATTGTACTTATTAAAGCCAAGTCCTGATTTCACACTGTGTTGTGCTACTAAAGATAGAATACTACTTTATCTACAAGAAAACATCTTGTGCCTATTGTCAATGGACTCTATTCTGTAGCCTTCAGTGTCGATCTATTTTAAACAGCCTTCAACAATCTGACCTCAGGCTTGTAATGATATATTGACCATCAGCTAAAAGGGAACACAACAGCAATAAATCAGATCAAAAATAGAAGAAAGGTAGTCCCTGGAGAAACATACTCCTGTCTACATTGAGAGGATATTCTTCTTGAGCCAGAAATAAATATACTGCTTATGTCTTGTGAATTTTTCCAAGGTGGAAAGGACACAAACACAAGGGGATGTCTTGTAAATGAGGAACGAAAGCCTGCTAAACATTTATGGCATGCATTTGGTGGTGCCTGTGTATATTATCCCTGCCCCTGCCTGTTTTATAACCCCTATCATCAAGATAATTCCCATTTTAAGTGTAATCTGTACACCCCAGTGGCTCCTTATCAATCAATGATTCATCAACAGATCAGTCAATTTCCTCCCCCCCTCTCTTTTCCCTGACTCACTCCAACATGGTGACAACATAGTGACTCAAATTCTGCCTCAATCCACTACAAAGAGAAATATATTTTCCCCTTCCAGTAAGAAACGCAGTCTGGGTGAAACTGTCAGTTTGTGTTTAAATGCACTTGATCTTTATTTGCAGTTTGGTTAGGATTATTATATTTAACAGTTGTCCTTGTGAATGAATCCTTAAAAATATGACTGTTTTTTATAGAGTGATAAGGTTGTACAAATGTTAAAGGAAACTGCTGGTGTTTGAGTCCTTCGGGTCACCATGTTTTACCAACTACTGTAAATGTTTTCACAACATCAGCTCAAGAAGTCCAATAAGGACTTTTGCTCCACTCCTGATATGGTAACCAAGTATTACAGTATAATTCTCATATGTGAGCGGGAGCTTATGAGTCAGCTATGAGTTAAAAATGTGTATTCTTGTGTATTTGAGCTTCTATACCTGGCTCCATTTGAAAACACTGTTTTTACAAATGAGTTCTGGTACTGTGTGAATGGAGGGTTTTAGACTAAACGAGCCAAAAAGTAATGGCCTTTCCAAAAGCAATTTATTTCTAGAGAAAATGTATCCAGCTTATCCTGTCATGTTTCATGCTACATTTTCCTCGAAAACAGCCGATGACACAAAGACCTGAACCACATCCTAAAGGTGAAACCGTATAAAAACGAACATAGCCTGGTGTTGTGGATGTATGCCGAGTTGAAGAGTGATTTATGGTCACTTGAAAAAAGATGTTAACTCTTTGACTTTAATATTAAACATGTGCTGATAAGTAACGGAGCAATAAATTGCCTTTTTTAATAATGGAGTTTGGCCCTCCGTCCAGACATTGTTGACATGCTCAAAAACAACTGAACCATATGCCAAAGATAAAGTCGCAAAGTCTCTGTTAACCATGATCTAACTTTTACTTACCATGTCATAAACGTTTAGGATGATCGGCTCGTTTGCCATCACTGGCATCAGGATTTTCGCCCTCTACGTCCCTTCTTCTCTGCGGGTCTTCCTTCTCCGTACACCCCCCTACCCCTTCCTTCCTTCGGTGCGAGATCGAAACTCGCGCCCTCCAAAAATAGACCGTATTCCGGGCACTTTCACGATATATGGTCAGCTTGATAACTCAATTTCACAATCCCGAATAAAAATGTTTGAGTTCCGTGGATATTTTTACCGTCCAACATCGGACGGGCTTTGTCCAGATCCTTCCCCGTCAGAGCAGCAGCAGCAGAAGCAGCAGCGGCGGACAGATGAGACACTCGCTGGTCAAAACGAACTGACTTGCTAAACCCGTTCAGCTATCGAAGTCGGAGTGAAAAAGCAGACTTTACGGATACAGTGTTGTCTTTCAGGAGGCGTGTTGGTACGGAAAAAACGCAAATTCATTTTCCTAGCGACTTATTAAGCAAAATAACATGACAGTGAGGTAACAAAATAGAATTTCCTCAGTAAGAATGACTTGCTACTCCCTTATTGGCTAGCTAACGGTAGCACTATAACAGGCAGGCAGGCAGGATGCGACTGCTGGGAGAAAATTGGACGGTTTGTGTGGGCGAGCAGACCGGAGCGATGCATCAACGCTCGATTTATAAACCTTGGTGCATTGAGAATTTTGGGTAATGTAGTTCTTGAATTATTAAATTCAACACACAGCTTCCTACACCTGAAAATTAAAGCTTCTGTGAGGAGTTTTTCACTGGTTATGAAACAGACTCAGATTAATTCTGATGCCTCTATATGAGCCACAAAAGCAAACCAGTCCATCAGCAACAAGATTGATTATTTCTAAATATTTATTTTTAATGCCTGAAATGGCTGGCGGGGGGTAGCTGTCAGATGAAGCGGTTAACTGCACGCTGCCTTTGTTTACTTTTTCCAGGGCTTGATTAAAAAAACACCACTGAAGCATGTACAGGACAAAATCAGCAAAGAGATAAGAGGTACGCCTTTGTCCACAGGGGTCGCCAAAATCTAGACAAACCGAAAGTTACTCACAGGAGCTTTAATAAAAAAGTACAAACCGCACCATGAAACCCAAAGTAGGAGAACATACTTTTGTGTATTATTTGTCTAGGACTGGTTAATAGTTTGGACGATGTCCCTCACTTCAAATTAAGGGAAACTAAATTATACATCATACAAAGATAATAGAGCAAATACAGTCTACTAGCACAAAAATGCTTAAGAATTAACTTGTTCCAGCTCCTCACATGAGAAAATTTTCTGGTTTTCTTTATCTTCTACAACATTAATCTTAACATGTTTGGGTTATGGGCTGTCGTTAAGAGAAACCAGCAATTTGAGTAAGTCAACTTGGATTTTGGGATTTTTTTATCAATGTTTTGTAATATTTGAAAAACCAAACAATATCTGTATAATATAATATATTATCTGGCTATTCAGAGAAAGTAATCTGCTGCAAATGTATTTATCTTAAAAATAATAATTTGCCAGTGCTAAATGATAATTGAGACATATGCGTTTCTAGCTTTGATGTCAACATGACAGTACTTGCTTTTACATGAACTTAAATTAAACACCAAAACCCCCCAGCTTAAAAAAAGAAATAGTTTTTCCCCGTTTGATGTGAACAACTTGACTGGCCAGCACAGAGCACTGCTTGCAACTCCATCCAACACCTTTGGGAACAACGAGAAGCTGACTAAGATCCAGGCCTTATCGCCAAATATGAGTGCCAAAACTCACTACTGCTCTTGTGCTGTAATAGAAAAAAAATCAATGCAGTCAGGTTCCAAAATCTTAAGGAAAGCCTTTCCAGAGCGTGGGCTGTTATAGTAGCAGATCGGTGCCCACTGTTTTTGGATTGAAATATTTAGTAAACACTTAAGTGTAGTGTTTGGGTGTTCACATTCTTTTGGCTATAAAGTGTGCATGAGTTTACAGCTCTTCAAGGCATGACAACACACACAAAATACATACTGTTACTGACTAAACATTTGGTCACAGTTGAGTCACTTTATTAGCCACATTAATGTTTGTGCTGATTTAGCATGTCATGATTACGTAAATTAAAATGCCTCTTATATATGGGTAGAAGCATAAAACTTAGTCATCCCACAAATAATCCTTAACGGTCCATTTCCTGATTTTTTCCTGCAGGATTAGAAGCAGAGTAGGACTGACCAACATTACAACATGTGGCCAAAAGTTTCCCTTCCACCAGATTCCATGTTCCTCAGAGTCAAACTCATGATCCGCTCTGGTTGTTTTCTCCCAGCAGTTCCATGAGCGTTTCCTGGTTGGAGAACTCCTGCAGCGAGGAGTTCATCTCGTCCAGCAAGTCCTCTCCCAGCAGGAAGCTCTTGATGTCGTGCACCGTCATGCTGATCCGGTGGTCTGTTATACGGTCCTGGGCGAAGTTGTAGGTCCGAATCTTCTCCGACCTGCCTCTTGTGCCAATCTAGAGGAGGAAACAGAAGACAGGAGCAAAAGAAAAAATGAACCTTTCATCTCTTACTTTTCATGTTTTACTTTATTTTCTACCTTTATTTCATAAACAACCAATATCTCAGAAAGAAGGTATAATTTGTCACACCTGTGTTTTATAATTCATGTCTCCACCTGTAAACTACATCATACTGTATATATCTCACCTGTATTTTACGCTGGTTGTAGCGTTTGCTGGTCTCCTCCTCCAACTTCATGCCGTACAGTTTTGCTCTCAGAGCCTTCATGGCTTTCTCTTTGTTCTTCAGCTGGGACCGTTCCTGCTGGCACTCTGCTACCACGCCTAATAAACACACACAAGTGTTAAAGTACGGCTCTTGTGTTTCAAGTTTCAGAAATCCTTTCAGAAGAGGACGCTGTACACGGGGCGCCTGCTCTACTAACTGAGCTAAACCAGCGCCCCATGATAAATGTTTTTTTTAAGTGTCACTTTATTTTCAGTATCAATTTTTATTACCAGAATTAAAAAGGAAAGAAATCGAACAGATCCAATCTGATCCTGGAACAGTTATTCCAGGTCTGTTAGGCTCCAGGCTCCTCATTTAGGACCCATACAGACCTCTAACTCATGCCTCTTGGTTCGCAAGCTGTCCAACCCTATGCCTCACCTACATAGAAGTAGTCTTTTTCAGTGTTCTTAAAAAAACATAAAATGTTTTATATAAATAATTTGATTTGATCCCTTTAAAAGAGAGAGCCTACGTTCTTTACATTTTGAAAGATGTGTTTCAAAGTCTGACAGACGTGTTTGAAGCAAGAGAAGGTTGATGAAAATATGCCATCAAGTTGCATTATTGAACTTTTACACAACCCATATTTTGAGGCATCACACATCCCACTGAATAAAGTTTTAAACTTATTGTGTTTCCAGGTGGAAGAGACATCACATGAGCGGAAGTAGCGGCTGAAGGGTTGGCCCTCTTTCCTGGAGGGGGGCAATAAAGGCCCTGTACAGACCTGGTATTATCATGTGTCCTGGGTAATCTGATCACAAGTGGTCAGCTCTAAGCCCAGCAGTTCACGCCGAGCATTACCTAGCACCAGCAGAACAACAGCACCAAGCCAACAGAGGGCAGCAACACAGAGCCCTAACAGCACCCAGAAACAGAGCCACAGCAGCAGCTACAAGAACAGGAAGTGATGATGAGGAAGCCTAGACAGTTACATGCACATCTTTGGTCACTATGGCTACCAACTCGGACGGTCCTGCTTGAAGGTGAACTTTGGGAAAGCGACGGGGGGGGGGGGGAGTTTGGGCTGTTTTGTAATGTAGAGAAATGAAGTCATGATTTTGTGTAATTTCATCCTGCTGGTCTACAATGTAATTAGACCTGCACTTGACAAGCTGGTTATGCACAGCTCTCCCTTAATTTCAGTGTGTCATATTGTTAACAGCATTGTGCTGATAAGCCCACAATATTATTGTGGGTAATAATATTATACAATATTATTATAAAAGATATGAGACACTTGTTTCAAACACAATTTGCTCTTATATGTTCTTTAATACTTGGAGGGTACCATCCATCCATCCATTATGTATACCGCTTATCCTGATCATGGTTGCGAGGGGGCTGGAGTCTATCCCATCTATCTATCTATTGGGCGAGAGGTGGGGTACAACCAGGACTGATCGCCAGTCAATCACAGGGCTGACACATACCTAATGTACTTAGTTAAGGCAATTTATGTAAAATCAGAAACTCAAAAATCTTTCCCCAGCTTTACAGACATGATTGCTGCTCTTTGGCTAAATGTGTTTTTACGCTTTACACTGATCTACACAAAAGATCTGAGTGCTTCCTCCCCCACTGTGTAAACCACCTGTGATATGGTAAAATAGCCTAAAAAGGAGTGAAAGTAGACAGCCTAATATAAACTCAAAGTAAAAGCATTCATTACTGTGCGACGGTGTGCTATTTTGGCCAGGTCTCCCTAAAAAAAATTCAATCTAAAAGGGACTTCCTAGATAAATAAAAGTCAAATAAAAAACAATGCAGACCCATGCAGACAGACAGCACTTGTGTGTTTAATGAGTGTTGAGAAACTTCTGCATTACCTAGTGTTACAGCGGGCCATTATGTGATTGTGAAAAACGTCCTGTATTCATTTGCTTAGTTAAATAAAAAAAATGTGTTATTTAAAGACTAAACATCCAGGAAATGTCATAAGAGGAGGAGGAAGTGGCATTTCCAATGTAAGAGAAACTTAAAATTAGAATTGACATACAGCAGGAGACTTGGCCTTTTCAGTCTTTTACAGTCTGTTGTTCTATCTGGCCAACTTCGCTCTCTATTAAATAAACTTTTTAACAGCACTGTGATGTCACTGGATAGAAAAGGTTTCCTAAATGTGTAATTGTAAAAATGTTTTTCAATTTAAGACCAGACCAATAGAAGCCATGCCTGTTTAGGCCCCAGCTTTTTAATAAGCTTAATAAGCTATAAAGTATGTTTGATTCATTACAGAGTTTTTACCTGTTGGCAGGTGGACTATTCTGACTGCACTGTCTGTGGTGTTGACATGTTGACCTCCAGCTCCACTCGCTCTCATGGTGTCTATCCTCAGGTCCTTTGGGTTTATTGTGAAAGAGATCTAACAGGAAAACAAAAACACTCATATATTACTAACATCTCATTATGTCAGTAAAAATGCGGTCTTTATTTAGAACAAATTAGGTAAAACGTAACCAAAAACATAACATTTAGTTATTTTTTGCAGTTCCTTACTATGATTGTCAAACACAAAGAGTTAGCAATAAACTTTTACTTTACACCACATTTTTTAATGAGAAAAACTGGGTAGTTTTAACAGCAAAAGTGAAAACAACAGAGATGGACAAACTGTCTGTGTTTGTGCCATCAGCTGTACCTCGGTGGGTTGGGGCAGCACAGCCACAGTCATGGTGCTGGTGTGCACTCTGCCCTGTTTTTCAGTCTTGGGAACCCTCTGAACTCGATGAACTCCAGCCTCGAACTTCATCCTCTTGTAGCTCTGAGGGCCGCTGATGCTGACCGAGGCGCGACGGAGTCCACCTGGTTACGGTTGAGCAATAAGTACGACAACATGAGGTTATTTAAAATGTTCATAAAATAACAGCTAAGAAAATAATGTGCAGCGTTATTGCCTCCTTTTTGACAATATTTGCAGCGATACCTCGTTCCCTCACCTGTGTGTTTGTGACAAAGGAAGGACTCCCCCTTGTGTTGGAGTCAGTTATTGCAATAGTGGTTGTAATGTACTTTGACATCTTTGAAAAAACACAAACATGCCTAAAATAAGCACAAGCCACTGACCTAATTCACTGGTCATATGCTCCAGGGTGTCGAAGGACCAGCCGTGGTGCCCAGCATAGCCATGGTACATGTCAAACACCTACAGAGGAGACAGGTTAGCTTTTAAAAACACATGCATTGTAGTTTTGTTTTGTTGGGGTTTTTTTTGCTTCATTTCTAGCCCTCCCTTATTACCTATTCTTCAATCCCTCTTTCCTCATACTAAAGTTTCTATTGATTTCCTGATTAGAGATGCACAACTATTATTTAAGAGGCTAATATTTTCATAAGACAGTTTAAAATATTGAACCTCAGCAGTGAACAGCATGGCCTCCTGACCCCCGACTCCAGCTGTAACCTCCAGGACGAGGTCGCTCAGATCTGCCTCCTCCTCAGGGATCAACAAATCCAGGATCTGATTGGTGGAGCGAGTTGATGTGACAGATAGGGAAACAAGACAGATGTAATGTGTGAAGAAGTGAACACGGTTACTTCATAATGCAGCAGCTTGTTGCAAAAATAAAATGACAGAGCTCTACCTTTTGACTTAGATCTTGAATATCTTGCAGACAGCTTTCTCTTTCCAGCTCTGCCAGTTCTCGGAGGGCTGGGTCTTCATCTTTGAGGAAAAATAAAATTTGATTATAAATTATGAAATATATCCGACCCAGTACCCTTTTTTTTAACACTTTGTCCTCTTTGTTTGGCAGCAATGGATCAGTCTCACCTTTCAGCAGCGTCTCAGTCTCAGCAATCTCCTTTTGTTTGGTATCCAGCTCTCTGATGCTCTGGACCAGAGGAGCCAGCAGGGACAATTTGGTCCTCTTGGCCCTTAGTTCGTCCTGACTGCACTGCTCATCCGTCAAATTGCTGTTGAATTCTGTCAAACATTCACTGTACTCTGCCTCCATCTTCTTCAGGTAACTCTGCAGTGACCTCTTGGCAAAAAGCTCTTCCACTGTCAGTAGTTTAGCCACCATCAATCTTGAACCAGTGTGGAGAGTTCTTAAAGATCTGCAACAGTGACTATTGGTGTGTTCTTGGAAACTAGAAGTTTGGCTGATGAAACATGGTGATTTATGAAAACGAGGTTTCCACAGACTAAAGGCAGAGTCCTTTCCTTTTGGGAGAAGGTTTATGGCTCTTCTGTAAGCCATTGCATGGGCAGATTCACTATATGACAGAGCAGAAAAATCCAGACATGAACTGGCTTTGGCGCATTCTCCTCTCTAGTCTGTAAGGGACATTTGGCCTACTTTCCTTCAAAAAGTGTTTTTAAATTTTATTTTAAACAATGATATATGTCTCGCCCCTGTTATATTAAGATATATTCTATATTTTTAAAAGGCAATCTTGAATTCGGCTTGGTTATTATAGACAAAAACGGTTACATTTTTTGTAAATCTATATCTTTGAGAGTAGGTTCATACCACCAGCAAAGCCCGTTTCTTGTTTACGGTAGTAGGACGACAGCCTCAACCGAACCTAGAATTTGAATTTGAAAAACTATGTTAAATAAGTGGATCGCTAGCCTGTGTTGTTAAGGGGGTGGGCTACAGACTAATAAACCAAATAAGAGCCTTTGAGAAAGTACTCTATACTGAATCTCTAAATCCCTTTAAAATCGGTCAAATGCATCCTTTTTGTTTTTTCTGTCATCGGAAGAACCGGACTGTTTATTACGAAACAGCTTTCACTCAAATGTTATCTAAAGACCGTCTAGCAAGCGGTTGTTAATGCTTTGTATAAAAATAATGCTCCTTTACCACCTTCTTGTTGGGCGCAGACATGTTGAATCCGACACGCATGCGCAAAAGACAAGACATCTTCTTCTGTGGAGAAATTACAGCAGGTTCAAGAGTGATTTCACTCATTACTTCTCCACAAAAGATAAAACGTCCATAATACATCTCTCATTCGGATAGTTACGTATGCCAGAATTTGGACAAGATGGGACACGAAAAAGACAAATTAAACAAACTAATGACTCCAAAAAATATATTATTTTAGAATTACTTTAGTGGCCCTCTACATGACTTGACGTCTGGATAAGAGAATGCTGGATGACTTCAGCCCTGAGCATTTCAGTGTTTCTTTTTTAATAGTGCATACCCATTTGTATAAACCAGGTACCAGGCAATTAACCTGAGTCTGTACTCTCCTGTGGTTGTAACTGAAATACCTGTGTTGAATTGTAAATAGGACTTTGAATTGTAAATAGGATTCATACTGGGATCATCATTTAATTAGCATTATGCACTCCAGTATGCAAAAATGTTAAGTGTCAGCCAGGGCTCGCAACTCTTACTTACACAACTTCACACTTTCTCTGTCTCTGTCTGTCTCTCACTGGCCTCAAACGGTTTCTTAATGCTTCCCCTGTCAGCATGTTCAACCTTTGTATCATACTTTACTGGACTTTACATTGAACATTAACATACTGAAATAAGTAGGCCTATATGGCTTAATTATGACTTAGGTGAGGCTTTGTTGACTTCCTGGTGTTTGACTGATACGCACAGTAAGACCGTGCATTTAAAGTAAAAAGTAAAAGAATGTGATTCAGTGTTTTAACTTTTGACTTAACAGCCACATCCCCCACCTCCCCCTGTCTGGTTTCAATGAAAGAGCCAGTTAACAAATTCCATGCAGGGGTGTGAACTGAACTATCCTTTTGATGTCTCTTGGCTCTCTTTTCAAACAGTGGGATTCCCGATACATCTGAGAAAAAATTATTTAACCCTCTTCCAGTCTCATATTTTGTGTTTGCTATAAAAAGAAAAAGAAAACACTCATACTGGTACACCAATAGGCCTACATAAGATTTGAGTTTCTGCTGAATAGTGTGATGCAACCTTAAGACTGTTCTCTACAGGGAAATTGTGGTATTTCTTGCACAACAACCTCTCTGCCATACATTGCAAATGTGACAGTACTGTTTAAGGTTTTTATACTTTAACAATATTCTTTATCATCTGAGTCACAGCAACATTATAACAATAAATCTTCCAGCCTTTTCAGAGACTTAAAAAACATGTATGTTACACACTGATAGCTAAACAATGAGCAACCCCTATATCATTTGATTTGATTATAAAACAAGACAAAGGCAAATATAGCCTCTAATTTGCCCAAAACCATTGTGCAGTATTTGAAACTGTATCATAAAACATGAACCATACCATATCAGGAAATCCCCTTTCATTAGAGAAATGTTATATGGATCTTTGAAGGTTTACAGTCCACTACCGTTACAATATATATGTATATATTACTATTTAACCTAATTTTCAATTCGGCTAAGGTTCTCTCACTTGAAACATAGTTTATGTGGACTAAAACCACTGTAACTGACTGAAGATGCAATTTCACTTCGTATTTTACGTTGGGAGGGAAAAAACCTATTGGAAAAACCATACTACGTCGACTGCGCACTGACGTCACTACACATCATTTTCTCATCTGCCATTGGTTGATGTTTTAAAGGGACAAACACCCACTTCAATGCGATTGGTTTGCGCCTTTTGTGCACGGATTTCAAATGAGAGGCGACAACTGGCGGATTTTCAGTTGCCGAGCATTTAATCCGGGCAGGGAGAATATCAGACGAAAGTTAGCTTAGCGGCTAAAAGGAGGGAAGCGATAGTCTGTGGATAACGATATCGACTAACGTGAGGTAAGAGACTTCACTTAATATCTTATTGCTTCCACACTGCTTATGTTGGTATAAGTTAGTTTGATGTCCTCTCAGCAAAGTGCTACTCGGGGTACTAGCTGGGTAAGCTGTTTGTCGGCTGGCTTTGGTAATTAAAATACTAACAATACAGGGCGAATCTATGCTGAATTTTACTTTATACTTAATGATGCTTTAGTTCTGTAGTTGAATAAAAGCAGATAAAGTAGGTTCGCGAGCGTCTTAGCTACAAGCTGCTTCCACACTCGTCAGTTGTACTCAGGTCAGTCACATTAACTATGGTTAAGTGACACCAAGCATTCAACCTTTTAATGTACATTGGATCACAATCCAAGAGGTGTTTTAGAATAAAGCACCAATTTAACTAATGCATTTAAAGTCTGCAAACCAACCCCCCGCCTGTTTGTGCATCCTGCTGTCTTTCCGCCAAATCCTCCTCGCGCCAAAATCTGTTTAAATTCTGCAAAATATTTGGCGGAAGATTATCTGATTACATTCAATGTATACATATACAGTTAAATATTAATGTAACCGTATGTTGTTTACATATTTTACGTCTGGTAGCTTACTTGTTAGCTTTAATTAGAGGTAAAGTTATAGCTAAGTTTGCTTACATGATGGAAGCCATGTTGCTTTGGCAGCTACATTTACTGTTTAAAACCTATGTAATGCTAATATAATAAATGTATTTGTCTTTTTATCCAGATATATACCTACTGCACTGTGTGTATGTTTCACTGCAAGAAAGTCACCATGAAATGCCCCAGCTACGAGTCCACCAGGGCGAACAATATGGAGAAAAGCTACGAGGTACTTCACTTCAAGGCCTCCCCAGTGAAGGAGCCCAGCCCCATCAAACCTCACTGTCCACCTGCAGGAGTGACCACAGTGTTGTTCTCGCTCAACAACAACACAAAAGCAGTCCACAACAAGGAAAACAGCACCAGCAGGGAGCCCAACAGGACTCAAGATGAAGTGTTTGAGGACAGCGGCTATCTGTCTCTGCAAAACAGCCAGATTGAAGAAAATCATGGGGAGGAACAGGACAATATGCTGGGGAAACCCACAGCAACGCTCCTGTCTTCTGCAGCTACACATTACGAAAAGACAATATCACCGAAGAATTCTCCCTCCAAATGTCTCACAAATTCGAGCCGCACAGTGTTTCAGGTGGCAGCTTCCACTCCTGTGGATTGTCAGAGGAGGAGAGCAGCAACGTATTCACTATCATCCACCCCGTCCAACCATCACAACGACCCCAACCTTCCGATACTGAAGTTCCAGCGCGATGTGTGTGAAAAGCTGGCCAAGAGCTATCAGAAGAATAAGAGGTATGAATATATTCTCCTTTTGTGACATAAAGCTGTAAAGCTAAAAGGCATTTTCTCCCTACTGTTGTTAAATAGTTATATACAGTGGGAGGTAACAGTTCTTGGTTAGAACAACACCTTTCTACTTTCAGGATATCCTACCATTGGAAATATTGTGGGGATTAGTTTTTTAGTGCCTTCCGTTCCCCCAAAACCTAGTTCAAGTTCCATGAAAGAAGTAAATAAAAATAATTCCCCCCTGTCTCAGGTATGACTGGAGCATCCCCTCACAAGTAGCAGAAGATCACCTTTTGGATCGGGTGATCGGAGGCCAGATGGGCCTGGAGTACGTCGACATGTTTTCATCTCTGCTGTGCAGGAACATGAGGGGCATCTTGAGCAACATCTTGGCATTGCTGAATGACATGGACCTTATTAGGTAAATTACAAATTTGTCACTATTTAAAGGAAAGGGTTAAGTCTTACAAGAGATGGCCAACATCTGATTTAGATTCTTTTTCATTAGATAAAGGTAGAAGAATGTCTGCATAAAACCATGCATAACAAAGCAGTGAGCAATACAACTGATTTTGTACTTTCAAAATACAAGTAGGACAGTGATGTAACATCACAACATTCTAACAACCTTCTGAAGGACTGTTGTAACATCAAGAAATGTGCATGGATGTAAAATTTATTGTAGAAACTTGTCAGAAATTCTACTTTGTCTTATCGGTTGTATGTTCAACATGTATTCTGACTCTCTCCTCACAGCTGTAAGAAGGTGAGCAGGACATGGAGGAGGATCATCTGTGAGGATTCATCCGCTCTGAGCAGATGTCAAAGAGCCAAGCAGGCACTCGGGGTGAGGAGACGCATACAAACCCACACATGTGCACTCACTTTAAAGAAACCGCTAAGACTACCTGTTAAATGTTACCTAGCATCATTGTTAGGATTCTTGTTTAGCATCAAACACTTGTATACATACAGAGGACTTAAACTGTCTGATCCTGACATGCCTGTTGTAATGTCACAAACTTGAAACAACTGCTTTTAGTCTCCTCAACAACCTCATGTAGCTTTTTAGCTTCAAAACCTGAAATACTAAATGAGAGCCTAAAGCAATTTCCATGTGTCCTTCATGTTCTAATAAGTGAACTGTTATTCTCTTTCAGGAGTCAAGGAGCTCTCTGTCACAGAGGGGTTTGGGTCTGACCAGAGATGTGGCTGTGTCCAGGCTGGTGCTGTCCAGCATGCAGACCCTGGCCTCGTCAAGCACTCCAACATCTTCATCCTCATCTTCCCTGAGCTGCAGGCACAGCAGACGGACAGCTTCCTCTCAGAAGGGCAGCACGCCTAACTCCCAATGCACACGCTTCAATGACTACATTCAGGTGAGAACTTGTGTACAGATTCGAGCTGCAACTAACACATGGGAAATGCTTAAATCAACATTTCATTTGTTGACTCTAGCTTTAACAAACGTTCATGCCTTTTTGTTTTCCCTCTGTCCAGGCCGCCGGCAGTCTGAAGCAGCACGAGTCTCTGCGTTCCTGCAAGCGCTGCGGCTCACCGTCGACATACTCGCCTGAGGCTCAGAGGGCCACGTGCATGCGCCTCAGCTGTCAGTTTGACTTCTGCACCCACTGTCAGCTGGGCTTCCACGGCTCGACCCCCTGCAGAGTGGTGCAGCCAAGAGTCCACGCCACCTCCACAAAGGCGAGCCAGATCATACCAGGCAGCGCTCGCAGCAAGCGGAACGTCCGGCGCCTGTGAGGGAGCTTTAACAAGGTTTTAATCACTGACTGTTTTAACTGCACCGGGTCATCTTTATCTGCACAGCTTGGACAGAGAGGAATGTTTTAACATAAGCTCGGCTTGGAATGGCATCTGTGTGTGCGCACTGTGGGAACAAAACTCTAAAACTCTGGCTGCACCGAGTAAACCGACTGAAGCACTTGATACACTGCTGGGACAATCAACCAGGAAGTGTCATCTGGCTGAAACTGTTGTCGTCTGTGAGCGACAAACGCACGTGATGCCAAAAAAGAAAACCGAAAATGTACAGTTTTATTATTTTTAAAAATGAAATGGATGTAAATATATTGTATTTTAATTAGTCATGTTATTGTTTTTTTTCTCAATAAAAGTTGATCCTAAGGCGGTCTTAAAATGTTAATATTTACTGTATTTGTATTTCCTGTAAATATACATTTCATGAAACTTAACACGTTTTTCTGTCTCTTCATTGCTACGTTTATCTCTGTTTTTAGGAAAGCTAGCTTCTCCGTCCACTTCATTCATTATTGTTGGTGTTTGTATTATCAAAAAATATAAGTAAATTAGCAACACAGTTTTCAACACTATATTTTTAGAAATTAGACTTTGTTTGGTGTTAGTTAGTTGTTAATTAAGCAATATCACAAGAGAGGGAGTGATGTACTGAATATCATCATGGCTGTGATTCGGTTTTAGGCCGCAGATAATCACAACCGTGATGATATTCAGTACGTCACAACCTCGAGTGTGATTTTGCTTTTATACAACAGTTAAACAAGCAGCAAATAGTAGTAAACAGTAATAATCATCAACAGATTCATTTTGCTCCACTAACTCAACTAGTTCCACAACTTAACTGAAACTGGAGTTTTGTTGCCAAGCAACCCAAACATTCTCCGGCACTCTGTGTCTGCAGGTTACCACAGATCAACTGTTTTTAACTGTTTTTTCATGTATATTTATCTGTAGGTTTTAATTTAATTTAAATCATCAACCAGTGGAATAAGGGTTAGGAGTCTGTAGAGTCTAATAAGAGCCTGCTGTGAGATTCAGAGCTACCAGCTTGATTAATGTAGACATACATGGTCAGCTGTAACGTTTATTATCAGTATTCATGTGGCTGAGGCGGAGTGATACGCAGAGTGAAAAGTCCCAATGATGTACTCTTTATCGCCACGGGATGCCGCTTATCCCATCAGATGAATTAGTTTGAACTAACTTGTATAATCTGTAATAAACCAAAAAAATACAGAGAACAAAGTTTAAGTAGTGTCATTCAAACAAATACATGGTAACAAGGAATTAATTTGTAGTACAAAAGTCGAATAGGAATGGCTGAAACATTAAAAAATATATGTTTTTGTCCGTGTATGTCTTCATCAGGGCTTTTTAAACGGATTAAAACATGTTTGTCATTTTTCAGGCAATCCCTCACTCATATGGGTGTGTAAATGTAATATGTAATAATATATCACCAGATGTCACATTTACCACTGTTATGAAAGGGAACATTTTCCTCTCTCCCAGACAGCAAGCAGTCACTTTGACAAGAAGCATTTACTGTATGTTGTATGACATTTTTTAACATTTGAACTTGAGGCGGCAGATGCAGAGAGCAGGAGCTTCAAGTGCACCCACTTAAATTTGAATTATTTTTGGTTCTTATCAGAGGACGTACGGTAAATGAAGAATGTGGTTTCAGTGTTTTCAGCTGACAGTCTATCAACATTTTGAATCTTGAAATCGGTTTCCGCTGTGTAAGAATATACTGAGATACAAATGCACGGCTGCATTTGTCACACCAATAATGGTGTGATGTGATGAAAGGAGAGATGTTGAGCAGAAAACTGATTTTGTTCATCGTAAATTCAGTTTTTTTAATAATACATATGATAAGATAAGCTTTATTGATCCCCCACAGAGGAAATGTACTCGTTACAGCTGCTTATAAAACAGGCAAATTAAATAAAAGCTCTCAATAAAATGAGAGAAAAAGTACAGGTGGCATAAAAGGATAGAAAAAATATGACATTATAAATAATAACAGTAATAAAACTAGACACACCATCTGCACATTTTCCCTTGTCGATAGATATGCATGGGTTATTTAAATTGTACAGCCATTTTTAAAGATAAAAACACACATGATGTGTTGCACGATTAAAACCAGAAATTAACTAAAAATATTACAGTAGGGGCTGCACGTTGGTGCAGTGGTTAGCGCTGTTGCCTCACAGCTAGAAGGTCACCAGTTCAAACTCCGGTTTGGGCAAGGTGGGCCTTTCTGTGAGTTTGCATGTTCTCCTCATGCATGCATGGGTTCCCTCCGGGGTCTCTGGCTTCCTCCCACAGTCCAAAGACATGCTTGTAAGGTTCATTGGTGACTCTAAAAAAATGCCCATAGGTGGGTGTGAGTGCGAAAGGTTGTCTGTCTCTATGTGTCAGCCCTGCGATTGACCCGGAACAGGATAAGCGGTATAGATAATGGATGGATGGATGGATATTGCAGTAGTATTGCATAGTGTAGCAAAGATGCCACCGGGAGCAATTTGGGGTTCAGTATCTTGCCCAAGGACACTTTGACATGTCAATAGATGTCAACTTGGCTAACATCCTCCTCTCACCCACCTCCTCTATGGAGTCCAGAGGACAGTCTAGGATTGAACCGGCCCTCCTGGCCAGTTTGTTCAGTCTCATCCTGTCCCTCTCTGTGCTCCCCAGATGCCACCACAGTGTCGTAAAATGTCCGTAACAGAGTCCTGCACACCCCAAAGGACCTCAGACGACTGTGGCCCTTCTTGTGTTGTGTAACCAGTCCAGTTTATCGTTGAGGTGAACACCCAGGTATACATGACTACAGGTTTGATGCACTGTGCCAACAAAGAAGCTTTTTTTTCCATCAGTATTTTCTTTATGGGCACATAAAGAACAGAAAACCTGTTGGAATTGTGTATTTGTTGTTGTGCAAAGGGAAGCACTGTAAATGAAGAAAAACTTTAAAACACATAATTTTCACTCAAGTCATGTCTTGTTTTTTTCTCCAGAGGGCAGCATTGTTTCCCCCTCTAAGGCTTCCTATCTCTGGACCAACTGCTTTCAGAGATGATGTCGTCTCTCCTTTTTAAGGCTTTTCTCGCAGCCTTTCCTTTCACATTCTTTTAAAAGCCAATTAAAGGAATCAAATATACTTTTAGTTCTATATTCTGTTGAATTTACACAAGCATTATTTCAGAAAAAGGACAACTATACTGCACCAATCGGATTTTTGAAACTTTTATTATTAATCCCTTTATTATTGTGTAGTTGTGTTTCTGTTTCTGTTCTGCTTGTTGTGTAAATGTTTCAGACCTTTTACTGTAGTTTTCTTTTAAAGAGAAGAAAGACCTTTTGCATTATATAAATATAAATATAAATATACAGTCACCTTACCAGTTGTTTTAAAAATGTCCTCCTGGGATAAAAAAAAACCCCACCAGTGTCCCCCTTTAAAAAAGCGCTTTTTTTCCTGCATCAGTCATCATCATTTAGGAGAGTTACGTAGCTGTGAATAGCATCACTGGCATTAGAAAGTTACCTCTGACATTTGCAGGATGACCCATTTGTCTTGTCTCTCTCTCTCACACACACAGCTGAGTTTGTGTGTGTGTTTTGTTGTGATTACGCATCTAAACATCAGTCAGCTTTCAGTCATGTGTCAGCATGGAAATGATGTCTGTTGAGCCGGACATCCTGTGATGTGAAAAAACCCTGCATGCACAATGCATCACTAATACAGCTCAACATAAAATACTGTATCACCTTATGTTTAGTCTTTAAAATATACGTATGTTAGAGTTAATAATTCATTAATTTGAGGTCTTTCAGTTGCAGAAGCTCGTGAAGCCTCCAACTTCCATTAAAATAAAAAAGGACCTTGTAAATATCTATATTGTTTATCTTTATATTTACCCTCATCGTTTGTCAGGTTCCTATTTAGTTTTTGTGCCCCAAAGGCCTGAAATATCAGTAAAATGTAAAGCTCAGTGCATTTTAGAGCTGAATTTAACACAAAAACATTTAGTTATTGGTTGAGATGAAAAGTTAACCACCTTTCTAACCAGATTTCCATGTTTAAAATTGTATTTATGTCCCAAAATTGGATCAGGTTAAAGTATATAAATGTCACTTTACCAACATATTTCTTCTCTGTTTCTCTTTTGCTCTTGAAAAGTTCTGTGTTTTGCTATTGAAATGTAAAATGTCCCACTTAGTACATCTCATGGTCATTATTTAATAATCAAATATACATGGGACCTTAATGATTAAATATGCTCCATTGTATCGGGTTTTTTCTCATATGTTGGTATCAGACTCTGTTCTTTTCTTTCAACACAACATATGCCAAACTACTACAATGCTTCAATGTGAAAACATTCCTAGAGCAGTTGTAACCTGTTGCCTGAAGTAGAGACCCAAAAGAGCAGGAAGTGTACACATAATTTGTAAGAAAAAGTCACATTGATGACACTACAGAGACCATATATTAAAACCTCAGAGCTCCTGATGTTGTTGTCTGTGGCGGCGGCTGCTGATTAGTCTGTGCGGTGGCCTTTCAGTCCCTCAGAAACTCCTGGTCATTTATCTGGCAGATTTATTGATCGGCTGCTGCACTGAGACACATCCCCAATCAGACCTGCTGCTGAGTGAAAAAGTCATTAGAGCTGGATGCAACATGTGTGTTTTTATGCAGGAGTGGTGCACCGTGGTGACTTAGACAAGCCCCAATTATATATTTTTTTTAAGCAATTTGCTGCATCATTTTGAGTTTAGCTTAAAAAATGCGGAACATACTTTCAGCTATAGTAACTTGTTAGAAATGAAAGGCAAGGATATGTTTTTTATCACATTGATTTGTGTGTAAGTGGCTTCCTAGCAGCAGTGCATTTTTCTTGCACAAATAGCTCATTTCAGCCCAAAGTAAGATGGGGACTCTGTGTATGACAGGGTAAAACAACTGGACCATGTGAGTTGTGTGTGTGTGTGTGTGTGTGTGTGTGTTTTGATGATGTTGATGCACTGTGACTTCCACGTGTCAATCAGCCCGTATGTCACCAAAGCTGAACTGTAAAAGCCCTGAAAGCAATCTGTCACCAGAGAGCCTGGAGGGTAATGAGAGTGAAACAGGAAGTGAATCAAGTCCTCCGACTGACGCGGCAGAGGGAATAAATTAAGCCTGGCTGAAGACGTTGTGTTTTTAATCTAAAGACGGCCTAAAAAATATGAAAAGTATAGAACCGTGTAAAACTGTGCAAGCAGTAAGATGGTTAGAGGGGCTTTACTCAAATATTTGAGCTCATCTGAATCATCGAAACACAAATGTGTTGATGTTAATCTGAAGGGGAACCCTCAATATTGTTAATAATTTCTTTATTCTACAGCAAAAGTGTGCAGAAGGCAAGACTGGATTCTTAGTCCATGAGCCAGACCTCAGAAATTTGAAGTGGCCATGTCTCAAAGTGAGTTTTATAAAGATCTATGTCCCTAGTGTTGCAGTGTGCAGCAATGGTAGCTTTCTATGTGCTATCACTCCTATATTCATCCCACAATTTTTTCATGTTTTTTTTTGCCATGGAGCCAACATAAAAGAGGTTAACATACACAGAATATCATGAAGTCATATATCATTGTAAAGCTTAGATTATATTCTATCTACCCATCACATTTTCATGACACTGAGGACAACAGAATTTGACCTTTGACCTCTAACGCTGTAATAGGGCAAATTCTGCATGCCTCTGCAAATGTCCTTATAACTACCTTCATATTGATCTAATGTGCGTATGAAGAGCACATAAAGAGCTTTAAAATGATAAATTGCATGAATAACAATAACAACAATTCTGATCAGAATAAACTTTACCTTGTGCAATTTGTTTCTGACTGAATGTTCAGAATTTTGCACTTAGTGTATTTTCTTCCTACTTGCATTTAGTGGGTTCATTTTAAGTTGTGAAACATTTCAGTTTTGCATATTTGTATTGTTAAATGACTGTGGTGGAAATAGAAATGTTGACTCTCCCAACTCTGCCTACTCTCCCAACTCTATCTACTCTCCCTACTCTCCCAACTCTCTCTTCTCTCCCAACTCTCCCAACTCTATCTACTCTCCCAACTCTCCCTACTCTCTCTTCTCTCCCAACTCTATCTACTCTCCCAACTCTCCCAACTCTGCCTACTCTCCCTACTCTCTCTACTCTCCCAACTCTGCCTACTCTCCCTACTCTCTCTACTCTCCCAACTCTCCCAACTCTGCCTACTCTCCCAACTCTCTCTACTCTCCCAACTCTGCCTACTCTCTCTACTCTCCCAACTCTATCTACTCTCCCTACTCTCTCTACTCTCTCTACTCTCCCAACTCTGCCTACTCTCCCAACTCTCTCTACTCTCCCAACTCTCTCTACTCTCCCAACTCTTTCTACTCTCCCTACTCTCCCAACTCTCTCTACTCTCCCAACTCTGCCTACTCTCTCTACTCTCCCAACTCTATCTACTCTCCCTACTCTCCCAACTCTCCCAACTCTGCCTACTCTCCCAACTCTCTCTACTCTCCCTACTCTCTCTACTCTCCCAACTCTGCCTACTCTCTCTACTCTCCCAACTCTATCTACTCTCCCTACTCTCTCTACTCTCCCAACTCTCTCCACTCTCCCAACTCTGCCTACTCTCCCAACTCTTTCTACTCTCCCTACTCTCCCAACTCTTTCTACTCTCCCTACTCTCCTTACTCTCTCTACTCTCCCAACTCTGCCTACTCTCCCAACTCTATCTACTCTCCCTACTCTCTTTACTCTCCCAACTCTCTCTACTCTCCCAACTCTCTCTTCTCTCCCAACTCGCCCTATTCTCCCAAAGGCAGGGGACGACAGGGAGTTGGAACGTACCATTATTGACACGGGACAGGTGAGCCTACTGCTCCCTACTCTCCCAACTCTCTCTACTCTCCCTACTCTCCCAGAGGGGGGGGGGGGTCCACCAGGTGTCAAAACGTATCATTCTTGACACGGGACAGGTGAGCCTACTGCTCCCTACTCTCCCTACTCTCCGGTGCTCTATCCATTGAGCTATCTGCTTGCCCTGCCTTAGTGGGTTCATTTGGATTTTTGAAATCATTTCAGTTGTGCATAATTATATTGTCAAAAGACTGTGGTGGTATTGGAAATGTTGGCAGAGGTCGGATTCAAACCCGGGACAGAACGTGGCCTTTGATTCAAGTTTCAGGCACACTATTCATTGAGCTACCTGCTTGTCCTGCCTTAGTGGGCTCATTTGGAGTTTTGAAATCATTTCAGTTGTGCATAATTGTATTGTTAAATGTTGGAAATGTTGGCAGAGGTAGGATTTGAACCCAGACGATGGGTATTCTGTGTATGTTAACCTCTTTTATATTGGCTCTATGTCAAAAATGGCAACAACAAAAAAAAAGCTACCATTGCTGCAATGCTATCATACATTTTCCAACACTAGGGACATAGACCTTTATAAAATTCACAATGAAACATGGTCCCTCCAAATTAGCACAGCCAGCCCCCTGGCTCGCCATGCGTGAGACGTTTACTGCAGGAAGAGATGTTAATATTGCCGTCAGAGATCAATAGGACTCATAACAATTCATTTTCACCGTGTATTTTGGCGCAGCTTTTTTTTACCATGTGCGGCTTGTGGTAAGATGCGTGAGACGCACTCATAACAGATTTTTCTTACTTCTTTTAATGTGACATGAGCAAAATATAAAAAATTGGATGAACATGAAGAAATGTATGAGTCATATCTGTGCATGTAAAGGAGATGGGTGTCTGCAGCATACTTAAGTCTTTCAACAAAGAGAGGAAGAGCTCATCATAAGCACACACACACACACACACACACACACACACACACACACAACAGACACACACACCAACACAGTACCTGGTGTTAAAAGGCTACTGCCCTCTCTCTGACTGTCTATTTTTACTCTGTTTGGTCCATTAAGATCAGCAGTGATGAGAGTTAATGAGTGAGGCCTCTCCACAAAGCAGGCAGTAATCACAAATGTCCTGGAGAGTGGACACACACACACACACACACACACACAAACACAAAACACACATATATATACACACACAAAGCCACAACCAAAATGCTCACACAAAAACATACATAATGAAAACCTACCTCACCCTGCGACAATCAATTGAATGGTCACACAAGATAAGACATAAACACTTTTCTCTTTGTTTTGCTTTCCATCTTTTGGATAATATACCATATAAACCAAAGCAAACCTTTTCATGTCTCATCCTGCTCCTTAGGTCACATGTTCAACTTCTTAGTCATGTGTCTGGTTTTATTTTGTCTTACTCACCTCTCCTCTTGTTTTTTACCCTTCACTTACTACCCTTGTGTGTTCGCTTGTGTTGTCTGCCCCTTCCCAATTGGTTTTACCTGTGCCTAATTTTCCTAACTTTCCATGTGTATTTAGCCCGGCCAATACCCGAGTCAGTTTCTACTAAACTGCAGCAGTCCCTTCTTCCTGACCTGCAGTCGTGTCTGGTTCCTGAACTGCACCAATCCCCCAGGTTTCTGAGCTACAGTGGTCCTACAGCAGTCACATGTGGCTGTGCTTCAGGATTTTCCTGTTTCCCTGGCTCAACAAGTCCACCTTTCAATGTCCCGGCCATTTGCTTCCAGTCCTGCAACACAGCTGTTGGTCTCCTGCTCAGCCCTCCTGGTAACAGCCTCATGTTCAGCATTCCTGGCGAGAGTCTCCTGCTCAGTCTGTCACTGGTCTGATCATTCTGCACCCTGCCTTGACCTGCCTACTACTGACTTCCAGGTGGGGGTCTGTCTGGTTCGCTGGGAATCCTAAGTCGTTGCTGGCCCCCCGAAGTGTTCTCGCCTACACTAAGGGCTTCTGCAATGATCCCAACCTGGATCCAACATCCAGAGCTGCTCTGCATACTTGATCATCCTCCTACCTATCCTCCAGAGGTGCTCCTACAAATTCCTCTAGACCAACTACATACAGTGTATCTCTCCTGCCCAAGGGCCGTCCGCCCAAAGTCCCTATGATATCTGCCTGAGGTCTCCTGCTCCTGCCCTTGTCCAGTCCAGAGGCCACCAAGCCAATTGCCCTGTACTTCCCACCTATGCTATTGTCTGCCCCACCCTGGTCGGTTTCACCTGTGCCTCATTAGCATCACCTTCCGTGTGTTTTTTCTCCCTGTTCAAGTTCTCCTTGTCCCCTGTCTCAAAAGTTCCAAAATATCTGTTTTACTTCAATCAATTTCAAACAATCAATTTCCATCCATTATGTGTTAAAGTGCCACCATGAGGTAGACTGTCAGTGTAAGGTAGTTGTTGGTACAACTTTAAATTTCCATCAGCCTCAGCTACACTGTTTGTTTTGTGCTTATTAGCAAACCATAGCATGCTAACACTCTTAACTATCATGACAAACCTCTTAAAAATGATCTGCTAGGCATATCCAAGTGGATGTTGTCCCTGTGAGCATGTTAGCAAGTGAGCGTTGGCAGTAAGCTCGAAACACCATAGTGGGTAGGCACAGCCAGAGCCACAGAGTTTTTTCAGCACACATGAAATCCAGCTATGATGTGAACTGTGATAATGATGTAAGCGGATTCTGACTCAGTCCTTTAAACCTGTCATCCACAGAGTGAGAGATCCTGCTTTCTAATTTTAAGATCGTTTGGGTCCAGCCCTGCAGGTAACATTGCTTATGACATTTATGAGTCAATTTCCGCTGCCATTTTGACACATGCAAACAAAGTGAGTCACAAAGGAGAGGGTGAGCCAATCCCTTCTAAGTTAACACCATACTTTAGTCATTGCGGGGAAACCCTGCTATCTGATTAATTATACGGAAAAAGAGCATAACTCTGACTGCAGCTAACTTTCTTCAGGAATTACTCGCTCGCCTTCTCAGCCAGAGTCAAAAGCTTGCCTTCTCTGCCTTCTCCTATGTCTCCCTGGATGCCTTGTGTAGTCTGGCTCCCTGTAGCCCTAGGTCTCTTAGCAGACGCACCACTGAGTCTCTGACAAAGTGTCTTGTTCCCACCTCCACTGGGTAGAACCTCAACCAGCAGTGCTTATTTTCCATCTGAGGTCCAAAGGACCATGACGGGCCGCAGTGGTGCTGCAGATTTCCCTGGGGAAATGGAGCTGCCTGCTCAGGTCCACCTCCATCTTCACACTAAACCTGGTGTCAGGAGCTTGGGTGCTGGTTTCCTATTGGTATTGACCACAGGCCAACTCTGCCTGAGAAGGTGGATCTGCTGCTTGCTACCTCCTGAGTTCTCATTGGTGGACTCTTGCCTTCTTCTCTTCACCACCTCTGCCAGCTTTCTGAGCACTTGGTCGTGTCGCCATCTGAACCGACCGTCAGTGCAGTTTTGCAACTTAACAGATTGGAGGTCCCAGGTTTCTTCTGTCCTTAACCATTGGTGAAGGTTGCGAGGACAGGGTAGGGCGTCATAGGTTGCCATTATGATAAAACTGAGTTGAGCCTGTGGCGGTTTACAAATGTCTGCCCAGTTAAACGCTCGCGACACACTCCCATGTTGTCCAGTGCCCCTTCCGCCACAGCCTGCACCCTGTACTCTTTGCTTCCACTGGTGTGGACATAGTTGTTTTCTATTAGGTAAGTGGCAATCCTCCTTTCCAACACCAGAGAAATCTTCTCCTGGACATTCAGTGGGGCTATACTTCTGAACTTTGCCACACAAATGATTTCATTAGTTTGTGATGTGAGTCATGAGGTATGTCAAGTCTAAAAAATCTGTGTTGTGGTCAATAGACATCTAAAAATTGTGACCTAAAATTGCATTACGAGGGATCAATCATAAGTTAATATCATCATGAGATGACACTCATAATGCTCTTTGGCCTTGCGGCACATACAACAAAGCTATTAAAGAGGGAACATATGACTTTCTTTTCTAATGCCATAAAATATGTGAACAACAGAGCGGAAATGAACAGTCCATTTGCACTTCGACTTCTTTAATCACGTCTCTGGTAAACATTTCCTCCCGCAGTGGGAGCCATTACAGAGTTGTGGAAACTCACAGCTAGATGACGAGGTCTGCTAATGGTGAGAAGACAACATGACTGAAAGCATGGCTGCTTTCTAACCTTTAGATATCACACAACTGTCCATTAGCAGCATCCAGTGTGACCTACTTACACTGAAACTGTGAAGGCCGGCTATGTAGGAATCAAAGGTGTGATGTTACATCGATTTTAAAGGTGATACTGTAATTATATCCGTACAATGTGTACATGTCTCTATCACCATTGTTAAAGACTGAAGGACTATAGAGAAAGCTTTCTAAAATAATGCATTTGTTGGGGACTATTTTCACTCGTGGTTCATAACATATTTGGTGCGCTTGCAAGTAGTGTGTAGTACAGATGGTGTTTTCCTTTCACCAGATTTGTTGATAAGAAAAATATAGAAAACTCTAGACTTTTACATAAATTTTTTTTACAAAACTCAAATTCAGTTTACATCTAAGATTAGTAATAATGTTCTTATGTCTTAATTATTCCTATTTTTTTTACCTCTCAGAACTTAAACACAAATACAACATACAAAAAATAAGCTGTACATACTCTGTTGGTATGAGAAGCAGGGAGGGTTCATAGGAACTGAGTTTAAACCAGGCAAATATACAACTGCTGTCTGCTGTGTCGCTGTCCATGGTGCTGAAGTCCCAGAGTCACATACTGATTTTGTGCTGTTCTCCTGCTGCACATTTCTTCTTCCCTGTTCCCATACTGTTTAATTTCTTCATATAGATGCGTTTTTTACAGCTGACATAGTATCTAAAGCTGCAACAAAGGAGGAAAAAGATGTGTACCAGATAATGGTGAAACTTTGCATTCAAAACTTTTTTCTCGTTCTTTTTATAGTTTCCATACTTATGACATTCAAAGGGAAGAGAGACACACTCAGTGCGTACCCAGTGTTTTAACTGATACCCATTGGGAAGAAGTCAAGGTCACTTGCTTCCTCATTATATTTGTCAACATGTCATATTCCTCTATAAGATCACATCCAAGGCTTTTCTGTCAATTAAAAAAAAAGATATGTATATAATGTGTAATGTATAAAATGCGGTCGATGGGTTTGATCAGTATTGGAACTTCTTCTTTAAAGAGCCACTGAACATTCCCTCCATGAATATAAGCCATCAAAATGTTTACTCTTATTATCTTTGAAAAACGAATTAATAACTAATCACATTGTCAAACAATCAGCCAGACAAAAGACTCAGCTTTGAAAAATAAAACAATATCTTTTATTTGGTGACTGGTGTACATCACTATATGCACTAAAGGCAGGTCTATGCTCAGTTATAACATCTTTGCTCTACAGATTGAATAGTATAAAGTGATTATATGCATTTGCGTCCATTCAAAATGTGTTCCCCTTCCACCTTCTTGTTTTTCTCATCAACTGATGACGATTGAATTCTCCTGAACAAGTCAATAAAAACTTAGATCATGACTGAGCCATTGATTTTTTTTACGACTCTTGAGATGTTGTTGAAACTCGTCCCAGTGTTCTGTCCCGTGTGTGATGGAACAAGTTATCGTCCAAATGGAGTAAAAGAAATGATCAAATGTTTATTATACTCATATGGATCTATGGTTCTGTTTAAGGTTAATGGGCAGGGTATCATATGGAAGCCAATGGTGCTGGAGTTCTCTATTGAACGTTGATGGAAGTATTGGTTAGCATTGGTTCAATCAATCACATTCCTGTCAGGCAGATGTTCAACTTAAGAAACATTTCTCCAATTACCTTTAATGCCAAAAGGGTAGTAGATAAATAGGAGTGAATACACAATATATTCAGTTAATTTATGTTCCAAAGGTCTGAAGTTAACAGGATACATTTGACCCAAATTCAATGGAGAGTTGTTTCATTCGACACTTTTTACTTTTCCATTGTAAGTCAGTAATCTTGTAATAAAACATGACAATTATACCAATTAAATGTTTTTAAAACTGTGATTTCATTGAAAGTCAATGGTACAAGTATTGCATTAAAAATCAATTATATCAATGCTTCATCGACAGGTATGGAGCTACTGGTTTGTTAAAGTGAGTCAGACTAGAATCACACAGAGGCTCGGGTTAATGGAACAAACGCTGGTCTCTTAAAGCAAAAGTGACAACAGACCCAATGAGAGTTAATGCTGTTCCATTGACATTTAATTGGCCAAATGTTTAACATAAAAATTGATGTAACAAAGTTCAAAAAATATTAAATTGAACATTTTCTCTTGGATTGAAATGTGGCAAAATGTTCCATTGAATTCCATTCAATACAAACATTTATAGCATTGGTCACATAAAGCTAAAGGTACAATGTGTTCACTAAAAATCAATGCTGTTCTATTAACATTCAATGGATCACACGTTTTTGCTTAGGGACAAATCTCTGTGACTTTACATGACAGTTGTTTCTGAATTAGTTATTAGGAGGGAAATGGTTCAATTGAAAGCCAAAGGAACAACAACAGAGTTCTTAGAAAGAGAACATGTATGTTTAGTGTTGCCTGTTGTTGTATTCTAACGCTTATTTACCAAAGTCCACATTGACACGCATTATGCTCGGTGTGACCCGAAGAGCCTTTGGATCAGAATTCTACTAGTACTGTATATATATAGTGTATATATACAGTGTAAACATGTATTGAGTGTATGAATAGATAACCACACTGGAGAACACATCATCAGGTTGATTTGACTTTCAAATGTCCTTTGGATTAATACTGCGTTGTTTTTGGAATGGGCGGTTTCATGAGGGTGACTTGAGGTATTCACTCGAGCGCGGGCCCCTCCTCAAAGTGGCTGCAAAGAACAGGAGAGGGGACAAAATGGACAGATGAGGATTTGTTGCAAAAGTCATGTTGTATTACAGTGCAAATATTTGTGTGCGTTCGTGTGTTTGTTCGTACCAGTTGAAAGTTGTTTAGGAGGTGATCTACGTTGATGTCGCTGTAGCTGTCCTGGAAGGCGTTTGGTTCGTCCATGGAGTCCTCCGGGTCGCTGGCTCCGGGATCTTCTAGGCTGTGAGTGTTTGGATAACATTTCATTACGTTTCATGCAAATATTCAAAATATTCTACAGCACAATTAGAGGAGACAGGATGGCTAATTAATGAAACACCTGATATAAATATGAGAGTTGCCTTCATTCCTGCATTGTACATGTACATTTAAAGTTTTGAACTTCTCTTGTACCCTTTAATTGTTGTTTAATTCTGTTTTGAAATTGATACTTTGGTATATCTTTGATAAAGTTTGTCTTTATAAATATAAATTGTTTTGTAGGAGCAGAAAACACCTGCACTTGCTCGGTTCCCAAACCTTAAAATAGTTTAAAATGCGTCAGCTTTGCACATCAGTCAGCTGTTTGAGAGCTACAATTCCATGCTTAGACAAAGCTGTTCACAAAGTCATGAGGATTTTTGTTCATGTTATCATGTAGACTACTGATTATTTCTTGTTTAGCTTGGTTTCCTTACACCGAGCTCATGTGACTCTCAGCAAGCAGCAGTAACCTAAATTGAGCGGTGAAGTCAGCGTGAATGTTATGGCTACAGCTTCTTTCAATTGCTGCTTCTATCCTGGTTTGAAAGAGATTGAACAGAATTGAATGAAACATCTTTTGAATTAGTGCCAAGATGGAAGAAAGTGCGGCTTTAAAATGTCTTTATGATGTCACTCTGCATCCCAGTTAAGCTGTGATTTGTATGTTTTTACAGTGTAACATCTCAACAGTGTAACAAACACTGAGCTCAAGAGATTAAGGTTAGACGACAATAAGAAGGCTTGTCATAATACATGAACTAGTTTCTGGCAATTTCACATTTATCTTGCGGAAGTACATCAAATGAATCATTATGTTATTCATCTATAACTGTCAGCTACAGGAAGAGAATGAAAAAGAGATGAGAGGACAAGTGAAGGAAGGGCCGACCAGCACGTACCTTCTCTTTCCCGTTAAGACTGAGTTGAGGTACTTCTTGACGGCCATCTGTTTGCGGAAGCGGCTGTAGTTGTCTGTAAAGATGGCGTCTGAGTGGCGCTTCACTGGCTCATCCATCAGCTCGTCACTGGACGCGAGAGAAAAAAGAAAAAGAAGAGGATGAAGGTTTCAGCACAGTTCAGTTCAGAGGGCAGCAGGTTTGAATGCGACGTCAGAGCAGCTCAGGATTCATGACTCATGTCTTTCTTCTCTTTGTGTGCCACTGAATCCCTGCCGGCTGTTTAACAAACATTAACTGAGCCGGTTATGGCATTAATTAACCTTTAAAATGTTTAGTCAATTAAAAAAAATGCATGATCAAGCAGGTCCGGTCTTTTCCTTTTCATTACAAATGTCATAAGGTCCTTTGGTGTTAAACTGCAAACATTACTCTATGTGAAACAGTGAACATGATGTTTGAAAGTTTAACAATTGTGCTTTTGACAAGAAATTATATAAAAAGTAGCTATTTTATTAAAACCTTTGATGTAATTACATTTTATTTTAATTGATTCTATGATTAAAGGAGTGTACAGGAATATTCTGCATGAACTCTGCTGTCAGAAGAGTCCTGATATTCTCTGCTAAGAAACATTCCTATTGACAGTTTGTTGCAGACATACTTTGAGGTGACCTTCCCCTCTGTTTAAATCTTACAAGCTGGACCTTTAGACTTCTAAATCCATTTACACTTTATCCTCACCTTGTTTTTTCGGCTAAGCTGTCCACTTCAAAAAAAGGCTTGGCATTTAATGTGTCTTTGGTGCTCTAGGGGACAAGGTAGATACATATTGCCCTTATATTTTCTTTTTGGATTATTCTGCATCTTGTCCACACGTTCAAATCAATACTATTCTCTGAGGGTTTAGTTTCTGTTATTTTCTCTGGATTTGGGTTCACCCTTTTTAAAGGGGGACGTTTATGTTGGCTTCATAAATCCTGTCTTTGTCAGGTTTTCCTCTTTTTATGAAGAAATAGTGCTTACAGTTGATGGAGCCTTCAGACTTGTCATAGGCTGTAGTCTTGACAGAAAGCGAAAATGTATTTAAAATAATCTTTAGAATCTTATTTTTTAAAAATTAACAATTTCACTGTGTGATTGGGTGGCCACCTACCTGACCCGTTTCCCGATCAGAGACTCCAGGTACCTCCGCGCTGAGAGCTGTCCGAGCAGTTTGCTGTATCCGCTGGTGAACAGACCGTCTGCGTGTCTCGACGGTCTGCACAGCATCACAGGACATTTACGTTAAAATCTGCTTATAGTTCATGCATTACAACACCAAATAAGGCAATAAAACAAACAAAAAAAACAATATCAAGTAGTTGTTAAATACACCGTGAGTAATTATCACGCTGTATTGGCTATAATGATACTATTACTGGTCTACAGGGAGAAGTAGAATAGTTTTCATTTTGTTGTATTGATGGAACAGAGAAAAGGCGATTGTTCATTCAGCACATTTGCCATCAAAAACATTTCTGATTAACTCCCTAAAAACACGAACATGCGTAAAACCTGTAAGAGCTAGTTATAATACCAAACGGTATTATGGAAAGCAAGTAGCCTTTAACAGCAAATGTAAGCACTCTGAGAAGTCTTTCATAGAGACGACATAGAAGTAGAATTACAGAACAGCAAACTAAGACCACAAGTTATTAGTACAGGTCTATTAGAAATTATAGAAATATTCAGTGAATTTTCGGGGATGTTCAAACTTTGGCATCATTTATAGCAGAACCATTGACATCGTTTCACATTAGTTCTAACAGTTTTGATGACAACATGCGTGAAAAGACAAATAGACCAATTTTCGTTTGGTGTTGCGATGAATGAACTTGAACAGGAGTCCGGACACAAACCGGATTAATGATCCAAAAGTTCTAAACATGCAGCGGTGGGTATTTTTGTTTTTTTGGTGGAATAAGGAGCAAAGATTTTTCTTACCTCATGGATGTGTATGGCAGACTCAGAGTCCGGGAGTAAAACACACTGCACAGGGCTATTAGGAAAAGCAGCTGGGGGCCGGTTCGTTGTAACATCGCTTTACACCTGAGGATGGAAACGGTTGTGAAATGGATTATTCTCCACCGGAACACAATCAGCATTCAAGATAATTTCCCACTTGTATGTCGACGGTATACTCATCACCAAGTAAGTTTCTTTCAATATCTTAAATTATGCTCAGAAGTCACGTCGATTGTTCGAGGAAACTGTTATTGTAGAAGGCAGAAGAGACTGTAGAAGCGGAGTTTAGCCATAGAGAGTCATTTAGATTTCGATCTTAATTAAAGCACAAGTGAATTGTGAATTTTGTCCGAGGAGAACAACAGCAAGAAGCGGCATCTGATGCGTAATTACGCACGGCTGACAATGTCAAAACCTCTCATTCGGCTACGGGGACGCTGCGATTCTGTTCCAAATTAACAGTGTTGACTTTCTACTCACTGAACCGTCCTTTTTCTCATAGAGTTCAACGCCATACTCCAAAAACAGTCATCGGAGTAATTCTGTGGAAATGTAAAAACTTTCATTTTCCAAAAAAAATAAAATAAAGAAGAGAAGAGAAGAGAAGAGAAGAGAAAAGCCAGGATATTGATCTCTGGGCTTTGGGGGAATTTTGACAGGAAAAGAAAGAATACTCGGTGGAATCCAATGCGTAAATGCGCACAATGCGGGCACAAACGCGCACTAAACATTGTATGGTGACGCTGCGATTCTGCGGCCAGTGTAGAATATAAATCAGATGAAGAAATGACAAGGATCTATTTTAATTGATGTAAATTTCGACATTTCTGCTCAGAGTTATCCAAAACGAGGTTGGAGCGCGCAAAAAGAAATAAACGCAAAAAGACCAACAAGGAGAACACACAGAACGCACCATCTAAAATGGAAAAAAAGTGATTTCAGGGTAAATGAAAATCTTACATGTGCTCGAGATAAAGTTGTCTGTTTTCGCTCTTTCCGCTGCGCTGTCCAAAGTCCTGATCTCGAGCTGTTGCTGTATCTCCACTGTGATGCTTCTGACTCTCGCTGTCTTTCTGTCCTTCCTGCCTTCAGGTCTCCTCCCGTTTTATACACCTGGATGTTTCTCATGGAGCACGAGGGGACATCAGATTCGATCAGGGGCCTGAGACGTCAGTAGGTCTCTGCTTCCGTCATTGGTCTTGCTCACAGTCTGAGCCAAACAGGCCTATGGAGTAATTAAGGTGGAGTTTCTTGTTCTTCTTCTTCTAACTAATCAGGAATAACTAACTTACATGCCAAGGATGAGGCCGTTGACTCATCTGATCATTTTCCCTGGACTCTGCATGAAATCAGAGTAGAAAATAGTTGGGATGACAAGTTAAACTCACGTGTTTTACACGTGTTTTTAAAGATGGTACGAGGCATTCTTTTACACAGTACCAAAGTAATGTCAGAATTATTGATGTATCCTTTACTGTACTAAAAAATACCAATTTCTCATCACATGTTTTAGAGAACCTTGGAATCATTCTTCCACAAGTTGCATTTATTGACCTTTGAAAAGCTTTTGTTTCGAATCCCTCAGATGATCCTTCAGGCAGGATCTCTGAACTCTTTTTCTCCAGTTTTTTTTTTAGTTCCTGGGATGTAAAATCTTAAACGCAAAGAGAGCTGCTCTCAACTCAGAAGATATTTCACAGTGCCCAACAAACAACAACTTTTGGATAATCATTTAAGGTTCTTGAGATGTTTATTCAAAGTGCAATTTGTTCCGAGGGTCCTCCACTTCAGTTCACTGCAGTGCCTCAAACAAAGTCAGCAGTATAAAATAACAGTTAAAATGTAACACTGACCACTGTCCTTTACCTGTAATCAATTCAAATCTAATCAGCTTTTCATCTCTCAAGTTGTCCGTGAAACATCCGCACCTATTGAGTGTGAAATGTGCAATATAGACTTACACTGGATTCCAGTTTATGTCCCATTTGAAACCCCAAATATCAGCCAATCGACATTTATATCTTGAGTATCTGTTGATGAAAAAGTCCAGTCTGTAATATACACTCAACAAAAATATAAACGCAACACTTTTGTTTTTGCTCCCATTTTTCATGAGCTGAACTCAAAGATCTAAGACTTTTTCTATGTACACAAAAGGCCTATTTCTCTCAAATATTGATCACAAATTTGTCTACATCTGTGTTAGTGAGCACTTCTCCTTTGCCGAGATAATCCATCCACCTCACAGGTGTGGCATATCAAGATGCTGATTAGACAGCATGATTATTGTACAGGTGTGCCTTAGGCTGGCCACAATAAAAGACCACTCTAAAATGAGCAGTTTTATCACACAGCACAATGCCACAGATGTCGCAAGTTTTGAGGGAGCGTGCAATCGGCATGCTGACTGCAGGAATGTCCACCAGAGCTGTTGCCCGTGAACTGAATGTGACCATAAGTCGTCTCTAAAGGTCTTTCAGAGAATTTGGCAGTACATCCAACTGGCCTCACAATCGCAGACCACTTGTAACCACACCAGCCCAGAACCTCCACATCCAGCATCTTCACCTCCAAGATTTGCAGATGATACCACCGTGGTGGGGCTCATCTCTGGAGGAGATGAGTCTCTCTATAGGGACCAGGTGGAGCGTTTGATGGCATGGTGCAGGGACAACAACTTGCTCCTGAACACATCAAAAACCAAGGAGAAAGAAGAAAACGGACATCCATCCAGGTTACGGTATGAGCAGGCGTATGTTATGGACAACGAACACAGGTGCATTTTATTGATGGCATTTTGAATGCACAGAGATACTGTGACGAGATCCTGAGGCCCATTGTCATCACCTCATGTTGCAGCATGATAATGCCAATTTTTCCTCAGAGAACAAAGGTTACCAAAGGTTCAATTTAAGCGTGTGGACCCAGCTTTAAATGTTCCTTACGCCTGTTTGAAAACATCTTTCACAGAGGGAATGACATGTGTTCACAAGCATTATTTTGAGCTTAAAACGCATCCTTTTTTTAGCTTGTGCATTGTCCTCTCATGACACTAATACTTAATTCCACAACAATGTTATCCAAACCCACGGCAGCCATTTTTATCCATTTGTTTATTAGTAAGCCCTGTGCACCATGCGCGGTGCTGAAGAATAAAAACACAAGGATCCTGCAGATTACCACTCTTTAGACCCATTCAATAACATTTTAGGGGGTGTTTAGAAGATACTGACACTTTTATGTTTCTATTTGTGGTTGTGCTTGGCTTTTTCAAAACCAGCGTCACACAGGACTGGAGTGTTTCTGAATCCACCCACAGTGTCCCTGATGAGTCTGATTTGCTGCTCTGGAATGGCACAGTGAATTAGTCGTGACGTTGGCAGGCGTCTCATCCATTCACCCATCCTTCGTCCGTCCATCCATCCATCAATCCATCCATCTAAATGAGTGTGGACCATTTAGCTCAGATCACTAGAGAGACAAAGATGACGTGACCTACAGAGAGGAGAAAGGAGAGACTGCTGAGCTTCTGTGGGTGAGAAGGAAAAACAGGCAGGAAGGAGGTGATAGTGGGGGTTAATTAAACAGATACAAAAGACATCAATTTGTGCAATGGTTGAATGACTTGATATGAAATCTATGGAACACCTGTAGGACAAAAAGGACGAACTAATAAGATTTCCCGAGTCATAGGTCAAAGATCACGGTCACTATGAAGTCAAGAAAAATGTTTTTGGGTATGACTCAAGAATGAATGTGCCAATTATGATAAACATTTTGCACCGATTAAATATATCTATTTATAACATAGACTGTATAAAAAGATGGACAACATGACAGCTCCCTAAAAGTGAAGCCAAAACCTCTCTAGCGCCCTCTGCTGACTGGCTGCAGTATAGGTCATAAAGCCCGTCTCCTCCATGTTATCAGATGGGACATGAGTCAAACTATAAAATCAGAACACACATTATTTTTGATTAGTTATTTGATGCTGTCAAAAGGATGACTGACAGCTCTGTTGACAAATATGGCTCCTGCAGCCAATCTGTTCTGAATTAGCAGAGTAGAGGAGGAACGGAGAGAGAGTCCGCAATGCGGCGGCCCAGGGTTCAACTACCACCCTCGGCCCTTTGCCGCGTGTAGTTCCCACTCTCTCTTCCCCCATTTCCGGCACTATCCACTGTCCTCTCTCTGAAATAAAGGCATTAAAAGCCCAAACAATTATTTTTTTTTTAAAAAGAAAAGAAAAATACGCCGGCGTGTGGGATCCTTGATGGGTTTTTTGGTAAGTTAAGTGTGTGTTTTGGTTAGCAGAAGTGGCCTCCACCCGCCGATCTCTACTGTGCAACTCTGGCTCCAAATGACGTCACCATCGTAAGATGGCAGCGCCTGTCACAGGGATATTTTGGCATCAATTTTGTACAATGAGAGCAGATGGAGAAACGTCGTACATCTATTTTTACAGTTAGGGATGAATTGGGCGGTTTCAGAGCTTAAGTTCTCGTACTCGTAAAACTACGACGAGTACCACACCTGAATACCACTTTACAGCTAGTTAGTTAAGCAGGTAGGCAGACAAGCAAAGTTGAGTGTTAAAATGTCAGCAACAGTTGCAGTTGCATCATTATGTCTATTTACTTTGTTACAGTCAGAAAGTGAGAAACATCTGATGATAATGAAACATGCTTTTAAAGTGATTATGAGAACTGTATATTATAAAGTACTCATATCTATACTCGGTATCGGCAAGTACCAAATGTAAGTGGTATCGGTGCATCCCATACAGTCATTGGTTTTTAAGTTTAAATGGACATTTTTTACCAAAAGGTCAAAGGTCAAAGGTCATTTCACTGTGTCCTGGAAAACCACTTTGACCATTAATCACCCCTTCTGTTCATGAGTTATGGCACTGAATAACAATAGGTTTCATATTTAGTCAGATACTGATTTGGTATCTCTTGTATTGGGTGCCCACCTAGTGAGTACTGATTGTGTGCTGCTGGGTTAAAGATACACCTGTCTGTAGTCTGTAGATTCTTTACAGCAAAATCCATGTTTGAATATAGTGGGACAATACGATTTAACATTTTGTGCTCACCACAGGCCATCAACTTGAAAGGGTTAACAAGACTTTTTTTTACTGCTATACAAATAATATTAGAAAAGCTCAAAAGTAAAGTTAGACATGATGAGACATATATTAAAAAGTATTTCAAAGAGTATTTTCTAGAAGAAAAAAAACAACACAACATCGTAACAACATCATCTCTGGCCTATCTGGGTCTCTGATATCTCCTCCCAGTCAGCAGATGACCCCCTCTTTCTCCTCCTCTCCCTGCCTCCTCTTAACCATGATGGCACCATCTGAACCTTAATGTGATCAGTCCAGAGAGAAAGTAGATTAGGCAGAAGTCCATGGGAGAAGGAGCTGGTCTAATTGACAGCAGTGATTGGAGACAGATCCCTGCAGGAAGAGGAAGCTGATGGAGGAAACATCAGCGTTATTATGTTGATGGAATGTACGGAAGAAAACGTTCCTATAGACGAGCAACAGGCCGACTAACCTCTGCACGCAGGATGACACAGAGGACCGAAAACACGAATGTGATGGCTTCTTTTTGTCATTTGACTTCAGTGATATCTCTACTGTCTCCCTGCGCTACCACTCCTACTGCAACTGCTAGTTTGTGGAAATTTGATTAAAGATAAATGTATGTAGCATAGGCCTCATATTCAGTTAAACAGTGAAACTCTGAACTGTTTTCTGACCCAGTAACTTTACAAGACTTGGCACCCAAAACTAGGTAATTTCACAGGCCTTAAGGGAAACTCCACATATTCTACATATCAAAGTCTGCTTACAGGTCTTTGGGATTGCACGTGGAAAAAAGTTGTATGTCGTGGTATAAAGCCTTGGGCCTCCAGAGGGAGCTGTGTAAGGTCTGATAAACTGCCTCAGGTGATGTCATGAGTCAGTGACAGTTAGCTTTGAAGACTAAATTTTAGAAAAATCTGAAGAGAGGTAACCATTTCTGTTTGAGGCTTGAGAATAAGGTGTGTTAGCTGCTACTATAGCAAAACATCCTATTCTCAAATAAAGATCTGTCTTTGTTTTGCATTGTGGGTAATGTAGGCAAAATGTTTTGACAAGGTAAACAACCACATGAAATAAAAAAACATCCTTAGTCCCACAACCTCATCAGAGTACAGCACTATATCTATGGAGTACTCAAAAACTCAAACACCAATGCACCAAGTCTGCCACAAATTCTGCATTAAATAATAAATATTACATAACAAGAACCCCTAATAATACGTTTTATTACTAGAGCCAATAATCTTTAACTGGCACTTCTTACAGGTTTTTTTACTTGATTGTAGTTTTACACAAAGCTCTGCTCTGCCTCTACTATAACTGATCCAATTTAAACTATATCTACTTTTATAAGTACGAGTGGTGCAAGAAATACCTTTACCTACAGCAGAGTAAAAACACCATGGTTTAAAATACTCCATTATAATGACCTCCTTAAAGTTATAATCTCTAAGATCTAAGTTTCGTTCTCTTGGGCAACACCTATGGCGATAAACGCTAATTGCGGGAACACACTTCCCAGATATCCAGAGAGTGTCGCATGTGTGACGCCAACGTTTGGCTCTGGCTGAAACGGTTGATTTTCCTCGCTGACAGTCGCTTTCCTTTAGACTGCCTTCATCTGAATCAATTTTCACTCATTTTAGAAGTTGTATCTGTAGTCACAGATATTTTCTTTGTTTGTTCAGCCATAGTAGATTACTGTTTACTCGCAACACTTGCAGAGACCGGAAAAGCAGCCGCTTACCTCGCCTACCCTCTCTGGCAGACCAACCACTGCTGGGTGATGGAAAACGCGTCACTAACTGGGCGCCGCTTGTGGTTTTTTCCGCAAAAGTCGAACCAGACACCCGGTCCTTAATACTGCAAATGCAAAGGCTTTCATCAGTGGGCCATAGGCTCAATCACCATTGTGGTACCTCATTCGGCATTTGGGTAGTGTTTTAACAGACATTTATTTAAATGAAAATCTTCTAGATTATAACTTTAATTTAAAACATGAAAAAAGTACATAAAATATTGTCTGCATGATGTTAAAAAAACATTAAGAGAACTTATGCAAATGTTTTTTTCTGTGTGTCATATCACTGCTTTTATTGTAGTTGTCAATGTGTACACTACCATACCATAAAGCATACCTTATGTTTTTATGCAAGAAGAGTCAGGCAAGTGTTGCAGAGAAAAAAAGTATAATATTTCACAAAGAATGGAAACATTAAAGTAAAATTACCCCAAAGTAAGTACTGCACTTTAGTACATTTACTGAGTTATATTCCAGCGCTGCAGGTACCACCACAACCCTGACTACACAAACCATTACTACTATTGTATCCACTCCCATCACTGCTTTATCTCGTATGTCCAAATGGTGGACGTCTCCGTAAAGAGACTCTTTGCATCACGACTCTCCCAGCAGCCGGTGTGATGAGGGGAATCCCCCGGCTCGCTGAGTGCCTCCTCTGCACCACATTATCCAATTAGTGAAAGGCAGAGTGACGACTCTGATGGCAGATTACTCCTGGCAGCCTGACGGGACTCACTGGGGTCTCTCTGTCTCTTTCTCTCCTATATGTACAGTATGTCTGCAAGTGTGTGAATGCATGCGAGTTTGTGTTTGTGGCAGGTGGAGATAAGACACAGCTTTACTACAACAGTGACTGAAGTAGCCCACAATAGTGGGTACTCCTTGATCTGACATTTTCAACTTCTATCAGCTCCCACAGTCTTCAAGACGCCTTGTTAGCCAACATGACATTCATTATCCCTACAAATCATCGGCCTTCGAGTAATTATGTTAAAAGGAAACCTTTTGTTTTCTCTAAATACAGCTTTATCATCTCATTATTTGAGAAAACACGCTTGTTATCCTGAGACAAAATAAGAATAATTAAAGGGCCAGTTCGCCGATTTTCAACCTCAGTCCTATCATGCTATTATGGGGAGCTAATGCCATTATGTAAGGGAAAACATGCAACTTGGCTCTGTGCCTTTGGAGGACGCTATCTGCTTCTCCAATGGGCCCTGGAAAACCTCCGCAAGACTACGTAAAGCATGTCATCTTGCGGAGGCCAGGGAGCTTGCTAAACTACACTTCCTCAATCTAGGACGCCCGCCTCCGATGTCATGTCTCGTTCAAAATCGTCAGGTTTGAAATGTAGACTGCAGACCTGAAGATTTTTTAGGTGATCCACCGGTATGTTCTCATTGAATTCCGGATTCTGTACCGCTCTGAGCCATTGCCTGCAGCAAAAACAGTCGTATTTCACTCCAGTGTCTCTCACTGGGCCGTTCCTTTCAGAGGAAGGGGCGCAATGCATGCTGGGTGTTGTAGGAATGTAGAATGGGCGAAACCACAAACTGTTTGTACAACTTTCTCCACAGCTATGGCGACAATTTCAAATATTATTATTTCTATCGATTACAGAGAACAGCTTTGACTGACAGTGGCTTTTTCCAGGGGCGAATTGCTCCTTTAATTAGTGATTTTTAATAAAATTCAAGCTTGGCTGCTCTGGGCTTCCATAAAAACCAGCGATAAGAGAGTGAAAATAGGCGTCACTGTCTGTTACAGTGTGAGTAACTGCTCCACCAACCAGTAGGAGGAAGTGACCATCATACTAACAGTGTTTGTGCGGAGATGACAGTATCATGACATCCCTGCACAGACAAATGACAGGCCTTCACACTCATCGGAGATGTCGTCACAGGTGCCAGTGTCAAACAGGTTTCCAGCTCCCCTGTGGGAAGGCTCCTCGCCTCCTAGCTCAGCGTTGGCCCAGTTGGGTTTGGTGATGGATTGCCGTCCACAAGCAGAGGAGATTAGCCTGAAAAATTACGCCTAAACTCCCCTGACGGACGGCTGAACCTGGTTTACTGCAGCAGGAGACATTAAGGGCTGAATGCGGAGTCAGTGGGGCAACACAGACGGAGGAAATTTGGTAAATGAACATTAATGAAAATGACTCAAATCTTGGAAATGTTTATGACTCAAATCGCACATACAGAGCTTCCTCCCAGATGTTCAGGATAATAGCATTTACTGGACATACTTACCAGTTTTACTGTAGTTACCAAGCAAGTTTGGGCAAGTAACAATTGTACCCATGTTAAAGAATACAAAGAGTCTGATTACTTAGCTTTTTGTTAGCTTTGAAAACCACTAAAACATTTTTGTCAAAGTCATAAGAATAATTTATCATTTCTAAAAGCTGCTTATTTAATTTCTTTTCAAGCAAGAGATCAGAGGATTCATATCAAGCTAATGTCAACTGAAGAACAAGTAAGGCTGTTGTTAGCCTAGCGTGGCATACAGAGCAGAGGAAAACAGCTAGCCTGGCTGTGTTGAAAGTTTTTTTAAGCTAGGGGGCTAACATGTATCTCATGCTGCATTTACGGGTAACAATAGAGTGGTAGGGATGTAAAAACCTGCTCTTGCAACGTGCATTATTCCATGATGGTAAACCCCTCAGCTAATCTTGTATTCACCCAACATAAAAAGCCTGAATTAGCTTCTTTTCTGTGATATATACGTGAGACATAAGTGGAACTAACCCAGGTAAAAATAAGGTATCGGGTTAAGTATAATCACAGAGAGAGAGAGAGGACCATAAGGCAAACTGTCACAGGCAAAAACAAGAAGCTTACTGATGATGAGTCCATGGAGTCCAAACAAACATGCAAGGTCCAGAAAACAATAACACTAGAAGTAGCACGAGGAAGCTATCCACACTTGAAGCGTGGCAGAGGGTATGTCGAAACAAACTGCTACAGAGACAGGGGAAGAAAAGACTAAATACACTGGGAGGGTGAGGATAATCAGGCACAGGTGAAAACAATAAGGGGCGGGGCAGACAATCACACAGGCGGGAAAAGAGTCAGGAAGTAAAGCTTCATACAATGGAAGGGAAAGTGACAAAGTAAAACAGGAAATGATAACACCAAAAAGACTGAAATACATAACTTTACAGGGATAATAGATGACAAAGGTGAAGCTTCTTTTAAATGAGTGCTAAGATTCTGTAAGAGTTAATAGTGGGGGTTTTTTCAAACGCAAAAGCCTGTGATGATAGCTTTACAAATATGTTGCTAACAGTTGGTCAGAAACTTCCAATACATCAGTCTCAATGTTACAGGTTTTACAAGAGAAGCTACCAAGATGGACCCTGCAGTGGGGTTGTATTGTCACCTGCTGTTTCCAAGGCCAAAAATTAACTTCATAGCATTAGCATTGGGGGAGTTGTTAGTACTGTTAGCGCGGTGCTGCTGCAAGGTTTGATTTCTGATTAGCCTGTGCAGTGACCAGAACCACTGGCTGAATCAGGCAACCAGTAATTAGCTAGAGATGCTGCAAAGACACACAGTGGTGGACACATAAACTTTAATTAATCAAAACATAGTTACAACGCAACTAATTGTGAATTTAAGTACAGAATACACAAACATTTTGTGAATTTCAGCTTTAGATGTTGTGGTAGGTACATCTCTTCCTAGGTAGGTCCTTATGCTAAGCTAGGCTAACCATGTCCTGACCTCTGTCTGTAACACAATGACATGAGACTTGCATTGATTATCTCATCTGTTGAGATAACCCTAAAAGTTATCATAACTAAAATATACAATCCTCACAATAACTATTAAATATGTTCTTGTTGATGCTTTGGTGCTAGCTAGCTTGCACTGGTTAAGGGTTTCATTTCCAACACACAAAAATATTGACTCATCTTTTCATTGCATTCAGTTTTTCCTTCTCACACAAGCACAAAGACATAGACACACACTCCACACACTCATAAGGGCCCAGCTCCCTGGGGCTACCTTTAATGGAGGCCTTGTTTTTGGTGTGTGGCCTCCTGTACAGATCAGTTAGCCCACCAGAGCTCTTCACTGCATCCTGAATTAACTAAATACATAAATACATTTGGCTGGGATTCAGTCCCAAGGCAGACATTACGTACAGCAATGGCATCCTGAGACTTTAATTAGTGCAACACACACTCATACACACACAGTCACATTTCCATCATTAGCTTTCATCTACCAGGAAAACACTTCCCATGATGCACTTGGGTCCGGCTTTCATGGGGACCAATCGGATTACGCTACTGTCTCTGTACAGGAAAATGATGCAATCTGACATTGGATGATCTATCTATCTATCTGTCTATCTATCGATCTATCTATCTATATATCTATCCTTGAGTGCTTTTAAAGTTCCCTACTTTTTACCTCCCAGCATCACCCCCCTGTGCGATGTGTCACCTGAAAGCTCTTTCTAAAGAGAGAAAGTGCGATGTTCTCCATTCAGATTCAAATCTCCATTCATACACATACCTTTTTCACTGCATACTACACTACAATTTAACTCTTCAAACAGGTGAAGGTAATGGCGTAATAATGGCTGCATTCCATTCAGGTGGTGCCCCGCTATTGTGCATGCTGGGTCACCAGCATACCTGAATGTATCAGATGCGCCATTACTCTCGTTGGCTGCAGCTGTGCCTTTCTGCTATGACATGTCAAAATGTCTTAAGAGGTCTGACTTTGAAGATGCAAGGGCATAAAGTATTCTTATAGAACGTTTCATAATGATAATAAAATAACTGATAATTATTATGCTAAAGTTTAGTGTTTTTTTCAGGTGTATATTCAACTTTTTGGTTATTTTTTGTGGCTGTAGTTAGTGTATGTATTCTGTTGGATTGCAATGTATTGGCATGTGTTGCTCTCATTCTGTCCTGCTTTATGAAAGTAGCTCTCCTCCTACATATGCACAAAGTACACATCCTACATGTACACGCAGTTTCTCTGCATTTTCAGACTGGTTTGTAATGCGATGACAATATAACCGTGGTATATGGTTGTATCATAAAACAATTAGTTCCAACCAATTAACCTGATTGGATAAGAGGCATTCCATGTGTTGGGATATTACAGTACAACATCACTGGGACTTTTCACTCTGTGTATCACTCCACCTCTGCCAGGTGTAATGAATACTGTTTATTAATGTTACAGCAGAACGTGTGTGTCTTATTTCACTGGTTGGTGATCAATCAAAACCTTCAGATAAATGTACATGATAAAAAAAACCCAGCTGATCTGCGGTAACCTGTAGACACAGAGTCCAAGAGAATGTTTGGGTTGCACGGCAACAAAATTCCAGTTTCAGTTTAGCTGTGGAACAAGTTCAATTGGTGAAGCAGAAAGTCATCTGTTGTTGATTATTACTTTTAACTACTATTTGCAGCTTGTCTAACCTTTGTATAAAAGCAATATCACACTCGAGGTTGTGATGTTATACTGAATATAAGCTCAGCTGTGATTCGGTCCTAGGCACGAGGCCACAGGCCACATAATGGTGATGTTCAGTACAACATTGTTCCCATTGTTTCCCCATGGTATGAAAACCCACTATACCCCATCACGAGCAATCAGATCCTCTGAGCAGTCCCTGCTGGTCGTCCCTCGGGCTAAACGAAAACTACGGGGCGATCGCGCCTTTTCAATTGTGGGCCCCAACCTGTGGAACTCATTGCCTCCTTGTGTCAAAAGGGCAGACTCGATAAATTCTTTCAAAGCTCAGCTCAAAGCCCACCTCTTTTCCTTGGCCTCTGAAAATACTTAAAGCCAATGAAGAAGTGTTGAAATGGTTCATGAGTATTTTGTATGTATATACGTGTATGTGTATGTATGTGACATGCCACTGTTCTGTAAAGCACTTTGGTAAGCTTACACTGTTTTAAATGTGCTATATAGATAATTTTGACTTGACTTGATTGCAAATGATTAAAGTCACAATCCCTTTGCAGATTCTTCTTTCGCCATTATCCTGGAGAATTTCAGCCATTTCTCTCTAAGTTTGAATGCTTCTCCTTAGAGTGCCACTCTCCTCATCCCTCCCCGATGGGCTGCAGTGCGTCACCGCAGACAATTGTTGCTCTGGATGCTTCAGCAGCCCTGCAGTAATGAAATCTGAGCGCCTGTTATGGCAGGATGACCTAACCTCAACAGCCAACCTGCTGCTGCAAAATGAGTATAATGAGGTGTCTGTCATGCTTGTATGGACTTCAGTTGCGGAGTTACTGTAATAGTTGAAAGAAAAACACAACTTGTCAAATAAACAAATAAATAAATGTCAAATAACTGGAACAGGTACAGCAATTTGCTTTTTTGTAATTCAGAGAAACCAGTACACATACCTTTTTTCCCCCCTGTAATTTTATAAAATGTATTCATTAATCTGGATGTAAAAAGCTTAATTTCCTTAGATACAAGAACATTCTTTTATTATCTCAACAAATGACACAAATGACAAATATTTACTTGCTGTTGTGGACATAACAAGCAATCGAAACACAGGAAAACTAAGCTTTTTACTGTTTATATTGCGGTTACAAAATAATTTGAGTTAAATAATTACTCTAATGTCTTCACTCTTCTCAATTTATAAAAGGAACCAATGCAAAGCCAAGAAACTAATGTCACCTTCAGTTGCAATATTAAAATACAGAGATGCAAAATAAAAGATAGAGGAAGGGGAGCAAGCGTGTCCCAGAGGGCGAAAAATGAATGCAATATTATCTGAAAAATGTAAACAATTGTGGTTTGTCTTTTCAATTTGCATCTGATTTTTTTTTTGATTTTTTTCTTTACTATTTTCCTGAAAATATCTAATAAAGCATTGTCACTCTCTTTTTCTTTATCTCTCTTTCTCTCTCTGACACACTCGCACCACCCAGGGAGCTCCTCTGATATTGCCACGGAGAGTTAACTCGGTCAGATCGTATCGTGCTGTTATGCGACATCCATCACATCCATCAGCACCTGTGTGTCACCCGGACTCCTCATTTTCCACTCAGGTTTTATTTTTTCATGACCTCTTTTTGCTCAATTTGATTTCTATGATGAAGACAGTTACATGATACAGTACAGTATGCGACCTGTCCATTTGTCTGTCTGTCTGTCTACAACATTAAATGTCATTCCACATTTGAACTTTGTTGAATGTCAGTTAAGTAATAAGAGGAAGTTCATGTATATTTTCTAATAAATTAATGTAATTACTAATTATTGAAGAGCATACTTTTTAAACAAAGATATAACTTCACATGAAAGGCAAAACACAAAAAACAAAACATAATCTGACATAAAAATGTACTGTAAATAGATTGTAGACGAATAACTGTTGTCTGAGTCTGAATGTTGGTGTGACTTTAAACAGAAGCTGGTAATTACTCACCACTTCCCCACATAAATATCAGCTTATTTATTCTTAATTGGGGTGACACTGATGGTGACTCTGCAACATTTAATAATATCCTCTATGTTTAACCATGTAATTGAGTCTGAAAGCCAGGTCAACTTCAGTGTTTGAAATGTGTTTAGTCTTTGTATGTAGACGTCTTGTCATGGGTAAATATTTCAATTTTCATAGTCATTTTTATCAATATAAGGTCTTTGAACTCTTGAAATAATTAACATACCAAGTTTAATAATGATTATATGCAGGAGTCCAATAGTGCTCATGCTTCCTTTTTACATGATTGTACTTGTTTTGGTCACAGTGTAACTATAGCTGGTATTAAATTTTGCTGCCAAAAGTCTGATTAATTATAATATACAGGATGTAACTGATTCAGGTCTGTTGTATTGTAATAAATAATAGAAAAGAAAAAGAAAAACTTGTGTTTGTGAGATTATAAGGTATCTATATTGTTGTGCACATCACTAGTAAAAACATGTTTATCACAAGAAAAAGCCACAGCTTTCCAGATCTACGTCTTTTAGTCCACATCTTTATCAGGACCTTGCAGAAGAGGGATGAGAGACTTGAGATGAGGATGAGGCAGCCCTGATGAAAGCAGCCAATCAGCGATGTCCTTCCGTCCCCCTCAATGCTGATTGGTTGACTCAAGGAGGAAGAGGCTGTCGGGACAGCAAAGATGTCCGCGCTCATTTGAAAACCTGCTGTGGCCAAATTCACAGTTTGGCACCCGATACGTGTTGTTTTAATGTTGTGACGTAGTTGTGTTTAAGCAAGACCCATACAAAGGAAAGAAACGGACTCCGCGACAAGAGCCAGACTATTCCTTATTATCAGGTTAGCGACATAATGTCTCCATGCTAACTCAGAGCTAGCTGAACAGAACATTAGCTAGAGTGCTAGTCGAGCCGGTGACAGTAACTGTAAGCTATAGGATGTTAAGCGTTAGCATGCTAATGCTGAAGAGTACTTTATACTAAACATATCAATCACAGCTAGGTATCTGTCAGCATGTTTATTTATATAACTTATGCCATCACAATGGCTGTAGAGTACTGAGTCTTGTTATGGGATAACGTTTTCTGTTGAAAGCTTCAAGCTAGCTGATAGCATGTAGCGTCTGTCAGAGTCAAAACATGCAAGTTACAGCAGAAATTATTTTGAAAATTGGTTACTGGTGATTTGTTTTTCGTATTGTATTTTGACTTTTAACAATATATTGAAGAGTTTCGAGAGATAACGATAACTTAAAGCTCAGTATGGGAGAGTTTTATCATTTCTACATTTGTGATGTGGAAATAAAGGATAAAAGCCACACAACACTAACATGCAGACACAGACAGCACCATCAACTCTGCTCATTACAATCAAGCCAGTGATATGAAAGTTATTGTTTATTCATGTTTATTTTAAAGTGGACCACCTTCACCACGTCTAAAACTACTTAAAAACACAGCAACAAAATTTGACACCTGCTTTCTAAACGTAACAAGATTTTGAATTGGACTACTAGTTTTGTTAACTTGTGGTCCTTTTTTAATTTTCAGTATTGCTCTGTCGGCACAAAGTACTTTGCTTACTCTAATGTAAGTTTTTGACCTTGAGTCGAAGGTTTGTCTGCTTCAAATTTAAAATGCTACATCACTGTATAGTTGCGATGATTACTTGTTTAGATTAGATTAGATTGGATTAATCGCCAAATATTTTGATAAATGATAAGTGGGTGAGAGTAATTTTGTAAGAGAAAGAAGTCATGGCAGAAATATTTGGGATGCGGACAAATAATACATTGGATTACAATATCTTGTGCCTTTGGAAACACTGTTTGCATTTAACAAAACAACTTTTTTTTTTAAACTTCTAAATGACTAATCAAAACAAAAATTGAAATTATGGAAATAAATGTATGTTGCTCCCCTACATTACTGGAATGACAATAAGTTTGTGCAGTATTGCCAATGCACTAGGTGTGAAATCTAAGTTTAATAATTTTTTTTTAAAGGGGTGAAAATCTGGTTTTCATGTGTTTATACAGACTTAAGTTAAATTGGTTTCCTCATAGCCTTCCTTGAAGTAATTACTTAGAAAGTCCTCCCTCTCTTGTCTCACCTCTCTTTGTAATTCTTTTTTTCCTTAACTTCTGTCTTCCTCATCTTCCCAGAAATAATGCTGATATCTGGAACTCATGTCGGAAGTCGTGTATGAAGAGACAGCCACGATGATCGCCGCAGGGGAATTGCAGTCGTTTGTCCCGTTTGGCCGCGAGCACTGCAGGAACCATCCAAATGCCTTCAACCTGCAGCTCAGAGAGCTCCAGCCCGCCTCCGAGCTCTGGTCGTCAGACGGCGCCGCCGGCCTGGTGGGGTCCCTGCAGGAAGTCAGTCTGCAGGAGAGAGAGAGGGTGAGATTGCATGGCATTACATGACTACAAAACAAAGTACAACAAAAGAAAATAAGTAAATTGAATATAGATGTGTTTTTATTAATCAGGTGTGTTAATGCTTTTAAACATGTTTCTTGCATGGCACTGAATATTTTTGTCTTCCTGTCTGAAAGTATCATTGTGGTTGACAAAATTACTTTGATAGATTGTACTACCATGTTTTTTATAAATAATACTGCATTACTTCTTCACTCCGGAAAGTAATACTTATTTAATACTTACTTTTAATAGTTGGTATCTGTGATTCATTCCTTGTTATGTGATCACACTGGAAATGTCTTTATTGGCAGGAATGCTGGCAGCTTAGGAAGGGCTGCATTAGAGTCAGGGAGGAGGATGTGGAGTTTGAGGAGGAGCTCTACGCAGCTGGGACTGTGGTTATCTGGAGCCAGGGAGGTCGGACTCAAGCCTCCAACGTGTACAAGGCTTTTACTGTCGATAGCCCAGTGCAGCAGGTCTGAATATGCTCATGCTTATTAGAAACTAATCTGCTGTTTCTGCTTGGTGGCAGATCTCAGAGAACATGTTGGAAAAGCAAAATCATTCTAAGAGTTGACAGTATCTTTCATTCTCTCTTTAGGCCTTATGGTGTAACTTTGCTGTTCCTCAGAACAAGAAAGATGGTACTGTATCATTTACAACATTTGCATTGCATTTCTATTGAGGTTCAGGAAGAAGATGCTCTGACTTTTATATTGCTTTGCAGAGGAGGAAGTGGAGCAGACAGTGTGTATCGTCCAGAGCAGCTGTATTAACGTTCACACTGTGACAGGGAAGGATTTCATCTCACCACTGCCCTTCCAGGTGAGAAAACGTGAGACTCTGGTGGGAAATCAAGTCAAGAATTGAACACACATATTGAAAACATCTGCTACACCAATTCATCCACCTTCTATAATTCCTCTCCCTTGTAACTTTGGTTACTCTTGGTTGGAGATCTTTCCTGCTTCTATTTGTGCACGTACTGAACCAGAATGGGTTTTGCGTATATGTGTTAGGATATATTTTGACCCTCTGGCTTTCCTTGGAAATTGCAAAGCTTAGCTTAGCTTTAATACAAAGTCATATGATTAAATCTTTCAAATTGGGCAGCAAGTAAACATTTTTATTATCGCATAATCTGCAGATTATCATTAACCTCTCTTAACTTTTGTTGTTTTTTAGTCAGTCAGTTTAAAGGGAAAGGGTTGTTCTGTTTTTTAAATATAACACATTGGAAATGTTACTGATGTATAAAAAAAAGAATGGAAACTTTATTCTAAAAATGGCTCATCTGTCTTCCTCTTTTGTCTCTTCAAGGTCTCAAATGTCTGGGCTACAAAGTTTGGACTTCTGCTGGAACGAAAAAACACAGCAACTGACGCACAAATCAGCCCCCCAGGGTACACGCCAACACTGCACACAGTACACATAGACCAGAGCTCATCACACAGATGGATCTAGACACCCATTTAAAATGATATTGTTCCACACATTAAAGCCACTTTAAAGACACACACACACAAGCCATTGTCATTTGGCAATTAACTGAGGTACTGGGCTCTTTTTCTCTACAGGGAACCTCTGCCTACAGTGTTCAGCATGCTGCATCCTCTAGATGAGATCGCACCGTTAGTGTGTAAACCTACAGGTCTGACATGCACATTCACAATCACACACATTTTGTCTCTCTGAGTAATCCAATTACTGATTCTGTGTATTTGTGTTTTCTCCCAGGTCTGTTCGAAGGCTCCCGTGTTCAGTATGCATCTGATGCCACCATGAAGATAGCGTTCAGCTGCTGTCAGCCCTCTTTAGTCGTCTTCTATGACACTGTACAGGGAATACACTCCGTGTGGGCCCTGCGCAAGGTCACACATGATGTAAGTAATCAAATAGACACACACACACATGCACGCACACGCACACGCACACACACACACACACACACACACACACACACACACACACACACACACACAGGCACGAGCAAGCAGAGAGGGTCTACCTGTCCCTAACGTTCATCCTTCCATCAGGAGCGATCTACAGTCCTGCGGTGTCCATCAGAGCCTGTCAGCACGCCGTTGGGTCTGATGGCATCAGGTGTCCTGACCTCTCACCTCCGTAACATCTCCCGCCTGGACTCCCCCGGTGGGAGTGGGCCAACTGGAACAAGGTAATGAAAGTGAACTGAAAGCGTTTATACACACAGAGCTGAATGATTATCTGATTAATCAGTTAGCTGATAAACCAAAAATTTGTTTACATTTATTTTCATTTCAATTTACTATTTTAGTCATTTTTAAAGCATAAATACCAAACTGGTTCCAGCTTCTCAAGTATGAGGATTTGCTGAATCTTGATGATAGTAAACACATTATATTGTTGGATTTTGGACTGTTGGCTGGATGGGAAGTTTTCACTATTCTCTGCTGTATTATAAACAGAATATTAAAAAAAAAAAAAAAAAAAAGATAAATGTTAATTCTTTACAGGGATTGACATGACATTTGTAGGTCCTTGAAAGCATCTCTGGTCCCTTGCATGTTGTCTGAAACCATCTCTTGTTTCTCCCGCTCCTGTATAGTTGTGCTGTTGGTGCCGGCTCTCCTCTCCACTACAGCACTTTACACACCCATCAGAGCAGGATCATGACATCTTCACCTGGATTTCACTCTCGTGTTCATTCCCCCAGTATTTCCAACATGGCTGCCCTCAGGTGAATTTAACTCCTAACAAAAGTAAAGTCGCCTATTTGTAGAAACAATTCTGAGCAAATATACAATAACTTAGAAAATTGACAGCACAGGTAAAGATTTAAAAACTAGACAGCATGCTTTAAGTTAAATGTGAAAACTTGATAATTTTAAATTGCAGAAGTGAAATGTACCTTTCTGTGCTTCTTTATGCTGCTGGCCAGTTGTACATCACCACTATATCCCTCTTCTTTTTTCACCCTGTCCCAGCCGCGCCCACTCCCCCGGCATGGCAGCTCCGTCCTTTTCCGGTGCGGCTCGCTTCAACACGTCTTTCCACAGCCCGTCCCCCAGGGGGCACCATGGCTTGTTACCCTCTCCGAACAGCACGGTCAACGAGACGACGATGATGCCAGAGATGGAGCCCATCGTACCCGACCTCTGCATGGAGCAGCTGTGGAGTGAGACGGTCACAGCTGGCTGTCACAGGTAATAACCAGATGCAGGGTCTGTACAGGCACATGATTCATTTACATCAGTTATAGAGAATGAATTATTAACTGTTTTATTTAAATGTTATGTCAACTTTGTCTCCTGACTGATGTCTTTTATTCTGGCGGGCACGCAAGGCTACTTCTACTAAGTATGTGTTTTCTCTTAAACTTAAGGACCCATAGCTATTAATATTTACCTGTTAAGCTACTTAACCTTTGGTCGCTCTTAGGAAGAGGGGAAGTGAATCATTTAACTATGACTGAGGGACCTAAATTTGCCACTTTATTTAAAACAACTGACATGATTTTACTTTGACCCATGATTGCTTGATTTTGTCTTTGCAGGGAGATGAGCAGCCAGGCGTCTAAAGTATTCCTGACCTCTGACCTCTGTGAGAACCGCTACCTGTGTTTCCTGGTGGAGTCCCACCAACAGCTCAGGTCGGCAAAAACACACTGTCAATATTCATACAGACTCCCCTAGCATGTCATACATTTTATTTTGGGACCTAATTGTGGAAAGTCTCAAATAATCTCAATCTACAGAGCGATGTGACAGCGACAAAAACAATGAACAGACAAACCAACTGTTTCAACTGTGTCTTCCTCTGCATCATCACTCTCTCCACCTGACAGCTCTCCTCACAAGTTAACATCTCTGTCATTGTTTCCACAGATGTGTGAAGTTTATTGAGAGCAACGATACTTCCCAGCTCATCTTTGCCTCTGTAACGACAATCCCAGCCAAAGATGCAGAGCCCCTACCGGTAGATTACAATCATTATCATATTATTTATAGTGGGTGAAAGTTATTAACAACAAGCCTCCTTACTGATGCCCACACAATCTACTAGGTCATTCAATGAGTAACTTAATAATCACATTTGCAACTTTATTTGTAAACCTGTAAAATCCAGTGCAATCCATTACAGGCAACTTTTTTAATGCCTACAATTTTAAGGTGGTGATCAAATTAGGTGTTTTAGTCCTGAGGTCATAGTGTTGTTCATGTCTTTCAAGGGCAGGGAAATCAACCAGAAAAACATCTCAATATAAAGTTCATCACCAACTTAACTAAGTCTTCAATAATACACCTATAAATAACCCAACATAGACATGTAGAATCTGTGCAGGCGGAACGTAATGCACCGTAATGACATCCCGGCCCCCATCAGCGGCTATCTTACGATGATGTGGCTTCTTATTAATCTCTATAAACAGACATCTGCATGCTAACAGCTAACAATCCGTCTAGATCAAAAATTCAACTTGAGATAAAGTCCCTTGATGTGGTGTCATGAAAGCCGTTAAGCGCTCAGATTTCCCGACTTCCTCGAATGCATCTGATCGATCCGAATAAAGGAGCATTTTAAAAGTACTTTTCTTCTCCTCTTGAGGACAGACCTGACAAAGCTTCATTTTTACTTTTTACTAATCTGCATCATGATGTTGTAATTTCAGCAAAGGCAAGACCCATTAATTAAAGTAGATCACAAGAAAAACTGCGTGCTGCATTGTTGAAATTGAAGTCATTTGTCGCTAACCACTGGCTACTCGCGCGGCATGTTCACCGCAAAGACCCTATATATACAGTCATTGGTTCACCGTCGTCAGAGGCTATGTCCTCATCAGACTATAGACAATGGGATCTGAGATTGCCAAAACCTGAACGTGATACGATACACTTAATTGGAAATTGTTTTGTATTCAAATAAGCACCGTTATAGCTGCCTCCATAGTTATAATAATAAAAAAAAAAACAACAAGCCACACATACTTTATTAAATCACAACAGATTAAACATGTTGCACATGTAACATATTGAACATATTACACAATTATGTTGAGAACGCCTTGAAGCTATTGCACAACCAAAGCAGCCTCAAGAAAAAATATGTATTAATTTGAATTATTATCTCTTCAGTGGTATATTTGTTGTATTAAGAATTAACAGCACTGCTAAGTTAAGGTTGTGTAGTTGAGAGAATTTGCTGAACCAAAGTTCTATTAAGTCATTAAATTAAAGACTGTTGATGTAAAAACCTGTAAAAACCTGTACTCGCCTGATTTCTCAAGACAATGCAGGTTGCAGCTCTGAACATGCACACACAGACTCTCCTTTGCTTTCATTATTTCTGTGTATTTGTGATATCTGTTCGGATTCATCGCTGGTTTGGGCAAATTATTGTGTGGGAGGCGTTACTGTATCCTCGTTAATGCATCCGGATGTTCGTGTTCCATCTGATATAATTAGGTCTTTACTTGTTCCCATTACCTATAGAAACCAATGAGTGTATATTTAGCCGAGCTTAATCTCTGCCTCAAAGGACGTTTGTTAAATATCATCATAGGACCGGAAATATAGACAACCGGCGTTAAAGACGGTGCTGAACTGATGAGCTGCACGGTGCAACAGAATAATTACAGTTGTTGTTTTTATTAAATATATTTATTATAAGGATTATTAATAGTTTTCTGTCATCAGCATCATCGTGTCTAAGGTAGTATTAACCTTCACAAGCAGTATTGATTATAAACTGATTATGAAACTAAAAATGTAACATTAATCCAAAGTCTCACTATGTGTAAATGTGTGAAAACTCTCAGAATATAGATGCCATGCTGGTTCTAGAGGCTTGTGGCAGCCTGGTTCTCTACACAGGAATCACCAGGGTAAGTACATTTAAAGACTTATTCATATTAGTTGATCAGGGCAGGTTGATGCACAGCAGCCTTTTGGTTATTTAAGTGATTTCCTGTTTGATAGAGACATGAGACACCTGTCTTTGTCTTCCTCTAGGTCAGTAAGGTGTTTGTCCCAGGCCTCCTGTCGCCTACCTTCAGCCTCACCAACCACATCCCTCACGTCAGCACGCCGGTGGAGATTGTTAGCACGCCGGCTAACGCTGGTAGCAGGCACCTCCACAGACTGGATGAGGTACTGGCACGTGTTTTAAACATCCTGCTTTTTAGGATTATTTTTTTAGTCCGGTAATGCATTTTTTTGGGCATTGGTACTTACTTTACATCTGTGCATTATATCTGCCGTCATCTACACAAAGCTTGTATAGTTGTAGATTTCAGTTTTCCTCCTCGTCGCCAATCAATTTTGCACTGTCTGAGAAACAATTTCCTCGCAGCGAGAGTCTGTCACAGTAAACATGGAGGCTTGATTTGATTTCCTTTTGATAATTTTTGCAATTTTGCTGCTTGAAAAAATATCTGGATATAATCTCTCATATATATTACACACGTCTTTTTTATTTACAACAAGTTGTTTACGTTCTAACACTTCATCTTGGCAACACTTAATTTAATTTCCCTTTTTCACTATGCTTTACCTTCACCTCTTTTTTTCCCATCAGGCCGTAATGCCTTCCCCAGTGTCAGGGCTGAGAGGTCCAAACATCAATAAACACCATGAAGGTTCTTTTTTGGAAGATTTCACTTCACAACAAGCCATGCCCTATATCCATGCCCTGAGGGACCCTGTCTGCAACCGGGTTACTCTGGTAGGTACATGTCCATGTGTGTCTCACTTTGTGTGGGTTTTCGGAAAGTTTTAAAGTTACAGGAATCAATGTCTCAACTTCAGGGACCTTCAAGTCATTCAGTGAAAATACGTCTCCCTCAAGGTGTTGTTTCTAGTGAGTGATGTGTGTGTGTGTGTGTGGGATTCAGGCCCGTATTTCTTTGTGAATGGGAACCACATAGCAGTGTGTATTTCTGTGTGTTTCTGCACTGTTGTCCTGACACACAACAGAATACACGCATAAAAGAAGGTCACTGTTTCTTTCTGGTACATGTACGTTCATCAACAGAATATATCCCGTGTTGAAGTGTGAAACAGTGTCTGCAGGCTGCTGCTTTTCTGCCTGTTCATTTATTTTCCGTTTCCCCCTTGATGTGTCAATCTAAAGACGTATTGTTTGTTATTGCAGCTAAAAACTGATGTGATTTCCAGGGGTGCTGAAGAAAATCGATTCATGTCAGAATCACAATTCTTCATTTCTACAATTCTGAATCGACTTGAAATTCTTTTGTCCAAAGTAAATGTTCAACATCAGCCAGTTTGTGCACGACAACCTAGCTGCATGCATTGTTTGCTGTGCACCATTTCCGGCTTCTGTCGTACACAGTTCTAGGAAGGAGCGTGTCGGTCATGGCTAGTCAGCGCTGGCAACATTAGCTAGCTCTTGGCGTTGTATGTACAGGGGGAAGCCCTGACCAACGCCCACAAAATAGCTCATACCTGCGATGCGTGGAGCTCTAGAGCCACCCAGTCATTCGTAACATTCACCACTCGCTACATCCCGGATGCCTGGCAGCTCGAGTCTCGTATACAAATGCGAGTGATGCACGAAAGCCACACAGCTGTGAATGTGAATCTGCAGTTGCCCACACACAAGATGAAAATCGATGTCTCAAAGAGCATTCGAGCATTATTGTTTCATTTAAGTTAAGTATTTATTTTTCATAACTTGAACTTGTTTTTCTTAAAATGTTACAGTTGAAGTCAAATTCTGAACGATGTTTTATTTTTGCAAGTTAATCAAAAACACATTTTGTCTTGTCTTTTGTCTTAGGTTTGTATCAAATATAAAAGCTGCATAATCTTGAACACATTTTACTGTGCTTTAATGTCATAGAATAATTTGCCACTGCGGTTTTCTTAGCACACAGCAGACTGGAGTAAATCCTGAAATAGGCACCCCTTTGTAACACACAGAGCATTGATTGTGAATCTGGAATCAGTTTGAATCGAGAATTGATTTTGGATCGACGCGTGACCTTAAGAATTCAAATCGAATGGAATTGTGAAATATTTAAAGATTCACACCCCCAGCACTGATTTCCATCTCTCATTCATTTCATACTTTAAACCTGGATGCTTAAATATCAGGCTTTTGAGCAAGAGTACGCTTAATACAAACCTCTTCTGTAATGTTTGCAGTCAAAACAAAACAGGTGCTCATAGCTCACTTTATCATGCAGCCATCATAAACCACACCGTGTGCATATGAGTTGAAACTTTCAAGCACGTTGAACGTTCGGCGAGACGCCAGTCTGTGCTGTGACATCAGTGATTGGGGTGATGGAAAGTTTAATCTGATAGCAGAGGAGACAATGAATCACTGCACTCATCAATTTATTTTTCCATGAAGATGTTTTTTTGTTGTGGTTTTCTATGCCTGTGTGGAGGAAAATAAGCCTATTTTCACAGCTTACATTTCTACACGTCACACTTGGAAAAGCACAGGTGTAAATAATACAATTAGCTGAATTTCATAGAGCCTCCTCACTTTCAGGCTGTTGGTAATTGTGCGTCTGAGGTACAAGATTTACTGATTTGCTTGGTATAAGCATTGACATGAAATAAAGCTGAGAGTGTGTTGAGTGAACTTTTGCACGATCTCTATCTCTCTTTAGGAACTGAGCAGTGGCCCGATGTTGAGGATCTCTATCCCAGAGATTGCTACCTCAGAGCTCGGTGAGAAACACACACTCGCACACAAACACACCTGAACTGTAAAACACAAACCTGTGAAAGATAGACGCAGAAAAAAGATCATGCTGCATGCACCTATGTACATTTAAGGTAATGCATCACAGCAGTTCTTGTTGATCAGTAATGTTTGGCTTTCTGTTGTTCTGTTGTTGAAACGTGTACTTTTTGAGTGAGAACATACACACACACACACACACGCACACGCACACACACGCACACGCACACGCACACACACGCACAGATGGCTGAGTCAGAGCAGTTAGGTCCTGTAAATTAGGTTTGAGAGCTGCCCTACATTGTTACACAGTGACGTATAATCTTGATGTATTAACAAGCCCATTACACACACACACACACACACACACACACACACACACACAAACTATCACACATACGGCATCCCACTGGTAATGATTAAGCCACAGCATCAGTGAAGTTTCCATGTGCAGTTCTGAGAAAAATCAGCTACAAAGGGAAAAGTATTTTCATGCTTCAATGCCATTTCTTTCAATCTATTATATCTATTATTCCACCTTCCTCTTAACTATCTGTTATATTTGGACTGTAAATAAACACGACTGTCTGTGAAAGACGGACGGACATGGGAAATGTATTGTGTGGGAACGTCAGTTAAGTATTATTATCATTATTTTTTACAAATAACAAAACAACAACAATAATAAGAACCACTACAACTACTTTTCCGCAAGGCAGGGAGGCTAATATAAAGAGACAATTAAATTTAGTGCAAAATGAATGGAATAGGATACCCAACAATAACATAAAATAAAAACAATAAAGCTGAAAAACTGACATTTTTAGCAAATTAACCCGCAACTTGGAATAAAGTTCACTCCTTTATTTAAACAGAAGCTCCCTGTGCTGGGGTAAACTGAGTAATAGCAGACATGGACCTTTGTGCAGACCTCAAAACAAGCATGTTACCTTATCAGTTGCCCCATACTGATGCCTGATTAATGAGTTAATCTAATTATAAAAGGTCTGTGTTGCTACCGAGTCATTAACCCTCAGCAGGCCAGTAAAATCCATAACTATCTTCAGTTAATGCTTAAAGTTATTCACTTGATCTTTGTAGCATCTGTCCGAGCCCTCTTGTGAAAGAAACATGAGTGCAACATTTTGTTGTTACTGAGGAGACCCCAACTCTCTTCTCAGTGAACATGCTTCTGAGCCAGTCCAACTTCTGCGCGATGCAGACGTTGCTTTCAATTCAAACTCCTGTTTTCATGGTTAAAGGAGTCATAACTTGTGGATGGATATTCTCATATTTTGCATGGGTTTCACATTTTGGGTGTTTATTGTTTACAGTGAAAAAGTGAATCTTCTGTGTTTTTCTAGAATAAAATTTTTAAAAAGGTCGCCTCTGAAATGGGCCGTTCAGAACAGCTGCAGGTTTCTACGTAGAACCTTGCTTTCGCTGAAATCGACCAATCGTCATTCACCGTCATTCACTGTTATTCACCTCAGGCTGCAAACTTTCAATTCCGATACCTCCTGGGAACTCCTGGGTTGCTGCACTTGCTCCGGTGTATCGTCCTCCCACTCAGGCTCCGATTCTGGCTTGTACATATAATGCCAAATAACCGATCCTAGAGCAGCTGTGTTTTCTACAACTCTGGAGTGACAGTGCAGTGCGGCCACCACATGTGGGGGAGGGGCTACGCAGTCACTCCAAATACTGTCAGCCAATCATGGAGGAGGAAGGAGAGGCTCAGAAAAATGATTAAATAAAAATATGTATACAATTTTTAAAACGCAACAACCTTTACCAACGAGATTCAAAAACACATTAATGAATAGAAAATGTATTGCGTAGCTAAAATATGTCACCTTTAAGGCTTTACTGACCTGTAGACATAAAGCATAAAACAAATGTAGATTCAAGTTACATGTTAGGATTTGGAGCTTTGAGCTTTGAAAATTGCCTCACCAATATTTACAGAACAGTGTTTTATCACTTAAATAAACATATCAAAACTCTGATCGTTCATATCCCAATCTGGGGTAGACGGTAGCTCAGTCTGTAGGGACTTGGCTTGGGAACCGGAGAGTGGCCGATACGGACCGAGCATGGAAATAGGGGCTGGTAGCAGGAGAGGTGCCAGTCCATTTCCTGGGCACTGTAGAGGTGCCCCAGAGCAATGTGCAACCCCCTCACTCTGACTCTCTCCATTAATGCATGACCATAGAGTCGTGCATTTCTTCCTGTACTTGGGGCCTATGTATGTAGCATGTTTCTTAATAATAACAGAGTGAAAACATTGAATTTAATTGAATTAATAAAATATGTCTTCTTCTTCTTCTGACGCTGAGAAATTAGTCCATGCATTTATATCGAGTAGGTTAGATTTATATGCAGGGTTATCAAACAATCAGTGGGACGGCTCCAGCTCATCCAATATCAGCAGCCAGACTCTTCCGGTCCTCATAACACTCCACTGGCTCCCCGTACAACAAAGATTACTGCGGTCTTTCTCCCTCGAACAAGCCTGCTGACCTCAGGTCCATCACAACTGTCTCGAAAATTAAACTCAATCTTTATTTAATTTTCTTTATGCTTGTTGGTGCTTGCTGACAGTTTGCTTTATTTTTGGGGCCAGTTAAAGCAGAGGTCTACAACACCGAAGAGGTGTTGCTTCGGTGTTGTGTCGAGCACTGTGGGTCCATCGATCTGTTCAGTTTCTTAATCTCCTCCAGCATCTGTAAAAGCTCACCTTTTGTTTTTTTCTTAAAGCCCTCAGCACCACAAAGGTGTGTGTATGACGCTGTTAGCCTTGTGTGTGTCTACTTCTACGTCTCTGCCATGCGTTGCTCCCCATTATGTAGTAATTGATCTTACAGACAAGGCTTTCTTCCTCTAATGAAATGGCATTTATCCACCTCTTCTTTGACCTTTCCCACTCTGGATGTCCAATTAAGATAGCCTGGTGACGTTGATTAGGAATCTGATTGGTCAGAGTTGTACGGAGAAACAGTAACACTAATTACGGCTGTATTGGGGGTTCTTTTTCTACTTTCTTTTTTGGGTTTTATGATGTTAATGAAATCTCCCACAGGACGGCGAAACAACATTCCGTTAAAATGAATGAAGTGTGATTTCATACAAGGCTGATGGCAAAATGAAAGGGTTGAGTGAGGGCTGTTCTCACCCAACATTCATGTTGGAAATAGTTTCCAAACCACTAATAAGTGTTTTCTCACCTTTTATATTTTACCTGTGCCTTTTTGTCCCCGATTCATTTCAGTGAGGAAATGCCTTCAGGCGATCCGTTTCATCCTGCCAAAGGAAGCTGCAATGAAGGTTTGTGGAATTGATATTCTATTACGGAAAAACAGGCAAAAAAAATCCAGGTTACATTACAAGCTTACTTTTTTAGACACCTGTGGACAAACCAATGCAGGCTTGTCGTCATTTATTGGTTAATGCCATGTCAACATAGTGTGCAGAGAGACTAAACACTCAGGGAACCAATGTAATAGAGTAACCAGATGTCCTGTTCATCTATGTATAACGAAATTTAACCATCATGCTAATCCTGCAGTACATTTATTTTCATTGTTTAGTTTGAGTTAAAATTAATGGAAGCTCATATTAACTTTTCCTTTGCTGGAAAATAACCGTTTTGTGATGATGGAAAAACTTTCTCTTAATTTCATTTTAGTTTTGGTGAATTCTATAAAATCTCTTCCCATATTTTTCTGCAGGTTTTAGTGAAGTGGTATAACATCTACAACGCCCCCGGTGGTCCCAGTGCACATGCAGAGTGGAACCTGTTTGTCACCTGTTTCATGACGCTGATGGGCTACAACACCGAGCGCCTGACTTGGAAACAAAACGTGAGTCTGCTGTGGAAGTGCTTCAGATTCTTAACCTGCAAAACCTTTGCTGTGTTCCAAATGCCATACTATTCTACCAGTACGTACTGATTTGGCCAAAATGTAGTATGTCGTATGCAGTATGCAAACGAAAGCAGAATGTGCAGAATGCCAAAAATACCCGGATGTCGTACTGATTTGGAAAAAATCTCATGTATGCATCAGACCAGTCTACCCCGTCTACTGTATCCCACAATGCAAAGTCCTGGAACGTCACAATGGTAATTGAAATGGCAGACAGCAGCAGAAGAGCAGAAGGGGGCGCTATAGCTAAAGAAGCAGCTCTTTGCTATTGGCGGGCTTTTGTTTACTTCCGCTTTCAATAACCGGAAACTGGCGCCTGGCGTTGCATACTGCAAAATACATTTGAACAGCTCCGTACTACATACTACCGAATGCAGTATGCAGTATGTAGTATGTAGTATATGCAGTTTATAGTATGCAATATGTAGTATATAGTATGCAATATGTAGTGTATAGTAAGCAGTATGTACTATATAGTATGTAGCATATAGTATGCAGTACATAGTATGTAGTATATAGTATATAATATGTAGTATATCGTATGCAGTATATAGTATGCAGTATGTAGTATATAGTATGTACTATATAGTATGCAGTATGTAGTATATAGTATATAGTATGCAGTATATAGTATGCAGTATGTAGTATATAGTATGCAGTATGTAGTATGTACTATATAGTATGTAGCATATAGTATGCAGTACATAGTATGTAGTATATAGTATATAATATGTAGTATATCGTATGCAGTATATAGTATGCATTATGTAGTATATAATACATAGCATACCGTTTGCAGTTTATAGTATGTATTACATAGTATGCAGTATATAGTATGCAGTATGTAGTATATAGTATGTACTATATAGTATGCAGTATGTAGTATATAGTATGCAGTATATGGTATGCAGTATGTAGTATGTAGTATATAGTTTGTTGTATGTAGTATATAGTATGCAGTATATAGTATATAGTATGCAGTATATAGTATGCAGTATGTAGTATGTAGTATATAGTTTGTTGTATGTAGTATATAGTATGCAGTATGTAGTATATAGTATCCGATTTCGAACACAGCACTTATCTTAACTGAAATCACTTATTGACATATCTTGACCTTGCTCCCTTTTGTTGGCAGCTGCATTTTGAAGTGCCTCTCTCTCCAGTGATTGCAGCCAAGAAGGCTCGGCCCTCTGACGGAGGCTCTGATGAGGTGTGTGACCAATCTGTCCTTTTGTGATGTGAGAGTCCTCATCTTTGAGGCTGGGTTTAAGAAAGCAGACTCGTAATCTCTGAAGGAGATGTTTCTGCGGAAGAATGAACTGCTGTTAAGTCATTTGTGTGGGTTCTCATTAGAGCAAAGCATGACTGTCAAATGTCAAACAGCTGGAGGCTTAGGCTCAGTTGTGTTTATGTGTGTTTGTGTTGACCTGAGGAACTGCATGAGTCAGATTAAACATAAGCAGGGAGGATTCCCATGGATCCTGGAAAACTTGGGAAATTGAATCTTAATATTAAGAAATAAAATACAATGAGGGAATACTGTAAAATAATCAGAAACATATTAACAATATATAAAAAAGAAAGTTAAAATAAGGCAAGAAATTAAAAATGATAAAACAAGTGAACATATGCAGGCTTTGAATTGTTCTATGATTCATTTGTCATAATTTCTAAACTTGCAAAAGATCGTTTCAATATATAAGCTAAAGCCACAGACTTCACATCTTTTAAATAAGACGGAGAGGGAAATACTAGCGTATGGCCTGACCCCTGTCTGTCACACCAGCAATCATCCCTGGAAATGTTCTGGAAAAGTCCTGAAAATAAATCCTCTGTGAGCCTGTGACGTCTGAGCCCTGTGTCCTCCGGATGCTTTCACATTAAACTAAATGCTGCGTTGATGTTGAAGTGGTTTTGCAGCTACAATTGATCCACAAATAGACATATTATACTTGTGATTGATTGCCATGTCCTTTTCTTCTCTCTGTAGGACTGGGACTATTTGTTGGGGTCTCATTACCACCGTCAGATGAACTCCCAGCCTGTCTGCGGTCCAGTGGACTCCAGTGGCTCCAACAATTATCTCAGCCCAGATACTGAGGGCATGTCGTCTGTAAGTAACTCACTCTGGGTGGATTGATATAGGTCTACTTACTTAAAATAGAACATAACGTGTACGATGCTCTTCCTTTTCACAGTGGGTGCATATATGTCTTGATTAAATACTACTGCTTGCTGATTTTGCTGTGAGTGCATGTAGTCATTTAATAGCAAATTTACTGCCACATCCTACAATGACAATACCTCCCCTTGTGCTGTATACACCACTTTTTATTGTACACTTTTAAAGGTATTGTATGTCAAATTTTCCCTTTCAAATGTCCTGAGACAGCAGATATTACCCTGCTAATAATGTTTTATGATCTCATTACATAATTTGAATAAACATGACCAACATTTAATACACTACTTTGTGTCTGTGAACAGGATTACCGCCAGAGTCATGTCAGATTGATTTTCATTGGCAATGGGGATTGTTGAACAATGAAGGGGACAACTCCTGCTAGTTAAGGGCATCTTTAAACTATGTCTTTTGTCATGTCTTTGATTGAGAGACCCCTAGCAGCATTCATTTCACACAGCATGTTTAATTTCTGTTCTTCTTCTCTCCCTTCTTCCTCTGTCCTAGGCGTCCTCTCCCTCCAGTCCGTCTCTGAAGTTGGACAGTTCAGCTCCTCTCTTCCCTCACATTCCTGCTCTCTTCTACGTCCTCCATCTGCTCTATCAGGAGCTGCAGCTGGACGAGCTGCAGAGAGCGAGAGCCTCTTCACTGGTTTGTCTGCTGCAACAAGTGGCCAGGTAAGCACTATTTGTATGTGTAATTTTTATGTCTTTGAAAGCAATACATACATTACATTAGCTGAAGGCTGGCTAGACGAGTATTCAGATTTATATATTCAAAATAATCTAAAAAACCAGGAACTGTTCCTTTAGTATAAAAAGGTTACAGGATGGAGAAGAGACCTCAAACATCACAACAGACAAAACCTGGTGTACTTTTCACCGGTTTACTCTCACCATGAGAAGAAAAGGCGAACACACTTCATTGTTTTCAGAGAACGCACGTGTGTAATCAAGGCTCTTTAGTTTTGTGTACTGAGCAATGAACTTCAACAAGCTGTCAAGTGACCGCTGTGATGACAATAAGAGAATAGGTGGAGTGGGAAAGTTAAGCACTCTTCACAGTAATTGGCCTGTGTTGGTTAGTATGTGGGCTGTGGTGAAGTACAGTGCACATTTTGACAGTATTTCTGCCTCATCAGGCTAACTGGTTTAGGATTAAAATGCGTATCCTGATGGCTTATTTGTCATTTTATAAATTTTACACATTTGACTAAATAATTTAAAGAAGAAATTATGTTTTATCATCTTTACAAATCCTGTATTACTGTTTTATTAAAACATAAAATCATGCAATAGGTATATTCAGGGGAAAAAAGATGCTCATTTGAATATGTAGGAATCAAACAGCCTGTGAGGCTGCTTCCCTTTGTGGCTTCATCAGGTCAGAGCATCCAATATCACTTTCATATTTAACAGAATTATTATCGGTTGCAGGGAATGTTTGCCCACAAGAACAGAGGGCATCTATACTAGCATAAAAAGCCAGAAGTATCTCCCACACTGCTGTAAAGACATGTACTTACTGTGCCTTTAATAGCAGATATACAGTATTATTACAATAGTTAATTCCGGCCAAGTAATCTGATTGGACAAGAGGCATTCCATGAGTGGTGAAACAGAGAACAACATCACTGGGACTTTTCACTCTGTGTATCACTCTGCTACTTTTGATTAACATTACATCGGACCGTGTCTACACTGATCAAGCTGGTACCTCTAAATGACAAAATTAAAACATACAGATAAATGTACATGATACAAAGTAGCTGATCTGTGGTAACCTGGAGACACAGAATGTGTGGGTTGCTTGGCAACAAAAGTCAACTTTCAGTTAAGTTGTGGAACTAGTTGAGTTGGTGGAGCAAAAAAGTAATCTGTTGTTGATTGTTACTTTTTATATATATTTTTATACCATATTTCTTGGCAGAGTTTGAGCACTTCATATTGAATATATAATTACATTATAATTTCTTATTATGGAAATATGATTGATTTTTAAATTCAATTCAATGAAACTTTATTTATCCCTGTTATCCCTGACAATAGCATGCTGCTTGTCACACAGCTTGACAAATATTCACACGATAGATACAATAGCAAATGAAAGACACTGTTCGACAAGCTAAAGTACATGATCAAAAATCTGGAATTGTTAATAAATATGTTAAAAAAAGATAATTATAAATATCTAATAACATTCTGAAGAGATGCACAAGGTATCGAGGCCGTCCAAAAGCCAAGATAAAGAACTGAGAAGGCTGAAAGCAGAAGGGATTCAGATGAATGATCAGTTTTATAGGAACCATTTGTACGGTCATTAACTTTTTTACGATGTAAATTTGAGGCTTTTTCCGGGATTAAAAACTATTGATTATCTGATGTTAAGCAGAATGGTAATGACTCACTGCTGTTAATCAGAATATGTTTTTTAATTACTGCTCAACAACAAGTTAAATGTCACAGACGCTCTTTGAGAATGTGGAGACAATTTTAGATTTCATTCAATTTAGAGTCCACCTGTGCAGACATCGACACTAGGAAAGACCTGGTACAAGTGCACTTAATAACCATCAGATAAAAGACTTAAGACTTCTTAATTTTGTTGGGGTTACATGACAAAAAATGTAACCTCACAAACTCGCATATTGGAGATATTTTCAGCATGTGAGACTGGATGCATTTAATATAATTTCCCATTGTTTATTCTGTTTGCAGAGACCTCCAGCTGGACCAGTATGTTGATTTGTACTGGAGAGACTACCCTTCATTAATAAGTGGCTTCAATGAGAGCTGTCTCATAGACCAGGGTAAGACCCATTTCATAGTCTAATAACAGAATCAGGAAATGCATTAGACATGTACACAGAGGGGGCAGGGGGGTCTGCTGCTGATGAAGGCGGACCCTGCAGTCTATGATGTTCTTCTGTAAGTCTGGGGTTTCTTGTAGTATGACTGATTATCTTTGTACATCATAGGCCTTAGAAAAGTTGAGTTTATGTTAAGATCAGCTGCGTCTGTCTTCAAAATAAACATAGTGTTTGATCGCTCGACGTGTGCCTTCCTTACACACTGTCATCTCCTCTCCTCTTTTTTGTCCTTCTCTGTTCCCTTACCCCCATCTTCTCTTCCTCATCAGCCCTGTTTGGTCAGATGCAGCGTCCGTCCTTTCTAAGGGCAGAGCCTCCCTGTGTGCTCAGCTGGCTCAGTAGCTGTCTGAGAGGGGAGGAGATCCCGCCTTTCCCTTACCTTCCCGGCATCTGTCAGAGGACCAGACTGCTGGTGCTGGTACGACCAAAGCTTTATTTTTCACCTTGAATGTGCGATGTGCAGGACGAGTCCAAAACCAAATTCATACACTAGAGTATATAGAGGGTTTCAGTGAAGCCGAATAGTGTGTTTTGTGCTTGTCTTCCATCAGTCTTGATTTTCCACCTACTTCCAGGCTTGTGTTGATATGTGTGTGTGTGAGAGAAAAAGACAGTGAGGGTAAAGAGTTCACCATTTGAGACGCATTCAGGTAATCTATTTGTGTTGCATGTCTGAGATTCTTTTTCTGTACATAAAGAGCAATTAGGAAATGGCATGGCTGGAGACATGCACATGCATGTGTGCGTGCCGCTGATGGATTCAACCTTCACATATCAAGGAAGAAAGGGCAAATTTCCGGCCCTTATAGTTTCTTTAGATGATGACAGTGCTGATGACGACTATGAGACAGACAAACAGAGAGGCAGATTAAAGAAACAGACATATAGAAAGATATAAATATGATATATTTTTACTCACCTCTGCGCATTTTTAGTCTGTGAACACGCACTGTATATTAGGGGTGGGACAAAATATCGAATGCGGCAATATATCGCCTGACTCATGCAATACAATTATTGATAGGCTGGTGCCAAATATCGATATTTTAATTTACATTTAAGGCGCTCTAAACAGATTTCCCTGCGATTTTAACTCACTGCGTCACGACTTCATGACACCTTGCGGTGGTGGTCATGACATGAATGAGGTTAACGTGAACGGATGTAGTGATTGCCGTGCAATATATCAATTATTGCAGAATCACTGTATTGTGATATTATTATTATCGTGTGCCACGTATTGTGTATCGTATCTTTAGTTGCCCTGTGATTCCCACCCCTACTGTATATGCTATTTTCTAGCTCCAGCTTTTGTTCATACTCTCATACAATTTCATCTCACACAATACTGGTTTAAATTGACAATGATGTCATGGCTGCCAGGATCTGCAGGAGCAGAGTAATGCTATTTTAGTATGAGTAGCTAATGGGCTGGCCCTCTGGTTCACCCTCCCTACTTGCCTTTTGACTTAAAATTATAATCTCTCAGTTTTGTTTTATTTAGCAGCACCTAAAGGCGATAAAAGGCAATTGTGGGCGCATACGTCCAAGATAATCAGACTTCCACGGTTGGCTCCATTTGTCATGGTTGTAACTCTTGATCATCCTCGCTGACGGTCGCTTTCCTTTTAAGACTGTTTGCCTTCATCTGAGCATCAAATTTGTTTCTTTTTCTTTGGATTTTCACTCATTTTAGAAGTTGTATCTGTAGTCATCCATCTTTTCTTTGTTTGTTCAGCCATAGTAGATTACTGTTTACTCGCAACACTTGCAGAGACCGGAAAAGCAGCCGCTTAGCTCCGCCTACCCTCTCTGGCAGACCAACCACTGCTGGGTGATGGAAAACGCGTCACTAACTGGGCGCCGCTTGCGATAGATAGTGACTTAACAGATATTTATTTAAATTAAAATATTCAAGATTATATATTTAAATTATAAGATTCTTTTTTCTCTGAGTCTGACAGACATTTAGTTTTTGCTTAAACTGCTAAAGATAAGATTCATCTTAAATTAAAAAAAACATTAAATATGTGGTGATACATTTTGTATTTATTTTAATGTACTTGCTTTTTATGAACCTGCTCTTTATCAGGTTCTAACCAAGGTTATACTTGAGTTGACAGTGAAAATGAAAATACAAATCACAGGAAATTTAAATGCAATTGTTAAACTTACCATCCCTGTAACTCTTATTTTATCTTCTCCCTCTTTGTTTCTGTGTTTCTCTCTCCTCAGAGTTACGCTCTCTACATCCTTAGAGATGAAAATGCTACTTCGACAGATGTATCAAAGTACCTGGCCAAACTCTCTGCAGGTGTGTGTGTGTTTGTGACTACCAGCCCTGAAGATCATTTAATTGTCTTTGATTGCATCCTGGGACTGTGTGTGTTTCTGACTGAACCCTTTGACAGTGTGTGTGAACATTTATTGACAACCTGCCCTTATCACCTGCCAGATCCATGGTTCTCTGCTTCAGGGCCCAGTAAAACAAAAAGAAAGGTAGTTTGTTGTGACACAGGTTTGTTAGTCACCTGATCTCCTCTGTTTGTTTTTGCTTTGACAAAAACCCAATACAGAGTTGAGGTGACAGCAGTCGCTGCAGGTATCTGATCTGCCTCTTTTCCGCTTACACACAATTGCTCATTGACCTTGTGGGCGGTGTGAGAGAAACCAGAGTGACTTTTTTCACTGAAATAACCAAACAACAGCAAACGTCTTCCCACATAAATGTTGTCCTCCACTCATCAGGAACAAAACGTCACGTTCATTTAACCTGTAGTTTAAGTGCCCGTTCTTTTTTAGTGACAAATGTTTTACAACCAATCAGTGAAGGTTTGAGAATGCTTTAATGGAGATGATAGTTGTTTCCTGCAGGTGTGAAAAAGCGATGAGCATCAACTGACATCTCACAAATGAGAGAACAAATTAATCAACCCACTGACCCCCTTCCCCGCCTGTCTCCCTCTCTCATGCCTTTTTTCCCTTTGCTCTCTCAGGCCAGAAGTCCTGTGCCAGTGAACCGCACTACAGAAGGTATCTCATCTCACAGCAATGAGGAAAAGCTGCATGATTTGCTTTGTTAGATCGCCTTCAGCTCGAGAAAATCTGCTAGATAAAACATTTTTAAGTCACAGTTTGTGGCCGGCCTTGAGCTTGTTTGCATCTTTGTTTATTGTGCCCTGTGGTGTTAACATTTAGTGCCACCAAAACGCATTGTTTGTGAGCTGAGGTCTCAGACAAATGCTGGATTTTCTTTTACATTTTGAAACCTTCATTGTTTACAAAATTGCCTCCTAGGCAGAAGCCTTATTCTTCATTGCCTTTTATGGTGCATGACTGAGTTTCTTGGTACATTACTGCCACCTGTAGATCAGTGGAGTAGAGAGGAACCATGAACATGGATGTTTCCTGTATTGTGAACAAACCTTATAATAAACAGCTCTTCCGTGATGTGAACGGGATTTTAGGGCGACCCAAATTATAAAAACATATATGTATATTTTCAACTTTTCTTCAGTGAGTAAAGTACATTTTGATCTGAAATAGTTGAGGTATATTTTTAAATGTTCATTGGTCCTTTTCTAATTGATTGCTGTCGTTAACATGTATGTCCATTTATCTCAGGCAGAGCAGTGTGAAGGTGAAGTTTACCAGTGAGAATCTGGCGGAGCAGCTGGTCGTCTGGCTCACCTCAGAAGGTATGACAAGCAGGTTTCATCTGTTTTTATTTTTAGCTTTTTACTCTCAACAGAGAAAATAGTGCTGAAGTCATTTCCTCTTTTTCACAGTGCTGCTTCAGATGTATTTTACACCTGTCCTGCGACACCACACTGTTTTAAGTGGCTTTCTAACAGCCAGGACAAATGTCTTAATGGTTGGTTGTCTGGAGTTAGGTCTTGTTATTTTTTACCATTTAGTAGGTGCATATCTTAACATTTTAATTTAAATCAGAGCAATTCGGTTAAGTGGGTGTGTATACAAGTCTACATGCACTCACCAGAAGCACTTCCTTGCTGCCAAAAACACCTAAAATACACATCTAACCCCCCAATAAAAACCACATGACCTGGCTGAAGGCTGCATTTATTCCTTGTTTTTGTAGTTTTTTAAAGCAGAATTGGCTTTTCTACAAGCGGCCTCTAATTGAGGACATGATTCACTCATAAACTCTCTTTTCATGTTCAGGTTTCACAGTGAAGGACCTGGAGTCGGTCCCCTTCGGCGTGGCTCTGCCCATCAGAGAGGCTATCTACCGCTGCCGGGAGCAGCCGTGCTCTGATTGGTCAGAGGAGGTCTGTCTGCTGATTGGTCGTCAGGATCTGACCAAGCAAGCTCACAAGATGACGCTGGCCAAGAGCAAAGCTGTGAGTGTGAAATTCATTTCACCTCAGACCAGAGTACCTGCTATTTAATGTCAACTTTCTCGAAAACATAATCAAAAATATCAGAGTAAACAACCAGAAATTGTCCCTTCTGGTATATCACAGACAATGAGCGCAAATGAACCAACCCCTACAATATTTGATTAGACATGAAGCTCAGCACACAGAGGATTCCCTGTCCCAAAAGACCTTCAGTGTCTTGATAACCTGTAATTACATTTGCAACCAAAGCATTTCTCAGCCTTAACACCAGTTATTGGTATGAGCTGCTATTCCCCTTTGGATGAACCTTTAAACCAGTAAGGTAGCTGATATAGAGCACCAGTTACTGAAGAATGTCCAAAATGTCATTGTTGCTGACTTGAATATGTGGATGATTTGTTTGTGTGTATGTGTGTCCAGTCTGTAGGTTCAGGTCTGTCCTTGGAGCCTCCTGCAACCACAGAGGCAGATGAGGAGGAAGATGGGATGTCCGACATTATACAAGAGGTAACAGACGCAGTTAACATTATCTATGGCGTAATTGGTCTGCCTTCGACATAAAGATATTCTTGTATATAACGTATTGATGACACTGAGGTGTTAGACAGGATCTCCAGAGTGAACATGTGTGTTCCTCTCCAGGTCACAGGACTGATCTGGAGTCAGGATCTGAGGGTCCAGGAGGTCAGGAGGCTCCTTCAGAGCTCCAGGCCTGTCCGGGTCAGTGTTGTACAGTTACCAGAGGTTTCTGACCACGAGTACATAGAGGAAAAAGAAAACAAGTGAGTGTAATGTTTTCGTGTGTCCGATTCCCTTTTGTTCTGGAACATAGATACCCACATAAAGCTGCAATTTCTAAGGACTCGTACAGTATATTTTCTGTCCTCTCTTTTGCACCAGTTTTTAACAATCATTGGGTTATCCGGTATTCAAGGATGGCCTACACCTCCTGTTAATCGTAAACATTTTTTTCTGCCTCTAATTGAGCTCGTCTCTGTATCTTTCTCAGACTTCTGCAGTTGTGTCAAAGGACCATGGCTCTTCCTGTTGGTAGAGGCCTCTTCACTCTCTTCTCCTATCACCCTGTGCCGACTGAACCTTTACCTGTCCCAAAACTCAACCTTACAGGTAATTTGATATGTTTAAATCTGAACCCGCTGCTATGCATAATGTCAGTAAGGCACAAAAGGGTGTGCATTTTGTAAGCCATGGAGTACAGTGAGGTTTTAATCTCTGCTCTAGATGGGATCAGGTATTTCTATTATTTATATGTATTTTCTCCTGCAGGTCGAGCCCCTCCTAGAAACACCATGGTGGACCTGAACAGTGGGAACATTGATGTTCCTCCCAACATGACCAGCTGGCCCAGCTTCCATAACGGAGTAGCTGCTGGACTCAAAATAGCCCCAGCTTCACAAGTCAGTCTGAAACGGGCCTTGTGTTGAGTTTTACATACAGCTGCAACTGATTATCCACTTGTTTCTAAGGTCTGCCCTGCTGTGTATATCCGGTGTCGTCATGATAGCCCTAATGTTTTTACAGGCAATCTCGTAGAAACTCAGTGTAAACTTTCTCACTGCTCTGCTGTAAACAAACCTTACTAATTCTTTTACAAATAAACACGACTCTGTGTTTGTCTGTTAAGGTGGACTCAGCGTGGATAGCCTACAACAAGCCAAAGAACCCTGAGCTGGCTAATGAGTATGCAGGCTTCCTTATGGCGCTGGGCCTCAACGGACACCTCACCAAGCTGGCCACGCTCAACATACATGACTACCTCACTAAGGTACACACACACACACGCACACATAGGATTACATGTGCAGAAACTATCTCAGTATTTGTGTCACAGCACAAAGAAAGCAAACATATACATTAACTTAAAGCCTACTGACGTACACAAACAGACATATTTGTGCTTAATGAATGTTCAGTGCATCGCTGACGGTTCTCCAAATTACTGTTTCTGATTGTGGTTCAGACACCGAACTCAAACTATTGTGAGAAAGGATAACAAATACGATCTTAATTACAGTTTATACAAACGTACACCCATCTAACTGGTGAACACAAACACACCTACACACATTGTTCTCCGGATGACTGTAAATGAGAGAGGTAACTCGCATCAGGGCCAGGCAGCTAGTCAGAGTGAAACTCTGCCTTTTGAGAACTTTGAAACGAGATGAGTCCTTCCCACTTTCAGGTGAGAAAAAACAACAGGATGCTCAAAGCCAAACCTTATTTCTGCTCAATTAAGATTTCTGTGTAAAGATGTGGTTACAGATAAAAAAATGAACCTTTGCACCAATACACACACAACGCGTCCACACAGGGCTCAAGATAGATTCATTTTCCGTTCCTAAGCTGCCAATCTTGAAGATCAAAGAGCTTTCTTTATCAGTCATTTCTCTATAAATTGGGGTTAAGACTGAAATTTGAAAAAAGTCTTCAAATAGTATGAGAAAGTATTATCCACCTCAGATCCGTTTAAAAGCTGCCACCTGGGAAAACAGCTTCTTTCCTACATGCTCCTTGTCCAGTTTCATTTTTATAACTAATGGATTAAGCTTCAGTCTATAAAATGTCAAAAAAAATTTAAAAAGCTCAACACAATTTCAAAGAGGACAAAGGGAAGTCTTCACATTTCTTCTTTTGTCCAACCAACCGTCCGAACTCAAAGAACCTTCATTTGTGTCTCTATTTTGTGTCATAACATGACATGACACTGCTTGAATCGACTAATCAAGTATTCGGTTACTTTAAAGGGCCAGTTCGCCGATTTTCAACCTCAGTCCTAACATGCTATTATGGGGAGCTAATGCCATTATGGTAGAGAAAAAAATGCAATATAGCTCTGTGCCTTTGGAGGACGCTATCCGCTTCTCCAATGGGCACTGGAAAACCTCCGCCAGATGACACGTTTTACGTAGTCTGGCGGAGGTTTTTCAGTCAGGGAGCTTGCTAAACGACACTTCCTCAATCTGGGATGCCAACTTCTGATGTCATGTCCCGTTCAAAATCGTCAGGTTTGAAATGTAGACTGCAGACCTGAAGATTTTTTAGACGATCCACCGGTATATTCTCGTCCTATTTTGGATTCTGTACCGCTCTGAGCCTTTGCCTGCAGTGAAAACGGTAGTATTTCACTCCAGCGTCTCTCGCTGGGCCGCTCCTTTCAGAGGGAGGGGCGCAATGCACTCTGGGTGTTGTAGGAATGTAGAATGGGAGAAACCATGAGCTGTTTGTACAACTTTCTCCACAGCTATGGCGCCAATTTGAAATATTATTGCTTCTATCGATTACAGAGAACACCAGCTTTGACTGCTTTTTCCAGGGGCGAATTGGTCCTTTAACTGTTGTACTCCATTTTTGTCTTTTGCCTCATTAAGCTCACCTGGTTTAATATAGTCGACCATAAAGGTTTACTTTCTGCGATATAGTCTACTGCCACTTCCTACTGGCAGGCCTTCCTGCATGCACATTCCTCTGCAGATGATCCAGAACGCAGCAGCACGACTGGTGTTCAATCAACCCAAAACAGCACATTTCACTCCGCTGTTCATATCCCTCCACTGGCTCCCAGTTGTCGCTTGTATCAAATTCAAAACCCTGTTGCTCTCTTACAAAACAGCAACAAAAACGGCTCCTGCGTGCCTGCACTCCCTCCCATCCAATACGCTCTGCCAATGTAAGGCACCTGGTACTCCCATCACAACAGGGCCCTAAGTCGCTAACTAGACTCTTCTCCTCAGTACTCCCCCGGTTATATTAAAAATGCATCAAAAAAATTTGGATATGACATCTCACAATAGCACACACTGATGTCTAAGTATAACAGCAGGAAACGCAGATGTGCACAATAGAAAGTTGTGTTTAACTGACATCCCTTATTCTGAATGAAAGCTGTGAGACTGGTTGCCAGTGAAGCCTGTTGTAGCCGGTGGTTTTCTATAGGTTTCTATTCTCGTTGTGAAAGAGAAATCACGCTGCCAGCAGTCTGGATCAGTTCATCAGAATATGGTTGTGGTTATAGAGAGAACATGTAGGTGTTTGTGTGTCTGTTACTCATCCTATAAGCTTCCACATGTTTTCAGCATGTCGCTGCAGACTGTTACAAAGACAAAAAGAGACGGTTTCTTTTGATGTTAATTCTGGCGCTTCTTTGAATCATCTCAAGAGTTGCAGTTCCTTAAAAAGTAATGTGTTTATATTTAAAAGCTTTGGAATCACTGCTGAACAAAATGTGTTGTAGGCTGTGTTTTATCTGATCTTAAGAGGATCTTCTGACACATTTTCTGATGTACAAAATAGTCGTAGTGCAGCTGTTGTCATGTTCTCTAACGGTCCCTACAAATGCATGCAGCAAGTTACTGGTTGCTTTGTTAAGACAAGAATTAATTGGCTGTTTCTCAAATCGGCAACCAGCTAGTAACCGTTTAAAGTTGAGCCCCGATTGTCTCCACTGAAAACAGGTTGTTTGAATGTTATCTGTATCTTCCCTGAACCCACTATAGAAATGGAACTAGTCAAAAATGTAGACACTTACTTGTTGTTTGCTCTGCTCCTGGATATTTTTAAGAGTCTATTAATGGACGGTCATGTTTATGTGTTACACTGGCTGATTGTTTAAATTTTGAGTTGGTTTATTGGCATTGCCACTGATTAACCTGACAACCAGTCTTATTTCAGTTTCTTTGTTAAACAGAATCATTTATCTCCAACCTACTGTGTCATTACTATTCTTGAAGTTATAATCTCGAAGATCTCAGTTTCGTTCTCTTTGTTTATCACCTATGGTGATAAACGGTAATAGTGGGAGCACACTTCCCACATATCCAGACAGTGTTGCATGTGTGACGTCCACGGTTGCCTCGGTTGTAACTCTTGATTTTCCTCGCTGACGGTCGCTTTCCTTTTTAGACTGTTTGCCTTCATCTGAGCCTCGAATTTGTTTCTTTTTCTTTGAAATTTCCCTTATTTTTGAAGTTGTATCTGTAGTCATCGATCTTTTCTTTGTTTGTTCAGCCATAGTAGATTACTGTTTACTCACAACACTTGCAGAGACCGTAAAAGCAGCCGCTTAGCTCCGCCTACCCTCTCTGACAGACCAGCCACTGCTGGGTGATGGAAAACGTGTCACTAACTGGGTGGCGCCACAGACACCCAATCTGTAATACTGCAAGTGCAAAGGCAAATAGAGAAAAATATCCAGTATTTACTTGACACTCAAAATGTTAATTAAAAGACAACTTATGGCAGTGGGAGTGTTGGTGTTAAAAACATGTAGGCCACGTGTGGTCTGCCCTTGTGATTATTAAACATACACAAACACACAGAGCGGTGATCCACAGGGGTCTAATGGAAACTGTCCGTCACGGTGAGCTGATGTGGAAGCTGACTGCATCGCTAAGATACCAGAGTCACAGTAAGAGCTGATCACATGTTTGTTCTACTGCAGCAGGTATTTAGTTTGCAGTGACGCCCATTAAGCTGGAAAAAAACGTGTATTGATATAAAAGGCATAAAACTCACTTTAACATGTTCTCATTGTTGTTAACTGTTTAGCTTTATCTTTGTGACGCTAAAGCTTCTGTCTTCTCTGTGCTGTCGCTCCATCAGGGCCACGAGATGACGAGCATCGGGCTCCTTCTGGGCGTGTCTTCAGCCAAACTGGGCACCATGGACATGTCTATTACTCGCCTGCTGAGTATACACATCCCTGCCCTCCTGCCACCCACCTCCACCGAGCTGGACGTACCACACAATGTTCAGGTAAGAGTGTGATGTGCATACTGAGATGTCTTCAGCTTATCAGTGCGATGAGGAAAATGATTGAGTGTGGACTGTAAAATTGCAGCATAGTAATTAATTATATACGATTATATATGAGTTATTACTATTACTATTAGTGTGTCTCTGTGGATTATCTTTTTAACAATCTGTAAACTACGCACATCTACATAAATGTACAATTAGTCACTCAAAGGAATGAAACAAGAAGGTTTTAATTCTGCTCTCTGTCTGATCTGCAGGTTGCTGCTGTAATCGGCATTGGGCTGGTGTACCAGGGAACAGGACACAGACACAATGCAGAAGTGTTGCTCTCTGAGATAGGTGTGTGTGTGTGTGTGTCTTTGTTTTTGTGTGCAGAAGGTAAAGGTGTTGGCTGAATAAAACATCTGGCTGTAGGAAATTTTAACAATATTTTAGACCGATCGTTCAATTAATAATGAAAATAATTGTTTGTAGCCCTACTCGAAAAACAAGAAAAATGGACTAAAAGCATGTCTTTAACATAAACTCCTGCTCTGTATTTGTACTGTGACGTGTCTTTGAGTATACCACTGAGCACCAAAGAGGCATAATAAGTTAGCAACCCTTAAAAGGGGGGTATTATGCTTCTTTCAAGCTTCATAGTTCACTCTGTGATACCTGTGGAGTAGCTTAGCATAATTTACTGTTAAAAAGACTCATTTTTCTCACACTGGTGCTCTGTGCAGGCCCTCATACAGCTTCTGCCTGAAACGACTCAGTCAGCTCTGTCCCTTTAAGAAACCCCGCCTCTACAAGCCTGCTTTCTTCTGATTGGCCAGCTCTCCGAAGCCTGCTGAGGCTGCACTTTGTGACGTCACAAAGTGCACAAAGAGAAGCCTGAGGATTAAGAAGCCTGGGGATTGCTCCAACATACTTTTACCTACAGATTTGAAACTTCACCCACGTTTAGTCTGGACATCCAACATCGTAACATTATAAATATGTCTTATAATGTGAAACAGCATAATACCCCCTCTATAAACACAAATTATAAATCTTCACATAACTTAATAAGTGACTTCTGGTGCGGTCCTGATTAATCTGACAGATCTCCCTATTTTCAAAGTGTTTGACCCTCTGTTACATGGTGCTCCACTCTTGACTTTTTGATGCCCCTGTGTGTGTGTGTGTGTGTGTGTGTGTGTGTGTGTGTCTGTTTCTTGCGTATTCTTGTCGTGAAGGATGGTTCAATACAGTTTTCGGGCTTCTGTCTTTCAGGTCGACCACCTGGTCCAGAGATGGAGTACTGTACAGACAGAGAGTCCTATTCACTAGCTGCTGGACTCGCCCTGGGCATGGTGTGTCTGGGGGTAAGTCACACACACAGAAACTCTGCTGATTGTATTTTAATGTTGTTTCAACCTGCTGGAAGTTGCAGGTGAGCCGGGTTCTGGCTTGATATTTTATTTGATCACACATTCTTGGCTTCCTAAGGTTTCGTCCACATTATATTGACACTACAATGACCAGCTGTTTCTTTTTTAATAGTACTGAAGTGGGATAGGTTGGATTCTCCTGGCAGGTAAAAATAATCTGAGAGATGAGAAACTAGTCTGTTAAGAAAAAAAGCTCATGTGAAGGTGTTGGCAGTTGTCACACAGATTGTGTTCACACCCACTGAGAAAGAGGAAGAACAGGAGTTCTCACACAAGTTTACAATGACCTCTCAGTCTCTGTATCTGAGTGTCTTTGTCTCTTTCTCCTTCTACTGGTATTGTTGCATAACATAGTTTTCACAATTGGGAGATCAAAAACGATTTACCTCGTCTCTGACGTTGTCCTTTATCATCTCACTTTTCCCCACATTCTTTGTCCCATTTATCCCAACTCGTCTCATCTCTAAACACTTGCACCTTTATTTTCTCCCCTCCATTGTTCCCCCCACCTCCCTGGTTTTTCTCACCATCTGGTTTCCTCTCTTCCCTAATAACATTGATTTATTTTATTCCCTATTCTTCCCATGCTCTCCCACAGTCAAATTCTTTGTATGTTCCTCCATGCTTGGCCAATAAAACGGATTATTTTTCTCATTAACCCTCTCTCCTACTTTCTCCCTTCAGCATGGCAGTAACCTGATCGGGATGACAGACCTGAATGTCCCCGAGCAGTTGTATCAGTACATGGTGGGGGGCCACCGCAGGGCTCAGGCCGGAGCCAGCAGGGAGCGACACAAGTCCCCCAGCTACCAAATCAAGGTAGAAACACTAATTCTTCCTTATTTCTAAAATCTATCTCAAATATATTAACATTGTTGCTGCAGTTATTTTATTGTAATGTAATAAGAAGTATGTGTATGATTGCAGGGTTGTCAGTTTAAGTGGACTGCAATACTTAACTAGGGAACTTGCAAAATGCTGAATGTTAACAAGAACAAGCCCTAACAAGCCTATCATCGATTTGCCTTTCCACAAACATTATCTGCGGCTGTTCTAGGAAGGTGACACTATCAACGTAGATGTGACGTGTCCTGGAGCCACGCTGGCCCTCGCCATGATCTACCTCAAGACCAACAACAGGTGAGAAAAGACAAACAAGAGATAGCTCCGCCAATCTTTTCAAGCAAAGACCAGAACAAGACACATGGTGGTGGTTCTACCTCCTTCTTGTGCAGGAGGGAACCTTTATGAATCACTTGCATGACAACAATTACACTTTTTTCCTTGCTGCGGAAACTTGTTCTACCTAAAAATAGAACCAACTCTAAGTATGTCCTTCAGTAATTCTCCTGGAGTATTTAAAAGAATTTTCAAAATAAAATCCCTTTATTTCTTTATCTTATTTCACTCACAATTGGCATGTGTTAATGTCATGTGTGTGTGTGTACTGCTTCATGTTCCTTTAATTCCCCAGCTCATGATTTAAATAATCAATTAGATATGGACATGGTGTGTACAAGTGATAAGACTGTGTGCTGTAGCAAATAGAAAACAATTATCCTTCTGACACACTGTCCATTTTAATTTAAGAAACGAAATTGATTGCGTGATTGGAATAACGTGATACCTGTACATGTCGTACTAAACTGTATATGTGCAGAATCATCCGCTATTACTACAGTGACCCGTACACTAACCATAGAAGTTTTAAATGTCAATGATGAGCAGAACATCCTAACCTACCCGATGAAATATCTCATCCTCAGTGAGTCGAGTTCTCTCTTTATGATACACAAGAACAAGACTGCTCCATCTTCTACCTTTCTCTTATTGGTCAAGGGGTCCTCCTCTTCTTTAAGCTCGTCTGATGCCGTCTGTCTATTGGTCGAGAGGGTGTTGAAGGAGAGTATTAACACCTACTTTTCTCTTCCTGGTTTTGTCCACTAGGTCGATTGCTGATTGGCTGAAACCTCCGGACACTTGGTTCTTGTTGGATTTCATCAAGCCAGAGTTTCTGCTGCTGAGGGTTAGTGTGGCTCTGGCTGGTTGTGTCTGTGTGTGTGTTTGTGTGTGTGTGTGTTTGGTGTCATTGTTACCAGCTCTCCATAATCTGGTATATCTGTTTTTCTCCTTCCACATCTTGACTGTCTCTGTATCCTTTCAGACTCTTGCTAGGTGTATTATAATGTGGGATGAAATCCTTCCCAACACTGAGTGGGTCAAAAGCAACATACCCCAGGTAAGAGAATACACACACACACACACACACACACACACACACACACACACACACACACACAAACACACACACAGCATTATTGAGCTGTGATTCTGCAGAACTGGCAATAAGTCACTATGACTTATAAAGAATTTGGGGAGGTTTTGATGCTCTGTTTATTTTTGTGGAGAGGGAGAAGCTTACATTCTTCAGTTCAGTTATTCAGTCGATTCTAGCAGCACATATACAGTTCCTGGAAAAAAAAGAGAGACCACTGCAAAAATATGTTCTTCTCTGGTTCTACTATTTATAGGTTTGTGTTTGCGTAAAATTAACTTTTGTTTTATTGTTTACAACATTTCTCCCTACTTTAAAATCAAATATTCTGAGTCTAGGTCTTTTTTTTTCAGAAAATGACGACTGGTTAAAATAACCAAAAGATGCAAAAAATATGTTTTTCAGACCTAGATTAATGCAAAGAAAACAAGTACATATTTATGTTTGAACAACAGAATACTAATGTTTTAAGTTATAAGTTCAGGAATCAACATTTGGTGGAATAACCTGGTTTTTAATTACAGCTTTCACGTGTCTTGGCGTGCTCTCCACCAGTCACATTGCTTTTGGTGACGTTAGGCCACTCTTGGTGCAAAAATTCAATCAGCTCTGGTTGTTCAAAGGCGTGTGAACACCCATCTCCCTCTTGATCACATTCAGGAGGTTTTCAATGGGGTTCAGATCTGGATTGGGCTGGCCGTGACTTAAGGAAAATTTAAAGTGGTGTCTTATTTTCTTCCAGAGCTGTATGACATATATGTTTGTATATTTTCTTGTAAATAAATGTCTTTTAAGTCACTATCTAACGCTGAATGAGGTAACACGATGGTGATTGAGCCTATGGCCCACTGATGAAAACCTTTGCATTTACTGTATATATTATTATTATGGACTGGGTGTCTGTGGCGACATTTGCAGAATAAATCACAAGTGACGCATTCTCCATCACCCAGCGGTGGTTGGTCTGCCAGAGAGGGTAGGCGGAGCTAAGCGGCTGCTTTTCCGCTCTCTGCAAGTGTTGCGAGTAAACAGTAATCTACTATGGCTGAACAAACAAAGAAAAGGACGATGACTACAGATACAAAAATAAGTGAAAATCCAAGAAAACGAAACATATTCGACGCTCAGATGAAGGCAAACAGTCTGAAATGGAAAGCGAGGAAAATCAAGAGTCACAACCGTAACAAAGGGAGACAACCGTGGACGTCTGGTTAGATTGGAAAGTGTCCTACTGCAATTAGGTGCTACCAAAGAGAACGAAACTGAAATCTTCTAGGTTAGATCTTTAAGTACATGAAAACAGCCAGTTACAGACTGTCATAGAAAGTGTCAATAAGACTGTAATTATTTTCAACATGTTTTTTTTTTTTCAGATCATGAGGGGGTCTTTTGACCCCTCTGAAGACTTTAACATGGAGACAATGTCGTAAGTATTTAAGCTAAATTTGATCATATAAGTTCTGTGTTAAACCCTGAATAATGTACTTCTTCAGGGGAATTCGTGGTGGTAAAGTTTCCCTCTACCAACACTGATCGTGTATTGTATTTTTTTACCCTCAGCCAAGCCCAGGACTACATCACCGCTGGAGCCTGTATGGCATTGGGTTTACGCTTCGCCGGCTCTGCCAACTCTGACGCCTTCGACTGCCTCTACGAGTTCGCCAGGACCTTCATGCAGATCCTGTCGTTCAGCGGCACAGCTAATGTTGTAAGTGTTTTTATAATTTTATTATGTGCATAAACTCTGTTGCCTCACATACTCATACTTGTTATATGTATGAGTATATGTTTCCTAATATTCACCCCATGCTTTCCCTTTCTGTGTGTCAACATGTGTGCTGGTTCCCGTAGCAGACGGGTTATTACAACCTGCAGACTGGCCTGTCCATGATCCTGCTGGCTATGTCCATGGTGATGTCCGGCACAGGCAACCTGAAGGTGTTGCAGCTCTGTCGATTCTTCCATAAACGAACCGGCGGGGAGATGAACTACGGCTTCCACATGGCTCATCACATGGCCCTGGGCTTGCTCTTCCTGGGAGGGGGCAGGTGAGATGCAAACACGGAAACTGATGCATTATTTAAGAAATGTGTGCACTCATAAAATATGAAGTTAGTAGTAGTTATTTGTGTAAGCCAAACAAATCCGCCCTGTTTCCATTGTTGTCTTTTTGCGTAATTGATTTATACAGACTCGCACACAAACCAGGTTCCTCCGACCACTGACCTCTGCCTGTGTAGAGAAAACAACTGCTCCCCGCTCTCTCATTATATGTCGCAAATGTTTCTCCACCTACGGCCGTATCAGATGAGCCTTTTCATTTCTGGGGTCAGGGTTTATTTCAGACCTGCCTGCTGAAAGCTCACACAGCAGCAGGGAGTCGGTTTGAATGTCATGTACTGTAGAGTGTTTAATCTGTTACCGCGGGTATGCAGAGGTTAAAGTTGATGCTGGTTGGCAGACTTGTGCCAAGTCATTGTTCTATTTCCTTCACTCTCGCCCTCCTGTTGCATATAGTCTCTCACCTGCAATGAAATGCAGCACTACGTCCCTCTCAGTTCATTTTAGCTCCCTAAGCTCTGTGGCTAGTTTTTTCCCTTTTTCTCACCCTTCCTCCCTCCTTCCCTCTCTCTTTCTGTCTGCTCAGTTAGTTTCTCTTCCCATTTTTGTCATTTTTTAGCAGGAAACTGAAGTGAAAGTTAATTTTTCCAACTTAAGTCTCACATGGCGGCTACAGTGATCTGTTGGTCTTTATCAGCTGAAACCAGAAGCTGTCAGAAGCTTTGTATGTTATTCACATGTTTGCATGAGTTTCCTTTGAACGCTCTGGTTTGGAGCTGTTATGATTACTCCTTCAGTTGCCCGTTACCCAAACACTAGAGTCTGTCTCTGGATGCTGCCGACTGCTCCTTAAATAGAGTTCGCCCAATGTGGAGTCACCACAGGACTAATAAAGAACAACTTCATCTTTGTAGGTAGTATAAAACATAAACAATACTTTAACTGTTTTTGTTTTACATTCTGGAAACACAAGTTGAAATGTTCAGCCTGGCATGAGAAGAAAGTGACTCAGAAGACCTGATTGTTAGCCAGCAGTCCTCCCTCTGACAGCTTCAGCCTCCTGTGACTGAAGCAGAGGTCGACTTAACCCTCAAAGCAGGAAGTGTGTGGACCTCATGTAGCCGTATGTCAGTTTGAAAGTTGTTGATGTTGCAGAGTTAAGTTAATGATCAAGGAAAACACGTGATGTTATCGGTAGAAAATCCCAGTTTTACCAGGGGACTTCATTGAAGCAGTAAAACGTATTCAACCATAGTAGGTGCAAAGAGGAAAGTACAGCTGGGATTTCCAGGCTCTCTTTTTCAGGTTGTTTAATGTGAAGGATTTCTAAAAGCCCCAGGAGGTGACAATATTCAGTATCTCATAATAAAAATAGGCGAAAGTGGGAAAAACTTTTCTCTACCTTTGTGTAACAGAAGAGTATTCTTTACTTTGTCCCCAGATCCTGTTGTAGGGCTGCAACTACAATTATTTTCATTTTGAACAATCTGCAGATCATTTCCTGAATTTATTTTGTGCTCTGGCAAATCAGTGTCAATAAATGTCAGCAACTTCATGGCGATGCCTTCAAAGTGCTATTAAAACGGCAAAGTTAAGTATACCCCTTTCCCACATAAATTTGCGCGTTGACACAGGTTTTTCAGACCCGGGAGGACCCGCTAATAAATGATGATTGTCTCTTTTCCCATTGCCAGTGAAGTATACTCCTTTCTGTCTTTTTTCCGCTGCGTCACGGTCTGATGTCACAAACGCGCTGGAAACAGAGTTAGTAAAGTCGCCTTATTTCTTCTTCCCCTCAGATCAGGTGAAGCTCTCTCACCTCGCTGTCTTGCCATTGTCGCTGCATCTTGCACGAAACAAAGAACAACTTCACCGTTGTACGTTGTTACGCGACAGCGGATGGAACTTCGATGCGCGTCATAGCATTGTGCTGGAAAGGGGCAGAGATTAGCGTGTCGACCCAGGTTTTGTGTTCCCATCAATGCCGATCGGAGCCGAGGCGATAATTACCCGGGTCTGAATGCTGATTGTAACCTTTCCCACTAAGCAAAAAAGCCGGGTGTTAGCTGTTTTTTTGACCAGTGGGAAAGGGGCTTTAGTTTATTATCATTAAAGACAATAACAAGCAAATACGGTACTTTTTAAAATATAGAGGCTGCATTCAAATAAGCTTGATTGTGGTTCCTTGTAAAATTACTATTACTCCAGAAAAAATCAGCTTCCTAACAATTTTCCATCAATTAACAATTAACTTCAGTTCTGCTCTTGGGAACTCTGACCCTGACGTGTGGAACCACTTGAATTATAAGAAATAAAATCATAGTGAAACACACGGATTAAAGAGACTTTCATTTGAAGTTTACCTTCTTCCTATCTGACAACGTGTCGCAGAATACTTTCTTTAAGAGCAGTATCTGTTACCTCATTTATTTTTCACTCCTCCAGGTTTCAGACATGCCTGTTAATCTGGACCAGGTTTGCTCTAAAATCTGTCTGTGTATTTCCACCTAACACACTGAGTCTCTATTTTAGGTGGACTGAATTGTAAACTTGTGGGAAGGCATGTTATGTTCAGTGTGGTTGAGGCTCTTTATAAAGCCGCTTAACGTGCCCCAAGCAGCCATTTAATTGTCATCTCTTACCTAAGCTGACCTTTAGTACTTTCACAAGTAACCTCCCAACTACAAGCACCCTCTCTTGTCTGACCCAGCTTTATTATAAGAACACCATTAGTCAAAGTATGCACTTAACTGCCAACTATTATGTTTAAGAGGCCTTGTCCTGGCCTGAGATGACGTAAACTAGACAACAAAACACACCTGGTTTCACTAAGAAAGAAGACACAGAAAAACACGTTCTTAAAAAAGCTTTTTCAGATCATGAAGACTTTTTAAAATGTATTCTCTCATACCCATAACTGTGTGTATACTGTATACGAGGGCATGTTGCAATCTTTTGATTATGACTGTTACAACAAGTAGGCAATTACAGTGCACATTTGCTGTTGCTAGTGGCTACTGGTGAGGGATTAAAAGGTTTGCCGTGTTTTATGTGGATGTCTGATGAGTGCTGATGGTAAATGTAGTCAGCTAAAATCCTCACTGAACTAAAGCTGGCTTCTCCTGACTGTGGAGCCGTGTTGGCAGTGCCTACATGTACCACGACACATTCCTCTCCCTTTTTGGCTCGAATAAATACAGATGAATATTTCTGGTCAGCCAAAACACTGTAAAATGTATTCTCATTCAGAGCACCATCTTCATTCTTATTATGGGATGCTATTTTCAATGTTTATTGCAAATTTTTGTAGCTAGATCTGAAATCCAAGTTGAAATATCCTGTAACTCCTTCAGGCTTTAAGACACATCTTACTTACTTCTAATTTTTGATGTTTGCTGTTGTCCCACATCAGGTACACCCTGAGCACCTCCAATTCAGCCATCGCTGCCTTGCTTTGTGCCCTGTACCCACACTTCCCTGCTCACAGCACGGACAACCGGTAAGAGACACACAAACACACACACACACACTATGATACTCTTAAACTTTTTCTGCTGGTCCGTGTGCTCCCTCCAGGCCTCTGACACTGTGCTGCCAAATATTGATTGTGAGTGAATTAGGGCTGCACCTAACACCTTTTAATCGATTAATCTAACAACTAATTTATCGATTATTCTAAAGATAATTTTTTTAAATGAATTTTCATTTAGTCTCCAATTTCCAGGTCACATAATAAATAATAATAAACTATTTGTCAGATGCCTGATCAGAAAAATACTGGACCTCAAATTCAAAAGGATCGCTATGACGCGTAGACAAATTTTATGTCAAAGCAATCCTTTTCCTGAACTGGAAAATCAGTATTTTTACGTAAGTACTTAAAATGAGCAGGGTGAGGTAATTAAAAAAAAACATTGATTGATTTATGTCAAAAAAAACATAAATCAACTGTTTTTGAGAAGGTACTACAGAGGCCTACTTCTTACCTTCCCCTCTATTAAAAGATCGAGTTTGAGTTTTTCCCAACTGGACCTGAATGCATCACTCCTCTCCTCTCCTTGTAACTTGTGTCGTGACGTGCGTATAGAGTGAGTGGTCGAGCAAGGACGAGAGGGAGAGAGAGAGAGAGAGAAAGAGAGGGCGCGGCAGAGTGACGGTAAATACGAGTTGAGCAGAGATGAAGAGCTTATATTTAACATCGTACCGGGGCGTCATTCAAAACCTTTGAGGCTCAAGCCAGCGCTCCCTGAACGTGCCGCCTTAGGAGACCACCAGCAATGAGTGACGATATCTGTTTCTGCACGCCATAACTTTACTGAGCTCCAGCCCGTAACTCAGCCCTCTTGTTTTTGCAACACATCAGCGCATATTATACGAATTATGTTGACGAGTCGCCCCAGCCCCAGAGTGAAAAGAGACATCACTTTTTTACCTCAAACTAGGGCCGTTCATGATGTGTGTTTTGCAGTTCATCTGAGTAGCGACTCCACTTTAGATGCAGGATTTTCCCACTTTATATGCATTTTAAATCAATATTTTTGAGCTCATTTGAAACAGGACATCTTTTATTTGGATCTAACAGTTTGTGAAAAATGTTTCAGAACATCCCAAAGTCAATACTCAATCCTTTCATAGTTTCACATTGTGAAAATGATTTACAAGCACTTGATGTTAAAACTTCATTAGCAACCACTAAAACTGTACTATTTCTGGCTTCTCCCTACAGCAGGTAATCACAGACACATGTGTGGATTTAAAACTGGCTGATTTGATTTAAAAGCTTCTGAACTTCTGAACCGTATACAAAGCACAAAACCTCCCTGTCTCCCTGCTGCTTGTATCAGGAGTAATCCAACATGTTGAACATGTCAGACTTTTGACAAATTTGGATTGAAACCAGTGATTCTTTTTTGCTACTTTGATAATTAATAGATTAATTTAAATTTCAAATACTGTATATTTCTGGTTCATGTTTCTGTGAATAAAAGCTCCGTGTTGAAGTTGCTCTTATTGCTGCAGCTACCACCTGCAGGCCCTGCGGCACCTGGCCGTGCTGGCTGCCGAGCCGCGCCTGCTGGTCCCCGTGGACGTGGACTCCCTGAAGCCCTGCTACGCCCTCTTAGAGGTCACATACAAGGTAAGTTCTGAGCCAGCCTGACCAGGCTCGATGACAACAGTGAATGAAGAAGAAGCTCCCATTGCTCATAAGCTGCTCTACCTCTCAAGCAGTGCAACACTGCTTTAGTATAAACTTTGATATGTAGAATGTTGACTCACACTGACGTGTAAAACAACCAGGACGACAGGACTGTTTCTACTTTCCTGTTCCATAGCATGCACTTCCTCCCTCTCTCTCGTTCTAGCTTTCACAAGTACGAGTAAATTTGCACTTCCTCTTAAGAAGCAGTGTTACATGCAAACACGCACATGTGCTAACACCAAGTCTTATGTGCGTTTGCTGGTTTCAGTTCATTGCGGGCAGCGCAGCCGTCACATCTACCTTTCTGCAGCGTTACTGCCGTCAGCTGGACGACTTCCTCGTTCTCACAGTTCTTCACACTTACTTACACCATTCACTCAAAGCCAGCCCTCAAATTCACCCTTTCACCCAAGTTTATATTTACCACCTCCTACATCATCATATACACAACCTCCTTTTTTAAAGAGAAAAATAGGCACTATGGCCCAATGCAGCTCTGACTCCTGTTTTAGCTCCTTTATTCACCTTTTTACTTTGTAGTCCCTCTACTAGTAACTGAAACCAACAATCTTAATCCTACCTTAATTTATTGAAGGCTATAAAAATGTTTTATGAACATAATTTTAGGCTGAATTGAGGTTTTGGCGCGTCATGGTTCAATCCACAGCGGCTCAGACGGAGTGTCTCCATTCATTTAAAAACACTGTTAAGTCGTTTGGATCATGTGTGCTCACGTGAAGCAGGAAGCACACGTTCACTGGCTGCTGCTCCTGACGCCCCACTTTCATTTTTAGACACACTTTTTACACAGGGAAAAAAAACAACCATTATAAAGTCTAATGAAAATGACATGCTTCGAGAATAACTGTACATGTTTTTCTACTGTTCTATTTTTACTCTACGCTATTATTTCCTTCCAGTCTATCTTGGGTGCTCCAGCATTTTCAAACATGTACATTAGGCAGCCATCGTTGCGATAGTTATGTCTACACAGGTGCTGTAAATAGCTTTTGAATTACAGGAACAGCTATGTCTAAATCCTCCTCTGAGAGGTTTGGTTGCTGCTCTGTATGGATGTGGCAAGTGTAGAAGTCGTACTTTGTTCTGCAGCAGTCTGCGGCCTGGAAGCATTTGTTTCAGCCATTGTTTGAAGTTGAAACAGAAATGATTTGTTTCTCAGAAATGATCAGGAATAAGAATATTGTGGCTATAGGCTCAAGCAGAAGAAGTGACCTAAATAATAATGGTAAAGATGAGAGGTGTTGGGAGGAAAGGTGTTAGACCGCGATAAAAAAAAAAGCTGATAAAATCAGGTAAAATCTAGTTTATAGATTTTAAATGAGCAATACCTCAGTTTCCTGCCAAAACGGAGGCACCAAACCACAAAATACTTCAAGTATTAAGGTCATAACACAGAGTGCGACGTGTCAAAACAAACACCCAATTTTCCAATGAGTGCCCTTCACACCGCCGTCTATGTGTGTCAGTTGGGGTTGATGTGCGTCAACATATCAACTACACAGCGACAACTTTCTCATGTCTTCTGTGGACCACAGCCTCAAACCATGGAAAGCTTTGCAATGCAGCTGAGGTGTGTTGTAGCATCTGCATGTGCTTGGTTTTTTTTGGAGAGATGACATGAAAAATATGAATGAATATGAAATTTCAATGAAAGTATTTGTAAAGTCCCAGTCAGGCACATATCTTGAAGCTCCTAGTATTTCAGTATTTCCATGCAGGATGGTTGAAGGTTAAAGTCAGAGGTCGTTGTCCACAGGGACGACCACCTCAGACAGCGTACCTCTCTTCAATTTAATTCACAGCAGGAAGCTCCGTTTGACACCGTGAGAATCATCCATCTTTTTGCCTACAACTTAACCCCCGACGAATAAAACATTGCATACGTGACTGTTTGTTTCGTTGTGTGTTTTTAAAGAGGGCATTTCTCGTTGTTTCAGGAGTCCAAGTGGTACGAGGAGACGACAGTAGAGCTGATGGCTCCCACCATGCTGCCTGAGCTGCACCTTCTCAAACGGGTAAAGCTTAAGGACACTGCACAGAACATTAACATAATCTATACCTTCTTCCAACCTAATACAATATTAACACCCTAATATCTTTATCCTGATATTTTTCTAACTTCTGTTTATTTTTCACAGGTGAAGGTGAAGGGTCCTCGATACTGGGAGCTGTCCGTGGACCTCAGCAAAGAAACACAGCATCTAAAGTGAGTCTAGAGGATCATTTCTGTGAAGGGAATTTAAATGAAACCATTAAATACAGATGGATTAGTGGAATCCACAGGGAAGCTCTGATCCCATCCATGTATTGATTTGGTTTTGATTTAAAGGAAAATCTCTCGTTATATTTCCCTCAGGTCCATCCTGTCCAGAGACGGGGTGTTGTATGTAAAACTGCGGGCCGGACAGCTGCCCTACAAAGACGACCCTCAAGGCTGGAAGAGCCTGCTGGCCTCCACCGTCAACCATCGCAACTCTGGAGTCAGAGCTTTCAAGGTGAGTGCATAGAGACGTCACACATCCATCTCCAGAAGTTTACTACTGAACATACAGACCGGCTAAAAAGTTTTAATTTTCTTTTTTGCCCTAATTTGTCTTTTATAAAAATTTCTACAGACAGTAAAGTACTTAAATGGTAGACAATAGTAAGAAGCAGGGGAATACGTTAATAAGAAATACGTCAGCCCCTCTAACAGGCTACAAATTGGAATTGAATTGACCTCCTCCCCAGTGGCTGGCTATGACCAGGCTTGGCAGGTTGTCACTGCAGGCTCTGCAGGCAGCTGTTTGGTTGACAGGCTATTACTGGTCACCTGATGGCCTCAGTGTATGCTGTCAATACACCTGCAGGTCTGAAGGGAAAAAATGACACAAAACACTCACATTATTTCTTCCACGTCCTCCCCTAAATATTTTGTCATCTTCTCATCCCCTCCTCATCCCCCTTACCCTCTCTTTTGAATTTCTTTTATCTCCTTCCCCCTTTTTTCTCCTCTTCCTTTGCGTGTTGGTTCATGTAAATAATTTTCCAATTTCCTGTGTTTCTGCAGCCTGAAGCCATCTCTACATTCACCTCAGAGCCTGCTTTGGTCTCCTTCGCAGAGTTCTTCTGTAAAACATCTGATGGAATGAAACACGTGAGTTTAACACGCAGAAATGAGACATAGGTGCAGATCTTTTTCATCATCATCAAAGCACAGTGAATGATTGATTTTGATCTGTCATTGTGTACTTCCTCAGAAGTTATATAAACGACAGATTGTGTTGCACATTTAATCAAATCTCAAGTAAGCTAGAGAAGCAAGCTTACGCTAGAGTTGTCAGTTCAGTTACCTCTCACTTAATACAGGCAAATAGTTGGTTTAACTTTTCTCAATGAATAATCTCTACTAAAGGACTACCATGTTTTTATTTAGTGTAAAACTCCATGTGGTTCCCAGCTTCGTAACAGCTGGTGCTCCTTGCTCATGGTTCTTCTTCTTTCTAGAACAGCCTGGATTATTTTAAGGTGTAATACAGACAGGACAGTGAGTTTGAGAGAAGCCATGTACTTTGTAGCTCATTTAAAGTGTAATATGACAGCCTTCGGTCCTACTGTCTAAACAAACATTAACAAACCAGGAAGGAGTCCAGTTTGTAGCACCTGCTCTGACTTTAATATTGGAAAGCCCCAAAAAGCTAATTCAAAGTTTAATTGGAGCAACGACATACTGAGCTCTAAATCACACTATTTTTCAGTTAGTGTGGTTGATGTGGTTATAAATGGAAAAAAAACTCTGTGCTCTTATGAAACTCTGCTCTTCCACTTTCTTCCAGCTCCTTTAGATACTGAAAACAGAAACAACGAAACAACAAAAATGAGCATATTTACATTCAGCCGGCAAAGAATGAGCATATTTACATGCATCCCTGTTGATGTCGTATATCCTGAATTAGGCTTCACCAAGATATCCTGTTTATAAGCATCCTCAGGCTGATCTCGTCACAAGTATGAGAGAAAAGGAGTTCGTGTGCCTCAACTCACCTGGCTAAAGTCACAATCATCATCACAACAATTATATCAAAGCTTTAAAAATGTATGTTTTTTTTTAGTTAAGGAAATCTTTAGCTTTCCTGAAAAACATTAAAACATTAAATGGTAAATGGACTGTACTTATATAGCGCTTTTCTAGTCTTTGTGACCACTCAAAGCTGCTTTTACACCACATATCACATTCACCCATTCACACACACATTCACACACTGATGGCAAAGGCTGCTACGTGAAGTGCCCAACTGTCAATCAGTTATCACATTCAGACCCGTTGGCTATGCCACCAGGAGCAATTCGGGGTTCAGCGTCTTGCCCAAGGACACTTCGACATGTAGCCTGAGGGAGCTGGGGATCGAACCTTCCGATTGAAAGACGGCCGACTCTACCACTGAGCCACAGCCGCTCATTAAAGTGCCGTGCTAAATGGTTTCATAAGCAACCACATTTTTTAACGTAACCCCACAAATTCAGACAAGCAGGAAGAGCAAAGAGAAACCACAAATACAAATATTTCTAACACCAGATGTTGACAACTGTCGCACATTTGGCAGAAACGTGTCCACGTTTGATCCGACCGCTCAAAATAATCATACTTTTAAAAAAAAAGAGAAAAACACTTTAGTGCTTTTTAATGTCAAGAGCATTCACTACGTTCATGTGCGTTTAATCTGCTTATTAATCACTTGACTCCTATTTTCTGAGTGAAGAGTCGGCTTCACCACCGATTCATGTTAACCAGAGGTCACTGGTTTCAGTCTGCACAGTGAGAAGGAGGAAAATTAGTCATTTTGTAACGCAACGTTCTGTAATTTAATTTAACAACATGCTAATTTTGATCCTTGAATTGAATTAACTTTTCACTTTGCAGGTCATTTGAAAGTCATTGTTTTGTGTAAATTCATTTGCTGTTATCTTTTTATGTGTAAGTATCAAACAACAGAATATTAACCCTCTGCTCACCTCAGAGCAAAGAATGGTTTATTTTGCTTTAATGTAAATGTCTCATCGTTTCTACATGATGGTATTTGCTCAAGGAGAAATGCAAAATGTTTTCAAATGACTAAACTTAACCAACACTCAATTACAGTAAAATATAGGCGTGAATCTGAAAAAGAAAAATGTATCATGAGCAAAGAACTTGGATTGTAACTAGGGATAGACCGCTTATCGGCCAGACCGATATTCGGCATTTTGACGCATATCGGCATCGGCTTTTTTATTTTATTTATTTATTTATTTATTTATTTATTTATTTTTAATCTGACGGCCGATAAGAGTTCATTTCTTTGCAAATTTTATTTAACTTTATTTTATTTACTTTATAAAACTTCAGGAAGTTATTTGTTTAAATGTTCAGTTAACTTTATAAGACATGCTGCTGACCCTGGGAACTCCCTGCGCTTTTTGTTTGTTTGTTTAATAAACATATGCTTAAAGGCATTTAAACAAAGTTAAGTGTTGGAGTTTGTATTATTCAAAGTTTTGACGCCAATATTTTCACTTTTACTGCAAATGAATATCGGCTCCAAATATCGGTTATCGGCCTCCTTGACTACTAATAATTGGTATCGGTATCGGCTCTAAAAAAACCATATCGGTCTATCTCTAATTGTAACAAACTAAAACAACATGAAAATTGTTGAAATCAAATCACTTAAATAGCAAAACCTTTTCTGCTAAACAAACCTCAGTATACATTTGAAAGTTTTGCTCTGTCATACAACCATCTACATGTTGTTAAGTGTGTTGTTTTGAAAAGACTATATGTCTTATTTGTGGCAACCTGTCACTCTGTCTGTGTTGTGTCTGCAGAGAGAGGACACTCTAGCCTTGTTCTCGGCCATGCTGTATGAATGTGTGACGCAGGAATGTCCAGAGATGCTGCCCACGTACATCGCTATTGAGCAGGTAATTGTTTCTCCTGACATCATCTCTTTTTTTTTAAGCCACCGGCAGAGATTAAAATCCATTCTTCAAATATAAAGGTATGTTAACTCGTGTTGTTTCCGTTGTCTCTCAGACGGTGGGTGCTCTGCGTCGAGGCGACCTGCAGCAGACCTTCCCCCTGTGGCAGATGCGTCTGGTGGTGGAGCTGTGGGACAGAAGGGTGCTGCTGGGTCCCGCAAACTGTCACGACGCCCTGCTCACCTCCGAGTTTCTACCCGTGATGAAGAACATGGTGGATGTAGCGCTGGACAGCTGGCTGAGAGGTGAGGAGAAGAGGAGAGTGTGTGTGAGGAAGAAAGTAGATCAGTTGTAGTTTGAGTCTTTTATCAAGTAGAAATATGTACGTTTGTGTGGCTACAGCTGCACAAATAGTTTTATTTTGTTGTAATGTAGCATAAACAACATGATCACATACAATACACCTTTTTAATGTTGTCTGAATAATAACAGTGCTTGAACTCTGACCCCTCTTCTCCATATTCCTTTGCACATTTTGAGGTATCGCTTCAGGAAAGCTGTAAAGAAATTCAATTACACTTCCTCAATTGTGCTAAAAGTTTTTTTTAAGGTCACTTGAGGTGTTTTTTTATCCCCTAAGGTTAAAAAGGAGCGGATGACTTGAATGGGATACGGAAACTCCTTTGCCAAATAAGTTATGACTTTGCAAACATGTAACCCGCATGACTGATCTGCTGATCGTTGCTGCATGCTTTAGAATCCGTTCCCACGCCGCTCACACCAGCTGATATAAGAGAATTACAAATATGATAAAGAAGAACAACATCTAACATGTTTCATTTTACCAAGAATACATGAGACAAACTGATCCATGTTTCATCTTGTTGTTCTGTGCAGGGTTTAGCACAATACGGTCATCATTTAGAAGCTTAACAGATGGTGTATACACTCCCAACAAACACACATTCCATTACTGACATGCACGCACACACACACTGACACACACACACACACACACACACACACACACAGTCATAAATGCACACTGAGAGGCGTGGGAAACAGGTGAAGTGGTTGGACGACACTGTGATCCTGTAAACACCTCCAACATACCTTCACTTTCATGTTTTATGAAGCCTCCCGGCTCTGGATGACATTTCAAAATAAAACCAAACTAACTTGACCTCAATCATCAGGAATGTTGCTGTTCTCTGGAGCTCTCCCATGAATGAAAAATGCTTCCAGATAAATCTTTGTTATTTTTATGAATCTTGTTTCTACAGCTCCCCTCTCAGTGCCTTTATTCTTTCTCAAAGAGCATTGCTGCTGTGGGTTTGCACATGAAGGACAGCTGATGATACAATAATCCTTGTTTGCTTTGTGTGTATTTTCTCTTTCAGATCACAGCTCAGTGCTGAGGTCCTACATGAGGGGCGAGGCCCTTCCTAAGGACACCCAGTCTATATTGTTGGCCTCCTTCTTGGTGTACCGCTCCATCCCCTGCCTCAGGAACACAGACAGACAGCTGGAGGGTAACAAACACTTAACTTGAAAACATCACCTGTGTACACTTTATATTTGCATGTAGACATTCAGTATGCTGTTTGTACACTCAGCTTTAGTTTAAAAGCAATTTTGAGACATTTGAACGATGGCTGCACAATAAATCACAATTTAATTGTTATTGCAAAAAGCACATCTCACAAAGTCTGAACTTATCGCAATGAATAAGAACAATGATTTGACGTTAACAAGCCATGCTATCATACTTGGCATGTGTACATTTTGCCTGTTGGATGCTTTTACACCATTTTGATGCAACAGATGAAGCCTAAGCTAGCTATCAGCAACTGTCAGATTAATTGGTGTCAATTCAGTGGTGAAAAAAACAAACCTTTTTAGGTTCAGGAGCAGGGTTTCCTTAAGAAAAAAATCTGTGCCGGTCCACGTGTCCTGGAAGCTTTCAATGTTCCGGACAAATGGGTGAAATTCTCGTCAAATATTATCTGCATTTATCTAGCTTAAAAACAAGTGATATGAAGGTAATATCCAGGGCGTAGAATTGGGTAGGGAAATTACTGAACTGTCCCGACAATAATTTTGTCCAAATTTGAATATATGATACGCTTAACTGTTGCACTTTCAACCTGCGGAGGAGTCATCACTCTTTCACTGTAAACAGGGACTCCCGTCTACAGTTCAGTTCATACACTTCACTAAACTGAAATTTATAGAGCGGAACAACATGCCCATATGCATGCGCACTCTCTCTCTCCCTGAGGGAGCGCAGTTCGTTATACATACTAATATTAATTTATATCCAGTACTCTGCAAACGTTTTAGGCAGGTGTGAAAAAATGCTGTAAACTAAGAATGCTTTCAACAGTGGAAGTGTTAATAGTTTATTTTCATCAATTAACAAAATGCAGTGAATGAACAGAAGAAAAATCTAAATCAATATTTGGTGCGACCACCGTTTGCCTTCAAAACAGCATCGATTCTTCTCGGTACACTTGCACACAGTTCTTGAAGGAACTCGGCTGATAGGTTGTCCCAAACATCTTAGAGAACTAACCACAGATCTTCTGTGGATGTCGGCTTCCTCAAATCCTTCTGTCTCTTCATGTGATCCCGGAGAGACTCCATGATGTTAAGATCAAGGCTCTGTGGGGGCCATACCATCACTTCGAGGACTTCTTGTTCTCCTTAACGCTGAAGATAGTTCTGAATGACATTGGCTGTATGTTTGGGGTCGTTGTCCTGCTGCAGAATACATTTGGGACCGATCACAGGCCTCCCTGATGGTATTGCATGATGGATAAGTATCTGCCTGTATTTCTCAGCATTGAGGACACCATTAATCCTGACCAAATCTCAAACTCCATATGCAGAAATGCAGCCCCAAACTTGCAAGGAACCTCCACCATGCTTCACTGTTGCCTACAGACACTCATTATTGTAGCGCTGTCCAGCCCTTCGGTGAACTGCCTTCTGCTACAGCCAAATATTTCACATTTTGACTCATCAGTCAGAGCAACTGCTGCTAGTTCCTATGTTACCGTGCATAGTTGAGCCGCTTGGCCTTGTTTCCATGTCGGAGGCTTTTTGGCTGCAGCTCTTCCATGAAGACCACTTCTGGCCAGACTTCACCGGACAGTAGATAGGTGTGCCTGCGTCCCACTGGTTTCTGCCAGTTCTCAGCTCACTGCTGGACATCTTCCGATTTCAAAGGGAAATAAGCTTGATGTGTTTTTCATCTGCTGCACTAAGTTTCCTTGGCCGACCACTGCGTCTACGATCCTCACCGCTGCCTGTTTCTTTGTGCTTCTTCAAAAGAGCTTGAACAGCACATCTTGAAACCCCAGTCTGCTTTGAAATCTTTGTCTGGGAGAGACCTTGCTGATGCAGTATAACTACCTTGTGTCTTGTTGCTGTGCTCAGTCTTGCCATGGTGTATGACCTGTGACATGAAACTGCCTTCCACAACCTCACCTTGGCAGCAGAGTTTGGCTGTTCCTCACCAAGTCTTGCGCTGAAATCTTGCGTGAGACCGTAGTTGTTGCAGGAAGAAGGAGAGCGGAGTGAATCATAGAAATCAGATAAATCTTCAGCCATGACAATCTTTGATCTGAGCAACGCTTTCTGTACTCGAACACAACAAACGGCACTTCTCCCTCTTCGTCTTTGATTTCTCTCACTCCTCTCTCCTTCTTCCTGCAACAACTACGGTCTCGCGCAAGATTTCAGCGTGTGACTTCTCCGTGAGCGAGACTTGGTTACAGACAACAACAGAGAGCATAAGGTAAAGTAGCATGGCTGCCACAGTGTTGTCAGACACTTATTACTGTGTAACGATCTGAGCCTGTCAGTAGCAAAAACAAGCGCTTTTAGTGGCTGTATATTGGCGTGTGCGCGGTACCCCGTTTAGTTACATTGTATCTCATGTGAAATCATTAGCACCTGTTTGGTATAACTGGTTGATCATACACCTGAATATAATCCTACAAAATCCCTGACTTTGTTCAACTGTACCTGTAAGAATTGATGCTGGTTTGAAGCAAAGGGTACTAACACCAAATATTGATTTGATTTAGATTTTTCTTTTGTTCGCTCACTTATCATTTTGTAAATTGATAAAAATAAACTATTATTATTTATATTTTTCAAAGCATTCTTAGTTTACAGCATTTTTTGAACTTTTGAACAGTACGGTATATTAATCGGGATATATTTCACTGAAATCCCCGATGAGGACTTTGCAGGCTGTGGATAAATTCAAGCCTCAATAGCCGCGGTGCGCTGTCATCACAGCGCTGACATCACAGCGCTGACATCTTGTGCACTTGTGGCATCGATGAGAGGGGCGGTTGCTGGTGCTGCTGAGTCGTCCTCGCCGGTAATTCCTTTGCCAGAATGACCAACAATGGTTCTGATGGCTGGTTATGCGTATTCCTGAAGTGCTGAGGGGCGGAGTTATAATGAATCAGTGATATTTTTTTGGTTTTAAATATATTATTTTCACCGGCGGGGTTTACTATGTCGGACTGCAACAGATTTTACTGGTTAAAAAAAGGCAATTACTGGATAACGGAAATGCTGTTCAAGAGGGACGTGTTGCAAACACAGGTACTGTGTAAAACGTGCAGAACAGCAGATAGACATAGAATTTAGAGTTATAGCCAATATGTACTCTTTAATATTTGTATTGCTGTATTGGACAATGTAATCACACTTCAGAGTTTTCTCATATCGTGCAGGCCTAATTTGTACTTTACTTGAGTAGATCCTTTTATGATACTTAAAACTTAGACTCCACCAGGTATTGTTCCATTCACTGCTCTGTTTATGTGGCAGTTTTGTTACTTTCCAGATTAAGATTATACTCCTGAGCTCCTGAAAAAAATAAGAGGACGCTGCAAAAAATATGTTTCTCTGGTTCTTCTATTTATAGGTTTGTGTTTGTGTGACTTTTTTTTTTTGTAAACAACATTTCTCCCTACTTCCAAATCAAATATTCTCATTGAGGTCTTTTATTTACAGAAAGTCACAACAACATGTTTAAACAACAGAATACTAATGTTTGAGTTCACAAAGAACCTGGTTTTTAATTGCAGCTTTCATGCATCTTGGCATGTTCTCCACCAGTCTTTCACATTGCTGCTGGGTGACGTTAGGCCACTCTTGACGCAGCTCAGCTTTGTTCAATGTCTTGTGACCATCCGTCATCCTCTTGATCACATTCAGGATGTTTTCATTGGGGTTCAGATCTGGCTTGGGCCGGCCATGACACATAGAGAGAGATGCTGATTCAAGGAAACTTTGGAGTGGTGTCTTAATTTTTTCCAGAGCTGTTTATAAAAACCACGTTAAACTTCTTATATCAAATACATTTAGCATTATTTATCAATAAATAGGTTACGTCCACTGTAAGACATTTTAATGAAAACATAATACATCTATGTGCACCTGAAAATGTGAAGCAAATTACCTTTCATGTATCCTTGGTATGCTTGTGCTGATTTCAACAAATACTACAAACGAAGTAAAAAGCGGTATCAGACATTTGTTTGTTTGGATGACGAAGATCTGTTATTGAAAGTAGGGTGACAGCGCAATGAGTCATAAAACCAAATCAAGAAGTGAAAGCGAGTCTGCTTGATTGATGTTATTTTCTGCCTGTATACAGCAGCTTTTAGCTAAATTATACGCTTAGAAATGGAAACATATTTTAGTGGACGTTTTCCTTTGAGGCTCAAAGAGCAAAAGAAAAAAACTTTGTCTTTTTCATCTTTTGACCCCCCAGATTTGTCTTATGTTGAAAGCCCCATCCAAACATGATGTTTATACAGAACTGCAAAAGAAAATACCTCTTATGACAGAGAAAATGACCTCACCTGAAGCCTTATCCTCTCTCCCTGCAGGCTGCAGCTCACTCGGGGAGTTACTGGCGCGTAGCAGCCGGTTGGGCATCCCGCTCAGAGACCTGCTGCGGCTGGTTCCCGTCCTGCTGGGCTCCGGAGCTCAGACGCTGCAGGGCTTCTCTCTGCAGGCCTTCTGATCCTGATGCTCAGTATAAGTCATCTGGCAGGTAACCTCTCAGAGATGCAGTTGTCATGTTACCAATGCGAGCGCAGGTAACGCCTGCCTGTGAGAAGAACTGTTGGAGAATACAGACTTTTGTTTCCTTCTCAGCCACTTGAACATGGATTAACTCGTGTAAGAGCTTTGTAATATAATATTTCTATTTAGTTTTTTTACTGCATAAATAAAGTTTGGCTGCAGTAGTGTTGCAGTACATCCATAACGGGGACTATTTTAAAGGAAACCACTTTTACCGACTTTTCTCTACCGTAAGGACACAAAGGACGAGTCGGCACACGATGAAAGGATTTGGCTTTAGTTGTTCCCCTCAGTGCTGCCTGTGAACGCTCAGGCCACTGTGTTGTGAGGATCAGAAGACAAAGGCAACACAATAAACCAGAAAAGTAACTAAACACTGAATGAATACTGTGTTTTATTCTCTAAATGTTTCAAAGTTTGTCTTTATTATTTTCTCCTCACGTGTTTCTCGGGTATTTTATATTCCGATGTACAGTAGATACACGAGAAAAACCACCACAAAAAGACACAACTTGACTAAATGAGATGCAAAATGACCACAAACATATCTTCAGAATCTTGCTGTATCAGATCAAGACGGTCTAATCCCAAGGCTACTTGATTAGCTACTTGGATAGCTAATGAGCGTATGTTCTACACAATGAGATCCTTTGTGTTGGCAGTTGACCAGAGTTGTTTATTTATCAGACTGAAGAAGCTTAGACGGCTTGTGAAACGTAGCACACTCTTTGGCCGAACAAGCAGCAGGTGAACAAAAGGAATTGGGTCACTAAAAAGCACCGCCGTTGTCGTCACTGCAGCCGTCATCTACTCTGCAGGGAAAAGCCGACTTCAATCATAACATCCATTCAGGGGCCGCCACAGATACATCAATGACAAACACTGAACGAGCTAACAAAGCAGGTACAATGAGAGCAGACGCATTGTACCAGGCACCAGCAACACAAATGGGCCAAGAGGTTAAGTTTATTGACTGAATTCAGCTGAGGGGTCACAGGCAGCGGCATCCACCTGTCACTCAAAGAAAGAACACGCCTCTGATTATGCACAAGTTAAACCCTTAAAAAAAACCTTACCTCCATATAAGAGACCAAAACTGTGCTTTGTACCAGGCTGTAAATTTGTTAAATTCTGCTGTATACATTTTAATATACGTTGGGCTTAATGGAGGGGCTGCACATTGGTGCAGTGGTTAACGCTGTGGCCTCACAGCTAGAAGGTTCCTGGTTCGGACAAAGTCGGCCTTTCTGTCTGGAGTTTCCATGTTCACCCCGTGCATGCGTGGGTTCCCTACGGTTACTTCCTCCCACAGTCCGAAGACATGCTCGTTAGGTTCAGTGGTGACTCTAAATTACCTGTAGGTGTGAATGTGAGAGTGAAAGGTTGTCCATCTCTATGTGTCAGCCCTGTGATTGACTGGCGATCAGTCCAGGGCGTACCCCGCCTCTCGCCCAATGACAGCTGATATAGGCTCCAGCCCCCCGCGACCCTGAAGAGGATAAGCGATATAGATAATGGATGGATGGATAGGGCTTAATGGGGACTGAGTCTTTATTGAAGCCAGCCTAAAGTTGGCACTTGAGGAACTGCAGTTTTTAGTACTTGCTCCTTGGCTTCATTTTTATAACTCTCGAGGTTGCTGCTTGTCTGTGACGAAGCAAATGGAGGAAATTAAGGTAGCTTCCTCAAAACCCCCCCTGCTGGACGGGGTACCACGGTGCCTGACTTAGAAGACCCCTTCTGCATCCTTTACAGCAATCAAAAAGTGTTGCATTTTGATGTCCAAGCAAGTATGGGAAACTAAAGTGATGTAGTCGTGTGTGGGAGGATGTGCAGTGTGTGTTCAGCCCAGAGTCTCAGATGACTTCTAACCAACGGCTCTGAGAGCATTCCAGGGCAATGGAAAACATCCGAACAAACATGCTGTCCACGCCCTCCTCGCAGAGCTGCTGCTGCTCATACGCACACAAAACTCTTTAGATGGAGAATATGTTATTCAGTTTTTTTGTGTCATAAGAACACATTTCAATAGCCTCATGATCAGTTACTGCCTGTAAATGGCGTTACACTTGTGTCAATCCTTAGCTGCACTAAAGGCAGCTTACAGTGATAGATCAGCAATGTCTTTTCTATCTGTTGTAAGTCTACTCTTCCTCATACCGAGCCGTTAAGTCCCCTGGTTCATGCAGACATCACGGGATTTGTCTCATCTGTTAAGCTCTGAATTTGCTGGTCCACCCACATTTTAATACCATTTTACCACATTAATCTTGAAAATAGCAACCAGACATGACTCGCATACTTTATATGTTTTCAAAGAAACTTTCAGACCTCGACTGAGAGGAATTTGAATAAGGGTTCCATCTTTCTAGCACACTTCCTGTCAGCAGCCAGTGCCGTTTGGGTGGGTTCATCACGTGGTTTGTGTATCCCCTTAAAATCCAATAGTTCATTTTCTCATCACTGCAAGGCGCTTTACTCTGTATGTACTGTAATATATACATATTAGATTCAGGTGATATTAAAGGTGATGTACTGTCGTGCATCAGTTTTTAAGCAGTATTCAAAAAGTCTGTTGACAGTTGTTTGCCAATGCTGCTCCGACAGTCAGATCATATGATTAAACCACACCCTCACATTTGATGGTCACACGGTTATAGTTGACTTTTTGGTCATCACATGCTTTATTTCAACAGAACATCATAACAGTGTTTGTTTTCACTGTAAATGAGGCCGGTGCTGAGATGCTTGACAGCCTTTTAAAGGCTCTGGATGAGGTCATAGTGCAGGGTACTGGTTTTTCAAAGCACATAACATGTTTCAGGGTTAGTGCTGATTAAAGGTGGTGATATGAGTAGAGCTCAAAGAGAAAGAGAAAGGTCCCCGTCCTCGGTTCTATGAAGTAAAGATAAGAAAGAGCACCAAATATCAGCCAAGTTGATCAAATCTTAATCACAAGTAGTGCCATATGTGAATGCATACCCAGTCTCACATTGCACTTTGTAATACAACCAGGCCTCCAGTGTTTTGTTATGTGTTTGGCTTACTGATAATGTGTGTGTGGTTTCCTGGAAACACGTGGCGCTTCAGTCAACGTGTCTTAACAAACATTCCAGGAAAATGTCACATGACATCCAGTAAACGGAGAGTCCGGGGCCGACAGGAACTAGGACACCCTGTGGGTGCTCTGGTGTGTCCTTAAGATGATCAAAGTCTGGTGTTTTTAAAGGTCCTGGAGTCTCCTCTGGAGGCCTTTTTAAGTGACTCTTCTTCATTCCTGAAAATGTCTGAGCTGCCTAAATTCCTGCTTTCATGATGCTGCAGGGTTCCAAGTAAATGTCTAAGTACTGGGAATGGCGGAGAAAGAGGAGACTTTATTTGCAAAGTGAAGTCTTCTGTTCAAGGAGACGTGCAGTCTGAAGATATTTACTAACTACAGTTTGTCACAAGATGCATGGTGTTTGTGTTTTTGAGAGAAGAAATTACAACGTCCAGCATGTGTACTAACAAAGTGGCATCTGCCTGTTAATGCCGAAAAAAGTGATGACTTTATCTGGTCTTCATTACTTTGTGGCTGTTTTCTAAATTAAAAATACCAACAGAAAACACTCAGCAACACTCGAACAGAAGACAGGTGTGAGACCAATGTAAGACGCGGCTGCAGCGTGCAGAACAGTGAAGCCGACTTTCTCACAAAGTGGGAGGAGATGTGGTCACAGACGAAGCAAACCGAAGTGCCTTAAACCTTTATTATTCCTAATGGCCAGCAGGGGGAGACAACTGCAAAAATATTCTCCTAAAAATGTTTGTTCTCGATCCCTGGTTTCGAGTTTTCTTCAAGACAGCATGATTTACATTTTGCTTAAGGGCGTGGCTGCCTGTGATTGATAAGCACTACCAATGCGACTTGTTCATTCAGGATAGGGATGTAGCCATGCAAAGCCACCATGTTATCCAAACACGGTCACTTTGGGATCCATAGAAGCAGATGTGCAGTGGCCATAATGCCATAAACAAGGCTTCAAAAAAGTAGTTGGAGTTGGAGACAAAACGTTTGCTATGTGTGCTATCAGTGGTATGCGTCAAACACATCCAGATCTTGACATGAGCCTGGCCAGACAGTAGCCTGATCAACAGTTAATACTGTAGAATGAAATGAACAAGAAGCCCTATGAAATTGATGTAACTATCTACTTAGCCTAGCAGCCGACTGATACTTCACAGGTTTTGTTGATTTGATTGGGTGAAGACCCAATTGCATGCAGAGGCATTTTTGTATGTCGATGCCATACTGGTTGTCATGGTTATGCAGCTTGCTCTGTGGGTGGTCTGTTGCATATGGCTTTGTTTTCCTAGATAAACACAAAATGAAGTCAATAGACCCAAAAATGTACAATCTGAGCCGTTCTATTGTTGCATTCATTGTTTGTAGGTCTTTGTGGATCAGATTTAAATGCCTAGCAGACTGTAACATTGAGTAATAATGTGGGAGTTGTTTTTTTGTCCCAGACTGCACTGAAGCACGTGTTGGGAAAGAGACAGCCTTGACTGCGTCCTCATCTTGTGGGAAAACCAGCGCGGCCTGTAGGAAAGAATCCTGTTTGTTTCCACAATAAGCCAATGTAAGAGTGCTGCTGCGAACACGCCCTCCCTCCCTGTAGCTTTTCTCACGTCTTAACCGCACACAGGAGTGTAAAATGCATTTTATTTTAACCCCTACTCAAACAAATGAACAAAGGGCATTTTAAAAGACTCTACAACAGACTCACAGCAGCTTCTGTAGAACTGTGGACCACCAAGAAGACGTGACACAACATCCGTACTTCCTGCTCCTCTAACGTCCACATTTCTTCACATGGTCACCGCTACAAGCAGCAGTGTGTTATGTCAGTCTAAACAGGAAATTTCTCACTTGGCATTTGCGCAAAAAAATTCAAACTCCACTTCAGTTCATTTGAATACAGCTGCGAGTGTCAGCAGGAGGAAGTCATCGCATCCATCCTGCTGAGGCCTGAGCGAGAACTTGAGCGGAGATGACGCCTCCAAACAGGGAGAGCACTAAAAAGGACACTCTCTCCTCTCTATTAATAACTGCGGTCTGCTTTTGAGCGCGGCATCAAGAGCTAAATGAAACGCTCTGCCGGAAAGTGACCCGAGCTATCGCCACCACTTCTGCTTTTAATTCCTGTGTGGTCACGAAAATGTGATGAAGTCCCCTCTGCGTAATGTGCTGCATTATTTATGACTATATCAAACATGGTAAAGGAATAGAAGGACAAAGACACACTCTGCTTGCTGGAGATGTGGATTGTCTTACTGAAACATAAATTTGAAGCTTGTTAGTTGGACAAGAATATCTCTCTACCTGCTGCAAGACAACAGCAGGGCCATCATCATTTAAAACACCAAGCAAGGTACATTAATCCTGAAATATTTACCTGTAGAAAACTGACTTTCAGACTGTTCTTCTCTCTGGTTGCAAGTGTTCCAGTTACTGTGTTTTTGCAGAAGCAGCAGCCTGTGACAAGTGAACTTAACCTCTCCACCTGAGAGCTCACCGCATTGTTCACAAAGGTCAGTGATAATAGTGTTTGTACCTTCAACCATTGTTTAACAGAATGAATGTGACCGTGTACTGTACAGTGTTTGTGTTTGATCTAGTTAAACACCGAGGACAAACAGTGCTCCATTCATGCTGAAGCTTCCTCTGGTACAGCAGAGAGGGAAGGACTGACAGCAGGAGGTGGGTGTGACTAAAATACGAAAATGTAAAAGCACTGCAAGTCTTGCAGTCACCTCAGTATGAATGGTGGAGCGTCTGAGGACAACTGGTACAGCAGTTTAAAAAGTTATCTAGTGAGCTTAAACACGGAGAGAGGGAGGGGGCGCACACGTGGGTTGCTGTGTGTTCAGGGGGATTTTTCAGTCCGCAGTTCAAAAGTGAGTGTTCAAATGTGTCAGTGTGAAATATTGGTGCAAATACGCGCCTCGTAAATGTTGGCGGAGCTTAAAAAGAGAAAGAAAAGACGTGCAAAGTTTGCTCCTGGCCGCCAGTGATGTGGGGTAAGTCTCTCAGTTCGTTTTCTTTTATGAATCAAACGCAATAAAGTGAGATCAGAGTTCCACCTCACAGCTGTGCGCTCTTCAAAGTCCAAACGAGGAAGCATTTTGACAAAACTCTCCACTCACTGAGGCTGAATTTGTGTAACTTTTCAGCGCTATTTCAACACTTTCTTTGCACAGAATTAGATTTTGTTAAACTGTTGTAAGAAGCTGGGGGGTCTGAGGGCCATGCAGATGTCAATCATGCGTAATGGGCGGTTTGCGCAAAGATAAAAGGAAGTATGCGGTGTCAGGCACAGATAGTAACCAGGTCTGCCTCTTCCTTCTGTAATTTTTTCAGAGTTATTGAATGACTCGGCCTGAAACGCTATTCTTGTCTGCAATTTTCCTCTGTTATATATAGCCATGAATGCGCAACAAACCGTCATATGAGCGGTGACCAACCCGCGGAAAAAACGTCCTTGTGACTTGTGTTTTATTTAATGCTCTTTAAAAGTGTGATCCGGATCGGTATGTGAAGTTTGGTTGGTGAGCGTCACCTCCTGGATGATGCATACCGGACCAGAATGCAGTGGGCGTCACTTACAATACTTCATAAAATGCCACAGTGAGTGAAGTCACAAGTAGATGCTGCGTTCAGGGGCTATCGGAAACGGGACGGACAGCCCTGGTGAGCTCATACCTCAGAAATAAGACTTTTGTGGGGAAAAACATACAAACAAATTGATAAATGATGATTTTTAGACATTGAGAAGACATAATGTTACTCTGCCTCATGACATTGAAGAGTTAATATTTACAGTTTCCTCGTGCAGGTGCATACAGAGCAAGATATAACTAATATGGAGACTTACACCCAAACAAATAACTGTTAAATTGCTCAGATGAGGGAGCTGTGTAGCTTTGTGAGTCACAGTGAAGCCTTTATGACAGGGCAATTTTGCCTCAAGACTGATTTCAAGTATGAACATTCATTCTTGACCTTTGAAAAAGTGGTTCAGGAAAAAAGTGAAGTGTAGTTCAAGCTTACACCAAACGATTGTGCTGAGGGGAGCAAGCCAAGCCAGTGACATTATCATATTTCTAACTGTATTTGAACTCACCACCACACTGTAGCGAGTATTTCCCCTCACTTCTTTTTATAATGACCTAACCTGCTGTAAATACAGTTTTTCCACTTATTAAGTAAACTACTGTCAGTGAAACTTTGTCGTCACCTCCACCTCTTAATTCTTCCACTATTTCTATAGTTAAGATGTAGATGAACCCTGTGTGGCGGTGCAGTGTGTGTAGGTGAGGGAGTTTCATTATGAGTGACGTGGGGTTTCCCTGCCCCTGTTTCTTCCATTCATGTGGCTGGGGATCGAGAAGTATAGAGCCGTCAACCCGGATGTGAGCAGAATATTCAGCGAGGGAGAGAGAGGAACAGAGACTGAACATGTGTGAGAGTTAGCGGCTGTGTGTGTGTGTGTGTGTGTGTGTGTGTGTGTGTGACTGGGGAACAGAAAGTTTGTGTGTGTGTTAACAGACAACTGGAGGGAGAATGTTCGCATGTTGTATTTATTCAACCTTTATTTAAAGAAGCTAGTTATTTGAGATCAAGTGTTGTAGTGTGTGTGTGTGTGTGTGTGCGTGTGCGTGTGCGTGTGAATGTGATATACAGTTATGTCCTCATTGTGCTTCCTAGTGACCTCGGCAGCACAAACTTCCTATTATCACCTGCCCCATTTTACATCCCCAGTAGCTAAAAGCGATGGTTAGCAGGAAGAAGTAGACACACACGCACACGCACACACACACACACGCACACACACACTTTTACTGATGTTAACTGATATCGTATCACATATCTTTGACACAGGATTGCTGATCATATTTGAAATTCTCAGCATTCAGACCGGCTGTTATTGTTTCAGTAGATTCTGCAGCTATAGCACAACGAATGTAAAATAGGTTTGTGTAATCTGTGACTTAAATCAACTTCTAATTATTCAGGTTATTTTGGTCTGAACTTTATGCAAAAATATCTGGTAAAATGTATTTTAAAATCACTTTACAATTCTTCAATCATTGATCCCGCGTTTAAAATAAAACATTAGCGTCATACTCTGTCGTTGAATTTGTAAACGGCCACTAGGGGGCAGTATTTCTAACAGTGTTTGACCTAAAATATGTTTTCAAATTCAAAAAACCTGAGCAGCTGGTAAAGTGAACGCCGAGTGAGACGTTATTTATCCTATAAATTCGCACAAGCATCTTCTAGTCAATTTTACACTATGAGAAATTAAAACACCTAACGAAAGAAAGCCCTGGTCCATGCTCACAGGTGCTTTCACTTATTTTACCTATGTTCTCACATGTTAGTGGAGAGCACAGACTGCTCATCTGGAATGTTCCTCTGTAGACCTAATTAGAGAAAACACCAGGTGTTACTAATAATGCTAACGAGTGGCTAGCTAGCAAACAGCTGAGAGAAATATTCAGGTACATTTTTATACCTATTTATGTCTTGTGCTTTTAGTTTTTTTTGTTGGAAATGCATCACTGAGTGTTGCGTTATGCATTCTGATTCGAAATGGTCAGTCCGTCGAGTCGAGTTGTTTGTTTTGTCTTTTAATTTTAGTAATATAGCCGCAGGTGATGTAAGCTAATGCTAAACTTGTACACTTAGTGGCAATAAGAAAGTTCTTTTAGGTCCTGGACTTGTTAGCGTAGCTTAGCGCAAAGACTGAAAACAGGGAAGCAGCTAGCATAATAATTCACTCTTTAAAGCCTCACTCAGTGAAGGAATTCATTCACCATTGTGAAACCACTCACAGTAAAGAATGCCATCTCTGCAGTATAGTTGTGGTATTGAGTCAGTGTGTTGTGAGTCGGTGAGCATGGAAATGAATTCAAAGCAGGAACTGGCTGATACAGGTTGCTCTGTGTGCTCTGCCTCTGTATAGACAAATTAGAGGAAATAAACACCAGAGATGTTTCTATGGAGACAAAGGTGTGAGGTTCATTTAGAGTTGATCTTTAACTTCACAGCCAGGTGAGATTCAGTTTAATTCATCTTCAGTTCTCATGTTGATGTAACAGTCGCAGGGGAAGTGAAAGCATGTTGAAAGTGTGACCAAAACACGCTAATATTATATGATGCGTCAGAAGAGTGTAGGCAGCATGATGTATTATCACTTCTTAGGTGGCTGCAATCCTCGGAATCCATCGGCTATCGTATGACATGTCCTCTGGGAGCAACGGCCCACTTTTCAGGTCTTCCTGTGTAGCCAGCGGTTAGCGAGAAAGTAAATGTGGCCAAGAATTTTTTTTCTGTCTTTACAAACATAAGAAGCAAAAATAAAGATGGAGTTGAGAGACGACGTCTAACAGTGGACTGCTAGTTGTCTAGTTTGATGTCTGTTTATAGAGATTAATAAAATTGGCGTACATCCCAGGCCCGCTGAAATGCTAGTGGACACCAGACAACTTCTGACACCAAACATCATGTCACATGCCAGAAATGTGCGTATGGAGGCTTAGTTTGCTGTAGTAAACTTATTAGCCAACAGTTACTTAGGGTGCTTTCACACCTAAAGTCTTAGTTTGATCCGGATCAAAGACCAAATTGTTACAATGTTTGGTTTGTGTTCACTCGGCAGCTTTTACCAGCGGATCAAAATTTTTGATGTGCGAGGAAGCTGCTTTCTGATTGGTCAATCACAGGGCTGACACATGAGCCCCTTTTACACTGCCAGTTCAAGGCAGGATTATTACGCCGGTAGTAACAGAGGGTAAACGGCGGACCCGGCCGGAGCGGAACAGCGCTGTGCGTGTGTAGCTGAAGCACGCGGTGTTCTTCTGCAAGGCCGAACACTGTGTAAAAACACACACTGGGGCGGCTTAACGGCGGCGTTGCTTGGTCCAATGTAAAATGACAAAGGCTGCATGATGGTGGAGCTTTGTAACGGTGCTGAGGCGGAACCGCAGTGTGAAAAAGGCTAAAGAGAGAGAGCACACTCCTCAATCATACTCAACACAATCACAGACTTTACTTTAATGTTTTGTTCTGTATCAATGTTGTGTATCAACTCCATTCTCCTTTAGTTTTGGTTTGAACACCCCCATGTTCTTGTGCGTTTCAACAAGCATTTGTGAAAGTGTTTGATCAGCCCGTAATTCTATTACAGCCGCCACCTCGTTGCTCCCCCTCGTCTGCCCTCTACCCATCTTGCTGCCTGGCTGCGTGGCTGTCTCTGCAAGAGTAAACATCCGTGAACAACCCACAATGCACGGTGTTTGCTTCCTGTATTAGGTCCTACTTTAAATGAGATCATGTTCTCATCTAAATCGAACCGGGCCGGGGTTCATCTGGAAACAGACCAAGTCCCGTCTTTTCTGGCGGACCATGGTGCGGTAGTTTGGTCCGCACCAGAGTTCCAATGCGTGTTCTCCCCTGTCCAAACCAACCGGACTTTCCGAGTAAAGTCCAAAGCTGTCAGGTCTGAATGCACCCTTATTCACACTTGTAAATGAAATAGAGCAACATTAAATTTGTTTTATTTCCAGTTGTGTTTGTGTCCTATGGATGAAATAACTTTCACAAACATCTAATAATTTGAAATCCATCAACCTCAGACTGTCAGATCATTAAGCAACAACTCAATAAGGCCCGACAAGACCACTAAGTTTGCAGCTAACACCTTTTCACTAACAGTAGAGGTTAAACTGTCGCCTGCTCAGACTGTATCACAGCAGTAGAGATGCTTCACTGTCCTCAGCGTACCTCAGCGATGTCTCAGAGGCTACTTCTGCTCTGTATGTTGCAGCGAGCGATGCAAACCACAGATAGCTCATTCAAATGAAAGCAAACTTTGTGTCTATTTGTGCAGCGACAACCAAATGAGTGGGCAGCTTTAACAACACACACATACTGAAATTAGCTCAACTCATATCACGGTCACGTTTGTGATCCTTATTGGCTCCCATTCAGCCTGAATCATGCTGGTAAGGTTAGAAATGAGTTGGAGCTTCTACTACGAAGCTCAAATCAACAGCACGGAGCGGATTTGGTGTGTTTGATTCGATTCCTCATTTATTTTACAATTTTTTTTGTAGGAGGCCGTTAACTTGAGCTGATGTCATTTTTCAGATGCAGCTGCAGCTCCATTTTCTTGTTCTCACTTCAGGTTTAGTTGTACGTTGTTCCTCTGTGTTCATCCTCTTTTACCACCTTTGGTCTTATGAAACCTTTTCTGAAACACTGTATTGTGAAAGTTACACATGCACCGTGTTTTTTCATGATGCTTCTAACACTCGGTGGCCATGTTTCATTTTAAGCAGTTGTAGTTTCAGTGGCGAGTTTAGGGCCTTAGAGCCTAGGCATTAATTTGCTTTCTTGCTAGCTTACCCGAAAACCACTGACAAGTAATAGCTACAGAATTTAGCTTCCCCTAAACCACAAAAATTTACATTTTTACCATTTTTAATGTGCACACAATACAATATGTTAATTAAGGACAAAGATGAAGGTTAAATTAGGGACAGAGATGAAGGAGGGTTTATTTCTGAACTATCAGGGACTGCTACCCTCTGCTTTCAGACTTGATGCTAAGCTAATCTCTCCCCGGGCAAGCTTCATATTCAGTGTACGGACGCTACTTAGATTGCGAATTAACCGATTCCCCCAGGAGAATTTGACATTAAATAGTCCCGATTTATTACCCCATCCAGTTTTGTGCATGTGCACACGACTAAAGACACAGGCATGAAGCAGTTTGATGTAAACCAGCCTTGAAGTGGCAGTTCTATGTTGTAAATTATTAATATATAAATATATTAAGCGCTAAAGTAAATCTTAAATCCTCTTTGCATCACCAAAACTCTACAGTGTTACAGGTAAGGCAGAAACCATGTTGAGAAGTGTTAACTGACAGGGTTTTTGGGCCTGCACTTGAATCAGCTTTAAATAAAACACAGTACATGTACAGAACATGCATGCATGTTAGCGCACACACATCTGTTGCTCACCGCAGAGTGACAGGCGCACTTCCTCTTCTGTCACTGTAGAGTCGCAGTTTGAAAGAATAGTTGCAGGCTAAAAAAAATCTCTTATCACCAACATCTCATCTTTTCAGGAACTAATATCGGCAGCCTGACGGGCGTTGTGCGTTTGCGTTTCAGATTAGCCAATGAGGTTTGAATGTTTCTGAAGCATCACTTTCCATAGGAAAGATCCTTCTGCTGAGGTTAGAGCATGGAAGCCACAACATGTGTTTTATGCAAAAGCATCACTGAACCATTGCTCATTAATGTGACAATATCAAGTGTGTGAATGCGTGCAGATTCTGCATGTATTGACCTGTGTGTGTGAATTTCATGCAGGTGTTTGTGCACACTGTCTGAGTGAGTGGGTGCAGTGCATGTGCATACCTGCTGCCGCTGCAGCCAGCTGGGGCCTCTTATCCTTTTATTTTGAAGGTAAAGTGAAAGTACAGAGAGAGTTTAGACGTATCTTATTGTCAGCAGCATTCATATCTTATTAGTCGTTCTTAAATCTTATCGGTTAATAACTTGCAGAGCATGTATTTCACGTGGGTGGCTGTCTTATCACCGGTGTGTGTTGTGCCTTCATCAAGGAGCGAGGGATGAGGGTTGTGTTTTGATTCCTCTCTGCTTCTTTGAAAGATGTTTCAGAAGAGGATTTGGCTGCACAATACACACACTTACATCAGCTTCAGAAACATTTCTTTCTTCAGTCAAGTGCAAAAGTATTCAGTTTTGAGTGTCAGTGTCGCTGTGTTAAACAAACTGCAGTGACTTCAGCAGATTTCATTTTCATACCTTAATAGGCAACGGCTCTCATGTCTGTTATCAGTGCTTTGAAACAAATCCTCTTCCTGATTTAACAATGAAACGCTTGTGTCACACTAACAGTTCGCTCACACCCACAAAACGCCAAGGGTTTGGTGGGCTGACGTGCTGGTTTACAGTTGAAGCTACTGGTTTCCAGTAAGGGTGCAGCTGGGTGGGTGTGTAGAGGCCACTGAAGGGTTAACTGTCTCACACTGTGCAGCTTACCGGTACCTAACGGCTGCTACAAGTGCACCGTACTGTGCTGCTGTGGGGTTTTTAGTCAGAGCTACTGGTTTCCAGTAAAGACCTGCACCCAGTGGCTTCACAGCAAAGGAAGTGGTGGAGCCTGAAACTGTTCACGAGAAGAAAAAGAAAAGTTTTCATCCATGAAGTGCTTTTCTTGTCATGTAAAAATAGATTGTGCCTCACGTGCATTTACAGATCTGCTTTTTATTTCATTCAGCTGATGCTGCAGCAACTTCTCGTGAGCAGGAAGCAAAGGTCAGAGGTCAAAGCCACAGCACAGTTAAATTAACGGAAAAAAATTGGCCTTTTATTCATCTTGAGTTATTGCACTAATGAACCTGATAAATTATTGTTAAAAACAGAGCTGGCATATTTTCATGTAACAAAAGGGAAGCAAAAAGAATCAGACAGAATGTTCAGAGATCCACGTTTATGATTTCAAAAGGCTCAAAGTAGAAACAAAACCCTGGTATAATGTCCTTTTTTAAAATTCTGTTCAGTATGTAGTTCGCCACATGTTACATAGTGGCATAGAGGAGCCAACATCCCCACTCTGTTATATGCAGGCGTATAGCACCACTTAGTGGACAAGCACAGACATTACATTTAGGGTACTTATTCACATCTGCACACTGTGGAGGCAGAAGCAAAGTCACTTTTGTCATGTGACAACAACATGGCAGCTTATGATGATATCAACTATAACTGCTTACTTGCTTTTAAAAGCCTGAAGATGAAGAAATGTAAAGTAAACATAATCAGTTGTATTAAAAAAAACATACCAGCTTTTATCTTTAAATTAGTGTGGTAATTTTTTTGTTTTCTGAAGTCTTATAGACTCAATAATTAATCAATCAAACACCTAATCAGTAGTGACAATCCAGCCAGACACTCATCCATCTAGCTTTTCTACGCCAGTTTTGTCAGACAGCTTTTCAGCCTACAGGAACCCTCTGGCGCCCCCTGCTGTTTGAGTATGAAAGTGTCTGAAAATTAAACATTTCAAATTGCTTCCTGAAACCTGCCTTTTTAAAAAAGCCTATAATTCACAATTTTTATTTCTCCACCTGTTTTTTTTTTTTATCTTTGAAGTAAACACAAATATGTTGACAGTGATCCATTAAATGTTGCTTATTTATCTCTGTGTGACGGGCCAATAGCGACATTAACATAAAGACTATTATGATCCATTTTCTATCCATTCATGTCTTTGAAAGACATTACAGAAAGGTGTTTTAAGGACCTTTTCTTCCTAATATCCCACTGACTACTACATTTTTTCACCTGGGGATCTACATTAAACATCTGTCCTGACTGTAGTGCCTGCTTGTTGCCATTAGAGGGCGGTGTTTCCCACATCATCCTCATCAGCAGAGCGTCTGTGTGCTGGTATTAAAGCTCAGGGTGCTGTTGCCCTCCAGCTCTCCATCAGTGGGTTCTTTCAACCTCTCTAAATTCCAGAGGGTGCACGTTTGAAACCCCGCCCCCCCGAGGGGAATGGATGGTATTGATTGGTTGGCGGTTATCAGCTGGCGGTATTGATTGGCATACTTAAAGACAACAATGAAGAGAGCAGTGAGAAGCAGTCAGGTTTAGTTTCACACAGCAGATCAGCTCGGTGGAGGCAGAGACAGCTGTGGCAATGCATTAGGCTAAGTGTGTGTGTGTGTGTGTGTGTGTGTGTGTGTGTATTTGTGTGTCCTTATATTGATTATTGATTGAGCTGCAGTAAAAGTTTTCCAGTATTGGTGGGACAGAGGAGCAGCTGTTCAGGCCTCTACCTCCTCATCTACAATGATCAAACCTGTCTATTGTTAAACTATCCTTTTCCCGAATGAGAATCATACAATGATTTACAAGGTGGAGAGGCTGACCGTCATGTTGACCACTGACTTTCGGGCCAACACAAACTGGTATATCACACATCGTACAAGTTGAGATATTTTACTAAAAGCTGTAAAAGTCAAACTCAGGGTGGCGCAAGAGGAAAGGTCGAGGGTTACAGAACCAGATTTCATGTCAAGCAACCAATAATTGCGGATATATTTCAGTGTCGACCAAACTGGTGGTTCTGTGCCTTGACACTGGATCACCGTTTGATATCATCAGTTACAAAGAACTCCAACAGACCACACAGGGCCAGATTTTGCTGTTGAGAGTGTTCTGTACGTTTGTAGTAGCCAATCACGTATCAGCAGGAAAAACAGTAACATAATCCACTGTAACGACATCCTGGCTCCCATCGGCAGTCATCTCATGACGATTTTGCTTCTAATTAATCTGTATAAACTGATGTCTGCATGAGAGTCCAGCTAACAATCTGCTCTAGATCAAAAATTTGACTTGAGATAAAGTCCGCTGACACTGTGTCACGAAAGCTGTTCCTGTGTTGCATCAGAAATGATGATCCGACCTCCGCTCAACAAACGAGCATAATTAAAAGTCGTTCTTTTCTCCTCTTGAGGACAGACCTGACAGAGCTTCATTTATACTTTTTATAAATCTGCACCCTGATGTTATTTTTGCAAACTTAAGACCTGTTAGTTACAACTAAATCACAAGAAGAGCAATTTCTTTTAATGCTGACTGAGCCAGAGTGCAGCCTCTGTGCAACTTGTAACAGTGAAACTAAGACTCAACAGAAACACGTGAGTGGGCGCTCCTCCGGGGGATGTAATAATTCAAGAAATGATGCCGTTTATTTTGCTGACATATTTCAGAGACAAAATTCACTTTTGATCTGAACACACGGCCACTTCGCAAGTTGGGATGTTAATGCAGTGCACGGAAAAGGAAGTCTCGGCGGGAAGTCCTTTATCACGAACCTCTGGCTGAACAGGAATGCCCGATAAGGTTAGTTGTCACTCCCATCAGCTATTGTCCTCAGAAAGCTGACGTGCATTTAGGTTTGACTGAACAGTGTCAGTTTGGAGAAAAAAAATGTATCGCTGCCACGCCGGAATATAAAAAAAGGATCAGTATCATTTAATCACGTGAAGCATTTCATGTGATAACGTGATAAGGTGGTCTCCGGCAGAGTTGGACTCCCTGTGATGGGTGTAAACTGGCACTTGGCATCCATGGAGCCTCCTGTGCCCCTCCAGCTGATCGGTGAGAAATGTTGAAACCTTATTCAATCTGTAGAGCCCCATGCATTTTAAAACCCTTCAAAGTGTACGCATACTTATCACGAGATCTTCCACCGTGCTTAACAACAGCAGAATCTCACCATGTCACAACACGAGCTGGAAGTAGAACTTAATCAAGTCCTGTAAATGAGCCTTGTTTTTCAACTTGTCCATCCACACACAGTTTCCTAACTCATGCAACAATATAATTTACCACGTTATAAGATGATACTGATACTTGATATTTATGCTGACGTGGCAGCAATGCGCTTCAGTAGAGAGTGACCTGGAAACTTTGATTTGCACTTTCCGACAGCCAGACGCCTCCTCCAGTCTCGTGTGGTTTGTTGGGCTCATTAATATTAATATGAGCAGACGGTGTGCCGGCCTTTTGTCTCATGTTTGAGTTTTGATATAACTCATATAAAATGCTGATTAGGGAAAATGAACTGAATCACACTTGAGTTCAAACAAAGCATACCTAATGAACAGAGTTGCACATTTCTATCCTCCAATACTATTACAACTTCTGTACAACTTTATAGAAAATGTTTTGTAAAAACTGCACGGCTGCTCTGACGGACAGAAAACACAGACATCAGGGAGAAGAGGAGGAGATTAAATCCAGCTCAACATTTGTCAGCTAAATTGTTTAACGTGGTCTTACGTTTGTCTAGGGCAAAAATAACACTCCAAAATGAGTCACGACTGGACCCTCAGCGGAGACAAAGGCATCCCACCTGCAACAGCATCCCTGGTGGTCTCACTCATGCGTTACTCATAGCTAATGCACACATTTTTACCAGTCGGCACACAGGACCACACACACAACCTCCCATACACACTCTTAAGACGCAGACATTATCAAACCCTCAGGATCAACAACTGTTCCTGCGGGGAAACTGCCTCAAACACCCCCCGCACACACACACACACACACACACACACATACCCCCCGGGCTGTCCTGTGTGACTCGGAGGGCTAATCAGAAACACAAAAGCGTCTCACAGAAACTAGTAATGTTTAGACTCAGGAGGAGGTGAGTCAGATCCTCTGCTGCCCCGTGACACATCTCAGACTCTCCCGGTCTGGATGGAGAAGAAAGAGAAAGCAAAGGTTGGAGGGGAGACGGGGGGGGGGATGTGGGAGGAAAGCAGAGGCAGGGAGTTAATTTGTTGGGGGAAGACACAATAGGAAAATATAAACAATAAATCTAATATAGTCCTGAGTTTTTATTGGCACTTTCTTGTCATTTTGGATGCTGTAGCTGTTTTTTGGGGGGTAAATATCATCATGTCAGTGTTGCTTAGTGCTCCATTTTGATAAATGTTCCTTCAGTTGGTTAAAGAGATTTATACTTTAATCTTCCCTTTACTTTGCAGTATTTGAAAGTGATGCAACTAAAGTCATTCCAATACTGATACCAGCAAGGGTGTTGCAAGTTCTGGGTTGTGTACGCAGACATGCGCTAAGGGCCCACAGTTATTCCGTATTTAATCTTTGTGGGACCTTCTCACATGAGGGCCCTGTGTACTCAGTCCCCCCCCCGCCCGGTCCGACGCCCTTGGATTGATCCTGCCTTAAATGCAGATGCGGTATCGGCGAGTTCTGGGTGATGATCCAATAATTTGTTTTACAAGCCTGGAATAAAATCAGCTTGTGTTACAGGAAATCATTTCTTGTGTTTTAGAGCAGCAAAGAAGAACTGATGTCCGGTCCGTCGTAGCTTTGCTCAACTACCGTAAAATCCAGAATATAAATTGCACTGAAATATAAGAGGCAGTCTGTTTTTGGGGGTATACCAGAGGGGTAAAGGTTTTCTATAGCTATTTATTAATAAAAACGTGAAGTTATTTTCATGTATTTTCATTTAAACACATTAAAAACACACACATTACAGCCTACCATCTGTTTTCACTATGTCAAGTTTGCAATCCTGCTAGCTTCCGGTGCTGTAGCTCGCGGTAGCTGGCAGCCTACGCTAACGTTGATTGTTATGAGGTTGGCGGCTGCAATGGCGATCATGACGGTGCATGTCCGTGCTGAAGCGTCAGCAACACTCAAGTTAGTTTAAACATGATGATGGCTTAAACCTGGAAACGGTTTGATGCGAAGATGTGACTTCACCACTTAACAATAGGTAATAGGATAGGTAAAATACCGTAACACAATAACATACTGTATCTCTCTCTGCATTTTATACTGGTATGTTGGTCGCTCGGTGAAATAAAGTATTTAAAATGCGTCTTATACACCAAATTTAACGGTAATTCTCTCCAGTCTCATTTTTTGTACTTGTCTGTATACTGTATATTAAGTTGATTCATAAAGTCCATTAAAAGTGCGCCTTACACGGTACCTTACAGTAAGCAGCGAGCTTAGGCAGACACAACACATGGTTCCTTAGGTTTCTAACTGGAGCTACTTGTATCGGATCAGTGCTCAGTAGGGACCAGTTTGAATATTCAGGTGTCAGTTTGGGAAAGGTGGTATTGTAAAAAATGTTATTGAAACGTCTCTAGATGCAACATATTCAAGTGTAAGACACTCTGTGTGGCTTATCCTGCTTAAGTCCCTTATGAAAATGACTACTAAAGCTGACGCATACCTTCTATTAAAGTTCATATTACTCACTTACGTGGGTGCCTGTGAAGCTGGGATTAACTGTAGCTGCTGTCTGAACTGTGGGCGCATCAGGTATTGACGTATCAAGTATCGTAATATCTACACCATAGCGCTATAACACAGAAAAAGTTATCTTATGACACATATAGATATATAGATACAGAGACACATATAGATCATAGAGCATGTAAAATGGTAGAATGGTGGTGGAATAACCAACGTTATTCCACCAATGAGCAAACACTTGGCAAAGGTGGCAAGGAAAAACCAAAGGACTGATGGAAATGTTCTTTTAACCGGCAGAAACCTCGAACAGAACCAGGCTGATGGTGACCAGTTGTCTGACTGGAAGGTCAGAGAAAGTGGGATAGAGAGAGGGACAGAAAGAGAGAGAGGGATAGAGACAGACAGAGAGTAACAATTGACGGGTTGTGTGAAAGAATCGACTGCTTCTCTTACTCTGCGGGTGTACCACAAATGCAGCTCCATGCATCAAGGACAGATTGTCAACAGGTATATTTTGCCTTTAAACACTTTTGCGTTCGGACATAGTTGGACAACCTGCTAAAATAGTATTTTACTTGAAATATATCCTGGCCTTAAAGGAGAAGTTCTGTATTTTTAAACCTGGGCTCTGGTTTTTACAAATTTGGGTGTTGAAATGACTCATAAGAACAAATACGTTTGGAATCGGTCCAGTAGATGTCCTCCACCATAGCCACGATGGCTGCAACATAAAGTAATCCCCTGGGGCAATTGCGCCCAATCAAAGCACGTCCACTAAAAGTGCTTGTTTTTGCCGCTGACAGGCTCACATTGTTACTCCAGGTGTCCGACAACATTACGTAAAATGATCCCTACAAAGATCGTCCTTTTTTGAAAGAGTAAAATCCTTTTTGTGTTACCAGAAACAGAAGTCTCGCTCAAGGAGAAGTCTCGCTCTGAACAGGACGGTGGAAACGTGAGTTAGAGTTGGAGAGAGATTTTGGTAGAGGTTGTTTTATCCTCCTCTGCCCGTTGCCCCCCCTCCCCTCTCTCTCTCTCTCTCTCCTGGTTCTCTCTTCAGTTTCTACGAGCTCTTCATCCGTATACTCTGGCTCAAATAAATAGGGTAGGTCATCGAATTCAAATGCCTCATCTTCATCGTCTAAATCTGGTAAATATTCAGCCATGGCTTTTGAAATATATTCTTTCTGGCGCAATTTCCCCTGGCGATTATGTTGCAGCCATTGCGGCCATATCGTGGCTACGGTGGAGGCCAATACATGGACCGATTCCAAAAGTTTTTGTTCTTATGAGTCGTTTTCGACACCGAAATTTGTAAAACCCAGGGCCCAAGTTTAAAAATACAAACTTCCTTTAGGAGTGTGGAGATCAGTTAAGTGGCGTTTGTGACTGCAACTACAACCTTTCACCTTAACCTTATAATGCATTGTCTAACCATAAATATACCTTTACCATAGTTGATCAAGTTGAGTCACACTGCCATTTACTGCAGGATTCCTGTTTCGATGGATATTTCTGTTATTTTGTCCACCCCTGTAAATGTGATACCATGGATAGTGGGTGCTGGTTCATTTCCACTAATTGCCCAACAGTGTTTCCATGGTAAAACATCACCAGACAGTTTGTTCCACTTAACACCCAAGAGCTACCAGTAATGGCAACTTCAGAGTTTAGGAGGGGACAGAGGAGGTAGTGTGGTTATGAGGCGATGGAAAAGACTGAAGGAGAGAAGGACTAATGGAAATGCTCTGGTGAAACTAAGTCTGTTTTTCATCTGAAAGAATTTAACATTTACTTCACTTTAGCTTTTGGAATCCAAGTCAAACAAAGTGCTGGTGTGGGGTGCGATTGTTAACAAGTAAGTCTTTTTGTATTCTAGAGGAGGAGTCAGTTTTGCAGGCCTTGTGTTTTTAAGCACACATTAAGAACGTTTACCAAAATTATACACACACTGAAAAACACAAGACGGGTTCATGTTTTCAGTGTTATCTCAGAGGATATGCCTTTAATATAATATAACCTTGACTGGTAGTTTTATGCTGTAGCCCCAAACTGAAACTTATGTTAGCATATTTAACAGTTTAGCTCTGTATTCATTAAGCTAATCCAGTGTAGTAAATCTTTTCACAGCCTATTTTTGGCGACTTTTTGCACCAGACATTGGCCGTTCCCTGACTCACAACATAACATCAACACTACCTAATCTCCTGTGTGGAAAAACCCCTCAGACACATCCCACTCAAACGTTTTCTAATGGTAAGTAGCCTGGAGTGAGGTCAGCATTCTTCTGTTGAATCACCGGGACCCCCTGCAGAGTGATGGTGAGGTGGATGAAATGTCCGGTGACTCAATGGGAATGCCTAAAACCAGTCTGTGCTAGTGTGAGAGAATAGAGTGACTTCAGTGGCGTAGTGTGGCTGAGCTTTCTATCTTTGATTTTAAAGTGGTTTATATGATTGTTCCCTGTGACTGACAGGCAATCAGTCCAAGGTGTACCCCACCTCTCGCCCAATGACAGCTGGGATAAGCTCCAGCACCCCCGCGACTCTGAACAGGATAAGTGGCATGAGATTGTTCACTATGTCGTAACTTATTAACGATAAGTAAACTGTCGTTTCAGAGGACCGTGTTCTCATGAAATGCATTCTGCTGCACTGGTTTCAGGCTCGCCCATCCGCCGACCAAGGGAGGATCAAATGTTCTGAACATCCTGAAATACAACAGACAGCACGTAGAGGCTCAGATGCCGACAGACTACTCTTCAAACAGAAGCTATGACTTTGTCGGAAACATAATTATATGGCATTTTAAGTCGGGGAAATTCTGCTCAGTGCCTTGAAAGACCGGACTCTCCTAAATAAAGAACAGTTGTTGATGTTAGCCAGACATGTTTTATGTTTAGCTGCTGTTTTTAGCTGTTAGCACAATCTTCTTTTTAAGTACAACCAGTATGTCTTTAAAGCACACCGGTACAGTAGTGCTTACAAGACATAGTAGCGCAACTGTTGAAGGTTTGATTCCCATACGAACCAGACCACAGTGCCATTCATTTTGAGATAATGTGCTATGTGTCGTCTCCTTGACTCATCTGTTGACTCAATCTCCCACAATCCTCCCACAACGAGCACTTTGCTGAGCCAGCACTTCTCTTACTTTCTCTTACGCACTGAGTCTGTGTAGCTGAAACTCAAATAATCAAGCAAAAAACGATTTAAAAAATCAGTAGTTATTCATGTATATGGAAGGTCACTGTGAAGGAATTGTCCCTAAATAAAGTCTGATTGATTGGACTCAATACAAACCTTGTTACAGTGTCTAATATAGCAAGCTCAGGCCTTCTGCTCTAGTAACTGACCTGAATACACTTTCATATTACAGAAACTGTATAGCACTTTTCATACAACAGTAACAGAAACAGAAAATCAATGAAATAATACCCCACACCCCCACCCCACAAAAATAATGTAATAAAGAACTTGATAAAACAGCAAACATGTATCATCATGTATCATGTATTTGTAATAAGGAAACACCAGAGGTAGAATAAAAGTCTTAAAGTAAAATAAAATGAAATAAAAAGGAAGATGATAAAAAGATGATCAGGAATATTGAAATAAAATTAAACAGTATAGAAAAAAATAAAATTGATAAAACCTAAAATGTAAAATAAATAAGAAAATAAATAAAGTTACAAAGATAAAATAAAATGTAATTAAAAGCCAGACTAAAAAGTTAGGTCGAGTTCGCTTTTAGAAATATTGACGTTCTGCGCTGCCCTCAGGTCCATGCCTTTCCCAGTGGCCTCTGTGTTGTTGAAAGTTTTCTTTTATTTAAGAAAAATTAAGTAGCGGGGCGGCTGTGGCTCAGTCGGTCGTCTTTCAATCGGAAGGTCAGAGGTTCGATCCCAAGCTCCTCAGGCTACATGTCGAAGTGTCCTTGGGCAAGACACTGAAACCCCAAATTTCTCCCGGTGGCATAGCCAATGGGTATGAATGTGATGACTGATTGACAGTTGGGCACTTCACGTAGCAGCCTCTGCCATCAGTGTATAACTGTGTGTGTGAATGGGTGAAAGTGATATGTAGTGTAAAAGCAGCTTTGAGTGGTCGCAAAGAGTAGAAAAACGCTAAATAAGTACAGTCCATTTAGTAACCTCTGACCCTTATGCTACCTCTGTGGATGTCCTTTGGTCCAACCCGCTGGTCCAGACTCAACAACTTTTGATTTGATTGCAACCAACCCTGAATTTTAATCTCGCTCCATCTAGCTTCTTTAATTTGTCCACACTCACTGATAAGCTAATACTATCACCATCAGTCTCAGCTGTACGTTGTGTTTAAGCTACTTAGCAAGTGTTAGCATGCTAAAAAGCTAAACGAAGAAAGTGGCAGAAAGACATTACATCAGAAAGTTAGCATCGTCAATGTGGGCATGTTGGCATTTAACTCAAAGCAGTACTCTTTGTCAGTGTAGGCTACAGCGTTAAAAAGGCAGCTAGCACTTGTAGACGCTAAGTCTGGTTTCTCTGTGACTGAGGTTACTGTCATGTTCCTCTTTTTACATGATGCTACACCACACATACTGTAATCCATCTATTATTTTCAATCATTAATATACTGGTTTGATCAAAGATACTGTAGCTGAGGGGCTCTACAGTGATAATGCAGGATGGTCTAGAAACTGCCATATAGAGTTCTGCAGTGCAACAGTGTCACTGCAGAACTGTCATATCCTGTGCATCAGCATTATTCAGTATATATATTTAACCAGGCTACAGTAGCATCCGGTGCGATGGTCTCTGTTTGTTCCCCATTTCTAACTACACCAGTTTGACTACACTTAATGCACGAGACATCACGTCGAAGTCTGTACTTTCCTGTGTGTCTATGGTTATATTAGGTTTGTGTTCATGTGTGTGTGTGTGTGTTGTAAAAAGTGTGGGAACTGCAGAGGAGGATGTGTGTATTTCCCAAGTTCCCATGATTTCCTCCGGATGAGAGACTGAGCAGCAGGAATTCGTTTGTATCAGAATAACCCCAGAGACAGGCTGATGTACACAGGAAATATAGTGCAACAGACCGATATAAAATCTGGGATTCATACTTTTGGGTAATACGGGTGATTTGAGTTGGGCCGACATACACATTTCAAACTGTGTCTGAGTGAGTAGCTGTAGAGTTACATCTGACTGTACATGAGGCATGAGTATCATTTAAGTTTCTCAAGATGATAGAACTATTTTGTTTTCACTCGTCATGCTGCTGCTTGTGTCAATGAGTATAAATCCTAAATGTCAGCGAAAGTGCGGGGCAGGTCAAGTGTGCAGATGTTTCTCTGATTTGCAAAAAAAGACTTCACAAAGAAAATGATATGAAGTGAAACCATTTCCCGTCAAGGCCCTGTGGATGAAGAGAAAATACATCCCCACAGGCCTGAACGCATGTAGTCGCGCCCGAGCTACACCTGTTCAGATTGAATAATAACGATGAATCCATCTGTCGTGATTCACAAGTCATTAAACTCGTGAAAAACCTACACTTTCACTATCAGCCTTATATCTAGTTTTGATCTCAGGGCTTTACTGACCGAGTTTCACGCTTACAATCCCATGTGGCTTTGACACAGCTGCAGCACTGCTGCTTCGCTCTAAAAATATAAGTCCGTCTCAAGTTTACACATCTGAGAAAAATCACAGAAGTTTCCCCTAAAAGCTCAGATTTGTCTTTCTACACCAAGTTGTGCGGTATGAAGGCGTTAAAGCTTTCTTTTAGACAGTAAGAGTTCATATGAAACTTGTACAGAGCTGGGGTCAGGACGTGGTTAGTGTAGCATGAGGACTTAAAGCAGTGCAACGGTTAATCTGACTTCGTCCACATAAAACATGCACACACACACCTCTAAATCTTACTCATTCGCATGTAGTACATGTTGGTTTAACGAGCACATAAAAAGTAGTAGTTTCAGGGGGAGTTACTTATGTGGTTTAACTGCTTCTTGAATAAAGCGGGATGAATTTATCTTGGGCAGCATCCTCGGTGTCACAGAGAAGCTTAAAACTGCTTTACGCTGATCACAACCAAAACTGAAACCTGTTGTATCAAGGCCATTTGTGTTAAGATACAGATGTGTGAATAAACTGAACTATGAGTAGACTCTGTGCTTATTCTGAGGAACTTTCATATTGAGTCTAATTTGGCGGCTTCTCACATGCTTGGGTGTTGCGACTAACTGCTCGTGTCTTACAAATTTCGTAGCAAACAAAATGACGTGAGCTTACTGAAAGGTTATTGAAAGACATGTAAGATTGATTTTTTTTAATTTTCTGGCCTTTGCCTTTATTTGATTGGACAGTGGTTAGAGTCAGGAATATGGGAAGAGAAATTGAGGATGACTTGCTGCAAAGGGACGAGGGTCGGAGTCGAGCGTGTGGCCGCTCCAACGAGGACTGGGCCTGTATACCTGGGACGCATGATTTAACCATTGAGCTAAACTTGCGCCCCCTGAAGCCGGACATATACCTGCTTTTAACTATACGCGTTCACATGCGCGCTGTGTCTCTTTGAGCGTCTGCTGTGCACGTCCTCAAAAATTAACGCTACACGTACAAGAGATGCACACGAACTGTAAGGGCAGTGTGGAGCCAGAAGGGATGTGACCGGGTCAACACAGCAGCAGGGACAACAGGGGCAGAAAGTTCTGAAGAAGAGCTGATAAACCAATCAACCACATCTGTACGATGTGTCATTACCACTGCACCGCAACCAACATGGCTGTCAGAATATCTGGGGACAGATAAGTTCCATTTGCGGGGAAACCTGCTAAACTAATTGGAAACAAGTCTGGGACCGTTGCGTCCGTGCACAGAGGAAAAAGTTGAAAGTGAGGTCGGTGAGCTCCGAATTAACAAAATAGTAGCCTCCTCAAGTGTCGCCATGTCTGTTGTATTACATGCGGTAATTGCACACGGCCTGAGCTCTCTGGTGTGCCCTCTAGTGGTTTCCCCCAGTAACACGCGTAGTGCATTGACAAGTATCTGAATCAAGACACAGACAGCTGTGTACGCTAACACAAGGTTTAAAAGCAAGTATATCTCTGGCCATGTAGTGAATTCTAAGAGCGCCCCCTGCTGGATCACAAGATGTGATGTCACCACTTAACAACGGGATAGTCATCCATCGTCTGCGTAAAACACGTAACACAATAACATACCTCTCTCTGCATTTTATACTGGTATACTGGTCGCGCCGGTATAAAGGCAGCAAAAAATGGATTGTGTTGATTTATCATTACTTCATCACAAAAATATGTGATTGGTATCAGTCGTCTGGTTTCACGCTCGAAAAGAAAGTAAAATGTTTTCCAAATGATGAACTATTCCTTTAAACGAGGTACACAGCTGAGTAACTCCAGCAGTGTATAGTAGACTATAGATGTAGAGCAGATTGACCAGTAACCCTTCCATGGATGGATAAATGTTTAGAGACCGTGCCTCTGGGAACTCTGGGAAAATGAAAGCGCCACCACTGAATTTAGCAGGGGGTTGTGCTGTTTCTCATGACACACAGTGAGGTCGGTTCATGGGTCGACTTCTCAGGCTTTCTCTTACACAAACAGACACACACACACACACACACACACACACACACACACACACACACATCTATTACTGGTGACCAGTTTAAAGTTGAAATACTCAAAAAGGAAGAAAGACGTTAGTTTAAGTGGGTGATTCTTGTGCTATTTGTGTGTACATGTGTGCATATGTGTGCATCTGTGTGTGTGTGCTTGCCTCAGAAAGTTGGCCACTCATTAGTAGAGAGCTTTTTGGAGGAAGTGGTTGTTACCGATGACTCAGCCAAGCCATGCATTTCATTCTCTCTCTCTCTAGTCTCTCTCTCTCTCTGTGTGTGTGTGCTCTCCTCTCTGTCATCTGCTTTTCTGTCTACATTTTATTCATTCCTCTCTCCCTTTCTGCCTCTTTTCGTTTTCTGTCTATCTAACCTTCTCTTAATCTCTATCCCCCCCCCTCTCTTCTCTTTTCTCCTGATTCATTCTTGACCTTTGGTAGCTGAGGTATCTCAGGGTGTGTGTGTGTGTGTGTGTGTGTGAGCAGCACATTCAGCAATGTGTGTGGGAAGATAACTGGCTTCCTCCAGAGTGATTAAAACATTCCTCCTCTCTTCTTTTTCCTCTCTCTTTCTCTGACCCTTTTTAGTTTTCAGTGAAGACCTTCTGATGAAGAGGAGGAAGAAGACTGACGAACTGGTGAGTGGAGCTGGACACTTTTTTCTCTACACATTGGCTGGTATTTGTGATGCAGGTCGCAGATTGTTGGGCTGGTTAAGGTACATTTCTCTTTTCGTTTGGATCAGCTTTTAAGCTTTAAAAGTTTTCTTAAACAAACCATAGCAGAAAGAAATTCCAGATTATAAATTGTTTATTTGAAAGACTGAAGAAAACGGCGCAACAGAGCAGGAAGGATTTAAGAGCTAGGTGGAAAATGTTACAGATTATTCCGAACTTTGTCGCATTGGACTTTTTGAGAGGCTGAATGGCTATTTAAAGTTTCTTTGAGTTCATTTTCACATCTTTTAAGTCTTCAAAAAGCATTCAGGAATCCCCATTTTTTAAAACGGATCATAATGAGGGAATTTCCTTGACCAATAAATAGCACAGTACGCTGCAATGGTTTCCCGTCCTGCAGCGATGAGTTTAAAAACAGAATTTAATGGTCAATAGCACTGTGAGGACAAATGTGTTTTGGCAGTTGGTCAGGTTGCTGCAAAAATCGGCTATATTTGGCACTTGGCAAGTATCCGGCTTCTCCGGCTTTAGTCATGATGTGACGCACTGACCGCACCTGTGAGAGGCTAAAGTGAAAGTGACAGTGTCAAATATCCTGATGATATTACAGGTGCTGCTTCGGTTTGGAAGAAGGTCATCAAAGATGGATGTTAATCACATCGATCAATCTGTGTACAGGAATGAGTCTTTAAGTGACGTTAGTGGGAGTTTCACAATCTGAACTGACGCACGCTATAGAAGCTCTTTAAGCAGTGTGTTATATAAATGTGAGGATCAAAAACACTTGACCTCTGCACACTGCACTCACATTGAATCAGCTGAAAGCTTTACGTGAGGCTTGTATTGTGTAACGTTTGCTTCCGTAGTTTTATAATTATGCATCCTTACGTAAGTCTTTTGATTATGATCAGCTCTTTGAAGATGAGGGTATGTGGTGTGGTTTATTTTACTTAATGGCAAATGACACATCTCTTTGTAAGTCCACTAACTTGTAGTGGCATATAAACACCATGAATCCACATCTATTCATCTAGTAAAACCCGGAGTATCTGAATAGATCAGCTCTACTCAACATTTTTTTGCCATATTAGACATCTGACTCTGCTTGTTGTCTCAGAAGGCTTCATTGGGTACTAGGTTACTGATTGGATAGTGATAGTCTGATCTGTTTGCTGACCATCGTGTCCACGCATGGTTCTTTTGAATTACTCTTAGTATTGTCTCAATTTAAGCTAATAAAGTAACTCACTGCTGTGTATGGGGAATCCATTTTTTTCAGACTATCCTCATGCATGTTAGCAGTTATCACTGAAAACTTGACCTACTGACTACTTAGCTAGCTAAACACTGGTGTTGCTAAACATCAGTGTTTAGGTTTTTTCAGACAGTTTGATGCCGACTGGACCATATTTTATAAGCATACTTTCATATATTTGCATAAAACAGCAGAGTTTACAGACATTAGTTTAAGCTAGCTAGCTAGCTAGCTACGTACGCACTGACTGTGTTTTGTGGTATGTGTGTGTTTGTGTTCAGCTCAGCCTCTGGCTCTTCTCAGAACGCACCATGAACTCCAGTTCCTCTTACTACTTTAAAATCCAGAATATAAGTCGCACCAGAATATAAGAAGCAGTCTGTTTTTGGGGGTGTCCGAGAGTGAACAGGTTTATAGCTATTTATTAACAAAAATGTGTATACAATTTATTTCAACACTATTTCTATTTATTGTCATTTAAAACACATTCAAAACAGACACAAATTATAACCTATCTGTTTTCACCATGTCGAGTTTTCTATCCTGCTAGCTACCGGTGCTGTAGCTAGTGTTAGCTGGCAACTTACAGTAACGTAAAAAACGGTGAGGAAAACAACACTGGAGTAAATCGGAGACGTTGTAGTGGCTTGGACCCAGAAACAGTTCAACGCAGAGATGTGATGTCACTACTTAACAACCCGATAGACCCATTGTCTGGGTAAAATACCGTAACACAATAACATGCCTCTCTCTGTATTTTATACTGGTATATTGGTCGCACCGGTATATAGAATGCAGCCTACTTTTTAGACGAAATAAAAGTGCTTCTTATACACCAAATTTTACGGTAATTCTCTCCAGTCCCTCTCATGTTTTGTGCTTGTATGTATACTGTTTACTGTATATTTACTATATATATATACCTCATATTCCTCAAATTAGTCCTCAAATGTAAACTTTACCCTCACCCTTAATTTGGCGTTCTGTATTGGTGTACAAAATCTCACAATTGCTGAACTAGTTTACTGGCTGTGCTAAAAGAAGAATATGCCAGACATTCATATCAAATGAAACAGCATTCCCACTAAATACTGTGGGTTTGCAGCACTGACGTATTCTCCTTAGATCAGTCAGAGGAATGACACAACTGACCATATTCACAAAGCAGCCATTTCCTCTGACATCATGCTCCAGGTGGGAAGCTGAAATACTGTTATGATGTCATACTTATGGCTCGTTAGTCATATAAAATCATTATCATTTTAATGTGCTTAGATTGATTAGCAACTGAAACGACAGTGAACGATTATGTGGAGGAAAATCTGTCCATATTCAGGTTAAAACAACTTCTTTGATAAGCCATCAGCAACATCACACAGCAGCTAACATCAGCATTCAGCCACCAACTAGCTAATATTACCATTAGCTAGAAAGTGGCTTCAAGCTACTTTGAAGTTTTACACGATACAGGAAAGGTGTAAACCCCACGTACGGTAGTGCTAGATAGGAAGTGGTTGAATGCTAACATTAGCTGCTGTCTAAAAGTAGGCTGCAGGTCATTAAATAAGCAGTTTCACTTTAAATACTCTATATTTCAATACGACTGACAAATTCAAACACAGCAGTTCAACATTATAACAGCATTTGAGCTGAGAGAGGAAAATGGCTGCCGTCCAAATATGGTGAATGGGAAGGAATGTTGTCAGGAAGTATCACTGTAGCCTGTCAGTGTGGGTCCGCACAGAGGCCTACTAAACTGGGTTTCCTCCATATAAGACACTGTGCATATTGAACCGCAGCCTATGATCTTCTCTTCAGAACCTCGGGGACGTACAGATGATAATTTTCATGTATGTAACTCAGATCCTCGTGGCTCAGCGGCCATAACAAGTATAATCAAGGCTTTTAGCTGAACCATTTCTTGACCTCGACAGAATTGTTCCCTAAGTCTGAAAAGTAAAGGTCTAGAAACCTCAGAGGAGGGGCAGAGTTTGTACTTAGGTTGTAATAATATTTTAGCCTGTTGATTCCTCAGATATACCTCCTGTTCGGGTGCTAAATTTAAATAAAACATGAAAGCCCATTCATTTCTTTATTCTAAATCCCTTTCTCAGTTTCAAGTAACAAATATACGCACAACTTGATGTCTTAGTGGCAGCCCTGTCCTGCTTTGTAGTGAGTTGCTTAAAGAGTTTTCTTACATCTCATTAGACGTGTTTTGTTAAGCAGAGCTATTTATCCACTGGACTTTTATCAGAAATTTTGACCTCGACCTTCAGAAGTGTTTATCATCAAACTGCAGCCTTGAGAGGTGGTTTCAAAGGGAAGAGGAAAAAAAAGACATTTTATTGAATGTATCAATAATGCCTCTTTAGCTCTTTTTTTGCTCTCTCGTCTTTTTCACTCTCCTTTCGTTTCACGCAATCTCATTAATGTTATATAAATGGTATCAGTTTCCATGTTTTGTCAGAAGAGGGTTCGCAAACACGACACACTGACACCCACGTATGCCAGCCCTGTTCCATCAAGGCTCCCCCCGATTACGGTAAACGCGTGTTTTTGTCTTCTGTGGGTCTGGATCAAGTGATGCAGTTAGTTTTGGTATCATGTCCGTGCATCTCCACCACTGAGAGAGACCGAGAGCAGTGCAGCGTGGGTAGGCGTGGGAGGGCTGTGACAGAGATGACTCAGCACTCTGTTGCCGGGTAGAGAAGCACCAAACACTCTCCAACCCCCATACGTAAAAAAAAAAAAAACACATTATCTGATGTAGCTGTCCTGCATGCCGCAACCTTGGGTAAATACTTATCTAAACTCATGGTGGATGATACTTTTGTATGACAGATAAAGGAGTACAGTAAACTACATTGTCCACCTAGCTCGAATACATAGTTTGCTATTAGCTTTGTTTGCTAGAAAGTTAGCCACACAACCATTTTTACCTTGGACTTGAAATTAGCCTCTGCTAAAGCTAAGTAGCTTTCACTACAGATAGGCAACAACCAAACATGTGTTAGATATATTTGAACTACACTGTTCAATCATTGTGAATGAATATATTGCTAACTAGGGCTGTTGATTGTTTAAAAAAAATTAACTAATTAATGGCACAGCTTGCTGTAATGAATCGTGATGAATCGCTTTTTTTTCTTCTTAAGACTGAAGCTTGTAATAATGGATATTTAAATGTAAAATCAGGAAATGAATGTAGAATCAACACAAAAGAAATATATTTAATAGCATCTTACTCTAAACACATTCTCTCCTGTAAACCACAGATTTCCACTAAAACCCCTAAGGCCATCAAAATTGAGTGTCAGCTTAAAAGGCATATTTCTTATATGTACTAAAAGAAATAATAACAAAACCCAGGCCTTTAATTGCCCAAAACCATCATTGTCCTTATCCATTTTTAGCCAGGACGGTTCGGTGTGGCGGTTGTCACAGCACTGCTGCAGCGAGTGAGCTCCCCGATTGGCTGCTGTCCTCTTCCTGCCCGCTGTCCCAGGCAAGCCCCTGACTGGAGAGAGAGCAACTCGGAGCTGTTGGCAGAGGAGCTGTGAACCGCGATTACTCTGAGCAGCATACATGGCAATGAATTACAATATAATAAATTTCACTGGTGTGAAAAAGTCACTTTTTAGAAAAAAGTTGCCAAGAGGGAGAGAGAGAAAGTCGCTTAATTGGCAACACTCACAGGACTTGCCACAGGAAGTGAACACAACTGTGTTCATTGCGTTTTGTTTTTTTACGTGTTAAATAATTCAAATTAAACGCAAAAATGAACGCGGTAATTTGACAGCACTACTATTAACATCTTAGCTAGCTAGCAAGCAAAGTAACCATTTTTAACCTGAAGTTAGACACAGCTTAAGCTACTGTAACTTCTACTACATATAGGCAACAATCACAACATATAGGCTTTGGCTAGCTGACAAAACAACATCTCTTAACACAGATTCATCTCCAAGGGAAAATGCTAACTAGTGCCAGCTTCTCAATTAATTTTTCCTTTTCCAAAGGGTGTTATGGGCTGACATGCCTTTTGACACTACAAACTATCAGAGCAACAAAACGTGTGATTTAGCAGCTAGGTGCTAGGCTAGTTAGTTAGCTAACATCCAATTCATTTGGCTTCTAGTTCATCAGAATACACAGACGTGTGGCATTACATGATTAAGAAGCCAACGCCTAACATTTCTACATGAACTTAACTACAGTCCAGTAGTTTATGTGACCTGATAGCAGATTTAGAACGATCCGTATTAGCAGCTGCCATTTTGGTTCTTTACAAAACTGACAAATGTATGTTAAACCTGCCTCATTTTGATGGTTCTGACCAGGGCCAGGTAATCTTGACATCTATCGATCAGACACAGAGAACTAAAACATGCGGTTAACATGTACAACATTTAACTAACATTTATATACAACTTATTTGTGACTGCAAGTAGGATTTATAGGATAAGAGTGTGGATGGGATTTGCTTAATTTTATGAAACCTTAGATTGCGGTAAATTTTCTCTCTTATCATTTTAATAGTTTTTAGTTGAGTCACTTCACTCGGATGTTGGAGAAATCCATGTCAGCCTTCACACAAATAGTTCCTGGTGCATGAAAACATTCCTTTATGGACCAAGTTTTGATTACAGCGTACATTAAAGATTTAATGATGCCAGCATGTTGTGTTCATGAGCAGACTCCATTTGAACTATTATTGACTGTTTAGTGGCTGTTCATGTAGATAAGTATATTTAGACAGCTCTCAGTTGTCTTGTACAGTAAGATTTTCTTTTTCTATTCGGGACTACGGAAAACAAATAGTTCAGTATTTCAGTTTTGAATCATGTTACTTATCTGAGAGAAATGAATTAATATACCTGACGGTGTGAGTTCAGCAGATAAGAGCAGCTGCAGAAGAAGCGAGTTATGTGTCATCATGAAGATTGAAGGCGAAACAGGAGATAAGAAAATGACTTTGCACCACAGCTCCCTGGAGATATACAGTGATCGGCCCCAGTCCTTCGGTCAGAGAAGAGAGTGTATCTTACATTTTAATGATCATACCCCACATGACGTGTACCCTACCAATATTAACAATGCATATACAGATTATGACAGACGTATATATTGGTATCAAGGGAACACGTGAACTGTAGACTAAGCTACATCAATACTGAAGCTGACATGAGCACAGAGTGAATTTAGTTTCTGTTTTGTTTGCAACTTCAAGAATTTAAGCTTTAAGCTTTATATGTTTCTAATTTTGGAATAAAATTGAGCAAAATCTTTTCCTGAAAAAATGATGTATCCTGTTAATATAACCCTGAAAGTATGACCCCTTTCTATACACTGACGTAAGACTCTAAATCAACATCCAGCTAGTCAGTCTCACAAAAAGAGAGGCTGATAATCTGTGTCAATTTCAAGATTCTTCTTCCTCTTCTTCTTCTTCGTTTTACTTCTTCTTGTTTTCTCATTTAACTTCAGTTCAGTTTCTTTTAGGTGAATAAAACTGAACGTGCTGTAACATTTAATTGCTTGTGTGTGTCCCCTGTTTCACGGAGCTGGAAATTACGTGGCTATCTCTATCTCGTGTCTTTTTGACCGTTCATTGTGAATCCTGCGTTTAGCCATAATTATCTGTGTGAACACACTTATGCACTCAAAATAGCAGCGCTTGTGAAAGTATGGAAGAACACAAATTGAGACATAGCGCTAATGTTTTTTTATCCTCTGCTTCAGTGTGTGCTGCAGTGCTGAAACTACTAGTGTTAAAGGTGTAATTGCCCCTGAAAAGGCCCAAAGCGACAACAGCAATGACTCCAAATTGCTCTGTGATTTCACACCAACTCCACATAAGAAGAGCTAAGTGGGGCGTATTCTTACGGTGTGAGCACTTTACAGTAAATACTGAAGACGAGAACAGACAGAAAAACAAGCCACAATCAAATGAAGGAGAAAAGAACAAAAGAGTTACGAGTAAAACGGTGCCAGTAGTGTGTAAGTTTAGTACTGCTTTGATTGAGACTGGTTTGGTTTTGTCTGAACGTGAAACCATGACATCATCCTTGAAATGCCTTCTCACTATATAAATTCATGAGTCGGTAATGTGGAGATTTGCGGCGAAGGGGTCAGTATACCTCACCAAGTGGTAGACGTTTTTTTTTTCAGATTTTTATCAAATTTAAATGTGTTAACATAGAAAATAGTTTGATTATAATCTCCCTTTGTGGTTTTAAATATATATTACTTTATGATTTAACTGCAGGCACTGCTCTGTGTGTGTATTGTAGGTCCGGGAGCTGCTGATTTGTGTCCCTAGATGACCATAAACCTTTCACAACACACTGGACAGAGTGAGTGTGTGTGTTCTCATGAGTCAGAAACCAGGTTCGATATCAATAAGTGTCAGAGCTGAATATCCCGTCAAGGTGAAACAGTAGTAGGTCACTGTAGTAGTGTGTGGGTGCGTGGGTGGGTGTGTGTGTGTGTGTGTGCTGTTGCACCTTTACTCATCACAAATATACGCTCAGAGATACAGTAAATGACTGAGAACGACACAAACATCCCTCTGCTCATTACTCAGAAGTTGTAAAAGAAGTCACAAATGACTATGTGTTTTTCGGAAACTCATATTCTATGTTTAGTCGTCTCACTTGTGTGCGTCTCTTTTATCTTTAACTCGAAGAGAAAAATGGACGCGTGTCTGCTCGCTAGCTGTCTGCTGCGTCACCTTTTCATTCATGCAGATAAAAGTATTGATCCAGCACAGCTTGCGGATTAGGTCATTCATTGATTTGTCAATTTACAGAAAATTAATTGACAACTATTCTAATAATTGACTTTTTACAGAACTAATTGTGAGGATTTGAGGTTCTTCTTTTTCACTTTTAATGGTAAACTGAATATTGTTGAGTTTTTATTGATAAATAAAGCAAGCTATTTTAAAACATCTGTTTGGCCTGTGGGAAATAATAATAAGGGGCACTTATCCAGCTATTTTTGACATCTTATAAACTAAACATCATTGATTTAGTAAAAAAAAAATGATTCTGCTGATTAATCAATACTATGATTGGATTAAATGATTGTAGCCCTTTTTAATCCCACTCCAAAATACAGTCACAAGGAGAAAAGTAAGCTGCAGTAGAAAACATGCCAAAAAAATGTAGGCTAATTCTTGTGTGCATAAATAGTTGCGCAGCTAGCTTATAATACACATGTAGCAGTTCTTGTACCAAACATGTAAGGAGTTTTAATAATTTATAACCTAAAGAAATAATCCCAGTTACATAAATGCCTATCTACCTATTTTCCACTAAATGACAACACAATGGTGATTTAGCACATGACCAACGTGCTGTACCGAACATGAACGTGTGCAGAACCTGAATTTGTGTAGTGAAACTCTAAATGTCCATAAATAACTATACAAGTGAGGTACTGAAGTTACCTTGTTAGTTTCTAAGTTTAACATGTTGATATGATATCCTGGTTTCCTGGCAGTGTCTGATTGTTTCCTCTTCATCACACTCATCAGTCCTCCTCTCAGAAGTGTGTACCTGGCTGTGGGAGTAAATCTAACTGTGAGGGTGTTTAAGAAACTGATACCATGCAGAGGTGACTGTCAGTAATATAAAGCCATGATGCTCGGTAAATATCAATATGAGTGACGCAGACTGCAGAGAGTGAGGAAGACAAACAGACCTGGGTGTAGTTCACTTTTCTCTCCACTAGAGGGAGACTCCGTCCCACTAAACCAGCCTGTTGACTCCAGCAGTGTTTTTCTCTGCTACAGTCCTTTAACTTACCTGCTGTCTTTTGTAGAACTTTTATCTTCACTTTGAACATTATTTTCGACGCCTTTTTGATCAAATTTCGATTCAACACTAACATGAACCACGATTAGCCTCTGGTTAACATCATTAAACATCGTGTCCATGTTACAAGAGGTATTTTATCTGTTCAGAATGACCGCGGTTGTCGGGCAAAAATAACACTTTAAGCTACACAAAAATATCCATAATACTACTTCCGGGTCGGATAATGTAGCTTATTAGCTTCGTACTAAGTTTAAAGTCATTTTATACTTTTGTATTGTGAGTGTATTCACTATGTTCAGCACTTTTATAACATTATAGGCCTACGCCTAACGGAATAACGCTAATGTATGCCCTTTTTATATTTCTCTCTTATTACTTCTGTTATTTAAAAGCCGCATTTTATACTATTTTGCGGAAATACAACACTAATTTGCTGTGAAATAGTTCGCAACAGACATAAACAACGTGTCTCCTATGTTGTGTAGCCCTAAAGATCGATTGGAAAATACGGACATTTTGTTGTTTTGTCACCTTTGTATTAGGATTTCAAGGCAAACGCAGGTCTGCGGTGATTTTTACCTAAACGAAAAAATGCTTTGAATTTTCACACATCGTCTTTGTAACATAATTGACCAAGGGCATATGTTAAGTAGCCTATATACTTGAACAGAAATATATAGATATAGCCACCAATTACTAAATAATTACACGCATTTTGTGTAATTTGTGAGAGGGAAATGCTTTATAAAATAATGTTATTTTCTAATTTTTAAACAACATGTATGGGCCACGTAAAATAGAAATAAAGGCCTATTGTCTCTATCAGGCACGTCGTCACTTTGGGGTATTGAATAAAAATCAGGAGGAGGTAAAAGACATATTTCTTCATACGCCTTGGTCAGCAGAAACATTCTATATTTAAAATGTTAAAGCTTTACTCGGCACAGTTGCCGGAAGTGACTCAAGATTTGTCAAGAAATTGACTACTTATTATTGGTCAGTGTGTGGTGAATAATACTACTCTGACGCTATAACTATGATTATTGTCTGTGTATGCTCGCCTTTTTAATGAACATCAGATCACTTTTGGATTCGGAGATGTGACGGCCTGCAGGACATGTCCGCCGATCCTCTGCTGTCCTCACACATATAATGAAGCAGGAGCTAAAAAAGGCAGAAAAAATAGGCCTGATACAAATGAAAGGAAATCTAAATATTGATTAAATGTAGCTTTATCACGGTGTCTAATTTAGTGTTTACACCCCCGTGCTCCTCCTCGACGCCGGTGGGATTTTGCGTCGTGTGTGCGCTTTTTGAACGCATTTAACTGCGATATTTGTGCATTTAATAACCTTGTTATCGCTGTGTAATCATTAGACTTAAAAATCGAATGTACTTCCCCCCCCCGCTGCAATCCGTTATTAAACATGTAATTTGACGATTTAACGTCAGCAGGAGCTAAAATCTAAAATACTGTTAAAGATCAACTTTGATTCAACCCCGCGTGCAGATTATATTAGATATTCTTCAAATTAAAAGCGGTAACGTTCACAATAAAAAGGGGAGGAAATGGGATTTTAAATAACAAGTTGTCATGATGTGAAATGATATCTCCGTGGATGTTGTTTACAGGTGTGTTATTGCTCGGTAAACATGAAAAACAACAAGAAGCTGATAATGTAAATGTCAGAGCCTGAGAAGCTTCCTGTGTGATGAGAAGGCAGACAGCTGACATTTGGCTTTGTTTTTCCTTCTCACGAACACAGAAGTCATGCGACGTCACACAAGCAGGAATTAGTAATTATTTATTTTTTCAATAGCGTAAAGATTTGTAGAAGGCATATTAGTGACATAGATTAAGTAACTATGTCATATCTTGTGTTTCATTTTAAACATGCAGAAGTCTAAAACCTGTAAATTAGTTAAACTGCTTTTATCTGGGAAAATTAATAATCAATAATCTATTTATTTTCTGTTTGATTATGAAATTAGTGTATAAATGTACAGCCCAATTTCTATCCTGCTACACAGCCGCTGAATATTTCTTATTCAAAATCTGAGTCATGCCTCTAAATGAAAGAAAAGTGTGTCTTTTAAAATCCCCAAACAGACTCAAACAAGCAGCTGACTGTGAAATCAACAGCAGCCTTTGAATTTCCTTTTCTTTGAACTTTAAATCTAAAAAGTTTCACATCTTTCTTCTTTTGTGTGTTTCTGAGTCACCTGCGGTCGTGAGGAAGATAATATTCACGCCGCTGCTGGCTCTCACTTTAAGTCAGCATTAAAAAATGATAAAGGAAATGATTAATTTTGAGTATAAGCTCTTTGCAGGCAGCAGAAAGTAGTTCCTCAAATGTAAACCAGACAGCGCAAATATATAAAGTGCGTAGTGTTAAATACACGAGGTGAACAACGAACAGAAAACCTTGTATCATTTAGGGAAAATGTACATTTTTACTTTTCCCTTTTAGATTAATTTTAAAAGTCATGAATAAAATCTGTATATTTTAAAGCTAAATTCAGTCAAATTAGTTACTTAAACAAACAGTTTCAGTGTCTGGAAAACAAGACATAAAAAGGAACATCAGAACATGATGTGTGATGAGTAAATCATCAATATGAACACTCTATGAAGCAGTTTCAGTAACCTACCCTTCTCTAACTAATATAAGAACATTATCAAATCATTACGTCTCACCGCATCACAAACTTCCCCTCACCACGACTCTGAGACGGTTTAAAGCTCAACATTTTACCTCCATGAAAGTCAGATGTATTTCAGGACAGCTGTGTGAGACTGCATTAGTTTTACCTACTTGATAAACTGGCATGTGAGTGTAAAGCTTATAGCTCCATCAGGACACACAGACGTAACTGTTGGTCATGTGTTATATTAAGGAGCTCAATTTTGCTTCTGTCATCTGAGTAATATTTCTGTGCTCATGTATTTTGTGTGTGATTTTGTTCCCATAAACAGAGGCTGGCCGTGTAAATTGCTCTGGATGAAACACCCTTCCCTTTTTGCGTCTGTTGCTCTTATCTGATTTTTAATATCCGCCCAGTGAAACTGTACAATAATCTCGGTACTCTAAGTCAAAATACAGTCCTTGACGTGATGTAGAGTGACACCTGCTTCTTCAGAGAGCACCGTGGGTGGGCATCAAAGCAACGCCTGATATGTTGTTGTGGTTACGAGAAGCTTTGTGTTAATTTATGATGGAAATAGGGCCTGCCTTTGTTGTGCCACTGAAACAATTATACAGGGTATGATCGGAAGCATTCAAGACGGTGGGGACATTATTTACATGCATGTGCTTCCTCCACACTAAGTTTTAAACCCAAGACGTTTTTCCAAACACATCTGGAGTTTTTACGTTTGTAATCATGTGCTCTCTTGGTAATTTCTCCCTTGGAAATGTGTTTTAATCTCTAAGAAAGTCCTAAAAAATAAAGGCTGGTATGTGTAAAACACTTAATTAGATCTGTCCTGCATATTTATGTCCTATCAGTGGACACATTTTGCCCCCTCACTTCCCATGCATCTCTTTATTTAGTGTCGTATAAAGTGTAATCCACAGGCTTTATATCTGCTTTCATTGTTAAAGCTCTAATTCAAAGACGTCAGGGCTGAGTTTCGAGGCCGAATATCAGCTTTAAAGTCGTTTTTTATCCACACTAAAAGAATATAGTACGACTTGTGGCCTTCCCTCAGCTCTAAAGAAAGGAGTGTTTCATACGTGAGTGTATGAATTACAGTTGAGAGTCAGCTCTTTAACCGTGTTGTCAGTGGTTAATTTCAGATTGGATGTACAGCAGATAAGAGCCAGTAACTTGCTGCACACAAAGGACCGAGGAATCACCTGCCTGCTGCTGTAGTTTCATTTAGACACTTTCTTGTTGTTCTTTTTGTAATTTGGGGGTTTTACAAATTAATATTTGTGTTGCTGTGTCATTAATGTTTGCTGGTCATTCACCCTGCAGACGCTTGAGCACCAAATTTAAAGCATAGAATTATAAAAGTGCAGATTAAAATGTAATACCAGATTTAATCAGTTACAGTTCCTATTAGGGAAAGTTCTGACCAGTAATCGACTTATTTTTTGGTTGATTAATGCATCCAGTATAAACATTTTCTGCCCTACAGTATTTCTTACGCACCTTCATGAAGTCCACAGTATCATTTGACTCTGCAGCAGCTGATTCGGCTCACATAAAGCCGAGAATAAAAACACACTACATATAAGTTTAACACGTTATTCAAGCATGGCCATGATTTTTTTACTTCCTCATGCTCATACTGAAACTACGCCACGTGCAGCTGATCTTTTTCACTCTCCAACACTCATTTCTCAATATGAAGTTCACTTTTTTCATAACCCTTCACACAGTCGGCTCATCTGAAGTCGGCGAGGAGGAAACGGTGTGTGGTCATTTTTCACTGCTTTGACGCAAAAGGCCTTGAACAACAAGTCTTTAAAAATTAATGAACTGTTCTCTCACACCAGACCAAAGTATTTGCACTTTTTCTCCACTTTGTCATATTTTAGTTTTACAATAAGCATGTGCACATTGTAGTTTCCTACATCCTACTAAAACAAGCCCTTTACAGTCCATCCCGGGAAGCTGTCACTTTACGAGGAATGTGTTTCCTCATGGAGCTGGAAGGTTTTATAACCATATGTAGCCTATACACAGCATGTAGCTATTCTGCATAGTGAATAGATCTATATTTGTATATTGTATTCTTGGCTTTACTTCAGTTTAATTTTTGTAGGACAGCAAAAGTTATAAAAAAATTCAGTGACATACCGTATAATGTAAATTATACAACAGTTAGTTCTGACCAAGTAATCTGATTGGATAAGAAGCATTCCGTAAGTTCTGATATACATCACTGGGACTTTTCACTCTGTGTATCACTCCGCCTCAGCCAGGTGTTCTGAATACTGTTAATTAACATTACAGCAGACCGTGTGTGTCTACATTGATCAAGCTGGTCCCTCTGAAACACTCAGCAGACTCTTATTTCACTGGTTGATGATACATTAAAACAAACACATAAATGTACATGATAAAAAACAGCTGATCTGTGGTAACCTGTAGACACAGAGTGCAGGAGAATGTTTGGGTTGCTTAGCAACAAAAGTCCAGTTTCAGTTAACTAGCTGACTTGGAGCAAACAAATAATAATCTGTTATTGATTGCTGTTTACTACTATTTGCTGCTTGTATAACTGTATAAAAGCACACTCGAGGCTGTGATGTTGTACTGAATATCAGCACAGCTGAGATTGTGAACAACCCTCCCTCTCATGTGATATTGCTTAAGTAACACAAACCATGCGATAAAGAAGTCACCTTCTTCATCTTCTTAAAGGTCTTGGTTAAGAGATAAATTAAGATAATCTAAAAGGGCATCGGATCTACAACTCTCATGCGTTAGATACTTTATCATGTACATTATGAACAAAATGCTAACACTGCACTAACATAATGAAAGAGGCAGCTTGTTATCAGAGCAGTTGTTACTAAAAAACAGCTGTGTCTTTGTGATTCAGTCGAATCCACTCCAGCATTTATGTTTTATCCTTCCATCAGAAGATGTGAAACTCAAGGTTAGTAGTACCTAATTCTTAGTATGTAGTTGTTTTTCTGTAATCCTTTTTACAAACAGGGAAAACATTGAAAACACGCGTCTCCTAGGAAGACATGATTAAGATTTTGGGCCTTTTTTGCGTTTATTTATAGGACATCTGAAGAGAGACAGGAAGTGTGGGTATGAGAGTGGGGCATGACATGCACCAAATGATCGGCAGAGCAGGAGTGGAGCCTGCGATCAGTGCGTCGAGGACTGTAGCCTCTGTACATGGGGCGCCTGCTCTACCAACTGAGCTTAACCAGCATCCCACGATAAAGACCCTTTAAAGACAAAAGAGATCTGTACTCCCTGTTCTTAGGTGGTCGTGTTATGAGTGACAAAGTGATGTCAGTGCTGGGAGTGTAAGAGTTGATCCTGTGCTGTGTATGGTGTGTTTCTGGTTGTGTTGGTGCTTATAGCTGTGACACGAACTGCTGCATGTTGCATGTTAGTGAACCATCAGAATATTGACAGATTTGAGATGTCGTTATTGTTAAAAACTGTAAAGCCATTAACCCTTTCAGGCCCACATTACTAATGCATGTTGTACGTTACTTACCTTGATGTAAAATGGTGTAGAGGCCAGTGTTCCCACAGAAAGCAAATGCTGCAAATTACGGGAAATGATGCACAAAAAGCAATGGCACCTACATGCGCAAGAAAGCTTAAAAACAAAGACGTCTTTGAAATGTAATATTCGATTAAATCAGCTTTAGTTCATTCTACAATTTTCAATCGGGGCCAAAAACTCAATGAAGGTTAAGCTGACTTTTCAGAGTGTGATCTGAAGGGAGGATGTGCACTAAGATAACCTCTGTGTGTGTGGTGTGCATGCTGACACACAGGTATCAAGTTGGTTATGTAAGGCCTCCATGCAAGAGGATGTTGAATCAATGGCAGCATTAAACACAAACACCACAGTCCCAGTGTTTACATCCGACAGAGATGGAGCTGTCCTAAAATCTAGGTCACTTAGCGCGGCTGAAGTGTAAAACTTTCTTTAAAACCGAGTTGATAAAGTTTAAGCTCAGATCGTTTTGTAAGAGGAGGTTTACACCTGATGTTTGTGTCCAGTTGCTGCTGCTTCATAAGGAAATCAGGGAAGGATCCTGCCGTGAAGCATGTCGGGTATGGAAATGAGAGAGATTATTATCATTAAGTCATCCTCACCCACACACACACACACACTCACACACGCCCAGAACCTGCTCACGCCCTCATACAGTCTCACGCAGATAAACACTCAGACGCCCACATAGCCTCTTTATCTCAGCACGCACTTACATGTCCATCATATAATCACATTTAACCAGGAGAGAGTGTCACTTGTTTTTTCTAAAATTCTCTAACACGCTGGGATCTTCACGGGTCACCTTGACTGATATTACTAATCTGCTGTGTGTTTTTTTTTTGTTTGTTTTTGCACGACGCTATGATTTTCATCTGTTTTGAGAAAATTAACATCAGAGAAAAATCTCTGTTCCTTTCTAGTATCACAAAGTTTGAAGATAAGCATGTAAAGAAATGCTACTTATTTATTTATTTATTTTTTTACAAAGAACAGTTATTTTAAAGTGTTATAAATAAAAACATTGAACAAGAAATACTGCAAAAAGTTTTCAAAGAGACACATGAAGTCTGACGCTGCACATGAACTACTACTTCTACTACTAATAGCACTGTTGTACTTTTCTCCAATTAAATACTATCAGTAGTGACATTAAAGGCATTAGGAATTAGGATGCACTACTGTAGCTACAACATGTTACATTACAGCAACTCCTACAAGTGTATTAGCATTTCTACACTGCTGTTATATTATAATTTGCACTTCTAATATTTCAACTGCCGGCAAAAGATCCGTCCTGTTACCACACAAATTGTGAAAAAAGGAGGTTACGCAGATATTAAGATGTATTTGTTTATCAGGATTTACAGGAACACGTGATTTCACAACGGAGACACAAACAGGCTCGACACTCTCTGTTTCTGCGTGAGTAAAGACAGGGCGTTAAAGCACTGAAAGAGCTGATAGTGAGGGTCAAGTATGAATGGATGCGAGTGCTTTGATGACTTAGGTTTCTGTTGTTGACAACTGACTCCGTACAGAAGAACTGGCTCGATAATTGCTTATTTTATCAAACCAACAGTCCAACACCTGAAGATTTAGGATTTAGGATTACATTTCAAGTGATATCAAACAAAAAAAGGCCTATTTTCTTGTTTGTGACGCTGTGAGCATTTGCGGGTTATCGAACAAAAGGCCCCTGGACACACACGTGTTAAAGGCCCTTCTGTTGGCCTTTGTGCCGTTTTGTGGTTGTGTTGATTATTTTTGTGGACATTCTTATATCTTTGTAATTGGTGATGGTTTGTGTCTCCTTACGGTCGTTTTTTTTTTACATACATCTTGTTGTTGTTTTGAGTCTGGTTGTGGTCGTGTGTGTGTGTCGTTTCATTTTGTGTCACTTTAAGCAGAGGCTCTGGTTTATAGGGCAGAATCCATTCATTGCAAGTCGAGAGTATTTGACACTTTTGCTTGATGAATAACAGAAACTATTAATGACTCATCAAAAATAGTCAGTACATTTTCTCTCATCAACCAACTTTTGAATTAGTTAATCATATTTGGAGCTCAAATTATCATCATATACGACCTGCTGCAACACCTCTCATCATTCACTAGTGTTACTCAACTACTGCACAGACAAACCAGCTGCATATTCTGAAAGCAAAAAGGAGTTCAGATTCAGAGACAGACATATTGTGCAGCTGTGCTACCGGTGTCGTCTGTAAAGTTCTGGGTTTAAAAAAAAACAACCCAACCATCAGCTTCTGGCCGGAGACGCTGCACCAGCTTGACCAGTTACAGATGTACATGCCAGCCACAATGACTGGTTAGGTTGGTCAGTATCTCCGGGTAGTACACTTATTCATGCACATGTTCATCGTCTGTGGTTAACCAGCAGTTTCCTTACTCGCCATCTGGACAGAAGTGCAGCTTTTCCCATCAGTGGATCCATGTTTTTGGAATTGAGGTCATTTGACAAACTGATTTCAGTGTTCAAGAGTGACAAGTCATAAATAAATATGTGCCGTTCGACGTTCGTTACGTTACGAATGTAAGTTAGTTATGTAAGATACACGTAACAAACTTGTGTAAGTTAGCGCTTGTTAAACCCAAACCATGATGTTTTCTAAACCTAGCATGTTTGCTTTTGTGGGTAATCATAACAAAGTAGTTTGTGTAACTGAACTGTAACCTTTATTCTAAAAATCTAACTGGATTTTGTTTGACTGCTTTCTTTTGGAAGTCTAACCAGAGTTGCATATTATTTATTGCTAACTTTCCTGCGTGCCAGAATCACTTTAGATTGGTGCCTAGATCTACTGTACACATGTTGATGCTGTTTGACGAGCTGGGAGTGAGAACATGAGACGACGGTCTGACGGTTATTTAATTTGTAACCGATTACTGTAGGATTTTCAAGGGAATTTTATTGGAAAAACCGACTGTATTTAGATAAAATTAAAGTAAAGAGCAAACTGGGTAAATACTATATGATAAAAGAGAAGCAGCAAGTTGAAGCCGTGTTTTCCACACAGTTGAAGCAACAGTAGCAGCAGAGTGATTTTGTGCAAACCAAAACAGTCAATTTAGTCAAATATTAACCACCTGTCTCCTGCCTCATGTCAGAAATGTCACCTTCTTCTTCTGCAGTTTGAAGCATTTCCTGATGTTGTCGACTTGGCATTTAGAGCAGATGAGTGTGACCTTTGACCTTTAACATTAAGAGAAAAACTCATTTGAATATTGCAGACAGCTGTAAACAGCAGGTTCATGAAGCTGTATGAGCCCATAGGGAGTTTAAAAATAAGTGCTTACAGAATAACAGACTGAGTACAATGAGCTGAAGACTGTGCAGAACAGAGGGCGCGTCTTATTTCGACTTTGTCGGATGCCGGCAACTCTTTGAACTTTACACATAAAAGCTGAACTTAAAGTCGGCTATATCTCGAAGTATACCTAAAACCATTCGTTTTGGCCTCCAAACTTACTGTTTTGCACGATTGTCTGACTGCCATTAAGAATCGGATCAACGACAACAGCCATCAAATACTAATAAGACGTCAGTGCCTCTGATAGCATTGTTTCCAAGGTTGCCAAGTGTATTGGATCCCTTTCTTCTGCTGTAAAATCTAATCTCAAAATCAAAGATCTTTGATCAACATATTAGGTCAGTAACCCGTTCGTTGTCTCACAAGCTGAGTTAGAGATGTTTAATCATGCTTTTGTTTCTTCCCGGCTCGACTACTGCAACTCCCGTTCCCCCCTCCTCAGTCAGTCCTGCAGGGCTGGTGACGAAGTCACATTACATCCATCTTATGTTCCCTATTGGCGTCCGGTTAAATTCAGGATTCATTTAAAGATCCTTGTTTCGTTTACAAAGCCCTGCTTTTGATCATCTCTTGAAATTTTGCACATTTGTAGTTTTTCTCTGTTCATGTTTTATTGTACGATTGTTATCACTATTATTGTTTTGTGAAGCACTTTGTGACTCTGTGACAGGTCCTATACCAAATGAATTTTACTTACTTACATTTAGAAACAAAATAAAAGCCTAAAACAGTTATTTAAAAAAAAGTCACATTCATGATTAATTCACTATTCATTAAAATATATGACGATCTTGTAAAGAGATGAGAAACCTCAGCATGGTTGCTGCATCACTGATAATGAAAGAGTCTAAAAAATAAAGGAGAAAACAGTCACATTAAGAGGTGAGATTTCAGATGAGAGGAGTGTGTGGGCTTTATTTGGCTCCACAGATGGCACACACACACACACACACACACACACACACAGACACAAAGTTAAATGTCAACAGTCAGCGATACGGTTGCCTCCCGACAAACACGTCTCCCTGAATAGTAAAGCATGAAAGCCACAAACCTTTTCTCAGTTTTGTTTTTCACAACTTACATATTTCACCTGACTAACCGCCTATATCTGCTGTGCTTTAGGTGAGGACTCTTCATATTACTGGAAATCACGCACACAATATCCCCTCCAATAATCACCTGTTCATTTATGAGAAACAGCCGGCTTACGATGGATTCCCCGTCCCGACCACACCGTGCCGTGCAAGGAAACAATATGCTTGTTTGAGGTAAAGCTCATGTGCCGAGCGATCACGGGTGACCTGCTAACCTCCTGATCTTATCTGATCAGAAGCTGTATCATTATTAAAGCAGAACTCTCGCATCATCTGGACTTTCCCTTACATGAGTTAATTCCTGTCACTTCTGGCTGTAATGTCTTCAGCTGCATGCTCAGGTGTTACCTGCCAGGCTGCAGCTGCACAATATGGCACTAAAAGCAACTATGAAAGTTTTTTAGTAATGAAAAAAGAGGTCTATATGAGACTATTGCAGATACACATGTAAGTCACAATAATTAACTTGGAATTGCTTTTTAAAAATCTAAAGTGTGTTTGAGATGGTGAAGACGCAGTGATGCAGCTACACAGAGAGCTTTAAAATACCCAACTTTGTACTGATCTTTGTTTGTAAATCTTCATTCTATCACTGCTATACTTCAGGACTTTGTCAATCTCTATGTTGGTATCATTGTTTGCTATTTCTCTCTCTAATTAGTGCTTTTAAAAAACACCAATGTACGGTGGTCCTGGGGGACCACAGCAAGCCCGCCCACAGAACTGGCCGGGCTCCTGAGAAGGTCCAGTGAACGGGCCTTCAACTAATCTCATTAATTAATATCACTGAGTGTGCGTATGTCGACATGCTCTATAAACTGAGAGGTACTTGCTTAGTTATAGGGGACGCATCATTACAAGTCTCAGTGGGTTCAAATCCTAGAGTCAAAATAAAGTAATAAAGTCGCTATTATCCAGTTTGTCTCTCACCTGGGAGCAGCTTTCGGAGCTGACTTTAAAAAGTAGGTAATTGCATTGTTTTTTATGTAGATAAAAAAATGTTATTGCTTGCCTCCAGCCCCCAGACTACGGGCGGCCCTGGACCCTAGTTTGAAAACCTAATTATGCCTTCATGTGTTTTTTAAAGAGGGTTTTATGTTTTTTGGGCAGCTTGTCACACATAGACACAGATGCAGTGGAAACTGATTTTTTTTTTCATACAGTTTTGCCAAATAACTTTCTGAAATATAAATAATAAAACACTTCAGAGGGAAAAAGTTCACATTTTGCTCTGATGGTTGTTTTAGTTGTGTTTAATGTGGATTGTCATTCAGAGTGTGTCATATGTTAGCTAACTTTACCAGTGTCAATGACAGCTGAAGTTAGAATTGCTTAATTCTAACACAGTCATGGTGCTTGACCGGCTTCATGCATAGACCTTTCACAACATAACACTGGTTCTTTCTGCCATCTTGATTTATTGCTGCACTGCTTTAGATTACGGTAAAAGCTGCCAGCTGGCCAATGTGAAACAATGAAGAGCTTAGGGAGTGACTGCGATTGCAATCAAAAGACTTCAGTCTGAGCCATATTTATTATTTTTACTGTCGTGAGTCATTCAGAAGTCAGAAAAGTCACTTGGTAAAAATGTGTGCTCAGATAATTGGCCTGTTGTGGATGTCTGAAAACTTACCTCAAAGCCACAAGTGTTTAGCTTTTCATATTTTGATTTCAAGTGATGGATGAACTGAGAGGCGTGTGCAGCCTCCAAGTCTCAATAAAACTCTTTGAGAAACCTGCTGCTTACAACAGCTTGACTAAATTATACAACAGTTAGCTCCAACCAAGTAATCTGATTGGACAAGAGGCATTCCATGTGTAGAGAACAACATCACTGGGACTTTTCACTGTGTGTATCCCTCCACCTCAGCCCAGTGTTCTGAATACTGGTAATTATGGTATGTTTACATTAATCAAGCTGGTACCTCTGAATCGCACAGCAGACTCTTTCACTTTCACTAGAGATAAATGTAACGGATAAACAGCTGATCTATGGTCACCTGCAGCCACAGAGCGCAGGAGAATGTTTGGGTTGCTCGGCAACAAAAGTCCAGTTTCAGTTTAGCTGTGGAACTAGTTGAGTTGGTGGAGCAGAAAGTAATCTGTTGTTGATTATTATTGTTTATTTGCCACTTGAATAACATATTAATCTTATTATTATATAACTTATTATCTGCGGCACTCTGCCTGCAGCCTAGTGCCTACGACCGAATCACAGCCGTGATGATATTCAGGACAGCATCAGGACCTTGAGTGTGATATTGCTTAAATCAATCCTGCAATTATGCATGTATGGTTCATGTGTCTGTTTCAATGTAAAGTTAGCCTGTTATCTACAATTGCTGGTCAGAAAATTATACGAAAAGATACCTCTGGACTACATTTCCCAGAGGGCCACAAGGAAAAATAACTCCTGATGACTCGACAGTCCCGCACTTTATCAACTCATAATGGTTTCAACGTCCTCTGACACACGGTGAGGCATCAGACCTCAGAGGAGTTCTCACCCAATTTTATGATTCATACTTTCTTCAACTTCTATTAAGTCCATTTCTCTAAATGTTCCTTAACATCTGAAATGATACAGACGTCAAACATTTCTTGCTGTGGCAGCTGAGAGGCTAAAACTGGTTTTATTCGTGACTTGCAAATATTTCATAACATTAAGTAAAGATCAGAGTTACCCAATCAGCTGGGTGTACCCTGGATTATCACGTGTACTTCTTTAAAAATAGCACCAAATGATGCAAGCGTGTGTGAATGTTTGCACTGTGAGAAAAATATATGTAGTGTGTTCACTTAAGTTTAATGACAAAGGCACATCTATCTGTCTTTTTGTAACAAGTTTCTTCCTTCTATTTCTTGTGGCTACACTTGTAATCGCTCTGAGTGTAATAGTGCTTGGATGTTGCCTTAAGCATTCTGTTTAAAGTGAATACACATTATTTGATGTTTGACTCCTTGGTCTATTTTGTTGTTTGTTAGGCTTGTTTCCAATGTTTTCCATGACCCTGAAGGCATCACAAGTCTTCTTGTTGCTCTGATATCAGCAAATGAGTTCAGCCTGAGCTGTGTTGTCTCACTTTAAGGGCGCTTCCTGGGGTGCATTACCCAACAAGTTGTTTATTAACAGTTTTTTGTTTGTACTCAGATGGCCTTTTTTGAGGTTTACCACACGAGAAAAAACAATAAATGCAGGATTATTTTGGGTGCAGCTGCATGTCTCATCACTGCCGCACTACAACCACAGTACAGAACTTCTTTGTCATCGCTTTATGTGTAATTACTTCATTATTTGCAATCTGGTGGAAAATGTCAGATGGCATGAAATATGGAGAAGTAATGTTACTGGGGGTGTGTAGCATGGCACCTGAGTTTCTAAATGTGCACATTAAGTGGAAATGAGAGTGTTTTATCTGTAATTTAAGAGGAAAAAAGAACATTACTTTACACTACGTCGTGTGTTTGAGTCCTTAAAAGTGGATTTTCTGTCAAAGGTAAATGGACTGTACTTGTATAGCGCTTTTTCTCGTCTTTGCGACCACTCGAAGCTGCTTTTACACTACATGTCATGTTCACCCATTCACACGTAAAGTGCCCAACTGTCAATCAGTCATCACATTCACCGGAAGCAATTTGTGATTCAGTGTCTTGCCCTTTGGCATGTAGCCTGAGGGAGCTGGGGATCGAACCTCCGACCTTCCAACTGAAACCAAACCAACTGACTCTGCCACTGAGCCACAGCCGCCCCAAAAATGATTGTAGATTATTTTCAAAGAACACTTTTTTTTTTTTTTTGGGGGGGGGGGGGGGGGGGGGGGGTAACCTTTTCTTAAAGGTCAAGTAATAAAGACTAGAAAACAACGTATTCTTCATCTTATTAATCTTCTTAATCACTGCTATATCATTAGGTGTGTGCTGTTGTGTGAGCGTGCGTGTGTGTGAGACCTCTCCCACTTGTGGTTGTCTTGTGTCCCAGACCGTAGGAGGCCTGCAGTCTCACACATCAGGAAAGCTCTGCAGCGTCTGCATGCCACCAACACACACACACACACACACACACACACATACACACACACGCTGATGTACAGAGGCACACGATGTGATGAGAACACGGTGTGAGTCAAACAGGCTGTTTACCTCCCACCTGACCAGATAAAATCAAAATCTTAAGGTTACAAGATGCTGATAAAAAGCATATGTTGTGATGCTTGAGGACAGACGCTCTTTCAAATTAAAGCTTCACTGCTCAAAAGTTTCTTTTTTGCAGTTTTTACATTTTTCTATTGATGCAAATTTACATAAAGTCCAATTATTGTGCACAGAGAGGCAGAGCATTAAAGGAGATGTGGTAAAGATATCTTTGATAGGAACCCATAGACCCACACTAAAGGTCACAGGTTAGATTGTTGACACAGCATGGAGTCTCTCTCTGCACACACCGTACGCTGCACTAAACACTATAATCTAAAACAAGTACGATAAGTGAAATGGAAAAGCTGTGCAGGATGTTGGTGGAGTGCAGAAAACTTCAGAGACAAGGAGCAATGAAAACACACAATAATCTAATGTGTGTTAAAGTAACACCTAATGTGAGAAATAGAGGCTTAACGCTGTTGAGGTGAGGTGAGGACGGAATCCCTGATGGAGGTGTAGCAGTAAACAATCATTGTCTTTTGGCAGGTTGAACGTCTTCAGCTGCCACAGGAAGTACTTCCTCCGTTGTCCTTTTTTCATGTTCGAGCTGATGTCCCTGGGAGTCTTTAGGGAGGGGGACGGGTGCAGGTGTGGAAGCGTTGACCCTGATGATTGAGCTCATGACCACAGACTTCATAGAGGAGTTGGAGCACTCAGTGTCTTATTGTGATTATTTATCCATATTTACACGCTGGAAACTGTTAGCTGTCCACTTAGATGTAGATGTAGATTCTCCTTTGTGCATATTGACTTTAGTGTCATTCAGTTTTTACACATTTTATCTGGAGTCCTGACACTGAAATCGACCGGAAGTGATGTCAGAAGACAAAAAGCATGCTCAGCCAATAGATGGCTTTATCCGATTCCCAGTTACCCTCACAATGAGTGTGCAGTGTGTTACAGAGGGAAAAAATGAAAACTTTTTAAAAAGCTGCAGCGAAATCAGGCATTTTAGGCCGCAACAATCACAGAAAATGTCCTCGAAATCCTGAAGGGACTGTTTATGTTACCTAAAGAACTTTAGGTCACAGGTTAAGATGAAGGAAACATGTTTTTGTATCTAACAGAACAACAATTGCAGCGTATCCTTCCAGATAACCACAGCGCACCAGCTTCAGCATTCTCTCAAACACAACTGCCATATTATTCAGTGTGACCTCTGAACATTAAAGAAGAAAAGTTGCTGTTTACAGACATTCATAGTTCAGCTTCCTTTTTTTTCTGCCTTTTGCCTTTATTGGGTGGTGGATGGAGTCGGAAATAAGGGAAGAAAGACTGGGGGTGGCATGCAGCAACCCGGGGCCGAGGGCTGTGCCTCTTTACACGGGCCGTGCGCTTGAACTGTTGAGCTACACGGGCACGTTTTCAGTTTCCTCTTTGTTTATTTTTTTTAGGACATTTTATTGCAATGCAGCCACAGACTTGAACATATATAACACATATAGGATTTACGTGCTGTTGCTTGAGTCGTGGACTGTCTCTGTTCTGGATCTCAGATCTGGAAATTAAGTCTCTTAACACAACAACAACAAAAAAAAGTGTGATCGCAATGACTGGAGGCTCGTCACTTTGTCTTATTCTTTGTCACTCCAACTGAACCAAAGCGTGCTCCTGGTCTCTGTCAGCTTATGTAACTTCAGGCAGTTAATTGTTTCTTTATGGGAGCCGCCCTTCTTTCAATTGAACAGCGCACCCTCTAATCTAAAGACAAAAGTGCTGAAACACATTGTTGTTTTTAAATGTCTTTTACATCTGTCTTTCATTGTCTAATAATCATCGTAGTCCACGGACTAATATTAACCCTAATTTATTGTCACACTATTAGCATCTTGAGTGAGCTCATTGTGTCCTCATGACCATCTGACATTTAAACCCATCTCATTAATGCAGTGATAGGCGAGCTGTGCAGAGGTGAGAAGGAACCTGGGTTTCATGTCCTCTCTTCTTCTGTTTTTTCATTCTTTAGGAAACTATTTCTGTCACCGTTCATGTGAACAACATGAGTTGTGAAACACTATCAATACCTTCCAGGAAAGAGAGTATGATAATGCGTGCTGTTATTCTCTATATTCAAACAATATCGTGTTGTTATCCCCTCTCAGTGCGTTATTATGGATGTATTGCCCCGTGTAAAACTGACCAACACTCACCTCACTCTCAGCAGCAGCTGAGACAATGTTCTGAAGATTTTAATGAATCGGCAGATGATCTCAGATTTAATAGAAAACAGTGAAATGTAAACTTGAACCTTGATGCATGTTGTGTCTTTAACACATTTGGATGGAGTTTTGTTCTGCTTGTTTTCTCCCATTGTTGCCCGTTGCTGAGGGACAAAAAACGAAGGGCCGGTGGAGCGTAAACCGCTCAGGTTGTCAACCATTAACTGTTCTATAATTGTAATTATAGTAATAATAATAATGATAATTGTAGTACAGAGTAGTCCTTTAACAAACTCTTGTCCCCTCCCCTCGGAGGATCCCTGTTGCCATCCTTAGTCACAGTCTACAACTCAAGTGGGCTTCTGACACTGACCCATTGAGAGCTGGGTCAGCGTGAGAATATTGATGTTAAGGGACACCTCTTGCCCAGAATCCCTTGCAATCTGTCATCCTTTTATCTGTAGTATGAACATTAACTGATTAATAAAAACACAAACCCTTTATGACCATTTAATCCACCTGTATACTGAAGGTCAAATGCATTGAATTCTTCATCCTGTGGTGCCCTCAGACTCCTGTGTATGACCCCGTCAAGTAGCCGATCATGTGTTGAACGTTCACTTACTAAAGGTATTTGGATGAAGTAAAGGAGGATATGTCACCTGATTTTTAGGTGTATATTACGTGTATATTTCTGCCTCTTTATACATTGAAACAGCTGCAGCACTAACTCAGCTACAGTACATTGTGGTGTCGTTGTTATGTGTGCCGAATTTCCCCCTCAGATTAATTTTCAGGAAAGACGTTTTGATGAGTAGAAAAAGCAGATGATGTACATTATAAAAATGAATGATGGCTGAATTCCATTAAGCTGCTTCAGTGTCAGGGTCCTGCTGCTGTGCATGCTGGAACACTACAGTATCTTTCAGTTACGCCTGTACTAATGTTATCAGTAACACCTGTGCTTTTATACTTGTGTAAAAGTATCTGGGTAACACTTAATTTTAAGTGATATAAATGCAGGATACAAACATTTTATAAATGCTTTTAACTAGGGGTGGGAATCCCAGGGTAACTCGCGATACGATGTGTTACGCAATACGATACGCGGTGTGATAGACGGTGCGATACGCGGTGCGATACGCGATATGATATGCAATACGTGGCCCGCGCTAATGATAATATCACGATACAGCAGTTCTGCGATAATTAATATATTGAATGACGATCATATAACGATACAACAGGATATCTGATCAACTGAAGAATACTAAATGCTCCTAAAAAGGTAAAGAGCAGGATTAATGTAGTAATTCACTGCAATTTGGTGTCAGTTTCACAGAATTGGACACAAAGACTGTAGAACAAAGTACGACACTGGATTGGAAAGTGGCTGGTGCATCTCTTAACTTCTTTTCACCCGCTGTCGGACATTATCCTGCTGTCGGCTTCTTCTTCTGCCAATTAAGTTTTTCATTCATGTTACCCTCATTCATGTCATAAGCACCTGCGAGGAGTCATGAAGAAGCGTCGAGTCAAAATGGTGGAGAAATCTGTTTAGTGTGCCATATATTAATTAATTACAATGTTATATTTGGCACCAGCCTATCGATAATTGAATTGCACGAGTTTTAACTTAAGATGATGTGTAGGTATACTCAAATTTAAGGATTTCTAATGTCTTTTAATGTGTCAACACTTTGACACTTCCTGTGTAGACATATTTAAATAAGGTCTAATACTCTGTTGATCCATTATCTGTTTAAAAAACCCACCTTCCACCAAAATTTTAGGCGACTATAGCGGATACATTTTACACTCACTTATCAGCCAACCACATTTTTCCAGAGTCATCCTGGTGAAAGTCACGGCCGGCGTTGCTGAAAATCATTTACACATGTGATTATGAGGCATTGTGATCGTAGTGTTTAAAGGTGTGGGTGCGGATTAGTCATTCACTTTCTCGTCTTCTTAATTCACACCAGCAGAGCTCAGGCAGGACGTGATATTAGTCACACTGAGGAACGTTTAAACCACTTCATTGATCCCTGATAGTGCATGATGCCGAGCACGTCAGATCGCTCCTTTACTGTATGAATACTAAATATTATAGTTATGTATATTTGAGATGCAAACCTGCAGACTAACATATTGCACTTAAAAGGGGTCAAACTGTAACATGCAGAAGAAATAATGGGGCTGTTATCTGGCCAAGTTCGGTTGCTGTGTGAGGTTATTATTGTTGCTCTTCACCTTTTCAACACACTCAACAGAGGGCGGTGTCTTTTCACATCTCGCTTCAAAATGGAGACCACAGCCTGGCCTCTGTTCTGCCTCCCACATTTCACTGCTCTGTCAACTGAGCAGGTCGACACGCACCACTATTAGAGCCAGCCTGTTTTTTCCTCCCACCCCCTCTCTCTGTCTGTCTGTCTTTTTTTTGTCCTCTTTCATCCCTTTTTCACTTTTGTCGTGTTCAAAACATTCTCAGCTCGCACAAAGAAAGGCAGACTTGTCTATCCGTCATCTCGCTGTGAAACTGAACCGAAAAGAGAAGTGCTTTGATCGATGAGGCATTAAAGGTGAATCAGACTGAGCCCACGTTTTAGAAACAAGTCATAGTGAAAATTAAACTGTGACTGCTGAATAAAATGCTGCATGTATGACAGACACTTTTTAAAATATACTACAAATAGTCACACATTTCTTTGCAGTGTAGTTTTGCCTGTTTCATAATTTAAAGACACCCTTCTTGTTCTACTTTCTGTCCTTTTATTTCATTGTCTTTAAACCTAAAAATAGTGCTAACACAAATATGGAGGAGAATAAAATTGAGCTCATTCTTAAAATGAATCTAAAAAAAGAAAAATGACTATTTTTAAACCAGTTTTAATTATGTAAAGACAAAAATGTATCAACTCCAAATGCTCCTATTTGTAGACAACTTTACTTTTCATCATGACTGCTTCCTTTTTGCCCTTTTATTCTTTTAATTTTGCATCCCTCTTTCAAAATAAAAGATTTATTTCGGCGGCAGAGAAAAAGGAAAAGTATCTCAGCTCCTCTACCCACCGCTCTCTCTCATCCTGTCAGCTTCCTTTTCACTTTTTGAAACGCACACCGCGCCTGATCGCATCAAAGCTCAGCCTCCACGTCTGCTCTTTTGCTCTCTGACTAATTTGGATAGCAGAGAAAAAAAAAGACGCAGAGTAAAGCTTTATCTGTCTCCCCTTTTATATTTTTAACGACACAGTCATTGTTAGAATCTGTCATGCATTTCGGGTGGACTTTGTAAAATAGGTCGGTGGGATGATCGTCTCCTGCGACGGCTGTTTACGTCCCACCGAGACAAACCCGGGCTCAGCTGTCCGGGGAAAAATTGTCGACCGTAGTTCTGATTTGACTTTTTGTTTTCAGTGTTTGTCCGACTGCAGAAAATTGTACCCGGTGGTGTTTTGTCATAGGGCCCTGAAGCTTCCTCAAAGTGTCAACAACAAAGTTGGTCTGTTGATGTGAGTGAATAAAATAGTGCTAAGTAATTATTTGGAGCTGGATTGTGCTCAAAGCATGGTTACTTAACTTCAGGTCTGTGTGTGTTTTTAGAATAAATCTCGCAGTAATAGTGAAACTGTGAATCAGAATGAGATTTTCTTTGATCGATGATCCTGCAGAGGTGACATATAAACTTTTAGGTGTGGGTGGAGTGGTGTTTAATGTTGGCAAACGGTTATTTTATTTTAGGCACAATTACTCCGTAAAGTTTGATACTTTCGAGACATATTTAATCTATATTTTACTCACAAAAGGTCACTAATTTTTTTGCATCTTAAAGAATATTCCTGACACTTTAATTCCACACTGACATTTATATCATAATTTGTGAATGTGATGTGACTTGTTTCGATCTTATTTTGAAATGTCACCCAAATTATCAGCATGTGTGTTTCTACAATTGAAGCTTTAACTCTCTTTTGTATTGAATCTCTAAAGTGATTGGTCATATCAAGAGTGAAGCAAATACTTAAACTCTAACATCACATTTGTATTTATTGTCTAACGTGTGTCAGTCTGAAAATCTGCAGCTCAAACTGACATGTAACCCCGTGTCTGTTTGGTGTTAATTGGTGTCACACTTGTTTTCTTCGTATAAATAAATCCATAAGTCAAACTGAAACTGTGATGCTCTGGAGTGATAAATTTACCAGAGCCATCAGGGGAAATTTGCCTCGTGAAATGTTCGGTTCTCTGACTACCCACTCAGTTTCGACTGGAAAAAAAAAAAAGTTTTAACCTTTTCAGCAACAACGAATGCAAGAAAGAAAAAAGGAGTGATATGAGGTTGTCTGAATATTGTCGGAGTGTTGTGTCTCTTATTACCGAGTGCAGAGAGTGATCATGTAGCAGGATCAAACAGTCATTTAAACACACTTTGACTCACTTTCTTTTGTTGTTATTGGGCGTTTGCATGTTTTTACATTTTCTATTTTACACGTCTGACGTCTGTTTGGTGATTTATCTCTCGTTCATGACCGAGGTGAGGAGTTTCAAGTCTCTAAATGACGCTTATAATATTTCACAGCACACCATGCGTGTATAATGTCAACAATATTTACCTCTATATACGATCCAGCTGTGACTACTGAAGCAATATTTTAATCTGAATCTGTTGTTGTGGGACGTGTACTTTAACATTTTAATAAGTATATTTAAAGCAAATTTGAATTAATTAAGAGTTTTACAATTATTTTGACTATATTTCACATTTTATCTTGAACTATGTTGATGTCTGTGAGTGTGTGATCTTCTCCCATTTAGGGAAGTTTCATTCTGTGTGTACCTTTTGACTCCAGTGAGACAACATTTGTTCCTGTTGCAGACTTGACTCCCTATTATCACCCTGATCATCCTCCTGATGTAGTCTCTGACCTGTTTGCGAGCAGCGGTTACTTTCTGATATGAAATGTCAAACGATGAGTAAATATAAACATGTTGATGGTTTCAGTGCTGCGTGCTCACAGGCCGTGGGTGGCATCACATTGTTGCCATCGGCGACGCTTTGACTAATCGCCTCACGAACTTGTTCCGTGTGTGCGTGAGTGTGTGTGCATGTGTTTGTGTATTTATACAGCTAATTTTATGGATTGATCTGTGTGTGTGAGTGTACAATAAGTGTGGATTGAGGTGTTTTTATATGAGTCAGTGCAATGTATGCATGTGCACAGTATCAGTAATGTATGTGTGTGTGTGTGTGTGTGTATGGACTGTATATATCTCCAGAGAGTTCTGTGTGTATATTGTGTATTTTTAGGTCGTGGTGCGTACATGTATTTGTACAGTATATTTACACATGTATGTTTTTGTGTCCCTTTCAGTATGTATGTTTATTTCTATGTACTACAGCGTGTACTTGTGTCTGTATTTATTATAGTGTGTGTGTACGTCATTCTTTTGCAGTTTGTTTATTTTTTTTAAACAGGCTACGCATTTGTGTGTGTTTACAGTGTGTGTGTTCTTATTACACACATAGTGTGTTTACCACTGCTATGTGTGCTATATGAGCATGTCCACCTGTGTGTGTGTGTGGATGATATATCTGACTGTATATGTGGACATATTGGTTTGTGTACTTTCCAGTTGTATATTTGTCTCTTTGTGTGTGTGTGTGTGTGTGTGTGTGTGTGTGTTGACAGATCTTATTGTTGTTGTTGTTGTTATTACTACTAATATGAGTTCGAACAGATGCCTATTTATGTGTGTGTTTGTGAAAGTGAACATTTAGACTATTTTGACTCCAAGAAGAGTGTGTGTGTGTGTGTGTGTGTGTGTGTAATTATAGTATTTGTTTACAGCTTTGGGAGTTCAGAAGTAAAAAGTGTTTATTTTAGTTACTGTGACTTTTTTACTGGTTTTACATAAATTTTTCTTTATGTATTTTTCCATATGTAGACTATGTGTGTGTGTGTGTGTGTGTGTGTGTGTACAGTATGTATATATGGGATGATCATTATCAGAGTTATTATTAAAAATATTATTCCTTTCTCTTCTTCGTGTGAACATGAATCTATCTTTGTATGTGTATGTGTGTTAACGTGCAAATTAATTTGTGACCCTGTGTGTACTTCTGCAGATGTGTGTGTATGTATGTGTGTGCATTTTGTACATTTATTTAATGTTGTCAGTATATGTGTGTGTGTGTGTCTTTTCATGTGTCATGTTATGTACCTGTTTCCTATGCAGACATTACATATATACAATATTACCACTTCTGTTATTGCTACGTGTGTTTGAATGATGTCTTGTGAATATGGTTTGTGTACTAGTAGTTGTGTGCATTTATTTTTACAGTATGTGTACAACTGTGTGTACATGTTCATATTTTTGTCAGTGTGTTTGTGTGCAGTATGTGTGTGTAGAGTACGTGTGCATGCTATATGTACATACTGTACTTATATATCTATTTATTGATATTGTATTATTATACGTGCATGCACGACTACTCACAGTACATGTGTGTGTTTATTTCTGGCTGTGCATGTGATTTCTGCGTGTCCTTGTGTATCTGCAGATATGGGAAGGTGAAATCAATGGACAAAATCATACACACTATAATAACTGGATTTAAAAATGTACCTAGCACCAGTATGTTGTTGTTGTGACGCAGTGACATTTTATACATTCCTTTACCAATAATGAGACAGTGTCAGATGCAACAAGTTCAAGTTTTACCTTAAACACTGTCACAGATTTACTGTTGCTTAGACTAAACGATGCGTTCAAATACAGTATATAACAATCAGTGACAAATAGTGACATGTGAGTAAAGTTGTTGTGAAGCTGTTTTGGCTCTTCCTGATGTCCCAATACTTTATTTTAATCTTTTGTAATCTCTGTGTGTGTTTATATGTATTTGTATGTTCAGTAGAAGTCACGAATGTGCTAATATGCAGCTCGTGTGTGTGCAGCACTCTGTATGTATGGATTTGCATGCACGTGGACGTGTGAAACAGCTTGTTCTCTCTTCTCGCCGCTCGCCGTCTGTCCAGCTGACATTTACACATTCAAATCAGAGACTGTTTATGGCTGTTTGAGGCACATGACAAGATTTCAGGCCTGTTCATGACGACACTCTTACATCACTGCTGCACCTTCTGTAGGGGCACTGTTTTATACTGTGAGAGCCACTAAACACACACGTGATGCTTTGTTCACGTCAAGGAGAAGTCTCACATCTCCCAGAAGTCAACTTTTCAGGAACTAAGAGACGTCATCCTCGAATTAAGCTCCTTTAGACTTTCGTTTACGGTCCTCGAAAGTTGGGTCATGTTAATGTTGATTGTTAATGAGTTTGATATTAAACACAACACACATTTCAAAATGTAATGAACATGTTTGTCTGTGAATAACTTTAAATTTGTACACAGTAAGGCCATATTACAAACATGGCATCAGGTATTCCCTTATAAATTGTAATAACCAGGCTTCATGGTCATCTCTGTATTTGATCTCATTGTGGTCAACACGACACACTACAGTACAGTTTGTGTATGTGTTTTAATAAGTTTGAAGACAAAAGGGAAAAAAAAATAATGAAAAAAATATTTGCATCATCATCCTCGTCTGTGTGTAGAAATGTGAATTGGTTGAAGTCATGCCCATGTCATTAATTTGGGGTTAAAAAACAGACAGTTAACACATATTATTTTGGACTTCTTGTGTATTTCCTGCACTGTACGCCCTACATCCGGACTCTTTATCACACGAGTCATTTTCTTTGTTCTTGTTAATCATGTTTTGTTTTTTTTTCCCCAGAGGAAAAGCTTTGATCTCACTCTGTCTAAGAACCTTCGGTTGTTTTAAATATAACTTTTAAACCCGTTTCATTTTTCAGAATGAATCAGTAGAGACACCTGGCTCTGGCTCATATATTAGCTCACTGGTTTTTCCCTTTTTCCTCCACTGAATAAAACCTACATGGTAGACCTAATCTGGGACCAATGATAATAATGAATTATAATAATCGAGAGGGATGCACGGTGATGCAGTGGTTGGACTCCTGGTTCGGACATGGGGGGCCTTTCTGTTTGGAGTTTGCATGTTCTCCCCTTGCATGCTCGTTCCGTTGCCTGTCTCCATGTGTCAGCCTTCTGATTGATCAGTCCAGGGTGTACCCCGCCTCTCCCCCCAATGACAGCTGGGATCGGGTCCAGCCCCCCCCCCCCCCCCCCCCCAACCCCCTTGGGACCTTGGGAATAAACATCTTTCAACTCCATTCTGTAGTACACAGACGTCTACTCAGCAGCATCACAAACACAATGGGAAACAGCTGCTGTTGTCTGCGAAAAAGTTTCTTGATAACATTTTGTAGTTGTAATAATTTAGTAGTGTAATAATATATATATCTATTTTTAAACCGTACACTTATCCGATCACTTTTTTCCCCTTTCTGTTAAAATCTTCACACCAGCATATTAACTTTCACTTCAGTAAAGGACACAGTAGTAATAACACACTAGTCTATTTTAAATGTATGGTGAAGAAGTATTTCTGAATGTAGTCGTCTTTTCACTGTGAGCATGTTACAAATACATCACCAGACATCAGCGCGTTTCGTTGTTGTCTTGGTGCAGTATAATCATCATAAGCGTAATCATACAATCTCACAGACTTCCTGGGCTCAGTGTCTTTTCAAGTTGAAAATGAGTCATCCATTTTTTCCATGTCTGCAGCTGTGTCCCAAACCACGGGCTGCAGCCTTCGGGAGGAGGCGGTCCACGGAGGATGCCCCATTCATAGCCTGCGTAGACCGTTAAAGACGAACTGAAATGAGACGCTCTGGTCTACCCTTGCGTCATCCAAACGCCGCTCCTGTCGCCTAGCAACAGGTAGCTAGCGGGCTAACTAGCTAGCATAACTAACATTGAGTAAGTTAACCTATTATTTTAAGGATAATTTGTTTCAAGGGCCCTTTCGTTTTCTTAAACATGTGTAACGCTTGCTATTCGATTGAGTTGAAACCAAAAACTGTAAAACTGTATTCCCGATGGATCCTTCACGGCCTGGGAAACGGAGGACACATTTGTCAGCCGCTTCTGAAGGAGCCTTTGAATTTGGACAGCTTTCGACGCACTGCTGTGACGCAGTCGGCCTTCAAATACAGGCAGACACAGCTTGTATTTCAACATAATCCTGAGATGTTATTCTAAAGACAGAAGCACAAGCAGTTTCACTTTAAGAAAAACACTGTCACATGTTTAAACACATACAAAACACAAGAGACATAACACATAGTAAAGGAAGTGATCTACATAATATCAGCATCCAGCATACATTTCACCTTAAGTCAAAGATTATGTAACCATCACAATGTTTCCTTCAGTGCAGTTTGTAGAATACCTTTAAAGGTTGTCCTGTACCCAGGCTTCATAGAAGGAGAAAGCAGTTTCACCAAACTCGGAGAGCAACTTGTGGACAATCAGTGTTTCCTTGCTACGTGTGTACATATACAAACTTATAAATATTGTTGTATTGTTGACAGTGTGAAAGACTGTCTGCAGATGAAGTGTTTTATTTTCACCTGTCAGGTGAACAAGGACAGCAGCTGTTCTTTTGTGGCTGATCACTTGTGCAAACAGAGTGCATGTGAAGTGCGCCAGACGAGTCTCGTTATGCAATTAACACATAACGAAGCTTTAAACTAGATCCTTTATTTTTTTTATAACAAAGACATATATGATTTAATATTATCTGGATGTTGTTAACATTAAGTAGTTAGCTGCAGATGAGGATAAGATTATTGCTGGGTTATCTTTTTTTTTTATTTCTTAATTTGACCTAAATTGACCTTGAATCAAAAATTTTGTACACGTCATAGCTTGATGTTTGACATTTGTCAAAACCTTTGATAGGAGGGCATGACATTTATTGTTGATATAGATAGTGTCAGATATCTGATGTTATTTGTCTTAGTTCAATCAAGAACAACCGTTCTGTGGATGAATGCATGAAGACCAAAATGCCTCTGGATGCTACAACCAATAAGAGCAACAAAATGTGACATAGCGGTACACTGCTAGAGGTAACTGGTTCTTACATCCAATTTACATGGCTTCTATTTTAATATAATGCACAAACATTTGGAATGACAAACATGTACTATTTGTATGCAATAAGAGCTATGATGTAGTTTGGGAAAAAGGATTCAAAACGTTCCACATAAGCGTCAGACATCTTGGTTCTTTATCAAAATGACTCTAGTGGTGGCTGCACACTGCCCAGACAAACACCAACAGACTCTAACCAACACCATCTGTCGGGTCGATGTGTGCCGACGGTTGGTGTCAGTTGGAGTTGGTTGGATGAAGTTGTTTGAGTTTGACATGTCCAGTTGGGTTTGGTGGAGTCGTGGAAAGTTGGACAAATGTGCGCTTTTTCCCAACAAACCGCAACATTATGAGAGTTGACAACTAGCCTATACTCGCGTGTGGGACATCAGCACGCACGACCTTCGTCCATGCAAAATAAAGCAAAAACTTAAAAAAGAAAAAGTAGGCAACAACAGTCGGTCCTGTCAGCTGGTGTCTGGACAGTGTGGAGCTGGCAGTTGGTTTCCGGAACATTCTAAAGACTGCAACCAGCAACTGCCAACTTTAGAATGTTGAGGTGAGTTGGGTATTGTCTGGGCAGTGTGCAGCCACCTTAAAGCACTTAAACCCGCCCCTTATTAGGACAATGGTTGTGATTGGCCTGACCTGATTCGGGTCAGAAAGAAATCTGTCACAACAGGAGGGGGGACTAAACGTCATCTGGGTAAATAAAACATGACAGATTTGTTTGGTGCTCATGCTATCTGAAAACTGCTTCACAAACGGCATTAGAAAAAGTACACATTAAGTGTGGGCTAAATGTTGTGTGAGGGTTGACTTATTTTTCATATATGGGACATGCATGTGTGCATACATTCACATAAATCTGGGTGTTGGGACAGACAAGGAGAGCATTTTTTCTGGTGATTGCGATGGTTTAAAAGTTGAGATATTGCAACCTCTGTTCATTCAGTTCTGACTATTTTACTTGCGCATGTATGATCAAAGGAGAGATATTCACAATTCAACCTATAGTTAGCAGAGAGATTGCAAATGGGCAAGCACAATCGAAAGATACTGCAATACTTTGATCTGAAGATCATTCAATTTTCTGTCTTCTTTTGATGTTTCTGCTTGTGAGAGCAAAGTTCTGTGATTATAAAAGTCTGGACGCAAAGACCAAGAGATTAGTGAATAGATAAGAATCATGGCTCCGACTTGTATGTGATTTCTTTTGCATCAATTCAGCCTTGCAGGTTCCTGAGATAAAGTGGCTCATCATCGCTTGTTTTGCTGTAAGAATACGTATTGAAGACTTTGTAGGTGACCTGTATATAGCAACCTCAGCTGAATGTAAACATGCTACAGTAGGACATACTGAGAATTGAAACATTGACTGGATTTTCCCTGAGCTCAGCCGCCTTACAGACTCACTGATATTGAACCTCTCACTTCCTTTTTGAACCCTTTTTGTTTACCAGCCTACATGCTATTTTTACTGTTGGCCTCGCTGCTTGCTCAGATTGCCTCAGTTTACCGTGAAAAGGATGTGTCCTCTTCTGCACGTGTCTCGTTTGGAACAACACGCACATTTGGCATTACTTTGTGTTGGATACAAAATTTCCCAGGTATCAAAATCACCTTTTGGTAAGGTGCTTTTTGATTTGCATGATAGTTTCACCTGAATTTTCCTGAATGCAACAAACCAACTTATTCTTAAATGTTATAAAACCAGTTCAAACTAGAAAAGTGTGTGCTATATTTAGAACTGATTCAGAAAGGTCGACTCAGCTGTTTGGTCATTTGTGAGGCTGCTGCTCCCTGGTTCTTGAGCTGAGTCAGGCTAAAACAGATTGTGCTTGAAGTTTAGTGTATAAAGCTCTGTGTTGTGATTAAATGGAGCCATGAACACCATAAAATGAGGTTCATTCAATTTTTATCTTATTTTTTAAAAAGTAATCAGGCTGTGCACAATCAAGTTTAAGGACAAAGGACTTTGGTTGTTAGAATACTCGCTGCTATGGAAACCAAAGATATCTGGCTGGACAAGCTCACATGATGTATATTACATTGTGTTAAATTCAGTATCCAGTAGCACATTAGAGATATGCCATTACTTTACCAGAAACTAAATATAAAGGGTATCTATTTGAAACTTTGATTGTAGGACTGCAATCTATTAATCGAATCTATTAATACATAAATCAATTAACTGTTGATTATTGACTTGATGAATCAACTCCTCTTTTAGTCTAAAAATGTCAGAATTTTGTAAAATCTAATAATTATAACCATAATCATAATGAAATAGTGACATAACAACTTTTCTTAACCCCCATGTGATGTGTCTACAGTCTTTGTTTGTTTAGCGTGGAGTGGCTAGCATCTAACCACAGATACTCCCGCTAGCTCAAAGGTTTCCGTATGAATACTTGTATTTGTTTGTTTTTAACTGGTTTAACAACACCAGCAACTCATTAGCCTACAATTAAGAATAAACTGGTTTTGTTCAGGACACGAGGTTGTGTGAATTCTGCACTTTGAGGACAGGATAGGAGTGTTGTTGGTTGCAGTAGCCTAGCTAAGATTAAGCTAGCTGTTGTTCATGGCTGGTATTTTGTTAAACCAAAATGTCTTGTTTTCCATCTTTGTTATTTTGAATACAAAACCTAAAGCCATCTGGTAACAAATTACTTTTCCGGTTAAGTAATTGAGTGTTGCTGGAATGAGTCCATGGAGATGAGTCAGCATTTTTGTACACAGTTCTCTCATCTCTAAAGTGTGTTTTGAAAGGTTTTAAGTTAGACGCCTTCAAATTCTGTGGAAAAGTCAAGCTAATGACACATTTTTACTGATATGTTTCTTCTGTGACATAAAACACTTCTTCCCCACTATCAATTGTCTAGGCTTTATAGGCTGTTAGCATGTTAAGCTAAAACGGTGGTTGCTAACAACTTGCTATATGAGACTACAGAGGTTTTAGGGGATATTAAACATCAACACGCCAAACAGATAAGTTTGAAGCTGAGTTGAAGTCATGCGACAGTGGTATAGTTCATATAAAGCCTAAAGTAAGGTTGTTGTTTTTTTTTACTTCTGGTCATGACATGCTTCTTCAAAATTCATAAAATTGATGCACAGGCTACTTTTGAAGATGGGTGCTCACGTCTGGGTTGGCCTACATAAATAATTCACCCTTGCACTTCTCTACCGGGAATGTCCAAATACTGGTCATGCTACTTATGTTTTTAATTTTGTTATTACATTTATCCCTGGTAAGTTTGAGAACTATAGCTACTTTTTTGTGATTATGTGTGTACGGTCCTCCATGAAAGAGTGACAATGAGAGAGAGTTAAAAATAGCTGTCTAATATGGACCGTTTTCAAGTGTACAGAAAACAATAGTCTGCTTGTTTTCATTATGAATCACCTCACCCTGCAGCACCGTGGAAACACATTGACTCTTCACACCTGTACATGCTATGATTTAGCACTGCCACCGTCGTCATCAGGGGTCATTTAAGGTTAAGAACTGGTTTGGGCTGAAGGTGAATCGGGTTATGTTTAACAAAGTTCAGGATTTAGAAATGTGACATAGCTAGTGTTTATGCAGACAGTGACCCTCAGGCAGAAGTGCTTTTTCACCTGACTGTCTGATCACTGTGTGGGAAGAAGAAACAGAGACAGAGTGGGGGGAACAGAGAAGTACCAGACAACCACAGAAACTTTATTAAGCAGGTATAAGAAAAATGATCAGAAGATTCAATAGTGTTAGTTTAATAGGGGGAGAGTGGGAGGTGAAAACAAGTGACACGTTTGTTTCACTTATTTTACAGATTATGGTGACAAGTTAATTTCACAGTTATATAATAAATAAAATCAACAATTATTAATGAAAAGCACAGACTTCTAGATGCATGCTGGAGACAAAAGAGTGCAAAAAAAAAAGCTATAAAATGATAGAAATAACACTGAAATTAATCCTTTAGAAATGAAAGATAAGAGATCAGACATTTAAATTTGACCAACCACATCTGCTTATCTCCCACCTGCTCTTTGTCTCTCACTATCACACACACACTTGCACAAACAGACTTCAGGTTTAGTGAACTGGCTGCCCACACAGAGGCCTCTTTGCATCTGACTCTGTGTGTGGGACGGCTTTTCAGACATTGCCTCATGTGTCAAACAATAAACTAACGCATGAGAACTGTGTGTGAGCCTTTACTGTGAGAAACATCATCCAAAACACTCTGAAACCACAGTTCCCATGACCTAAGTGAAAGGGTTGACCTACGTGAAAGGGTTAAGCTTTGTTATCTTGCAATAGTAGGTGGGGAAACTTTTCAATAATAATTTACAATAATTGGCTAATTAACTAAAAAGCTAAAAAAACGGGTTAAATGTTTGTAACAAAATAGTACATATCCATATGTATTAATATCTGTTTGTCATCATATATTTGACACAGTTAATTCACCCGGATTGAAATATCAAAATTGGACAATGTGGCTTTGGTTTAATATTATTTTACCTGACTATACTGACGCTGTTGGAACCCTTAAAGTAATTTGTCATGTATGTTTCATCTGATAATGAAACAAGATGCAGTCATCCAGCGTCTTTCAGTGGTTAAATACGAGAGAGACGATTGATTCCAGCTCTGAGGGCGTCCTGCTGTCTCACACACATAAAAAGAGTCGGCGAATTGTGACAAAACAGATCAATTCAGTTTTCCGTGAGAAGAAGTGTAATTGTTTCGGGTGATAAAGCAGCTTCGCTGTGGTTCACTGATATCTTACTGCTGTGTGAATCATGCATGAAGTATGCTGTTTTTTGCATCAGAATCAAATAGGTTTACGCATACAAGGAACAATTAACAAAAAGTTAGAATAAATATACGTAAAGGCTATTAAACAGTACTCCTACTGTCAGAGAACTGAAATAGAACAGGATGAAAATAGGCCATGAGAATAAAAATAAGAACAACAATACGTATAATACAAATTATGTAAAACAGATGCAATTAAAAACTGTACAGATGTGCAGGTATATCTTGATAAGAGTGTGCCCAAAGTGTGCATATGTTAATACATCCACACAAACATTTAAAAGGAGTGTTATCTTAAATTTCACCAAAGAGAAATCTACAGTCATAAAGAGAATTTGAGGAACATTTTATTTTGAAGTCAGAAACTTAACAGACACTTCCACTCACAACAGTGATACATGTTGTGAAATTTAAACATGTTAAGTAATGCGACCCAAACATGCAGCTGATCTGGAACAATAATAACATTACTTTTTTTCTTATTTTCCAAACCGATAGACTTCATGATTGACTGTGTGTGTGCTGGTGTGTTTGGCTGTGTGGAACAGAACAGTGAATGCTTGATAAATGGAGCCTGCTGTATGTCTAAACAAGATGCGTCATCATTATTTTGAGGGTTATTATAAAATACTGAGATGTAACACTGAACATACTACAGTGATTGCTTGTTGCCTTTGTGCACACACAGACTTTTCATGTTGCATTTTATTAAATGAGGGACAGCCTTATTTAAACCGGCAATGCAACACGGTTGATCTCATATCAGTCTTTGAGAACTGTTTCCACAAAGATACAAATTCTTTTAGTTAGTACAGTTAATAAATTGTTAAATACGACTGTAGAAATGTACTTCCTGTTTTAAAAAAAGCAGTTTAGTGCTAAAATGTTAAGTGTTTTTCTGTTCTGTTGCAGGGCTGAGGCGCAGCACGGTTGGAGTGGTTTCCATCACATGGAGCTGTCAAGATAGCTGGTGGGGCGACCGTCTCATCGAGGATCATCCGGTAGGAGATTACACATGAGAATATCAGACATGTTTAATTTCTGATAAAACCAAACAACCCCTGCAGTGACAGTGATGTGATTTCTCGCGCAGCAGCTTCCACAGGTTCTGTTTTTGTGGTTAATCTTTGTTCTATCAGTTAGAAATGAAGCTCTGCATCAGTTAAAATTCATCTTGGCGAGCATCTGACTCTTGATCTTTGCTGAAATCTTTAAAATAGGGTATAAACAAAATCCTCCCACACAGTCTCTCAGTTTCTGTGTGCAGGTTGCAGCAGGGTGGTGATGTGACTTTTAAAAAAAAAGCTGTGTTAGTTCCTGCGTGCCTTTGAGCAAGTTGTTATTTCTCTGGCAGTCGCCTGTGAATGTTCTTTTTTTATGCAAACCCTGCTTATAACCCAGCACGACCACAGCGCTGCACTTGGACTGCTTCGGGCCAAGACCACCCGGTAGATTCACAGCACCGGCCCGTGTTCCTGCCAGAGTTTTATCAACTGATTCTCAGTCCATTATATCCTGGTCATGATTAACTTTTAATCCACAAAACGGGGGCTCGATCCTTTCTGCACTGTGTGTGATATGAAGGCTGAAATATTTTTAAGAAGAGACCCGGAACATTTCAGTTTAAATCCAGTTGAAGATGCATAGCATCTTTCATATGAGGAAAGAAAATGCATGAGTTGCATTAGAGGAGAAATAAGAGATTACAGCCACTGTATGTTTTTTTTATTAATGCTGTTTGTTATTTTAGCTCACACTACATGTGTTAATGTGCTCAGGCAGAACATGCAGCTTCATTCCTCACAGGTCGATCGAGCTGCCACAATGTGCATGCTCACACATCTTAGGGCACCTGGAGAGTCAGACCTCAGACAAGGCCTATAGTCCAGTCTCAATTCTGTGCAGCCTCTCTTTATGCCTGGACATATCTCCATGCTACATAGTTTGATTAAAACAAGGCAAGCAGCTTTTCCTATATTCTATTTACAAAAAGACAGAGAAATAAAATGGTAAATGGACTGTACTTATCTGGCAAGGCCTGAGTGCCAATCTCCAATCAGATCTATGCCCATTCATACCTCATGGCTATGCCACCAGGAGCAATTTGAGGTTCAATGCCTTGCCCAAGGACACTTCGACATGTGACTGACTGGGGCAGTCAGGGATCAAACCCCCAACTTTCTGATTGAGAGACAACCGACTCTACCACTGAGCCACAGCTGCCCCATAATAAAATAAATTAATTGATGAAATAAACTTTTTATATTTCAGTAAACTGCAGGTGGCCAGGACATTTAAAACACCACATCAGCAAAGGTATAACAAGCTCACTACAGTTTACAGATCTTGTAATTAATCTAACAATAAGACAACTGACAACATTTCTGATGTTTGAAGTTGGACTTTGCCCTCCGTACTTTGTTTGCCCAGCACCTAGATTTTCTACTTGCTCAGTGTCAATTCCCACTTTACCACAGCCACAATGTATCTTGTGGAGTGAGGTTACTCTTATTGTGGAAGTTAAACAACACGTTAAACTACATCGCCATTAACACTACAGGCAGACCATGTAGGGACATTTTAAAGAAACTACATTTACATTTTTAGGCCTGCACAGAGTACTCCTATATATTCAAGCACATATTCTGGCTATTTTTTCCCTGCAGCCGACTTCCAACAGGCAAACAAACCATCCAATATACAAACTCTTCGTGCCCAAATCTTCCACTACATTCTCCCTCTTCTCTTCCCCTCTCTCAGCTCTCCTCCCTCGTCCACCGTTTAGTTGCCTCTCTGATGCTGTTTCTGACCGACAGAGAGTGCAGCTGCAGCGCCTCAGACTCATCAGCTAAAGTGGAGTCCCTCCATTCATCACACAGTCCCAATGATGGATACTATAAGTGTCATGGCGTCAGATGGAGCAAAAATGCACTTGCCAACACTAGGAGCTCATACATTACAGCGTGTGTGTAAATGTGCTTTTGCTGCTTTAGAGAGAGACTGCCCAGCAACAGAAGTGATACCAAGAGCCAAGAACTATAAAGAAGCAAATCACAGCAGCTGCTGACACAGCATTTATAAGACTACTACTACTGAGAAAGTAAAACTGGGACTTTTAATAAGGTTACATCTTCACTGTCTTTAATGAGAGGGTTATCATATGTACAGAAGGTTTATTAGATATGTTAAGTTGTATGTATTTAACTGGGAGTGGCGTGCGTACAGTATAATATGCAGCTCATCCATAATATCATAAATATTCTTTACAGTTGTATGACACAGATCCCGTGCAGCGAAAAGGAGTAATGCAGGAGGGTGACTTATCTGCTGCAGGGCTCCGTCGCCTCCACCTTTGATCTCCAGCCAATACATACAGCAGCTGTTAAATACTCTCAAACCTGTTTAACGCTGACGCAAGTCTCCACTTCATCAACACGGACGACAAGACTGAACATCTCCTCATACATCACACTGGTTAATCTCCTGTCACTGATAATGAATCATCAGCTAATTTATGAAGTAGAGAAAAGGCCATGGCGTAACCCCTGATCCTCAAGCACATTACAATTTGTATTCACACTCACGGGCAGCAAAGCACGAGTGAACGGCACAACTTTAGCTGCACAAATGTTATAGGAGCAGGGTCTGAAGGTAGCAATGTTGGTGAGAGCACAATCATCATATGTGAAGTTAGCTAACGGGCTAACCTGAAAGGCTAATAACAGTCAGAACTAAAACAGAGTAAATAGCTAGGCTAATTAGCCAACAGATAAGTTTATATTGCAGGTTTACTTTTCTCACTAACATAAGTCTGGGCTTTACTGCATAATTTTGGCTGTTTTACCTTTAGCCTTTTTAGAAAACTTTGTTTTGAACATTGTAGCAGCTTTCCTTAAAGATTCCCTGTTAGCGTTGCATGCTAGGTTTCACTGGAATGTACCTGGTACAGCTAAAGGAGGGGCTGGTGGGCCTGTAAATGCTAACGCTTCTTTAGTGTTTTATTTTTCAGACTAATAACCACCTAAAGAAAATGCTTTTTCAGCTTTAAGGAAGAAATTATTAAGAATTTCTGGCAACCACAAAAACCCCCATTTAAAAAAAACTACTGAATGACAACAAACTGATGCTGCAATGTCACAATAAGCTATCGTTTTATCAACATCAATGCAATCAATTTTGCTCATTTTAAATAAGTACTTCTATACATCTAGTAATTTGACCTGTTTAGTTAACGCTACAAATATGTAACACAATTATGACAACTATGCACATTTTGTTGCACACAGTTTTTCTGTTTGTTTTTTTTCCACAATAAAAAAAGCAACCTAAATTTGTACAGCATGTGCGCAAGCCTGAGTTTAAATGTTTATATCAAATAAATGTGAGTTTCCTTCTGGTTGGTTGTTAATATAATAACATAATCCTCCTAACCAACTTAACCAAATCCCTTTATATAAGTGCGATGGTACTGATTCAAATTATATAAATAACAAACCTCAAGTTATGAAACTTTACATGTCCTTGAATCAATCCCTGAACCTAATTTCTGTATCATTTATAATTTATCATAAAGGATTGTTACTCTGACACATTAGGATTTAGAAACATCTTCAATGCCTTAATTAAAAGGCTCTAAGATTTGTTGCTAAATAATTATTAAATCCACTCTGACATGAAGGCAGAGGAGTTTGTTGCTGTAAGATACCTAAATATAGATGGTAACAAGCTTTAAAAGCATCCTGTCGCTCTCGTTTGGATAAATGTGCTGCAGAGAGCTAAATGCAGATCCACTTTATCAGACCGTGAAGACAAAGCACCGTCTCATCAATCAGACTGTTACGCTGGTCGGGTCCCTTCAGTGAATTATTCATCATAGTGATACGTCTTTGTCCTGAAGTGAACGGGCACCATTGTTTAATCACTTTTCTCCTGGATTTCATTCGATTGCTTAAGTTTAATGGCAGCTTTTGTGGTTTGATGTTGCTGAAACTTTAACTTTTCAGGCCTTTGGATTTGGTAAAAAAATCAGTTGTAATATTAGAGAGTTGATCTTTAAGATATGTGTTGTTTGTGAAGACACAGTTTTCACGGTCATATCTACTCCTTGCGTTGAAATTGACACTCAGAGTGGGACTGAAACGTCTTTATGTGGAGTCTGAAACTAAGTGGTTCTCCACTTAAAAAGGGCAGCAGACTAATTCATCTCCTCAGCTCTGAACAGAATGATTAACAGCATCGCTGAAGGTGAGAGATTTCTAACGGTCTGTTCTGCGATCTGTGTAATGGCTATAGGGTGTGAGGGGAAGAGGCTGCGTTATAAATGGAAGAGTGTAATCTGTCTTTGTGTACGTCTTACAGGCTCTTTAATCACAGTGTCCACCTCTGGGACTCTAGAGAGAGATTTGTCTTATTAAACATGGTCCTGTAGATTAGTACATAATTACATAAGATAGTGTTTATGAGGGTTTTAAATATTTTATTTTTTTGGCCTTTTATGCCTTTATTGAAGGAGAGAAGACAGTGTTGAAAACAGGGGAGGAGAGAGTGGGGGCGGCACGCAGCAAAGGGCAGGGGGGGGGGGGGGGGTCGGGCCCGGGGCCGCTACATCGAGGACTGTGGCCTCTGTATGTGGGACGAGCGATTTAACCACTGAGATAAAGAGGCGCCCCTTTTAGTGAGAATTTTAATTGTGCCTCAGACAACAGGATATATTTTTATGAGTGTAATGATGATCTTTTAATCATTTTATAGGCACATTTGTCTGTTTTTAAACTAATAAATCCTTGTTTTCTCAAAAAAGTCTTCAAAAAACGTAAATTATTGCACTGAAATCATGAAATGCCTCCTTTTATATATAAGATAATTCTTAATAATTAGGAAACAGGTTAAAAATGGCACATTTTATCACCTGTTTAGAGAAATAAAGGCTTGAAATACTCAGTTAAGGACATAAAATGTCCCACAAACACAATGCATCGCTATATTTAAACTTGTTTCATCTAAAAAAACAATTTACAATTTATAGTCCAGGAACCAATTATGACTCACAGATATCAACACTACTTTCCAGCGCTGCCCCGGGCTCTGGGGAGGTCTTACTGTCTGTTGTGCAGCCAACAGTGTGAGGAGCTTTTATTCTGGCAGGGAGGCGAAGCTTCAAAGTAAAACACTCTGCTTTCATCTGTTTAGAGCAAGCAGGCGGGATCCATCATGACTAAACAAAGCGTGGTCAAATCAAAGTGACCCCTTCTTTATTGTTCTTCACAGCGAACCTGGAGCTGTAAATGATGTTTATTTCTGTTACAGTTTCAGGAATTTTAAGTGACCTGGCCAGGTTTATAACTTTTTATTAAAGACATGTGAGTTTGGACTTAGCAAGTTTAGTTCAAGTCCCAATTGAGGACGTGAAAAACAATCAAATGAAAGTGACTGTAAGAGTTAATGTGACAAGAAGGAAACATTTTCAAGCTGTGCAGTGATTGATAATATGTCATCTATCATGAGGTCGCATTTGTAGAATAAATATCGGACAATAACCTGCAGTTACTTTCAGCCCTGAGTGAACATTTTACTCTTCAAACAAAGAAAAACAAATTGCAGCCTCACCTGCACCTCGGTCCTGACTCGTCACAGTCATCTGTGTACATGCTGTGTGCTGATGTAAAGTGCTCCATTTCCTCTGCAGAGAACACGAACAGTATCTGTGCACGCCGTCTCCAAACGCTCACGTATCAAGCACACAGATTTTCTGTGTGTAGCCTGACATACAGTGGAGTTGAAACCATCTTAATCGTGAGTCAGGGTAACGATAGCTCCCTAATCTGCCAGGTTTTAACCAGTGATTGTGAGTCATGGCAAAAACAGAAATGCGCTTTTTTTTCAGAATGAAGATTTGGTTTCCCTTTTGATTAAAGTTAAGTTAAAGTAAATACAGACATGCTGTCTAAGCTTTTCAAGTGTCTGAATTTGTTCCTATCTAAAGACATTTATAACACTCGGGTCAAATATTTTTCATCTGACGCACCTCTGGATCTAAACCATTGGTGCCGTACACACTGTGTATATTTCCATAACATTACTGCATATTTATTCATAATTAGTTTATCTAAAAGGAAAAAAAATAAATCACTGTGTTTCCCGAGAAGGGTAATTATTTAGATCAGGTATCTCTGGTCAAGCGTAGAATCAAACACGTGCAATTTATTGCATAGTAATTATAGAACAGGAAATGATCCCCGACAAACTATCCGTATAACACATGTTGTTTTCCTTGTCTTAAAGTTTGTGCGTCTCCATCTGTGACCAATTCTTGGAGGGAAAATAAATTAAATTCTGCTTTAGTGAGAGCGCGAAGTTCATCTCTGGATTGTGACTTAGAGTGTATTTTTAGTCAAAATCACAGCCAAACTTTTCCTTTGTTTTTGCCGATGCTGCCTTGTTGTGTGTGCGTGTGTGTGTGTGTGAGAGAGAGAGAGGAAGCTGCACATCGTTGAACATTGTACTCAGATGTGAAATTGAATACAAGGGTAGTAAAGAAATAACATATTTAGTTTCCTGTCTATAGACGTGTATCTGTGTTTGTACAAGCAGGTAAAGCAGTAAATAGTGAAACAGAGTGTAGTGTAGTGTGGAGTGTAGGACACGTGACCAAAAACATTACTCAGGGTGGTGGGGATTCAGTTAGACACCACCCGTCGATATTCTGACAGTTTGGCTTCAAAAGTCTTGGACTGACTGACATAAGTTCAGCTAGTGTGGCTAAAAAACATTGTTACACCTGGATTAGGGTACACATGTTTCAGAAATGTGTTTTTATTTGTTGTCAAAGTGAGTGACTTTTAAGTAGGTTAAAACTGTGTTCCTGTTTATGTTGATATCCAGTGTGTCTGCTGAGCATTTGTGAAACTGCAGGAAGTGGGCTTTTTTCACTGTTCAAATTAAAGTAATACTCTCAAAGATTTTCATTTAAATAAATGTCTGTTAAGTCGCTATCTACCATCGAATGAGGTAACACAATGGTGATTGAGCCTGTGGCCCACTGGTGAAAGCCTTTGCATTTGCAGTATTACAAACTGGGTGTCTGTGGCGACTTTCCGGGAAAAAATCACAAGCAGCGCCCAGTTAGTGACGCGTTTTCCATCAGCCAGCAGTGGCTGGTCTGCCAGAGAGGGTAGGCGGAGCTAAGCGGCTGCTTTTCCGGTCTCTGCATGTGTTGCGAGTAAACAGTAATCTACTATGGCTGAACAAACAAAGAAAAGATGGATGACTACAGATACAACTTCAATAATAAGTGAAAATCCAAAGAAAAATAAACAAATTCAACGCTCAGGTGAAGGCAAACAGTCTAAAAAGGAAAGCGACCGTCAGCGAGGAAAATCAAGAGTTACAACCGTGACAGAGGGAGCCAACCGCAGAGGTCTGGTTATCTTGGACGTATGCGCCCACAATTGTCTTTTATCCACATAACTTGCTGCCAAATCGAACGAAACTGAGAACTTCGAGATTAAATCTTTAACTCACTTTTCATTTAAATAAGTTTCCATGATTGTTTTAGATGGTGCTGATGCTGCAGCAGGATTTTGATCTGATGCAGAATAGGATACGAAGATTAATAAATAAGATTGTTCTATAAAGGACATCTAATAAATATATACTAAAAGTATTTCTTTAAATTTTCACTGTCACATGTTTTTTTCTGTGTCTCAGGAGGATATAAATAGAGCTGAGTTTAGACAAATGCCTGTAACTCATTCCAGATTTTGATGCATCTGCTTTTCTAAGAGTGTAACACATCAGTGGCACCATTTATGGAGCATTACCTCACGCGGGTCGTTGCTTAATATCCTGTTATTACCAGCATTCTCCCTGCAGTGTCTCTAATGCTTTTATTGTTATATTAATATATGTTAGACTGTTAAAACACCTGTACACGCTGCTGTGACAATCTGCTGAAACAATAATGAAACTAAATCCAGGTTGTTCCTTCTGTTAGTTTATTTGAACAGATTTTAAATGTTTCCGTCTCTGCAGTTCTGCAAAAAGCACATTTTTATTAGAGTGCAATAAAAGCTGATAGTTAATTGTGTCCCGCCTGTTGTATTTTAATCCCTCACACCAGGCCTGCGACATGTTTCATGAGGCCACCTGAGCTCCACGTACTGCAATATTTTTGTATTTTTAACATAATTTTCCGGTGTTCACGTCGATTCTCCATGTTTTTAAGTTCTTTTCCTGCATCCTTACAGTGTTTTTCTTCTCTTCTGTTCCAGCCGAGATGTTGCTGAGTCAGTCTGGGGTCATGACATCATCATCATCATGAGACGAGGGAGGCTGGCGAGCGGTGACCACATAGCGGCAGAAGAGGTGGTGCCTTTGTGTCGTGGTTTGCAGCTGCTGCTTCTTGGCATATAAAAATAATGCTGTGGAGTTGCCTCAGCGAATCATTCGATCATCGAAACAGAAAAAAACAAGTTTGAGGTTTAAAAGGCAGTAAGTTAAAATGTGTTGTTGACCATGAAACACCTGCAGGAGGTCGACAGTGGGCATCTTTCTGGCTTGTGGTCTGTTGTAGACGCAGAATCTCCACACCCAGTACAGTCCTGCTGATGCTGTTTAAATCCCAGCTGGAGGGGAAAACAGCACAAAGTAACAGATACTTCCTCTCTGGAGTCCTTAGTGTTTTTATTTACTGTCAGAATCAGAATTTTGTAAGCCAGAGAGACAAGCTGAGAAAACTCCTAAAAAGTGCTGATCTTGGGCTTTGAAGGAATCTATTTTTCTCTCTCTCTTTCTCAGAACACATAGTTAGGAAAGACAATTTAAAGACATTGAACTCGTATTTTCTGTAATCTACAGCGTTTGAAATATTTAAATGACATGGCACCAAAAGAAGTTTAAATAAAATCACTTTACAAGTAAATAAACTGTACTTTAATTTTATTTCTTACATTTTTCTGCTGTGTATAAACATCAAAACAATATTTCTACCGCCTTAAACTGTTTTTCACTAAATATTTGAACCTTTTTTCATTGATGGTTGTGCATTTTCTCAGATTCAGGGCCGAGTCTGTGCTGAAAGAAGGAAATGATGCATGTTAGGAGAGGACAGATTAAGCAGCTAAAAGATGAGAAGCATTAATCTATCAAGTAAAAATCTCTCACAAAGATTTTCATTTAAATGAATGTCTGTTAGGTCAACGCCGAGTGAGGTGACACATTAGTGACTGAGCCTATGGCCCACTGATGAAAGCCTTTGCATTTGCAGTATATAGCATTATTACAGGCTGGGTGTCTGTGGCGACTTTCGTGGAAAAAATCCCAAGTGGCGCCCAGTTAGTGACGCATTTTCCATCACCCAGCAGTGGTTGAAAAGAGCGATGACTACAGATACAACAAAAAAATAAGTGAAAATCCAAAGAACAAGAAACAAATTTGACGCTCAGATGAAGGCAAACAGTCTGAAAAGGAAAGCGACCGTTCCTTACTTCCTCTAAGTTAACTACGATAAAGCCACTTGTGCGTTTTGCATCCACTTCCAGAGCTGCAAACTGACATCGCCGTACTGATTTTAGTGAATCTACTGCAGAAGTTTGTGCAGGACTTGATTAAAACAAGAGATGCAACATGTGACTACATTTCTTTAAAAGCATCTTTAATCTAAATGCATAAAATGCATAAAATGTTTTTAAATATTAAAATAAGGACATTTTAATAGATTCAAGACACAATGTTGTAATTGGCATAACTAACGCAACATAACTACAGTAACATTATGGCTAGGCTTCAGAGTTGATCCATAAACAGTTGATCTTTAAAGTTTTGGCTGCTAACTATTATGAGTTGAGTGTTAGATGTGATTATCAGTGAGAGGTGCATTATTCCTTTAAGATGTAATTACCCTTCAGGAATAATGACTTTTGTTTGTTCCGAGGAGAGCTGCGTTGAAACAGTTTTTTAAGTCAGACATGTTCTCTGCAGAGGACTGAAGCGTGTCTCTGTCTGCATGCACGTCAGTGCTTTACGCAGACTGAGAGAAACACGTTTTGCCCTCAACATGACATGATCCATACTAATGCAAATTTAATTTTCCATATTTGGCTTGATTTGACACTCTGAAAACTTCACATGAATCATGACCTTGGATGACCCGAGTTATTTATTTGAGGGACTTCCTGTTCTGCAAACAAACTTTTAGGAAACAACTTTGTAAACGTGTGAATAAGAAACACGTCAACAGTTTTTTCAGACTTAATGTGCATTAATGTAAACAGTCTAAGGCAGAGAGGACGAGGCCGGCATGAGGGCAAAATATATAGATTATATGATGATAAGATTATATAGGTGATTACTCAAATTAAATTAACTATGATCTTTTTGATGATGTTTTTACAACAACAAACCACTTGTTTAATCTTTAAAATAATATTAGTATTTTCCAAAACCATCTGCAAAGGCAGTGACCTGCTGTGCTTGCATTCATTATTTTATTCCTTGATATACAATAATCTTGAGTTCTAAGGTTAATTATGTTGTTAACTCGGGATGGGAACACCGTGGATTGACAGTGAGTCAGTCACAGAGCTGACACATAAAGAGAGACAACCTTTCACACTCACATTCACACGTACATGCAATTTAGAGTCACCAGTGAACCTAACGAGCATGTCTTTGGACTGTGGGAGGAAGCCGGAGTACCCGGAGAAAACCCACGCATGCACGGGGAGAACATGCAAACTGCACACAGAAAGGCCCACTTCGGGGCGCTGGTTTAGCTCAGCTGGTAGAGCAGGCGCATCGTGTACAGAGGCTACGCCCTGTGTCTGAACCGGGATGAGGAACCTTCTAGCTGTGGGGCAACAGCGCTAACCACTGCGTCACTTTGCAGCCCACCTAATGACATCACAAGATAATTCATTACAAGACAACTTGTTTTCTCAAGATCAATCGATAACTACGAAGAATTTGAGAAACGAGAGTGGTTCCGTTTAATATGTTTGATTTCAGCCTTCTCCTTAACTGAAAACTTCTTACAGAAAGACCTGTACCTGTGTCACAGCTTGATTTAATCACAGTCTGAATGTTGATGATTAGTTGATACTTTTTTTGTCATTTCCAGCTTGAATCAGTTTATACAGTTGTCAAGACGCCCTCTTTGCATGCTGACATGGCACACCTGATCTCTTAAAATCACCAGTATTAAGAGGGTTGATTATGTCGTCTGATATGTCCGCTCTTCTTTTTCTACCAGGTGTTGACATTTCTGTGAGTTTACAGTATTTTGAGACGTGAGAAAAGTTTGCATGACGGCACGGTTAGTTAGCGCGAGCGGTGTTCCCGGGGGTAGCTCAAATTAACGCGTGGAACCGCCCCTACCGCACAAAGACACCAAGAGACCAAAACCTGACCAGGAGTCTTCAGGTCCCTGATTTAGGAGCTCATCAGCAGCAGCAGCATGAAAAAGCGAGAGAGAGAAAAACAAACAGAGAAAAGCCGGCCGTGTGTTTGTGTTTGTGTGAGGGAGCGTGTGAACTAGGAAGAGAGGGACGGACAGCGAACAGGAACGAGAGTGTGTGTAAGAGAGTGAGGAGGCGTGAGTCAGGGAGAGGAGGAGGAGGAGGAGGAGGAGGGAGATATATTTGTCTGCCTATAAAGCTCGGCAGGCTTCTTGTTGTGGATTTCAGGTCTGTTGTGTGAAGTTTAGCAGAAGTGAATCCTGACTGTAAGAAATGATGACGACACATCAATAAAACATCTGAAACCGAGGAAGCTGTCTGCTGGAGTTTTTGATGTGACTGCTTATTTTAAAAACCACAGAGCTACAGTTCGTTTCTGCAAACTCCAGTTAAGACACGTTCACGTACATGTTTAGTCAAACTGCACTGTGGCAATCATTTCAAACCAGGGTGTGCTCTGGATAATCTGCTCTCATGTAGGGAAATATTTATAACAAAACACATGTCAAACGGAAAGTTTAACACATTTATGCTTTATCTTGTTGTCTTGCTTTGCTGCGATGTTGTCGAAATGTAATTGAGGATGTTTCACTACTAACCACACCCAGCAGAGGTGCAGCAGTCTCAACAAGGGAGAGCAGTAACACTGCCTTTAAGAATGGTATGGTCCGCATACACATGGCGGCCATGTTTCTCTGATGTCATAGTCAGGGTGGAAAGCTCTATTGCTGTTTTAATGCCGTTCTGCTGTGTCGTAGGTTTTAAGTTGGGTGGGAATATGACAAGCTGTTTCCATTTCACTGCTTTCAGATTGATCAGCAACAGAGTGGTGAAAATCTGGAGGGACATGAGCTATATTATAAGTTAAAAAATAAAATGTAGACACGCACTTCCCCCAGTGGGTCCAAAACAATCAAGTAGTAAATCTCCACACCAGGAAGCTCCTGTAGAGGTCACATTTCGAGCCAACATGCTCTTCCTCAGACTTGAAAATGATAAGTTAAACAGCATTGAACCTTATTTACAAGTTACAACAGCTACATTTACCATTCAACCACTTCTAAGCTAACATACAGTAGCTCTAAGATAGCAATAACTAGTGTTGGGCATCGACAACCGGTTCTAAAATTCAGATTCTGACAGAATCATTAAGACATTTTCATTTCGATTCTGCTTATCGATTCCTAAACAAAATATACATTCACACGCATGTAAATACGTATGTAAGTACATACATCATATGCTGGATTTGTTGCCAGGTCCACAGTTTTCCCGCAAAATTGGGCCACTGTCAAACTGTAACGTTAGCATTAAGCCACTTCCTAGCTGACTAGTAACTAATATTGGCTAGGAAGTGGTGAAATGTTCAAATTAGCTGTCGTCAGATATTAGCTAATGGGTTACAAATATGTTCCTTTAACTTATAGTAGGGCTAATCTTACAACGCTATCAAACTGTAATGTTAGCATTCAGCCACTTCCAAGCTAACTGTAGCCTAATATAAGCTAGGAAGTGGCTGGCAAAATATGTTGTTTAAAGATATAGAAGGGCTTATCTTACAACACTACCAAACAGCATTCAGCCACTTCCTAGCTGATGGTTAAAATGAGCTTGGAAGTAGTTGAATGCTAACAGAAGCACTCTCAGACAGTAGCTAATAAGTTATCCAATGTTTTTTTCCTACCTCAGTATTTTTACTTTCATTGTCTTTTCAGTTGCTTATCAATCTGGAATCAGTGGAATAAAAACATTTTTTTTCAGATTTTCTTTGTTTATATAACTTTAAACCTGGAACACAAGAATAAGACATTATAACAGCAGTTCAGCTTCCCACCTGACTCTGATGTCAGGGGAACATTTTATTTTTAGGAACAGTTTATATGAGAGCTTTCATAACTCTAATCTCTGTATCTTAGTAATGAGGCTACATTAAGCAACAGGTTAGCTTAGCTGAGCATGCAGACTGAAAACAGGGAAACTTCTAGACATATGAAACTGTGGGGGCAGTGGTGTTGGAAGGTGCTCAGCAAAGATGATATCAGTCTCACACTGAGGTTGTGACCTATTAACAAGGTCAGAGAAGGTCACAAATGTGTGCAAACACACACACACAAGGGTTGTTGAAAGTGTGTTTGCTCTTCAGAGGTGAGATCAGGTCAGATAACGACCCTTGAAACATTTTCTTTAGATCTTTATAAGTCATCACTTTTAGCTATTACTAATACCTCGGCTTCTTCTCCTGATACACAATTGATATTACTTATTGTTTTTGTTGGTAATGTGTAGATTCAGAGGATGTTGTGTAATTTAATGCCAGTTTTTGTAAGTCTGTGGTTTGACCATAACACGGGACCGTTGCATTTCATCCCACCAGGTGTTTGTCCCCTACACTAAGTGTCATTAAAGACTTATGTATGTTGCAAACTGCTTCTTGTTGCTACAATATATCTACACTGCGTTTTCCTCATTGCAGCCTCAAATATGTCTACACAACAAGTGCAAGTAATGAGTTAAATTTTCACTTGAGTCCAGGTGCAGCGCAGGCACTGGGACATGAAGCTAGGCAGGTAGATGACCCAGGTGAGGCTCCTGTGACACAACTCCCCGATAAAGATGAGTCACCGAAGTGTTTTCCCTGCAGACGTCAGAGGCGATAAGAGGAGTGTAAACAGATTCATCGAGATGAGCCTCACGTGTACTCCGGCACCTGGAAGCTTCTTCTTCTCTGTGCTGACTCACTCATACTTTGTCTCTGTTTCTCACCTCTTCACGTTAATGGAATCATTAAGTTACATGTACACTTTTTAGGGGAAAAAAATTGCAAATGGGAACTTGAACTTCCTGTTAGCTTTTCAGCCATGACCTTGTAACACTTGACACAATTTCCTTCTGCCTGTCCTGACAAATAAACTAACAAACTCTATCCCAGTGACCTGTTTCACTCAGGATCACAATGTTGAAAGCATTTTAGTAGACCTGTTAATAAAGTCTATTGCACCTGCTGATTAATCGGTCACCTGTGCATTTCTGGGTAAATATTTGTTGCTTAACTTGTCTGGTTATTCTTGATGTCACACAGAGACCAAATCGGTGTTACCACCATCTGTACTGCAGACAAATGAGACAGAGAACAACACGTCCATCAAACTCCTGCTAAGACAACCTGCATTTACCTCCAGAGACGCAGAGTAAACTATTAAAACAAAAAGATGTTCAATAACAACAAAAAAGGCGACCCTTTACACCACTTCTTCCTCCTGTGATTGGAGAACAAGGCCAGGATTATAGACATACTGAGGTCATGACTTTAACCAGACACATTACAGTATTAACTGTTAACTGTTGAGTAATAACGTCTATAAATTTTATTTCTCAACATGACTTTCAGTAGATACTTCTTCAAAGCCTCCTCCTCTCTGCCAACAATACAGTCATTACAAAAGAAACACTGCAGTTACTGATGAGCAGTTATGTCATTCTTTCTTTTAAAAGAAAGTGTTGCTGGTACTTATAGCTTCTTTTTTGCCGCCTTTGTTTGACTTTGTAGGATTAAAATTAGGATTAAACTAGTTTGCATTTATGCTTCAACAAACAATAAAACACTAGAGGCTGTGCATGTGCTTGCGTGCACACGCGCGTGTGTGCAGCTCAGTCAGTGCAATGCCTCAGGCGTCTGTGTGCAGCACCGACTGAGAATACGCCCAGACATGTCTAAGAGCGACCTTGCCACACACACACGTATGCACAATCACATTCAAATCTGCATGCTGCTCAGATACACACAGTTACACTCTACGCACAGCACACAAGCTTCCATAAACAAACACACACTCACACACTTTGCACTGTGGTTAAAGCCAGCTGCTCAGCTGGTTTACTGCCCAGATAAGACAGTCCTGGGTTCAGCCTCACTCTGACACTGTGGACTAACTGTTCTAGTAAAATTAACAACAACCAGTGACCTCAATGACTCTTAACAAGGGGTGGTTTGGTGAAATTATCCTAATAACAGTCGGACTGCAGTACAAACATGTAACTCTCGTGTAAAAGGGAAGTGCCAGGAAAAGAAAAGGGGAATTGGGTAAAATGGCACATGTTTCTATTTTAATTTAATTTTGTAAACTCATACAGACTGACTCAGCAGGAGAGAGCAGAAAGCTAATCGGTGCATTTCTCAAGGACACTTCAACAGAGGTCTTTTTACAGAAAATGTGTAGAGATAAACAGTCTACCCCCTCGGGTGATTCATTAGCTAGTTAATGAGATAGTTTACCCTCGTGTTTCCCACAGAATGACATTTAATTTGTGGTGGTTGCTGACCGCTGTTGTTAATTTATCACATAAAAGAAGCTAACAAATTTTATGGCTTGCTAACCCTGAGAGAGCGAGCTAGTGAACGACATGTAACTAATAGACCCGGTCTTCTCATCACTGTGGTCTAATGTCTTCTCTGCTGGGAAAAGCCCAAAAATATCCCGACACTTCTGCACTCTCCGACAAATAGATAAATAGGATTAACACTAAAGAGCTAACAGGCCAGATATGGGGAGCGCACGATTGTACTATTTTGCGCTATAATAATAAATGAATTGTTCTACAATTTCACTCACCAAAAAAGCTGGAGTACTGCTTCTTGGACGGTCTCTTCTGTCAGAAAACCACATAGAAAGCCATAATTTGGTCCAATATTTTCATTTAAAAAATCCCCAAATGGCATCAACAATACAATCACGGCCAAGAGGTTAAGTTCAGTGACCGTACTAGCTGTGTTGACGCCCAGCAGACAGCTAGCAACATCAACCTGTCACTCAAAGCGTCAACAACCTTTGAGCAAAGGAGCAGAGGACAGGGACTACTTTGTCTCTATAGGTAACTTCACATCTGAACAGACAAAAATTACATGTGGAGTTCCCCAAGGCTCCATTCTTGGGCCTCTTCTGTTTAACATCTACATGCTTCCACTGGCTTGGATTATGAAAAACTTGTTACCATAACTACACAGATTACACGCAGATCTACATCACAATGTCACCAGGAGACCATGGCCCATACAAGCTCTAGTTAAATGCATTGAACAAATCATTGCGTATCCGAGTTTGCTTAATTTCTCATCCCCAGAGGCTGCCGCTCTGTAGCAGTAGACCTTTTGGGGAGCGTTGTGCCCTTTCACCCAAGAGTGAGCTGTTTTCAAGAGTGAAACTAAAAGTAAATGTTAACATATTTAGTTCAAACCAGAATCTTTTCCCAAACCTTACTAAGTTGTTTTGATACCTTGGCTTAGGGCCTTCGGCTAGGCACAGGAAAAGATGCCTACTACATTGATATCAGAATATTGATAACCTCTCCTGAGTAGATCTTTGTTGTTGGACATTTCTTTAAATATCTCCACACACGTTCAAGACTTGAAAAGAAAAAAGAAGCAAATGAGGGAACAATTGTATAGCTGCATACTGCTGCTTAGATTGTTTGATAGCTCCCCAAATCTATCTGTACGCCGCTTCTCTATGAATGTCCAGTTCCTAGACACACGTGTCTGAATGATCTGTTTCAAACCACAAAATGTGTTTTACCACTCCCAGAGGGTATGATTGTGTTCATAGATCTAACCAGCTTACACTCTATGCAACAAAAGGGGTGATTCACTTGTTTGATTAACTCTGCAGATAGCCGAGCTGTGATGCATTTGTGGTTACGTTTTATAAGAATAACGGAGCATATTTGCGGTGGTCATTCCCATGACGGTTTCACGTTGTGAGGCCTACAACATACCATGATTCAGGTGACAGAGGGAGTGATACATAGAAAATGGTCAAATTGAAAGTTATCAAGACTAAACTAAAGATATGAAAAGTTTAACCTAATGTTTAACTTAAGTCTGATAAAGACTCTCTGCTAGTTCAACCAAACAATAACTGAATTTATTAAAAAGGCTATAACTACATCACTACAATGATCATGGCTGTATGTTGTGTGTATTTTATTCCAAACAGCTCTACAATTGCATGTTTAATCCCGTGACATCACTCTTTACGCTCAGGGATAAGATTTCATAAATCACTTATTTAATGTTGATATGACCCCTCATCATACAGGAAAACTGTATCTGCACAAAACCATGGCAAGTTCTAAAAGGTCAAAGTTGAAACAGGAACATATTTTTATTAATGTCGCATGAATTGAGACTTACGGTTCGTCCTGCTTGTGTTTCTTGCACCATCTGACTTTTTTTAGTGATTCCTCTGCACTCGTAGATCTCAGACGCCAGTGATGATGTCATTGCTGTCGCACACATAAAACGTGCAGCTCAACGCCGGCCGGGGATCAGTAACACCATGAATTTCAATGACAACTAATATTATACTGAGCGTATTTTTTACAAAATTATAGAATATAATAAATATAAAACACTGTATTGTTAATAAGACAATGAAATCACATTTTCACACCGCAATTCATTTATTAATTAATCTCTTTTAACAAAGCTCTACAAAATGAAAGAACAAGTACAAATATAGTAGAAACAAGGAACACATTTATCAATTCTTGATAAATAGCTCAGGGTGACCATGGGCAGTACAGCTTTACACCCTCTCAGAGCTGCCCTGCACCTGTTGTATGCCTCTAACATGGTAGGTTCTCTTGGATAATTTGGGCAAATAAAAGCAGCAAAGCACTTTGGCCACATCGTCGTCGCTCCCTGAAGAGAATAAAATAAACTGACTTCAGTATTTCTCCAGTGCTAAAGTGACACCCCAATGCAATTTGTTACATACAAATACATTTAGCCCTTCTAGCTGTGGCTCAGCGCTAGCAGAGCTGCCAATGGCAATTATTATATTACATTAAAGGGCTAAAGGCTAACGTTAGCAAGCTCGATCGCCAGCCATGATTAGTACTGTAATCGCGTAATGTAACATGTCAAATTTACAACTTATAACGCAGATGAAATATCGGTAAAGCAGACTTCAGATAGAAAAATTACTTACATTGCACGTCAGATCGCGCCGGTTGCGCTCCTCTCGTGTCCTCTTGCACCGCAATGCATGATGGTAAATATTGCTTGGTTAGTGACCATTGCTTGTAAACTACTTTACACAATGCATTGTGGGATACAATGATCCCACTATATAGGGTATAATAATTATCACTCATAATTCAAACAGCACTTGAAAATAGTGAAATCACTTTATAGTGCACTCTATAGTGAGTGTGATTTCAGACACAGACCACTTCTCTCCTTTTGAATTTTGACTGCAGTGTTTGAGTGAAACATGTTTTGCAAAGTTAGGGTTAAGGTGTAGGAGAGACCACTGGTTCTCAGGAACATTTAAACTCCATAACTGACAACCTGATGTAAGTTTCCTTAGCCTGGTGATGGAAAATCAAATTTTTTCCAGTTGTGACCAGCTGTCATGTTTGGTGTTAAGATTTCTATAGAGTACCCATTTGTTTAACTAATTAAATGGAAAGTGAGTCGAATCGTGCCCTGATATGTGTGAAACCACACACACACACACACACACACACACACAAAAGTGACACAATGTGCTATTTTGAAAGTAGCTGAGTAGATAAGATTTGCATCGGTGGTGTGGGGCATGAAGTGACGACTGCAAATGTTAAATGTCAAATCTATTTTAGTAGCTGTTCAGCTTGTTTTTTTACACTAAGTTACACTGTTTTTTTGTGCTGTTAAAATACAAGAGAGGAAAGTTTCAGCAGCTACATCCAACCGCAGTCACACTGCTGAACAAACCCGACCCCTGCTGACCCAGGCCCATGCACACTGAATATTTATGTCATATACTTTTGTAGTTGTTTTTTATATTACTTTGTAGCCTTTTAGTCTTTTGGTGTTTTGATTTGTATTATATCATATCATATCATATCATATCATATCATATTTAAGAATCACATCATTTTACCTTGAATTTTTTTATGCTTTACTGTACATTTATGCTGTACTTGACTTGTTTGTATGGTTGCCAGCCTCGGCTTTTGCAACTTATGGCAGGCTGCACTTAAAGGGTTAAAAGTGAGCTTTGGTTAAAATAGGGAGGTTTGTTGTTGTCAGCGACACACAATAGCAGAAACACACACACATGCATGTATAGGACACACACTGACACAAGCACACAGTGGGGAGGCTGCTGCAGAGAGGGAACACGCTGTCTCTGGTTGAGACAAACCGGACATCAGGCAGACATGTTGAAATGAGAAACTGCTCAGTCATACTCACGCTGACTTAGCTGTGGATGACATCATGGGGAAGTGTTGCAATTTTGCTGCCGAATCCCCTGAAAGTGTGATTCTGCTCTCTGTGCATTTACTTAGTTTAACCAGTGGTGATTATTTAGGAGAAATCACACTCTGATGTAAAGAAACAAACTGTAGATTCAACATTAGACACTTGAACAGGAAGTAGCTACACTTGTGTGAACGTGAATTAAAAACATGACTTTGTGTTCATTAAAGTGCTTTTACTTTTAAGCTTAAGTTCAAGAGCAAACCAAATGTATCTTCAGTCCATTTTGGTGGTTTGGAGAATGCAGTCTGCTCATGCATGCACACAAGAAACACATTTAGGATCCCTGTGGGGAAATTAAAATGAATATATGAGCAGAAAGCTTCAGAACAACACACAAAAAAGCTATAAAGTTGCAGAAACTTTAAAGCAATGAAAGCAGCTGTGGAGGCAATAATTCAGTAAAAAGAGTTGGACCCAGGAAGGTTGTTTTTGTGGATGTGTTCAAAGAAAGAGTGCACTGTACCGTCATTAGATAACAGCAAGTACGCCCGGGCAGAACTCCGGAGCTGTGCTGCGTTGGTTCGGATATACCCTCTTCAGACAGGATCAAGGACTCTGCATGTGTCAAGCTGACCTTGATTTAGAATCCGTCTACAGGGCATATTGGGGCAGCCATCTGGTTGACATACACACAACCACAATTTGTATGTGTGAATATGCAGGGGTAGTACCTGCTCTGCATAGAAAGTACCTCCCTCTGCAGAAAGCAGTCATCCTCTCAGCTCAGGGTGACCATGGGCAGTACAGCTTTACACCCTCTCAGAGCTGCCCTGCACCTGTTGTATGCCCCCTCTCACTGCTGCATGAACTCCTCTCTATTATATGCAAATAATTGTGCTGTTGCTGTTTGCTCTTATACCAGGTACTCTTGGATTATTTGGGCAACTAAAAATAATTGCAAAACAGTTCTGAAGTTGTTTCACAGCTTAATTTTCAAACATTTAGACATGAGTGCCTTACAATTGAGCTCTTCAGGGAAAAGGGTTGGTAGAGCCTGACATGCATCAAGGACGGATAGTCGTAACTGATCCTGAAGATAATTAGACCTAATCCAACATGTGGTCAAACAAAGATTCAAATAGAGCAAGAAGAACATCGGCAACAGATAAAGCCCCAATTTCATGGGACTAACCTGGGACCTGACACATTTGCAAGCTCATGTTTTATTTGCCCTGGCAGGTGCATCTGGTCCCCCTCCTGTTTCGACAGTATTCCAAAAGGCCTGATTCAGGTCAGGGCCAATAAAACAGTTTCATTATTATGGGTCGTTTCAGGCATAAAACCAAGATGGCTGCTGCTGTTGAACATTCTAAATATGCGATCATAATAGTATTACACAAACTGGACGGTAGTTGAGATCACATCAGTTTGGCTACCAAATCATAATGTGCCAAATGTCTGTGTTTTATGTCGAACTTAACATGTGAATGATGAAGGTTTTCAAACTCAAAACACTAATGTAAAACTGGTTGTAACACAGACCTGGACATAACTTGTTGCCTTTGAAACACCCGACACTGTAACCCTGATTTCAGGAATTTGGACCATGAAACATGTCAGAGATAGAAAGTAAGTTTTCAATGAGATGAATGAAAATTGGCGCTGTCGCCTCACAGCGAGTAGGTTCCTGGTTCGAAAGTGGGACTTTGTGTTTGGAGTTTGCATGTTTTTTCCATGCATGCGTTGGGTCCCCTCCGGGGACTCCGACTTCCTCCCACAGTCCAAAAACATGCTTGTTAGGTTCATTAGCAATCTCGGATCGCATCGGCTATAGTCTGAGATGATATAGCCTCTGGGATCACCGGTGAACGTGTGGGGCGGCAAGCGATAAACAACTCCCAGTCAAGACTTCCTTTTCCGTGTGCTACATTGTTACAGAAAGAGAAAACGTTTTCATGTGATTTACTTGTTATTAATGCGTCTTAACTTTGCCGAAATGTCAGCATCACGATGCAGATTTATAAGAAGTAAAAATTCAAGTTATGTCAGAGCTGTCCTCAAGAGGAGAAGAAAACTTTTAAAATGCTCGTTTGTTGAACGGACGTCAGATCGATATGATGCATTCGAAGAAGTCGGGAAATCTGAACGCTTTCGTGACACACCGTCAAGGGAATTTATCTCAAGTTAAATTTTAGATCTGGAACAGGTGGTTCGCTGTTAGCATGCAGATGTCTGTTCGTGGAGATTAATAAGAAACTAAATTGTCGTCAGATGACGCTGATGGGAGCCTGCTTTTGCTCTCCTCACGGACAGTTTTTCTCGCATACGCCGCAGCCTGCTGATACGTGATTGGTCAATATTACTCGGACTACAAGCGTAGTTCAAACGTAAACCAAAACACTTGCCTTCCCCGGAAATCCACATCCCGGCCTACAGATTCTACATAGTACAATAGTGGAAAACATTCATTTAGGTCACTAATGACCCTACAAAGAGATAAGGTCCATTAGTGACATTAAAATTAGGTTAAAGTCGAGCTGAAACGGCATTTCGAGAGTATCTAGCTTCCGTATCGTGCCGTATTTCCGAGTTAAACATGACGTGCACGCGGGACATATCATTAGAGGGATTTGATTTGATCGTTGAGAAGTGGGCGTAGACAGACGTTCTCCACAGCGCAGTAGCTAGCTAACTGACCGGACATTCTTGGTGCTCTGCTGCTAAATGTTGCAGATTGATTGGTTGAAATTGTTTGGTCCTAGCCTACGTAAGCACAAAGGATTGAAAAATGATCGGATTTTGATATAAGAATACGAAGAAATGGATTTTCTGTATTTTTTTTGGCCTATATTGTCAAATAGATGCACAAAATTACGGGGGATGTGATCTAAAAGGATTAAAATGACATTTTTCATTTCACCTCGACTTTAAAAGGTTATGTCTCTAAGGTCCTTTTTACGTTAAATTCCAGCAGCGACTTCGCCCCACCATTCCGCCTCCATGCGTTTTACATAGAAGACGAAACATAACAGAGGCGTAATAAACACGCCTTGAACTGGCAGTGTATAAGGGTGTATCAGCCCTGTGATTGACTGGGGATCAGACCAGGGTGTAACCCCGCTGACAGCTGTGATTGGCTCTGGTCCCCCTGCGATCCTGAACAGGATAAGTGGTATAGATAATGGCTGGATGAATGTAAATTACAACACTGAGAAGGTTATGGACAACCATTATTCTACTCATGCTGTATATATCTTAATTTAAAGGTTTGCCTTTTTAACATGTTTTTTAGGCCTTCATTTCTTTGGAAATGCATCTGCATTTGCTGGGCAATGATTTAGAATTGAGTTGTACTAAAAGCTACTTGTTTACTTCCATCCAAAACTTGGATTAATTTACAGAATAAATGTGAAAGCATTGGTTTCAAAATGTCAATTTTATTGGAAAAGCGTAAGATTCACACAAAACTACATTTTATTCATATTTAAGCTGAAATATTTCAAAAGAAAATAAAGCTTTGAAATAGTATTTGTAGGAGACCTTAAATGCATGATTCCACACAGCCAATTATCTAAATGACCTCCAAAATGACACCAGATATGACCAGTAACATCTTTTTACCATTACTCATGTGTATACAAGTTCATGCAGCCTCCCTCTCTGTCTTTATCTATCCATATAATACATCGCAAAATCTCTGCTGTGTTTATATATCAGTACAGGAATAGCCCAGCCAATCACGTGAGACCACAGTGACAGGTACACTGACTCATCAGCAATGGTAAATAGAGGCAGGAAGCTGATTAGTGGGAAGAGTTCTGAGTCACCAGGCAACAGTTCCTGATTGGTGGAAACGCTAACCAATGAGAAATGAGTATCCTTCAGACTCAAAGTAAGAACCAGTTTAGGAGGGAAACAAATGAATGATTGACTTCTGCTTATAACGGGAAAACATTTGTGACCTTGGCTAATATTAGCTAAGATTCAGCTGCTGACTCACGGTTTGAAAAGACGGTAGGTAAATAAACTGGCATGAAAAAGAGTATATGGTTCAATAAGTTACAAATATTCCAAATTAAATTTGTATTTTAGGGATGCTGATGATCAACTACAGGTATAATAGTTTTACTTGTTTATTTCACCTTTAAATCCAAGTGTCCTTTTCAGATTCTGTGGTAACATGTTCACTTGTTTTAGTGACCCGTATCCTAAAATGTTCCAGATAAGATTTAAGACACTTTCATTTTCAATTAGCTTCCTAAATGTGTCTCTGATCGTCAGAACAGAGACAAATATTAGTGCAATTTTTACATTTTAGCACAGCTTTGTGACTTATCAAAATAGGCGACTCACCATGGATGTATTAGCCATTAGGTTTTAGTTTTTATTTCCACCACATTTAATGGTCTTCATCTGCAAATGGAAGCATTTATTCCCCACTGAAGGCTGTGAGATGCCTTTGAAACGTCCATAAAAAGCAAGTAAGGGGATCTTGAATTGAGACTGTTTAGTCATGAGTTGACTACTGCTCAAGTATGAACCTACATAGTGGGTTGCCATAAACCAATATTTATGGCATTTTCTAACAATTCAGTCCAAGGAGAAGTGGGTAACCGAGCATGCATGACCATCCACATCACTGCAGTGCTTCATAATTCATCCAGTAAAACATTTGTGGTCAGAGATACCACCAACCAACCTCAACCTTCAACAGCTGCCCCATCAGACTTCACTTCTGTTTTCAACTTTCCCCACCAGATTTTACCCACTTAGACCAGGATTTACAGTTAGCCCACAATCTGTCCATCTCAGGCCAGCGTCCTCAACCTCCAGACTAACCACTCTCCCTTAAACATACATTTGGGTTTCATTAGGGATTGAGGACACTGTAGGCACCTGGAGATCAAAAGCATACTCTTCCTTTCTGCCGCCCACTTTTTTCCCACACCAGATGGGATTATTTTGTTGAGCAGAGGCTCAGTTACAAGCTAAAGTTTCCATTAAACAAATTGTGGTTTTGATTAGCTCTGAGTACTCATCTAAAGAGGTAGCCACATCCGGGCTTTCTCCCCTTGGTTTGGTTTGGGTTTTGGTGGCGAAAATTAAAGTTTTTTGGGGGGATCTCAATAAATATGATAAAAGAAAGAATTAAATATTCATATTATCTCTGAAAACACTTTGACGGGACTTTATGATGAATTTGCTTTTAAGTATATTCTGTGACCAAGTATCACAAATCAATTTTGACTGATCAAAAAGGGCTTTACGGTTAGTCTGACAGTCAAATTAAGGATAGTGTATTGGACTCCACAAATACACACAAGAAACAAGTGACTGAAACAAGACAACCCTTTGATTGAATTAAATTAATAATTAAATTGGCAAGAATGTGAAAGTGCAAAAAAATATGCAGTTCCTTGAATGGCCACATGAGGGCGGCTCCAAAAGTCAGTCACTCCCCATTAGGCACCATGTTAAAATGCCCAAATTTATACTAGAAACATGTTAACTGTCTTGAACTAAAAAACATTTTAGATTCCATCGATTGTTTAAATTATGTTAAGGTTAAAAGTTACGCTTAATCAGGGGCGTGGTTGGTCTCTGCTGTTTGTGTTGTTGGTGCCTTTTGGAAAATTGTTGATACAAGTATTGGACCTACAGCTTTTTGTGCTGTTTATTGCACCACTAGACCATCTAAGACATCTGTAAATTGTCGCCAGTGTGTGAAATTCTACTATTTAGCATGAATTAGCATGTGCCCTTTTTGATAACTTAGTGTTTACCCATACCTAGCTACGCTCCAGGTACTTCCTCATGTCCAAATATGGTCAACGGTAGACAGACTGCTCTTACGTTTCTAGTCTTTTGACCACTCAAAGCTCTTCACACAACATATCACATCTTTTTCACGCACATTCATAAAGCGATGGCAAACCTGCCCATTGGATCTATTTAACATATTCAAACACTGATGGCTGTGTTACTGGGGAATTTAGTGGTTCAGTATTTCAACCAAGGAAACTTCCACATGCAGACTAAGGGCCCGATCAGACAGACCGTGTTTTAGTAGCTGGGGGCGGCTTTTTGGTCATTGTTTTCAATGAGAGGGACGCTTTTTGTGCGCTGCTTTTGCGTTGCAGAGTGCCTCGCGTTTTTCCCCTTTGTACGCCTCGTGTTTTTTAAGGAAACGCTCCGAGCGCCTCAAGTTGAAAGACATTCAACTCAAAGCAGAAAAGCACCTAACATCATGGGTGTTTTTCCTGATTGTCCAATCGGATGAACGGAGAGGCGGGCCTTCAGTCAGTTTACAATATGACAGTTAGGTTAATGACAGCTATGATCCGGTGGTTGCCTTAACAACAGTAGAAAAAAAGGCGCAGCGAGCTACTCTTTTTTTTTTAACAGTAGGTTTCAACAAAAAGGGCAGTGTGATGCGCCTCGCGTTTTACAGTCTGCAAACGCGCTCTGTCCGATCGGGTCCTTAGGGATGTGAAAGGGAAATATTAAGTAAGCCAAGTTCTCTAGTTTTCACAGTGATAGATCCTTTATTTGATTAATTTTATTTCCAGCTGTATTCCAGAGAAACATCCGAATCTGCTGCCAAATAATGAAAATAAAACGTGTAAAGTTTCGGGGGGCATGCTGTTTGACCTCAGTGTGTAAGAAACAACAAAGTTTCGGGTCCAAGTCTCATACCGCAGGAGCAATCATCTGTGTCGATGCAGCACGACGACACCAGAAACAAAACAGAATTCATTGTGTGTCTGCGGTCTCTGCAGCAAAGTGATAACATCATACTGCTCACTTCAGTTTCACTGGAAAATCACAACAGCTATGTTACTGGCAGCACTGGGAGACGCTTGGGTCGAACCATTCACACGAAACCTGCTCAACATCCTACTGTCTACAGACTAACCCATATCCCAGACAAAGTAAGGTGTTGTATTTTTTTTATCATTCACGTAATGAAAATCGATATATTTTATACTTAAACTATTTACTGGATAATACCTAAAATGATCCCCCATGGTTGAGAAGTCAGTAGAAAGATTATTGAATCAGAAAATGAAACTTCAACGAGAAATTCCAAACACTTTACAGACAATGCTTTACACACGCACACACACAGCAAGAGGAAACATCTGAGGTGCAGTGTTGTTGGCGACAGCACGTAAAGAAAGAACAGGTTTATGCATGTTTCAGAGCTGCAGTTTATTCCTGTTATTTGAGAGGTAAATCTGCTTCCAGGTACTTTCACGTGGAACAGGAATTTACCTTCATGCACAACAGAATAAAACAGAACAAACATTATGTGATTCAAACCACATACCGCGGGAGGGTGACGTTGGAATGTATATAAAATACACATTAACACTTCCTAATAAGACAGTCTTTACAAGGATTTATAAGCTGCAATTAATGTAAATAATCCATTAATGCTTTGAGGATCAGTTATATCTCATCTGTCAGATCGGGTATAGGGTTGCCAGGTTGAGAAAAATCCTACTTTAATATCACACTTGTCCTATTGCCCATGTGCTCTAATGAGCAAAGTTAATTTATAAACAGCTTACTAACATTTTTTACTTCTAAATTCACTGATAAGAACTTATTTTAATGGTTTATTTCCACTTTTATAAAGCATTTGTGTATAATTTGTTAACAGAATGATCATTAATCTAATCTAAACTCTGTTACAGGCAGGCAGATAGTTCCGAGTGATACCAGCTGTGTGTACCTTCATTGCCCATGTGACAGTTTATTCCATTTTTATCTAACTCCCCTGCTACAATAGGAAAGTTCAGTGTACCTCCCACAGAAAGTGAAACTAAAAAAGTTTGCATGATAAAAAAAGAAGAAGACATTCTCAGGAAAAATGTGACAGCAGCACACACACACTGTGAGACATCATTTATGGAAAGCATGCAGCTCCAAACCAGCCACATGTAGAATCTCAAAGATAACCATGTGAACTCAAGCACAGTCCCACACTGCCTCACTCTAGCCCTTCTTGGTAAAACAGTTTGGGGTTAGCTGCTTGATTTAAGAGTTAATTGGTGTTTTGGCCATTGAACATTTCATAAAAAAATGGCTTTTAGTTGAGATACGAGGAAAATAATTTAAGTTTCTGCATGTTTCAGAGCATTTCTAGCAGTTTATTGTGCTAAACAAGAGGGGAATGATTTCATTCATGCCAAATACACATACAATACTGTTTATAAAATAACAAAAATTGGACATCTAACATCAGTTATCATTTTTCTCTTTACCTAATTATCTCTATCCTCATCTGATTTTCCCTTTTTATTTACATTGTTATATAGCCCCCCCCTTTTTGTAAAAACAACTTTATAATAGTTTCACAGGGAACCCCACCTGTCAAGCCCCTTGAGGGTTTTCTGAATTTCCCCTGCAGGTCTCCTTTTCTTAAAATGTGTAATTTAATATATAAAGATAAATAAATCAAATACATCAAATCAACCAACAACAGACTAAAGCACCTTGCACTCCCAGCAGAGATCACTGATTAACTTCCGAGACAAAGAGCTCTGTGATTGGCTCATAGAGACATAAGAGGCGGGGCTTACAGTGTGGTGTGATTACCAGTAAATGGGGAAGGATCCTCATGGAAAGTACCTGAAAATTCTAGATGGGCCTGGAGTCACGACGGGGTGAACTCAATGCTGTGTGTGTGTGTGTTTGTGTGTGTGTGCTTATCTCTGCATGCTTGCTCTGCAGTGATTTTAGAACACTTTTTTTTAAAAGAAGAAAATAAATTGATTGACTTCAGCTGAAGAACATAAAAAAGCTGTCAAAGCACATTTTCCAGTGTGTCTCAGCTCACTCCTCTAATAAGAATAATCTCCGGATCTGAAGCTGTTGAGGAGATTGTTGCATGACATACCGTGACCTGTGTGTTTAATGAATCGGAAAAGTACTCCTGCTCAGTCACACTCAGAGAACGCAAGGTGAGACGATAGAGGAAATAGTAAGAGACAGACAGACAGACACAAAGAGACAAATCTCCTCGCATTAGTGCATCCGAGCATTGTTTGCCTCTTCGGCTCGGTGACACATATTTTTATGACCCTCCGGAGGCTTTTAGGTGTGGTTGACCTGACTGTAATACGGCTTCACATGTCCACATCAAAACAACTCTAAATGACACAATGACAGGTTCCATTTTTTATGGCTAAAAAATGTAGCCTGCAAGTTGCTGCTAAAAACAGCTTCTTTTTTTTTATAACATTGTGTCATATTATGCAACAAGAGGGACTCATTGTGTCCGACTCTGCCTTAGCTCAAAGAGCCTACCCTTTTCCTGACAGGGGGAGGAATGGAGCAAGGGGTGCATTTTGTGCAGGTGAAGAGACAGGACACACAAGCAGCTATCAAACAAAGTATCAGGAAACTGTCATCGCTCTCTCTGTCTCTCTCTTTCACGCACTGCTGTGGCACCGTAAAACATAGTACCGATTTACCGTTAGAAGGCAATATGAAATACAACTCATACAAGCTGACAGTCGCCCTAAGTAACTGTAATGGGTAAGTAAGTATTAATGCTCTCGCATGCTACTACTCATGATTTGTTAGAGCCTTTGGTATGTGATAAACTTCACAATGTTGTGATGTGAGCAAAGCGTTAGATATAGCTCGCTAACGGCACTTACCACGACACTGCCCAGTTCTCCACCGGTTCTCGTCGCACTACAGCTCAATGTCTCTCCTATGGCCGTCACTTGTCCTCATCCTGGTCTGTTTCTTGTCTCGTTGACGCCTAATAGGCTCATAATTATAAGCCTGTGGTCCGTTGTAGGCAAATGAATTAATTTCTTCATCTTCAATGACAAGACTGACATTTAAATATTTATTAATGTCAAACCCGTCATTAATCCACGGGATTCCCTTATGTTACGCCACATCCGGTTATCTGTTTTGGTGTTGAAATATAAGAAAGCGTACAAAAAATGGCTTCAGAAGCCACTGTAGTGCATTAATTCATATATTTCATTGAAAATATAATTACTAAAACATTTTCCTACACATTGATTCACTGATTCTCCAACCTGCAAGTTGCTCTTTAAATAACAGGGAAGTACAACAATGACCGTCTCCCTGTGACACATGTTAACATGTTCATTTGTGGATGGATTCAACAGTGCAGCTGTACTTTGGTGCAATACTTTGAGACATTTTCTTTCCATTTCTGTCATCTGGGTCAAATAGTGGTGTTTCCCAGACGTTACGCAGCAGTCCGATGAGAGATCAGGTGCAGAGGCTGTTTGTACAATTTCATTTGTTTCCTTTCCCCCCCAAACTTTGTGATTCTAAATATGACAACATTTAAATAAAAGTTCAGTGCTAACATTTCTGTTTAAAGGTGAATTTACTGAACTGTTTAAATCAAATTTTATGGCTGAACGGAAAGTTAGAAGACAAAACTAAAATGTTTAAAAGACGATCCAAACAAGTAGTTGGAGTTGCAATGTGTTTACAGTGCCGCCAAACAGAGTCCTGTTGTAAAGATTCTGGCTCATTATAATCTTTTTCCATTGTGCCAGGAAGCTCCGTGATCTGAGTTCATGCTGCACATGGACGGAGTCGTCTATGACACAACTGAAGGGCTCAGCATGAGGGGTGTAATACAGCCATTTCCCAGTGACTTCACTCGTGACTCGACTTGGACTTGCACTAATTTTTTGGGCTTTTGCCTTTATTAATAGGACAGCTGAAGAAAGACAGGAAATGTAGGGAGTACAGAGTTTGAGATAAAATTCCTCACACCAGGTTGCGGACCTTCGGGGATAGAGCGTTCAGTGTAGCAGCCCCCACCCTCTGGAACGCTCTCCCTCCCGACCTCCGCAATGCTCCCACACTGGACCCTTTCAAAAAACCCATCTATTCAACACAGCCTGCAGCCTTTAACACCAGTCATTTAATGTACTGTGTCTAGTCTGTGAGTGTTTCTGTGTTCCTCTTTGTAAAGCGACCTTGGGTCCCATGAAAGGCGCTATAAAAATTAAAGTTATTATTATTATTATTATTATTATAAAATCACCAAATGATCCTCGAAAACTGTAGTCTTGAGACTTGAGCACTTACCACTGACCTGGACTTGCGCATTGACTGCATTTGGATGCTGACAATGGAGAGGACTCTGACTTATTCACTGACTTTTTTTTTTTTTTTTTTTTTAACAGGGCCTTATTCTTTTGTTCAGTTTCGAGCAAGGGCTGGTACGTGTGTTCACCTGGTACGTGTGGTCACCTGCATGCACCTTCATACATGCCGTCTAAAGTGGCGCCACGAAAGATTTCACAGCAAATGCATGCAAGAGCAGTGCAACACGTTTGATATGTAAAAGAACCGTCGATGATGAGACGAGGACAACCTCAAACTTTAACAGACATCTGTCCAGGATGCACCCACGTACGTTTCTTGGACTGTTGATAATATTACCGTTAGCTAGCTGCAAGCTAACGGTAACATTAGCCTCTGAAGTGACTCAGCTACTGGGTCCAAGATGATCGGTTAGGCAGTGGGGTATTTCTTATCACTTTTTCAGCTCTTTGAGGACTCAGGTAATGGGGACTTGGCATGGACTTGGATTCTTCTCTGGTGACTCAGACTCGAACACTGGGGACTTGGGACTCGACTTGGACTCAAGGTTTGGCGACTTACAACACTGGCATGAGGGATAATATGAACATGTAGTTTCCTTGTTAGATGATGAGTTATCAATCTACATTTGCAACTCACCTCCAGCTGAACAAATGACTGAAGGAGTCATCACCTCGTAAGATAAACCTGGTCAGGAGGCCGGCCTACCACAGGTCATGAGTCGTACGATGATGGTTATTCTGCAGAAGGACAGAAAAGACTTGAGAGTGTTTTGACATATTGAGTATTTGCAACTGTTTACGTGGAAAAAAGTTTTACCTCATTTTGTGGTTGAGCGTGAGTCATGAACTGAATTCTGTTGTATGAACTTACAACAACTGACAGCGTGATTAACATCACTTCCTCATTTGGACTGTCTTTGTCTCCACTTCTGAGAAATCAAGGTATCTAGGAGTGCATGGTGAGCATTACCAACATGTTTTTCCTGCTTTAGTTCCCTTTTCTCTTTAAAAGCTCATTTTTTAATTAATTCCAGCATGTTTATGAAGCAGGAGAGATTCAGCTAATTTGCTTTGAACTACCTTATAGAAATAACAGAAACAGTAACAAATCATGCATTTGCTTTCTGATATTATGAAACTTTAGTTAATAACCCCCTCCACGCAAAAAAGTATTCTGTTTATTTATTTTTTAAAATTTAATTGCACTTCTATTAGAAAAACTTTATTAGACACATTCTCTTTTACAGCGTTTTCATGTCTCTGTACGTCTAAACGTGTAGGGACATGGTGTTCAAAACATTGCGGTTGAAGTCAAAGCACTACTGTGTGAAGTTTAGGGGACATTCGTCACTATGGTTACAATAACACATTATTTAGTTAATGTTAACAATGGCGAGTGGCTTAAAGAAACCACAACTGACTGCTAAGTTGGTAAGAAAACAGGAAGCAAAGTGGTCAAAGTATGACTTTCTGCTGACCCATTCAAACACCCCGTCCTCCTCCCTCTGCACACTGTGTGTGTGTGTGTGTGTGCGCGCGCGCGCGTGCGTGTATCATCACCTTGCTCCTCATTTGAACCCAACAGACAGTCAGAAATAACAACAAGTTGAGGCTGCTACTGGAAATGACGCAGGTATTTAATTTAGATAAAGAAGTTTCCGGAGTATTTGTGAAGCCCATCGATGTGCTTTAAATTTAAAGGGCGCGCTGTGGCATTTATTAACTTATTGATTCATGACAGTTTGCAACTTGATTCTTGTAATAGTTTCGTATTAGCACAGAGCATAGCCTGTTTGTTCTGAGTCAGTGTATTTCCCGTTTTATATGCTTCTAAAGTCATTTCAAAACTGACTGAATGACCATAAAAACAAGCTTACAAAGCATTTCTAAAATACATTTAAAGAGGTGCTCCAATGATTTAATATTGCACCTCCATAAAGAGATTAGTGACAAAATGTTTAAAAAAGACTTACTTTCTGACTTACAGTTTCACGTATGGATAAAGTCCCCAAAAGACATTGAATCCTACATTTCCCATAATGCAACACAATAGGGTTTGTCATCAGAACCTCCCTGCTTGCCACTCAGTTCTTTCAGATAATGAATGTCTCGTCTTAACAGAAGACATTAAAACTCATTGTGCCATATGTGACATTAAACTGAGCTTGATGTGTGAAATCTGTGTACTGTCCCTTTAAGTGCATCTGCAGTCATTGCCACCTTTTCTGTAATTATTGTTCCTTGAGTGAATTTAACAGTCAGTTTCATGCATTTTTATCGCACCGCAGCACAATATAGTGCAACACAATGAAACCCAACACGATGCAGAAACACAAAGACGAGACAACAGCATAACAAAACGCAACGCTCTGCAACACAGACCCTCAAAGCAGCTCTGTGTGTCTAAAGTAAATAAAAGCAGTAAATAAAAATCCTAACAAGGACGTTGCACGAGCCTTTCAACTTTTCACGCAAGTCAGGTGTATCTCACATCGCTTCCCCCTTGAGTTCAGCGAGAAAATCCATCCGAGGAGCACGAGGTTGTTTGGTTGCCTGAGGTGATGCTGCAGCTTTGATATCTTTGTTTTTGAAGATGTGAAACCTTTTGATTCTGAAACCTGTGGTGGAGTTTCTGCAACAGCACCTGATTTTTTACTTAAGTGGGGTTTAACAGCTCTTCCAGCGGCTTCACGGAGATTACATCTATTTGTCTCTTTACAGTTGTGCAGTGAGTCAAACGGCTGATGAAATATCAGTGGCGTGAGCAGGCACATGGCAGGAAGCCTTGTGATTGAAAACCTCAATGTGTGTTACAGCAGATCTCCACATGTAGAGTGAGTTGCTCATGCCAGCCTGTTTTTTTATTTCTATTCTACAAATATAAGCACATTTTGTTCACATGATTGAACCTTGATATAGAAACACTGTTTAACTTGTGTTTTATTCGGTAAAATTAAAGTTATTTTATTTTGAAATCCAATGTTCTTATGTTCAGGATACATCAGTCCGGGAATGGACTGTAACAAATTGTCACTGGCTTTCTGGCCCAGAACGGTGAACTGTAATCGAAGATAACAGCCATTTTTGTAGTTCCGTGTGCAAGTTAAATTAATTTGATTAATTACAGAAAATGTGTGAAATTGTTTGTGCGATTGCCACTGACCAGCCTGCAGAGCTGAAGATATCATGTGTCATCTTGTGTCTCGGTGTGTGCGGATGAACTGACTGGATGTTCTTCTCTTAACTTAAAATGTTTATCTATTTGATTTTAATTTCAATTTAAAAAAAAAAAGAAACCAGGCAGCTTTAAAACAATATAAAAGATGTAGGAAAAAAATGTTCAAAGATGGAGGCCTGCTTGTCCAGGGAAGGATGAGGCTGTTCAGAGGGTTGTCTTCTCTAAAGGGGGAGTGGTTTTAGGATGTGATTGGGCAGGCTTGGAGTCAATTAAAACTAGAATTACCGCCTTGCAGTTGTATGCCCCCGCCAACTACTCAAGTGTAAGTTACATTTCTGTCTGTGTAGACTCTACATGTTGGATTTATTAAACAAAAGGTATTAAGTGTAGGTTTTGGCGAAATGGAAGTTAGTACTATAGCGACATGTATGATTCCAGTGAATAGTTTCCAGTGAGAAATATGCTGCACTCACTATTTTTCCAGAGGACGAGAGAGTGCTGATAAAGAGCTTTGACACATGATGCAGTTATCATCACCTTAAGTTCAATATTAGCAAGACTAAAGAGCTTGTTGTAGATTACCAGAGGAACAGGAGGCCCCCTGTCCTGGTTGTCATCCAGTGAGAGGAAGTGAAAAAGGGTGGATTCATACAAGTACCGTGGGGTCTAAATCAGTAAGAATTGGATTGTAGTGACAATATGAAGCATTATGCTGTCACAGTGAAGTTGACCTTTCATCTTTTGGGTATAAAACGTCATCACTTCATCATTTGAAACCTACTTGAAATGTGTGTGAAATTTTGTCATTAGCGTATGAATTTTTGAATTATGGCCACACATGTGTTTTGTGAGGTCACAGTGACCTTGACCTTTGACCACCAAAATCTACTCAGTTCATCTTTGAGTCCAAGTAGACGTTTGTGCCAAATTTTTAGAAATTCCTTCACGGTGTTTCTGAGTTATCTTGTTCATAAGAACAAGATAACTCAGCTGGACATGAGATCACAGTGACCTTTGACCACCAAAATCGAATCAGATCATTCTTGAGTCCAAGAGGACGTTTGTGCCAAGATTTATCATGATTAACGTAGGAATTTTGGGGTTATAACCAGAAACGTGTTTTGTGAGGTCACAATGACCTTGACCTTTGACCACCAAAATCTAATCAGTTCATCCTTGAGTCAAAGTGGACAATTGTGCCAAATTTGAAGAAATTCCCTCAAGACGTTTGTGAGATATTGCGTTCACGAGAATGGGACGGACGGACAGACGGACAACCCGAAAACATACTGCCTCCGGCCACAGCTTTCGCCGGCACGGAGGCATAAAAAACAAAACAACGGTCAATTTCACCGTTTAGTGGACCAGTTGAAAACAAAACAGAAAGCTCGATCGGCTCTAACAGCACAACAGGAATCCGCCAAAAGGCCAGCCAGCCCTGCATCAGTCAGATGTGGCCGCCGAACGATGCCTGGGTCTGGCACCACATATTTCCTCTGTTTGTATTCCTCGTCGCATCTTGATTTGATTTGCCTAAACTCTAAAGATGCTGTAATTCAAACCATTCAACATTTGCAACAGTGTGCAGAGCCTCCCTGGTTGAACATGTGTCCTTTTTATAGTGTGCAACACATTTCAGCGAGAATGTAACGAGAGACAGGTTTTCCAATGCAGGATGGAAACCGTTAGAGATTACACCGTGTGTTGCTAAAGCTATCAATTAATGCAATGTGGTGTTTTTTTAACCATTAAGAACATATCAATATTCTTGACATCAATGTTAACAGAAGTGACATAAAGTTATTTTACGAAAACACTCAATTCTGTATATGTATAACTTTTTATTTGCTTCAAAGTAGTCACGTTTAAAATCCAGTGAGTGTATAAATACTTGACTTTACCCACTTTAACTGCAGAATATGAAAGCAATCAAGCGTATTAAACCAAAACTCTGTAATAAAAGCTGTTGTAAATTGATGTGCAGAACTAAGCCTCGACATTCTTCTTTAACACCACATCTGCATCCTTAACATATTTGAAAACTAACACATAAAAGTACTGAATGGACGTCATAAGCTTTGCTCAAACGTAAAGGGGAATAACAGATTCTTTTGTTTCAGGAGACAGACAACCCTGAATCTTGCTGAGTCACTCAATGACGTGTTTGCTCTGCTAACTGCCAGCGATTATACGTTGTGTGAGACAAACCTGTCATTAACCCCGGGGGCACTGAGGCAGTACGTGCTGAGCACCAAACTTTCCGGAGCAAAGTTAATTTAGATTTGTAATATTTTCTACATGGTTGAGTGAAATGTATTTAAATCCAAGTGTTGCTCTCTGTATTTGCGGAGAGGATGAAATTGCAAACTTAAAGCATTCATAAGCAACACTTCTGTTTTCTTGTAAACTGCCTGACTTCCTGAAATGTATGTGAGCACTTTTGCCCTCAGAATCGCATGACATTTGGACATTTACATGTAACATTCACTGTGAAAAAAGGGGCACAGGATATGTAGTAAGAAAGGGAAGATAAGGTGTACATGTGACAGTGTGAACACACTCAGAGCATGAAAGAGCAGTTAAAACTTGACCCTTCAAAATGCTAAATATAAGACAGAAAGTCCAGCCTGCAGAACAAAGTTACCATCAAAAATCGATGCTGCCTTTTTCAATGTATGTAAGGGAATGACAAATACGACCTGGGGAGGTCAAGTGATTTGAAACAATTGCAGCAACTGTCTGTGATTTTAATTCTTTGTTTGTAAAGTAAATTCCTACCGCGCTGAGTCTTTTTGGCAGAACACAATGGATCCTATGTTAGCGTTGAATGATTCAGACGTCATGTTCCTCCTGTCAGAAAGAAATAAGCTGAAGAATAAGCCGAGAAAGTGTCTTCACTTTTACAAATGTTTTCACTTTTATGCAGTTAGTTATGAGAGTATTTCATGATCCCACGTTCCTCATCCAATAAAAGAGCATTAAAGTCCACAAATTGTCCCTTTAAGGTGGTTACATGATTATGCTAGAGTATTTTTAGCAATCAAGCAAGCATTTAAATAATAATCTTGGCTTTTGTTGTTGCTCTTCTGAACCCAGACAACCCAAACTAAAAGTGAGCTCAAGTGCAAAAGTCCAAACTTCACTCTCACTGGTTTCAACAAAAAGTAGAATGACATTAATTCTAGCAGCTTACTGAACCTCAGGTGGCATTTCCTATTAGAGGAGCAGGGGTTTGTGGGATGTTGGAACTGTAAACAGGAAGTGAAGTTGAGCATGAGAGCCAGTACAGGAAGTGTATCAGTCAAACACGATTTATCATTTCCAATAACTCACTTCACTTTGTTGCCTTTTACAGTAAAGATGCAAGTGAGCAAACACAATGGGCACTACTTTTAGACAATATGGAAATGTGTGTTTGAAAGTTGTTTGATAGATAAAAGGACCCACAGTTTCAATAGTGAACAGAGAGTACTTTTAGAGCATGTCTCAGCACTGTATTTTTTATTTGTGGATCATTGGTGAGTTTTTAATAGTTCTTTGACTTTTTAACTTTGCATACACAGACAACACTTGCTAGACTTTCTCACCTCCCTTAACATGATTTAACACTGCTAAAGAGATACTGATGTAAATAAAACAACTTTAATTCAACCAAACAAACTGAAAAAAACATGTTCAAATTTAACTTGTTTCATTTTCATAACAGTATAAAATAAACTAGTGGATGCAACCTAGCATACCTCTCATGTTAACTTCTTTCAGACGGCAACATGAAGCACCAAATTTTCTACATTTCTAAACCCCCTTTCACACATGCACTGCACTCCTGAAAATTTCCCAACATTGTCCGTGTGGGCGGCGTGAATGAACACGGACTTTTTCCTGGCAGCCTCCGAGTAAAATGTCCACAAGGAGTCAGGGTGAGTTCACTAGGTACACTGAATTTCCCCTGAATTTCCCAGTTATCCGGCAAGATAAACGTGTCACACCGTAACTCTCAGGACCACGGAGTGATGTTGAGATGATTTACTTATGAGTGGGTAAGTATCACTTTCATTGCATACTCACAGGGGTCTCAAGTGTCACGCAATGGCCGTGAGACTCATGCATTTAAGCCAGTTCTCACGGTCTCACACCACACATGGTATTTCTCATGGTGAAATGCACAACACAGAATTACGTGGGGAGTGAGACCTCTGCACTGACTTCATACTATCCCGAGTTAGCGCCCCAACTGCCAATCAGAAAACAATACCCCAATACTGCGAAACTACAACATTTTGAGTCACTACGGCCTGAACAGATGAAACCTCACTCTGAGCTTTTGATGAAACTTGAGAGGTCTGCATACTCATAACATTAATGATACACTGTACACCACCTAAGTATTAAGCAATATAATTACTAGAATATTAAAGAAAAGTTACCCATCTGTCAAAGCTATATTGCATAAACAAATCCTGTTATAATATATACGAAGGCACAAACGTCACAACTGAATGATTCCCTTACACTGAGAACCAAAGACTGTATTCTTTAAATAAACGGCAACGTGCCTAGGTGCTAAGACACATCCCTAACCCATCTATCAGAAAATTAAAACATAAATCTGGTCAAAATAATGTGCTAAGAAACATCTTATCACAAAGTATTAACTCACAGGTAATGCCTCCTCAAGGGCTACGAACGAAGGATGGCAAAGGATGAAGCGATCATCAGCTTCACTGGAGCATACGTGCCATTTTCTGCTTGATCACGATTAACTTCCTGTCACACAGGAAGTAGAAATGCAATGTTCAAAAACTGCACTGTGATAAGTGACCAGCAGGAGTCACTACAAACACTGATATATTTTCACATGTTCTTAACAGAGTAAATGTTTGACTAAAAGTAATAACTAAAATGTGATGACTTTAACTGGTCTAAAACATTTTGAGTTTTCATCAACTAAAACTCTAAAGGCTCAGATGTGATTAAAACTAATAAGCATTTTCGTCTGAAGACTAAGACTAAATCTAAAGTAGCTGCATAAATTAAAACTGGATACAGGAGCTGCTGGCTGTGAGGGCCGGCGCTGCAGTAGTTTGCCAGTTGTGGGAACCACAGCGAACTTGTCATGTCCTTCCTCATGAGACCACAGCCCCCCGTCCGTCCAACAGGAAAGACTATATTTAAATTCTCTGAAAATTGTCAAGAGTGCATGTGTGAAAAGGGCAATATTACCAGTGTCAATTCAAGAACAAAAATGGCTAACCTAACTGTTACATAAACCAATCACATAAAAAATGTAAAAAACAAAACCCAAAACAAAACAGTCGCGTTGGCCGGAACGACACGTTGACTCACCGGATCCAGTCTTGCAGATGGTTAGTCCAGCCCTGCACCAGCTACATGTGGCCATCGAACAGCCCCGGGGAAATCCGAGAGCACCTCCTGTTTTTGTTTTCTTTGTTCCGGACTCGCATCTGGTCCTGATCATGTTTAGTTTCATGTCATTAAAGAATCACTGAAAGACGTCAGATACGAGCTGCACTTCAGCTGAAAGGCTGGTTGTTTTAATGGTTGATTAATTGGGTGGATTTGCGAGCTAATTTAATGTTTGTTTATGTTATTTTTAAGTGGACAAAGTTAATTTATTCTTTAATCGACAGGCTAATTATTTTGTCCAGGTTGGGTTGGGTTAATTTGATTCGGCAGTTTTCCTGTTTAGGCTCTGTGGCAGTGGGTGCTTTGGTGACTTGTAGTTTGGTTTTCTGCGGCGTGTTTTATCCTGCACACATTAGCTCATGTCTGTAGTGATTAGCCTCCTGTGTGTATCACGTTTGAGTTAAATTAGTTGTGTCTGTCTGATCTCCTACATTTCACTCCTTCTCTTTACTGTGGCTTGTTTAAGTTGGTTTTCTTCGCTTCACTTGTGGTTTGTCCCCTCTTCAGCTTGGATTTTGCCGGGTTGACTCTGGAGCAGCTGGCTCGCCATGCCTCGATGACTCCCCTGGTATACATTGGTCTAGAGCTGCATTATCTGCTTCGCTGAGGCTGATGTAACACTGAGCCAAAGAGCTGCAACTCCGCTCCGACACTGCAGCGCTGCTCACGTATAGACATGCTTTGATACGAGACAAAAACACGCTCATATGCTGTTTGTGCATGGACACGCACGCATGTACGGATTCTCTCAGAAAGCCACAGCCTTCAGAAGAGGAACTGCCTTTTTTTTTATTTTGCAGCACTCTTCAAAGGGACATCACATATCATAGGAAGTTCTCTACATTTTAATGAGGAGATGTGAGTAAAATTTGAAAAAAGAAACGGCAGGGTCACATGATGTAAGCTTCTCGTAAAGAAACTTGTCACAGACAAAATGTTGCAGGAGAAATGCAATTCACCAGCTGGGTAGTTTCACTTACACTTACGAGACAAAAACACGCTCATATGCTGTTTGTGCATGGACACGCACGCATGTACGGATTCTCTCAGAAAGCCACAGCCTTCAGAAGAGGAACTGCCTTTTTTTTTATTTTGCGGCACTCTTCAAAGGGACATCACATATCATAGGAAGTTCTCTACATTTTAATGAGGAGATGTGAGTAAAATTTGAAAAAAGAAACGGCAGGGTCACATGATGTAAGCTTCTCGTAAAGAAACTTGTCACAGACAAAATGTTGCAGGAGAAATGCAATTCACCAGCTGGGTAGTTTCACTTACACTGACGGCCTGTTGAGGAGGCCTAACACAAGGTATGGAGAATATCAGAAAACCACTAGACATTGTAAAGTAGTGGACTTATTATCCTGTATGTCCCCAATCATGTTTAAACCCAGAGGAATACATGATTACGTTCTCGGTAACAGTGCATTTATTTGTCAGCTGTCCTCCAGGGAAACACTAGATTAAGTAGCTAACGGTTTACATTAACTAACATAACTTGCAGCTAGTTCATTGGAATGACAATAGTTATATATGTAACTAGAATATACCTTAAATAGCTACCTTGCCTGATTCCTGAACATGATTTCTGCTCGAGTCTTTTGAGACTGATTTTAATTGGTAATGGCATTTGTTTAATATGAAAACAACACCTCCCATAGTCACATGCTACTTAATGATGTCATCAAACAACGACTTAGCTTAGAGAATACAGCATGAAACAGAGCTACAGTGAGATATGAGCTGTGAAGGCTGTCCCATTTCGAAGGCTACTTCAGATGCAGACGACAAATGCTTCCTCCTTTTCCCTGGCTACGAAGGATCCATCGGGTGCATCTTTGGCGGCCCAACATATCCCGAGACTCATTGCGTGCCAATTCAAACAAGATGGCGGACTATCATTTTAGTTTAGACCTTAGTAGTCTACACAGGCTACGAGCGACGCAGGCTACAAAATGAGACACAGCTATGGATGACTGTTGGCCTCCTCCTGCACCTCCATTACGTCTTGGTTTATTAATTTAGAAGACAGAGGACAAGGGGGGGGACTACAGCTGTGATATTGTTCTGCTAGCTACTGAAAGTACTAGCGACGCTGTTAGCTTGTAGTTATTGTGATTTGCAGTAATTTGCCGTTAGTTAGTTTGAGTTAGTACTATATTACAGTTGATTGGATAAATATATGTATATGCCCTGAGTTGAAGTAGAGTTGTTCCAAAAATACAGTGTCTTAAAGGAAGAGCAAAGAGGTTGTTGTTTTTTTAAGTTTAAGCATGAAGAAGAAATAACTGCACAGTTAAACCAAGGGACTGTGTCTCAAAAGCAACATTGAGCTAGAATTTCTCATAATGTGAAATGTTTCATGTTGAAATGTGATAAGTCTGTCTCTCGGGCGTACATGAACTACCTGTGATGCACTCTTGTAAATAAGTCTGGCTGGTTCACACTCCAGCGGCAGATTTCACTCTAAACCCTTTGTTTGAAGTTGCTTGCAAACCCAAACCAAATATCTATTTTGCATTTACTAATCCCTTCCCAACGTCAGCTTTCCCATATTTGGTTTTTGTTCTGCTGGACACAGATAGTAAACAAGTAAGATCTGATACCTTTGTGATGCTAGTAGCCATGTGGAGCGCTAGCCGGCAGCCCGCTAATCCCTGCTGAACCCACAAGGTTTGTGTACTGATACCCTGTCATGTAAAAACCGTAGAAGATAATATCGGCGTAGTAGGCGTCTGTTTTTCTGGTGTTTCACGATATCAGCGGTACATCAGGTCTTACTAGGCACTCTTTTGTCTGTTGTGTTTTACTGTATCATTCATTTTGCGATGTCTATGTGTGTGGATTTGCATGAGTATGTGACCAAGCCTATATGTGATAGTCTGGGAACGTTTATGTATCAGAACTGTACATTTGCGTGTTAAATTGCATGTGTGCATACGATGGCAGACTCAAAAAGCCTTCTCCAAATGCATGAGTGTTTTTGGATTCAGACTACAAACAGAGTGGTTGAAGAAAGTTCCCAGAATGCTTTGCAACTTAGTCAGTGTAACATAGAACACGTCTAACGGTGCAGGGAAAGAAGCCCTTATCTTCATGCAAAATTTAAAGTCAGTTGGAATATCTTAGTTTTATGTAGATGTAAAGGAATATGTAATTTCATTTTATTATTTCATATGTAATTTGTTGTGGTATAAAACTTCCGATATTCATCATCAAAAAGGATATAAATTAATTTAACCTACGTTAAACATAATCACCTATATAATCCTGATGTTAACTATGTTAATCCTTATACTTTGTGTTAAAACTTTGATCATTCGTATTCTCTCTGGTGAAAGTTACACAGTATTATAAGGTCAAGAAGTGCTTATAAAATGTGTGAACATTCGCCTCTACCACTACCTCCGATGCCGGCTCACAGGCGGAGCGACATCACCCCAACGTTCTGCCTCTGTGCGTTTTACATAAAAGACGAGGCGTAACAGAGACGTGATGATCCCGCCTTGACCTGTCAGTGTGAAAGGGGCTTTGATTCTTCGTCTCTGAATCATATAAGCTAGTTCTGTAGTTCTGCTCGGGTTTATTTGCTGCTTGCTGCATCATAAACTCCATTGTGTCCCACTCTTCATCTCCAGTGGCTTTTTGAGTGTTTCTCAGACTCCTTTACGTTGCTCCTGAGACAGTTTCAAGTGTTGGGGCTGGATTCAGACTCAATATCTGGCCTGGATCAAAATTTCGCTGACCTGACATATTTTTATGTGCATCTAAAACAATATAACACAAATTGTTTCCTCAAATGCTGTAACAAAGTTGTACTGCTGTGTTCCAGATTGTACAATACATGATTGTATGTATTGTTTATATGTAGGGAATCTAACAATTTGTTATCATTTCACCGCTTCCTGCCTTACCAGCAACTGAAAATACAATGAGCAAATCTTGAGGGGCATTGGGCCATATTTTCAATATTACTAATGTTATTTACTATATCATCACTGTATTAATACTTTTATTCAAGAAAATAATCGTAGTACTCTGCGTCAAAGGCGGCACGCACTACACACACAGACAGCAGTCAATAGAGGAAGAGAACAGACGGGAGGTCTCTGACCACAGCATCCTGAATGTCTTTTTTGGCCCCAGCACAGTCAACAAACTGCAGATAAACCGGCTCACATGCATGCGTGTGTGTGTACGTGTGTGAGAGAGAGACAGAGATAGTGACAGTGAGAAATTAAAGGTGAGAATTAGCAGTAAGCTGAGCATGTGCACACCTGGTTCCTGCTGTGTTTACGTAGTAAGTATTGGTGGTTTGGAGGAGGCTGGTTTGACAAAGTTTCAACATGATTAAAAATACTTCCTGTGTAAGCATGTTCTTCGTCTTATTGTAAGCTGCATTTACAGTACATGTGTTTTTTAAACATATAGCTGCTCTTATGAAAGCTGATATTTTGCTATAGTAGCACTAACCTGCAGGTGATGTGAATTACAGTTCTTTGAAGAGATACAGATCCCATGGCTACTGGCGGTTGGAAAACCAGCTGAGAGGTGAATTACCGCCACCAACTGGAAATTCAGACAAAACAGTGAAAGAATGACGCTCAAGTACCACTCTGTTCGACTCGGGCGTACCAGAGAGCCGTTTAAAAGATTTGATTTGTTTTGCGAATGTAACAAAACCAAAACCAGTCGCTGTGCAGTAAACCTGCACATTTATGGCGTTACCTGGGCTACCGACAGGTGCTGACTTCCCCAGTTTGCAGGTACACAGGTGTTTGAACACAGACAGGACTTTGCTGTGATGTTTTGGCCTTGTTTTTGAGGAACTAAGACCAGATTATTCAGCATTTTAAACACTAGCTGTGTCTCAATTCAGGGGCTGCATCCTTTAAAGGACACAACCTTCGTAGCCTGCGTAGGCCGCTTAGGCCGAACCGAAATGAGACGGTCTGGTCTACAGAGGATTTCCTGTTTGCGTCACCAGCTTTCCAGCCAATACTCTTGTGTCACTAAACGCCACTCCTGTCGCCTAGCAACAGGTAGCTAGCTGGCTAAGTAGCTAACATACCTAATGTCATGTAACTTCACCTATTATTTTAAAGATAATTTGTTTCAAGGCCCCTTTCGTCATTTTTAACATGTAACACTAGCTTTTGGATTAAGTTGAATCATTTACATTTAAAGTGTATTCCTCGGCCGTTTAGGAGTCCGCCATGTCGTTTGAATTGACGCGCAATGAATCTCGGGATACGTTGGACCGGGGAGGATGCACCCTTCGTGGTCCCGGAAAAGGAGGACGCATTTGTCGCCCGCATCTGAATGAGTCTTCAAAATGAGACAGCCTTCGACTTCCTATTGAGCAGTTTTATAACAGACTATAGTGTAGTTGTCAGCAGATACAAGTGCTTCTTAATGTTTTTGTGAACACCTGTTACCTTCTGGGGAGCCATAAGTGGAGGCAGATGTATACGCAGGTCTTCAATGAAAATATATTGAATACTTTAAAATATTGTACATTAATGGTCACGTAAAATGTTTGCTACATTGTAGCTATGTTATACAGCTATTATTAAATGTCCATATAGTGCTTATAAATGCTAACAGGAGGTGATAATGAAGATGGCTTCAAACTGTGTTTTGTTATAGCTGTTGTTCACCTGGTAAATAGTGTCAGCAGTTAATGATCAAACATTGACAGTTAAAGTGATCATGACTTGAGGAGAGCGCTGAAATGCAACAAAAAATAAAAAATGAGAAAGAAATCATTGAAATGTAACGTCAGTTGAACTTGAACTGCTGTGTGAAAGTAAATAAAGAGTCTCCATGTCCTCTTACCTTGAAACCACAAGGGGTTAAAACTGTTACTTCTCTTTCTCTGCAGATGGAGGAATCCACCCTGCTGGACCGCTGCTCTGACTCATGCACACGTGCGTCAATCTGTGTGTGTGTGTGTGCGCGCATGTAGGAGCCATTTATGCGCGTGACCTTTTGTATGTGTGTTAATGATTTGTGTGTATGTGCGTATGTGTGTGGGAGACATATAATTATCTGAGCATGTGTTTGTGCCAAGATGTGGAAGGCACCGTACTTTCCGTGTCCTGCAGATCAGCAGACACACACACACACACACACACACACACACACACACAAATATGCAAAGAGGACAAGGGGAAGAAGAAAACAAGAGTCGGCCTCAGACAGAGAAACTTGAATTAAACAACTTTCCTAGTTTAATTTAGATGAACTTGTATGCAGAGTAAAATTACCTGCAATTAACTGCATTAAAAAACTAAACAATTTGTAAACACATTTCTTTAAACTCAGATAAGACCTGATACACAACAAATCCACCACTAACTAAATGTCCTCTATTTTATTTTTATGTTTTGTAGCTTTTTATAATTTTTCAATTAATAGTATTAGTAGTATTTACATCCTTTACTGTGCTTGTACAAGTACACTGAATAACTCACAAGATGACTTTGAACTATTATAATAACTAATAATAACTTTACATAATAATAACTACTATAACAATAACTCACATTTTCAAAAACTTTTTGAATTTTTGAATATATTGTTGCAGCTCAAGTAGAGCTAATCTTATAGTTATATATATGATATATTTTGTTGTTAGACCGGGGTCCCAAACTCTGACTGGCTTTGGGCCACTGTTGGTACTATCATCTTAAAGGAGCTCCTAAACTGGCTGAACTGAATTGTTTATTCAACTGTATATAAAAGGGGTAGTTTAAATGGGTCTGAAAGAACTAGAAAAGATAAAGAAAAATATTTTGTGGGCCAGGATTTTATTATATTTTTGACATCAGGTTGAGACTAGAAATGCCCCCTGGCGAGCCGTGTGAGAGCCCTTTGTTAGCCCAACCAAGAGAAATATAAAGTCTAATATTACTCTCTGATAAGTAGTGTAGAGGAAGTACAGAGTTGCTTTAAATGGAACATCCCAACTTAAGTATAATTTAATAATATACATGAGTCCAGTCCTGGAGTAACTGCGCTTCCTACCACTGAATACAACAAACACATTTATAGTGACGTTTAATGTAAAAAAGCTTTATTTACAAAAGTTGAGAAGAAATCAAACAGCATAATTACAATATGTTCAGTGTACATAAAGTATAAACAAAAGAAGACATCATGTTGCTACAGTTGTACTGGGTCACTTGAAATCATACAGATTCAACAGATGCCTTTCTGTACAGCGTTTTCAGCAAAGCATGACACACCAAAGAGTGTCTGGGTCCCCTACACCTAATTTGTTTTACATTTTTGAGAGTTCCAGTGAAAAATGTTAATTTTCTTGTTATTTCATTGACTTGATTCTTCTTGAACCTCACACAAACACAGATCTGCAGCGTGATTTGTCAAAGCGGCTCCAGCTGTGTTGATGCGAGTCAGTAAAGCCCTGAATGTCACACGAACATTTGTGTACTGCAACACCTACATGCACAGGCTCTGATTCAACACAGGTTTCCATATCGGTTTCAGAAGACAGTAATTCATCTTTCGGTTTCCTCCCTGCCATGCTCTCCAGCTGTAACACAGTACTTTGAAATGAGGTCTTAGGTTTCACATGGCACAATATCAGAAATCTGCACGCAAGCCACAGCGCTCTAAACGTCACAGCGAGGGAGTGGGGGGCGGGGGGCAAGTGGGAGACATTTCCAGAGGCACGATAAGGACGTGAAGAAAACACAACTAGAAACAGAAAGTAGTGTTGAAAATGTCATTTGGTTTTGAAACTTTGGAATGGGAGCGGGATAGATGATGAGAAACGGGCTCCTGGGGTTTCCCTCTAACATAGGACAAGACCCCATACTGAAACACACCCAGTCTCTATAGTCGTTTGTGTCCCTTTGTGGTTATTCTGAGTCTCTGTGGATGTTTTGTAGTTGTTTTGAGTCTCTTTGTGGTCGTTTTTCTCTCTCTGTTGTTTTGCATCATTTCAATTTTGTTGTTTTGTCTCTGTGGCTAATTTTAGTTTTAATTTGATTTAACTCCCTTTGTGGTCGGTTTGTGTCACTTTGCAGTCTTTTCATGGTCATTTTAAGACTATGTAAATGTTTTTCATGTGTTAGTAGTTGTCTTTGTGGTCGTTTCTGGTCTCTCTATAGATGTTTTTTTTGTTTTTAGTGGTGTGTCTCTTTGTAGTCAATTTTAATCTCTTTGTGGTCCTTTTTTGTCTCTTTGCAGTCTTGTCTCTTTATACTAATTTTCTGAGTCTCTGAATGTTTCTCATATCTTTGTAGCTATCTCCAGTCTCTTTGTGGTTGTTTTGTTTTACTCTTAAGGTGTGTGTCTCTGTGAGGTTGTTTCATGTCTCCTTGCAGTTATTTATTTATTTTTTTTTGGAGGTGGTGTGTCGCTGTGGTCCATTTTAGTTTTGTTTTAGTTCTCTGATTCTTTGTTGTTGTTCTTTCGTCTCTTTGTGGTTGTTTTTTGTTTCTTTGTTTTCTTTTCAAATCTCTCTCTTGTTGTTTTGAGTCTTAGTCATTTTAAATCTCATCAAGGTCGTTTTGAGTCACTTTGAATGACTTTCTGGTCCTTTGTGTTCTTTCACAACAAGAAATGTCAACACACACTTCATACAAAGAACCTTTCACCCTCTGACAGTAGTGGGTGCACCAAAGGTGGCTAACCTCACAGACAGCATGGAACAGGGATGAAACTAATTTGTCTCAGAGGATTAAGTACAACACATGTAACACATATAATAACACAGTATCTGCACAGCTGCTTACACTCATTTAGAGTCTAAGCAGAGTAAAGCATTCAAGTTGAAAGTTGCCAACCATTAAAGAGAAGACATTTCCAATTGTATCCAGTCAGGCTAAAACAAACACGTACTGTAGCCGACTGGTAACAGTATACAGTAAGCCATTTGACTTGTACCATCCAAAACAACCTGAAACTGGTTTGAAACAAATCCTTTTGCTCCACATTCACACTGCATTAATGACTTTTAAAATATGTTGACTTTACTTCCACTGCATGGAAAACAGTCTCGTATGGCTGCATTAAAAAGTTCACCAAATGTACAATCGCCAAAACAAACCAGCAGGTCTCCATCTTTGAAGAAACCTGATAAGTACAATTTGAAATCATCTCAGATATTTTAAAAATCCAAACGTTTATTAGGCTTTTTAAGTAAGTTATTGAATGTGACATATTCTTTGCCACGTTCTGGCGCTCAAAGGCGTACAGAGCTCATTACTGCCCCCTGAGGCCAGAGCAGAAACTACAGTTAATACAGTTTACCAACCACCAAAGTCATAATTGGTGTTTTTCCTCACTGGAACAAGAGGAAACAATGAGCCCATTCCAGACTAGAAGACAAACATGGACAAGCTACATTACAGTGAAGTTTCGGTGTTATTCTAAGTGTTCAATGATGCGGATTAACTGGTTCGTTCTGCAACTGCACATCTGGTTAGCTTCCCCAACTCTGGTAAAGAGCAACAACGCACAGTGGTTTCCCTAAACTTGTACACACAAACATGTACACATTCATGTTACTTTAAGGTGCTTTGGGACAAAATTCAAATACTTAACATTGTTCCTAATTAACAAAATTGACTTATACCTAATTGCATCCTCCAAAGAAGAAGAAATACAGTTATCAGTGTAGAAAAAGATGGCATTTCATATTTTTTTGCATTAAAGGTTTTCACACTTTTAATCGACCGATGTTTAAATGAGTCGAGGGTTTAAAAAGTGAATAAATGTAATCATTCTGAAGCCTGTTTAACCACAGTTTGATGTATGACTGTTGGTAAACTAGTCAGTGACAAAACCCTCTTTGACTCTGCATGATTCAGAGTTTGGTTTGTTTCCAGAAACCTCTCTCTGGGAGGGTTTAATGACCTGGCAAGCACGAGGAAGACTTGGCGGGGTCTGAATCTTTGTGCTAATAAACGGATAACGTGACCTTGTCAACAAACCAGTACTTGCCAGCTACACTCAGTCTGGCTGCTTTTAGTAAAACCCAGAGGCTGAAACAAAGAGCGATGGAAGACAGTGAACAGTAACAGTATGAAAGGTTTGTTGATGCAAAAGGTGGAGGAGCAGCAGCAGGACAGGATGGTTTAAATGTTTAATGGTTTAAACGATCAATGGTTTTAGTATTGATTTAGTTCATCCTGTGCTTTTGAGTTTCACCACATTGATTGACCAGCTTAGTGACCAGAATTTAAAATGTATTGTTGTTCTGAAAAGTGCAGTAATTTGCTCCTGTGTCTCATTATAAGAGTGCAAAATCTTTGTTTCAACCCTGAATTAAACCAAAACAAAGAGGGAAACTAGAACTTTATTTGGCGATACAAGTGATTTGGATGAAGATTAGATTTATCTGAGCTGGTAGGAAGTCACTTGCTTTTACTATTCAATCTGGCTCCAGCAGCTACAGAAACATAGGCTTTTTAGTAGTCAGAAAGTGTCATCTTACTAACGGGGGCAGATTATCTTTATGTAAAACTGAATAATACAAGAGTACAATCTGTCTCGGCAGTTTTTCTTACAGAATTACCAGGTTCTACCGTCTATTGTGTCCCAACTTCCGTTTAATATATAGTAACATAGTCATGGAATACAGGGTTGAAACCTAAACCCAGATGCTGTCTTCTAAAACTTGGTCAGGGTATAAAAATATGACACACAAAACTAAAAGGATGCTTCAGTATCAATTTAGAGTCATGCAGTATAAGCTGCATTCAGACGGGATTCATTCATTCAGGGAAAGTTTTGTCATTTTCACTGTATGCCAACGAGTGCTGACTGCATTTTTCTGCCGTTACAACAGAATTATTGACTTTCACAAATGCGTTTTATTGTAAGCAAAGACTTGCTTTTCCTTTCATTTTTATGCTGATGATATTCCTGTTTTGTGTTGCTGAGGACCGCAGCAAATATGGCTTTGATGAACATTTCCTGTTTCATTTGAGCACTCATTATTAGTCATTCTGCACCACAAAATGCTGGCATACACTCGTCACTTTTACGTACAATGGAGACATGAAATTCATGGTAACAAATCTGATAATGACACAGAGGTTTAGGAACATTGCTGGATAAAAATAAAGGTGAAACAAAAACAATGCCGTGGCCCAGTTTGCATGCTGGATCCTGACGTGACCGGAGTGAAACCTTCAGTGGGAATAGATTTAGAATTGGCTTGACTGGACCCTCGCAATTTAATAACTCTGGGTCTGCAGAGTTGATCATCTAAACAGCTCATCATCTCTGTACAATAAAACACCTTAAAAAGAAGCTAAAATAGTAAACAGGAAACTGTACAAGGCACTTATGATTATCCACGGGGTTAATTCAGTGTCTCTGGAAAGGAGTGCAAAATCCCGGCTCTTTGGTTGCATTGCCATGGCTCAGAGACCGGGAAGGACAAAAACAGAAGTGAAAATCCATTTAGAGTTTCTTAAAAGTGTTAAGTCATCTCCATTGAAATTAAAATAAACACAGTCCAAAGTCATCTTCTTTGATTGTAAAGGAAAAGAAGGTGGTAAAAATTTGTCCTATAAAAAAAAACAATTTTTAAGATTTCATGAAACAAATACAATATTAAAGAAAAATGCTACGTCTGCTGGATTTCCCAAAGGTTACACCTGAGAGTGGTCCTGGCTGTTTGTAAAGCCCTGTAAGTAGATAATCCGTCCGATCAGAAGGATCAGGATGCTCACGCAGAGCAGCATGGTGGGCTCCTGGTGGATGTGCGGCTGTGGGTTCGGCTGGACCTCGACCCGTTCATGTCTGCCCGCCATTCCCTGGAATGAGAGAGAGAAAACGGGAGATGTTCCGGTTATAGTTGGACATGTGTTACTAATATACAGCACCATGCTGAAAGGAATAGATTGGGTGTTAACTGAGACCACTCACACATGGCATCTTTGTGTGTAATAGTCTTAATGGTTCTTTAACCACATGTGAACTAAATCAGGCTTCCTGTTCTAGCATGTTGCTGGCAACTGAATCGCTGGTTGTGCATTGAAATGACAACTATTGCTAGCAGACTTTATCAGCTGTAGCTAGGTAGCTAATTAAGCCAATTTTAGATCAATGACATTGCAGAAAACGCTGTCATTGACTCATCAGCTGACTCATTTTGAAATTAGATTAAGAAGAGACTTATATATGTAGATTGTTACATGCCTGATATTATGCTAATGGCTCAAGCCTGAAGCTAAGTGCCACCAGCTAACAGTTAGCATTCAGTTAGAGATCCTCTAAAAGGGGGGGCATTTTGCTAATTTCAAGCTTCATATTTTACTCTGTGATACCTGTGGAGTAGCTTAGCATAATTTACGGTTAAAAAAACTCCTAATTTTTCTCACACTGGTGCTCTGTGCAGGCCCTCATACAGCCTCTGTCTGAAACGACCTAATCAGCTCTGTCCCTTTAAGAAACCCCGCCCCTACAAGCATGCTTTCTTCTGATTGGCCAGTTCTCCAACATCACAAAGTGCAGCGTGTAGAAAAAACTGTGTGAAACGTGGCGTTCACAGCAGCCTGCAGACTGAACTGAGAAGCCTGGGGATTACTGCAATATACTTTTAACTACAGATTTGAAACTTCACCCACGTTTAGTTTGGACATACAGCATTGTAACATTACATACAGTGTATGTCTTAAAATATGAAACAGCATAATACCCCATCTTTGAGAAAACAGCATTGTACTTGTTTTGCAGTTTTGAGATAGCTAGACCTAGTATCACAAGATATTTTGATTCAGTATAAAGGAGGAAACAATGTTTGGCAATTTCAACACTAAGATAATGAATGTGTCTCTTTAAAGCATTTATATAGTTAACGGATGAAAAAAGGAACTATTGTAGGTTGTTTTTGTTTTTTTGCCGAAACTAAACCATCAGCTGACACATGATTTGTGTTCACTCCATGAAGTCATTCATGTCCAAATGGATAAATTGCATTAGCTTTTCACAGTGTTCTCCCGTTTTACAAAATGTTCTGAGTTGTAAAAAGTTTCAATATAACATCAAATGTTGTGATAAAAGCCGCAGGGTCTCATAATGAATTAAAATCAAAGAAACATGCACAGACACACACATAGCATATGTTTACATCCACAGGAAGCAGGTAAGTACAGTTCTCTACATCCTGCCATAACTCTCCTTCCCCTCCCGTCTCCAGGTGTGATTTCCTTACGCCAGTGTGTGCATGAATGCATACATGCAATGTGTGTTTATATGTTTGAATTTTTAATGAAGGGTGTTGGATGGCATATAAAATTTTATGTAAAGATAGCTGCTGATAATAATGTAGAATTAAAGGGATACATTTAGTGCATTTAGTAGTGCACATCCATAAAGTAGAAGGCTGTTGCGCAAGCAAGATTAAAAAAAAAAGATTAAAAGGGAAGCATACTCTCACTTGACCTTGTAAGAGTCGAATTTCAATAGAACACTCCATTTCCCATAATGCATCTGTTAAATATTTGAAGTCTCAAGCCTAAATCAAGTTGAGACCTCTCGCCAGAGGTCAACAGTTTTCACTGGTTGAGTGGTGAACTCAATTTAATAAAATGTTGGACTACCGCTTTAAAAATCACCTAACCGGTTCATTAACTGCATACCAAACTCTGAATGACGAAGGAGAGGACTGGAAAATCAAGAATTATTGGTATGACTTTGACCAGATTTCCGTCTTTAAATTCTGAGTCTTGTTGGAAAACGTGACAAACTAATCACACCCTGACTAACCTGGGCTGTTCAGTCTTCAGACATTAAACATTACACCACCTTCGAGAAGAAAATCAAATTAATAGGTCAGATGCTCTAGATTTAGTTATCGTACACTGCTCCTGCTATTTCGAGCACCTTTCTGCAGTCATTCCAGCACACTTGGCACGCTGCTGACAGAAACAGGTGTTTTCTTTTCTGCTCTCTTTAAAGCCCTGTGCCTTGGCTTTGGTCCATCGCTCTTGCAGCTGCAGCTTCACACTGATAGGAGATCTGCCAGGTGGACTTAAGAGAAAGGACCTTCCCTCTGGATAGACATGCATCGGGAACCATGGAAAAAACACTTCCAGGAACAACAAGGGTCCTGTTGCTGAGTGAAGGATGAGCGGTGGGTTGGGATCTCCACACGCAATGACTTGCTTACACAACAAACTACTCTATTAATAGTCAGGGGGGGGGGAATAAACCAGGTACTATTACTCTAATAAATATACTTTAAAAGTGGAAAGCATCTACAACAATAACCAAGGCATTTACAAGAGTAGGAATCAGTTTTTCCACTGGAAGACAGATTTCCTGCTATGACATGAAGCACAGCCAATACCATCCAGACATCGGCTGGCAGAGTAACAGCCTCTTTCCCTGGGGCGAGACTGTTCTCTGAAAAAACAACAGAGCTTTATGGACAGGAGTGAGAGAAAATCAGGCTGTGTGGTTTGATTCAAAAAGCGAGCCAGAAACCACAGAAACCCTGAATGCCAAAAGGAAACAGGTGAGGGAAAGAGTAGTTAACCCTGTGAGGAGTCAGTGTGGTACTTATTCTGAGCTGCCTGAAAACTGTTTGACCCCACTTTCCCGCACAAAACCCGTTTGTCAAGCCTTATCACCCTTTATGATAGAAATAATCTTGTAGACTCAGAAGAAGGAAGAAAATGGAAGCACCAGAGAGCACCCTGGGGCCTGAAGACGCTACTCGAGACTTTAACGCTAACCACACAGTGGGACATGGCGAAGGTAAGGCAACAACCAAGAAACCATGTTAACCATGTAAAAATAGCTTCAACCATACTCTCATGATCTAACTTTACTGAGGGTACTTGAAATGCTCCCAAAATAAAGCACTTGTTCATGAGGCGGTGCGGCTCAATGTGCTCAGACATGATGGTGAGCTACCTAGCATTTACTGGAACCCATTTTTTAACCACATATTTTTGGCTTTACCAAACATGAGCATATTTTTTGACCCATGCTAGCTGGTTGGTCAGTTCACAATTTTGGTACAGAGTTAAATTACTCATCAGCGGTTTGAAGGATTAACTCTGGTTCCATCTGATTCAGCTCCAACAACAGGTCAGAAAGTTTAAACGTTGGTTGAATTCGGACACTTTGGTTTATGACAAAGGACCTTCAAAACTAACAACATTCACATCAGCCTTATCTGTAGGCCTACTTTGTATTTTATGCTAATGCAATTGTTAACATGTAAACGGGCTATAGTAAAATAGTCTATAGCATGCAAACCGTTATACTAAACACTAGGATTTAGCTTTGTTAGCATGTTAAATATACATCTAGTTCAAAGCACCAATGTTCCCAAACTACAGCCTCACAGAGATGCTGAAGTGGCTATAAACTCTTTGGGGGGAATTCACGAAGGGATTGCGTGGCTTTTGTGTCCGCTAACCCTGTGCAAATCGCACAAAAAGACTCTTTATTCTCGAAGCACACGCACAGGGTTACATGCACCCAAAAGAGCGCTGCAGAGCAAGTGTCTCTCTGCTCCGGTGCTGTTTGTGCATATTTAAAGGAGACCGTTATGAACAAGAGCGCGGCTCCGTGCAGCAGAGAGTGGAGGTGCAGACAGCTTCTCTCCACCATCAGACACAAAACAAGAGCAAACTGCACGGATCTGCGAAACTTAAAGGCCGAGGTTGCGCTTAGTGCAATTTGCAATAAATCAAACCTTGGGTGTGGGCGTAGAAGCCAGACAAACACCCATTTTTTCGGCCTCACGCTTCATTGCCAGCACACAGGCCTTCAAGGTGTCAACATTTTAAGTGGGTTTTCAACTTAAGAGCAACTGCTGTAAAAACAGGAAAGGGATGTATTTCTCCTCCGGTGATACATTTCCTACTCTTACACCATTTCTACCTTGAGATATGTAATTTTCCTCGTCTGTTGTGAAAACTTCACAATCATTGTTATTAATGTTAATTAGCTCGAAGCAGTGTTTATCGTGTTGCACATTAGAGACTTGTCTCTCCTCAGAGCAGCTTATGAAGACAGAGACAGGCTTTGTGGTTTATAGTTGGCAGAGTTTCTGTGCTCTTTCCTCACCTCATGAACCGCTGTAACGATTTAACCGTCAATATGGTCTGTAGTTTGCAGATTGAGGAAAGGGGCCATGCTGTCAGATTTACGAGTCTCCCGACATAAAGCACACTTACGGAAAGCTTGTATCAGCGTAACATGTTTGAATTTGTAACCAGAAAAGGGGATTGTCAGCAGTTTTGCTCCATTTAAAATGACTGTATGCGGCTGCACAGAGCATGAATTTTACACTCCATACAACAACGACAATTTGAGAAGCTCGACCTGAAAAATAGGGTCTCAAAGCTCTTCAATAAGACACTTGAATTCTAAATTAGGAAGAGGTTTATACAAGTCAGTTTAAACCAGGATCAGGTCAGGAGTGATGACATCATTAATGGCCTCTTTGGGGCAGTTACACCCTTTTGGCAAACACGCTCATTGCTGTCCTGCTGAGAGTATTTAAGAAGACGGGTATCACCCTCATGTAAACGTTATGTATGTAGCACGAGTCAGCTTTTTGTATGTAGCTATCTAGCTGACATATCTATTTAGTTAATGCAATCTTTTTATCTAGCTTGCTAGCTAGATAAATAGATGCCTAGCTAGCTAGATAGAAAGATGTTTATGAGGCTGGTGGGCCTTGTCCAAGATGCATAGCAGCTTATCCAGGGTCCTTCTCTCGGCCACTGTCACCAGGGAGTCCAGCTCTGTGTCCCTCTTCTTGCTGCTTCCTCCCCAGCACACGACAGCATAGAAGAGAACACTGGCCACCACAGAAGGCTATTAGCTTAGCTTCGGATGACGACTGGGTTCAAGGGAAATCAAAGCATGCTCTCTTCATAAGTTAAAATATACAGCTACCAGAACCTCAAACATCCCAAATGAACTAGTTGGATCTCTTCGTTTAGTCCAAACACAAACAGTAGGGTCGAAGGGTTGCAGTAAATCAAGTCTTCTAGGAGTACAAGTAGTAACCTAGGATTAAAAACAACATGCAGACTGTAGGGATGGTCTGTTATTTGGGTTATGGTGGTGTTTCTAAGTCACAACAGGGGTTTGATTTCAACTGCAACCAGAAGCAGATGCACTTCTCAACTGACAAACAGCAGGCTCAGAGTCTGAAAGCAGTTTCACCAAACACTCACATTTTGGGGAAATCCTGTGACACTGTTTAAACTGTTTAAACTCATACATGGAACAACTTCAGCATCTGAGAGTAGAAAACATGCTGCCACAAATGGTTTCCGGGCTGTCACTGCAACTCAGCAGGGCAGGCTTATGAAAAGTACTTCAACTGACACACACATGCAGTCACTGTGTACTGCACTTGCACTTCACAATAGTGCCAGTGTGATGCAACATGAGAGTGGGCAGTTGGCCAATCATCTTACTAGATAATCAATCAAGCAGAAAATCCAGCAGTCAGAGAGTAAATCAGTGCAGCAGTGAAACAAACAGTTATTCATCCCACCAGTCAAACAAGATCGAGTGCACAATATCTGCTGATCTACTTTAAAGGATAGTAATGACGCATGTTTTGTCTCCACAACATTCAATTGCATCTGGCATGGCGGCATCGTCTGTCCAATGTTTAGTTCTAGATAAATATCTGGCTCATACGGGTCATACAGAAGGACAAAGGAGACAAGGTGCGTGGATTAGGACTTTGGGAATCAGAAACATCTTTAATGCAAAGCTTTTCATACATCTCATCTGGCTGTTTTTCTTGATCCTTTTTTTCAGAGTGGAAAAATTGAGTCAGCCCGTTCCAAGAAGCTCATGTGATTTTGTTTGGTCACCACAACTTACTATGCTAGCTCCCAAAAATAGCTCTCTCAACAAGGCTACACTTACACGCACACACACACACACAAAGCGACTCAGGCTTTGTTGTGTTTTTTTCTCTCTCCTCCTCACTCTCATACTCTCTTTGCTTTGAAACACCACTGGTCAAAACCTCCCAAACCAAGACAAGTATTATTTCAAACTTTTTAAAAGGCTGTTCAGGGAATTACCCTCATAAAGCAGAAGTTTAGGAAATCTGTTACAGCGTGTGTAAAGTTTAATCAAAACACCGTAACAACTCATGTTAACATTTGTCTGCACATGATCCTCGACATGCAAATCCACGTCAACTCTTTTTTCCCTAAACAACTGTTGCCAAGTTGTGACTGCAAAAATATAACGGCTCGCTCTGTGTTTGTTTCTGGCACAAAACTTAAAATTTGGTGTGTCAATCCCTGTTGAAAGCTACCAAATTCATACTATGTTATACTAATACTTTGTTAGTTTATTTAAAGGTATAATAAGTAGGATTTTTCCTTGCATTTTATCAACAACACATTCGAACTGGGCCACTCCTCCTGGGCTCTTCGTCACCAGAAGCTCACTCTCACTGTGTCGTGCGAGAACACGCCCACCCCGCCGAGCTAACACCGTCAGCTTCACAGTTACCTTTGAGCTAGCCTAACCGCCGGTTACCATTGTGCCAGCATGCTAACTGCCGGATACCTTGGCGCTAGCATGCTAACTGCCGGTTACTGTTGCGCTAGCATGCTAATCGCCGGTTAGCTTTGCGCTAGAATGCTGGTTAGCTTGTCCTACCTGGTTTGAGGCACCTACCTGTCCAACAGAAAGAAGGCCAAGAGGTTGCTCTATAGCCATGTTCGCCGGTCTAAGTTAAAATATACAGCTACCAGAACCTCAAACATCCCAAATGAACTAGTTGGATCTCTTCGTTTAGTCCAAACACAAACAGTAGGGTCGAAGGGTTGCAGTAAATCAAGTCTTCTAGGAGTACAAGTAGTAACCTAGGATTAAAAACAACATGCAGACTGTAGGGATGGTCTGTTATTTGGGTTATGGTGGTGTTTCTAAGTCACAACAGGGGTTTGATTTCAACTGCAACCAGAAGCAGATGCACTTCTCAACTGACAAACAGCAGGCTCAGAGTCTGAAAGCAGTTTCACCAAACACTCTTGATTTTGGGGAAATCCTGTGACACTGTTTAAACTCATACGTGGAACAACTTCAGCATCTGAGAGTAGAAAACATGCTGCCACAATTGGTTTCCGGGCTGTCACTGCAACTCAGCAGGGCAGGCTTATGAAAAGTACTTCAACTGACACACACATGCAGTCACTGTGTACTGCACTTGCACTTCTCACCGTCAGCTTCACAGTTACCTTTGAGCTAGCCTAACCGCCGGTTACCATTGTGCCAGCATGCTAACTGCCGGATACCTTGGCGCTAGCATGCTAACTGCCGGTTACTGTTGCGCTAGCATGCTAATCGCCGGTTAGCTTTGCGCTAGAATGCTGGTTAGCTTGTCCTACCTGGTTTGAGGCACCTACCTGTCCAACAGAAAGAAGGCCAAGAGGTTGCTCTATAGCCATGTTCGCCGGTCTGAATGGGGCCCAGTTGCTAAATTGAACCACTCCCACACTCACCTATACACTGTGATTGGCTCAGGGAACCACAACAGCGGCAGAGGCAAGGGTCTCACAAGGGTCTGCACACACACACTCACCAACACACATGTATAGAGGCCCATAAATGTGGGTAACTATGGGGTTCAGGTATCTGCCTTTGCTTCTTTATTGGATAGGAAAGTTGAATTTGGACTAAACGCAAGATACTTGTGCCCTAATGATAAACCCTCAGTGGACAAATCCCTCCCCTTGTGTCCTCATCCCAGTACTTATAATGAACCTACCACATGACCCTTTGTGGCCACCGCAACCCAACCAGCATTGCCACCTTCAACAGACCCAGGCTCCGTTCATGCAAGCTCCAGGTATTGACAGTGCTGATACCACCTACTCTACCACATGGCCACTAAAGACCACTACAACCCAAATCATTGCCACCTCAAACAGACCCAGAAGACTTACAGGCAATCGGGTAAAGAGAGAAAGGGATGACATGCACCAAAGGGCCGCCTTGAACCCACGGCTGATGCGTCGAGGACTTTGCCTCTGTACATTGGGGGTGGGGACTCCACCAACTGAGCTAAACCAGCGCCCCAACCGCCACATTTTTAACACAAATGTCTGTATTTTCCTTTCTAACAACAAGTCTGTTTTTAACATTAATGGATGAATGTCGCGGCTGCACGGTGGTGCAGTGGTTAGCGCTGTCGCCTCACAGCTAGAAGGTTCCTACTTAGAATAGGTTGGAACAAAGTCAGGTGCATGCATGGGTTCCCTCAGGGTACTCCGGCTTCCTCTCACAGTCCAAAGACATGCGCGTTCAGTGGTGACACTAGACTTGCCTGTAGGTGTGAATGTGAGCCTAGCGACCAGTCCAGGGTGCACCCCGCCTCCTGGATGATGGATGGACGTCGACCGTTGCATTCAGCTAACATTTTTTCAGTAAAGTAGACATTAAAAGGTGTCTATTGTTGAAATTTGCTCAGGAAAATGTGGTCATGCTAATAGAAACTTGTCTTTCACCTTGAACCGAACAAGCCTTCAAAAATGTCACTGATGGAAAAACTATTGCACTCTGAAAAACACTGAATACCTCCCGCTCTTCATGTCTCACACACACAAACAAAAACACAAGCAGCCAGCAGTGACACACAACTGCTCCAGAGTTTCTCAGAGTTATTTCTGTCTACAGGACAAAGGGCTTCACCTCCTACTGAAAGATGACAGTTTGTGTGTGTGTTAGTGTGTGTTTGACTCTCTTTAAGTGTTTGTGTGTCTGTGTTTGTGTGTCTGTGTGTTTTGGCAGGATAATTAGACCTTGTGCTTTGCTCCTTTAGAGTACTTTAACCACAGGGCTGAGCCGTAATGAATCTACACTGTCACGGAGACTGGACTGTCACACACACACACTCGCACTGCAGCCATACTTGGCATGTTACAGATGCTGAAAAACAAACACACACACATAATCACGCACACATTGTGTAAATGTTTAACTGAGAGAGTGGGAGGAGGGGGGGCGAGAGAGGCTGGATTAAATGGGAACAAAGGAAAGAGAGAGAGTCGGTAAGAAAAACAAATAATCACTCATTATATTGTGATTACACACGACGGTGCATGTAAACACGTCAATGTGCTTCATATGTAAAAGTATTTTTAACATGCTTTATTAAATTCTCTGGCAACTGAACCGAGAGGAAACACCTGTGTGTGTGTGTGTGTGTGTGTGTGTGTGTATCCTGAGATGATGTGAGTCATTTTAATGCCTCCTCAGCCTCAAGTGATGCAGCGCTGCCTCTTGGCCGACACCTCCAGGCAATGAAACTGAATACAGCTCCTCTGTCAACAGTGGCAACATGCTGGCAGCTCCGTGTTTAGTCATGGACTGAAGTTGCTAATAATATGATAACATGAGAAACAGTGTACTACAGTATCCCCCCCCCCAAAGCCTGCTGATTAATTCAACAATCATGGTGTTACACTATCCACATCCGTGACATTGATAACTTGCCTACAGATGCTTCCTCAAGCCAGAGCTATTACAGCTCATGCTGCAGGGAGCGTACACATCTGTTCTATAATTCATGGAAATCATCCAATAGTTAGAGAAGATTTCATCAAAACCAACAAATTGTGGTGCTAAAGGAAAAGTCTGGGCACAATGAGTACCTGACCGGAGTACAAATGTAACCCAGTGGATGGTTTTCGTTACATGTCACAGTGGCAGTGCCAAAAGAAAAGTCAGGGATCAACAAAGTTATCAGGATTCATCCTCAAGGAACCATGAATATTCAATTTCCTTGCAATCTAATGGGTAGTTGTTGTGACATGTAACAGAACAAATGTCAGCTTCATTGTAGCGTTAGAAGAAAACTCAAGGTTTCACAAAAGTCCAAAAGCTTCATCCTCTGGGAACCATGATTGTCTTTAACACATTTCAGGGCATTTCAGGTTTTTATATTGAGTATGTTCTATTCTTTACTTCCAAGATGTATTATAAATGAAGTATGAAAGGAAAATAGTTTTGTTTGAACTGGTCACAACTGATAAAAGATCTGAAGCTCACAAGCAGACGTTCCTTTGTTTGAAGGCATCAAACTATTCACCCCCTATTCTAGCCCAGCTGGACTGAAGCCTGATATGATTCATGGTGATTCACCCATCCTGCTGGGCCTCTTTTATGACAGTGTAAAGTTTACTGCATTGTTGAGAACTTCTTGACATTTCCTTCTGCTCAGAAGCTTCCTCGAGTTCCTCTAAAAGATGAAATCCCTCCAGTGTGGTTGGTCCAAGGATTTTGATGGGGCCAGTCTTCAAGGGAAGCTGATCTAAGGTGACAGACCAGACATGATGGTGGTCTTGGCTCGGTGCTTGGTGTTGAAAACCCCTTTAGTTTGCCATGCACTGTTTGAAAAGTGACACAGGACCATTTAATTGCGGGTTCACCGACTCCAGGCGTGGCAGCCTTTGAACCAAACCACTGCCTTTCACCACGCAAGCCTTAACATTGATTGCTGAATCTTGCATGGTAGGCAAGACAGGAAGTTGGTCAGATGCCTGCTGGGCGACGGCCCTGATCGGATCAAGCATCACGGCTCTCTAGGGCTCTTTAGAGATCAGAGGATAAAACATTATTCCATCAAACTGGACCACAGAAGCTACCCACTCGCCAAACGCAAGGACGGTGGTAAGCATCCAAAGAACCGGCGTGCTTGTAACTTGAACTCGAAATCTTTCTCCCATGACTGATCCAATCTACTTGACTGTGGTTCTTCCACACTGTTTGTTAAGGCTTAGTTCAATATCAGGCTCTTTTTACCAGCCAGAGAGGAAGTGAGACAAGTTCACGCTCTCCTTCAAAGATCAAAACCCTTAACACACCAGTAAGAGTGGCCAGTAGATTGACATGATCCCTCTACGGCTTCCTACCAGCTGACACAAGCGTGTTCACCCAATATGGGGAAGTCAACCCTGATTTCAGAGGCGGTGTTGAGCCCTTTTTTCTTTATCGGTATGTCAATCTTTATGGTTTTATTGGGACTCAGACTGTTGTTAATTAATTCAGTTATCTGTGCAACATTTCTAGTATTGTCTCAGCGACAAAAGTTCTTTGTTTTAAACGGGATGATTAAGTGTCTGAGTAAAGTCTGAAAAACCTGAAAAACATCTTATGTTTCTGTGGTTATGAAATCATGTGCAACCATGCATGTGCACTTGTCCAAAGCAACACAAACACCTGGCAAGAGAACAGGGAACAAGCCTCCACGTTCCTCTTTTCGCTGCCTCCTCGGTGTTCTGCAGCAAGAACACTGAACTCTGCACAGTGTTTATGGATAAGGCGGCACCAGAGTTCACAGAGGGCTTCCCACCGAGGTATACAAAGACAACGTTTTCTTCTTTCTCTTTCCGTCTTTGTGTGACTCGGTGTTGAGTCACAACCTTGACTCATCAGATATTTCTTCAGCCTCCTTCTGTTTCTCTTCCTCTGCAGGGTTAGTCACAGCTGTGAGCGCCAAACCAGCCTCCCTTCGCATGGATCCTTGCATGTAACATCACATAGAAGCAGTTTCAGTTCGTCCTGATTTCACTGCGATCAGCTTTTAGACGTGTTGAAATGTTCGAGGCATGTTAAGAGTAAGTTCCTCCACGGGGTGTAGAAATTCAGTGATTTATTAAAACCGACGCCTGAAAATTCGATGAGTAACCCAGCTGAGTTAATGATGGGTCTGACAGCAATGTGACGACTGCTGGAACCACAAGAGCACTCGAATAACATCCTTTAAGACCGTTCATGGCTTCTTGGTTAAGTATGTGTGCGTGCTAGGGGGGGGAAAATGCAGAAGCAAGAGGGCAGAGAGGGTTAACTGTCTTCCTGTTTGCTGCTCATTAGCACCCAAAAGGTTAAACACAGCGAGAAGAACATGTCAGACGGCTCAGCTGGAGAGTTGTAGCTTTATTGCTGCTAAGCTCCTGACACAGAGGGAGCGTTTTTAAGCTCCTCTCCGGGATAAAACGGTCCTGTCGTGCGTGTTCTCGACTTCTTTTTAAAATCTGTTTCTCGGATGAGATTAAAGTCAGCGCTGATGGGTTTTTTCCCCCTCTTCCTTTCCGGGTTCCCAAAGCTCCAGTCAGGTCTTTGATAGAGGAGTAAATAAAAGTGCAATGATGCAACATGCAGAAATGTTGCCAGGGAAGATGAAGCAAAGAGGAAATTAACTCTTATTGCAGCTTTGTAACTTTACAACACTGACTGATGGGTACACTGCGCCATTTAGAGATTATACTCCCTTCAATAATGTCTTCCTTTACAGACAGACTACTGTAACTTCAGCGCTGGATGACCCATCCGTATCCACATTACATCTAATACTCACAAGCTGAAGTACTTCCTGTCCACATCTGCCAGGTAAGCCGTCTCAACCACCTCTCTGTATACCTCAGACAGCCAGCCAAGAAAGAAAACCCTTCTTTGGGTCTCACCACATTTACACGCCCAAGTTGTACCACTTAGTTTTGTTTTTGTTTCCTTCCCTCTGCTGGAAACCTTGTCGGCTTTGCAGAGGATAATGGAGCTCCATTGTCGACGTATCATATGGCTGTTCTCATGTTTTCTGTTTTGAGGTTTATTTTATTTACAGCTGTGGTTGCTGCGGCATCTGGATTTTATGCGGCTTTGCGCTGCCGGCTTGGTTATTTTCTGATCAAAAGTCATTTTTGTTTTTGTCACCCCGAGCGTAACTGGAATAAGCAGCTGGCCTCAGGCTCCCTCAGATCAGCTGCATTTGACGGGGCGTTTTGTCCTGACCCAGATTCATTTTGTTGCCTCTCTGAGCATCTTGCTCATTTCTAGCAGCATCCTGCTTCACATTATGAAGCTATTGTGGGTAATTGATGACTAATTAATTGTGGCAAACAAAGATATCAGTTTATCATGCTGGATGGGTACATACAGCTCTGAGTAAGGAGCGATTTTACACATTGAAAGGCTCATGTCTAGATGGGACCAAAACAAATTCATGCTGGATTTGTAAAAAAGTACATCTGTTAAGTTAATACAGTCCTCTGTTAACCAATAATAGGAAGGTTACTCTAGAGCTTCACAAATGTGGTTTCTGGGGGTGACTCAATACCCAGATCCCCTCTTTCTCTCTCTCTCTCTCTCACACACACACACACACACACACGCTAAAACATCGCTGTGATCACTGACCCTGAGCAGCAGTATATTGAAGTCGTCTCCAATCCGTCGGAGCTCTCGTCCGATTGCCTCTGCCTGCATGTCCCCTGCTGCGTTTCGTGGCCGCGGGCTAGAGACGCTAGGTCCTGAAACAGAGAGGAAAACAGACTTCACTAATAGTGTTCGGTTTTGTAATGATTAAAAGGTTTAAAGACCCTCCGCTGAGACAGAGATGTGAAGAACAAAGTGTGGTCAAACAGCAGTCTGGTTGGGAGTTTAAAGTTAGAATCCCATTTTTCCAGTTAATCAAATTAGTTAGGGGTCTATGTTCAATCAAATAAATGAACACTATGTTAATTCAGCCTTTAGGGCCATTCTTCAAAGCCCTCGCGTTTGTAGCATTCTTTGATAATACATGTTGGCCAAACAGCATCCTTCACCCAGCAGTGGTGAGAAAGTGTAACTCATAGAAAAAGGAAAAGATGAAGACAGGCAAAGCTCTGAACTCTGTTTGGATGTCTGTTAGAGTGAGGTCCAAAATCACATCACACAAGGACACCAAACTGAGATTTGCAAGAGTCATGACTTATGTATATGACTGGTAACATTACCAGATTTCAGAGTGGGATCTGAATGGCGGATGAATCTAGAACTGTATACAGTGTTCCATGATTGCAACATATCCCCATCCATCCATTACGTATCGGGGCGGGGTACACCCTGGACTGATCTCCAGTCAATCACAGGGCTGACACATAAGCCACCTTTTTATTACGCCTCTGTTATGTTCCGTCTTCTATGTAAAACGCACAGAGGTCGAATGGTGGGATGAAGTCGTTTCGCATCTGAGCCGGCATCAGAGGTAGTAACAGAGGCGAAATGCTGTTTGTGTAAACTTCAGAGCAGGCAGGGCGGAAACAGCACCGTGTGTGTATTTGAAGCATGCGCTGTTTGTTTACATCTCCTCCCGTTTTGCTTCCGCACCATTGGTCCAATGGAAAATGGAAAAGGCTGCATGACGGCGGCGCTTCAAGTAACATGCAAACTTGCAAAGGAACCTTCTTGCAGTGAGGAAACAGCGCTAGATTTAAAGATAACATATTTTAAAACACTCCGGTGTAGATCTTCATATTGAGCTTTTTGAGACATTCACATGAAAGTATGAAGAATGAATTACAGGTGAGGAAATTAAATAAAACAGACAGAACAGGAAGCAACCAGACAAGCACAGTAATAGTTAGTTTTGACATTGTTGAGATAATTAGATGGTATAAAAGATGCATTCCCACAATGCTTTGCTTAAAATCACAGAGGAGGTGTGTTCATGTAGATGACATTAAGGACAACAGAAGTCTTACTTTTATTCAAATCTACTGGGACAAACATTTACTGTTGTAGTTTTAATATATGAGTAGACACACATTTTAAGAATGGAATTTCATGTGCGCGCGTGCGTCGCTGGCATCTTCACACAGGAGTAAATAAACTCCGCTCCACCAGCTGTCGGGATGAGCAATCGTGCGAGTGTGTGCGCGAGTGTGTGTTTTTCGTGGTTAATCTGTTATATTTTCAATCTGAACTACAGTATGACTATGAAAGGCTCTGACCCTTTCACCCATCTCCATGTATGACTCATGCACGTTATGAAACCCAGACAGAATATTTCTCACATCCTCCAATATGTAAGCAACGCTGCAACAAGGCTGCGTTCAATCGCTCCATCAGATATTACCACACAAGAGCTTAATTAGATGCCGACAATGTTACACGCAACACCCTTCGCGCCTCTTTTGCTTTCAGGGAACTGGCATGCTGTTTTAAATCACAGGCCGGGGCAGCAGCACGATGCCGTAATGATGGGCCTACTTTACGGTGTTATATCAGTATGAAAAGTCTATTTTTGGACGGCCAGGCGACTTTGTTTTACTAGGACATATTATGCAATCTATTGAGTTTTCATTGTGGGTTGCTTTTGCTGAAGGGCGATTAGAAGGTAAATATTTAGATTCATATCTTCAGTCACATCTTGGATCAGTTATTCCAGAAAGTCTTCAGCTCAAAATACTCATTTACCCAAAACACACATTGGCTTTGTGAAATCTTGTAACTTGAATCTCTATTGTAAGATATTTGTTAGACCAAAGCCTCTGACAACCCGCCCTGCGGTTGTGTTAGAATTAGGCCGCGCTGCCGTTTCTCTCAAGGTGTGATCTTCCTGCAGCAGGAGCAGGAAGTGTTTTATTTTGACAGTACGGCTGTAATCACGCTGTCAGGGAGCGACAACAACAAGATGATAAACTGATCCTCCTTAAGCTCCGCCACTTTATCTCGCTCCCTGACACACAGTCATGTCAGGAGCCTTGATAACGGAGATGTTTCTTTTGGAGTGAGGACAATGAATGTTATTTTGTAAGCCTGCGCGCGCACGTGTGTGTGTGTGTGTGTGTGTGTGTGTGTGTGTGTGTGTGTCTCCTATCTGTGCTATCTGATGGGACGTAACGGACTGAATGAGCAGCGAAGGATCTCTGTCTGCATATTACAAAAGAGCTGCAGGCCTATTTTGACTGCTACACACACACACACACTGAGGCTCGTTTTGATTGGCGTACTTAATGAATGACACACACACAGCTGATTGTGGTGTGTTTTGGCTGGGAGCTCGTCTGCCTGGCTACAATGAAAGACAATAAAAGAGATAATCAGTGAAGCTAATCACTGCTATTATAAAGAGTAGTCATACACAGCGGTCACAATATGCTGAGGATGGTTTTTTTAGCTTCCGGAGATTTCTTTATCTACTAACAATAAAAATAAAAGGCTATATGAAAGAGATAACAACATCCAGGTAGATACGAAAGCGGCACGAGCTGGGGTTTCAACAGGGTTTACATTTTCAAACACTTGTTTGTGCGTTTGAAACAAGATAGTAAAATCTTAACAGGATGAAAAAACAAAGTTGGTTTTATTTTTATCATATACTGCATCAACACTACGAGGGGATTTAATCCTTTATAGGATTTTTATGTGTCTGTTTTGTTTGTGACCAGGCAACAGAAGAGGCAACTCTAGCCGACAGCATCGTGATTCAGCACTGCAGGCGAAGTAACTAAGGACGGGGTTTTATTTTTAGAGCGAAATATTGCTTTAATCTAAAAACAGAGCCTTATTTTTATCAGCTGAAGAGAAGAAATAGAAAATCTTGTCCATTCACGTGGAAATTTGCCTTTGGCTTCACAGACTTGCATACAGCTTGAACTTGACAAGACATACAGACACATACAGTAACTTCCTCAGCCTTGGGATACAGAGATATAAAACAATAAATAGCAGAGTAATGAGTTATAAATTATCATAAGCGGCTGAACGATTTAGATAAAGTGCCAAATAATAACAATAAAAACATGTCTTAAACAGACATAGTAAAAGACTTGGTTGAGCAAAGATGCCAGAATGCAACGGAGCAACAAACGTAAGCACAGCAGACTCATCCGAAGGGTCAAACCCTGGTGTTTAACCAACATCTGTTTTCTTTAAAGGGCCAGTTCGCCGATCTTCAACCTCAGTCCTATCATGCTCTATCACGAGGAGCTAATGCCATTATGGTAGGAAAAAAATGCAATTTGGCTCTGTGCCTTTGGAGGACGCTATCCGCTTCTCCAATGGGCCCTGGAAAACCTCCGCCAGACTACGTAAAACGCGTCATCTGGTGGAGGCCAGAGAGCTCGCTAAACTACACTCCCTCAATTTAGGATGCCCGCCTCCGATGTCACGTCTTGTTCAAAATCGTCATTTTTTTTAAACGATCCACCGGTATATTCTCGTCGTACTTCGGATTGTGTACCGCTCTGAGCCGTTGCCTACAACGGAACGGTGGTATTTCACTCCAGTGTTTCTCACGGGGCCGTTCCTTTCAGAGGGAGGGGCGCAATGCACGCTGGGTGTTGTAGGAATGAAGAATGGATTTTCTTGTTTTATTACCTATAAAGTTTGATATATTTAACTTAATTTAGCTAAATCTGTGACACCAGACTCATTAAAAAAAACTGACTGATGACTTAGTTTAACAGTTTATGTCCACGTGTTAAAGCATTCACAAGTAGATCTATGTTGTTATCATTCAAGTGTTTTTCCTCAGTATCACTGAATGGTTGCTGAATCATTCCTTTCACAATGTTGGTACACTCAAACACACACACACACACACACACGAGGATAACATACACACACTCAGGGGCGAGGTTGCTTTTAGCGATTAATCAGGACCCTCCTTCCTTTCTTCCTGTAAATCTGACTCAGCAGGATTCCATGAATGAACTGTGATTTCGAGGACGCAATCCAACATCAGCAGGCCTGCGGGGACGCCTCAGTCACACTCATTCACAAAGAGCGGGAAACAAATGACACATTCGATTACATAATATCACACAAAGCATCGTTATGTGCAACGTAAGGTCACATGGACACATAATGTATGTCATTCCTCGAACTCGCTGTCTTTGGTTAAAGTGTCTTCATCTTGGTCTGAACTACAGAATAACTTTAAACTAGAGTATTCTATTGGCATGGAAGATTATGGATTACAGGATTAAAGATGAATTGACCAGTTAGTGCACATGTGTTGCTGCTGAATGTGGGCCTGCACTTAAGATATCCAGTATCTCAGTGGGAATATTCCTAAGTGTTTGAGTGCAGGCGACCAAATGTCTTCACACCTAACGCACAAGATTATTTGGTTAGAACTATTTCATGGTGATTGGCTTTGATGTTGGATTATGCGAGTTTCACTCATGCTTTCACTTGTTTCATGTAGAGAAATATAAGTCCACACTGTCCACTAGTTTGTATTCCTGTTACATTTATGCACATTGGCAATACTTGTGCATAAATAAATCATGGATTTCCTAAGACATTAGGCGTGTGTGTTTGGTTTAAATGTATCCACTGGGGTTTGGGAGGGGTTTTGCACACTCGAAGGCAGCACATATTAGAAGACAAAGGGGGTAGAAGTGCTGCTGGGTCCATGTAGTAGTAGATATTACTCAACAGGAAGAGTAGTGATAATACTACAACAGAGTGAAAGCAAGGGAATCAGCTGAATTTTGTTTGGCAGAGCGGAGGAGTCACGTTAGTGTGTTTTGGATCTGCATGTCTCAGCCTGGATTTCCCTCTGAGGGCCAAAGGAGCGAGGTGTGGTGGTTACTAGTCAATAATCTGAGATGTGAGACTACACCAGAGCGGTGCGAGTGACTCCCTCACGAGCGAGATCCAGAAAACATCCGGATTATGTGTTTGTTCATCATTTTATTATCATTGTTAAAATTCAACACCACCACCCGCCGCCCAGACTAAAACCAAATCTGTGATAAAGGAGCTCGAGCCGCGCTCCTATCTGGTTTCATGTTTTGCTGCACACCCACACAGAAGCAGCAGCAGCGAAATTTCAGAGTGAAAACAGCCAGAGGAGCGTGTGACGGCTGATTCAGACCAAACACTTTCACACATAACAAGTTCTGAGTTTGTAATGTAGTATCTGGGCGTGCATTCATGTATTTACACACTCAGACACCTACTTTAAATACTCATTCTGCATGACGGAAAAATAAGTGAAATAACTAAGACGTTAGGAGTTATTATCTTTGATAGCAGCATCAACAGTGCATGGAATCATTTCTAAATATTTAAATCAGTTTAAAGTTATCGCTGTATTTGTCACTCATTACGTGTCAGAGGACTTTGAAAGGAGAAGCCTGGAAATATTTCACCTGCATGGGTTAAGTATTGGCGGTTAGTCACCTGTTACATATGCAAAGTGCCTGCGCTCACCGTACTGCTGGTGCGTCCGCGGTCCTCCGCCGTGCGCCTGTAGGGCGTGTTGCATCACCTGGGCGGTCGGGCTCGGAGTCTGCGTGGCTTTGTCAGCCGTCAGTGGCCTCGGGGAGAGCGGCGAGCTCGGCAGCGAGTCGCCGTCGGAGGAGAAATATCCACTGGAGGCGCGGCGAGGAAGGTGGAATATAGACCTCTTCTGAAACACGCCGAGGCTGTCGACAGGGGAGACGGGTTTGGGTCTGCCCCGGGACGGTAAATCCGGCTCTCCTCCTCCTCCTCCGGTAGAATCGGGGTGGCCAAAGCTTCGCTCGCCGTCGTTGTCTGAACGGGAGGTTTGTGGTGGATCTCCTCCGGTCCCCTCTGTTTCCGTTACTGTGGGCGAGCCATCGAGCTGGCTTGGCGGTCTGTTGGATGAACAGAGCGGCACCGTCAGCCTGGGAATTCATCCCTCTCCCCAAACAGCCTACAGCCTCAAGTCTCTGCTGCGTGTGGAGCTGCAGCTGGATGTGCAGCGGCGCACTGCTGCGTCAGGACGCGAAGAGTGAAGTTCTCCCCTTAAATGTGGAGTTTTTCTGTGATTTAAATCTGATTATTTTCACAGAGAATCACACCGACTGACGCACAGAAGAGAGTCTTATAATAAACTACCCGATAGGTTTGTCTTTTACAGATTGTTAGCTTAATCACGTCCTGCTGCAGCTGAGACGCGCTCGGAGTCATGTAGCGACTGACGGGTACGTGTATGCGCAGTGAATATGTTCCTGTCCAGGCAGTAGCCCTGGTTTCCTGCCCAAACTGGCCCCGCTGCGTCTCCATTGTTTGACAGAAGTTGCTGATTGCAGCAGATCTTTGTTTGACTTGTGGAGGAAAAATAATCACGCATTAAGGAAGCGGCTGGAGTAACTTCAACTGCGTCACATAAAAACATTCGGATGCGTCTCGGAGTCGGTCTGGAAATCTCATTTGTCGACTAAATAAAAAATAAACAGTCTCTCGGTTTTTGTGACTTTTCTGCTTATTGACAAAGAACTTGTAAGTAAAATGATCCAGATGTAACTTTGATAAAGTCACATAGATCGCACTTACAAAGCTAATGATTTCATCTTTCTTTACCTTTTAATGACAAACACTCAGACTCGGCGTCACATTAAAAAACGGTCTCATTAAAACGATATTTTGCTGCAGCGCTTCCTGTTTGTCCAGACTAAACTACAGCTTCCTAAGCGCACGGATTCCCAGCGGCAATGACCTACTTCTGTGCCAAAATGACCCAGAATAATAAACTGTTTTTAGCACCAATCTCCATGTACCAACATACACACTTTTACGCACCTTTGATGTAAACAGCCATCCATTTGCCTTTTACGCATTTTTACGCACCGAGAAGCAGCGGCAGAAACCGCACTTTAACTGGACGTGACGTCTGTCCTCCGGCCACATGAATACATGAACTTGCCTTTTGGGTTTTACTGCACATCTGAGCGCTACGAAGAGAGATGTGACGCGTGACAGGCTGCATGTAGAGAGAAGTGGCACCAGAACGCACCACAGCGCAGAGAGGGAAAAGCAGGCGTGGAGAGGAGAGCGAACCCGCAGCAAACAAGGCATTAGATAAGGTTTCACGGTGCTGAATATTTAACGGTGTGAGGCTCTAGATATTTTTTTTCAAATCCAGTGGCGCCGCCCACAGGCCTGAGCGCGAACTTCCTTTATGCGTGATAAAGTGGCAACATGATCCCTTATAGTCCGGTAATTGCCTATTATCACAAGTGTTAATAGCAGAAAAACTACAGGTGAGCTGGCCTGCATGGGTCTTAAAACACTCACGTGGACTCATGAGCTGACGTGGAGGAGTAAATTAAGAGGTGACTGAACTCTGTGACCTCGATCATAACAAAGCAGACAGCTTCTCATCAAGGAACTAAAGTTTTTATCGAATAAGTTTTACATTATTTTGAAAATATCTTAAGTATTTAATGTCTTCCTAAGGACAACAAACACACGCACACACACACTCATCTATTAAATGGAACTGCAGCCGGCGCGCTGCGTTAAAAAAAACATACCGGCATTGCAGAGGATCAATGCAAAGCGCACTAACGTGCTCCCACAGCCCTCTCGATATCATAGAGAAACCTCCATGAAGCAGGAAAAGTTCAGTTAAAACTGTGTTTGTGGTATTACGGGTACATTACATGAAAAGAAGGCGACGTTAAGGCGGTTAAATTCGTTTTAATGACACTTTTTACGCATTAAAAACATTCTTCATTAAGATTAAAATGACATTTCAAAATAAGAGAGAACATAACAATCTAAAAGTAAAGTTATTACTAATTTCCTGTTTTTTTTAAAACGCGCAATAAGGTGTAACAGCGGCCGTCTGCAGCGTGACAACAGACACGCCGGTGGGCACAGAGGAACACTGTTATTATAAAGTCATATAACAAAAACAACTCACCTGGACGGATGGTGCATGTCAGTGGCGGGACATTACCGCTGCCTCCGAAAACAACACGATGACAAGTTGGTTGTAAAATGAGTCAAAAATAATATCAACGCAGGTCCAAATAGAATCCACAGGTCTGAAGTAAGAAAAACAAACTTATCAAAGTGGAAATTAAAAATAAAACGAAGGTGAAATAAATCCCACAGTTTGTGTTCAAAGTTTCCTCGGCAGGATCGGTTGGATAATAATCCGCCTCGTCCGAGTGGAAACTGCAGCGGAGGAGGTAAACAAAGTCCAGCCAGAAACAGCGCTTTTGTCTGCACACTGAGGATTTCCTTCCTCTCTCCCTCTGTCTCTCTCTTACAATACAGGAGTTCTCTCTGTGCTCAGGCAGATAATGCGCTGCTCCTCCTCCTCCTCCAAACCGCGGTCCACCTCTCGGTGGGTGGGGTTTCTTTGCTGGCTCGTTTCTCGTGCCTCTGACTCCCCCTGTCTCTCACCAGCCTTTACTGGCATCAAATACTCCAGGTCTGCTGCACAAATACAGAATGCATAAGGGAACTCTTTTTTTGCACTAAAGGAAACTTGATTAAAGATTGAAGTATTTATTATAGCTCATGTGTTTTAACAATGACTGTTGAGTCATTAAATGGTAGTGTCTCAGCTCTCTGACTGTGCAGACAGTGAAAGTGCATTTGATGTTGAGATATTGACAATGTGGATGAAACTGACGCCTACACGCTGGCATGAAAGTAGAACCGGGTATGAGCAGTAGTGTTGCAGTTATGAATCATCCTCTGCTGATGCCACATCTATGTTTCTGAAGAAGACGTGAAACTGGGTGAACAATATTTTTCCACTACGGATATGCGAGTATGTTCTGGTGTAATTCACTGATCTCTGCTTTGCAGCATGTTTTTTTAATAGAGGTATTTAGCCCCTGTACGTTGGTGTGCGTCATACATTTCTGATTGGCAGGTGAGTTTCTGGTAAAATCATGTGACGGGGACACACAAAGGATGCTCAGGATGAACTGTACTCACGCCAAAGTCCATTAAGAAATGATCCTATTTTAAGTGATATAGTATTTAGCCCAGAACAGATCAACACTACAATTCTAGCTGTTTCTGTCAAATAAAATGTTGCAACTTCCTGCTTTATCTAAGGCAGCTTTGGTTAATGAAACTCTATTTCAGTCACAGGATGTTGTTTCTGTGTTCAAAGCGTCACATCGTGCTCGTAGCCTGGCTCCCTGATGCTGACGCAGAATCGGTTGGAGTAGAGCAGTGATGGGTGCGTGAAAGCAGAAGGAAGATCCATTTTAGACACACACACACATAGTTTTACACGTACGCGCACACAGCAATCGATACAGACAGACAAAAGGGCGAGACAATCAATGTCATTTACATGTGATCAATACGGATTAATTCCTCAGAGTGTGGGAAAATGTGTGTGGACGTACATATCTGCCTCGGTTCATGTTAACTTGTGTTCTCTTTTATTGCTGCTCTGTTTTATCTTCATGCATCTTTCTGTACATCAGGCTGGAGTCGGTTTTATGGGATGGTTGCGATCCCCCCTCCTCCCACCCTGCCACCCAAATTTGAATAATGTGCAATTAGCAGATTGAAATGTAATCAAAATCGCAATATGGGCAACTGCAATTTTCAAATCACAAGAGACGCAATATTTTTTATGGGGGAAATGTGTGTTAAAATACCATTTTAATATGTACATATTGTGTTGCAGAGATGCTCTGGCCTTCACATCATACACAGACACAAGTATCAAATATCTCCGCTTGGTACAGATCCCTGCAAAAAACACACCCTAATCACTCATTCATATTTTTCGATTAAAATGAAAATAATGATGTAAAAATGATCTTTCCCTTAAATATCAAATCATACTGAAATCGCAATATAAGTCAAAAATAATCGCAGTTTTCAAAATCGTTCAGCCCTAATACACTTCCAGTAATGCCAGCCCTATACTGCAGGAGCCTTGTAGAATATAAAGTTGAGACTTCAGCTGAGTTTACAAAGAGGATGAGATAAGACAGAGAGGGGTATAATGATTGGATGATTTTACAAACATGCACTGCTTTAAAACATTGTTTGCCTGACCTCTCCGCTGCATATTTGCTTTAACAGGCCAATTATTGCTGAAACCTATCAGAGTTTTATGGCCATCATTCAGCAGCCCTGAGGGAATTTCAGGGTAATTACATTTTACTCACGACAGTTGACGCCATTAAACAGCATGAAGAGTTTTAAATCAGACTGCAGCGCCAACCATACAATAGACAAACTGATGGCTGTCATAATGACTAAGCACATTCAGACAAGAGGCGATAAACGTCACAGTTCTCCCATGAAATCTAGAAAGGTTTTTATAGGCACAGGTAGATTCCCCTACACATTAGATCCTAATTGAGGAGCATGTTTTACAGCTACAACAACAACTGTAGTTTCCAGTAATGCTGGTAATAAACAAAGACGAGCTTATTCTACTGCCGCACTTACGTGTAAAATATACGTGCATATCTATCATCGCCTAAGGAGAGGCTTCATTACAGCGTATTGACCCGGCTGTGAAAGTCAATGGAGCGTTAAAATTGGATGAGTCAGGCTGCTGAACACACAGTTCACTGTGAGACCGAGTGTCAAACAGCCTGTTCACAATAGTGGACACATTATGTATATAATGAGAGTGTAATACAGTTAATATAAGTTAATAGATGTTTTACCAGTCACCACAAAAATATAGGTTAAGAAAGAGCATGTCATGATGAAATAAACTATAAGGAATCACTTCTGACACCGATGAAGGCCATGAGATGCAGCTGAAATCTACTGAAAAAGCTCAAAAGTCAACATTACATTTTGTCAAATAGTTATTAGCTGAAATGATTAGTCGGTTAATCAATTAGGTGATTGATTTTTGGCTTTTTTTCTTCTTTTTTTTTCACCAAAAGTGGCAGTAAAAATTCTGGTTTTATCTTCTGAAGTGTGAATGTTTTGTGCTTTGTTAGTCCTCTATGACTGGTTCCCAACCAACGGGCCGCGGACCGGTACCAGGTCCTGGGTCGTTTAGTACCGGGCCACGAGAACCCAGTAGGTGACATGTTCCAAACATACACAGAGCAGACACCTGATGCTCTCATACGGGATCACATTGATGGTCAGCTAAAAGTTGTGATTTTTTTTTGTCTTGTACAGCAGTTTATGTGGCGTTATGGTTTTACGTGTTACATATATTAAGCATGACATTAGTAGATTGCCATCAGGTGTGTGTCAACCCCCACCCACTTGTCGGTCAGAAATATTATAGCTACCATCTGGTCGGTGTAGTCAAAAAAGTTGGGAACCCCTGCTCTGTGATTGCTACTGTAAGTAACAATCTCGTACTTTCTCATTTAAACAAATGTCTGTTAAGTCACTATCTATCACCAAATGAGTTAACACAATGGTGACTGAGCCTATGGCCTATGGCTAAAGAAAGCCTTTGCATTTGCAGTATATCGTATTTTTATGGACTGGGTGTCTGGTGCGACTTCACACAGCAGTGGTTGGCCTGTCAGAGAGGGTGGGCGGAGCTAAGTGGCTGCACTTCCGGTTTCTGTAAGCATTGCAAGGTAAGGGTAATCTACTATGGCGGAACAAACAAAGAAAAGATCGATGACGACAGATACAACTTCAAAAACAAGTGAAAAGCCAAAGAAAAAGAAACTGAAATATTCGAGATTGTGTCTTTAAATATGTATTGGATGTTGGAGGTTTGTTGCATTTGAAGGTTTCAGTTTAGGAAAGTTAAGATGATTTTTACTACTTTCATTTAATAGAATGATTAAACACTCAATTGAAACATAACTCACCATTAAACAACAGCTAGCTGAAGCCCTAAAAAACGGACTGATCCAAACTAAGAGGAGTTTTTATCTTATCAGATTTATATGTCTATCAATTAAACAATACCAGAACTATAAGTAAAACACTGACTCACATTGAATTCCCTGCTGTATCTGAGCAACGTGACCGAAGTGTGTGTTTGTGCATGTGTCAAAGATATATTGATTACCGGCCATTGAGTGCTAATGGAAGCCAATTGGTTCCCATGCAGTGAACCATGATACCCCCTCCTCCCCCAATAAGACAATACTGACCACCTGGACCCGAAGAGAGTGTGTGTGTGTGTGTGTGTCCATAATAATATTGACTGGTTGTAATCTGAGAGGTCAGGACACAATAGCACTGTGACTCTGAAGACCTAACACCATGCTGTGAGAGTTCGCAGCTATGTGTCACACACCCACACACACACACACACACACGCTTCTACCTTTGTATCACTTGTCCATCTCTGTCAGCCTGGCTCTCCTCACACTGTAGCTGGTTTTAAGTTTCTGTTTTCTCTTCACACATGACTCAGATTACTTTTTCGTTCCATCTGGATCTCGTGAGTGAACATTAGAGATGACCGCCCATCACTCAAATTTTTCATGGTTTTACTTAGAAGTGGTTGATTGTAGACAAATACACGCTTTTTTGTTCTGCGCAGACCAACATAAAGGCTGCAATTGAGTGCGGCTGAGGACATCACATGCTAGCTTACTTGCAAAAACTTTAGTCTGGTAAGCTGATAAATCTGCGCACTGTACAGTCATCAGATAACAGCAAGAAGGCCTATGCCCGAGTCTCTGGAGTCCGGAGCTTCTATACCCTCTTCAGACAGGATCAAGGACTCCGCATGTGTCAAGCTTATCTTGATTTACAATGTGTGTACAGGTCATATTGGGACAGCCATCTGGTCGACATACACACACCCACGTATAGACATCAACACAATTTGTGCAGGGGAACTAAACTGTCAGCGGAGGCAGGGTACCCATGTGAGTCCGTCAGCCGAGGCACTACCCAACGTAATACCCCTTTCCCAACGAAATTAGCGCGGTGAAGAGGGTTTTTCAGATCTGGGAAGACCCGCTTAGAAATGCTGCTTGTCTCTGTTCCCATTGCCAGTGGAGTATCCTCCCTCGGTCTCTTTTCTGCTGCGTCACCGTCTGATGTCACGCACCCGTAGTAAACAGTGAAGACGTTACAGCAGTTAGGTCTTTATCGTATCTATTACTCATTCAGTCTATTTACCAAACTCGGCGCCGACAAATTTGGAACGATGTTGAGCACTGCTCGCACGGAGACGGGTGGAATTTGTAGCTGAGATGACAAGGAGTCGCAGAAGTTAACGACGGAGCATAGCATCGCGCCGGAAAGGGGGCGGAGATTAGCGTGTCGACACGGGTTTTGCGTTCCCATCAATCAGCCTAGGCGATAATTACCCGGGTCTACTGCAGGGTCATTTGACCCGGGTCTAATGGATAGACCACGGTCAAATGACGTAGTTCTAACAGCAGGTCAAAGTCATAAGGCATCCTCTGTTTGAATTAGAAATTGACCTTTGCAATCTGTTGCTGCATGACGTCGCACCTTAATCCACTTGGGAGTTCGACTATCCTGATTTCTGAAACACTACGTTGCTTTGTTTATTGATTGACAAGGTCACTGCGCAGAAATAGATGCAGCTTATTTGTATGCTTGGTGCAACGTCCGTTACAAATCTAAAGAGAAGACAGACAGGCAGACACAGGGAGGGGAAACACAGGACTGTCTGTCTTTTTCTTTGTCTCAGTCTTTTTCCCCATCGGTCCATCTGGTTCAACCCCTCGATCTTTATCTTACAACCCTGTCTGAGACTCCATTTATTAATTTCCATTTGGTAGTCCACTGTGAAACAGGATATGTTGTGCTGACTGAAAAAATGTGCTGCACGAATGTGTGTGAATGTTAGTGTGTGATTGTGTGTGTTGACCATCTCCAACAGTCTGGTGGAACAGTTGTTCTCACTTTGCTGTGATAAAACAGTAGTGACAGACGCACTCCTGCGCACACAAACACTGACACACACATGCTCCCTTTGTCGTGCTTTGTACTAGTTAACTACTGTACTTTACTGCTGTCTTGTTTGGGCTGGAGTCCGTTCAGCACGCTTTTTCCCTTCAGGTCCTGATACACCAAACAGACCTCAACGGCTAGAACCGACTTACAGAAACGCGACCTCATATCCTTTCTCATAACTTGCACTTGCAGACACCACAGACCACAACTGATGGCCAGTTGAAGAGCAGCAAAGACTCTAGTCGAGTGTTCCTTTTTCAAAAACACAAAACAAACACCCAGATTAGAACATGCCCCTGTGATGCTCGGAAATGTATCGCTTAAATAGTAGCAGCGAAGTTTGGCTTACTTAAGTGTTTCTTGTGGAAGACGTTTAAGACACAGTGAGACACTTAATGGTTAAAGTCAGTGTTTCACCAGGCTGTCAGTCAGACTCTGAATGACTGCATTTGAGGCAAAACAGACGCTGTGGATATAATAAGGGACGCATCATATAAATACAGTCAACGATTTGCCACAAACAGCTTTATGGAAAGCAATGGCTGACTTCCATGTGTGTGTCAGGGCCTTTAGAAATCTATCCTGACTGCTGTCCTGCTGTTGGACAACTACATTTTAACATACTGGGAGCCAAAAATCATAACACATCTATGTGAACAGGCTGAGCGACGTGTTTTGCGCACCTGCACTTCATTTCATCCCCTTTCTGGTTCTCTCTCTTCAGATCAAAGTCCAAACCTCACAGAGCAATCTGTTTCATTACTCAACTGTTCAAAGGGATCTTGCTGATGGTGAAAGTTTCCTCCTTCTGAGTACGATGACTGAAAGACAGCTGTAGAGCTTCCTAGACGCATTGTGAGTTTCAAAGTTGATTCTTCCTCAGCAGGTGGAGTTCGGTCAGAAGCAGTGAAATTCTCACAGTGAGCACTGAGCGACACGTGCAAATCATAAAACTGACAGTGATGTGGGAAAAGCAATGAGCTGTGTGTCAGTTAAGGCTCAATTTGTTGAAAGTAAAAGCATGTGGTTAGTGAGTTAACTCAGTGGCTCAGTGTGTAGAGAGGAAATGGAAAAATAGACATGGTTTCTCTAATAGATGGTCTCGTAAGGACCTCTGTGTGTGTGTGTGTGTGTGTGTGTGCGTGTGAGAGAGTTCTAACTGCCACATGAGGTCAAAGCAAGGAGTGGAAAAACACACGGTGAGGTGAACAAACACCTTTGTGTTGGCACATCTGACTGAATAACGACAGACAATCAATGAGCCTGTGAAGTATCTGTCTAAATGTTTTCGATTTTTTAAATCGGTTTTACATTTTTGTTTGTCCAAAGTGCTGAATTTGGTCGCCATAATTCTTCTTTTGTGCCACTATTGTAGGGCTTTCACACAAGTTAGGATTTTTTGGATTCAAAAGTTAAACCCATATTCACTTGTTTTCATGTGTTACGTGTTGTAATGCAAAATATAATAACACATTTATAATATCTGAATACAAATCTTTCTGATTACATTTGCATATATCTAGCCGTATAATACACCTTGATGTAATTACATGCTACATCTAACTACATAATAAGATTAACGATGGCTTTGTAATAACTAAAGCGTCCGAGAAAGCCATGACAGTGAGTCAGCATGCACAGCCCCAGCTCGCTGAAACAAGCTGAGCCATCAATAATTATATTATCTACACAAGACCTACTTTGTGACCACAAATCGGGGAGGAACACCGTAACATTTTTGTTACTTTCCAGGGCAAACAGAATTCAGTAAAAAGGCCATGTGTGCAGATGCCGAAACAGGGCAATTCTTTTAACTTCCCAGAAGGATTTCCAAGTGAAACAACATGAACGCCTTCGAGCAGAGACTGACATCAAGTGTGAGCTGTTACACAGAGAACTTGGAGAGAGATGAGAGTGATGTGTGTGAGTGCAGCAAGGAGGCGGCCCACCTTCAAAAGTGGCCATTCTGAACAAGAACAAACACAGATGTGGTTGGAAAACATATGAAACCACAACGTAAGCGATGGTCAGTTAGCAAAGTGACAAGAAATGAGGCAGTACAAGAAAAGAGTAAACACGCTCTGTAACGTGCTATTTGTACTTTAGCCAACTTCTCCACACATTTCTCATTTCATCTGACCTAAAATGCAAATTGTAGCAGCACCTAATTTACATGTCAAAGCTTAGTTTCACATCTGATATGCAGAGGGAACACATATTTATAGGAAGCTACTAAAAGAAGTTTGAAAAGATACAAAGCGAGCATGCTGCAACAAGGAAATCTCTCACTAAAGTCAAACATCAAAACAGACTAAAGCGGATGCACACAGAGGGAGGAGTCTCACAATATCAAAGATGACCTCATGACATTTTGTCACCGTAAAACACTAAATTCTGCTCAAATGTTTACCTCCCCGATTCTCACTTTCTTGCGATATCTTTTTAGTCCCGCACACAGGTACATGTTCATCTAACACGTGTGGGGGAAATAGAACCCACCTCAACCTCCCCTAAAACACCCTTTGTGAGATATGTCAGAGGCAGGATGCAGATATTTAGATGAAAGAAGCAGACATTAGAGTTTGCACCCGGTGTTTCCCCCATGCAGGGTTCTAGTTGGGTTTAGTCCCATAAAAACAGCTACATAAAATAATTAGATTATGAGTTATCTGTCAGTCTCTTTTTTTAAAGTATTCCACTTGGTTTTAAAGAAACAGGCCCAAATGTTTCACTAAGCAGCGAGTTATTTTTCTCTCAGCAGTATCCTTTTTATCTTCTTGAAGCTCTCCATGGGTCTGACATGTTCATTAGTGAGGACACTGAAAACAAAGAGTCTTTAATGAGCACAGAAGGAAAAAACTGTCTGACGCAAAGTTACACAGATTTGAATTACAAGCCTCCTTTTGCTTGCAAATTAGCAGATGAGCACGAAGAAACCAAAGATTTTCCATTCAGGTTCAGACCTATGAGAACTTTGTATGAAAAAAATCCTCAGTGTTACCCTCTGCAAAATTCAATACTACAATGTTGTACTTTGACAAAGCATTTAAGCTCAACTTAATATCTTTCTGATTGCAGTTGTCGTTTTGGTTTGTCACACTGGAATCTGTACTGAAACAAGCTCGACTGATGCACACATGTTGACGCCATGTTTCTTCATGTGCCATATCTGTTTGTATGTGTGTGTGCGTTTGTGTGTGAAGTTTCCATAGAGAAGAGTGGGCTGATTCAGAATGAGAACTCATGGTTTCCTCTACAACCTGAGAGACACAAGACGAGTGGAAAACTGGTTTCACACAGACACAAAAGTATCATATAAATGTGCGCACACACACACACACACACACACACACACACACACACACACACAACAGAAAACATACCCCCAAAATAAGAAGCAGCACACTCACAATCACAGCATGCTGTGTTTGAATGTTGCATGTGCATATTGTGCATGTGCAACTGACATGCTATTAGAGACACCTCCCCCCCAACACACACACACACACCTTTGTTAACAAGGCACCGTACAAAAGCCACTCCAGGGTAACTATAGTGAAACACACAGGGGGCTAAATAAACAAGATCGCCACAAGAGGTCAAAGGTCAAAATGTACAAGAACGGATAGGATTTATGAATCACACTGCAACCAAAAAAAAAGTTGCAACTCCTGATTAGTGAACTGAATGTAATACATCTATTTCATGCATAAGAAAATCTATGTAAATATGTTACTATAGGAATAATGATAATATTTTCTTGTCTCATACATATTGCAAAAAAACATCCTATATTCATGATCAAAAAGGATGTCAGCTCATTTAACCTGTGTTTAACATAATCACTGTTATAATCTTTGATATAAACTATGTTAATCCTTATAAATGTGTTTAAACTTTAAACTATGACAGTTTACATACCCTGGGGTGGAAGTTAAAACCATGGTCAAAAAGCGCTTAAAAAGTGAGAAAGGAGAATGCGCACTTTGCTTGTTGAAGGTGCGTGTTTAATAAGACTGCTCCCCCGACAGCCGTTGTAAATCTGCTGTGGGAAAGGTGCTAGAAGGCCCTCCTCTTATCAGGCACGTGCGGTTACGGCCCTTCCAAAAGGAGGGAGCATCCTATGTGGGGAACAGCGCATGGCTGTTTTTAAGTTGCATTGGTGTCTATGTGAGAGCACGGGTATGTCGACTGAATGCTGATACAGAAGTGACCTTCAAGCACACTGTAAGTCAAGATAAGCTTGACACCTGTGGTTTCTTTGTTTGTATAGGATATATAAGCAGAGGCTCCAACAAGTATAATCAGCTTAATTCTACAATCCTGCTCGGGTTTATGTGTTGTGTGCTGCATCATAAACTCGACTCTTTTTGAGTGTAGTTCTGACTCCAATAAGTTGCTCCTGAGTTTTCAAGTGTTGGGACCAGATTTGGACTCTTCATTAACCTGACAGCACCTTCTTTAGTATCTTTTTGTCCGATGTTCCTACAATAATCCTCTTACAACTCCTAAAATAAAATTGCAGACTGCACCATGGGAGAAGACGAAAGAAAAGGTAAAACATTAATATAAATGTAAATGAGTTTTTCTGAGGAATTGAGACTTACAATCAGACTTTGTGGGAAACATTCTGCCGCGCGTTTACAAGTCGAGTTTCCATCTTTGTGTGAAGTTTTTATACAGTTCTGTAAAGTTGTAATCAAATCTCTTGTGGTGAACATAAAACAGCAGGTGAGAAAAGGCAACAGCCAGCAAGACAAAGACAATCTGCCACAACAAAGCAGCACGCCTTTTACTTTTCTGTTTGTGCTTCTTCTTTAACCTTGTTTGTTTTTCATCTGTATTGTTTCTTGCCTGCTGTGGAGGTTTTAATATTTAAACACAACTCCCCTCTCACGCTGTGGCTGTTTCAAAGAGCCAACCTGCCCCAAACCGAGTTTCTCTTTTCTGCACTCTTTGTTTCTCTCTATATTTTCTATCAATATAATAACTCTTTTCAACTTTTTCTTTTTCTGATTCTTTTCTAATTCTTTATTTCTCTCTCTAATCCTCTAAAAAAAACTGTCATGTAAAAAAGGTGTGTGTGTGGGAGGGTGACGATGAAAGACTGGAAAGTATTGGTCTTAAAGGTGTGAAAAAAACGGCTGTGGTTTTCTTTACCTTGACTGGCTTTAAAAACGTGCAAGGAAACTAAAATATTGCAGTGAAAAAAATACAGTGCATAACCCACGTATAACCACTGTGTAGACACACACTCTCAGATATATACACACAAACACACTAAACTGCTTGAGGGAAAGCAAACACTCTCATTTCACACACATCTACATCTACATCTACTCTGTCCCTCAAAAACGTCATGATCTCTGCATTACACACACACACACACACATACTAGTGAGTGTGTGTTAACACTATAACGTGTATTCTGAGAACACTGCACTAATATTATGAGCATCACATTTCAATTTATACACATTAAAGCTGCATTGGTCGTTTATCAGGCAATCCTTTGTGGACACATTATATGTGTGTGTCTGTACTCAAGCTCCAAGCACTCTGCCACCAGGAAGGGTCATTTATGAAGTGTACAAATGTTTGCCTTAACAGTTTTTATATTGCGGTATTATAAAATGAAAAGGTAGTCTCCACTTAAAACATGATTCTAGCTCTTTTGTCAATGTAAGGGAACATCTCTTAGTAGAGAAAAAGGGATTTTTAAAGAAACAAATGTGTCCATTAGTGCAAAATAGGAATAAAATGAGGTAAAGGCCTTCATGTGTTTCGGGAGGAGTAGCCCGCCCTGTTTTGAGCCGTGTGTCAATTGTATCGGTGAGCAACCTGGGTCTGAGCAAAAAAGAATATTTGGGGAAGTAGTCTAAAACTTTCTTCTTGATATGCACACTCGGCCCCTCTTCTGGCTTCAACATGTCTGAATTTAGTAGATGGAGGTTTCACAGGAGATGCTGACATGTTCCTCCCCTGATGGGGCGTCAGTGAAATCCTGGAGGGGCTTAAGTGTTTTAGTGATCGCTTCCAACTCCTGGAGGAGGGGGACATATTGCAAATATAATATAATATGGGGTAATAAATTACCCTATGAAAGGATGGTTTCACTGTTAAATTGTGCAGCCACCGTAACAACTACGCTGCACTTATAAGCTCTTAAAATATTGGCATAAGAAGGTCCACGCCGCTCGTGACAGGTCAGGCAGGGGCAGAGCGCGAGGGGAGGACTTTCAGTAATCATATAATCGTGGATGAAGATCTTGGACAGATAAAATAAGGAACAAGAATGAATCGCCCAAATATACTTGGGTGGACTTTGTGTGTGCACTGAAAGCAAAATGTGTGTTGTTTTTCCCGGTAATGGCAGAACCAGTGACAGTATTGAAACCGGTATATGCCCATCCTTACTCCTACTACATCTTATTTCTATTTCAACCTAAATCCTTTTTACTCTTAATGCTTCCTGCTTTCAACCATTCAATCCAATGACCGTCTTTTTTTTCCTTCTTTTTTTTTTAATCCTAGCTTTTATTATTTGTTTTGGTGTCTTAAACACTTTATTACAGCCTTCAGTAGCCTTAGAGAATGTGCTTTGCTGCGTCAGTCAAAAACTGTGGCGTCTGTTGGTTTCATTTCAAACAAAATTATTGTTATTTTATAGTCCTGATAAAATCCATGCATAAAACAACTTTTCAAGTAAGGAGGCCAATCTTTGCAGATCTTAAGATTGTGGTGAAAGCGCTGACAATCACGGCCTGTGGGAACCTTGAAGTACCTTGAAAGTAGTTCCAGGGGGCGCTGGTTTAGCTCAGTTGGTAGAGCAGGCACCCCATGTACCGAGGCCGCAGTCCTCGACGCGCTGATCGCAGGCTCGACTCCCGGTCTGCCGATCATTTGGTGCGTGTCATCCCCCACTCTCTACTCCCAACATTTCCTGTCTCTCTTCAGCTGTCCTGTATAATAAAGAGAAAAAGCCCATAAAATAATCTTTAAAAAAGAAGTTCCTGGGACTACGCAGCGTTATATCTCCACATATGTTGTGAACCACCGTTGAACAGGCCGGCTGAATCTCCCGCTTGTCTTCAATGCGAGAAAAATCAGATTTGTTCGCATTGCCAGTAGTCACTTAATGCATTCTGGTTTTGGCTTATGACAAAGGTTGCTTTCAAATGTCAAGCGGAGTGGGGAAGCCTTGTGACTGATCGTGAAGCCCTTTCTGCTGCAGACAAGGGCAGAGACACACACTCAGTGAATCAGCCATAAGAATCAGCTGGTATTTATGATCAACTTGATTGTTATCTACGCGTAACTCTGGACGTCATGAGACGCAAGACACATTTCAGAAAACTCTGACAATAAAATCTTATCTTAACTTGTAGTATGTTGTGCAGAGTTGTGCTTAATCTTAACACATGACCTAAAATGACTCAGAAAAGCTATAAATCAGACTTTATAGAAGACTTTTCCTTCACTGAATTATAATAAAAACAGGCGATGAATATGAAGACATTCTAAGGACAAGCAGGTCAGTCCGGGTTACAGTTTATCTTTTATCCGATCCTTCAAAATAAGGCAACAACCATTTAAAATCTAATAACCTGTTTTCTACACACAGCCTTTTCATCCCATGCTGAGGCTAAGTCCATTAAAGACTAAAGTTAAGTGTGTGAAGATGAAAGAAGAAATGCTCAAAGTCCTGCAGAAGTAAATCTGACTTAGATTCAACTTTTTTTTTCCTGCTCACTTTGAGGATAAGGATGAGACGTCCTGAACGGAGGCAGCAGTCTAAAAGCTTTTTGGGGCTTGCATAAGTCTGCAACACATACGTAAGTTTAATGATTAAAGCAGGACTTAACTGTTGGCTACAGGTGACTATAACTGGTCAATGGTACTAAACAATATTCCATGAAACACATGGTTTGTGTGTTTGAGTGTTGAGGCCTTGACAGTTGTGTGAGATCATTTTGATTGTGTTGAAGTCTGTTGCTACCTGATGGTAAAGATGAAATCAAGGGTTGTGGCTGGAAGATCAGTTTCAGATGAATCCAGTGCTCTGTAACCATCATGGTGTCCCGGTCTTTGGGACCAGACTAGGAAAGGGCAAAAAGAGGGGTGGGGGGGGTGGGGGGGCATCATTTATAAAAGGATTCCTTCATTTCTAACTGGAAACTGGAGGATATACTGTATGTGTAAGAAACAGTGAACATCAGGACAACTTTTTAAGATTGCTGCCTTTGAAAACATTGCTTACACTTCGCTGCCCTTTACAACTGACACATTTTCATACACACCTGTAGAGATCCTGGTTTTCATTGCCTGTTGAGGAAGCGTTTCAGTGTGAACCGGCCGCACATTGTGTCCTCTTGCTGAAGTTCCTCCCTGGCAGGTGAGAAGACGTGGCTGCACCCCTCTTGGGTCAACAGTGCACTGCAGTAAAAAGAAAAACAAAACAGAAATTAGTGAGAAGTGCGGGCCTAAATCTTTTGGCAGATCACTTCTTTTTCAGTAAGCACACTCCTGACCATGTGTTCAGCAGACTGTAAAAGCAACTATGAGCTTAAAGTTAGCTGGAATCTGTTTATTAAACGACACATATGCAAGCACCACCTACTGTTGCAAGTAAAGACTTTATATGACTGACAACTTGGCTGAAACCAAGCAAGGAAGTATCACCATGTTTCCACATGACTGCTTTTCGAGAAACTGTCCAGATTTCAGTTATCCAGTTGCTGTGGGGCTGTTTGTACTTGTCAGATCAAACCCACGAGGGAAGACTTCAAGCATGTTTAAATAAGACCTTATACAGGAAACTGTTTTTACACACACAAAGTAAAAACAAACATGTTCTGACTGTCGCAGCAGTTGAGTAAATATGACAGCTGAAATGAAGACAGATAAAAGTGTTTAAGAAAAGCAAGATAAAGACTACATGAGGGAACATACAGTATCTGTGTGTGGAAGTGTCTGCATGTGTCCTTTTCATCTCGGCTTCCTCATGAGTATCTTGAGTTTCGAAGAGTGTCTTGCCTTCCCACATTGAAGTGCGTACGAGTGATGTGGTGACACAAACTCACACACTGGCATTATGCACCTGGCTGTAACATGACAAAAGTTTATCAGCAATTGAATCTAGTGTAAACCAACAACGCAGGTGTCTTGTGTGTATGTGGATGTGTGTGTGTAATTCCGTTTCCTGGCTGACATCAGCAGTGCTTTTCTGTTGTTCACTGTCCAAGTTTTTAGTAGCAAAAAATATTTGATTCAAATCAGAATTAAAACTTACTGAATAATAGGGATACATATAAGTTCACTTACATGTTGCTAAAGGTTATGCTGTCATTAAAAGCCAATCAGCATGTTCTAACATCCTATAAAGTGTGTGAAGAGCTGACATTCATTTCTGAAAGTAAGCATGTTAATATTGAACTCAATTACAGGCATATATATTGGTTAGAAATTCTAGTCGTGCTTCTCTCAGAGATAGCCTATATAATGCAAGGCTGGAAACAGCAAACATTAAATGGGGCATTGTATCTACACGTGTATCACATGTGAGGATGATGTAACGGCAAAATGATACTAATCTGCCATATGAACATGTGCAGTCATAACTTTTCCTTTCTCTGTGTAAAACATTAAACTACAAGAAGGTTTAAAGAACAATCTTGCAGAAATAATTAGGGTGGTTTCAGCACGGTTGAAGGAATTTATAAGCACATGGTGGCCATGTCTAAATACTGTACACCAGCATCAGCTTGGCTTTGTCACCCCCATGTGGATTAGCAGTCTACATGCTCGCAGGGAAGCAAAGATGCTGGTGTATGCATTCAGACAGAGGCTGTATGGTAATGGAACTCATGTTAAACTAAGGACTATAAGAAAGAGAAGGATAAGAAAAAAAGGTATAATAACATGATAGTTTTAGTACTATCCTGTTATCCTGAGATTTTTTTGTATTAGATTAGAACTGAACACTGGGTGGAGCCTTGGTTTAAATGCATAAAGCCGAGGCTTCAGCGCGATGAGGCAAACAGTTTTTGACCGTGCCGGAGTGTCGAGGTGCTTAAGCGTTTGTTTAAATATTATGGACGGATTAATGGACATCGTGATTTTTATATGGCAAAACATGTTCAATAAATGGATGTGGCATCCGGAATGGAAAGACGCATATGGACATTGGACTTGTTCCTTCGGCTAGAGCACGCGTCTGAAACGTATTCCACAATTCGCACCTCAGTGTCTATTTAGGTAAAAATTTGTTTTGTTTACATTAAGGTACTTCAGTTTCTCTTAAAATGCGCTAAAGAACTATTACTATTTTATTCTATAAATATTGTAAATGGGTTCTGAGTGTAGCATGAAGGGACTACAATGTATATGCCACTGTGCAAACCACTGTTGTAAAATGATAAATAGCTGACCTTGATTCTTTGAAGAAAATAATGAAGAATAAATTGTGTTTCCATTAAACGCTGTTCTACAATGTGTTTTGTCTGCTTGAGTGTTCCACATCAATCAAATAAATTCAAAGCTGAGCATCAGGCACACGAAGTAACAGAGGTTTTGTGTGCATATGCGTTTGTTTGTACGTTTGTTTCATTGTTTGTGTCATTACAGAAGCAGGGGAAAGTCCTTTTCTCTTCTCTGTTTTTTTCTGCGTTCGGGGATGCCAACCTCAGAGGAAACCCCTCCTCCGCCTGCCTCCCACGCAACCACCTACACAGTGGAAACTTCTGTCTGAAAAACAAACACACACACACACACAAAAAAACATTGTTTGATCACTGAGGCTCCCAATAGAGGCTTTCAGGTGATGCAACAATGCACCTTCTAAAAGCCACATTGAAAGTCATGTTTTTGGAGGAAATGGTGACTGAAGCTGATCTCAACATCCATTCACCAAAATTGTTCTACACTTACAGCTTATCACCCAGTGGCTGTTTATGAGGGAGCCGCTGATGTGGCTGCATTTTTGCTCTTCGAGCCCTTTATGAATAAAAATATAAATACATTAAGGACCTGAAAAACCTAATGTCACAGTGCTGCTGGAATACACAATTAGAAAGAAACAAATGCACAATATTGGACACTATAGGTACAACATAAATCCATATCAAGCCAGGCATGTACAGTGTGATGGCTACAGACACGTGTCACATTTGAGGATGCACAAAAAACATGCAACAGTGTTTGCAGCAGCGGATACAATGCAGGGCTCCCTGTGTGTGGGCAGATGCAGTCAGAACGGGATGTTCTTATCTGAAAACACACACAAAACAAGTACACAAACAAAACAAAAATGCACATACACACGCTAGCCCAAAGATGCATAGAACAGAGTCATGAACAGACAGTACAACACACACAGCTGACAGACCTTCGTACATGCATGACAAACGCTGCACACGTGGTATATAGATACATTCACTTCTACATAAAAAAACAGGGGTGGGTTTGTGGTTGTTCCTGTAGCAGTGAGTGAGAGGGAAGTTCACTTTTTACAGTCAGTGTCTGGACCAAAGTGATTAAGCATTTTAAATTAACTTAGCCAATTTATCTGCCAACCTTGCAACTCTCCGCATGATATTCTGAATGAAGACGCTGATGTGATAGTCCTTCATGCTATTGTACATCTCCAGGACTGCAATAGAAGGGGTGTTGATGACAAAAACCTGCCACACAGAGAAGGCTGTTTGGAGATTGTTGTCAAAACAAGCAGTTGTAGAGTTTAATCAACTTTACATCATTTACCTCAAATGACACGTGGGTCTCAGTTTTTGAGGGCGGATAATGGAATAAGTTATGGTTAAAGTTATGGTAGGGCTAACATAAGCTGCAGCTTGTAACTCTCATGTATAAGTAACCATACATTCATGTCACAGAGGTAGGCCTACTGATTCTATTTCAGGGAGCCTTGTCCAGAGAAGGGTCCAAATGCAGACCTCTCTCTCCTCATGCACCTAATTCTGTGAGCCAATGGGGTTTGAGCTTAGGCTGACGTGACCTCCATGCTCAAGCATTTGCTTATAGCCACTAGCATCTAGCTTTCCAATGCTGTTTAATAAACTAAATAAACATTGTGTGATCGGCAGGTAACTATACAACTAAAACGCCGTTGTTTTTTCTCATTTTCCCGATCCATGAAAATACAATACATCCTCCCGCCATCTTTGTTTTAGAAATCTGAAACTGGCACACATTGAATAAAACTGGTGACACTATGTCTTTTGATAATCAATGGCACGTATTTTTTATCGTATCTCTGAGGTTTTTCATCACTTTGGTTTATTATCTGTAACAGAGACCGATGGTTACCTGTGTGAGCCTAATATATGCTAATAGAGGTACAACCTGGGTAGGACTGTCCCCATTTACCTCTTCCGCACAAAGTTTGGTAGTTAGCATAGTGCGAGTCAAAACGTTACTTTTGTTTACCTGTTTTCAAGCAGCAGGCGACAACTTTGAAATCTTACAAGTGTCCACCGTCTGACTGGGTTGACAAACTATTGGCCCGGGGCGAAAGAAAACGTTTAAATGTAAATGTACAGACCACCGCTAGCCGGCTTTCAACGGCCACGTCTCACATTTCCTGTGACATCATCCGAGAAAGCGTTGTGATTGGCTCAAAGGCTATCCACTGTTGTACTTCAGAATAAAATGAAAAATAAATAGTTTAGGCTACTTTGAACAAAGTCACTGACTTTATAATAGAAGACTAATCACAAGTAAAAATCATAAGTCCAATCACAAGCTTTTGACACAGCAGAATGATTGCATTAATATATATTTTTTTATTTATACAAAATGTTCTCAAGCCATCATAGATTTTCATTTCCTTGAGAAATATTTTCAACTTGGTATAAGATACTAGCGCCAGTTTTTTTTTTACCAACAATATTCGGATCCATAAGGTCTTCTTACAAGTTAAGCAGGGGTTCCATACAGTTTTTTTTTGTTTGAATTAAAAAGAAAAATCCCCATTTATTCCCCACCAAGTACAGGAAGTCTGGAAATGTATGGCAGAGCAATGCATCTCTATGTACGGTAAGGGTCAGTGAGTTTGGATATTGCAGAAATCATTCATAATACTGAAAAGAAAATATTGTAACATAGTTCTCTGATATCAGCACATGGTATTCACTAGATGTTTCCTTCATGTTTTAAAGTTTTATTCTGTATGTAATTGCATTACTATATCAAGATGTAAGATATTTTGTACTAGCCTTACGTGAAGCGATAAACGTAATTATTTGGCAAGATGGAAATGTCAGAGAAGAGGTCCAGGTTTAAAAGAAAATATTTGCAAAAAACTATAAATTATATTGCATTACTTTATTATCTATAATTAATCTGTGTAAACAGATTTAACATCTCAAAAATACTGGAATGGTAATGGTTAACAGCTTGCAAATTTTGTTTTTCATAAAGTAAGAAAGCCCTTAGGTTTTGTACAACAATTATCCACATTAAAAAACAAATTCTAACATAAAAAATTACATTATAATTACATAATCTGTGTGTCTCAAAGCTGAGACGTTAAGACATCGGTCCTGATCGGTTCTTCTGGGAACTGCCCTTGTCAAGGCTCAGGATCTTATGTCCAAAACACAGTGGCGCATGAGGCATATGACATTAGCATCTTTCCTACATTCTTTGTAAATCCACAACCAGCAGTGGTGCGGTGCACACAGCAGGTGGAGAACCATTGTTTTGTCATATGATGTCCCGTTGACCTGAAGTGAGCGAGTTATTGGGACTTAATTGTGAAGCTGAGCTAGACCTGCTCCGCTGGCAGTGTTTGACCAACATGGCCGCTGCTAATACCAAAGAGCTACACATGAAGGACGCCCCGCTGATGATGAAGGTGGCTGCGTAGTTTCCGGTCTTGTCTACAAACCAACCTGGACACAGAGACATAGGAAAGATGAGATATACCTTAAATAAAACAATACAGTCCTTAAGAGGAAAAAATAATTCCACACAACCACATTATACATTTAGGAACACTTACCTCCTATTGGTGGGCTGACCAGATAGGGGGCAGCATGCAGGAAGTAGACCACACCCAGAGCGCAGGTCAAGTAGTTGGCGCCTACGACATCAGAGGTCACCACTGGGATGAGAGCTACATAAGCCCCATCAAAGTACCCATAGAGAACTGAGAACATGACCAGGAGGGAGAAGGAGTTCAGGAGGGGGAGGCACATACAGCAGAGACCCTCCATGCCAATCGCCACCATGTAGGTCAGCATGCGATACCTCTTCAGATACCTGGAGAGAAGGAAATCTATCAGTATTTGGGCTTTGATGAAATATTCACATAAACTTCAGGCAGCTACTTACTTCCTGTCCATGATCCACCCAAATGTGATGTTACCCACAATGCCACAGACTCCAAATATGGACATGAGGAAGGCAGCCTTCTGGTACCCCACCCCAACACTGAGGGCATAGGGAACCAGGTAAACCACCGGAGCGCTGCAGCCGTACGCCAGAAACAGGAGGGACACAGACAGAAACAGGAAGTCGGGTAAGAGGAGAAATCCCAGCTCCTCCATGGACTTGAGGCAGAAGAAGCGACTACTGGATGAAGTCTTTGTTTTCACTAAAGCGTCTGTGGAAGGGCTAACGGTGTCATCCAACACATTGGGATCTGTCCGATTAGCTTCTGTGAGTCCTGAATCTTCCGTAGCTTTTGCATCAGCTGCTTTACTCTTCAAGTTCACGCTTTCCAACAATTTCAGGTCCTGAATTGTGCTACCGTTTGCTGAGAGTTTGACCCCTCCTAGCAATATCTTTTGTTCAGCGTCTTTGGATTCCAGCACTGCTGTTTTGCAGTCTTTCTCCAGGTTTGACAGATTTTTTTCACATTTCCTTTGGATGGAAAAGTACAGAACAGAAGACACTACAGTTAAATAGATCAAGAAATTTAATCAGGTACATTTTATTTTGTTTATTCAGATTCTGGCAACTTACATGAGAAGATTAATACCACTCTCCTGTCTGCATTAACTACGCAGCTAGCTTACAATTAGCTTAGCTTAGCATACAGGCTGGAAGCAGAGGGGAACAGTTTGCCCTGCTCTGTCCAGTGTTTAGAAATAAGTCATCTTTGTTCAGCTCATTATCTAACAACAATAGCTGTGGTTTTACAGGTAGTTATGACACTTTTTCTTGAGCTATTAGGGACTTTAAGCAGTGACGGCTGAGGGACGGCTACAGCGCCCGTGAAACATTCCAACTGTTTGCCATAGTGAGAGAAATCTAAGCACTAAGCAACGATTTGATCTAGCAACGGATGACGTGTATAACAAACAAACAGTCAAATTAGCAGGCATGCAACAACTAAAGGTAGATTAGAATATAAACGAAAGGACAGTGTCAAATACGATAAAGAACATATAATTACTGCTTACACTATGATGTTGTACTGACTACGGCAAACCAGTCTTTCTCCCGTAGTAGACAGCTGGGCTACAACAACAGTGGAACGTGGAACTTTATTTTTTTCGAATGTTGTAGCCGTCCCTTCGGCCGTCGCTACTTAAAGTCCCTAATGACTTCCTAGAGTCTGCACTGGTTGCTGGGTGACAGACTTCAGGAAGAAGTGGCTCGATGCAAAACAGCAATTTGTCCTTTTTTCTTTTGTGTTTTTGAATGGACAGAACAAATGATATATGATATGATATATATATCCTGATCAACAAAAAAAGTATCTCTACAGATAATGTAATCACTCTTAATCAATTAGTCAAAAACAGAACTGCTGAACTAATTGATTATGAAAACAACTGAGGACTTACCTTTTACCTCCTCTTGGTATCAGCGGCCTCATCAGAGCACCGCAGACACACAGGTTGGAAACGAATCCTCCCAGCACCAGCAGAGCTCCTCGCCAGGAGTAATACTCTATAAGCAGCTGGACTGCAGGAGCCAGGACGAAGGTCCCGATGCCATTACCTATAGATGAGGTGAAACTGGATTTGATGGGGTGGAATGAAGCAAGGAGAGTAAAGGAGAAGCACAGGTAGAGGAAACTCAAAACAGACTGGAGTAAAAGACGATAGGTGAGATGGGAGATGGGAAAGTAAGGTATGAATGAAGAGGAAACAAAGAAACAGGTAGGTAAAGGTGTCACTACCAGACAGAGCGATTCCATAGGCCAGAGCTTTCCTCTCACTGAAGTACCTCCCAACCATCGCTATGGCTGGTGTGTAGCTGAGAGCAAAGCCAAGACCTGTAGAAGATTAATGAAAGGGTTTTGAGTTTAGATGACACCCTGATACACTAAGCTATACACAAATTACATTGAATAAAATCTGATCTTTATCTGTCCTCAATCCTTGTGTTGTATTTTGCTTAGGAATCTTGCATTCGAAGTTAAATGTTATGTTAACTAAAGCTATAATGGGAGGGGAGGTGAGGTGGTGTTGTACCTGTGAGGACGCCCAGGGAGATGTACAGATGCTCCAGACAGGAGGCGAAGGAGCTGAGGACGAGTCCAGCAGAAGACAGCAGACCTCCCAGCATTACTGTAGCTCTGCAGGAGAGACGGTTCCCGAGAAAACTGCCCAGAGGAGCTAGAAACACAGTTCGCGTGTATTACTTTTAATGCACTGAATAATGGATGAACTGTCAGATATTCAACCACAGCTGTTATGTAAGTAAGTGGGGAATAAAACCTTTTTTCAACAGATTATTATTTCATTAAAATTTTCAAGTAGCCATAAACTTTACATTGTCATGATTTGTCAACAATTGTTCGGTCTCTGTACCCTGGACCTTGTGAAATAACATTTACTATCATCACTATCTTATTTATACAATCTTGAATCTTGTCCATCAGATAACAATTTGTAGTTCAAGCACATTTTATTTTGTTAAATCTGGTACATTGATCTGCCTGCATATAAAGGTACAGACGTTCTTACCACAGAGCATGGTGGTGGAGTCGACCAGACTGTGGATCCAGGCGGTGGTGGAATAATCTTTCTCAAAGTGAAGCTGGAACTCCACGAAGAACATGGAGACACATCTGGATTCAGGGACACAGGGAGGCTGGATTTAGTGCGATTTTATATAACAGATAACAAAATAGTATTGATACATATTGATTTAACTTTTCTTTTTGGCTCGCTGTTGCAGCACAAAAGTTATACCTACAATCTTATCATAAAAGCCGTATGTTTCCTATGAAGGAGCTTCCAAACTTCCGCCTGACACTCAGGATTAATTTCCCAGTTGATTCGGAACGATCAGAGGAAGCTTCAATACGAGCACCTCAAACAACTTTAGAAAATATTTGATTACATTCAAAGCAATTTAAAGGGCACGAAGGATAAAAGCCAACATGTAAGATTGGGTTAAGATAAAGAGCCAGCTTGTTTATCTTGGCTTTGTATCTGCAGATCAGAGTGACCGTGTATCTTATTTTAAGGCTGGCAATAAATAAAAGATTTTTCACTCCCAGGTGATTTGGATCATACAGCCTGCACATAGGGCGCATCATCATGACAGAGTTAAAAACTTTTATGGCTGTCATTCATATCCACCAATCAGAGAGCTCTGAACTCCCTGACCTGTATTTTATGACTTTTACTGTCTATTATGTAACCAGAGGTTAATCCCAGGTGTCATGGCATCCAAACAGAGCAGAACAGACGTCTGTTAAAATTGAGATAAGTGAAGGGACAAAATCATGAATCATTTCCCACAATTCTCAAACCCCATATTTAATACACACCTTTATAATGATAGACCTCAATGTAATCTCTGTCTTGTTTCTTTTTATGTGCATTTTGTAAAACAATTTAATTGGCAATGACAGAATTAAAATGTAAAGTACAGCTTACAATTGTGCGCAAAGTGCATTAAGTTGGTGGAAAAATCTCTGCAGGATTTGATCTTTATGGAAAGAAGAAAAAAGCTGCTGAATCAGTTCAGTGGCTTAAACAATGTGCGTTAAGAAATGGAGTCATGCCAAGTAATAACATAGGCTTTAATAAGACCAAAGCTAAGAACATGAAGTCTGCATGCCACACAAGGCTGCAAGAGGAGATATAAAGCCTGCGCTCACAGGGAAAATCACACTCGGTGGCCGGAACAGAAGAACCCTGTGGTGCACAAAAACATGCATCACTACTGTCTTGAAACAAAAAGGTTTATAACCCCAATTTCATATATTTTATATATTGTTTTTATTTCAACTACAGTCAATCCCACTGTCTAATGTTGTTCCAATGCGTTCAATGTCTTTTATACTTTGTTACATTTGGTAAGAGTCCAAATGTTCCTCTGGAAGGAAATCAAAAAACCTCCAGACTGATAACATACGGCTGCATCATTGTCTTGTGCGGCTAATGATAAATAGCAGGATAAATAATCAATTACACACACACACTCTCAAACACACATATACAGTCACCTGGTCACTGCACGGATGCAGATGGAGGCAAGAAAACATCCAGCGACGATCATCCAACCCCAGCCTCCCTCTGGTGGGGTTGTCACCTCTGACACCATTCTGCCTCCCTCCAGCTTCTCCTTGCTGACTGCCATCACTCCGACAGAACAAGGCAGATTGACATCAGTCTCTGGAGGTCACCAACTTCACGCCTCAGTGTTCTCCTTTTTTCATTGGCTGGACTTGTTCTGTGAGAAACAAACACAAACACACATTAAATTAAAATAGATCAGTCCAGATATAGAAGTGGATTCTTTTTCCCTGTAAAACTTTAACAAAAGAAGCTAAGAGCTTAGCTACTGCTGAAACAGGAATCTGCAAGACTTAAAAAAACTGTCATGGATAATGGTTACATTTTTTTCCCGGCATAATTATTTGCATTTAATATAAATGTGTGCACAAGATGGCAATGCCACTATTTTCAAACTAGAATAAATACATGTTGAAGTATAAATAGGATGGACATGTTACTCACACTTAATTACACACTCTCAGCCACATTTACAACTTCTTATCATTTGAAACAAAGTAAAAGAGCCAGCAGGAGCAATGAAACTGTATTTGAAGTGTGTTATTTGCGAATAAAACAGCATTTAAAAAATAGTTTTGCTTAAAAACACACTCAGCTCAACTGTATTAATGTAGAACAAATTATCAGAAGTCAAAGTAGCAGGTTCAGGAGAAAATTCTCTGGATCTAGTTGTTGATCAGTGTGTTTTTCAGTGGTTGAAATGCTAACGTTAGATCCTGCTTGTTTGCATTTGATTATCACACCTGGAGGCAAAGATCCACACTCTCAGTTCATCCCTTGAATGTGTCTCAAAGGCCTGCGGGCGCAAACCGGCAGCAATGGGCGTGTAAACATATGAGTTTCCATTTGAAAAGAACCAGCCTTCAGCACCTGCTGTGCTGCTTTGCATCTTAGCCACTTGGTCTGATTGAAACCCTTAAAGATAACCAATCAGGCTCTAGGAGTCTGGACGAACAAACTGGATACTGTGTTGAGTGTGTTGATAAGAAGGATAGGAGGGGCAGACACCTCAGATACTAAGAAGATAAAACAATAAAGGAAACACTGACATAGCTGTGCTGTATAAATTACTCTCAAACTTCTTTTACTTTGTCATGTGTCTTACTATAGTTGTAAAGTTTGCACGTGTGTTTTTGTTGACTGACAGCATGCCTGTGGGAATGTTGATCCTGCTGCAAAGTAAACTGGCACTAAGCCATAAAACAGCCTTGTTTAAACAAGCTAAACTAGCTAGCTGTTCAATACAAGCAATAAACTCAGTTCAAGCAGCAAGAATAAATTAAATACTTTGCACTAATTCAGAAAAAGGAACGATAAAGTACATTTTTTCTCAAAAAGTGGCCAGAAAAATTAACACATTACATTTATTTGAATCTATAAAATTGGTAGGTAAATGTCAATTTTTCTCAAAACTCAAATACCTACAAAGAATGGCATCCTTTTCTTAATGTATTTAGACCTTTTTTTTTAATGAGATTTTTTTGCATTCAACAATTAACGACATCAGGGAAGTTTGTAACCAGAAAAACAGATAAAGAGATGGAGGCTGAGTGGAGAGACATAAACCAACACTGGAGAGAAAAGGACAGAGCAAGTCACACGAGATGTAAAACACGTAAAAAGTAAATTGTGTGTTGACTTACTTTAGCTTTTAGTCGGTCTCTGCTCCTCTGTATCATCGCTTCCCTGTCCGGCAGCAGCTCAAACAGCCAGGAGACTGGACGAAAACCGAGGAGACTTTTCCTGCCTCCGCCCTGCAGTCACCACCCTGCAGTGATCTGCATCTCATCTGAGTCGCGAACTGAAGATAAGAGGAAGCGAGGAGAGGGAGGAGGTGCGAAAGTCCCTAAATACTCCCACAAAGAGGCCATGTGTGTCTCTTTGTTCCCTTACTTTACTTTTTTAATTGCTACATTATATAATACTGTTGGATACACGAATCTGGTGCAATAGTGCCTGAAGTTAGAGTTGTTTTATATCTGGTGGTAAAGATAAAATATTCATCTCCAATAAAAGTCCTACATGCTCTCACGTGTTAGTGTAGGATGTGTTGACTTTTGCTGTATAATATTCTATGAGTTCCCAAAATGGCAGTAAAAGCTAATCCAATGAGTAGAAAAAATACAAAGATAATTTGATTTTAATTCAAATATTGTGTAAAAAAACAAAAACAACTTTGATTAAACCTCCCCTCAATTGCTAAAATACAAAATTACATTTCGTTACCCCTTTACTTTCTAGCATGTAAAGTAAATTCGTAAATTAAAACTCATTACTCATTAATTAATTAATTTGTTTCAGCTAGCTGAGTAGAGGTTAATGTAAAGTTAGCTGCCTAGTTGATGCCAATAAAAGCTAGCCACCTAGCTGATGCTAACATAAAACTACACCAGCAAGATAAAGCCTATAGTTTACAGTAGTTCAAATGCTGACAATATTTCAAGCTAATAATGAAACTTGGATGTCAGTGTTTGAAAGCTAGCAGCAGCTAGGTAGCTAGCTGAATGGCTAATGCCTTTATGGAATATTTTATTCAATTATTTTTTCTACTTCTCAGATAACCTTTGCTGCCTTTTGTGTGAAACAACTATAATTACTTCTTCTATTTTAGTCTTTTTTTTCTACCACTTTCCACTGGTAGGTGTGTCTTGCTCACTTTCTTAATGTCATCCAGTTTTTAAACTATACAAATGAAAAACATCCAGAACACACATCACACATATCTCATCCAGTTTTAGTTTAATTCCTTTTTAGAAAAAAAAAATCTCTTCACTTCAGTACATACAGATTGCACAAGGCAGGGAGACATAATGTTTTTTTAATCGTCATTTTTTTTCCTTTTGAACCCTTTCTGTTTTCAAACTGGATTTAAAAGCAGCAGCAGCAGCAGAACTGACGCCAACAACCAGCACTGGGCTTCCCAAACCTCTCACACACAGGTCCAGATCGCAGAGGAGCTTGTGTGAACAACCAGCACAGAAATCCAGCAGACAGAAAACAGGCAGCTGGACTGTGGCCACCAAGAGCATCAACATGGTAACACTTTCAAGTGAAGAGGAGTTCTCATAACCATTGAAAGTAAATATGAATTATTTAGCATGGTTAAATTGACAGTACAGGTAAAATTATTGATTGGTGGATTTAACACATATAGGCTTACAATGATGCCAGAAATATTGGGCAATCACAGAAAGAATAACATATCTAGTCCTTATAAGAAAAATCTTACCAATCTTATACAACAATTAGCTTAAGTCAGACTCCTAAAAGTATTATCTAACACTGTTTATTACAGCTCTGATAAGGAAAGCGGTTTGTCTCGATGCCACTTCTGTCTGCGTTTGGATTTGTAAATGAAGTGCCGAGTGACGTTTGGGAAACCTGGCCCTGAACAGTTGAAACCACTTTATCAACAGACAGATTGCTGGTGTAGAATATATCATATTAATATTATTTACAAAATCTCTGTACAATCAAATACACAAGGAGGAAAAGGTCTGTCCTGCCAGTCAAGCATTCCAGAAGACAGTTTAAAGGCTGGATGTGTTTCACGCAACAGGATGTTTGACCAGATTAAGAACGTCTGAGGAAATCCTGAAAAGTTTAGCAAAAACATTACACAAGCAAAAGGTCAGAAGGTCATGTGACTGCTATGCAACATAGGGTTATAGTTTGTCACAGAGCTCCGGCCTATTTGAAGTTCTTTTCAGGATACAGCTCTTTGCTATATGTGTCAATGACTTAACAGTGCCACAGTGTATAGATATAAAGTATGATTAGGTCCAATTGAGAAAACACACTTGGTACGCTCATTTTGGGGCTTAATTCAGCCTAAAAACATCCTATCGGGAGCATCCACCTTAATAAAGTTAACAAGTAAATCAGCAGGACAAACGTCGGAGGAGAAACTCTCTCCATCAAGATTCAAACAGGATTTCTTAGCGGGGAAAACTTACAGGGTTGCATATTTTTTTCAAAAACATTTACAAACTAGTTCAATCTACTCGGGGAGCTGTAGAGGTTAGTTTGATGCGAGGGACAAAGAGATCCATGAATGAGTTACTGCATAGCCTGTTGGTTAGAGTTCATACTGGATGAAGGAACAACATTTGCTGTTCGGTGAATGCTTACAGCAAACAGTACCGAGAAACACGTACCGATAAGAGTATAGGTGGTCCCAGTGGGGGGGAGGAACCCAAAACTCTTGACTTAGACTGTCATCAAAGCTGACAAACATCTACACTGTTGACTTGCAGTAACAGAAAAGTCACGGCGGAATCACTTCAATGACCGAATTCTTGCTTCATACTGTGTTTACGTTCCAGTTACAGAATGTGTGAAAAACACTTTCAGAAGAAAAACCATCACGAGTGTAAGATGTGATGCTGCTTTGCACGATGGGTTTCATGAGCGCAGTCAAAAACACTGCAACAGTAACATGAGTGAGGTCCAAAAATACCACAAGTATTAGAACTAATATTCCCATGACAGTCCATAAACTCTTTAACATTAGCTAATGTGAAAATTATGTAATAACTTGCAATTATATCATCACTGGAAACATACTGGTACACTTTAAAATGAACATCTTTCAAACATGTCATGTATACTTAGCAGAGACCAGGAATCATTTCACAATTGCCCCCGTTAATGTCTTCATACATGTTTTTCCCAAAGAAACATCGGGCTGACACCAGATCGGAGCGTCATGATGAACAGCAGACTGTACAAACTGGCTTCAATGGATAAATACTCAAACTTCTACCTGCTTTGAGATAAAAGGTGTTTCAGGATAGTGGTGACAGATTCACTGAGATCCCCGGCGTTAAGTGCTGCAAATCTTTTTTCGGCCTGACAGCATCAAAAGCAGGGATCTACACTTCTGAAAACAATCACACTGGTTCTTTTGTGCCAACCAAAAAAAAAAAAATCAAAACATTAATATAAATTCATACAACAGTATTTTCAAATCACGTGGGAAAAAACACATGAACTCACATTACTAAGTTGCTACTGGCCACAAAACAAGGAGGATAAAAATAATGAAAAGGACATACTGTTTTAAGAAAATGTTCCCAAACCAAAACGAAAAAAAGAAAATTCCTGGAAAAGTCAAACTTTCCAACTTCCAGTTCTCATTATTAATGATCTGCAATGAAGAAAGGTGAGGTTGTTTTTGTACTACACACTTGGGACGAGCAGTTGAATTGTGAATGCCAAACACTGATATCCAAACCATAGATGTGATTTCACTGCACTGAATCTTTAGTTAAAATAAAACAACAACAAAAAACACACAGAAAGCAAGAGTAAAACTCAAACAGAGAGTTGTTTCAGCATGCAAAGCGTTGCAAAAAACATTGAGGTGAAGTTCAGCAAATTAAATCACACAGGAAAGTGAAGGGCACAAACACAGTGTCACCAGGCGAGCACACAGAGAAGGCAACTGATCTGGGGGGGAGGGGGTTCAGCGGAGTGGCACCTGACAGGTGGAGGCCACTTTAAACATCCAAACATGAGTTGGATCAAGGCAAATTAAAAGAAAAAGAGAAAAAGCACTCGAAAAGAACACGTGCAGTGTTGTCGAACACATTGATGATTGAGAGTTTGTGGAGGAAATGATGGCAAAACACAGTTTTACTCCGAACACTGGCAAAGTGTTGGTATTTGGAGTATTGAAGCAGATAGATAGTTAATTACGCCTTTTACACTTAATGTATGCACCGTAGAACAATACTAACTTCTTCATTTTAGTAACACTCTGATTATTCTACTACCCAATTACTTTAATTACAGCCATTTGCAACTTCAATTGCTTCAAATGTGCATGTTTATAGTAAAACTTGTTATGTATTGTGAGTCGCTGTTGATAAAAACATCCGCCTAAAAATATCCACTTCCAAAAACTACATGGTCATTAATCCAACTGTCCTACGTGTCTTTTTACAAATGCATTAAATTCAACAGAACTGCATAGCAGCAAACATGTTAATTGTCAGGGTAAAAGTGTGTTCGATGGGTCAAAAGTGAAGAGGAGATTTTGTCTATATCAGGCTCAGAAACACAAAAAACTAACCGACATGAACGTGTTAGTTCGGTGGTGATGATTGGAGGCAATTTAAAGAACAAAAACGGCAAGATGAGGTGAATTATACAAAATGTAATGTGAAAAAGGGAAAGAGCACAGATTCTCTGCAGGAGAGTAAAGGCATGCAGATAGTGGAGCAGTGGACGGTGACGAGACTGCACCGTCCGGCTGCTTTGACATTAAACTGAGATGAAAGGCTTTAAAAGGTCCAGGCTGGGAGGGGGGACACAACAGCTATGATCTAATAAGTATATCACGATGCAGTGACTACAGGATGAACTTTGAATTTTACTTACAATTCCAACTTCCCTTAATTGTTGAATAATAGCTAAGATTCCATTCCAAGACATTATTCCACACATGCTTTGCCAATCTGGACAATTAAGGAGACTACAGGAGTTTGGGCCGATTAGTACCTGATTCCAACCTCCTGACAGTCGTCAGACGTTTGGCCCAGATTATCTGGAAATGTGAGGGCTTTACAGAAACCTGCCCAACCATGTGCAGACTCATTAGAGACATGCATATAATATTTAAATTGTATGATATTTAGGATTTAAAACAATGATTGCTTAAGTACTCTAGATAGAAGGAGAGAAGGAGACGGAGAGAAGGAAACGGCGCTGGTTGTGGTGTTTCCAAGTAACGGTCATTCTAGCCCCGGTGGCTAACGTTAGCATGCTACTGCTTTTCTGGACCATACTTATTAAGCCTCCTGCTTTCGTCCTTTCTCACTGCAAAGCATCACTAAAACAGGCTGTATTCTCCGCTTTGTTTACATCCTGTTTCCATGATCACTTGATATCATACGAGATGATGTAATGAAGTGGTACGATGCTCCCTCTACTATAATCTTAATAAAATCATTAAGAATAATAACAATCCCAATTACCCATCTTGGTCCCTGTTCCCCAGTGAAACCAGTCTTCTACAGCTACATCAGGGGTGCTGAACCTTTTTGATACTATAATTCATAGCCAGAACGCCTCATTAAATCACACTGCATCATCCAAACAAGGCAGCAGGGTGGCAATGGAGCAAGAGGGTGAGGAAAAAGGCCTCCGCCCTGCTGAAGTGGTGTTCAGACACTGACAGACAGGGGACGGTGAGACTACAGTTTCACTAATCACAACCACAGGCCCGCAGCCAGACTGGACTGTAGTTGTAGTTAAACCAGTCAACAGACACCAGAAACGCAGACAAAGCTGTAGCGCTCTCTGTTGGAAGACTTGGTCCCGTCATCTATCACTAAACTCAGCAGGTCAGGTTGGTGTGAATGTGGGCAATACGGTGTTCATGATGTTTTCATGTAGGCAGACGAAGGAGAGACGAACAAAAAACAAAAGGCCATGTGCAGCGGAGCAAAAAAAAAAAAAATGTTCCTGCTTCCCGTCAGATCTGAACGAGGCAGGTGTGGTACGAATCACAAACAGATTTGGCTTCAGTGCACTCCAGGGAAGACTGTAGCGTGGTGGGCAACTTTTTGTGCAACAAAATCCCTAAACTATTTCCATAACTGTTCTCCGGCTGTCTCTCTGATCAATCAGATGGTGGTAAAAATGACTCATTTTAGAGTGACTTCATTTCAGAGGAGACGCCCCACCTTAAGATTGTTGCAGAAAAAGTGGTCCAGGCACCGCAGCCTCCGGGACGTACTGCTACAGTAGCTTTTCACACAAACAGACACAGTAACAGAAAAACACTAAAACACTCTGCTGCTTCCTGACACCGGCCTGATCACAGGAATCAACAGAGGCGATGACAAAAAAACATAAATTAAAGATTACAATATTAAAACCTCTATGATAGGGGGGGACTCTGGGAAACGTAGGAGATGAATGTTAGAGGTTATTACTATTTACAAGAGTTAAATTATTAAAATGGCTTTTCTCAGTGTCTGTGTCCGTCTCTTAGTGTTCCTTTAGCGGCCCCGTGTGAACGGGACCTTTCAGCAGCGTCAAAAGTTGATGACGTCACAGCATCGCGAGTTGATGACATCACAGCGTACGTGGGGTTGGATGACACCGTCTTGTCGTGAGTTGATGATGTCACGGCATGACTTCATTCATGGGTCCTCTGTCGTCTTGAGCAGCTCCATCAGCGCCCCGACGGCCCCGAAATAACCCTGGTTGAAAGAATAAACAAACTTTTTACTCAACCTCTATTTCATATGTTTCATTCAGCTCAGTTTACTCCAGCAATGAGCTCAAGCATTTGAAAGAGAAGGTTTGAGTTAATAGGTCTGACACCTCAGTTAAAGTCTCAGGGCTCACCTCGTGTTCCAGGAAGAGGGCTCTCAGCTGCCCTTTAGACCAGAAGTCCATTGCATACGCTAGCAGCTTTGTAGACACCGTGTTGATACGGAGGAAGTTCCCGACAAACACCACACGCTCAATTTTCTGATGAGGAGAGACGTGGAAAATGTCAGAGAAAACTAGTCATGTTACGTGTGCAGCAACTTTCTTCATTTGTGAATATTGGTTCTGGACCTCTGCTGCATGTTGCAACCACTCTGCAAAATAACACTCTTTGGAGGAAGGTTTGAAACGCAGCTATAACTTCACTACATAGCCATGACACACTGTAATAACCTTGAGGTAGTAAAGTTCTCATCTGTGTACACATAGTTTTAGAATAATTCTTGTAGGGAGTGTAAAAAGGAAACATGAAAGTAGACAAAGAATGAATCTGAATCTCATTTCCCATTTCACTTTGCCTGCATTTCCTTTCCCCCTCATTATGGACTCTAACAAAGGCATACAATTCCCCAGTCAATAATAAAACAATAATAAAAAGACAATGTAAAACGTTGCTCCACACTTCTTGACCATACTGTTGGCAACGAGTTATGTTCTTTGATACAGAAGTTGTGAATTCCTCTTTATTAAACTATTTTTTTTTAATCTTAATTAAATTAAAAAGTTTAGTTGTGCAAAAATAAACGATCGCTTGAGTTTATTAAAGTCTCTTTATGTGAAAGAGATCACTATTTATGGGTAAAATGCAACAACTCATCCAAACCACACGGTGGTGCTGGAGAGCTGATAACGTGGTTACCTCTTAACTTCATGCTCTGTTTCTGAAAAGACCTGATTGACACACTGTAAAAACAGTGTTTGCTCTTATCATCCTCTGGTTTACTATTTCACGGGTATACTGCCATTGACCTTTGATGTGCTGCTCTGTTTTTAATGATAATTTACTTGTTTTTATTACTGCCTTATTTAACTTGTGTTTATCGCCCTGTGAAGCACTTTGTTGCATCTGTTTTGAGAAGTTTGATTGCATTATTTATTCATGGTCTTTACTGCAGGTGGGGTAACTTCAACAACACTATCGAATCAGCTCCCAACCAGAGCAGAACTGAGAAACTGTCTAAATTACCATGAAGCAAGAAAGAATCTACAAAATGTGTCTTAAACTCACAGAATCACAGAATCTATTATTTGCTGTGATATATATATTTAAATTAATGACCTGACATCATGCAAGGACACGAGTATATTTTAAGGTGTGTATATAAGGAAATGTGTCAAATACTGTCAAGGGGAAAGACAGTGACAATGTAAGCTTAAATCACATCTTCAGTTTGATAGTTAAGAAACCAAACACTCGTGTTAAAAGAGCCGTCTCTACATGTTTGAAGATTACTCTTAAGACGAACAAAGTGCTCTGCTGTAAGTAAATGATTGTGAGTGCGAGGTTCTCAGTGCTGTAAACTGCATTATGCAATTTGTTCACTCTCACTGTGCACCTCGCGCGAGGTGAGAGTGTGTTTGTTTTTACATGTGTGCTTGGCAAGGCCAGTGCACTGATATGATTATGTAATGAGCAAATACATGACTTATGGATATGCAATTATCAGGCCATTTACCCCTGATACCCCTGATACGATGGAGGCCTGTTGCTGTTCCTGCTCCCAGTCAGAGGGGAAACACTTCTGTGTATGTAAATGTATTTGATTTACTGCTCAGTGAAGTGAAAATTTGACAGTGAAAATATATTTTCACTTTAGCAAAGAGCAGGTGTGATGGGTCACTTGTCTTGAAGTTTCTCTTGCTTTATTTTCTACAGTTTATCCCTAAAACCGTTTAATGGAAACACTTTCTAACATCAACATTAAGGATAGCTGAAACCAAACTGGACCAAATGACATATAAATACACCGATATCAGCTCTAAACCCGCTTGCTGCAGCTCTGTGTGCAGTGATAGCCCTGTACAATGCTGCTTGATCGCCATGCCACAAGGCAACACTGTAAAGAAGCTCACAGCACACAGAAACACTCCAGGCTGATCCCTCGCTGCACAGGAGAAAACCTTTTGAATCCAGCTTTAGCAGTTAATGCTTGTAACTGTTTAATCATTGATTTCTGTCCATAAACTGTTAGATCTGACTGTGTTTGTGATGTTTTTGTGATACTCTGGGGTTCACACTACAACCCACAACCCCCAAATTGCATTGAAGTTGATTATTTGAAAATCCCCATCAATACAGTTGAGCTTCAAAAAGGCAGATGAAGTGAGCTGGCAGGAAATTAACTTTAGTTTCAGTGTGTTTTAACAGTGTTTGCTTTTTAAAAGGTTGAAAAGGTCCAAACAATCTTTGATCAAAGCAAATGTCCTTCTCTTACTTTTCTTATTACCCACTGACTCATCTATGTATGTGTGTGTGTGTGTGTGAATAATTTGCATTAATGGTTCACGTTACTGGTGAGAGTGAATTGTGTTAATAGTAAGTTGGTTGATGAGACCAGGGGCCTATACTACGAAGCGAGTTAAACATACCCAGGGTCTCTTTTCCTGATCTGGCTTCACTTAACCTGACAAAGGAGATCGTGTTAAATGGTATCAACTCGATAAGTCAACTCAGGGTTTCTATGAGCGCGTTCATATTAAAGGGGAGTTTGTTTGGAGCAAACGACCAATCTAAAACACGGACAAGTCTGCCGTCAGCTGATCGGCATGTTTTACAAACTCAGAGTAAACTATGATTTCAGAAAGATATGAAGAAGTTACACAAAATCCACTCAGCTGCAGCTGCTGAATGCAGGAAGGATAAACAGCAAAAAAACGCAGACTGTGTAAATGTGCAAATATAATAATATCACTGCTCCATCATTAGAGCATGACATTTATTATAACATGCGTGTGTTACATGACATTAATACATTGCACAGATGTATTTTTGTTAGTGGCAGATTTAGACCTTATTCTCTCAGATGTATCAAACGGACACATGAAGCCAATTTAAAATAAATAGCCTATAAAACCACAATTTAAAGCTGTACAAATGCTTACTGTCACATCTTATGAGTACAAAACAACTTCAGGCTTCAGTGTTTTTATCACTCTGTTGTGGATGTTCATCAGTAAAGCACAATGAATATCTTTTATGAATATATTTTAAAAACTCCTCCCTCCTCCCTCTCATGATCTGCTCACAGAGCTCCTAAATCAAGAGGCGTGATTGGTCAGTAGGTGGTGTTCAGTTCAGGTTATCTCTTTTCTCGGACATGACCTGCTTCGGAGCAGGTTAGGTGTTCAACGTAAGTTACCATGGTGATCTACCGCGGTAAGAAGTGGACCACCTTCGTAGTACTAAGTTAACCCTGAAGTTAACTCGATAACCACAAATCCCGCTTCGTAGTATACCCCCCAGGATCCCGAGTGCATGTGCGCTTGTGTGTGTACCTCGTTGACTGCACACATCCGTGCTATGGATCCTATGTTATTAGTGATGGTGACCAGTGTGGCTCTGGCCAGGTCTTCCTTACTGATGCTGTCTCGCTTCTCTTTGCTCATCATGTGACCAAAACTGCGAAACAGACCAGATGGAACATGTAAACAACAAAAAAATCAGCTTTTACATCTTCTTTATGGGTACTACTTAAGTTTAAGGAACTCTTAACAAATTCAAAGATAAGAGCAACAGGCCTCTGTAAATGTCACAATAACCTTCAGAACAACAAGTTGCTGTTTGTCAATGTGTATGTTTTTGTGACAGAATGGAACACCATGACACTAAAACCACTGCCTGTGATAAAATCCCTTTTCTTTATGGTTCAACCTTTGAGCACAGAGCTGCAGGTTTACTGTATACATACTAAACCCAGATTATCAAGTAAAGGCCTGAGCGTGCCAATGAGAGAGTTTGTGTGTGAGAACTTATTATTACCAGTCAGCTGTTATGTCATAACACCCTGTGGTGTTACGTGTGCAATTTGTTTATGTTGTGACTCTGTGTTAATTGTTGCGTCATTCATATATAGAGAGCATTTACAGCATTCATCATATGTGTAATTCAAGGCACAATTCAGAGTATCTATCATCTTTTTACTACCGTACATATTTTTCACCTTTTTATAGCCTGCCTCGCAATTATCCTTCATTGCTTTGCAACAATGACGCATCTAAAAAAAAGTGCACTGCCTCGACTAGTTTACAGAAATGACTTGTATTGCTCCACCCGTACATCCTTACAGCTCATAATGGCTGTGTGAACTGTGAATTTAACCGACCTGGACGCGACGGCAGAGCCCTGCAGGCCGAAGCGCTCGTAGTCTCCTCCATAGATATCTTTAACAAGTTTGTCAACGTTGGTGGAGTCGCCCTTGCTGGCCATTTCCAACGCCTCCTCGAACGTCTCGCAGCCCGTCAGCAGACAGCAAAGGCCCAGGAAGGTACCACCTCCCAGACTGAACGACAGAGAGAGAAGGAGAGAGTGTGAGGGGAACAATAATAGACAGAAATGGTTAGTAGGGTTCAGGAATGAAGAGATTTAAAACTATAAAACAGGCAAATGTTGTGGTTGGATTCATCACATTAATATGGGACAGCTGAAATACCATTTTACTTTTTCCATTGTTATAATAACATAGGTTTAAGATGAGGTTGTAACCATGCAGAGAAGTTAGAGTTACAAGTCATTATGTAAAAGAACTAAAAGGATACCAGAGTATAAGGAGAGGGAATACAGGGTGTAAACAGGATGTAAGGCATTTAAACAAATACTGTAAAAAGATTAGGAACCCACACAAAAGACCGCACACACATTTAACACCTGACACATCCACCTCCTTGACTCGACCTAGCACCCACAACATCTAAGTTTAGTTTACTCATCTTTTCCTCTTCCTGGAGCAGATTGAAATGCCAGCCTTCCATATGCACACACAAGCACACACGCCCAGGCTCGACCAGTTCAACGGGTGCACTGAGTTGTGACAGATAATTAGGAGGCTTGCTCATTCTTTAAATAACATACAAAAAATAAATGTCGTTTCTAGGAGGTTATTTATTTTAAACTATCTAATCATAATCTAATCCTACTGTTACATAACTAGAGCAGAAAGGTACATAAGGTGAACTTAGATAAAGACTGGCTGGGATTCAAACATATGATTCTGGCTTATCTGTTGGATCTACTGAAGCTATAAAAAGTCTTCAGCCACCTTCACCTTTTGCACATATTGCTTCGTGCAAAACAACTTCAAGTTCAAAACTCATTGATTTAAAGCTCAACATGAACAAACTCGTTCAGTCTTACTATAGACTTTGAATTTTAACTGATAACACTGTGAAAACAAAATATACTTATGTAAAACAGCTGCTCCCCGTTCTTTTAACCCAACAATAACAGTCAGGCAGTCAACATTCAACGCGATCGTGCATCCACTATTTTATTCTGTATGTTTATTTTGTATGATTGTGCAGATAGTGAAAATTTAATGGTGCATGCGAGTAACACTCATACTTAAAGATTTGTTCTTAAAGGGCCAGTTCGCCGATTTTCAACCTCAGTCCCAGGCCAGGCGGAGGCCAGGAAGCTTGCTAAAAGACACTTCCTCAATCTAGGACGCTGCCTCCGGTGTCATGTCTGAGCCGTTGCCTGCAGCAAAAACCGCGGTATTTCACTCCAGCGTCTCTCACTGGACTGTTCCTTTCAGAGGGAGGGGCGAAATGCACGCTGGGTGTTGTAGGAATGTAGAATGAGTGAAACCAAGAGCGGTTTGTACAACATTCTCCACAGCTATGACGGCAATTTCAAATATTTTGCTTCTATCGAGCACAGAGAACACCAGCTTTGAGTTACAGTGGCTTTTTCAAGGGGCGAATTTCTCCTTTAAAGGTTTGTAAGAGGCTCCAACAGGTCATTTAACATAGGTTGTGGGAATCCAGACCTTTTGTCATTTACAGATAGTTTGCCTTTATCTACAGTGGGAACAATCGTGAGACCTTTAACCAAATCAGTTCGAAACTGTGGAGGACTTTTGTTGGTACATTTTATATCTCTGTGACCGTCTATTATTAGCTGATGAGGGTTTTGCTTTAGAAGGCATTTTTAGGCATCTAATTTCCGTAAAACCATTCCCCCTTTTTGTCCGTCACTGCACAGCTCGGCTCTGATGACTGATCGTTAAAAGCTTTGTTATTTTTTAACTGTTTCAGGACCTGCTAAGGTTGACGATGCTGAAGTTGGCAGCTTTTTTTTTTAGGTGTTGATTTATATTTTTTGAGTTCTCAGGTGTCTATCCTCCTCACCTGGTCCCAGTCACACGTTTGTAGTTGTTCTCCGAATACACGGCCAGTATGGAGACCCCAGAGCCGATGTTGACCAGCAGCATGGGGAAGGGGTTGTCCAGGGTGCAGGGCTTCTTCACGCAGCTCTGCGTGTCTGATGGATTCTGGAAGAAGTAGCATTCCGGGTGTCCGTTGAAGCTCACCCGGTCGACGAACAGCAGGCCACGGATCAGGCAGTCCAGCTCGTCCAGCTTCAGCAGCTCCAGGTCGGCCATCTGACGCACAGTGGAGGAGAGTTTAATATGAGGAGGAACTATTTTATCTGCTTAGCACTTTTAAAGGGTTTTTAAAGATGATTTAAAGTAAAAGATAATCAAATTACTTGGAAGCATTGATTTGTCAGTGTTATAAAGATACAATGATTTTTAAAGCACTTAAAGACTCGTGTGTGGACATAGTGTACAAGCTCGGTGCATACTGCAGTGCTCAGGGAGAGTTCATTGATCGTACTGCACTGCAGAAAGGGTCAATGAACTCAGGTAAACAGGCATATAGGATTTGAGAATCACCAGAGAAACTCATAAATCTATGTATAGCTTAAATCAAATGCAAAGGGATCCAGGCAGTCAGGGATTTTTAGCTTAAATAAGATTAAAACTGGTGAGACCTTTAGCTCTGAAAACTTAATGCGACTGAACTTTTCATGGCCTAGTAAGTGTGATCAATTATAATGATTGTTCTGATTGATTTGCAGATTAATCATTTGCTTAATAGAAAAAAAAATGCTTCTTTCAATGTCACTAAAGAGAATGATGATGAAATTTCTGAACACTCACCGTTCTGAACTCGTTCTCGAACTTGTACGCTCCGCCTCCGGTGGCGCAGAGAGTTGTGTGCAGGCTGGAGAAGTTCTTGTCACGGCCCATCTGGATGAAACGGGGCATGGCCTGTGTGGGGAAGCGGATGAAGTGCAGATTTCCTGTCCTGCCGCACATGGTCAGGTTCCTCAGCTCCAGGTGGACATCACGGACGCCGGTTTTACCTGAGTGAGGACGGAATTCGGAGTTAAAAAACAATAAAGGTTTAATGTTCATCTGAGTATTAATTACAATTCTTTTTTCGTGTTGTGGAGCTGCTGTTTAGCTTCTAAACTTTGGCAGTGTCCTTGACCTGACCTTTCCTTTCCTAGATACACATGAACAGTTAAACCTATGTGTGTTCATGGGTGTGTGTCCATACCATAGGCCACATTTGAGGTGAGGTAGCGGCGGATGGACTTGAGGTTTTCCACTTCTTCCTGTTCTTCCTCTGCAGTTATGTCGACTGGCTCAAAGTAAACCAACTTGACTAAGGTGCCACCAATGTCCATACCGAACCAGGGGAAGGCTGGAGAGAAGAAGGAGGAAATTAAAATTAAGTTATTTACCTTTGCAAAGAGGCACAAAACACATCAAAAAAACAGTGTCAATAATCAGAATCTTCAACGATGGCTTTTTACTTGGAAAAAATATGTGTCTTTAGACTTTTGCCTTTGGTCATTGCTGCAGAGAATAATTTACGGACCAAAACCCTGAGAGACCTTACCTTATTTGAACATTTCCTAACTGTACTGGGTTACATAACTGTGCTAATGTACAGCAGCTTGCCCTCTAAAAATACATGATGAAGCTTACTAACAAACTTAATGTGATTTATATCCAAGCTTTTATACTTTACAAACGTAATGTGCACTTCTTATTGTTTCAGCAGCATCATTTCAACAGTTACAATCAGCACAATGACGCATCAATATGACAATGTGGAAAAGAAAACTGCTCAGAGGACCAGAGACAGGAAATAGTTGGGAAGAACATTGGGTTCAGCACAAAAAAAAAAAATCTTCCTGCACAAACGGCAAGAAGAAAAAAAAATACAGCTCAACACGAGCCACTGTTTCCATGGAAACAGACAACCCCCCTAGTCCATCATCTCTGTCTCTCACACTCCACAGCCTCCTGTTTTCTCTTCCACTCAGTGTTTCCTCTCCATCTCTCTGCATCCATCGCATTCTCATACACACCGTCTATCTTTCTTCTCCATCGCCCCATCTCCGTCCACACCAACCGCATCACCCTCTTCCATTCGGATTGTTCCCCTTTCAAGTCTTATTTCTCCTTTCTTGATCCTACACTTTCTGTTTTCCTTTCTCATTCTCTCACAGCCTTTTCCAGTCCTGTGCTCACGTGTTGTCTCGCCATCAGTTTAATTCAATTTAAGTTAGATTTACTGGCATGAAAAAGGAACGGACACTGTAAGACGGTTTGGATGCACTGCAAGGGCAGCTACTGAAATGAAAAAGAGTCTTTCTTCATTTGGAGTCACTGGTATTTTTATAATCAATTAAACATTTCTGTAATTTCTAATGCAAATATTGCACACGTCCTCAAATGCCCCCTCTCCCACTGTGATGATTAGGAGTTCTCTTTGTTTTTGAAAAAAGATTATGGGTTTACAGACAGACAAAATTTGAAGGGATTTTTTTTTTTTTTTTCAAATTTAGTACATATAATACAATATTAGTCGAGAATATAATCTGCAGTTTAATTGATACTGAAAAATTTTAACCAGCAGCCCTAACGATAATACAATCAAATGAAGTTGATTAGAATTGAACGAACAAAACAAAAATTAAAACTAAGGCCAACAAGTCATGCGATCACTGATTTTAACCTTTGTATGGAACAGTCCTCCAACATGGAGAGAAGGAAAGGTATGTTGTTTTTATGACATACTCTCTTTGTAAAATTTGTTCATTTGTATTAATTGTTTCTGTTGTAATGTGCGTGTGTTTTTTTTTAAAGATCTTCCTGCCCAGGGACCACAGCTGCACGGCCTTCTGTCAAATAAACACATAAACTAGACTAAACAATGAGTTGCCAAAATAAAAGGAGAACTAAATAAAATGTAGGGCTGTAAACAAAAATTCTATATTCGAATATATAACCAAATTGTATTAAAAACGGATATTCGATTATTAAAATAAATATTCGATGTGAAAAAAATCTGCACTACAGCGGCTGTCTCGTGAGCTCTAGTGTGTTCTCGTTTGTCCTCGCATGCACTTGCTTTGTTACGGAGCATCTTTGAATGCATCACTTTATACGTTAATAATTAACTTTATTTTTTAAGATTTTGCAAGTAAGTTTGTCTCTTGTTGTGTTGGTATGCCCTATTGTCCACATATTTGAATAATTCTAACCTATGTGTTTTTTTAGGAGAAATAATTGAATGTAATTTTCTGCCTATTCTGACGGCACTAATAAGATACTGACGGTTAAACAGACTTTTTAGGACAATCCTACTAATGATAATAATAACTGTTGATTTAAAAAGTCTAAAAATTTGATCATGTAAATGAACTCTTGGTTTGTGGTTTATTTCTGTATCATCAAAAAAAACCAACAATATACCTCAGAGATAACAAGTTAACGTGGGAAGAAAATGGTTGTAAAATATTGAAAGACGGAAACAAAACATGCAAAATACACTTATCAGACTTAGTACTAGCTCAACAAAAATAAATACTTTTGGCAGATAATATTTTTATTCTACAAAGAAAATGTGTGGCTCTGTTTTTCAGAAGCACCTGCATTGATTCACTTCTCTTTGCATTGGCAGTTCACCAAACACCAATGATCAGGTTTAGCACTAAGTAAAGCAAATGTTTGGAGACACCGACTGAACCCTCTCCTTCTACTGACAGTGATGGTGTGACAATGAGGTTACTCAGGTTCAAATCAGACAGGGTCTGCCTTTTAGTCTTTAAAAACATTCATGTTTCTGTTTCGTTGCACAGTACAGAGGTGAAAGAAGAACAGCAGCAGGTCTTCAGTTTGTCTGAGGCAACACGTGTTCACTAAAACATATGTTCTTGTTTTTGTTGTGGAAAGCAGCAGCGTTTAACAAAGAATGTAGTGAATCCAAATATTTAGAGCCAGCCGCTGAGAGACTGCAAAGCACTTCTCATTGTAACATTAATCACACAGAGAAGCTGCTCATGTGGGCAGCTATATAAAATCAATCACAAAACCACTTAAACTGGTTGTTTCAGCTGCTTGTTAAATGCCTAACAGACCTGCCACATACTGAGATCAATGGAGATAGTTGCTTCCTGGTTAGTTATACACACTATTGAAAACTGAACCTTGAGATTAAGCAGCATGCCAGAGCTGTCTGCATGTGACTGGTGACTTGTTAACCTATCCTGGTCCTCTCTGTGGCGTCAGCGCTGCCATGGCATGACGATCAGGAGATGTGACTATTTCACAACAGACTGCTGAAGGGAACAGAAAGATTCTGTCGGGCTTATCGAGGCAAAGTCCACCTTCAGATTACAGCCAACGAGTGCGAGTTTGGGATTTTTCGGTCTTGGGTGAAACACATGTTAACATGTAGTTCATGCTTTGATAGCTGCACATGGTGCCTTAGCCTTAGGAAATAAGAGTTATTAGTATAGATATTGGTGGCATACAATTTTCCAAGTTCAAGTTCCAAACTTTACTTAGCTTAAATAACTAACAAACCTCAATGAGCTTGAGCCAACATAATAATATGCAATGCAAAATAGCAGCTTATAACAGTGTGGTGCTTTACGGTTGAATTTCATTATATGTTAAGGTACATTTTACACATTTTAAGGTACATAGAGATAGAAACATGCAGTACTAAGTAACTGAAACCACCTGTATGACAGCTAGCATCACCTGTGCTGCTGCTCCTGTTACCTGCTGATGCTACGACTGTCACTATTTAGCGGTTGGTGTTCGGTTACTTTGAGCCGGAGTCACCTGTCACCTACTTTATTGTTTGGTTGACTTTTGGTTACCGTCCCCTCTTACCTACTGACCCGCTCTCACGTCAGCAAACACGAGCGGAGAAGCATAGATTTTGAGGACAGCAGGTCGAATAATCTGCTCTGAATTGTTTTTGCTGCCAACATAGCTTCAGCTTCAGCTTTTCACTCAAAAAACTACAAATGCTTAGCTAAACAAGGATCTGTTTTTGTTTTCCTCAACAGAATTCTTCATAGCGGTCAGCGAATTCACCCTTACAGCCATAACAAGTAAAGCTTTAACACAAGCACCTAAACAAAAGCTGAACTGTGAACACCGTGGAAACAGAAATATGATCTCCTTCTCTGATTTCATCAAAGTTATTGCTGCAAGCAAAAGCAGCAGTGTTAGAGGCCAGCTAAGGTACACGACGGTGTCGGCCTCAGGTGGCAATCACACTTTCCTTCACAGCCAAAAAGCACACTCACACCCAGCCCATGACGTGATCAGAATAATAAATCAAAGTCTTCTATATTGACAGCACAGTACCATGGCTGGGTCTGATATTTTGATCTGCCTGGAGACATTACGTAGTGTTATTGGTAAGCCATGACCTCACATTGAACCTTTTATACATGTTTGTGCCAAGAAACCGCATTTTGTGTTCACTTCCTAAAATCTGATTCTGTCATAGTGGACATTCCCGAAATTGCACATTGGCCATGTGACACTAAAGTCCCTCACCAAGTCAAAGACCAATTAAAGACAAACTGAAGTTTTCTATCTTGCAGATGACAGGGACAGCTGTGCTGGCAGACAGCAAACATGTAGGCTATAGCTCTTTTTTATTTATTTATTTATTTTTTTACACATTACAAAACAGGGTTGTTCTTACGCAGCCACGCCACACAAAAGCACACTAGAAACAAAGATGGCGACTTCACAACAGCAAGAAGAACAGCTCCTTTGTTGGTTGTTTTAAACTGAACAACAAGAAACAGTGAAAAAACAAGATGGTGTATGTGGCTGCTTAGTGAGAATAGGACCAAGAACAGCGAATACCATACCTAGGTGTGTGATACGAGAAGTATTGAGGGCGAGAAGCATCACTAGTTCATTACAGGTGTTGTCATGGACTGAGGTAGGCTGCTGTGTTAACTGGGCTGTGTTGGTGATCAGAGCTGCGTGTGACAGCGAAGTTCAACTCCCAGTAATGAATTAAATTGCAAGTGACACTTACATACAGTTTGTTCCTGTAATAAGAACTATAAACAGCTCTGTAGTAAGATGGATTTTGTTCAGATCTAGAAATTTTGTGCAGACAGCAATGTGTCCGAAAATGTTTAATGTAGATGGTCAATTTTGTTTCATCGTTATTATATATAAAATGTAATTAATCTATAAATAGAACGAAAACACACTAGTGACTGTGCAGTCTGAATGCCTGTGGTGCCAACGATGCTGTGCAGCGCTGACACGGGATAGACTGACCAAAAGCAGACCAACAGCCGCAGTAAAATATACTCAAGATCTTCCTTAGTCAAGTCAACATTTGTGGTGCAGAGCATGAGAATGTATTTCACCATCAATGAGTGTCATTTTTGTCCTCAGTGTGTCCGCCTTTTCCACCCAACAAGAGCTCTTTCCTGGAAGAGATGTGCTTGGCAAATGTTAATTCACAGCCCGAACATTTCTCTATAGTATCAGTGGGGGTTACAATGCAGGGAGGTAGAGAGGCTGTATCAAGGTTTCTTTCAACCTTTTAGTATTTTGCATACATTTAGCAATTATTTTATATATTATATGTATAAATATTTAGTTTCATTCAACATCAAAATATTTGAAACAGGTTTTACAGAATAAAAAAGACGGAAATTTAATCTAACCGTGTAGCTCAGTGCTAATGAATGACGAGCACCCTTTCGTCCGAGCCTGTATTTGAACCACAGGCATCCTCTGAATCTACAAGGTAACACGGTATATCAGGCTTTGTCATTAGTCTTCTTGACATATATTGACTATATTTCCTGTGATCATTACCTTGTGCCGCAGCAGAATAAAAATGATGCCAGGTGAAACAAAGCTGCTTGCCACCTGGTCGTCAGCGATGTCGAGAAACATGGTCGCACTGACTGAAAGAAAGAACGTAGGCCAGTACGTTTATAATCCTACGATGTCTTTTCATTCATTCACTGTAGCCCTGTGGCTAAATTTACACATACATCTTCTACAGCAACCCAGGAATTATAATGCAGCACTGCTCCTTCAATGCTTGTCAACGTTTCCTTGACCCTGTCAAATAACTCCCCCACAGTCGTCAAGTGTTGCTGCTTGAAGACTGCTAGCAAAGCATTGTTGGGTTATGCTGACAAACAGGTGGCTCAAACCTCAAACTTACAAATAAAGTGAAAATTAAGAAAAAATTTTAAATGTCCTTCTTTTCTCACGCGTGTCCTACAAATCCAGGGTTTCTGTTTAAAAAGCACACAAATCATGGACACAGAGCGCTTCCAGTCAAAGGTCAGTGTGACAAGGAGCAGGGTCGAGGGGGGAGGAGGTGGGGGGAGTGATTTGTGTCCATGTAGGTGAAAGGTCTCTGGCCGAACAAACCTGTACCTCGCACTCACCACACGTGTTTGTGTGTGTGTGTGTGTGTGTGCGCGCATGCGTGCGTGTTCTTCTACATTGAACAGAGAGCACAGGACAAGAACACTTTGTCGCACGCTTGTGTGATAAGACAAGAAGACACCCCGGCACAGGCTGAACACTGTGTATACGGTGGAGACAATAATATTATAGACTCAATACAGGAAGTTGTGTTCTCCGTTATTCTTATCACTAATACAGTAATTCAGTGTTTGAATTTCTCCATGAACTTCCCTGTGCATCCCTATATCATTACTAACGTCTGAGTGTATTTATTATGACAGTGTTACTACAAAAAAACAGTGTTTCCCAGAATCCAAGCCACTAAGCAAAAAAACTGGGTGTTAGCAGGTGTTGGTGGGTTTTTTGACCAGTGTGAAAAGGGCTTTATATTACATTGTCTACAAATATTACTGCCACTACAACCAACACTTTCTACCGCTGTTGCAATATGACTGCCGTATCAAATGCATTAATATATACTACTAGCATTGGCACTGCAGCTTCTACTACGACCAGGATTACAAACTACTAAAAATAAAGACTTTTACTGAATGAATGTCAGTCTTCCATGTCAATGTCAATCCAAACAGGCAGCTTCACATGCAGATTATTTAGATATTTATATCTGGCAAAACACAAAAGACAATTGCAGCTGTTTTTCCAACTATGTCAGTTAAATCGTTGTGTTGGAATCTTTCAGGTCTGCCATGATTCCTCTATGTTCTGGGAGGAGCAACTTGCACACCTGTGCTGGCTGGACTCAATTATACACAGCTGAAGTTCATCACCTCACAATCAGGACTCTTATAAATGGGGAGAAAGCCCATTGTTCGGTTTGCTCTTCAACCAACCAGACATGTGTTCTCCTTTGCCTGTCAAGTGCGTCAAAAGTGAATTATGATCTAAGGATTATTAGTTTGATGATGCCATTTGTTTGTTAAGCTCAATGTGACCTTATTTAGTATTAAATTTATATCTTGTATTTACCTGTGTTTAGAGCTTTAGTTGATTTGTCAGGCTAATGTTAATTCACATGCTGATGAGAACAGTCATTTTTGTTAATATTGTTGAAACATAGAACTGACCCATTTTCATTATATACTTTTCTCTTTGTTAAACACAGACTTCATCACTTGACAAGTTGAGGTGCAACTGTGAATAAAGTCCTTTTCTGTCATGGAATCTCACGTCTCACTGTCTCTAATTTGAATACCTCAATAATTGAATGCTCATAAGCTCCAGCCCTCCTCAATAAGGTTACACCTAAAACACGTTGAAACCGCTGTAGTGTTGTGCACGGTATCACAGAGAAATTGTTTCAAGTGGTTTCCGGGTGTGCCATAGACTGAAAAATTCCCCTGGTCCTTATTCACATCATCTCTGAGACACGCCCCTCTCCCCAAATCACCTACACCCTCATTGAATCTTGTTAGCACACCCTGTAAAACATCTTCTGCAATAGAAAGTCGTAGAACATTGACTTGACCTGTGGAAGCCCTTTTGACAAACCAGTTTCTTTTATTGTGAGTTATCCTTTTACTAAACGAACACACACAAGCAGCTGGGAATTGGGTGTACCATTACTTGGAAGGTTCTTTTCATTTAAATGAGGAACCCACAGACCCTATTTTCAAATTTGCTCACCGCAACAACCTTCAACACTTGAAACACAATGAAATTTCTCACCACAGAGATTCCGAGAAAAGTATGTTTTCCTACATCTAAGAGCTGGTTATCTGAGACAATGTGAATCACAGTCTAAACACTGTGTACCACAATATTGTTGAAGTCACTATTTCTCAAAAACTGAGACCAAACATCTGCCAATTCTGCACATCTGGGTTTCTTGAAACTTCGTCTGAAACTCCTCCAAATACTCTATACGGATAATAATACAGCCGTGTGATACTGCTGAGCTTTCTGTTTTTATTTTAAGGTGACCCCACACAGCAGATGTTCCACCTTTAAAGCCAATGCGTCCCACTGACACATGGACACACACCAAGAGAAACTTTCCTCCACTGTTAAAAGTTGTAATGACTTCCCTGTGCTGGGCTGCAAAGCACAACTTGATTTTGCCCATTAACCTATTCTGCCAACTGCTGGCCACACCCATAAGACCACATACAGTAAGCGCCAAGAGGTCCACAAGCTAGTTTTGGTTGAGCCAGGGGATTAAGGTATGAGACAATAGGAATGCAAATGACTGTATCATGCTGTGCATTAAGCATGAAATAAATACACAGTTAAAGAACTGTGTTCAGTTCACTACTACACTACCTCCTTGATATACAAGCAATCTTGGAAGTGTTAGTTAGGTAGTAACATTCTTCCTAATTTCATGGCTGATAACAAATACTTTACTAGATCCTTTTATGGAAAAAATGTTGTCTTTTAAACATCTGAACAAAAACAGGTCACAAAATCTCCAGAGTTACAGGGCTGGAGAATTAGCCTGTTGGTTAAAATAAGGGCAGCAAACAGTCAATGAAACATGCTGCCAAGTAGCTTCTGGTGTAAACAAAAAGGTACCACAAGCAGTGTTACCCCCAACCCCGCCTCATAACCTGAGCAGAAAAAATATCTGAGGACAAAAGTGGAAAAATCACATCCCCTCGGGTACAACATTCCAGGGTCTGCCACTGGTGGGGAAAAGCTTAAGAGTGTTATCCGGGTTTATCAGGACGGCTGGCCTCCATCCAAGGATAACTCGGTAATAAAGAGGGGAGCTCTGACCGGACGTTTCAAAGTTTACTGACGAGATGTCCCTTTAATTACGTAATCTAGGGCCGCTGCTAGTGTAGGGCCCTTTTCATTCTCAGGCGACTAAGCACCACAGCAAAGAATCATTGTATTACCAGCTGTCTGCTCATGGCAACATCACACTTCTCCAGCAATCAGTCCATCTGCAATCACACTAGTAAAAACCATCATATGCTAGAGTAAAGGAATTTTAACTGTTCCTGTTTTCTGGCTGAGTATGCAGCTTTTAATCACCTCAGAGCAACTCACAAAGACAATATCTCATCTCCCTCACGGATACTGGATGCTGAGTACATGCTGTATACACTGGTGTGTCTAATAAGCTGTCAATATGTTGTCACGTCCAAAGAAGTTCTTGTACATTTCAGCACGTGTTGAATCAGACTTATCTTGTTGTGTTTAATTTCCCTTCAAGAATAAACCACTGATAGCAAACCTGCTCTGAAAATGACACCTTTTAATCTTAGATTATAATGTTCTGTCATTTTTAACTGCCTGATTTTTTTAAGCATCCATGAAGTCAACTTATTTATTAAAATCAACATTTAAAAAAGCAGAACTGCAAGCAAAAGCTCTGAAAAAGGTGTTGTGCAGGTAAAACCTGTTGGACCTTAAGTGCATGTTGGTCTTTAACAAACACTTAGGAGAGTAATTTATAGGGGTTTTTAGCCTAAAGCAGAGCCTACTTAAAATGCTGACAAACACATGTAGTTGGAGTTACATAATAAATGACTTAACGTTATTACAAATGTGATGCGATTAGGCAGAAATATTCACACAGTAACAGTCTGAAATGATGCTTGTTCCACTGTCTCAAATGCTTTCTTTGTTTTCTTTTGAATTAAATCATTGTTAATTATCATGAATATGTCTACTTTCATGCATCAAAAGGTCTCACACTTTGACCGATGTACATAGAGACTTAACATTTTTACAAAATGATTCACACAATCTCTCAATAAGAATTATATAACTGCATGATCATCTTGTGAGACAATAAAAGACAATGTTTAACTTTAGGCGATGCCAGCCTTGCTTATGATAAATGCTGCAACATGCAGGCTTCTTACAGGTGACAAACATTTCCTTGAAAGCAGAAACCCAGCATTATGTCCTCGCCTAACCCTCCTTCCTGTCTCTGTCTCTCACTAACGCAATAATAGGTAGAAGTAAGGAATGCTGACAAGATGACTAAGCAACAAGGACCTTACTATTGCAGTTGGTCTCTCTGCAAACATTTCTATGAATGAGAACAAGTTTTACCATGACAGCCACATTCAGCCACAACAAACCCTGGGTATTTAGCTAAACAGCCCTGAAAAGGAGCTGTGAGGAAGTTATGCTGAAATTCACTGCCATGGACTGCAGAGTTGCCTGCAAAAGCATGATTATAAAACAGCAAAAAGTAAGTTATGTTTATGTATTTAAGTTGCTCTTTGCCTTTATAAAAACCTAGCAAAGGTGCAATCTTCTCATTAAGCAATCTGACTGAAACATAAATATCCAAGCATAATGAACTCAAGAGAAAATAAGACACCTGAATAGTTTGTTTTTACGGCTCAACTTCCTAGTTATAAAGTGAGATCTTATTCAAAGAAAAAAATGAATAACTGAATTGTTCTAATGTTAGTTTTAAACCAAGGCCTCCTCAATACAATGAAACAAAAACCAACGCTCACTTACCAGGTTTCTTCTCACTTATGAGCCTCATAGTGACGCAAAATATCAGCTCACAGGTGCATAAAAAAAAACTACAAAAATATTTTTTAGAAAAACGATACAAAACAAGCTTGTTGGAGGAGAGCTTATAATGCCCTAGTAAGTCTATGATATAAAGAGAGACCTTGACACGGCGGAGAAAACTGCACTTTCCTACATTCTGCGGTAAAAATGCAAAGTTTTGCCGGATGATCTTTACTCACATCATCTGAAATGCTGGGTAAATAACGGGGCGGGGTCCCGGCACATTCAACCCTGCCTCATGAAGACAAAAGTCAGCTATTCATTGGCTGAGTCAAGCCAGGCCCACTTATCAGGAGCTTTTTCACCACCAGTAACTGACCAATCACAGGGCACCAAATGCAACCAGAGGGCTCGTGAAAACAAGAGGGGTCTCCCTGACGACGGCAGGCTTGAATATTAGACAGATCTGCCTGTCAGATCCACCAGTAACCAGTAACCACCTAATCTTATCAAATGACCTGAAGAAACAAGATTGTGATCTAAGGCATATTTAACAACGACACAATAAAATCAGTTAAAAGCAGTGGGAGGAGAAAATGCGAGGGGTTGCGACACGGGATGGTTGTGCAAACCCCGGCTGATCGTTTGTGTCATAGTGGAGGGTTGCATTCACCGGGTTCAACACACAGACTCTTCCTCCACCACAAAAACAATCACGTCAGGCCATTTGCAGAATTTTACGGTAGTGTTATATACTTGGTTCTATTAAGCTGGTTGACACTTACGGGGTCTGTTCCGTCTAACCGACTCCGTCCTCCGCCGTAGCCTGCTCCTCTTGGCCGGGGAGCCGTTGCACTCCGCATCGTCCCCGCGGTGCAGAAGATGCACGTTCTCAAACGTGCCGCTGTTGGTTCCGGGGCTCGAGCCGAATGCATTGCTGCTGCAACAGCTGCCGTTTGCGACGGGGCCGTTAAATCCCCTCTGGCTCTGTCCGTTGTTGACATGAAAGGGTCCTGTCGCTCCTTTCTTGTCCATCATTGACTTGGCTTTATCCATGGCAGAACCTAGCCTAGCCTAGCCTAGCTTAGCTTAGCATCTGCAGCGGAGAAAAATGTAAGAGCCCGACCGCTAGCAACAAGAGACCGGGCTACTTGAGCTTAGCTAGCTAATGTTAGCACCGTTGCTTGCAAGCGAGAGAGATAGTCGCGCGACCAAACGTTAGACCCAATCCTTTCCGTAATTTAACGTATTTTACCCACTAATATCAAGCTAGAAATTTGACGTTAAAATCCAATTAAGATTAGTATAAAATGTAAATATGAGCGGTCGCTAAAATACAGTGTTTCCTTTGAGGTCACTCGCGGTCATTTCCCCACATTGAGACTGTAGCAAGCGCAGCGGCAGCCGGTGTGTGTATGTGTTGGTTGACGGCTACGTCACAGCAGCTCCACCAGCAGAGGCCCGAACCCGTTCACCTCCTCCGACCGGTTTTTATCTGCTCTCTGCGGTAAAATAACACTGTAATTCTAGTACGCTTTACCACAAAGAAATGCAAAAAATGTATCGTCCTGTGCCGCAAACAGTATAACAATGATCCTCGGCTGCTTCCCGCTGGTATATTAAACAAAAACAGGCACACGCTCTCACAGTACCAGTCCGTGCAGCTGTGGGCGCTTTATTTATAAAAGTCGCTGTTCATGATCATCCTCATTCGGAACCCGCAGTCCACACCATGCGTGATGTGCGCACAAAGCTGCCAGTCAATGTCAATGAAGAAAATAAACTGTAGTAACCCTGCAGCTGCATGCAAAAACACAACCAATCACAGAAATGTCTTTATTTCTGGACTGTAAACAAGTCTTTTGTTTTCCTGCAGAGCTTTTTAAATTGTATCTAAATCTGGGATGTCGGTGAACAGGTCTCACTTTGGGGTTTATTAAGCATAAATAGACGGTAAAGGAAAATAAGTCAAATTCAATATTAGAGAAATTAAATAGTGTTATTTACAGTTGATCTCATTCAGCTGTGATCTATTTTTAGAGGCATGCAATGCATTTTCTTTTTCAAGGGACACCAGATATCAAACAGAGCATTAAGATAGCAGGATACAAAGGTCAAACAACTATCTCAGCTTGATGAGGGAAAATATCACAATACATTTCACAATACATAGATCTGATTGAAGACTGGCACTTAGGCCTTCACCATCAGTGTGTGAATGAGTGTGTGAATGTGGCATGTAGTGTAAAAGCAGTTTTGAGTGGTCCGAAGACTAGAAAAGCACTTTATAAGTACAGCCCATTTACAGTTGGATATTCTTAATCACAAAAAAACCAAGTAGCTACCACAGACAATAGCAGCTGAATGGATAGTGAAGTTATACCACAAACAAGATTGTGATAAAGAGTCTATGGGTATTGAGAAAATTAGACATACATTGAGTGGGTCCCCCGACAAGTTTACTAAAGTGTGGTCTCCATTAATTCAATATGTAAAAGAACTGAGTCTTTGATGTATAATGACAGCTGATCGGTGTTTATCTATTTGGGTTATTGCTGCTGTTAATATGGTTATGCATTGGATCCCTTTTTTTTCTTTCTTTATTATTTCTATTTTTTTTTAACTTATATATTATTGTTGTTTATCTTTATATTACATTTTATTATAATTATTATTATTTTTCTAATTAGCCGAATGTATTGGTTTTCCTTTAGAGTGTACTCTTGGTGTCAGGGGAGGTATGGAGGGATAATGGGCGGGTATAATGTGGGGTATTGTCTGTACAAGTTCAGTATGTTTATACATGTGTGCCTATGTGTATATGTTATGTATATGCAAATTTCAATAAATAAAGTTATTTTAAAACAAGAGTCCATGGGAATTTCAAAGTCACAAGTGGAGCAATAATCTCAATTACAGAAGAAATATTATTGTATGATGTATCACCAGTACCACTGTATCAACCACCATACAATACTAGAGATATACTGTAATGAACTATCATATACTATACTATCATAGAACAATAGTGTGTTGTTACTAAATCACTCAAGAGAACACATGAACATGAAGACAGCTGAAAGTACAAAAATGCTGCCACCTTCTGGTAATTACAAGTTAAAGTGGTACAAGGAGCTGTCTCTGCTCTCTGGGCCATATGAAGAAATATGAGGAAGTGTCAACTTTATTTTAATAGGTAGGCTGGCTTCTCAAACAGAGAAAAAATTCAGTCTTCTTTTTGCAATAAGGTGCATTATTCATCTCTTTGTACCATATGGCTGTAATAACAGTCTAAGAAATTAGCCTGGTAACCCAGACAAGGTAAGAATCAGGTCAATGTTGTGTAAAAATCCCTTAACAAGATTGAGTTCAGTCATTACCTGGCCAATTAAACACAGCCGGCGGTGCGGTCTCCTCTCTCCTCCTCTTCTGCAGGTTTGCTTCTGATAACATCGCTTTACAAGACATACAGATTTAACAATTCCAAATGTGAATTTTAAGTTGTAGCTTTTGATTCAGGATGTGACTCACTTAAAAAGCCTGCAAGGAGTGAATGCATTACTCCTACTAATATAATGTATGTACTAACCCTCCTAGTGGCTACGTAAAAAGAAATAAAAAACAGTTTATTATCCTTTTTTCCTTTTTAAGCCATGATTTAATGTCACAATCTTTAAGTATAACCACATTGTGCTGACTTGAAACAGTCACACACAATTCAGCCGTTAAAAGACATAACAAAGGATGATTTTATCCAACACTGAAGTATCAAACAGCAAGGAATATTGTAATTGCATTTATTCAGCTCATTTACAGTAAATAAGTAGTAAGACCTATAAGGAAATATGTATTTATTGGCTTTCTAGCTGACAGTCAGATAAACACACCCAAAAAGTCAAATAATCACTTTAAAAAGGTATAATCTCGAAGATTTTAATGTAAGTAAATTTGAAATGAAGTCAAACAAAAAGGAAAGCGACCATCAGGGAGGAAAATCAAGAGTACATCAAGAGAGGACCATGGCAAAGGGAGCCATCTGACGTCTGGTTAAACTTGGAAGTGAACTCCTGCAGTTACAGATGATCGCCAGCGGGTGGCGCTCAAGAGCATGAAACTGAAATCTTCGAGATTATATCTTTAACAAAAGCCACTTTGTAATATTTATTTATGCTGCCAAAACCCTCTCAGGACAGGAAGTCTCATAGTAGATATTTTCTAATGTCATCATGACTACTCGCTGTGCTATATTAGTATAGCGTCAAAGGGCCAAATAAGGTGTTTATATGATGGTATGTGCAATTTCTCCTTCAACATAAGCCACATGGTAATATGAATTGATACTGCAAAATAACCCTCAAGATTAGTATTATAACAAAATGTCAACCCTAAAAGGAGTCCTTGCTGTGCTACATTAGGTTGTAGCTTAGCATCAAAGGCAAGGGCCACATATGACCTTTATGTGATGAAAGTATCAATGTTTATTATCATTATAAGTTTAGGAGGTTATTAAAGCACTTAGGCTGTGAGGTAGTGAAAGAAGTCTGTCTTGCTTTTTGGTCCTTTTATTGATTCTACCAAGATAGCTCAGTCCCGTCCCAGTTATAGGCCTTTCCAGTCTTTTCGAAAGTCAGTGTATCTATGATGCTCATCAGACAGTTCACAGAGTGCTCGGTACTGAACAGCTTGTCTTTGGGCACGTTCCTGTGATAAGGCCGGGAGAGGTCTGTGTTCACTGTTCCTGGATGTAAAGACACACACACCACCTGGAAAAATCAGAAACAAGTCCATCAGTTCTCTGTAAGACAAACCCTTGTGTTTATATTCATGTGTAACGATATTTTCGATCCATTTCGGAACATGTCTTCCCTGCTAGAGAAGAGATAGAGGCTAACAAATGTGGCAACTATTGTGTCATTTGTTTAGACGTATTTCGAGTATTAAAAATCTTACTATAAGAAGAATCAAGCTTACCTTGGGTCGACTGCGGCCCAGCTCTATAGACAGATTTCTGGTAGCCATGTTGAGTGCTGCTTTAGACATTCTGTAGCTGTACCAACCACCAAGACCTGAGAGGAGGGAGGAAACCATAGAGAAACCACAGTATCATAAATACATTCCCACAGATGTTTGTATATTGTCATTAACATTACCCACCGTTGTCGCCAATGGATCCCACTTTGGCGGTGATGTTGACGATGACGCCGCTGTGCTGCTTCCCTTTCTCTGCGGGCTGCTGACCGAAACCACCTCCGCCCTTCTGGAGGAGGGGGGTGAAATACTTGGCCATGACCAGGGGGCCCACTGTGTTGGTCGTCAATGTGGAAATGATGCCCTGAAAGGAAAAAATAAGTCAATCAACTGAGATCAATGGTTGAATCATTCAGATAAATGGAGGAGTATTTAGTGGAGATAAAAGAATAAATTGATGTAGGTGATAAGTGACCATATTCTTATTTCTATGAAAGTTGGGATGATGATGAATAACTATATCAATGAACATCAATAAAATAATGTGACAAACTTAATTAAAAACTAAGTAAGTCATGTAATTGAAACACTGCTGCTTTCTGCTGCCCTTTGTGGTTAAGGCCTGAAACAGTCAACTGAAAAGTTAAGATCACATTACAGTGATTATGGCAGTAGATTGCATTTATGCCGAATTTTGAAGCAGATCCTAAATTATTTAGTCGCGTCTATTTAATGTGACAGTAATTGTCAACGGTGTTTTGAACGTTAAGCCCCCTGACACTACACTGATCCGTCCGAAGTCCAAGGACATTTTCGAAATCAAAAGCATGGGTGTTGAGTCGTTACAAAATCCTGACAGCATCGGCAGAATCACGTGACAAAATAAACAAAATGTTGCGCGCTTATAAGAAAATTTTGCAGACATATCAACAGGCAGAATCATAACTTAGTTTCTACTTTCCATGCTGACAGAAGCGCTCAGACTGTCATAACACCATGCTTCACCTGAGCAGAAACATCCCTCAGACTGGTTTCTCCTTTTCCAGAGGGATGAAGCATCGCCGAGCAGTTGACGATCAGATCCAGCCGACCGAAGCTCTCCTTAACCCGGTCTGCAGCCCCGCGGATGTCCTCCTCCCGGGTCACGTCCAGCCGGAGGACCGTCAGCCTGCCCGCGTGTTGGCCAGCTAGGCCCCGCAGCTCGGCCGCTCCGTCCGGGTTTCGGCATGTCGCTATAACGGCAGCTGGGCTTTGGGTTTTCAAGATATGTTTGCAAAATTCAAGCCCAAGTCCTCTGCTGGCCCCTTGAATGAGCGCGATGGGGGCAGCCATGACAGCTATTACCATTACACTGTGGATGAATGGAGACAGAAGTAGTGTTTGCTGCCTTCGGGTCCCTCCGAAACGTCGTAATTTGGCATTGTTTGAGAAAGATAAGAAATTATTTTGTCGAAAAGTTTCTTTTAGAGGGCCTGTAAGATACTTTTAGCATGTTTGCCTATAACGGCGCTAATTTGTATTTTGAAATCACAGTTGTAACATTTTAGGAAAGTCAAAATATAAAGCTAACGTCGAGAGCCTGAAGGCAGCACGTTTCACAACAAGCAAAACGCCCTCTGTAGGTCATTAGGAAGGTACTTACACAACCCTGTTTATCTACGTTTCAACTTTGGTCCTTTAGTCGAGTATAATATTTTATACATAACAGTTAGCAAATAAGACAAAATAATTCGGCTTTCGTTTGAGCTACTTCTTAGATTTCCACAAACCTTTAATAACCAATTAGCAAGGGCTACTTTAGCAGAGAGATTTTTTTAATAAACTCCAGTCCGGTAGGGGGCGGTAACTTGATGTCAACCAAGTTACTTACCGCTAATATATTCGAAAAGGAAGTAAGTAACTGGAGTTATGTTGAATTAAAGCAATATTGATTGAATTGACGCCAGATATAAGAATAATATAAACAAATATTCTGTGACATATTTTTTTCTACGAATAATAAGTACAAAAAATTCAATAAAATAGATCATTATAGACGATACATTCAATCTAGTCGAGCCCAAATTTGGAACGGAACCCGGTTGCCAAGCGACCAGAGGAAGTATAGCGTCTGCTAGCTTGCTAGGTGATCTGCTAACACATGGATTGTACCTTATAAATCAGAACAAAAATGCCACCAAAAAGGAAAGGACCTCTGCAACTTGTCCAGAGAGAAGTGGACGAAATCCAAAAACAGGTTTGATGCAGAATGGCTTTTGTTTGTGTGTTTTTTGCACTGATGTATAAAATTGGAGTTGAATGTTTAGTAAGTAGCCGAACAGACTGATTATTACAACAGTCACATAAACTAGAGTCCTTCCGAGTTAAGTGACCCTAAGGCTTGAACTATAGCTGCTCCGTTTGAGGAGGGAACGTCCGGTCGTAATTAACGTAAAAGACCATAGCAACGCAAAGGACCATAGGAGATGTGCCTTGTGCTAGCATGGCTGGAGAAGCTCATATCCCTGTCTGTATTTGTTGCCCACAAACATTTCCATAAAATATATGTGTTAAACAAAAGTGTATCGTTCAAGGTCGAGAATATACATTGTAAATTTACACACAATTCAACAATGACTGCACAGTGGTGTCAACAATACGGTATTCACTCCAATTAATCTAGTTGTTCTTCTAATCCAGGTTGACAGTTTGGTAAAGGATGTGCAGAGTCATGATGGATCCACTGAAGAGGCATTTCGGAGGTAAACAGCTCTGACAGAGCCTCAGCACTGCTTCCTCTCAATGTTATTCCAGTACAGACTAGGACCCTCATTCGGACTAACCCTGTAAATACTAAAGGGACATGACTTTACTCTGCTTTTATTCCATTTCCTTATTTAATCTCATGAGGATTTAGTTCATTTTGATCTTCTTTTTCAAGTAATGCTTAAAGGTTGGATTTTATTAGTAATGGCAAATTCCAAACAGGTGTCAGGAAGTGCAGATATCGGCAGAGAAAACACAAAGGACACTGAAGAATCTAACCAAGGTTGGTGCTGTAGAATCAGCAAACTTGGGAAATTATTGTTTATAGATTCTTAAACTTGCAAAATTGGCATAATAATTTTTTCCCTTGCCTTTCAAGGCTGATGAGCTGGCTCCAGTGGGGAACTATGATCAGAGGAAGCAGGAGGAGGAGAGACGACTGCATAACCTCTTGGAGCGAATAAACACGCTCTCCCTGGAGCTTTCACCACCAGGACCCAGTACTGCAGCAGGGTCAGTGACCTGTTTGTTCGAAAGAAAAGAAGGGGAGATGATAGGGGTCCTTTTTGATCATTTATCATGTCCATGCTCTCTCTCTCTTTTTTGCTGCCGTGGCTCTAACATTCACATGTTTTGATCCACAGAGATGTTTCAAAGGAAGATAGTGAGGATTCTGATGACGATGGCGAAGACAGTAACGATGATGATGATGATGTTGATGACGATGATGAAGATGAGAATGGAGCATTAAAACCGCCTTCTCGGTCAGAACCTCACCTCTACACAGTCCTCAGTGATTTCAAAGGAGAACAGGAAGGAGATCTGTCAGTTCAGGTAAAGTACTTCCTGTTTCAGATGCTAAAGCACAGTCATGCTACATGCTTACTATCAAAATAGGTAAAAGGAAATTTGCTGCAATGTCAGTTTAATCTCTTTTATGTTTACATGCAGCGTGTACCTGATTACTGACGTTAAGGAGGAAAAACTTTTTAAGGAGCCAAAACCATTTTTCTTGTTTCCTTGCTACTAAAATGTTATCTTGTATCTATGGCAAATAAACCTTTTCAAAACATCTTTACTAGAAAGAGTAACTGCTTAAATTGTGTAGAGATGACTTCAAAAAGACAGTGCTTATAAACTAAACAGTGAGAAGATTGCTTTAGTTTTTTCCTTTTATATGACTTGCATCTAAAAAACAGCCCTTTATTATCAGCAGATGGTGCTCTTGCCCTGTAAATCACGTGTCCAATGCCTTGCAGGTATCACAAGAGTGTTTTAGTAACTCTTACATAATGTGAAACTACATGACTTGTTTGTTGTTGTCATTATGTTTCCAGACAGGGGAGTTGTTGATGATTGTAAGGAGGACAGCAGATGGATGGTGGCTGGCTCAGGACACTAAAGGCAACAGGGGAGTGGTTCCTAAAACCTACCTGAAGGTAAACCTGCTTAAACATATGCATGGCAGTCAGGTGTCTAACAGTTTGACTTTTACTGTTCATTTAAAGACCAGCTCCAGTCATGTTTTAAGACATAAAATGCTCGGCTTGAAATAATAAATTGTGTTTTGATTTTTGTTTGCAAAATATGTTTAATGACCTTTTAAAAATTCTCCCAAAGCATCTCCTCCTGTCCCCGCCCACTATGCACTTTTCCAACCGCCCCCTCTGTCGTGAAAACATAACGCGTCTCTGCCATCGTTTAGTGGCAACTTGTTGAAACTTAGCTAGCTTGAAATTTAGTCATTAGTAGTAGTAACGTTAACGTTAGTATGCAGTAGTGAGTTTGCAAAAATTACGATGACTGTTACAGCTGGCTCGCCATCGCTTAAGTGGTTACCATAGGTTAAACATAATGATATGCATAGCGTCACGGGTCCATTAACGGGATTGGCTCCTTAGGTTAGTGACGTCTCAAATCTGCCAATCTGAAAATGTGTTGTTCAGCCTGTCCTTGGTACACTGCAGTTTAAAAGCAGACAGGCCCAGCCATGGAGATGACTGCTGATGTTGTCCCTGATATGTCTTGTAGCACATGAAAAACTCCACATAGAGATGTTTACGAGGTTAAACACTCACTTTTCAGATTGGCTCTGGTGTTGATAATGATGATGATGACGATGAATCTGATGAGGAGGAGTCAGAGGAGGAGGATAGTGAAGAACTGACTGATGACAGAGACAAACAGAGGTGCATTTTAACCTTCTTGATTAATGACTAACAATCATAAATAATAATAATAATTATTAATTGAATGTGATTTCTTTTTAACTCTCCAACAGCGGTGCACATTCTAACTGGGGTCCTGTCAAAAAGGCTTTAACTGAGGTAAAAGTCTACAAACTATGCAACAGCTGCTACTTAAACTGATGCTACAGTTAATTTAACTTCCAACACATAATAACTGCATAATTGTGAGTTATGTATCCTGCACAATTTGTTCATAATAAACATGTGTTTATATGTATTTGTGTTTGTGACAGATTGATGCAACAGATGTGCTCTCTGCCATGGGGGCGATACCTTCAGGATTCAGACCATCAACCCTCAATAAACTGCTGATGGAGGAAGGTTGTTACATGCTCTCTGTCAAGCACACAAACACTATCAAATTGAAACACACATTCAATTTCAATAATGTTTGCCAGCAGTAACCATGTGTCTCTTTTTCTAGGTGACACATTCAGAGGAAGTCACTGTATCCAGCCTAAGCTCAGCCAATCACAGCTCTCCTTCAGCGACCTCTTCCTGGACCCAGACACGGGCAGGGTGAGACAGTCCCAGTGTGTGCGTATGTCAGTGTATCTCTGAGGAGCAAAGAGGATGTTTTCAGCATCCAGTCATGGAGTGCTTTGTTTACACTCATCAGCCTCCCGTTCTGTCTCACAGGTTCGAGCTCGGCAGGTCAGGACTTGTGTTTGTTTCTCTCTGTGGAGCTGCAGGATGATTCCCACTCCTGGGGTCGGAGTTCAGGTCCTCAGCAGACACATCCGCCTCTGTGCCTTTGATGGAACTCAGGTGGGATATTTCTGTCATATATAGCTTGGAAAAATGTTGTACTCTCATACCCTAGCACAAAGGTCATACATCTTGAACCATCTATCACTCCCTTTTGGTTTAGTTAGCATATTCAACTGTCACATAAAATATCTTATACAGCTCTTATTTAATTTTGACACAGCTAAAATAATTATTTCTTACTTTTTTCCCTTGTTTTATCCCATTTTTTAAATGAGCTGCACTTGTGTTTCAGGTGTTGAGTAACATCCACACTGTGAGGGCGACATACAACTCCAAGAGCCCCAAGACCTGGACTTTCTCTCCAAGGGTATGCTCACAGCAGTATAAACATGCGATATAACACTTTTGTTGTTTTACCTTATTGTCATTTCAGGTGATGTAAGATGAGCTAAAACCACTTGTTGCTCTCATTAAGGCGGTTTAATTAAAAATTAGCCCCTAATACAGCCCATAATAAAATCATACTGAATCTTGTGCTTAAGGCTGACCTGTAATCTGTCTGCTCCAGGTGACAGGTATACTTCCCACCCTCCTGGATGGAGACTGTTTCCTGCGCTGCAACTCTGCATCTCCTGACCTCGGTATCCTCTTTGAACTGGGAGTCACCTTCATACGGAATGTAAGGAGTAGCACACAGTCAATGCAAGTGAGACAAACAGGAAGTGGAGAACCACTACTGGTACACTTGTCTTTGTTGTCATGCAAGGAAACAGAAGCAGGATTACTACGTCTGCAACTAGACAATTACTAAAAAGCAGAGACCCTTAAGGAAGCAGCCTTGTCTGATAAACTGTGTGTGTTTTAGTCAACAGGTGAGAGAGGAGACCTGAGCTGCGGCTGGGCTTTCCTCAAACTGACCGATGACTCTGGAAATCCTCTCCCCAACAGGTACACACACAAACGCAGACATGTAATAATACCAGCTCATACAGTACACACAGTATCTATCCAGGCGTCCAGTTTGAAAGAATTAACTGATAGCTGCAAAAATCTAACTTTCCACACCTACTTACTGTGTGAGCAGTGTGTATAAAATACTGGTGAACGTGAATCATTTTGCACTTTATACTTTTAAATGTAAGTTAATCTGTGTGTAGGACCTACGACCTGCCAGTGAACGGTGGCACTCCCTATGAGAAGGACGTGGCGGTGGAAGCAACACTCATTCGAGGATGTAAGAAGCTCAACACTATTTTTATTTGTTTGAATAATCACTAAATTTGAAACTTGCTAAACCTGCTCGCTACATCTGAACATTTTGGATTGTTGGGGTTTTAACAAATGTTGTAAAAATCAAGTCTCCTCTCCTCTTAGCTCCTGCCGGTGTTTTCCAGCAGATGCTCCACGCCAGGCGGCAGCCCAAACTCATCGTCAAGTTAAAATCGGTGAATAACCGGACCAGAACGCAGCTCAGGTGGGAAGATCAGCGGGAAATTAATACTATAGAGCCTGAACACATGCAGTGGATTCTGTGATCTAATTCAGAAACATTAATGCCATATGCGCGTGTGTATATGTATTACGCTGTGTAATTACGAGTGTGTTTCCCTTTTCAGTCTCCTTCAGGACACTCTGCTGCACAGTCTGAGCTGCGTCCACCTGCTGGCGCTGCACAGGCAGCTGCTGGCTGATGCACTACTGTTGGACAGGCCGACCATGCAGAATGCAGGTAAAGCACACCTTCAGTGCAGATATTCCTGGTTCCTAGAAAGAAGCCTTTTCAAAATAAAACGTCTCTCTGTTTCAGATCCGATATGCAGTCCTATACTTGCTACCTTCCCTAAGCTGTTAGACCAACCGGACCTGCTGGATGCTCTCAGGGTCAGTCACCATGGTCAAACTTACTCCTGCCTTTCATGAGGGATAACAGAGTAAATCCCCAATTCATCCCACAGTAGTTTAAATAAATGTATTTGCTGTCTGTTTTAGAGTGCATGGCTGGGTGTGGAGACCAACATGAGCAGAGCACAGAAGGTCAGTGTGTGTGCATGTGTGTATGTGTGTGTTGTAATACCAGTGTACACCTGTAGAGGGTGTTGAGAGTATAAGTAACCTGGTGGTTTCTCTCTGCCAGCACATAAAATGTGTTTAAGTGTTATAGTCAGAAGATCTGAGTGTAACCTTTCATCCCTCTGTCTATGCAGAGAGACTTGTCCTTTTTAAAACAGGAGTTCACTAAAATCTACATGACATCCATCCATTTCCTCCTCCACTCGCCCTCCCTGCCCTGCTATCGCTGGGCGGACCCACCCTCAGAGGAGCAGCGGGCCAGAGTCATCTTCTCCACCCTGGAGGCTCTCAAACACAGCCAGCAAACCCCCGGCCAATCAGGAGGCCCAGAGCTCTTTTCTGAGCCCACACATCAACATCTGGCCTTTGATGTCACAGAGTTGACCTTTGACCTCCTCAGTGTGGTGCGGTGACATCAGTTCCCATGAAGGGAAGGTACAAATTGTAGTTAAGAATTTTTTTTATGAAAGAAAATTAAAAAAATGTTTTCCAGACGTTTTCGTTTGGTTAATACAGAAGAATAAAACTTATAAGTGCTTCATTTTGGAACATTTTTTACTTAAAATGTTTAGGATTAGGCTCTTATTGTCTGATATTTTTGTAACTGTATTTCATTCAGACTGCAACTAAAGGTTATTTCACTAATCTGCCTATTCATTTCACAATAAATCAATTAATCAATTCAATAGTTTAGTCAGCAAAAATGCAAATGTAAATAAATAGTTAAAATGCTTTAAAAAATTTCCAAGATCCAAAGTGACATTTTCAATTTGCTTCTTTTGTCCCACAAAGTTTCCTAAAGCCAAAATCTTAATGTTCTATCATATATAGGCAACAAAATCTTACATTTAAGTAGCTGAAACTACCAACATTGTTGCTTTAAAATGACTGAACCACCAATACACCATGGACAATGGTCAATCACAGGGCTGACACATAGACACAGACAACCATTCACGCTCACATTCACACCTACGGGCAGTTTAGAGTCACCAGTGAGCCTAACGAGCATGTCTTTGGACTGTGGGAGGAAACTGGAGTACTGGAGGCTTCAGCGCTAGCCACTGCACCACCATGCAGCACTTAATAAATCCAATAAAAACAAAAACAATCTTAATCTATTTCTCAGGACTTTTCCAGCCTGCCTGTGACTCACTGTTGCCAAATAAGGAAGTAAATCTTTCAACAAATACAGTCACGTTCACCGGTATGAAGAACACATCACCCCGTGTAGCATTGTGGCTTATTGATGTCATTTTTGGGCATAATGGAGCTCAGTGGCACAGAGGAATACATTATATAGGGATATACAGATAAAACTTGTTAGTAGGATTAATTCACTGTTGGTTTTGGTCTTATATTGACTGAACCTTTTAATTTACCATGATTTATAACTGTATTGGTGAAACTATATGTCCTACAAAATCAAACCACATCACGGTCTCATTTTTGATAAATGCTAGCACAATGCTAACACATACAGGACATACAGTCCTTGCACAAACACACCTTTGTATTCCTAGACTCTGATTATGGCAAATAAGCCAAATGTTATTGCCTGAATAGTTGTGAAATAAAAGGCAGAGAACATGTGAACAATGCAAACATTATGATTAGAGCTCCCTGTTAAACGAAACCACGAGTTCACCCCGCTCCTCTTAAAGTAAACACTGAAACAGGTTACTGTAATAAGGGAGTATCACTTTGTACTGAAACAAATGTCTGTGATCACAGACCTAACTTTATACATTATATTAGCATGTTTTCAAAGTGCTATTTATTGCCATTTTTTATATCTTTTAATAAATATTCTATTAAAATAACTTTGTGATAGACTTGTTTTATCGCCATCATCTGACTGGTCACTGTGCTGCTCCATTCATCTCCACCCACTAGTTCAACATTTGTCATGTCTTTGTGTGTGTGTGTGTGTAGTGTAGAGTTACAGAGCATAAGAGCTGTGTTCAGTTAATAATTAGCCTGCTGTCGTCTTTTTATAGCCGGGTATAAAAGAAGGAGAGCAGTGAGAGGTTGGATCAGTCTGGGCGCAGACAGGCTCCGATTATCCTTCAGTTGTGGTTTCACATCGATTGTAACATCTATTATTAGGGTAAACAATGATTCAACATTTGTCATATGCTGTACTTTGTACCTGTTAGCATTACATTCATACAATTACAATATGCCAAAATATTTCAAAGGCATGTCGGTAACTTAACCCTTCATAAATCTTGGGTCATGATGACTCAGATTTGTGTTAAAATGTTAAGTCTTTTTTTTGCTTAACTTAAATGAGCACTGTGTTAGAGTTTGGGAGATCTTTTAGCAGCAATGTAACACTGATGTTCATAAGTATGTTTTCAAAAGTATAAATTGTTATGTTTTTGTTACCTCAGAATAAGCCCTTATTACTTTAACAGAGGGACTCGGTCCTCTTCTTGTTGCACTAACATCGTTCTACAATAGCTCGCGATGGACAAACCAAACGCTAGCTCTAGAGAGGGCCTCTCAACGTAGTTGCCCCAACACCGTTAACACTGGTCCTTTAAGAATTATAAAAAAGCCCCTGCATTTTAAAAATGTATCAATTGTGATATAAATATGGCAAAAAGAAATTGCTTGAAAGTCCCCATCCGCACCCCCACAACACACTACAAAATGAAAATGAAAGTTTTACAACAGCTTCAAGCTTTTGCCCTTCATTTTTTATTTTTAAATTTAACAATAAATATAATATAAATATAAATATATGATTTTTAGTTTTTTTTTTTTTTTTTTTAAGACCCCCTCTAGTGAAAATCAAGTGTTTAACCTTGTAAACATCTCCATGTGGTGTTCTTATTATTTAAAGCAGAGCCTTTTATATGTCTTAAATTATCACCTGGAATACTAGCTGTTTCCAGTTTGTTTGCTATGCTAAGCTAACCATCTGCTTGCGTTAGCTTCAAATTTATAAAATATGAGAGTGTTGTTCTTCTCATCTAACTCCGGTCAAAAAAACTAATACTTGTGTTTCCCAAAAAACCATGATCCCATGATAAAGCGGAACTCTGGAATACACTGGAAACCACTAACACCATTCATTTTCTAACATGCCTAAACACTTCAACATTACGAGCTAAAGCTTCTTACCCTAACCATAAAATAACCCACAATTTAACCCCCAACTTGACCTCTCGACATCAAACAGCCTCTTACTCCACTAACCAAACCGTCCTCCATAGCTAACAACTCGTCCTGCTATTTGTGCAAAAGCACTACCACACAAACACACAGAGCCTCTCATTGGTGAATAATAAAGCATTTCCTGTATTTCCACATTCCAGCGCTGTCCCCAGGATGATTGTGCCCGTGGTGACCAGAGAGCGTTGTTTAGTGTTGACAAAATCTTGGTAACCATCAGGGCAACGTAATGTCTAAGAGCAGCAATAAACAAAGCAACTCAGACAAGACAGAAGTTGCCTGTTGAATTGTCCACTGTTGTTGCTTTACTCACAAAGAGGCATCATGAGGTGGGATGGATTTGTTTGCTGCCTATTGATTAAACCACTGTCGACCTTTTTCTACTTCTTCTTTGGTCTCGTTGCTTGTCTGGTACAAACCTGTTGTGTGTTAGAGCATCCCACCTAACAGGTCATTTAGTTTGAAGACCCAATTTACATCCAGCAGTCCTTTTTTTTTGATAGGAAAGTGAAGAGAGACAGGAAATATATGTATGAAAGAGTAGGGGTAGACGTGCACTAAAGGTCCACGAGTAGGAGTTGAATCGCGGCTGAGGCATCGAGGACTCAATTTTATTGTCATTTTGCGGTGCAACGCTTGTACAGAGCAGAATGAAAAAGTGTTCCCTGGGGAATCTCTTATTACACTGATATATTAAAAACAACAACAACAAAAAACACAATACAGTCCCTGTCTCTAAACAGTAAAAGGTGCTTGTTAAAACAAGTTAAAGTAACAAGTGCATGGCGTTAGAAGTGTCCAATACAGGTATTTAGTGCAAAGTAACCACAATAGAATCAGGTGGAGTGACAGTTTAGCAGCCTCACAGCCTGTGGGAGGAAGCTGTCTATCTCTCACTTGATGTCAGAAGATCAAGGAGTGTGTGGAGGGGCTGTAGTGGGTCTCTTCCAGTGTTCAGTGCCCTTTTCAGGCAACGGCTCTGGAACAGTTCTTGGACAGAATAATAACTCTCATGTGACTACAACATTCATTAGCATTGTAATGACCCACAGAGGCGAGCGTCTTCAAGATCTTCAACCAAGTCCACTTGCCTTTTGGATTAAACTTAGAATTAAATAAGGGCTTATTTTCCTGTATATGCACTACTGACGATACAACAATACAACATATGCAATAAAAACAACCTACAGTGTGCAATGAAAACTATCATATGCAATAAAAACAGACAACTTTAACATTAACCCGCTATATACATACAGCATCACCAGGCTTAACTATGCAGGTGAACACAGCACAGACACTTACAGGCAAACTGAAAGAAGACCCATCTGTAAATCACTGGGGGAATGATACTCAACCACAGACAGAAGACCTCATTGTAAATGTGACAGCTATTATCACCTGGAAACGCTGAGACGTTCTCACCCAGTTCGTTTTGTGCCCGAGGGGACCATTGTGTCTGAGGAGGAGGAGGAAGAAGAGGAGGAGGAGGAGGAGGGGGGGGGAGCAGAGCAGGTCAGTACCAGTCGAGCAGGAACGTGGGAGTTTCCAGGGAGCTGTCAGAGGCTGAAGATGGAAAGATGATCCAGGAAGGCAAGAGGTTTTTTTTTTTTTTTTCTTGTTTGAAGAAGTAAACATTCATCCATCACAAGATTTGGGAAGAGAAACGTTCTTTGATAAAGTGATTCCTGAAAATGTTATGTTAATAAAACCTTTGAATTTAAATTAAATAACCACATGATGTTCATGGGATTCACTAGAGTCAGCACTGGCGGCACGTGTACAAACCATCTTAAAGCCATAGGCCTTATCATCAGAGTTTCAGAGATAATTATCATCTGCACTGTAAAAGATCAGCGCAGTGGCAGTCATGGGAGAGACCATTGTGGTGTGACCTTATGTTTTTGTGGAAATCTTTTTTCTGACCCAGACCCACTAATCTTTTAAAATACTATAATGTAGTTCTTAACTCTAACCCAAAGTAAGTTTTATTGTGGTATTGCCTACCGTGTCTAATTAGGGCTCATTTCTAAGTGATAAAATATTATAAATATTAATTCTATAGACTGTATAAAAAAGATGGACGACATGACAGCTCCCTAAAAGTGAAGCCAAAACATTTTGAGCGCCCCCTGCTGACTTGCTGCAGTGTAGGTCATAAAGCCTGCCTCCTCCATGTTAACAGATGGGACATGAGTCGGACTATAAAACCAAAATACACACCAAATACATGTTTCTCAAACATGGTTTCTGTCATTATAGTTAGTTCTTATCATGCTGATTTACGTCCAAGTGTTCATTTTTCTGACAAGTTTAGTTTTAATTAGTTATTTAATACTGTAAAAAGGATGAATAACAAATAAGACTCCAGCAGCCGATCTGTTCCGGATTAGCAGAGTAGAGGAGGAACAGCGAGAGGAGACGTAACTAAAACAATCACTGAGAACTTTGTAGTTCCGATATCTCTGAACGTTAACCTCAGGCCAACACAAGAAGCTGTTCTGCTGATAAACACGCAGCGTGCGGCATCTTTGCTGTTTCTTTCGGTAAGTTAAGTGTGCGTTTTGGTTAGTGGAAGTGGCTACAGTGGCTCCACCTGTCGATCTCTACTGCGCAACTCCAAGTGACGTCACCATCGCATGAGCGCCTATCACAGGGCTATTTTTGCTTTTATGACTTTATTGTAATGGGGAGGACAGTGGATAGTGTCGGAAACAGGGGAGGAGAGTTTGGAGGATGGCACGCAGCAGGGAGCCAAGGGTGTGAGTCGAACCCTATGTTCACCAGCTTGTCATTAACTTTTTACACCTGTCATTGGTAATGGGGTTGAATAAGAGCAAAATAAACGGATGGGGGCAATAAAACAAAAAACACTCTGTAGGGCTGAGGGGAACTGAAGAGTTGTGATTATACTCTGAGGGTTTACAATCAATAGCCACTCTATCTGTTAAGAATGCACTCTCTATTAATGTCCATTTGCCCAATAAGTAAGTTAACAACAGCAAAGAATATTTTTCAGATATGTTACATTTGTGTTTGTCATCCTCTCTTAGAGGTCAAAAGGTCAGGTTCAGCTACAGAGCAGATCCCCTGGAGCCAGCTGGAATTCAGCATAACAGATACTTTCAAACAAAAGGTCGTGAACCTGTTTCCTTCAGGTGAAGTGCAGCTGTGACCTGCTCGCCTCCAGGTCTAACAGGGTGGTGAAAAAGTCCTGAAACATTTGATATTTTTTCTTCATATGTTTGGTATTAAGATGTGTGGTTCACTCATTCAGGATACAAAACATGATGCATTCTTCGTCATTGTCTGTGTACGTGAGTTACAGTGTGTAACTACACCTGACACTGACAAATAGCCATTGTATTTTGACAGAGCTGGCAGGGGTTCCCATGGAAGTATTTGTGTGTGTGTATGTGGAGGGTCATGTGTAACCAGATCCATGGTGGAAGAGCTAGTCCAAGGCGTGTCTCTCTTGATGCCGGCCAAACACAACTTGTTGGCTGCCTGGCGAGTGTGACCGTGTTTCTGTGTGTGTTGTCTGGTGGTTAAGTAAGAAAGTTTTATATAACCTACTACTGAATTTCAGCCGGACAAGTTAGCAACTATCTGGCATAAACACACCTCCAAATGATTAGTAATGTTAATCTATGGCTGCTCAATGTTCATATAAACTGCTGTTTAATAACTTAAATTGTATGTATACATTTTATTGGCTCTTTGGGGGCAGCAACAAGTTGTAAACACAACTTTCGTAATATGTCACCAGATGTTTTCAGTGCACCTTTAACCACATTGTATTTCACATTTAAATATTCAAATGATATAATTGTGTTAAATGTAGGCAATAAGCTCAAGTCAGGATATATGACATCTGCTGTAGTTAATGAAACTTCCTTGGTATTTGTTGTCTTTAGAACTCGTAAAACAAGCTATCAATTTGTGAAGATAATTGGAGACATGTGAATACTTTGTCATGAGACCAAACCACATCAAAAAGCCCTTGGGTGTATATATGGGGTGGGATCGATGAACTCGGGAGGAGTTGCCTGCTCGGTTTTCCCTCCAAATAAAATAGAACAACAATTACCGCCTTACGGTTGTAGGCCTCTGCAACTAGTATGGATGTATTTTAAATTAACCCATGTGTCTCAGTGGATGGGGAATATACAGTGTTTGTATGCTGAAAATATCTGAAAGAATATATTAACCTAAACATAGGTCAACATTACACAGAAGAGGTCACACCACATTCATTTAAAATCATCAGAAGATGTCATGCCATTGGAAGGATAGAAATAGAAAGATACACCAGATGTAATAAATTCCATCCAGATGTTGCTGGAATATTTGATTATAATAATGGTATGCATTTAAGGATACAGTGACTTTGACCTTTGAACTATTGGGTGAAATATGTTATTACTTCATCTCTTTATCCTATTTGGCATTAGTATTAAATTGTGTCACAATAATTGTATGACTTCTTAGGTTATGGCCAAAATCGGTCTTTTGGAGGTCACAGTAAACTTGACATTTGATCTTTAACTGCTAAAATCAGATGAGTGATTTCATCAGGATGTTTGTGCCAAAGTTTGGAAAAATTCCCCACAGGTTGTTCCCGAGATATAGTGTTTACCGCAATGGGATGGAAGGACGTGTGTACGAAAAACCCGAACATAAAGCCAGCCTCCACAGCTGATGCTGAGTCATATTACAATGACTCTGCCCCTGAACTAACTTCTTTGACTCCAAACAAACCTCTGTTGCAACTGCCATAGGAAAAGCATGTTTTGCTTCCTGCTTTTGTTCCCGAGGGTTTTATGAGCAAATGTAATAGCTTTAATGAATTTGAAGTTCTGGAAGTCTCTTTGCACTCATTTCAGGTCAAATCCATTAAGACTTATTGGTGTCACTGACCTTTAGCTTTGAAGTGTGTTTGGAGACCCTCCTCTGTTGCTGCAGTGACCTTAAGAGAGGCTAACAGATTAGCAGGTTGACTCAGGGTGTGTCAGCATCTCCACAACAAAGAAGTTTCCGCCCCCAATTCGGACAACATAAATGCTACTCTTACAGAATGACTAACTGAACAATATTAAAAGCCTGTTTAAAAGGCTAATTAGTTAAGTGCGCCATTAGCACAAATCACATTTTACATTTTGTGAGAAACCAGCCCTCATTTCAAGGATGTTAAAATTACGTGCAACTAGATCCAACGCTTACATAATTCTAAGTTATTTGTAATTTTTGACTTTTTTATTCTAAAACCTAAATAAGAAATAAGTGCGGTAGACCCTGAACCTCTAATTGTTAACTTACAAAAAAGACCTAATTTATTCTAACTGTTCATACAGTATAAGCTGCAGTGGTTCTGTGTTGAGCTGGATTATGAAAACCTTTCTCTCCAGTTTGAAGCACTGTGAATAATCATGGGTTCAGGAATTCCCCAAGAATTTGAATAATGGTATAAGCATGAAAAACAAACATCTAAAGAGATACGTCACAGCACCACCTGCTCTGTCGAACTGAAAAGACTTTGTGATGAGAGTGTAGCAACAGAGATGAAAAACACAGCAGCAGACTGACTTATTGAATTCAGATATAGATAACAAAAATATAGGTTCAGTCATCCTAAACAATGGGGTTTGTATATTGTGACGTATCTTAATCCCTCAGCCTTGGAAACCAACACACTATGTTTTGGCTGTGAGTCGAGTTGAATCACTCGGAGACAGAAGCACAGAACTCACGTAGCCTACTGTGGCTTACAGCTGATTAGCTCTTGACATCATGTCTGACAAACAACGAACAAGATGTCATTTTACTCTTAAAAACAGACATTTAATTACACTTATTTGCTCTAATATGTGAGATGTGAAGACACTGACCAGCACTTTTTAAAGCTAGCTTATAGCCTACATTAAGATACACGATTGCTTTGCACTGCTGCTACATCTATTTTCAGCTAACATCAACACAGTTATCACGTTAGCTGGTGCGGTAAATTGACGAGCTAGCCATTTAACATATCCAGTGTTTTGCTCACATTAACGTTAGCAAGCAAACAAGATGAGGTTAGCCAGCTAGCTTTAACTTCTCTTTGCTGAATGGAAGCAAGTTACGCCAGATCTATTCAGTAAAGTGAGGTTAAAGCTAGCTGAAACTGACATTGCTTGTTTCTTAACGTTAGCTGATAAAGTTATTTGCAAATGGCTAGCATGCAAATTTATCAGCTAGATCTGTCCTGGGAGTCTGAGTGAATTAGCTAGCACTATCCACTCAAGACATGTTAACTAGCTTGAACTTTGTCATTAAGCACGCCAGCATTAGGTAACAGTTCCTCACAAAGGTCCCCCATGAATGTCCTGCAGAATCTAACATATTTTTCTCCGAGCCACACACATTTTCCATTTTAGCTCGACAAAACATTTAATTTGTTATGTGTCGTAGGTGTCAGTTGTTGATGTTAGCTAGTGTCACACACAGTTGGTGCTGTAGCTCAAGCACATTAACGTCACACGTTGTGGCCAAACAAACAAGATAAGGAAGGTGTCACTTTATAAGTTAGGTTACAACCTGTTCGCATTAAAACAAAGCAATTGATACGTCTAAGTTGCCTCACCTCGTACCTTTAAAGTCTCGTGATAAAATTAGCTGTTTTACTAAGGGTAATGTGCTGGACTGTTTTGTGGCTATGAGCAGGAACTTTCTGCATTGTCTACTAGTTGAAAATGGTTTCTTTCTAAGTATCTACACTGTAACAGGCAATTACTTTAATTTAGCTGCTCCCAACCTCTCTCTGTTTGCTCTGTGCTTGTTCCATTGTTTCACTCCTAAACACTTCAACTACACAAGATTCCCTGTTTGTCACTCCCCATCATTCACTCTTGCTCACCGGCAAGTGCACTCTCAGGTAACAAACTAAACTGACCTTCCCTCTCTCCATCCATTTAATTCAGCCTTGAAGTTAAATTAGCAGGAATGCAGTTCAGTGGGTTTCCACACAAACATACACACATACACATACAGAACATAAAGCCTACAGCTCTTTGTGTCACTTAACCTCTCTCGCTTTCTCTCTCGTCTCTTTTCTTTTTTCCCCACACAGTTAACGGGCAGATCTCAAAGCTTTCTTTCTGCGGATTGATATGATTAGTCCAGCAGAGTCTGTGTTCAGACCAGTGTCCTTTGAAATGTTCTGTTCATCATAGCAGTGATCTGCTATAGAGAAATAACAGACCTCGGAATGCCATTGTAGACCAATCAGAATCCAGTATTCTACACACCTGTGTAATAAGATAGCGTAACAGTCACATTTTTCTGCCTTGACTACTTTTACTTGTAATACTTTAAAACTTTAAGTACATTTTCCTGATTATAAACACTCTAACTACACTTTAGTACTTTTACTTAAAATATCTGAATACTTCCTTCACCACTGGTGCACAACTCATCCAAAACCCTGAGCCTTTACGCAGTTAGCTGTTAAAGTCGAACGGCATTTCGAGAGGATCTAGCTTCCGTATCGTGACGTATTTCCAGGTGAAACAGGACGTGTAGGCGGGACATATCATTAGAGAGATTTGATTTGATCGCTGAGAAGTGGGCGTAGACAGACGTTCCATAGCGCAGTAGCTAGCTAACTGACAGAGCGTTCTTGGCACTCTGCGGCTAAATGTTGATGTTGAAATAGTTTGGTGCTAACTTACGTAAGCACGTGTGAAATTTAGTTTTACCGGAAGAAAAAATGACCGGATTTTGATATAAGAATACGAAGAAATTGATTTTCTGTATTTTTTTTTGCCTATATTGTCAAATAGATGCACAATATTACCGGGGATGTGATCTAAAAGGATTAAAATGACATTTTTCGTTTTGCCTCGACTTTAAGTGTGGTGGTGCACTACAAAACTATTATTATCCACAGCAGTTAAATGAAACTAATATGAAACTAGAATAGACACTACTACAATTCTAGTAACCCAGAATATAATCTGTACTTTATTTGAGTACAGACTAAGTTACGTGATCTATGTTTTTTTCCTTTGGTGACACGGTCATAATGAATGATGTTCACCTGCAACTCCTTTCACATCCCACATGAAAGCTGCATTAGTTGCCTCACAATCACTTTTTTTGTGTGCATGTAAACGGGTTCGTTGCCATTTAAAGGGACAAACACAAACACTATAAACACATGAGGGCAGACAGAAACACATTAAAACACTAACACACACACTAACACACACACTAACACACACACACACAGACATCCTCCCGCTGCACAAACAAAGCTGAAAGCACCTGTCAAACTGGTATAGTTTCGAGCACAGGAATGGATGGGTAGGTGGAGTGGAGGAGATTTTAGAGGGAGGAGGGAGAGTGGGAGAGTAAGACTGCCTTTAAAAAGCAGATTAAAACAGGATACACATCTCATTTTACAAGAAATCATCCACACACACACAAACGCGCACATTGTGCTTTGGACTATGGCCTCCACCACCGCGGTTGATGTTCTGCCGTCAGGCGGCAGGATCTTCGTCTCCATTCCCGATATTTTCTACATCCCCGAGTTTGTAAGTTTCTCATCTGTTAGTTTTAATTTTAAAAATCTTTTTCCCTCTTTCCTGGTTGAAACATTACTTTTCTTCGTCTTATATTTAATCTCTCCATCCTTTGCTCTCTGCTACTCTGTTTACCCAAGTGAGCCCTAGAGTGGTAAAATTGTTTTCATTGTCTCTGACGGTTTCCTCCTCGCACACTCTCCCCTATCATTCCTTGGGTCAGCATCATTTAGATTATGATCTTCTTTCCTTGACTCTCTATCTGCCTCCTCATCATTTCCCGACGGAGGCCAGTCTCTGTTTCAAATAGGACTCAGTCTTGTCCTGTTATGCTAGTCAGGTATCAGTGTTTGATTAGTAGATTAAACACAGAGCCGAATTTCCAGCAAACTGCCATCTCTTCATCTACCCTTAACGACTGTTGGCGCAGGATCTGAAGTTGTGTTAGGCTTGGCAACCAAATGAGTTTATACAGTTGTTCCCATAGGGCTCATTGATTCCGGTGAAAAGTGTGTTTCCATAGCAACATGAAAACAGAAACTTCAATATGTATTTTGCTTCGAGAAAAAACAAAATATCAAGCGAAATATAAGGTGTGATACTTTATGTAATATTCTAATGTACGGAATTAGTAAAAATCTATTGTCATGGGGGTTTAATGTTCTGTTAACTTGTTACTTGCACCGACGAAAATGCAAAAAAAACATTTGAAATAATAATGATCTTATTGCAGATTGGAAAAGCACTCTTAATATGTCTATAATCCTTCACAATACAAGTGTTAAAAGACCCACTTCTGTATGTGTTGGTATTTATATGAGATTCTTTTTTTTGTCACTGTTAATAAACCACTCTATTACTCAAGTGATTATTGATGATTATAACACGGCTGTGTTAAATACTTGATTCTGATTGGTTAATTACGGCATTCCACGGCCTGCTATTTCTTGATAGATTTAACCGTTGCTATGGACGCAGTTCTCACTGTGCGTGTAACGGACTATTTATAAACGCAAATCATTTTTAAATGAATAAATGATCATTTCCAAATCAATATTTTGTGTCAAATTATTGATTTAGTAAGTAAATAGCCGTGTAATAAGCAGGATAATGTATAGTGAGCAGGTTGTTATATCAACTATAACAACCTACTCACTATACATTATCCCTTACATAGCTTAATTTTGTTGTCAACTTTGTTTGCATTTAAGCTTTTGCAAAATCGAACTAAGATGTTTGACTACAGTAGAAGCTGCAAGTCATTCTTCATCCTCCATTGTCGCGATTGAGTCTAGGGTCAAAGTTATTTAACCTAATCTGATTGATTGAACTTGATTATTGTACAAAACTCTTTATTACTTTATTCACTGATTTTGCTGAAAATAGGTAATTTACTATGGATAAGATACTTTCTAGTTTTTCTTCTGATGTCCTCTGGCTGCTCTGCCTCGACTCTCTCTGTGATTTATGTAGTTTCCTGATGGACAAATTGTTTACATGTTGACGTTAGCTGGTTAGGTCAGTTAGCGCCTGGACTGAAAGCTCAGAGCGCCGGCACAATGCTAGCACAAGGGCTTTGGACCACCAAGAGTGGGAGGTTCTAAAGCTATGTGCATAAGGGTACCCAGCGGGGAATGCTAGCAGGGCGTGGCCATGGGATGAGAACCAGAGCCGGGTGACGTCCAATTGAACAGGGCCAGACAAGGACCAATGGAAGCCAATTGAACAACAGGGAATACAGACCTGAGATGATTTACAGATGCTCCTACCAGAACTCTTACTCTGGGGACAATGAAGACGGTGGGTTGACAGCGGTAATAATAGCCAAATAGGCCTGCCAGGAGTCATACCGCAAAAGAAATCCACCTCCATACAGTTATAATCTCATTCAAAAGTTATTATAGTAAGGAGGTAACACGAAATTAGGGTAGAAAGAGAGAGAGGGGTTTGCCTATGACATTGAAATCAAAGTGTAAACCTTGAATAAACCCGATCTGGTCAAGTCAAACATTATCCAATTGTCCAAATTTTCTATTGTTTCAAACTAAATCTTCTAGTGAAAAGTGTTGACTCAGACAGTTCTCATTTCTTGATTATCTCATACATGACTGACTTACTAGCTCCTCTTACAGTGAATCATTACGAAACAATCTGCAGTTTCTGTGCAGGAAACTGAAGATTAAATCTGTGTGACCCAGGTGGAAAAACAGCTTTAGTTGCAGAGGGAGGTGTAAATCTAAACCAACCATCATCTTCAGTGGTTTACTTGCTGGCTTGGGTCTTTTTTCTGGCTGCTTGCCAGTGAAACCTTTCACGAAACAATCTGCTGCTCAGGTATAGAAATGTACTGGTTTGCCTTTCGCAAATTATACTATGGACAATAGCATGTTGGGAAATCAAGCCATCAGTTAAGTTGGATTTACAGAAAAAAAACTATGCAAAGAATAGCAAATAATCCGAGGTCACATGGCTTACTGTAGGTTGGGGTCAAGTTAAAGGAAAACTGCACTGAATTATCTCTTAACTATAAAATAGTCACACCTCAGTGGAGGACAGCTGCTGTAGCTAATAAAATAATATACTAATTCATTAGCAAAGCATTTGTGTTCCAAATACTCAGTTCCCCCATGTAGCTCTCCCAAAAGTAGCATATTTATGGATTGATTGGCAATGCAAAGATTGCATTCAACATATGAATCAACACCAAAGAAGTGGATTGTATCGCAGGAATGGGTTCAGACGTTTTGAGATGTTTTGCTTGCTGTCACTCAGGCCTGCAGGATGGATCATGTGTAACTGCTGGGAATTCAAGCAGAATGGAATAGATCACATTGGGTCGTGTCCCTCTGGTATGGAGATGGATACGTCTGATTTTAAGTCGTAGAGATAAGGCTTGTTTAATATTGAGTTGTACCACTACCTTTAATAGTTAAAAATAATAGTAGTTGTTAGAATAATGTGGTTTTCTCCCATCAAATTCTGAATTTAAAGGGCAAATGCACATGAGAAACTACATCTTAACTATTTCACCAATTAATGTGGTATAACCTTTGACCTGCTGTTATGACAATCCTAAGAATATGAGTAACTTTTTTTTCTGTTAAAGAAGAACTACATGTTTTTTTAATACTGCTTTATAAGAATTCAAGTGAAGCAATAATATGTCTTAAAAATAACTTCGAGGGTGTTTTCTGGACAAACCTGTTTAAGTTATAAGTCAACCAAAACAGCATATTTCCCCCATAACAAACATTATGAAATTCTTCTAATCCTAGATTTAGAACAGTTTAACAAATTACTATTCATTATTTTAAAGCTACAAACATGTATTTCTTAAAGTAAGATCAGGTATATTTAAAGTACATGAAGTAATACATGTGCAGATACTTTAAATAAACCTGGAGGTAATACTAATGTGAGTGTATTTAAGGTACCTGCAGGTGTAATTCTATAAATAGCACACTCATTCTACACAATGAGAAAATAAGTTTCTGTACCAAAGTGTCATTTTGCTTTTCATGTTACAAAACGTTTGTTTAAATCCACAGGACTTAATACATCTAGAAGTGCTCTCCTAGTGTCGTGACAATAGTGCATGAAAATCATGATGAATCTTGTGTGTGAATAGCTTCAATAACGTTTGGGATCAAGAGATACAGTCAGAAACTTTAACTTTTAAAGTACTTAGAGGATTGTTTGAGGTTAAAATCTGAGTTATTAATGTTAATGTATAATGGAGAAATATTTGAAGGACCTGCAGAGGTATTGTTCAATTCAGGGCGTGGCAGATTCTGAATGTTAGTCGTTGCTAGCTAGCGGCTAGATTTCTTCCATCCTGGCTTTAAGCTTGCTTTGTTTACACGGCTGAGTGAAACCTGGTTTCGCTGCACTCGCCGAGTGAAAAGAGAGTGAGTGGATTAATCCTTTAACCAACACTTAAAAATACTACAGGTGGTTAATTTCTCCTGCACCGCTGACACTGATTGAGCTGTGCTTGGACGTGTGTGGCCTGTGTGTGTGGAGCCTGTCCGACTGGAGAAAATCAAAGCAAGGAAACAAAAGACCTTTTCCACAGCAGTTATTTCCACTTGTCACAGTAGGAAAAAGCACAGGTGGTAATACCATCTACAATTTCTTCTACTCAAGAGTCTCAGTAAGTCATGTGAGCTACAGGCAGCTACAGAGACTTCACACCATCATTTACTTACTAGCATTTCTACCTGTGCTTTACTGTGACAGGTGGAAATGTCTAATTAAATGAGTCCAGCACAGGACACTAACTGGTTTTCCTGTACACGGTAACATTTCAAAGTGCTTCTTATCAATGAACAAATGCAGGAGTTTCATGCTTTATCAAAATGCCAAAGACGCTCTTGAAGAAGATGTTTGTCAAAGGAGGAGAGCGAAGGATTGTACACCAAAGAGCGGCCACACCACGGGTGTGTGCATGGGTGTGTGTTTTCAAATGGAAGTCCTTCGGCCCAACCCTTATTTAAAAGGGGTACACCACAAATTTTACACGTAAAACACATTAATGAAGTCTAAATAGGTTATGAGTGCTACAATAGAAAGATGGGTTGCATTATGGGAATTGTAGGATCCTATTTATGTGTTACAGTACAATCCAAAAGAGTTCGCTAATTGAGACGAACCTACAGAGATCTGTAAAGGTAATGGACCACATGAATTTTGTTGTTACTCACCCTCCCTCCCCAATGTGAACCTGCAGATTTTCGGAGGCCTGGTATGGATCCTGGTGGCATCGACTCGTGTCTCCCCTGACAACCCGCTGGGCTGGGTGATGTTCGTGTCCGTCTTCTGCTTCGTAATGACGACGCTCTGGTTCTTAATCTTCCTCTGCGGAGCCAATCAGAGCAGCGTCTGGCCCTCCCTGGTGAGACATGCCCACCACCTGCTGATTGCTAATTTGCATGTACACAAACAAAAAAATTACACTATTGTATAATGCAGATAGATAATGTCATTAACTGAACGTTTGCTAAACCCTTCCCCCAGATAGTGATTGCCAACTACAACTTCAATTGTAATGCAGCACTTTTTCTTGGTTTTGAGCAGTTAGCCAACCACTGAGAAAACTCCCGTGCCCGTCCAGGAATTAGACAGGCACATAACCTTCCTATAAAATGACAAATTATCGTTTTTACATTTGAGTTTTTGTATGAATTAAACAAAAGCTATATACGTAACTTTTTAATCAGTGAGCTTCAGAGGTGCCTGTAGGCAGATTTTGTTACTGTTGGAGCGTTCCCCATTTTTTCAGCGCTTGTGTTAAGCTAAGCTAACCGTGTCTCAGATAGGAGACTGGCATTCATCTTCTCATCTAACCTCCCCATCAGAAGGAGAGTATTAGTGTTTCCAAAAATGACAACCTATTCCTATTAACATGATTCAAATGTTAACAAAAATGATTTTCATTAGCTGTGGAGCTGACGTTAGCTTGAAAAGTTTGTTAGCTTAGAATCAGTTACTGATTGAGCCAGCAAAATTGACAGTTTGCCGCTAGAAAAGGGTCTCAAATCCAGCAGTTCAATATTTGAAAAAGTGTTGAATCTGCCTAGATATAATTTTAAGAAGCACACTTGTGTGTGCTAACAAACTATTTAGTTTGCTTACATATGAGATTTATTAGTTTGTCCTAAACCTAATTCACAAAGAAGTACGTCAAGAGAAAGTACACGTGACTTGTGTTTAGCGCATTTTGTGTGTTTTCAGAGACAGCAGTTGTGCTGTAACGGAAAGCGTACCAGGCATGGCAACGGTAACTAAAGTGGGCGTGGTCAAACTAACGGACAGTTGATTGATAGCTCTTTGTTCTGCCTTTCACCTTTGTCCTGTTTATTATTTAATCATTGTATTATATCTGACCGCAGGAACTCAGCAAACAACACCAAAGTGCCCTCATGGATGTAGTAATGCTCAAATAATATAACATTTGAATCTTAGGTTAGTTTTAATCATGTAATGTTTTGCTTTCTCTGCTGGTGCCCTTTTATTTTTGTGCCCCTGTCTCTCAAACAGCCGGAGTACACCACTTTATGACAGTCTCCTTGTGTTATTCTCTGCAGGATGTGGGTTTCCATTTTGTAGCAGCGGTATTCTACCTCAGTGCGTTGGTGGATCTGGCCTATATCACCATTCTGAAAGGGTGGGGTCTGACGATTGTGTCAGGTACCGTCATTTCAACAAGTCTATTAGTGTCTGAAAATCTCAAAAACTACCGCCTGGACATCGCTGCAGTGGTACGTTAATCACAAACACACACTCTTGTTGCATCCAGGATTTGTAACACCCCATTCTTTCTACCTCAAAGTGACGGCCATCTTTCTGTGTGTCGTGTTTTTCTGCTTTCAGGTGATGTGCTCCTTGGCCACTCTTCTCTACTTCCTCCATGCCATTTTCTCTGCCATCCGATGGAGGAGGTCCTAATTAAACTGAACACAAACGAAGCACAAACCAGGAACAGGAAGAAGAGAGGAAACCAAATAATAATCTCATCTGTCATTGGACAAAACACAGAACGACCTTTTCTACTTTTGTTAGTTTTATTTACATGTCAGTAACGGTAACTTTTTAACCTTGTTTATTAGTCTGGTTAGCAAGGCAGGCCATCATGTTATTCAATCTACTTTTCTGTTAGCCATAAAGGCAGCAAAATATCGGAACCCCTTTGGCTAGTTTGTGACGACAATATACTGTATGCCTCAGGGGACGATGATTAACATCGGAAATAGGAAGTTACGCAGAGGCTTTACTCTGACTTACTACTGCGGAATATGAACCCAGAAAAGAACCCGATTTACGAAATAGCATCATATGCAGATTTGTAAAGAGAATAAGCCTTGTCAGGTCTTCAAGAGAAGAAAACTACTTTAGAATGCTCGTTTGTTAAATGGAGGTCAGATCGATCATTTCTGATGCATTTAAGGAAGTCAGGGAAATCTAAACGCTGATTGGCTTACACGACAGCATCAAGAAAATTTACCTCTCAAGTTGAATTTTTTGATCTAGCTGATCTTACATGCAGATGTCTGTCTGTAGAGATGAATAAATCGTCATCAGCTGACCGCCGATAGGAGTCGGGATGGTAACTACGACAAATCGTGTTCCGCCTGCTTTTGCTCTGCATACTGATTGTTTTTCCTGCATACGCCGATGCATGCTGATATGTGATTGGTCAATACTACTCGGACTACAAACGTACTACAATCGCAAACCAGAACAATTCTTATAGCAAAGTCTGATCCTGCGTGTACAGATTCTACATTCTTCTATAGAATGTGTAAATAGAGGTTAGTTCAGAATAGATGCTTTTGACATCAACATGTTCACTTTTAACTTAAGCTTTAACTTTAGTAAGCCTGCAACAAACATTTCCAAAAATTAAAGAGACATAAAGGTAGAATTTTTTTCCCCTCAATGTGGCCATAATAAAAGAAAAAAGAGCAAAAACTTAAATGTCCAAAAGACAAGGAGTATGGGAATAGAAGAGTTCCTTATTTCTGGCATGTTTTCCCCCCTGTTTATAATGAACAAAAGTGTAAAAATAAAAATATAAATAAAAAATGAAAATAGATTGGTAAACAACCTTCAGCCTTTAGACTTTTTTATTCACTTTTAATAATAGCTTTATAATTTTGTTTCTTTTTAAAGGCTCTGTATGGTATGAAAGGATTTTTACAGGTGATTTATTGTTTGGCTTTTTTTTTACTTTCAAAAAATGTGTGGATGTAAATATAAAGCGATTTCCCTTTACATGTATTTTTTAAAAATCTATTATATAAAATAAATGAATGGGACATCAGGACATTGTGGTTTTCTGTGTGTTCAGACTTCAGACTCACAAATACATTTCTGCACAATGAAAAGATGATGTGAAAATAAATATATTGTGTCATTTCTACCTGTTTATTCAGTTATTCCTTCCTGAGCCCAGTGACTAAAATATGAGTAACCTTTAAGAAACACGTATTCCAATTTGTCTGTGATAGAAAGTCTGCATTCTTCAGGTTTCAGGGTCAAGAATGCTGCATTATTTATCACAAATAAAACTACCTGTAACTTAGAATGTGTTGGCTTCACAGGTACCCTAACTTTATATATATATATAACAGTTTATATGAAGTACTTTTGGTATTATTTGACTGGAATTTAAAGCAGCATGTGTTGAATTTTTTGTCCACCCTGGGGCAGCAGAGCAAACTGTTAATATGACATCAATATATCTTACACAATATTGGCCTTGAAGTTTTTCTGCCCAGCTGTACGATGTTAGACCGATATTAATTCTGTTTTTAGCTCTGGTTTGGTCTCCTTCAAATCCTAAGAAAAAAATTAAATTAATTGTTTAAATAAAATAACAGACATGAATAAGAGCATATATTGAAATCCCTTAAGGAAAACTATATAGAGACTCTTAAAAGTCATAAAAATATGGAATAAGAGGAGGAGCACTCACCGGGGACCGCCAGGGGGCACTAGGGGGGCCTCAGAAAATTGGAGGGAAGATAAGAAAAAAAATGCAATTTTTTTTTTTTTTTTTAAATTTTTTTTTTTTTATAACCATTTGTCCTGAACCGTACAAAATGTAAACTGCCGTAATCTCGGATTCTCAAATTCAGCTGCAAATTCGGCATGACAACGTCATAACGACGTCATAATCTGTGTAGACCTGGCAGTTGTTATCAAGCTGCTCTGCTCCTCAAGCTTGCGTGTAGCTAGCTAGCGCAAAATGGACAGGTTTTTGACAACAAATAGACCGAAGGAGCATATTTTGTAGCATTGTCTGTGGGTTTGGGGGTCCCCGGCCAGAAGCTAATGCTGTTTGGGGGGCCTTGGCATGGAAAAGTTTGGGAACCCCTGACCTAGACAATAGGAACCAAGGTTTAATCACAACAGATGAAGGTTAAGTGTGGGGCTCCTCAAGGTTTAGTGTTGGGGCCATTGTTGTTTATTTTGTATATAATATATGTGAAGTCGATAGTACACTAAAAAACGATTTTATTTGCCTGATAAAAATCATCATCATTAACATCAACAACAATATTCATCATATATTTCCTCATCAACATCATCATTCATAGCATTAGGCTCAGAGGTGTTCATGAAAGAGCTGGGTCTTTAGCTTTTTCTTAAAGGAGGAAAAGGACTCTGCGGACCGGATGGAATTTGGTTACTCATCACACCACCGGGGGACTACAGAGGAGAAAAGTCCGGCTACTGACTTCGGGCCCTGTTGTGATTGGAGTAGCAGGTGCTGTTCCAAGCTGACCTTTGTGAAAAGGTCTACAAAATGTCAACACTGGACCAAGACAAAGATGATGATTTTTCTTTATGAATCTTTAATTTTAAACTAGATGAAGATTTATGAGGATCAGAAAGTCCTAACCTTTTGTCCCAGAGGTGTGGAAAACCCAAAAACCCACAACCCCTTGTGACTCACCTGTTTAACACAAACTGGCACTGCAGGCTCATAGTTTCACTGATTTGTAAAATTTCCGTGGATTTGTTTTTTGCTCAGCTGGTACTTAAATTTTTCTAAAGGGAAATGATTTAATATCAATTGTGATAAAGTCATAATTCATGAAATACCAAAGAAAGAACACGGGATTTTGCAGACAGGTTTTAAAGATGAGAATTTAGGGCCTACAACAGAAAAAGCTCAGTTAAATTTATTTTACCATATAATATTAAAAATAATGATTAGGGCAGCTTTAAAGTACATCTGAGTGGAGATGCTAAAGTGTCAGTGAAGTTTAAGTGTTTGAACCCATAAATCCAGTCATCATCAGCATCTATATTTTGAACAGAAACGTCTGTTATAGCCGCCGTGTGTGCAGTACAAACAGAGGCTGCAGGCACTCCGCTATAGCAAAGTAAGGGCTCATGAAGTGAGTACAACCTAAAGTCACTGAGCTGTTTCTGCACTCAGCTGTAACAATGAATATATTTTAACAGCGTGGGTTTAACTGTAGCCAAAGGGAACACAAATTCCTCTTGGTTGTTTCAGAGCGTCTTCACAGGTCACCAGCTCACATTAAACAGCAGCTCGCCTCGGGTGCTGGAACATGAAGGGTGTGTCTGCTTCAAGGAGCTGTTGTGGGAAGGATCTCTCACCCACAATAGCAGAACGGGTTTGTCTGCTACCCTAGCTTTGCTATAAGAGTCAGAAACACCTGCCGCTGCTCCGTTAGTTCAGAGGAGAGGGCAGGTTGTCGCTGTAGCACCGGGAGAAGGAACAGGCAGAGATGGCTGCAACCACAGCTCAGCCTATGGCGAGCCTGCCCAGCGGAGGGGCGATCTGCTCCACGGCGCCGGATGTATTTTACATGCCTGAACTGGTGAGTGGATGAGGACAGGACTGCTGACCTTGAAGACAGTTATTTTTTTTCCATTTTGTATTATTTTTTAATTTTTATGTATTTTTTCTTACTTTGAATTTACCTATTTAACCTTAAAGATATATTATTATTTATATATATATATTTTGTTAGTGTGGTATATGTATGAAAACTTAAACAGGTTATCCACTCTTACATATTATAAGAATTAAAGTTTATAATAGTCATTATGAGGGGAAAAATTCAACCCTGTATTATCACTTGCTGAAGCTGGATTTGAACTCTTTGAATAAGAACGGTGCAAAAAATGGTGAAACAGGAGATGATGACACATATTCCTCTCATGGGAGCATCAGCTATGTCTTTTCACGTCTCACGTTTCACTCGCATTGTGTCTGTGCCACTAATCTAAGAAAAAATGCGGCCAGCGCGTCGTCTCCCTGAATGATGACAAAAGATAGAAACTGCTCATATGACTGCTGGACAAATAACCGCGCCAGTGGTTTATATTAGTGATAATTCCACTGAAATATATTTTAGGTGGGTTATGGACCGATTCCACTCAGCGGCAAATCTGTACACAATGTACGAAAGGCAAAAAAATAGTTCTGGTAGCACATATTACAAAAAAATAACACACATACCAGCTGAATTTTGCAGACAATATATCAAAATGGATGTCGTACTTTTTCTAAATCTGGGAAGTATTTAAAATGATAACTTGCATTGAGACTTTCCTGTTTTAAATGGCGGTACAAAAGCCTCCTTTGTTTGCTGCTGGTTTAATGTCTGACTTAAGAGCATCTTGACCTTTTACTGTCGCCAAGAATCTCTCTTGATGGTCCAGTTTCTTCTGTTGGTGTGTGGAAATGTGATGACAAACTGCTGATGTTGATCCAACTGTAAAACACTTGGAGTTACTCAGCCTGTTTGGTGTAAAGTGAAATTATCCCACCTGTGTGACACAAATTTGTCTAAAGAAAGCCAGGACATGAGTTCAGTGCAGCAGCAGCGCAGACTGCATTGATTTGATGCTAAAAAAGATCAAGTGTGCACTTTTATCATCTGACTTTTCTCTGTGACCGGGGCACATTTGGCCTTTTTCTTTTTAGCAAGAGTGTTTTTCATTCTCCCTCTTCTTTGAGTCCCTTTATGTGACTGAGGTCTTTTAATGCTCATTCACTGAGCTTGTGAAACAGCTGGCATTGTTTGGTACGAGTCACTGATGCCTGTTGAAATACAGTCACTGACATGCAGTTGAAACAACTGTTATTTGTATCCTCATCTTTACAGCTACAGTGAGACAGCTGTTGACCACATTGTCTGGATGTCTGTCGTCTTTTTAAAAAAAATCTTGAATAAATGTTATATTAGGCCTTCAGACAGGGTCAGGTCTTGTCACTATCAGCTCAGCCTATAGACATTTAACTGTATGTTATCTATTCTTTCACAATAAGCTCACGTTTTTTAAGCAGAGGAAAGAAAGCGCAAAATCATCAGTGTCGGAAATGTGCAATAATTCAAAATGTGGCACTGAAGACAGAATGATGGTGTGTGGTTGCGTGCATCATAACTCTATAATGTAGTTTAAAATCTTCTGCTCAGTTTTTATTGTGAAATCTTTTCAAAAAGCTTCAGGCAGATTTGCTTCAAATTCAAGATGTCAAGTAAAGTTAAATCTCATTGAATAAGTTGTGACTTGTAGTTGTATTGATAAAAGGCCTTTCTTATGATTAATCTCTGGCTCAGGTTGTTTGAGAAATAGTTTGCGCCTCCACTTGAAAGGCTCATATCATCAGCCAGTCCGGGTATAAGAGAATTCCAGAGAGTTCAGACTGTACGGATGTGGTTACCATTCAATGTAAAGTAATCTGACAAACTAAACACCAAACCTCCTGTGCTTGGAACCATATAGAAAGTAAGGTGTTTAGTAAGTCTAAAGTAAGTCAACATTTAAAGAGATGTGGCTTTTGATTCTGACGTTTTGTACTTGGACCACTTTTCTGACTGCCTTTTCATGGTATGGTTTTGATCTATGTTTTCACTCTTACATGCTGCTGATTGTTCTTAGTCTGGTTTGCTTTGGCAGCTCACACTGTAGCTTGGAAAAACAAACATGACTTTAATGGGAAACTACACTTGCAGTAAGTACAATATGCAAATCCAGTGTTCTTTTTTGCCTATAGTAATTGTTGCATGTGTATTTATGTTAATCGGCCTGCATTCTGCTGATGTTTAATCAATAACACAGGTGACATGTCAAGAACTGTCAAGGCAGCAGTATAAATAAGGGTAGTGAAGGAAGCCAAAATACAGGAACGAGCCGACACTTTGATCTATTCTGGGGCTTTTACGACGGAAAGGTTTCTTTAGAGTCAGACCCACACTTAGGAACATCATTGTACACTTCATCTATTTTTCAGCTGCACAGGCTCACGTTTCACTCACAGTGACTTGCTGAAGTTACTGTCAGAGGTAACAAAAAAGAGAGGTAAAAGATGGAGTTACTCTTACCCTGATCACCCATGTTCATCTTTGCAGGTGTTTGGTGGTTTGGTTTGGATCCTGGTGGCGTCAACCCACGTGGACCCGCCGAACCCCCTGGGCTGGGTGATGTTTGTCTCCGTCTTCTGCTTCGTCATGACCTTCCTGTGGGTGATCATCTTCGCTGCCGGGTGTCACAAGAACAACCCTGGCTGGGCTTCAGCTGTAAGACCTGAGAGAGCGAGAGAAAGGATCAGAAAGAGTGAATGAAACAGTAAATGAACGTGAGAGGAAGGGCTTATAATATTTACTATTTTTTGTGTGTCCAGGACTTTGTTTACCACAGCATGGCAGCGTTATTCTACCTCAGCGCGAGCGTGTCTTTGGCTAACATCACCCTCCAGAAGAAAACAGCAGGAGATCCAAAAGTCTACAAGCTTGACATCTCTGCTGTGGTGAGGATAGAGTACAACACAGAGCACAAACAGCTGTTCATCTTCACAGTGTGAACTGAACAAACCCGTCTCTTATCGTCCAGCTAACAAAGAGCCATAGTACCTACTATAGCCTTTGTTGTTCTTTCATTTCCTGAGGCCATTTTACAGTTAGCAGTTCACATCAAATGTTGTCAAAATAACACAAGGTTACTCCAAGCAGCTACAATGGCACTTAAAGGAATACGTAAAAAAAAAATTGGGCAGATAATAAGCTAATTAGCTGTCTTGCGATCAGTTACAGTAGAAGATACCAAATTCATAGTTGAAAGCTAAGAATTAAGTCACACAATTCTCTATGGAGGATTGTATGAAGCTTTGAGTGTGTAAATTTAGGCCGTTATTATCTTTGGAGCCAGAAGTTACCATATTTCGAAGAGGACAGAGCTGGAGTGGTGTATTTAGCAAACGCTAAGTTACCTGCTAACATTAGCTTGATTAATAAAATTCCCCTCGTGTTGAATATTAGAAAGAATGCAGGTTAAGACTATTCAGTGGTGGCTTCACTTTATATAGACCTGGAGTCTTCTAAAAGCTAAGCTAAGCTAGCAGCTGTTAGTTTTGTTAAACACAAAGACAGGACACTTTGGGAAATACAGCAGCTAGCCTGGCTCTGTTGAAAGGTAGCCTAACAACATCCACCTATAGCGGCTATATTGCTTACTTTAAATGCTTTATATGTTGTTTGTATGACTTGGCCAAGAAATAGTGGGCATAGTAGGCAAGCTAGCAAGGCCAAAAACTAGCCGCAGACCGGCATATTGAGCTCTACAGGCGCTCAGATTAGGAGTCAGGACTGGTTTTTCTCCTGTTTCACTCTTTGATCTGAGCTAAGCTAACAGGCTGCTGCCTTCATAGCTACCGTACAGACATGAGAGTGGTATTGAACTTTAGATCTGACTGAAGCAAGAAAGCAAATAAACTTATTTCCCCAAATGTTAAACTTTTACCAAATTAGGGTAAAGCAAAAGAGGGAAATACAGTAGGCTTATATCGTCCTGAAATGAATCACATTTTCAATATTCCCATGTTCAACACATGATCCTCAAAAAAGTTGAATTTCTCTCTAAGCCTGTGTTTTGTGTTTACTCGTGTGTGTGTGTCTCTCAGGTGTTCGCCTACTTGGCTTTTTCCTTCTACTTCATGCACGCCATCCTCTCCTCTGTCCGATGGAAAAACTTCTGAAGAGCGCAGCTGAATCACCGACCCGTTTGGCCACGAAGTACGATGCATCCTATGTTCCCCCTGTGTGTCCACACGTATGCATGTTTGGTCTGTGTGTGTGTGTGCGCATGTGTGGTGAAATTACCAGCAAGTGAAATCAGCCTGGTCAGACTCACATATGAAGATTTTAGGACTGTTAATGCAGAGTTTATTGGGATTTGTGAAGAGGCATGGTGAGCTGAGTTAATGTTGTGTGCAGATGGTGTTAATGATGGTTTAATTAGTGATGAGTTTGGAGGTAAAGAGCTGAAATAGGGATGATGGAGACGTAGTGATATTGATGCAATGAAAGGCCATAAGTTATGGAATATGTGTTTATTTTCTTTCTTGTAGAGAGTTGGTCAAGAGGTTTGACACCACTCTCAGCCTTTAAACTGAGCCAGGCTAGCTGTGTTCCCTCTGCTTCCAGTCTTTATGCTAAGCTAAGCTAACAGGCTGCTTAAGACTTAACAGACAGGCCCAGGAAGGGAACTGATCACCTTATATAAAAACCAACACGTACATACAATGTTTAAAACCTTTTTTATTATCTATATTATGTTTCAAATGCAAATAGCAAATAAAGATCAGAAAGTATTTTGTTTATTGATGTTGTGATCAGACATACACGTTTGTTTTAAAAATACTTTTCATGGATAAGTAGATTTTTTTATAGAACTACTGCCAATATTGTTTCTTTGTCATATAGAATTAGGCTAATACCAACAAATCATGAACTTAAATGATGATCTTTTTAATGAGACCTTCATGAGACCTCTCTGACATTTGTATAGTTTTGGCATTTTTTATTCTTAATATTAAAACAAGTTAGAGATGCAAACACGACTGAGTCCTTGTTTTATTTGTATTACTTGCTCACTGAAATATTGGAACAATTCATTCCACATTGATACACTTGGATTTATTATTGCCAGTTGAATCCAGGCTTTTATTGTTACAGTTTATTGCCGCAACCTTCAGTGTCAGTGTTAGTCTTGTGTAAGTGCAGTCACGTATAGAATGGTATGTAAATATTTGCCACGTTCTGTTCAGTATTTAAAGTAGATTAGCAGGATAAGAAAGTCCTGACACCATGACAATAGCTACAGTCAGAAGAGAAAGGTTCACTCTGGAAAACCAGTTGGTGAAAGAATAACTATAAGGAGGGAAGGTTTAGACCAAAGGAAGGAAAGGAAACATTTTAGAAGTATTTTGTGTAAAAGGAAATGTTCAATCATTGCAGTTGTTACTAAAAATAAGAGATGGAGAGAATAAATCATCTTGACATTGGTCATCCACTGACCTTTCTTCTAGCTACAACATGCTTGTTATTTTGATTGAGATGTCTGAACCACTACTGAATGGACTGCTATCAACTTTGGTAAACACATTTCTGGCCGCCCTACTAAATACCTGCAAAACTAATGACAGGCCAATCCAATTAAATTGCACTCAACAAAAGCCAAATATAGTTTTTAGTCTATTTTCTATGTCCTTCCGTCCATCCATTATCTATACCACTTATCCTGTTCAGGGTCGTGGGAGGCTGGAGCCAATCCCAGCTGTCATTGGGCGAGAGGAGGGGTTACACCCTGGACTGATCGCCAGTCAATCAAAGGGCTGACATACAGAGATGGTCACTTTGTTTTGCCCCAGCAACTCCCCGTCACTGAGGGCATCCAGATGAGAGTGTTTAAGAACTCTGGCGTTGTGTACACTCCCTGGAAAATGTAGTGAAAAGATAACTGATTTGTTTAATGGGCACCAGTTTAAGCTATGCTAAATCGAGCTAGCGGGCTAGCAGAGAGGCTAACAACATCTTACGTTCAGTCTTATTAAGAATAAAAATGGGTTGATCATTACCTTTACCGCAAGTTGAACCAGCTCCGAACCAGCACAAGCACCAGCCCAGGTTCGCGTTGGCGGAAAAGGGGTAATAGAGACAACCTTTCATGCTTACTTTCACACCTACGGGCAATTTAGAGTCACCAATTAACCTAACCAGCATGTCTTTGGACTGTGGGAGGAAGCCGGACGTCTCATGATGAACATTAAACCATAGGTCTATATGTCTGATTGATTGTCAAACATTCAGTGGATCTTTAAAGAGATTATTTGGACTGTCATTCTGAACCTGACTGAGCAGGAAGATGTTACTGACACACTTCCAAGCATCAACATGCTCCAGGTGAGGCTCGAACTCACAACCTCGGCATTGCTCTACAATGTACTGCCTTATAAGTACCGCGCACTGACCGATTGCGCCACTGGAGCACAAAGCCTTAGAGAAATGTGCATGTACTTAACTCAAATTAGTATTAAGTCTTCTGGACTGATTCTAAATTTTCAGAGGCAGTGGCCTCACATTCGGAGCACCTGTAGAGATGCCGTCCAGACTAAAGCGATTTAATTGTGAAGTGTTTGGGAGCTATATGACACGTGAGAGGAATACCTGCAGACAGCACTCAGGGCTGGAAGAGGCACCGCTCATTCCTTTTTCTAGCGGTATATTTATTTCTCCAAAGAAAACTCAGTGCAGATGTTTCTGATGTAATTCTTCATTGTGTCCCTGTTTCTGCTTTATTTATATTTTGGTTAACATGATAAGAATATTCACAGCCACAGGGCACTGGTGTTTGACCTTTAACCTCAAACCTTCGTCCTCCATGCTGTGACTGTATTACTCTCTGTCTTGCAAGTTTACAGGAGCAAAATTTAACCATGGTAAAGGGCATCAATGCACAAAATATGTCCAGAGGTTTAGCTAAAGTTTATTAAGCAATGACAGGAACTACAGCTCCAGTGGCGCAATCGGTCAGCGCGCGGTACTTATAAGACAGTACAGTGTAGAGCAATGCCGAGGTTGTGAGTTCGAGCCTCACCTGGAGCATTCTTGATTATATTGCGCGTGATGTTCAACATGCAAAACACACTACTGTAAGCTACATGTATTGTTGCATGATACCTAAGGTAGTGTGTTGATTAAATGGGATACAAAAGCTGTCTGTCTTTGCAGACTCACAATGCATGTGCTGCCGTGTAGCCTGCAGCATTTTAGCAGTGAAAATCAGAATACAGGGTTATAACCAATAATTACCTTTTCCAGCTCCTCCTGGGGGATTCCAAGGCTTTTCCAAGCCACACGGGATATATAATCCCTCCAGCGAGCTCTGGGTCTGCCCCGGGCTCTCCTCCCAGTTGGACGTGTCCGGGAAACCGCCAAAAAGGGAGGCGCCCAGGAGGAATCCTAATCAGACGCCCATTCGATGCGCCCCATCTCTAAGGCTGAGCCCAGCCACCCTATGGAGGAAACTCATTTTGACTGCTTGTATCCCCGACCTCATTTTTTGGGTCACTACCCAAAGCTCATGATCATAGGTGATGGTTGGAACGTAGATCGACTGGTAAATCGAAAGCTTCGGCTCCGCCTTCACCACGACGGTCCGTTACAACGCCCGCATTACTGCTGAAGCTGCACCAACCCGTCTCTCAATCTCACGATGCATTTTACCCCGAGATACTTGAACTCCTTTGCTTGGGGCAGAGACTCAGATGTCCCTTAACCTATAAGCCCCCCTAGACAAGAACAGCTTCAGTATATTTGTCCAGGCAAAACAATGGTTTGTTGTGAAGGTCAGGGAAAATGACTTGTGATGAATACAGCTGCTTTTCTTTTCATGCTCGTACCTGTAACCATTGTGTTATGTAAAAAGAACATGCCTAGAGACAGAGAGGTACAAATCAGACTGTTTTTTCAGATCTGTACTTTATTCCATTATTCAACAATTCCACGTGGATGAGGGAACATATATACTTTTTACAGTTATAAAGAAACATCGATATCTCAGGCTGTTATACTGAGTGTCATGTTGGTCTTTTATGGGTGTATCTGGAGACAAACATGTTCCTCAACAAAACCATCACATCCAGCAGATTTTGAACTGATGTTTTCCTTGAGGACAAAATGTTCCTCTTCCAATCATATTTTCAGCTTTTCTTATCAAAACCAAAAGTGGTACCCTCCCTCTGACTCTCCTGGCCTCCATCAGTCCAATCACCCGTCCTGTGGTCCGACCCAGACACCAGCCAACTCCCACTCTACCAGATTGTGCGTTTCACTCCCGCCCAGACCGAGCGTTTTGTTTCCTGCGCGGCTCGCACGTCGTCCCAGTGCAGCTTGGTGTTGGGGATCTCGTCCTGGGTTTCGGGGTCGGGACGAGGGCCGTCTTTAGGACTCGCCACCACCACTGGCAGCGGGCCTAGCTGCGACTGATACTCGACGACGTGGAGCTGCTTCTTGTCGGCCAGCGCCTGGTGGGTTTGCTGCAGGGAGGAAGAGATATGTTGGTAAAGCAGAACTCCTAGAGTGGAAGCTTTGAGAACTCAAACTAAAGATCACTCCCACTGTGTCTACATCCCCTCACCTGATTGGCTAATCCAGTGAAGAGGGCCCTGGTGATGTTGAGCAGATTGACGGATCCTTCCACTTTGCAGTACATGTCCTGAATCCCGATCAGCTTGCAGAGCGTGATGACCGCCCGGTGGCAGTGCAGACCGTAACCTGCAGAGACACAGAGACAATAAAGCACAAAGTATAAAATATACATACTGTGATATCACCAGGGGTGGACAATATGTATTTTAATATATTACATATCTGGATATTTTACAAATGCAACATTATTTTATAAGGCTGTAATTTCATGTTTGTCCTTGAAGCACTTAAATCTTTGTGTGAAAAGATTTATTTCAACTGCACATAGAAACCTAAATGGACACGACAATAAAAAAAAGGAACTCAAATTAGTGAAAAAAAAACATATTTTCTTTGTTGGAAGGGAAAAACTGTACCGATAAAAGTAAACTGCAACAAAGTGCAGTGAAATCTAACTTGACAAATCGTGACGTTAACTGACACAAAAAAAGAATCAGATGCTTTGACAAAAACACGGTACCTTTCTTTAAATGTGACGGAAGGCCTGAGCGGACATGCATTCATACGTTTACTTACTCTACATTATTTCTCGAGATCTCGACGTATTTTTCTCTTATTTATTATTTTGTTTATCTTGGGAAACAAAGCTTGTTTGCTCGTGAGAACAGGATAATTTTCCCGCGATCTAGAAAACAAAACAGCCTGGTCACTGTGATATTACAGACCACCACATGCCATGCTGCCATTGCCCACACTAATGAGGAAAGTTTAGCCTAGTTCTATATTCGTTTTGTGCCTTTGCAACTCTGAGGATACGAGTCATGATCATTTGATGTTACAGGGGTGCCGTATTGTTATCTTGCGATAAATAAGTCGAGATAGCAACCAGAAAAAACTTGTTATCACAGGAAAACTGAGTAATTAAAATGTATGGATACATGTCCGCTCAGGGCTTCTGTAAAACGTCTACATAAAACAATGTTTGATTGGACCAGCTTTTAAAATAGATGAAGCAACCTCTACTAATCACGTAACAGCAGAAGATGAGACGCATTCATTCCAGTTTTCTAGTGCAGATTTTTTTTAAAATTCAGGGAATCCTTGCTTTTGCTTAAATTATTAATAACACTCGCTCGTGTAGCCTCCACATTTTATTAGGCCAGTCGTTGCTCAGCAGGTGAACATGTGAAAATGTTTTTTTGGCTTTTTGCCTTAAATCATTAGGACAGTGGATAGCGTCGGAAACAGGGGAGAAGAGAGTGGGGATGACATGCAGCGAGGGGCAGAGGGTCGGAGCCTGCTCAACTAAACTGGCCCCTCGGATATTTACGGTTTTTAAACTGAGCTTTCCTTCTGAGTGTATTCCTGTTTTCCACATTAAGTGTACCGAATTAGGTTTTTAATTTTAAGAATCTTGGAATCTATTTGCCAACACACCTGTAAAACAGAAAGTTAACAACATTGCTGTCATGTCACAGCATCCTGCAAAATAAAAGCTTAAAGAATGGAGACATACCTTTGTTTTGTTTCTTCATGCGCAGCGTTGTCCTCTTGACCTTTGATTCAATGTCATGATAAACTGTTGGAGAGGAAAACAACATCTGAATAACACTCACTGGATGCAGACCAGGAAACACAGCCGAACAGGCTTTTAGTCATTATTTGTTCTGTTCAGTTCGTATTTAATTATTTTCACTACATTTCTGCCGTTTCAAAGTGAAGGCACTTGTGTTTTGTTTTCTGCTGCTCTCCCTCAGGTTTTGTGTTTCTCTACCTGCCCACCAGATGTCCCTCCACATGCCAGCGTGTCCCGCTCGCTGCAGCAGCAGCAGCTGTGGCTCATTACTTATTCAGACACGCAGGCCCTGAGTGGGAGCTGCGAGCCGCTGAATGAAGAATGAGAAAACTGGAAAACGCTACGGCTTCAGGGCTAAAGCCTTGTGTTTGTGTCACGTTGCTCTCGAAATGCCTCGCTGGCCGCCATCCCTGCCTCCTCCAGACATTCAGTTGGAATCTGATACACTTAATGAATTAGGTTTTTGTAGTCGGATGCTGCGACCACGACAACAAAGGATGAAACAAGAAAAGCAGCAAAAGAAATGAAACATTTTGTGCTCATACTGCTGAGTGAAAAGATGCACACACACATCTCAGAGGGAGCTGAACATTTGCTGTGTCTGCAGGTGGTCCGGGTTCATTTGGAACGGGGTGTGTATCTTTTGTGTGATGAGTGACTCACAGTTACAAACAGCGTCAATGTCAAAGCAGGAAACAAAGTAAATTCCTGTTTCATTGGCGCTCTTTTAGATTCTAGTAATTGTGCCCGTTTTTGCTGCAATCACACTAAAAGCCAAACAAAAAGGACTGAAAATTGTTGTTTTTTTAAATCCAAAAAGGAGTTTTCTTTCAACAAAAGGTGGGATGTGTCCAAAACAGAAACAACCGAACACACTGCTGCTATTTATTTCTACTGAAGCTATATAATTATTCAGCAGGTATACTGGTACCAACAACAACAAAAACTGGAAGGTCAGCGGAGTTCAACACAAACGATTCTCTAACTTACAAACCTGCAGCCTCCCTCACGCCTTCTGTTTGTTTATCAGGTTGGTTTTTCCATCGTAACAACATGTTGAGTGGCCAAGCAGACAGATTATGGAAGTCCAGACCAACACGACAAACAACGATGGAGTAAAACTGTTAATCATGTGGTGGAAGAGACCCAGATTTGGGCGGCCAACAGCAACCTGAGAGATGATTGGACTGTAATACATCCTTTCCCACCGGAATTAGTGTGTTAACGCAGGTTTTTCGGACCCGGGAAGACCTGCTTATAGAGGCTGATTGTCTCTGTTCCCATTGTATAATCCTGTCGGTCTCTTTTCTGCTGCGTTACCGCCCGAAACAGGGTTAGTATTTATATACAGTATCTATTACTCATTCAGTCTGTTGATCAAACTCAGAGCGACAAATTTGGCACTGCTGGGACGGAGACAGGCGGAATATGTAGCTGAGATGACAAGGAGTCGCTAAGGTTACCGATGGAGCATAGCATCGTGCTTGTAAGGGGGCGGAGATTAGCGTGTCGACACAGGTTTTGTGTTCCCATCAATGCCGATCGGAGCCGAGGCGATAATTACCCGGGTCTACTGCAGAGTCATTTGACCCGAGTCTGAATGCTGATTGTAACCTTTCCCACTAAGCAAAAACGCCGGGTGTTAGCAGGTTTTTTGACCAGTGGGAAAGCGGCTTAAGATATCATTACTGTATTTTTTTAAATGACTTTTAATGTAACAGATTGTCCGCAAACGAGGCAACGGTTTCAGTGAGAGCAACAAAGGAGACTTAAATGATCTAAGAGCTCTCTGGTCTGTCACAAAGTTTAACATAACGCCAGGACAAAGAAGTAAACAAACAACTGATTACACGGCGGCTCCGGCAGGCCGCAGATGGTCGCGTCGCGAGAGCTGGCATGTGGAAGGATCTGAACCTGCAAAAATTAAATATACCACAGTTTGGAGCTCACACTGGGAGGAAAGACAGCCCCACACACACACACACACACACACACACACACACACACTTCTCGTCTGGTCTCGGGCCAAAGCAGTACACAAACTTTCTCCTCTGGTGGGCGCGGTGGAGGCTGATGACTCACACACATTCATCTTTGTGGCTTTGCTCTCCAGCAGCAGAAGAAGAAGCCTCATTTTACAGTAGGAAAGTACAATGGGTGCACTTTGACTCTTTCTGCACGAATCCATTTATTATACAACGTGTTGCTTGTATGAGTTAAACTGGTGATACGAGGGGACAGTGCTGAAAATGAGGGATGGTAGAGGAACAAATCAAGGGGTAGAGGAGTGAAGTTAGAGGTATGGAAGTAATGGAGGTGTGAAGTAGGGAACCGTTTTCCAGGCGCCCTTCAGTCTGGATGATGCTATTTGGAGCACCGCTACCGTCGAGTGAAAGCTAAAGATGACTCCGTTGAGAAGTCTGCAACAGTCTGCAACTTTAAACAATTCCCTTCTGGGTCAATTTCAGATGAATTTGGGAGCCAAGGTGCTGTGTAAGAGATTTCACTACAGCTCTGATTCATGTCTTTGATTGGCTTCTTGTACATTCAGGCCATGTCTACGCGTACATGGGTATTATTGGAAAGAGTTTTTGCCTCCTTCGTTTCTATAAAATACACCGTCCACACGAGCACGGTTATAAAAAAATTGAACAAAAACGCAAAACAGAAACGCTATCATGACAATGCCACACCAACAGGCGGCGATATAACCCAATCATGCAAAGAAGAAGAATCGCGGCCATCAAAAGTCTCAAAAAATCCTCAATATAGTAGACGAGCAACTGTACATATATGTGTAAAGATGTCAAAAGTCCTGTTAAGAATCACTGTTTCTGTCACAGCCTTCATTTTGCAAGGAATGTCGCCTCATTAGCGACGCATCACCATGGAGATAACGGCGCACCACCTGGCGTCACGAGCCAAAAACTCTGTTCAACCCGTTTACACGTCTCCGCGGAAACGGAGTTTCTTAAAGTCTTCACCCTGGCTGGAGTTTTTACAAAAGATCTGCTTTCAGTGACCTAAAACAGCGTTTGTGTGGGCGAAAGGCCAAAACGCAGGACATGGCCTCAAACGGCAGCTGAGGCTCATGGGTATTGTAGTGATTTGTGCTGTCGAATGCCAAACAAAGATGAAATAACTAAATAGTGGTAACTACAACAGAAACTTCTAGGACTGGAGTATAACTCAGGAGGGGTTTTATGTTCAGCAGTATTGAGGATAATGTTGAAACACTTCTACAACAAGTTTCACACTTTATGAAGGACAGAAGAAGAAAGTGAAAGATGTGAAGAAGGAGCTGTTGATGAATGAGTACGTTGAGGAGACCATCACTTACTGGTTTGGTTGTTGAATCGCTCTATGTAGTACAGGTAGTGGATCGCTCTGTTCTTCGCCTAAAGATCACAGTCACATGACAAACACAGCAAGTTGGTATTTTGTTGCATTTAATCAGGAGTTTTGGCGACTCCTGTGGCTTTAAACACGTTATTTGTAAAAAAAAAAAAATTTGGTGCTGTATCATTAATATTAGCAGAACACACAATAAAGTGATAAAGCCTGTAAAAGAAAACATCATGAAATAAGAGGATGAAGCTCTCTAGAGTTTTATCTCTTTGAGCACAAGTTTTTTTGTGGGATTTTTCTGACATACCAGGATACAATCTGATATTAGCAGATATTTTTGACATGATTCTTGTGGCAATGATCGGTTGACGAATTTGAAAAAGAGCCAAAATATATATTTTTTAAATCACAGGAATCAGAAACAAATAACATTTGCGGTAATTTACCTCAATAGTAATACAAATATTTTTTTGTGATCTAATGGGGTTGAATGCACGATAGAAAACTCTATTGTGGACGTCATTGAGAGGAGATTGACAATAAGAGTCCAATTGTAGTTTTAATGGTATTTAATGCTCCTCTCTGAATATATTAGTTTCAAACAATCTGAGTTGTATGCATTTTGATTTTAATGTAAAAGAATAAAAACCAACAATTAAGGGCCGAAGAAATCCCACAAATATGGGAGTTAGAAATGTTAACACAAAAAATGACTTAATGTTGATTTTAGTTGGAGTGAGAAGAACTTTGTGGCCTCACCTTCCTCAGAGCCGTGTTTCTTTCTGATGCTTTACCCAACGCAAAACCTGTCGGAGGGAGAGAAGTTAGATAAGTGTCATAGGTATTGAGCCTATATTCAGTTTATAAGCAGCACTCAAATGAGATGTTGACGTCAGTAAAGAGTTTATTACTTTATTTTGTCGCTCACTTCAGAAGAGCTCGAAAACTGTCAAAACCATTTCCTGCGCAACTTTTCAAAAACAAACTGGTTCCTGAATCAGGTCCGAGTTTTAACAGCTCAAGAACTTAAATCAACGAGTCATAACCTTTGTCTGTATTCAGAGAGTGTAGTACCTGCAGCTCCATTGCCGTTTCCCACGGCGACCAGGCAGCTGACAGACCGCTTTCTGCCCTCCTTGGCCGTCATGGTAAACACACTCTTCACCTGCAGAATGACAATAATAAAGACATATTATATGACACTACAACAGATTGTGTGTGTGTGTAACCCAGTTCTCCTTTGTGCAACCACATCGGCTGACCAACTGTCTGCAATTTGACTTTGAAAGCACCAGGGGGCAGCATTGATACACCACAGTGAGATGGAAGAAGCAGAGGGACGCTTAGTGATTAGAGAAGGAGGAAAGAGGAGAAAGGAGTCGACCAGAGTGGGAAAAGAGGGGAAGGAAATTAAATAATGGAAGAGAAAGCGGAGAAAGGAGGATATGAGAAAAGCGGTGGATTAGAAGAGGAGATGAAAAAATGTAGAGAGGGAGGAGGAGAGTAGAAGTGGAGTCCTGGGTAGCAGAGCGAGTGGGAGAGAGAAATAAGAGAGTAAAGGAAAGGATTGGTTGCCTGTTAAGACATGAAATTATTGATTAAAAAGGATGAAGAAGTAGAAGAAGAAGGACAGGAGTAAAAAAAAAAAGAGCAAATAAAAGGAAAGAAAATGTCAGAAAAAGCAGGTAGAAAAAGAAAAGGATGAAGCAGAGGAGGGGGCAGGGTGACACAGCAGAGCGACAGACAAAGTTTACTTCTTTGTCCTGGCACACACACGTGTATGCGGTATGTGTGTGTGAGAGAGAAAGACTGTGTGTAAATTTATATGTGTGTGTGGAGTCTTGATAACAGATGGAAGAAAAAAGAAAGATGACCTCCAAAACAACCCTACAAATAACTGAGAAACACACTCACACAGACACACACAGATATACACACACGCACACACACACAAGGTTTCTGTTGCTAAGATACAAATTCACCACATATTCAAAACAGAGAGTGAGTGGAGCTCCTGAACGTCACTTTGATAAATAAAAGTGTCCAGTTCAACTTATGAGTTAATTAACCGGAGCTAATTAAGATAGTTAGAAAACATTTTATTCTTTACGTAACATTGAGAATAAAAAGTCAGAAGTGAAACTCATTTAAGAATACTAAAACTCCTTTGTCATTGAACATTTAAAGCTATTTTTTGGGACTTGGGGAAGGTCTCCAACTAAAAGTGACACTTGTTTGACCAATTGCCGATATCCACGCCCCTTTTTGCTCAGGTTTGGTCTCCACCAATTCCCGTGGGACACACCTGTCCCTTAGCATGTGAAGGCTTTATAAGCTTTTCCATTACACAGTCATATGATCCACTGTTCGTGTCAGAATATTGATAATTGCAGCTTTAAAAGCTCTAACAAGTAGGTCCATCCATCCATCCACTTCCACTTATGCAAGGCCGGGTCGCATTGGCAGCAAGCTAAGCAAGGTGACCCAGACATCCCTCTCTCAAGCAATGTTTTCCAGAGGCGTTCCCAGGCCAGATGGATGGATGGATGCTTACTTGATCCCGAGGGACATTCAGGAAAAATTTCGCATTCATGGGTGGAATGGGATTCGATCTCACGACAGCTGCATTCACCGTCATCCACTGAGGTCTCCAATATGTGTGTCAGGAGTCGGATATATAATCCCTCCAGCGAGCTCTGGGTCCGCCCCCGGGGTCCCCCCTCCCAGTTGTTGGACCTGCCCGGAAAACCTCCAAAGGGAGGCACCCAGGAGGCATCCTAATCAAATGCCCGAACCACCTCAACTGGCTCTCTTTGATGCTAAGGAGTAGCGGCTCTACTCCGAGCCTCCTCCGGATGTCTGAGCTCCTTACCCTATCTCTGTGGCTGAGCCCAGCCGGCCTTCAGTGGAAACTCATTTCAGCCGCTTGTACCGGCGACTTCATTCTTTTGGTCACTACCCAAAGCATGACCACAGGTAAGGGAACCTAGATTGACTGGCAACTCTAAAGCTTTAAAATAAGGAGTAGGATTTACTATGGAAGTACTATGGTTATTTCTGGGGATGCAGTGAACATGAAAAGGCCAAAACAAAAGCAAAAAGATCAGAAGCTTCACCTCTATCACCTCCAAACTAGACACCAAATGAAAGGAGTAAACATCACCCCCCACCCTGTGAGCTGGATCCAGGTGTGCCATGTGTCTGTTTCTATACACTGCCATGTGTTTTTCTATAGGTGCCTTGCTCAGGGACCATCGTCGGTCTTTCGAGGAGGCAACTGGTCCAAAAAACCCACAGTTCACCTCGACGCTTTCATCCACGCCAGAGAGTGCAAGCGACAGAATAATGTTGAATTTCAGGAGGGGAAACTTCAAAGTCAAGATCTGCCTTCAGCCTCGCTGTTACGTAACACACATCTCAGTACAGGAGCTGTAATTTAACTGCAGGGCCACAGCAGAAGGATTCAGGTCAGGGAAGCAGCAAACACCAAAACAAATGAAAACACAACCCTGCAGGACACACAAACACACACACACACACACACGCTGTGATGTGCTTCTGCTACGTCAGAATACCTCTACACAAACTCCAGATACTTTACACATTGTTTTACCTGCCTCGACAGTGCTGTTACTAAAGTTTATACAACAGTTCGTTACAAGCGTGTGATCTGATTGGACAAGAGGCATTCCATGAGTGCTGATATACAGTACAACGACACTGCCACCATTTACTATCCGCCTCAAGTGTTCCTCATATCATTACGCAGAACGTCTTTGTCTAAACTGATCAAGCTGGTACCTCAGAATCTCACAGGCCACCATAACAACTGTTAACGCTTATTTCAGTGGTTGGATAAATAAAAGATACATGTAGGGAAGACAAAGTAGCCAGTCTGTGGTAACAATACTACATAGACATAATTACTTTGTATAAAAATGTGGGCCGCTTATAGAACTGTATAAAAGCAGTATCACACTCAAGGTCGTGCTGTTGTGCTGGATATCAGCACATCTATAACCGAATCACAGCCGTGCCGATATTCAGTACAACAGCACTCCCTCTTGTGTCATTCTGCTTAAGTATACAGTAATACCTACGTGTTTCCATAGCATCATTAAAATCTCTCTCTATATATAATATACCACCAGTATATGGTAAATGTAATAGAAAAGTGTACTGTGACTGCAGGCATGTAAAGGAAGGACGCAACATATCCGTTAGCATGTAGCGCGTGTGTATTTAAGGATAAGTGAACTCTCCTCCCCTGCAAAGATCTTAAACAGATGGGATCTCAAACACTGTATTAATTGTCATGTTGTAATGCAACTTGTAGCTACTCGCAGCCAGTTTCCATTAGAAGTGGGTGTAAATATCTGCAGTGATGTTCAGCTTTTGGCTTTACGTCCATAATTTTAGGTGAAGATGCAGCAGTTTTGGCGGAGCAGCATTAGCGGCGGAGCAGATGGGCTGAGTTTTTCCTCAACGGATGAGCGACAGCATGGCTGTGGGAGGACCCTCTCACTTCTGTTTCATCTCTTATTTTCTCAATCTGTTGCTGCACGTCTCCCTATCTGTATCTGTCTATATGCTGCAGTGCAGGGGAGGAGTTTTCATCACATGGAAGCAGAAGGCAATGCAAGAGCATAAAAACTGCACCAACACTAAGACTTGTCTGTCTGGCTGATGCATCCCTATGCATCATTTCTTTCACACATTACATCCATCTGATCTGCCTTTTAATATCTTTTCCTACAATCAACTCATTTTCTTGACCTGCACTGATGTTTTTGTGCATTATTGTTCATTGATTTAAATATTTTCTTCTGAATATTTTCTTGAACAACTTGAATTTATATGTGTTGCTGCTGTTTCCCAGGTTGCAAGCTGTATAAGGTTAAGGAAGCTGACAAATTTAACACAAGTTTAACTTATAACCCATTAGCCAGGGTAAGACTACGGCTAATGTTAGCATTTCAACCACTTTCTTGCTAACATTAGCGTATCATAATGTTCCCCTGATATGATAGGACAGGTGTAAATTCCTAGCCAACAGTGACATGACTGATTAGTTGTGTGGACTCCTGTTTTTTTAGGCACATTTTCCCATCGCCATATTGTTTCTTTGGAGCCAGAAGTGACCATATCTGGACAAGAGGTGGAAGCTGAAGAGGAGCGGAGGTGAGCAAACAGAATGGTGGATCCATAGTTTACATTTACTGTATTTGAAAGGCTTAAACAGGCTTTAAAGAAAATCAAGAGCCAAGTGTCTTTAAGTACAATTAAATGCTAAATAGGCATTTTTTAGATTGCAGTGGTGGCGACTATTAATCACACTGTAGCAATTATTTTCTTTTACTCTGAATGGGACCATGATTTACAAGAGGACCATCATGCTGTATTGATGAAGACTTGAAACTAGCGATTGAGACCACAAACTCATTAGGAAAAAGTTTACTTAGTTAGAAGTAGAGCCATTTTTATCATTCGGCCCTTTTACACTGCCAGTTCAAGGCGGGATTATTACGCCTCTGTTACGTTCTGTCTTCTATGTAAAACACGCAGAGGTGAAATGGTGGGGCGAAGTTGTTCTGCCTCTGAGCCGCATCAGAGGTAGCAACAGAGGCATAACAGAGGTGAAACACCGTGTGTGTGTATTTGAAGCACATCCTGTTTGTTTACACCTTGCGCACATTTTTACGCCGGAACGCAATGTTAATGCCGGCGTTGCTTGGTCCAATGTAAAATGGCAAAGGCTGCATGACGGCGGAGCTTCGTTATGGCACTGAGGTGGAACCGCAGTGTAAAAAAGGGCTATAGACTTCTATACATTCTGACTTCATTTTACAAGCAGTGGAGTCGCCACCTGCTGGTCATTAAAAAGAATGCAGGCTAAGTGCACTTTGCTTCACTTTCCATACATGTAGGCTACTTTAACTTCTTTTATACACTTTGTTGTTTCCACAAGAAAATGTGTTTCAGTCAAACAAATGACGTTGTGTGTGTTCGGGTACACAAGAGAAAATTAGACAAAAATACATTTTACTTATGTGAAATTGTTTTTTAACTTCTCCCATATGATGATCTCTAAACTGGAAACATGTAAATGAGTTAAAAAAGATGAGATTCCTCACATTTAAGTGAAACTGTTGTTTGTCTGCAATTTATAGCGAATGTAAGTGAATATACAGGCGTCATTTCAATAAGCTCTCCTCATAATTCAACCGCTCAATATTGCTTTCATTAAAAACATGTTTATTCAGATATATTACCACCTTTAATGTGTGTTTTGTGTACAATTCAACAATAAACTAAAGTAATGCTTTTAACAAATGACAATTAAAATCTTCCACTTTAGATATGAGCTTTTGTCCGTGCCTCTGAGAGGCTGCCTGGTGGTTAAAACATTTAATCCAATAGAAAGTTGTCCCTAAAAGTTGCTCTGATGCAGCTCGCTGTCTGTTTACTTTGAGAAAAACTTTTCAAGGTTGTTGACTTCACGGAGAGAGAGAGAAAAAAAAAAGATAAAACCCTGTTCTGACACTGACGACGGTCCATCTCTGTTAATGAAATCACTGAGTCCCGTCCAAGTGGCTGCTGTAGCTGGAGAGAGGCCATGTACATCACTTTTCTGTCTGTCGCTCTAACTCTCCCCCCATTCTTCTCCTCTCCGGTGCCTCTGCTCTCTGTCGTCCCTCGCCCTCTTTTTCATCTCTCTACAGCCCGACTGATTGCAGTTCTTGCTGAGACGAGGCCAGAGACGCGCAGATTGAACTCAATGGACATTTTTAAGGCTGTTGCTCAAATTGTTTTGTATTGAATTGTATTATTCTGTTTTCATTGTGCTCACGTATCTCCACCTAAACCTAAAGAAAATATAATTTTTCACACTGCTTCGGAGCGGCATAACAAGCTGTAAAGACAACACAAACTATATTGTTGTTGAGTCCACATAGATTAGACACGGAGCCTTATAATCACTGAGTGAAATAAGAGTCTGCTGTGTGATTCAGAGGTACACAGTCTGCTGTAACAGTATGCAGAACACCTGGCTGAGGCGGAGCGATACACAGAGTGAAAAGTCCCAGTGATGTAGTTTAGCACTCATGGAATGCCTCTGACACAATCAGATCACTTGGTCGGAACTAACTGTTGTATAATAGTCGACGCGATTGGACTTCCCCTCTTGATATCACAACCACAACTTTTTCAAAGGTACACTCAAAACAGAGCGCTATCCCAGAATGCCTTGCGAATCAAGATGGCTTCCAATGCTGCAGCAATCAAAGAAATCCACAAATGTAAGTATTTTCTTCATTATTACAGACTGGAAACTGTGTCATTATGTTAGTTTAATGTTGTTTCAGTGTAATACAGGCATTTTCTTTGTAACAAAAATAACAAAAAAAACGCTAGCAGCTGTGCCGATGTCTAGCTTTGTAACGTTAGCTAACGTTACCAGACAGATTTGTGCATGACAGTCCCTCATTTTACATATTTCCATGTCGCACTTCCCCACTCTGGTGGCATAAGGTGCCCGAACTCAAGCAGCGTGGCCTATGCCACCGATTTCAAATATTATTGCTTCTCTCGAGTAGAGAGAACACCAGCTTTGACTGACAGCGTTTTTTGTCCAGGGGCGAATTTTCTCCTTTAAGGACCTGTAGTGATAATATAACTCTCTCTGTAGTTGTCATGTATAACTGATGCAATCAGAATCCGAATGTGTTTCAAGTAGGTTTCATTACTTATTGTGACTGTTAAAGTCACACAATACTTTGTCTAAGTCTTGCTCTACTTTATAACCTTCCTTTTTACTTTCCTCTCTCTCACCTCTTAAAACTTTTCCTTCCCTCCTCTCACCTTCTCTTCCACTCTTCTTCCTGCTCTCCCTGTCACCCTGCCTCCCTCTCTCTCCTCCCCTCCTCCTGTTGGACGTGTTCACTAATGCCATGCCGGCGTCATCGTCCTTGGGAGGCAAGCCTTTTATTCCAGTAAGCCTTTTTCATTTCATTAGGCCAGAATTTATAGTGGAGCACATCATCCCACACACACACACACACACACACACACACACACACACACACACACACACGATATATTTATAGAAGGAGATGGCACCATAAAAGCGTCCGTCAGTTTCCAGGGGGAAGCCTAATGTCTGTGACACCACTTTTATTTATGCAGGAGAGAGGGCTGGGGAAGACTATCAATGTGACACACACACACACGCACAATCTGATCCTGTGTGTGTGACCAATGTATAGAATGTGTATTCGACTCAGCTTGTGTAACTATGTATTCATGTTAAATCATTGTGGTTAATGTGTGTGTGGGGAACATATACGTTTGGGTATTCCTGCGTAGAGTGTGTGTGTGTGTGTGTGTGTGCGTGTGTGTCTGACCTTGTTGCATTACCCCCATTAGTTTAGTAGGGTCCATTAGTGCTAATTGAATTAAGGTAAAATACAGTACGACTAAGGGAGAATCTAAATGAACTGGGTCCGTCCATACAGTTTATCTTATCTCACGCACACACACACACGCACACAGCAGCTTTATGTTTAATCTTTTTCAGTATGAGGCAGCAGCATGTGTGTTTAAGTGCGTCAGGGACGTGGTCTCTACTGGCCAGAGGCATGATTGATCGATAAAGATGTTTTTATTAAACACGGATGCAATTGTGACTTTTTGGAGATTGTACTGTTTGACCTCTGGAAGCCCTAAAAATACAGGTCAGAAGGGAACATTTTAATAACCATCTTATCTCCTCATGCTGCAGCTGCAAACTGACCTGACATTTAATGCTCAGCTGCAGCTATCCTCGCTCAGCAGATTTGCCCCCTACACCGTCCATGTGCACACGCAACACTGGACTTTCCCTCATTTTGACTTTCCTGGAAACAGTTTCTCCCTCTGCTGCTATCTGCATCTTTACTCTGCACAGTCGGATTTAGTCAAGTGATTTTCAACGACAGGGTCACAAAGTGTGTCGTGGCAAAGATGTCATCTGTCAACTGTTGTTGGTGATGTGTCAAAATTGTGTTCACGGTTTGTTTCTGCTGCCCCCAAATGGCCGATAAAATCAGGCTTGAAGGCTTAATCAGAATAAGGGCCTGTGTCCACTAACGGCATTTTTCTCTACAAAATCAATGCAGGTCAGTGTTTTCAGCGCTCACCTTCCAAAGCGCAAAGACGCTCTCGGAGTCAGCTGTTTTTTGTCGCTGCGCTCTCAGTTGAAAATAGTTCTATTTTTGGAACACCATCGCGTTTGTTAATGTCACTTCTCCCTCACCAACCAATCAAAATCAAGAAGGGGCGGGACTTCTGATATCAACTTTGTCAACAACAATGGCGGAGGAGAAGCTAATCCTTTTGTTTTTTCGAGGGTACAATTTCCAGGCGTAGAGCTGCGTTCAGTAAGAAAACAAATATTTAATTTAGATTTTTTTTTTTACCGGTTAACCAACACTCTGAACGGTTAATAACCGGCTAACCGACAAGATTAAAATGTACTTTTTGGATTTAATAAAAGTACTCTGTGTTAGGAGGACGGCCTATTTAACCTCCCAGCCCTCATCAATATAGTGGCACGTAATTGTCACGTAGCTCTCCGTAGTGAGCGCCGTCATGCTGACGGGCAAAATATCTTTCTCCACCATTACACAGATTCTCTGCAGTTATCCTCTCAGACCGCCGCACATCACACTGTCTCCCTGCTAGCATAGCACGGAGGGCAGAGTCAGTTGAGACCCGCCGGTCGCGATGCTTGTGGACGTTGCCTCGCATGTGGTATTGCAGTGTGCTTGTACCACCGCTGTATTTAAGTACTGCATTGCACAATTTACGATACTGCCGTCGTCATCTTGGGTGAAATAGTCCCACACGCTGCTTTATTCTGCTCGTTATATTTTGCTCTCCTCTAAATATATATGTATATTAAACATTTTATTCAACAGTTTGACTGGTAGCATTAACTGGTTAAAGTGCACATCCCTAATTTAAACCTACATAAAGTCTGTGACACAGTTTTCTATGTAGGGTTACAATGCTATGAGAATTTTAGGCTCCATAACTGCCTCAGAAATGATCATACTTTCTCAGTATCACTGTATATGATATGACGTGTATTATTATCAGTTACAACAACACTTTAATAATTCCCCCCCCCCCGGACCAGTGTACCACTGCAACCCTACATCTTAGAGGTCCAGATCATACTCTAAGAAGTCGGACAATGTTGACGAATATTTACAAACTGCTGCTGACATTTTAAGCTCCTCTGTTTGTGTCAGTTTGTTCGTTCAGTGGACATAGAGACACTCACCTCAATCACACGAGAATCAAAGTCCTCATAGGTTTCTGTGGAGAAACAAAGAAAGTAGATTTACACACAAACACATTCCTGTACAGGCTCACAAACGCACACTCACAGACACTTAAAACAGATTAAACCGGGCTTCTGCTAGCGTAACAAATACCCAGAAGCCCTTGCAGCCGTGTAACAGATTGACACTTTTCATTGTCAGTGACCCCTGAAGGATGTTTCTCTCCCAACAGCAGCATGTTCACTTCGAACCAATTAACAACAAACAAAGGAAAGCTGACTCTGAGGCTCCAAGGAGAAACACACACACACACACAGAGCTCAGCTGGGACATTAGCCCACCATCTGTAGAAACTAAACCTGATCAGAGACACCCAACCTGGTTACAGCTCTCTGCACATCACAATCACCAGGCCCAGAGTGTATTCTGTGTGTGTGTAATAGAAAGACATGAAGGAGAGAGCGAGCACGAGTGTATTTCGCGGCGCGAGAGCTTGTTAGTGCGGTGACGAGAGAGAGAAAATATCCAGAAGAAAAACAGAGAAGAAAAAGAAAGAAAGGAGGATGAACCAGAAACAGAAAGCGAATAACGGACTGAACACAAGAAGAGGAAAGTAAGCGTGCAGAGCCTCGTCCCTCATCGGTCAGCACTTTGAGCTAAATGGGCCGAACTGGGTCCGTCAGCAAAGAGCAAAGTTTAAACAGGTAATGAGTCTGGGAGCAGGAGCTCCATCAGTGAAGCAGGTGGAATTAACCAGTGATGTTCCTCGGGTTTGTAATGACGCGTTTATTAGGTTGGAGGTGCACCTTTACCGGCTTCAGAGACTGTTTTGAATTACAGTAGTGGAATCAAACTTCAATCCAAGGTCCTGATGTAAACTGTCCTGTCACAGGTGGCAGCAAAACTTTGGGGCCTACAGCGTTTAATGCTTCTCTGATTTCACCATTTATTAGCCTACGCCAAAAGTCCTTCATGTTACGGAGGTGTAATTGGTCGTGAAGCTAGTAGTCAAGCAAGACCAGGCATGCTAACAGCTCTGTGAGGCTAAACTTAGCTAAATGCTGGCACTAGCATGCTAACATGCTCACAATGACGCTGGTCTGTTGATGTTTAGCAGGAATAATATTAACCATGTTTACTGTGTTGGTTTAGTGTGATGCATGCTTACATTTTCTAACTGGCACTAAACTAAAGTAAAGATGAGGTTGAGAGTCTAAACTGCTTCCAGTATCTGAAATGGTGCAGATACTGCCTAAGCTGTGGTATCAGGTGCTGTCAAGTACACAAGTCATGGCAGTGATCCGATTCAAAAAATCTGCTTGTTTTTCTTCTTTAAAACAGCAGCCTTCAAAGCGAAAATTTATTTTATGGCTGCTGCTAGCATTTACTGTTTTAGAGCAGCAAAGACGAGCACAGCAGTGCTAGCGGAGAGTGTAATGTTAGTCAAAGCTAGTCAGTTTTATCCACCAACACATTTTAAGGCTGTATTTTTTTTCATTAAAAGTCAAGATTATTAAAACCTGTAAAAAAAAAAAAACTAAAGTAGTCAATATTAAGAAAAAAATCAGGGTTTCTTTGACACTCATTGGCTGACACAAGATGTCAGGAGAGACGTTAGCTTAGCTTGTTTTACGTCCTCAGCCATTTTGAAGTAGTATTTTTAAGGAGTCCTAAAGTGAACTGAGCCAGGCCATTCAACAGCGTTATTAGTATAGCTTACTGTCTTTAAATAATATTATGAACATTTATACATATTTTCTTATGGCACTGGTATCGGCTAATACAGAGCATCTCTGATGAGGTTTATGAGAATGTCATTAGTAGGTGTTTAAAGTATTGTACAAAAATAAGTTTTACTTAATTATGTCTATATGAAAATTCTAGTGTCTGTGCAGAATTTCTTTCATCCCCAAAAATATTTCAGTCAGGACCAAACATGTGGACTGACATTGCCATAACATAAGCCGTACTGAAAATGTGACATATGGCAGAGAAACAGTGATTTGGGTTTCTTCTAGAACAAAGAGGAGAGAAAGAGAGAAGAATGTGTGGGAGGAAAGAGATACATTGTGGAGACCATGGCTGAAGTATGACAAAAGAGATCGAAAGGGAGAGAATAACAGAGGAGGGAATGATTCAGGAGGGGACTGAAAGATAAGAGAGGAGACAGAGGAAAGAGACACAGAGAATGAAAAGTGTACTATATAGAGGGAGAGGAGAGTTGTGGGGGAGAAAGACAGAAAGTGTGACAGAGAAAGGAAGGAAAAAAAGTGATACAGCAAGAGAGGAGAGAGATGTCTTTCTAAATTAGGAAATCGTCCCTCTTGACAGTTGGTCACATTCTTGTCCTAATCAGCCCTAATGGGCCACCGTACTGGCCTGTCACTTCTCTCTTTTGCTCTCACTCACTCACTCAAGCAGCCCACACTCATTCCTCTATTGCTTCATCCATCTCTACAGTCATCTACTTTACATCCAGCTTTTTACAAACACAATGTTTACAAGTTTCTACACCTCACACGTAGCTTACCTCCGTTGGGTCCGGGGTCAGGGTGGCCCATGCTGATGCCTCCCCAGGAGTTTCCCGTCCATCCTCGTTCCCTCTTCACCCTCATCCTCCTCCTTTTCTCCCACTCGTCCCTCTGACGCACTGCAGAAAGAGGCAAGCAACAAATGAAGGGCTGACAACTGTCTTCAAAGAGAACAACTTGTACACATTAAGAGGCGCTTTTTGTAAATGTCAAATTAATCGTGTTATCACTGTTGATAAATGAGATCACAGTGCGAGCACATTGGCAGCTTCTGTATCACACAGCAGGTTCTGTCGCTGCGTCTGTTCCTCAAATGTGAAAAGGTTCCCTGCAGAGTTACTGACCTCAACAAAAGCTGCAGTGCAGATTTTCTATGCGTGGGTCCCTGGTTTTCGTTTATTTCGCACACGTGCAAAATGATGCATGAGCACAAAGTTTCACACTATTCCGCTAACTGACAGGTGGCACTAAAAGCCAAGATGTAAAAGACTAATCAAAGCATTTTGATAACAGTATCTTGGTTGAAATCAAATGTGAAATCTAAATTTTTGTCTGCGCCTTCCAGAAACTGAAGTGTGTTCGTATGTATTTGGTGCATTCTGCCTCTGTACCTAGTTCAGCTTGAACCTCCTGCTGCTCACTCTCGCCTCTTCGACTCATGTTCTGCGGAGCTCCGTCCTTCATCATCGGGACGTTCAGACCGGGCCACAGAAAACCACCGCGACCTGTGGGTTAAAGTCAGAGGAAGAGAGAGACAAAAACTAAACAATCAGGGTAATGGAGAGTCATCATCAGGTTTCAGAAAAAAAAGTTTAAAACCTTCTATCGGGAAACGAGTTAATGAGTTTGTTTATTGGCTTGATTTCTAGCTCGGCTCAATCCATCATTAGTCAAGGTTTTTTACTTGATTCATTTTTAATCAGATTATTTGAGCGTTTTCCAGTAGGGATTGCAAAACAGCGATAAATTAGAGACATTTAGCTAAAGTGGAAGCAAAAACGAGAAGAGACACTAGACTAAATCTGAATGAAGACAGATATACTGAAAAGTGAGGCCAAGTAATGAATATTTTAGTGTGTAGTGACCATCAATACAGCAGCACAGAGAAATTCAAATGAGATTTTAGAATTGCTTCTTGGAAAACACCACCAAACATCTGACTCATAGAAAGATGTCTCACCTTCTCCAAGGATCTGCCCTCTGTTCAGGTCCCTCCTCATTTTGCGTTTGGTCCTTTTGCCTCTGCCCTTTCTGGATCCGGCACCCATCTCTGCCAAAACACCTCTCCATAACTCCTCAGCTGTCACTGCAGACACACACACAAATCAACATATAAATATGAACATCACAACTGTAAATATGAGCCATCCCTGCCAATTTTATAAGAATAAGAAACAAAAAATAAACAGTTTTGTCTTATTCTTCTGACCATAACGCAGACATGTTGACAGACACTAAATATTCATTTGCCTGAGAAATGCTCAAGATGGAAAAAGAGGACAGTTAGTGAGTAAGCGAGTGAGGCCGAGACGGAGAACGGGAGGAAACAGGAGAGAGTGAGGAAATGTCTGACAACCCTGTTTATGCCCAATATGAAGATTGTCATCAAACTGACGTGTTGTCCAAACGAGCTCTGCTACCATTAACCTGCATTTACTTACACTTGTTGAAGAAGCTGCCATGTCTGGTTTGCTGCCATGCTGGTGCAGGGAACAGTGGAAGCGCAGGGTTTCTTTGCAGAGGGGCAGCTGAGGCTAGAGTAGCCAACTGGGACACTTGAACTACGCCCCCTATGTTTCGAAGTGGTGCTGAACCTGAAAGGAAGGGACCACCATGCAGGTTCAGCATACAAAAACCCAGCTTTGAATACACAAGTTGAAAACATGCAAAACAGGAAACAAATCGGTCTTGTCCAATGTATTGGTACTTAAAGTTAAAATGTAAATAAAATGATTTAGACTTTCACAACAAGCACACTGACAAGCTTGATAAAGTTTAGAGTACACTGGTATAAAGTGCTATTTTGTTTCTTAATAAGTATGACGAATTAAAGCATAGAGATAACCATTGCATGAATAGTTTTAGGTTATTTTCTTAAAAGCGTCTATATGTATTATTAAGCACAGCGACGTTAAATTGCAATCATTTTGAATAACGTTTGGTTAGGGGAAATACAAACGTAATTTCAAGGCTATTTAGGGACAATGTTGATCTATCATAAACACAATTGAAGTTGTAATCATCAATACTAACATTTCTATATTCGGAAAGTAATGTCCATAAATTAAAACAATAATTAAAAGAATAAATTGACGATTATAGAGCCAAACACTGAAACATTCAAAGTCCTAACGACTTTCATACATTCTGCTGTAAAGGTTTAAAAAAAATGGGTAACTAAATTATATTTTTAACATCATGGATTTCTGACAGCTCTGAAATTACAGTTAATTTCTTGACATGCCTTCCCATGACAGCACCGCAGCACCGCCTGGTCAGTAAACTGGACTAAGCATAAACAACAGTCACATTTACGAACATGAATTCAAACAAAAATACAGTTTACATGATCCGATATGCACTGAAATGTTTAAATGAAGCCATAATGAAATGAAAGATACATAATTCACCTCCGAGTGTGATGCGGAGGGCACAGCACATCCGAACGGACGCCGCCATATTGGGATTGTGAAGGGTCCTTCAGAGGACAACAAGGCGTCTAAACTACGCCTGTTGAAAAATAAGATAATGCGGTTCAAACCTCTTTTGATAAAATACAGGTGTAGACTGGGTTCGAAAACATTTTCCTCAAAAAAAAGTAGCGATACTTGTTTGTTTTATCTTTAGAGATGTTGGTAGCAAATTTGGTGTTTGGGCTTTTTGTCCGTTAGCAAAATGTCTGTCTGTGCGAGCTGCTCTCTGATAGGCTGAATCGAAGTATGTAATAGAGTAGTGTAAAGGGCTTTACTTTATTTAGGCAACTTTTAAGCGGAAATCATTGTACTCAACACTTACTCAAAAATGGTCCAATACAAATGTTTTACATAAAGGCATCTCGAGCGATTACTGTACACACTATTTTGGCTTATTATCTATCTCATCTATGTTTATGTTACAGAAGAGAGCTATACGAATTACATATTGATTGTGGAATAGCTGTGGCAATGAATTGACAATGTGTAGTTAAATTTGTACATTTAAAAAATAAGGTGATGAAATATAAAAATGCGGCAATCATTAGTGTTTATAAAAAGTCTTCTTTTTTGTGTCTTGTTTTATCTGCATGGAATGATTTATGTAGTGATTTATAGTGATTTATTTTGGATATAAGATATTATCACATATTTAAATTGTCAAAACTGAAAACAATGTAGTTTAGTGTTGTAATTCATAGTGAAGCATGTTATTTGTATACTAATATACAGTATATTACTTTTTAAAAATATATTTATATATGCAGGGACACTATGGCATGGTACGACACAAGCAAAAACCATAATATGTCCATCCTATGACAGTCATTTTAAACATTTCCTCCACCACTACCTCTTCTTACTCTGACAGTACTCAGTAACAACTGACAGGCTGTTACACCGCTCTGCACAGCTGCAGTCTTACAGTGAACTCAGTGCAACTATCCCTGGATTAAACTCTGCGGTTCTGTCTGATAGGATAATCTGTGCCCTTGCATCTTTGGATAATTTGGTTACAGGGAGTCACATCATTTTGTAAGAGGTTTGGTTAACTATTTACAGGATATTGAGAGTAAATGAACAAAAGCAAATATATGAACCCACTTTATTTATATATCTCTGTAAAATAGGGCAAAACATAAGTTTAGGTTTTTAAGTTTTAGGTGTTGCAGCGCCCTCAGCACCCTGACTTCCCGAGCCCCTGCATAATGGTACTTTTCTGAAGAGCTCTCAGTTCTAGGAGGAGAAAAATCAGAGGAAAAACAAATTAAGGATATATTTTTTTCTACTGAATAGCTGCATATTTTAAACCTGGCAGAGATTAGGTTTTGATATTAATTATCAAACCAAGTGGGAAACAAGATGATTATGATGTGGAGAAGAGGCAGGGGAAATGTGAAGTACAGGAGGGGAAGTCAAGTGAGCAGTGAAGTGAACGGGTGGGGGATGTGAATCCTATTTACAGATTGTAAAATAAAAATGATCATATCACACAGCAGAAAAAGGCGACAACAAGTTAGTTAGCAGTTTTTTAACCCTCCGACTTCGTCTTAATTCCCATCCTAATTGGTTGTTAAGGACAAAAATGTCCACCTCCCATAAAACTACATAAAAAAATACAGATTAATATATTTTTCTACTTTTTTCTGCATAAATCTCTCAAACAACTTCAGTCCTTCTCAAAACTAAACATTCAATAATTTTGAGAAGTTTTTAACCCTTTAAATGCCTGTTTGATTACTCGATATCACTGTTATTATTTATGAAAAAAAGCAAAAAAATGAGCTATTTTCCATATAACAAATGTTGGGTGGCTGGGGCATTTTTTTTTTATCAGTCTTGGATATGTCAAGGATTAACCAAAATATTGACTTTGATGCATTATTAGTTTTTGTGTAGCATCAGATTTAAAATTTACTACCCTATTTAGACGTTATGGACAAAAATGTCCACTTACAAGAACTGCTATAAAAATAGTACAGATTAATATTTTTTTTCTGCTTTTTGGGTTAAATCTTTTGATCAACTTCAGTCCTGATCAAAACTATCAAATATTGAATAATTATCAGGATTTTAACCCTTTAATTGCCAGTTTGAAAACATGAAAATCATATTTCTTGTGAAATAACACACAAAAAATGAGCTATTTTCCATATAACAAATGTTGGGTGGCTGGGGCATTTTTTTTTTATCAGTCTTAAATATGTCAAGGATTAACCAAAATATTGACTTTGATGCATTATTAGTTTTTGTGTAGCATCAGATTTAAAATTTACTACCCTATTTAGACATTATGGACAAAAATGTCCACTTACAAGAACTGCTATAAAAATAGTACAGATTAATATTTTTTTTCTGCTTTTTGGGTTAAATCTTTTGATCAACTTCAGTCCTGATCAAAACTATCAAATATTGAATAATTATCAGGATTTTAACCCTTTAAATGCCAGTTTGAAAAATGAAAATCATATTTCTTGTGAAATAACACACAAAAAATGGGCTATTTTCCATATAACAAATGTTGGGTGGCTGGGGCATTTTTGTTTAATCAGTCTTGGATATGTCAAGGATTAACCAAAATATTGACGTTGATGCATTATTAGTTTTTGTGTAGCATCAGATTTAAAATTTACTACCCTATTTAAAAGTTAAGGACAAAAATGTCCCATTAACTCCCATTCAAACCACATTTTTTTATCTCAAAGCCATTGCTGATTATAATCATGCATTCTGTAATGTTAGGGTTTCATTTTTGAGAAAAATAGTAAAATCTGTCATTTTTACTGTTCACCTCTAAAATCAGCCATTTACTCATTATAGGCCTATGCACACAATTCTTGTTATTTCTTGGTGATAAAACATATGTAAAATACTGCAGTAATACTATTTCCGCTTTTTTTCCACGTTTCCACTGAAATAATTTTGAAATCAGCATCAGATCTTTCAATTCTTTTTTAAAGATTATTTTTTGGCCTTTGGCTTTATTTATAGGACAGTTGAAGATAGACAGGAAATGTTGGGAGTAGAGAGTGGGGGATGACATGCACCAAATGATCGGCAGACTGGGAGTTGAACCTGTGATCAGTGTGACGAGGACTGCAGCCTCTGTACATGGGGCGCCTGCTATACCAACTGAGCTAAACAGCGCCCCAGATCTTTCAATTCTTATTTATTTTACATATTTGAACATTCAAATTGAACATTCAAAACAGAACAATATGTTACAAAAAATAAAATGGATGTACAAATGATGAAAATAAACTGTGTGTGTGCGTGTGTGCAGAAAAAAGATGGATGTGCAAATTATGTAAACAAACTATATACATTTTAACTTTTAGAACAATTTATAGAACAAAAAGTGTGTGTGTGTGTGTGTGTGTGTGTGTGTGTGTGTGTGTGTGTGTGCACCGTCAGCAGCTCCAGCAGCTCCAGCAGCTCCAAAAAGAGGGGGCTGTGCTCAATTTGCACAGGAAAAAAAAAAAAATCTACACCTGTTGCATCAGGTGTGACAACTTTGTGTGCAAAGAGCACACAGTCTCATGCTGCAAGTTCTGCTGGGAGGACTAATCTTGCCTCCACACACACACGCGCACACGCATGCACGCACGCACGCACGCACGCACGCACGCACGCACACACACACACACACACACTTTTTGTTCTATAAATTGTTTTATATATATATTATTTTTTGTAACATATTGTTCTGTTTTGAATGTTCAATTTGAATGTTCAAATATGTAAAATAAATAAGAATTGAAAGATCTGGGGCGCTGTTTAGCTCAGTTGGTATAGCAGGCGCCCCATGTACAGAGGCTGCAGTCCTCGTCACACTGATCGCAGGTTCAACTCCCAGTCTGCCGATCATTTGGTGCATGTCATCCCCCACTCTCTACTCCCAACATTTCCTGTCTATCTTCAACTGTCCTATAAATAAAGCCAAAGGCCAAAAAATAATCTTTAAAAAAGAATTGAAAGATCTGATGCTGATTTAAAAATTATTTCAGTGGAAACGTGGAAAAAAAGCGGAAATAGTATTACTGCAGTATTTTACATATGTTTTATCACCAAGAAATAACAAGAATTGTGTGCATAGGCCTATAATGAGTAAATGGCTGATTTTAGAGGTGAACAGTAAAAATGACAGATTTTACTATTTTTCTCAAAAATGAAACCCTAACATTACAGAATGCATGATTATAATCAGCAATGGCTTTGAGATAAAAAAATGTGGTTTGAATGGGAGTTAATGGGACATTTTTGTCCTTAACTTTTAAATAGGGTAGTAAATTTTAAATCTGATGCTACACAAAAACTAATAATGCATCAACGTCAATATTTTGGTTAATCCTTGACATATCCAAGACCGATTAAACAAAAATGCCCCAGCCACCCAACATTTGTTATATGGAAAATAGCCCATTTTTTGTTTGTTATTTCACAAGAAATATGATTTTCATTTTTCAAACTGGCATTTAAAGGGTTAAAATCCTGATAATTATTCAATATTTGATAGTTTTGATCAGGACTGAAGTTGATCAAAAGATTTAACCCAAAAAGCGGAAAAAAAATATTAATCTGTACTATTTTTATAGCAATTCTTGTAAGTGGACATTTTTGTCCATAACGTCTAAATAGGGTAGTAAATTCATATCACAGTGTTCTATTGGTCTATAGAAAAATGTATATTTGAATTCCAAAATTCCATACTTCCAAAATGTTGTTACAAAAAATTGTGCCATGTGCATTAACACAGGCAAAATGGTGGCCAGACGACAAAAAAAACTTGCAAAAAATGGACAATAATGTCCTAAGAGCCTCAGAGGGTTAAATAACTTATAATATGTAATTTGTATGTAGATGCATGGGAAAGCCCACACATTGCAAACATATAATCACATCTGCCTTTAAACATGTGCAGCAGGCCACCAATCGGGCAAGTGACTGGTGATTATCCACTGTATGTGTCTCAATTTCACAGCATTCAGGATAATTTCCTCATTATAACAGCATTTTTTTTCCCCAAATACCGCGGAGAGCTGCAATCAAAGATCTGCTGACAAAAAAACAGCCGCCCAGCTGTGTGACAGCAGTAGGTGGGAGAATCAATGCGGTAACTTTCCTCCAAAATAATCGCCCGATAATGACAGCTTCATTCAGGGTTTTATGTAAAAGAGTGAGTCACTTTTGTCGGCTTTGTGCAGTCGGGAGCGGAGGAGTGTGGAGTGGGAAAATATTCTTTTAGGTAAACACATTTTGCTGGAGTTCAGTGCTACTCAAGTCGGAGTCAGTAAAGTTTGCGTTGGAAATACAGAAGTGCAGCTCACTGACAAAATCTTTGCTGTCTGAGTGGGCTGTGTCCAACCAGAAGGGTCAGCTGTTCCACTGATGCATGGGGTTGAAGAAGTTACTCTGTGCGACCAGGATCCTGGAAGTTAAGTCAGTTAATTTTGTGAACAGACCATAATCTTACTGGTAGTAGGAGCACTTCTACGGCTTGAATAGACATGAATCACCAGCGCAGAAGAGGAGCAACTGCATAAGACAACATATTGTTCTTTGATGAAAAGTTGATGGTACAGATCTGTGTATATGTTTAAGACTTTGAGGGTTCAGCCAGGCTTGCAGGATTGGCTTTAGTTTTGCAGGTATTCAGACATTTTACAAAGTACTGGACAGTTGAAAGATTTGACATGATGAGTGGTGATAGATGGAAAGTCAAGAGATTGCCAAGTATTACTTTTCTATTATGAAATTCTCAAAACATAGCCCATTATATTTCCACAACAGTCCATCCAAAAGATTTTTAAATTTTTCTGTCAGAATTAATCACAACCACATGTCTTTCCATACTAATACTTTGGCCAAAAGCTCAACTATTAAAGTCAACAACCAATTGTGTGGAATATTTAGTTGGTTATTTCTGCAGTTACAATTTTGTTGGATGAGTTGCTACATGTAAACCTGGAGATTAAATAGATACATGTCCAGACTTTGGGTTCATTTTGGGTGTATTGAGCAACTATGGGGTCAAGCTTTGTTTTTGTATGCGTCAGCAGATTTGAGCCTCTGATTGTCTTCTTCTATAGGCAACAACAAACAAGGCTCATGGTTAATGTAGTGTCAACAGTCATTTGAATCTAAACACATGATTTCTTCGTAACAGACAGAGATGTGGACTTGAGACTTGGTGACTTGGACTCGAGTCGACTCGAGTAGCTGTTTTGATGACTTGTGACTTGACAAAAAATAAATGACTTGAGACTCGACTTGGACTTGAGGCATGATGACTCAGATGACTTGCGTGTGTTCATAAGTTTGTATGTTAGCTGTTAAATATAAATTGATATAATTCAATGTTGTGAAGTTTCTGTCTATTAAGTATGTATTTGTCTGTTTGACGTTGAAGTCTAGCTGTCAGTATTTTGCTGTTTAAAAGTGATGGGGAGGGAATATTAAATAAGCTATTTGTTTTTGCTTTGATTACATTTATTTAACTGAATATCAATAATTTTAATACAGATACATTTTAAACAGATTATATAAATTGGCCAATATCATTATTAAACTTCTCTTTATAAAGACCGGATACTAAAGATAACCCCTCGATTCCACAGGATCCGTCTGTGGCGCGTTCCGTGTGCGCCGCGACCTCCGGAGTCGATCGCACCCATTCAAGTCAATGATCGTGGAGCTATGCTGGTGTGAACACCTGCTGGTGTGAACACCTGTCCTAAAAAGAATGATACAGGAAAAGTGGTCCTGCCTTTAACTGCCTTAAGGTGTTAACAGGGGAGAGAAGGAATAATTTGTACATGCCCACGCAGTCTGAGAAGAGGCCTAATCAAGCTAATTAAGTGAAAACACCTTCGTAGGTGAACCATGGGTGTGCATTGGCTTTAAATGAAGACATTAAGACTAAATGGCTCCTGATGGTTGTAACTTTACAACAATTATTTGTTGTTTTCCCTAAATTAAGGAGGAAAGTTCAAATGCTTTTTTCTAAGAAAAAAGAAAAGCAATTCCAGATTTTGGTAAGGTACTCGGCACACAGAATGACTGATGTTACATCTTGTCAGACTCACACTCTCACATTTTAGTTATTATACTTGAGCTTGAACTCCACATTTTCCATCAGACTGAAATCTCCTGGCTTTAAGTAAGACCTCATACCACCTCTACCAGCACAGTCCTAATCTTCCTGCTCTCGACACTCCATGAACTCTTATCTGGAGTTTAAACATCCCCTCCACCTCTCTCTCACCTCTTATTGCTTTCTGTAGCACTTTCTTTTCTTACAGATTATTTTCGCTTCTCCAGATTAGATATGATCTATTGTCTTTGAGCTGCAACTCTGAACCTTAACTTCCTTAAATGTTTGTATTGTTTGGATTTGTACCATTGCTTCTTGCATGTCTGTGTGAATATTTATGACTTTTAAATAAAGCTGTTCATGTCTATAAACAACAATTAGTCCTAGTGCAGAAAGTATGGCAGTATAACGACATATTCAGATGACACATCAGGACGACAGGTATAAAGATGCAGTCAGACGACACATCAGGACGATACATCAGGACGACAGGTATAATGACATGTTCAACGTTGTCCCCAGAGGCTATATCGTCGTCAGACTATACCCAATGGGATCCGAGATGGAGTCAGACATAAAACACATGCACACACACACACACACACACACACACACACACACATGCTTTTTAAAACATGATGTTACAACTCTATGAAGAGAAAAGAGCAAGACAGAGACACTGACAAAGAGATGAAATCCTCCAATCATCTGTCTTCTCCAGGTGTCCTTAGGGATTAAAGGTAAACATCTATCCCACTGCCTGCCAAGACTCTCTCTCTCTCTCTCTCTCTCTTCTCCAGACAGGGACTCAGGAGCTGGACAGTGTGTGAGCAGTGATTTTTGGCTTTTTGTCTGCGTGACAAAGACAGAGAAAGGGCAAGAGTCTAAGTAGGCTTTATTTATAATCCACCATTAAAGCCACAGCAGGAGGCACAATAGAACAAAGCTACTGAACAGAGAGAAAACCATGAAATCTCATCAACAGCACAATGAGACAATTAGGAGTAAAGCAGCAGCACATTATAAATATGAGTCGGTTTTTAACAGGTTTTTAAACCTTTATAAATGAAGTATGAACTTAGCTGACCTGAGGAGGGGGCTAAACTGTTGAAGCACAGTTTGTTTCAGCCCTGTTCACAGAACACTATTTAAGTGGTACATCGTTCCGTGACTGTGCCATGCTTTTTCAGAGACCCTCTGTCAATCAAAAGATAAACTTCAGATTGTGACAGCTCCTCCTTGGTTTTGTCTCTGATTTGAATTGGACTGTGAGTGAAATTGCTGTCTTTTTTGCTGTCAACAACCCTTTTTTTTGGATAGAAAATAAAGGCTCTTTGAAACCAACAGTTTGCTATCTGCCCGCCATCCAACTGCAGACTGACAAGTTTAGCAAGAAGCTGTTGAACAAAGTGGAGCAGTTAGCAGCTAAAAAGGCCGATATTTTCTCCGGGAGCTGTCAGAGGCCAAAGCAGAGATGAAAGGAGGGTAAATATTGGACTTTAATTCACCACATGGCTTCAAATGGATGCTGGATGTGTAAACAGGCAATTATGTGCCATAATGTTAAAGTTGATGATGTCAGTGATGTGTTAGAGGTCGAATTGTATTTTTTCCTTGTATACAAAAGCTGCATAGATGTTTTTTTTACAGACATCATTTGCATCAGTCCAAGTACACCCCTTCATGGACACGGTATTCCCTAATGGCAGTGGCCTCCGTCAGCAGGATAATGCTCCCTGCCACACTGGGACAACGAGTTCAAGGTGTTGACTTGGCCTCCAAATTCCCCAGATCTCCATCCAATCGAGCATCTGTGGGATGTGCTGGACAAACAAGTCCGATCCATGGAGGCCCCACCTCACAACTTACAGGACTTAAAGGATCTGCTGCTCATGTCTTGGTGCCAGATACCTCAGCACACCTTCAGAGGTCTACTGGAGTCCATGCCTTGGTGGGTCAGGGTTGTTTTGGCGGCAAAAGGGGGACATACACATTATTAGGTGGTCATAATGTTATGGCTAATTGGTGTATATAATGATAAGTAAAGTTTGAGATACCAAAGCTTACATTGAACTGAGATGAGTCAGCAACACAACAACAGAGAAAGCAGAAGCACAGAGCAGCAGGACACACAAAGAGACAGTTAGAGAGGGAGCTGAAGGCTTCTACCAGCGGAGTCGCCTTTAGGTCATCTTAACCTGACGTAGATCGATACTCTAACTCCCTGCCGTCCCCTCTCTGACACCTCCTCTTCCTCCTTTTCTCCCCTAACAGGGGAAGGGACAGGAGGTGACAGCACACCTGGATGTAGCTGTAACAACCGATAATGGTGACCAAATCCTTCCCGGCTTTGTTTAGATCTCTTTGTTTGAGCAGAGCTGCGGGTTCACTGGTCTCTGCATCGCCACATGACAGCTGCTCAGTGCACACAAGAACAAGCACAGTTACTGTGAATGAGTGAGTGACCCTAATTTGACACTTTCTGCCCCTGGCCGCATGGCAGTGTGGGAAACATGTCAACTCAATATATGATTATATAACATATTGATGTAGACTTTGCTGGTACTTTGAGTAATGTCACTAACATCCCTGCAAAAATATATGTTTTTGTGACTTATTGTCTGCAACACAAAACCATTGACCGTTCTCGGTAAAGAGCACTGAGATTAATTTCTGGAGATATCAACGGGACACATCATTGTCTTCTTTACCAATAAAACGCCTGCCTGCTCTAACAATAAGGAGATTAGCACTTATATTAATTAACTTATAAAGCAATTTTACAAAGACTTTCCCCTTATCTCTCAGCTCCGCTTTCTTTAAAATGGGTAGCCACCGTACACGCTTCCAGTCACCCTGCAGGTCCCCAAAATTCACACAAGCTGTGTCCCAATCCAGGGGCTGCATCCTTGGAAAGACGTATTTGAAGGTCAATTCTGTCACAGTGGTGCGTCGAAGGCTGTCCCATTTTGAAGGCTCCTTCAGATGCGGCCGACAAATGCATTCTCCTTTACCGGGCCACGAAGGATCCATCGGGTTTCATTGCGCTTTAATTCAAGTGAGATGGCGGACTCTTAAACGGCGGAGGAATACACTTTTAAATGTAAAAGTTTTTGGTTTTAACTCAATCGATAAGCTATACCAGGGGTGGGCAACCCTGCTCCTGGAGGGCCACCTTCCTGCACGTGTTAGGTTTCTCCGCACTCTAACACACCTGATTCAAATGATCTGCTCGTTATCAACCAACTGAAGCGTCTCAGGGGATTTGTAATGAGCAGATCATTCAAATCAAAATCTAAATCTAAAACATGCAGGAAGGTAGCCCTCCAGGAGCAGGATTGCTCATCCCTGAGCTATACAAAAAAAAGACAGGGGCCTTGAAACTTTAAATTACCTTTAAAATAACAGATTAAGTTACGTGACGTTAGTTATGATAGCTAGTTAGCCCGCTAGCTTCCTTGGTGATGCAAGGTTAAGGCTGGGAACAGCTGGTGACGCAAACAGGAAATCCTCCGTCTCATTTCAGTTCGGCCTTAGCGGTCTACACAGGCTTCAAATGACTCTTCTTTCGCAGACCTTCGAAGGATGCAGCCAGTGACTTGAGACTACAGAGTACCTGTACCATGGCACCACTGTAAATAAGTGTTTTCGGATGACATTTGTGACAGGCTTGACAGAATATCTGATAATGTCGTTGTTTGGGAGAGAACTGGTGCAGAGGCGATGGGCAGAGAAAACATTACTGTTGTAAGGAGGAGCAGTAGAAAAAAAAGGATAAGAGAAAGAGAGGAGGAGGTGGAGGAGGAGGAGAATCTGATGAATTCAGTTGTACTTTTGGCTTCAGAGGGAGCGGAGGGGGAATATGGAGGGAAAACTATGACTAAGGGAGACTCAAAGAGGAGCAGAGTTAGAGAGAGAGAGAGAAAGGCAAAGACACAAAGGAGAGAACCGAAGGAGCGGAAATGAAAAAGTACAAGTAGTGGAAGCTGCTAGAAACCCAGAGCCAGAGATATGTGTATGTGCGTGAGAGAGGGAGGGAGAGAGGCCTGCATGTGTTTTTATTTGACATGAACAAAGGAGATGGGAAGAAAATGGGACGAAAGCAGGGGATGAAATGAGTTTTAAATGGAACTGTGTGAGGAGGAAGGTGGAAGGAGCAGAGGGAGAGGAGGAGAGGACGTGATTGGAGGGAAGGATGTGAGGAAGAGGAGGTGAAAGAGGGAAAATCTAGTGGAAAAATTGGGAGGTCAAAGGGCAAAATACTGGGAAAATAAAGAGGTGGGTATAAACACCAAGGAAGAGATGGATCAAAAGGGGGAGTGGATGGAGGATGCAAGAGGAAATAAGGGGATTGAGCAATTTAAGTGGAAAGAGGGATGAAGGATGGAGGGAAATGATGATGAAAAGAAAGAAAGGGCGCGAGGGAAACAAGGGAATCGTAAGTACTTAAGTATATTTCTCGGCGCAGAGCTGCAGAGAGCCAGCAGTTTCATCAGACGGGGGTGACCCGACCACCTAAAGAGAAACAGAGAGATTAAATGTCAATTAAATGGCTTTTTAAAAAATGAAAACACAATAGAGGGATAAACGACAGGAAGATGAAAAGAAAAACACAGAGGAAGTGTGTGTGTGTGTGTGTGTGTGGAGGTGCCAGGCAGCAGAAACGAGAGTTAATGAGACATAAAGAGAGAAAGAGGTGAAAACATAAGGAGGAAAACATATGGACACCCGCAGAGAATAAAAGAAGGATGAGGGGGAAAGAAAGGGAATCGCTAAGGCGTGACACGACCTAGATAAAAGCAGCGAAAGCGCGAGTACCTGGAGAGGAGGGGGAAACGGAGGGGTAGGAAGTGTTGGAGTTATTTTATGGTGTTGTAATGTGTCCATCAGGAGGCACATTATGTTGCGGCAACATTTTTGGTTTAAGGTTTATGAAGGTTGTTCAAAGTTCAATTTTTATTTATATAGCAGGTCTAGAGCACCCAACATTAATCCACCAATTAACAGGCTCTTCCGCTGCGTTCCAGACAACTGGGAACTCGAGAACTTCCCGGTAGAAACTTCCGAACTGTGAAGTCGGGGTAGATGAATCATGCAGGAACTCCGACATTGAATGGCGTTCCATAGCAATTGTTCTAGTCGGAGGTCGGAAAAACTCGACCTTCAAGCGCAGCATGAGCAACAGAAGTAAGGAAAAACGTACTTTAACAGGCAGCAGCCTCGAGCAGAGCCAGACTCTTTGTCATGAGTTGTTCTTCTTTGTTCATAAAGCATTCCCTCTTATTCTGGAGTTCCACTGTCACAGTCCTCAGTTTTTTAGTGTTTTATTTTGTAGTTCTTGCCCCATGTATGTAATGTCTTATTTAACTTCCTGCCTCTGTGTGTGTTTTCCCGCCTGTTTGATTATGTGCCCTGCCCTTATTGTTTTCACCTGCTCCCTTGATTAGTAACACCTGTGCTCGATTAGCCTCACCTCCCCAGCGTATTTAGACTTTGTCTTCCCTGGCCTCTGTGCTACTTCGTTATTGTCTCTTGTCAAACCTTTCTCCTTCTGTGAAGTTTCCCTGTGGATAAACAGTGTCTTCAGTGTTTTTCCTGGACGTTTACACTTTTGTGGATTCTTCCTTTGTTGGATTATTTTGGCTGAACTTTATGTTGGATTTTGCTCTCCTGGATTAAGTAAGGTTTTTCTGTTGTTGCCTTTTTGTTTAACCTCAAACCTTGACACTCATTGGTAGACAACCACCTGCTGCGACGAATGGGCTGAGTTTTATGTAACAGAAGTCATTGTGAGGGCTCAGTCTGCTTATTCTTACGAGAGACATTTAACCTCTTGTGAATAATCTACTTACAGATTCTACTTAAAAATGTAGAATCTGTATGTGCAGGACAGGATTTTAGTACGGGAAGTGTTCTGGTTTCCGCTTGTGGTACGTCTGTAGTCCAAGTAGTATTGACCAATCACATGTCAAGCAGCGTAACGTATTTGCTACAATATCATCCCGGCTCCCATCGACGATTTAGCTTCTTATTAATCTCTGTAAACAGACATCTGTGCGCAAGTGGCGAATTTCGCTTCACTTTTGATCTGAACACACGGTCGCTCTTCAAATTGGACTGTAAACAATGCAGCGCACAGAAAAGGAAGTCTTAGCTAAAAGTTCTTTATCGCTAACTGGCTGAACCGGAAGGCCCCAAAAGTTCGCCATCACTCCCAGAGGCTATGTTGTTGTCAGCCAATTGGTTCTGATTGCCTTGTGAATAAATGCACACAGATGCCTGTGAGATTTCTCCTGTCACTTATATTAGTACAAAATGTAGTGTAAGGACATGAAGAGAAGGGTAGAGAGTGAGACCTACAACATATGTTAACAGAAGAGGGAGATATGCAAACTTCCATGACTTCTTGTTTCATTTTCCCCCTTAAGGCTCTGATGATTTTAGTCTAAGTCACTTCATCGTGTTGATAGAGTTTAACTTATTAAGCATGACTTTCAACATTCAGCCTCACCTCAACCTCATCCAGCTCCCCTCTGGACTCCTGTTCATTATCTACTATTTGTCTTTTTTCTGCCAGCTTCTCTTAATGTCACATTCACTGTGTCATCTCTCTCTGTGGGAAAGGAAGCGAGGCCGAGCAGCCAGAGCTGAAAAACAGCACCATCATTTTCACCTGCAGTGATGATGAGGCAGCCATGACGGGGATTATTCATCATTACTCACTCTGTCTGGCACCGCGATGACCCAGTGAGGCATTGTTTGGGCTCCAATGAAAGGTCTTAGTTATTACAGTTACATCACTGTGTGGTTAACTCGAGTTGACTTGCATACTAAATGAAGACCATCCATTTTTCTTAACCTAGTAATTTGTGGTCCCAGGCTGGAACTTTTTCCACTCTCATTATTTATAATATGACAATGTTTTGAATTTGACACATTTTTATTGGTCAGTTTATTTCTCAAGGACAGTCCATTTTCTGTTTGTATATCCCTAATTATTGGCAAAATTAGTGTGTAGCGTTTTTGGCTTACCGCCGGGGTCAGCCCTACACATGGGTCTGTATGTGACTGATTAACTGAGTGAGTAATGGTACTGTCAGAGCCGTAGCGAGAGAGAGTCGCAACATCGCAATGGCGGATCCTGGAGCATATTGGACCTCCACTGACGCAACTCTCTCTCTATACGGCTCTGGATACTTTGTTCGGGGAGTGGGCTGGGCTGCTCCTCTGCTGCTCCGCCGCTGTCACCCACCTGTTTTCAAACACGCTGTCATTGGCCTCATAAGGACAGTCCTTGTAACACATTGCCCACTAATGCGCAAATTGACCTGGTTTTGACCTCGTTTTGTTTTGATTAAGCGATTCAGCATGAACCAACATTCATGTTTTAGAAGCATTCTTCAGGGCCTGTGTCCACTAACGGAGCTTTATGCGCTGGCAGCGCCCTTAACCTATTTCAGAGCGCTTCTCACCGGCGCTTACTGTTGCTAGGTTACGAAAGTTATATTGTGGCATTCTGCTTCCTTTGGTAGTGACCGTTGTAAGAATGGTTGAAATTGCTCTGTATGCTTCATATTTGCTTTTATTCAAGGACATTTACATAGAAAATATAACAAACAATGAAAGGAATCTTGTCCTTGCATTAGCAGCATCTCTACACCTGGAAATTGTTTTCCTCCGCCATTGTCGTTGACAAACTTGATATCTGAAGTCCCGCCTCTTCTTGAATTTGATTGGTCCGTGAGGGAGAAGTGACAGACGAGTGCGGCAGCGTTCCAAAAGTTGAACTATTTTCAACTGAGAGCACTGTGCGACGAAAAACAGCTGATGCCGACAGCGTTTTTGCACGGAGGACGCTGAGCGCTGAAACTGCGTTGGTTTTGTATAGAAAATATGCGCTGCGAGTGTAAAAGCGTTAGTGGACACAGGCCCTAGATGTGTATACTGTACATTCATGTGTTTTTGGTTCAGTTTGCCACACACAGGCTCTAGTTTTACGTTTACAGCCTTGTTTACTGAGTGGAAGTTTTTGCCAAATATTTAGATTTTCTTGGGACATAGCATTCACAACAATGTGATGGATGCACAGACTGACAGACAACCTGACAAACACAACACCTCCTGCTACTGCTGTCCCTGGTGCAGACATTAGAATGTGTAGCACAAAAAAAAAAGCACTGTTATTTCACTTGGACACTGATGATACTTTGTATTAGAGCAAAAAATGTCAATCCAATTAGACACATAGATGGTTATTCCCCTGAAAAAGAAGACATACTGCGGTTGTTTGTTTCCACATCACCTGTTATAGTATGTGACAGACATCTGTGCAGCATCACATTATTCAGTAAGAACAGAAGTTAACACAGCCTGGCTCCGCACGGCATGGCTCTGGAAGGCAGGCCTGAATACCCTGCAGTCATGTAAAAAGCTGTTACCAGTTAGCCCCGGTGAGAAATGTGTTTTCTAAATGACCGCCATTCCATTATTCATTTAACCAGCTTTCTGCACTTATTACACTTGTTGAATAATGTAAGCCGATAAATAATTTACTATGAGATAAAAATGGCTCCACTTTTAACTGTGGGCTCACAATTAGCTGAGAGTGAAAGTGAGTGAGAGTAAGAACACAAATAAGAGGGCACATGAGATTGACCTTTGTTCGAAAACATTTGGATTTAAATATTAAAAAATAAAATGACTGGTTTAGGTGGCTCTTATCACAGTGACTGAGATCAAATTAAAGAGAAAAGGCTGATTGGAAGAGATGTTGTGAAAATAACTTGAGTAAATTCATGTAAAGAAAACATGTTATTAAAGCTGCTGTGAGAAACTTTCAGTTTGTGTTTATTTTGGCGCCACCTGTGGACAAAGCTGTACCTGCTGATTTTGTCCTGTACATGCTTAAGTGTTTTCTTTAACAGTCATATGTACCGCTCTCTTTAATTGTTTACCCTGGAAAATGTAAACAAAGGCAGCGTGCAGTTAATCACTTCGTCTGACACCTACACCCCACCAGCGGTTTCAGGCATTAATATAACTATATAGAAATAATCAGTCTTGTCGCTGATGGTCTGGTTTGCTTTTGTAGCTCATATAGAGTCATCAGGATTAATTTCAGTCTGTTTCATGACCGGTGAAAAACTCCTCACAGGAGCTTTAAACTTTATAAAAATGGGGGGCAAAAGACAAAACTTGTCACATTATTCAGATGTAGCGAAGGCTTAAATCCTTTTCAAAATTAAGTGACAAGCTAAAGATTTGGAGACTTTTGGATGGGTTGACTTAATTATAAGTAGCTTACTGTAAAAACCAACCCACAGCGTAATCACTGCAGTCACTGCAAGTCGGAACGATTACAAGACTACCGTACTTGTGAGAAATTCAAATATCCAATTTCATATAAATCCCTCTGCTGTGTTATAATTCATCAATTTGTAATTTAAAGATGAAGATTTCAGTTTCGTTCTCTTTGACAATAAACAGTAATTGCAGGTGTACACTTCCCAATTAAACCAGACATCCACGGTTGGCTACTTTTTGTAACGGTTGTAACTCTTGCCTTCATCTGAGTGTCGGATTTGTTTCTTTTTCACTTATTTTTGAAGTTGTATCTGAAGTCATCGATCTTTTCTTTGTTTGTTCAGCCATAGCAGCTTACTGTTTACTCGCAACACTTGCAGAGACTGGAAAAGCAGCCGCTTAGCTCCGCCTACCCTCTCTGGCAGACCAACCACTGCTGGCTGATGGAAAACGCGTCACTAACTGGGCGCTGCTTGTGATTTTTTTCCGTGAATGTCGCCACAAACACCCAGTCCATAATAATACTATATACGGCAAATGCAAAGGCTTTCATCAGCGGGCCGTAGGCTCAATCAACATTGTGTTACCTCATTCAGTGGTAGAAAGTGACTTCACAGACATTTATTTACAATAAACACTTGGAGATAATCACTTTAAAATGGCCCAGTAGTTCATATTTCATGTCTCTCTGGTATCTCTAGAAACACAATACCACCAACACAGCACCTCACAGTAATTTACACACATTTCCTGTTCACTAAACTAATTTTGGTCAGGTAAAGACGACTTCCCAACCATGCCTAGCCGACAACAAATTAGAGCAAATTGGTTTCAGTTGGCCAACTAATTTAGGCAGCAGAGGACGATGTAATGCAGAAAATACAATTTAAAAATGTCAGTGTACTGACCTAGACAGCATCTGAAACTGATACAGCTGCAGTAAAAAAATGGGCATTGGTGATTCTTTACAGTGAAACACAAGGAGACGGAGAGCAACACACTCTCTTCTACGATTTATTCCACAAACACACATACCAACACACAACAACACAGCATCCAGACGGTATTTTTATTTATTTTTATCATATTTCTCAGTCTATCTGGAATGACTCACGCAGCATAAACCTGCAGTCTTCTTAAACATCCTGCTTGTGATGCATGGCTTAAGTCCAACAGTTAATGGCTGCTGAGCTACAGGAGACAGTGTTTTACAGCCATCATCATTTCCCTTTAGGAGGAACACTTTCCATGTCAAATAGAAGCGCATTGTCCTCCAAAGACGTACTGCGACCCCATACGATCTATTTAGATAACATGCTATCTTTTTCTCATATCAGGGGGGTCCATTTGAGCCGGGTAAAAGTACTTTTGTCCGTAAAAAACAATTGGGATTGTGTCAGACTATCATAAATGGATCTAAAGTTTGGATTCATGGGGCAACTTGTTCAGACGCAGCGAGCAAACTTAAACAATCAGTCATGGAATGGCCTCTTTGTACCAACACAATACCCTTGAAAAAATGGAAAACAGTGTTAAGCCCCTTCAAGATAAACTAATGCTACGTTGGAGTGACATTTAATCCATATATTTCCTACCAACCTTTTTCCTCTCCAGGAAGGATAATGAAATTCACTGAACTCATCACTGCTGCAGATACATTTGTGTAAGGTCAAGATTTTCTCTTTTCCCGATGTTTCGTAAATGTATTTAAAGTCTGTCGTTATGGATTCCATTACTGCCGCTGTTTCTGCTGACAGCAGGGAGATTGGATCTTCGAACGGTAAAAGGGAGAAGTAAAAACATTCCCTTTGGTTTAAATAACATGGAGGTTGCTTTGCTGGTGGATCCACCATTTTGGTTCAACAACTATCGGGTAGAAAGCCATCAATTTCTGCACATCAGTGAACCCAGAGTATGAGGGCTATGGACCATCGTGATCTCTGCAGGTCCAGCCTGTTCTTACTCCTAAACACCAAGGACATGTCACTGCCCTTTGGTGTGTCATACAGATGCCAAGACATCATAGATGCACCAGGCTTTAAACTAACTCCAATGTTGTATCCAATGTGACCCATTCACACCAAGATTAGACACTCAGCAACTTCTTGGCTCTCCAGCATCTGGAAAGTCAGGGGACATGTAAAGAACTGTTGGTGATGGTTCGGTCAAACAACTCATTGTGGGGCTGTTACTTTTAAACCACACAAGTGTTTCCCAAGTAGTAACCAAGTAGCTTTTGTACCGTTTCACTACGTTAACTGCTTGTTTTTAAAGGAAGGGATCAACTGCTTAAGGGTACCTTAAAAGTAGACAGACACCAGGGGTCGCGTTAACCGAATATTTTCCGTCGTTGACCGGTTTTTTAAAACCGTGACGGAATAATCTGAAGGCACATCTGTCATTTTGACAGATTGCAATTCACACCCGTGACCACTTGGTGGCGAGTGAGCATATTAATTAGCTATGGACAGGAGGCTTTGGACCACTATGGGTCACAGACCAGTGCAGCTGAACCACTGGTGCAGAAGGAGCGCGTGCTGAGGGATTTCCTCCCGCTGAAGCGAGTGCTTGCGGGGTCAGGAAACCCCTCATTCAGAGAGTCTTGCCGACTTCTGATCACTTCACTTGGAGAAATGTTCCCTGATTTCAAAACTTTGGCTGAAGTGGCGCTTCTAATTCCAGTCTCCAGTGTGGCAGCAGAGCCGGATTCAGCCTCCAGAACAATATCAAAACAGCCATGAGAAGTTGTCTGTCCGAGGCAAAAGTCCAAAACCTCATGACAATAGCCTCTGCAGCAATCCCACTTGAGACATTTGATTACGCACAAGTGGGCACGCAATTCAAGTCCATGCAGACCAGGAGGAAGGTGTGAGACTGTGCGTTCAGGCCACAGCAGGTGAACTGTTCATGCAATTGTTTAATTTCATTGTTCATATGTAGCTACTGGGGCCACAGTCAGTGTTTTTTGTCACTGCGGAGAAAAAGTTACATGTATTCATCTGCTTGATGTGTGATGGCACGGTGTATATTCTCTGTTCAGCTTGTTCGGACTGAATATTAATTAAAAATGAATGAAAATTAAATGCTATTCAATATGTCATTATTATCATTTTAAAAAATTAAAATGACAGGTAAAAATAGATTATGACGGGATTTTTATTACCCTGTCAGTCAAAATGAAAAAGTCTAGCGCAACCTCTGACAGACACTATGTGATACTTTGGCCAATCTTTGAGAAAACAAAGGGCCGTAACAAAGCATTTGTGTTTGAAAACCTGGGACGAGAAAGCGCTGTGATTTCTCCTGAGGCAGCACCATTTGGTTGACAATTGCACTTTTTAGTCAAATGTCCGGATAACTATGGTATGAGGATTATGTTCCCAAGAATTATTCTGCAAGTGCCCCAAAATGACATAGGTTCACGTTTAAAGGACAAAAAACTTTAACAAAGGAGGTTTCCTGTTTCGAACTGCCTGTAAACATTGTTTTATTGAAACTATGACCATGGTTATTTCCTAGACTTAAACCACATGTTTATTATTGTAGTCATTGACAATAAAAGTCCACTAGGTTCTAAGTTGCCATCAAATAATCCTAGATGTTAACGTTTTTTTTTATCATCTCTTACATTTATTGTCACATATAACCTCAGCTGGTATCTGACTCAACAATTAAAAAAACGTTCAGTAGGTTCTCGTAATGATGACATCGTGCACTTATTGTGTTACTAATTTATCGTCCAAAGAAACACTTTCTAGAATTCTTTGGTTCCAATGAAACACTTACTCAAATATATGTTCCACCAAGACTACAAGGACTACCGTTTGCCATCTCAAATGCAGGACCTACAAGCTAGCTAGCAGGTTAGCCAACCATTCTTGCTAACCCTTTGATTTACCTGCCCCACTTCCAGTAATGACAGCTCCATCATCCTGTGCTTTACTTGTGTTCAGCTGTAATTGGCAAATGGTTCTACAATACATTAGCATCTATCACCTATCTGTCTAACATTATGACGGCCTAATATCAGCACGTTATTGTCAATGTGAGCATGTTAGCATTTGGCTCAAGGCACTGCGATGCCTAAGCGCAGGCTCACAATGCTGCTCGTAAAAGACCCCATCTTTTAATTTAGAGGACAGAATTGTAATTAGAAATGATTGCTACGGATTGTCTCAGTCTCCAGGTAAAACCACTGCGGTGGAAACTGAGGGAACACTAATTAAATATGTCTCTCTCTGTATCCTTTTTATCCAAACTGTCAGCATCTTGAATGATAAGATAAGTATAAACTAACACCTCGTCTGACGTGCCTATTCTCAGCGGCATCCTCAATAGCCCGTGATGTCAGCGGGGGTACCACACACACACATGCACACACACATGCACACACACACCTCCAGCATAGCCATTGGGGCTAACTTTGCTGAAAAGCTCTACTTGTAATGTCTTGTTACATAAACTCCCCTACCCTCCCTCCATTTTGTCTTCTGTGCAGCTCCACTGCTTTAAGCAATTCCACAACACTCGGCTCTGATAGTTATCCCTGCAAGATGTTAAAAACCTTCCAAGGGGATTGTGAATCTTCCATTTGAAACATACCGTACGCCTCTTCGTTGAAAAATGGACGGAAATATGAGCAGGCAGAGATTTCCTTTGATAACGTTAAACTCAAATCAAGATGAGCATAATTAAATAAAGTGCTTTGCTTCTTTAAAAGTGACCTTCCTGAGAACAGACATGTTTAATTGAATCCGCAGAGGATGGTTTTTAAAGTCTTTTCATGGCAGAAGAAATGTACAGCCTTGACCTTTCTGCACCTTGTGTGTTCGGGTCATTGGTGGGTTCTGTGAATTTCATTATCCACTTGTGAAACCTGTTAATGAAATGTAGAGGGTTGTGGGATAATTCCCCAGATAATACTTCATCTATGTGATTGGGGGCGCTTTAGGAAGAAGAAAGGGGATGAAGGGAAATCAGCTGGAGAGTTAAAAGAGGGAGGAAAGACACAGAGAAATGTGCTTGATGTGTAACTCCCGTGATACCCCTCCTAAACGGTGTTAGCCCCATCAGCACCACAGCTACCGCCAGATTTTCACCAAAGAACCAAACTAGGCTAATCAGGGCTATGCAGAGCTAATCCACAGCCTCGCTGGAGCCAGCAGAGGTGGCAAATCATGGTTTGGTAATGCTTCTCTACCTCTTGAAGCACACTTGAAGCTAGCTAGTGCTGAGCTGTTAACAAGTAGCTAGCTGCCTATCCCAGAATCACCAGAGTCTTTGTTCTTCTTCTTCAAATTTATGTAAGAAGTCTTAAAAGTTGAGAGAAGCTTCTTCTTGAGGTTTCACAGTTAGCACCTGAACATGTAATTTTCGTCAGTTGTTTAACTGATGCGCTTGTCAAGGTATGGCCACACCGACTCCTCAATATCACTCTGCCATCTTTCTGTCAAATAAACTCCGGGTTGCATGCCTTTTTTCACCTGCAGCGGTGACATTATCACAGAATATTCGGCTACCTTTCACTCTTGGAAATGCTTTAAAAAATGCAGCTAGTGTGGACTTCCATACTTCTTGAGCAATTGTTAAGCTCCTGAAAAGCTAGTGAAACTGTCAGCACTGTTAATTTGTACAGCTGCTTCTGTCCAACACTGCACACAGGTTGCCTATTTCCACCTCCAGCAGACAGTCAATAACATTGATTCTCTCGTTACAATGGCCCCTGTCAGTGGGTGGGGTATGTTAGGCAGCGAGTGAACCTTTTGTTGTTGACACCTTGTTGAAATTGATGTGTTAAAGCAGATAAAGTGGGCAAGCTTAAGGATGTGAGCAACTTTAACATGCGCCAAATTGATGGACAGAGATGATGATGGATAGAGGACTGGGTCAGAGCATCTCCAAAACTGCAGCTCTTGTGGGGTGATCCTGGTCTGCAGTGGTCAGTACCAAAAGTGGTTCAAGGAAGGAAAACCAGTGAACCAGTGACATGTTCATGGGCGACCAAGGCTCATTGATGCGCATGGTGAAGGCTGGCCCATGTCCAACAGAAGAGCTACTGTAGCTCAAACTGCTGAAAAAGTTAATGCTGGTTCTGACGGAAAGGTGTCAGAACACACAATACATCATAGTTTGTTGTGTATGCGGCTGCGAAGCCACAGACCGGTCGGGGTGACCGCTGACCCCTGTCCACGCTGAAAGCACCTACAATGGGCACTTGTACATCAGAACTGGACCACGGAGCAATGGAAGAAGGTGGTCTTATACATCATGTGGATGGCCGGGTGTGTGTGCGTCACTTACCTGGGGAAGACATGGCACCAGGATGGACTGTGGGAAGAAGGCAAGCCGGCGGAGGCAGTGTGATGCTTTGGGCAATGTTGGGAAACCTTGGGTCCTGCCATTCATGTGGATGTTACTTTGACACGAACCATCTACCTAAACATTGTTGCAGAACAAGTACACCCCCTTCATGGAAACAGTATTCCCTAATGGTAGTGGCCTCTTTAACAGAATAATTTGCCCTGCCGCACTGGAACAAAGGTTCAGGAATGGTTTGAGGAACACAACAACGAGTTCAAGGTGTTGACTTGGCCTTCAAATTCATCTGTGGAATGTGCTGGACAAACAAGTCCAATCCATGGAGGCTCCACCTCGTAACTAACAGGACTTAAAGGTTCTGTTGCTAATGTCTTGATGCCAGATACCTCAGCACACTTTCAGAGGTCTAGAGGAGTCCATGCCTCGATGGGTCAGGGCTGTTTTGGTAGCAAGAGGGTCCTACACTATATTGGGCAGGTGGTCATAACGTTATGGCTGATCGATGTATATGTGTTAATTCAGCTGCTTAACACTCCACTAGGTTCTCCAGGTAGTTGCTAACTTTGTCTGTCAACCACATGGCGTATTGTTGAAAACAGCAGAGGGAAGGTCGCTGAGATGGGTGAATGAACCAAAATGGTCTATGACATCAAAACATGAACTCAAAGACACAAACGCGCTCTGTAGATATGAGAGCTTCTACATAGCTGGGAGATAGTTTACTATGGGTTTGTGCTTTTACACCAACAATAGTTATTTGATCACTCAACCACTGTTCCCATCTAAAACCCTGTTTTATATCTATTTTGGCAATCATCTACTGAGCATCTTCAATATAACAGGTGGGAGTTAAGAACCTTGCTTAGAGGCACTTGTGTATTAGAAAACATCTCTTATAAATGGTCGCCTCTCGCTTAGTAAACACTGTAATGAGTAATCCCTGGCCTGCAGTGGAAACCAGACTGTGGGGAGCTAGTCGGCTGATGAAAGTGGAACCATGCAGAGCTAAGGGCATCGCAGCCCAACATTAAAGTTACTTTGAACTCCTGTAACTTTAATTCTCTTTGACATGGAGAGATGTAGCTGTGAGCCACACCATGTACAATACAATTAAGATCAGCGAACCACAACCACCATAAAATAATCCTGTTATCCTCTCACTGTCTGTCTTTCTGTCTGTTGGCTTTGCTGGAAGCACTGGTTTTCCCCAGTCAAGGTCAGGGACAGTGAAAGGTCATTGGACCACCAGCAACATTTTTATACAACAAGATCAGTAATGTTCTTTCCCCAACAAGAAAAACTGGACAAAAACAATAAAAATTACACATTTTTCTATGAAGAACAAAAGCTCACAGAAGAAATATGACATATATTCCTAGAATGACTGAGTTTGCCAGTTTGCCAATTTGCTGAGCGTATATCACTTTTGTTTAACTACAGGCTCCTATAACATCTGGGTTTGGAAATGATTCATAGATATTTGCTGGAGGAGTCACCTGCAGTTTTAAATTAGGGACAGCTTCACCAACTGAGCTTTAAGGTTACCAGGTTTTCTGATTGCTAACTCGTGAACAGATACTTTGTTGTTGGTTGTAGTAGACGTTACTTGTTGTTAATAGAATTTGCGCCAACAACCATCAAGTCTGGTTTAACCAACCAACTGGCTATTTGGTTGCTAGTTAGTTCTGGTTCATTGAACTGGTCTTATATTAGCATTTGAGGACACATTTTAGGTTTATAATTGTTGTTGGTTGTAGTAGATGTTACCTGTGGTTAAGAGAATTTGCGCCAACAACCATCAAGCCTGGTTTAACCACCCAACAAAAGACGGGTTGTAAACAAATTGCAAACAGCTAGCTAGCTAGTTAAGCTAGCTGATCTAGGCTGCAGTATTTGGCGGTAAAGCCATAAGCTACCTGTACTTTGTTGATGATCCTTGTTGAACCATGAAGTCAGTTTGTGAACTGTGATGGGCGTCTACTTCATCACAGCTTTTTTATGCTCGGAGATACTGTTATATGGATCTGCTAGCAGCATATAAAACCGCATTAGCTATAACAAGAACAATGGCCCTCCCTCTCTGCTGTCTCTCTTTCTATCTGTATCTCTGTATCTCTGCCCTCCTCTCATGTCCTGATCTTTGCTGCAATAAGTGACAAAGTGTTGTAATTACCGTCATATTCCGTCCCCATCTACACTGTCACAGAGGAGCCCTGACAGCTGGCAGGGCTTTGACACTCCCTCTGCGCTAATGCTTCACAGCCTATCATTTAAATAGACTTGGGGGGGGCCAGGACAAAGCCAGTGAGGGCGCATGTCATGTAACTCCTGACATTGTCATTTTGGATTTGACTTGAAGTGATATTTTAATTACAAAGCTCAAGTTAGTGCAGGGAGAGTCAGAGCGTGCATGCTTAGTTTCCAGCTACATTAGCGTTATAGGGGTCTTCACAGTAATCATTTTATCGACCAGCTTAACCTGTTAAGTCAGCAGTGACTGGAAGGACTTACAACCTCTTCACTAACCTTTGAGCTTGTATTGGGTAGGAAAGATTGCAGGGCTGCTTTAGCAGGTTAAATTGAGATTGAATGTTCAGTGGAGATCATGGAAACAGTAGTAGACAAAACAATAGCCAATGCTGGATCCATTCATTGGCTGATCCTCTGTATCACATGATCATCTTCAACCACCTCATTCAACTCCATCTTCTGAAGAAGATTGAGTGAAACCATCAAAAGCAGCAGAACTTCAAATTGGATCCTAATGCCACTTTTAACTGTCATTGTTTGGACTTCAGGTGGGAAGGAAGGACCTAAAGGCAGGTGGTTACAGACTGACGGCAAACTGGAAACAGGAAACAAGCAGATAGTTGAGTGGAGCATCTGAAAATGTATCCCCGTCTATTTCAGCTTTTATTCTTTCTTACTTAAGCTTATAATTAAATGATCACTACTGAGTGGGAGGAGGTACAATTAGCTATGTCCCTGTTTGAAATTGAAGCAATAATGATTTTGGGGAACAAGATAGCACTTCTTCAGTCTAGATATGGACGTCTTAAGCACCTTTAGTATCTATGTTCAGCAAATAAATGGGTCTGGTGTTGTGCTCATTGACTGCTGGAGAAAATTAGAGCTCTATAGTGGGGATTAAAAGTATGGCAACAGTCTTTCACATATTAGATAGCTACCTTAATCAGTGAGAGACAATTGGCCAAAACAATGTCAACAGCTCCTTAGAGAAGTGACTCTAACTCCCAAATTGGCAGCTTTTCCCCCCATCATTATGAAATTGGATGTCAGCATGAATAATATGAACACTGAGAAAATTCAAGGAAGCTCCATCTCGTCTGTATTATGTAACAGATGTAATCGTTCTCAACAAATTACGCAACCTGAAGAATAACAATGCCATTTCCAATTTGAATAATAGTTTTTTTTCCTTTCAGACTGAAGTTGAATCATCTCCCATTATTCTGAAAGCCCTGCATCGTCGTCATGGCGATTTACAATCCGCCCCAAACCGCATTGTCACTTCACCTCACCGCTGGACTCTGTTTTTCTCCGTCCATTTTTTAATTCAACCTGCTGCTTTGGCAAAAAAAAAACAGAACAAACTCTCACAGGCTCTGAACCTCGGCTTTGTTGTGAGCCGCTTTGTGTGGACTTCTTTCAGCATTTTAGACAAACCTTTCTGCCCACCCAAAGCCATACTTCAGAGCAGCTTTAATGGTGGCTGCAGACCGAGGCCTCGGTTCACATATAAAGCAGAAAAACATGTTTTCATCTCTTACTTTGAGGAGCTGGTTTGGTAACAGCGGTGCATGAATAACCTCAATGAAGCACAAATTGTACTTTAGTCCCTCATAAACACGCACACACACACACACGCAAGTTTAGACACACACATATATTAGAAATGTGATCTGCAGTCGTGATGTTCCTTGTCAAAATGTAGATGAGGAACACAGTCTGCCAAAATAAGATACAAAAAAACATGTTCCCTCAAACACACACGCAGAGATTAAACTATCACACACACAGCTAGATACACACACATACATGAGTCTATTCACACACACACACACACACACACACACACACAAACAAAATGAAAATATAATTTCATTTTTGGACAAGGGATGCGGACTTGGATGTTCTAGACCGCGCTCAGGGCAAATGAAGTCATGATGCTGAAACATTGCCCAGCAGCTCATTCACTTTAGCAAATGAAGACACACACGCACACACACACACGCACACACACACTACTCAAATAAACAATTTCTTCCTTTAAGTTTGGCACACAGAAATGGCATTTGTTGATCTTTTTACACACACACACAGACATACACACACACACTAACACACACGCAGACACGTACAAAACTATCATCATTACTCATTTATGGTCGGAGCTATTTTAACCGACTGGACAGCAAACAGCAGACTGCAGCGAGGGCGTCAATCGTACCATCTGCCGAATCTCTCGAGATGCCATAAAACATCTCAAACTAACATTAAGGTGATAAACCATCTCGGTTCCCTTTCACACACACACTCACGCGCGCACACACAAAGACCTTTTCACGTTTTCTTCTCTTCAGATGGAACAAATTTGACCTTTGAGCCATTTTCAGCTCCGCCACAGTTCAGTGCAGCATGATAATGGCAAGATGTCCTTTTACTCTTGTCAAACGCACTCACACTTTGATAAAACACACACACACACACACACACACACACACACACACAGTGAACTTACAAGTGCATGTAAACAACTACAACACACTTAAGTAAACGTGTAAATACTCCTCTGTACTCGAAATGTTTTGTGAATTGTAATGAGATGATTTAAATCTGTTTCTTTGCTAAAGCTGGAAAACACACACACACACACACTTTAACATGGTTCATTTCAGATTGTAGTACCTGCGTCATTTGATGGCATACATGGTCTCTTTCCCTGATTTTTTATGGCCTGTAGGGCTCTCAGCAGCACGCCTGAGTGATCACTCATCCACTGGGACATTGATTTAGAAGGTCTATCACTAGCTGGGATACACACACACACACACACACACACACGCACACACACGCAATCCTACTTGTACATACAGGACACTATTACAGGACAGATCAGGTTGTCACACACACACGATCACACTGCTGCCATCATTTCCTCAGGGACAGATCCAAGCAGGTGGAGGGAGGGTAATGAAACGTAAGCAATAAGAAAGAAAAACACACATATGGGCTCTGCAGAGACGCTCAGGAGGGAAAGGTCAAGAGGGAGAATGAAGAGAAACTAAAGAGAAGATGATTTTGCATTATCCAAAGTTATTCTACTCAAACAAAAGCTATTGTAGTGTCATATTTCTGATATTGGTTGATTGATAAATTGTTCCATTCTAAACTTCCAATTAAATCTGCCTCTAGGGTCTTGTCCACACTAAAGCAGATAAATGTAAATATGTAATAATGTAATGCTTTACATCTTTAATATATTTGTATCCATTAACGTTTAAATTCTAAATCTGCAGAAATGTGCATTGTTCTATTCAGGTCGGGTCTTTTGTTTTATTTATACAACACTTAATTCATACCGAGTAATTTGATTGGACAAGAGGCGTTCCATGAACGCTGATATAGAGTATAACAGCACGGGGACTTGTGGCTTGATATCACTCAGCACCAGGTGTTCTGAACATGTTTATAAACATGAAGAATGTTTATAAACAAATCTCACACAATCAAAGCAACTGTCAGTCGGCTCTTATTTCACTGGCTGCATGATAAATAGGAATGTACAGATAAATGCATAAATACAAAGAAGCTTGTCCACTAAAACTAAAAAGTTAAAGCGTGTCGGTCGCTGAACTATAGCTGTGTTGGTGCAGCTAAGTAAGCGAAAGGTCTGTTGCTGCTTATTACAGTTTAGTAACATATGCTTGTAGAACTGTTGTATAAAAGCACCATTACACTTGAGGTCATGCTGTTATAGTGAATATTGGCACGGCTGTGATAACCTTTACTCAATAACAGCCGTGCTGATATTCAAACAACAGCACTCCCTCTTGTTTATGGCTTAAATTTAAACATTCTGCTTTTACTGTGAAAAATACTTATTATTGAAGAAATAGTTACTAGTGTTAGTGACTGTAATGTAATCTTGATTGTAATCCCTTACACTACTTGGTTCTGAAAAATCTGATTAAAAAAATGCACATTACTACAAACCACACACTGGAAAAGTGCAATAACAATATACTCTTTAGGTGAAGTAATGAAAAGTTTGGGGAAACACTGATTGTTTCACCTCTAAGTGTGACAATATCTCAATGCTGCTTGGTTATTTTAAAGGTCAAACAGATTATAACATGAGGTATATTGACATTTGTCCCCGTTGTTTTGAGAAGATCTTTGTGGTCAAAAAGGTTGCTTTCATCAGTGAGGATTTACATGTTCAAATAACCATTTAAAAACAACACTGTTCTTACCGCTATAAGTCACGTGCACAGTGCTGCCTGCGATGACACTGTTGTAATTGTCGCCTGATAACCAAACCCCAACTGTTTCCTTTGGCGCCACCTGAGCTCATAACCGGATCTGGCATGAAAATGCAGTGTGGAGAAGGATGGGGCCATTAAGGCTAATCAGAGGCTGATTTCCATCTGGGACAACAGGTGAACACAATTAACTACCTGGCAGGGCCGGAACCCCGTGGCACACAGAGCAACAGATCACATTAAGTGTTCAGTGCAAATATATCCTGACATGTTTGCCCTGTAGACCTGTGAGGCGGCTGCTCGATGTTGGTAGTCTCTCTTTTCGCTCATAAAACCTTGGCCGTGCTCGTCATGAAATCACGTCACGCCTCCGGGCTTCATGAGGTGTATTATTGGTTTTGGCATGTTAGATTGAAGATCTTGATAAGGGTAGTGTTTCTTTAATATGACCTTTGAAAGGATCTTTATTTGTTTACTTATTTCTTATCTTACATAATTTTTCCCCAGATCATCATGGCTTTGACACAGCATTGGGTAAATATGTAGGGGGGCTATGGGAAGGTTTCTCAGTTTAGAGTAGAGCTTTAGAGTAAGGTAATCAGCATTAGTTAATAGGCAAATACGTCATAATAAAGTCATAACAAAAAGGTTTAATAACCTGAAGAAGACATTGCTCTTAATTGAACCTTCGCTAAGCCCCTCCCTTGAACGGCCACTGTCTCATCCTACGTTAGCAACCGTAACTAGGCGCGGGGGGCCTGTCAAGCTTTCAGAACAAGGAGAACTGCCGAAACGGTGTGCATAAGGAATCTGCATGTCAGCAAATATCCTCAAAGTTTAGAGTTGCTTTTCTGAAGCCAAAAACTCGAGAGGAGAGACGACAGACATGGATTAAAAATTGTGGAAGACAGTCAGTTGGTTTCCGCTTGCAATCCTGTCTGGCCTTCACTACCACCACCCATGATATCGGCAAAGCCTTTATTTTACCACCCCTTTGTTTGTGCCATTGTTGTGGTAAACTTGTTTGGCTTCCCTGTTGTGCCTTTAGGAGATCCAGTGTATGGATTAAGCCCACGATATGTGTGCAAGATCCTGACTTAAAAAAAAGTGAAAAAGTGGAATAATTTAGTTTTGCTAGCAATGGGCTAAAACATATTAGATAATGAAAGTTATACGCAGTCATAACTTAAAATGAGCTTAAAATAAAACAATATATCGACTCACTCTGCTTTGCAAGAACATTGTTGTTCCTGTATGATTGTCATTAACATGAATTGTCGTGTGGTGACGCTTGCAGTGGGACCGGTGAGCTTTTGCCTCGATTTTGATGTCCTCTTCATTCTCAACACTCCGCTGACAAATTATATTCTGGATGCTTTCAAATGCATATTGTCGTCCTTCTGTCGACTTCTCTCTGATACCTGAGAACTATTTTTTGCAGAAGTTTGCTATTATTTCCCATGGAACATCTCTACAGTTGAAAATGCAATAATATTTACATGCCGGTGCGAAAGCTTGACAGGCATAGCAACAGTAACCGAGGAGGGCAGGACTTAGCGAAGGGTCACTTTTTCTAGATGTAGCTGGAAAAATGCGTATATACCTGTTAATAAGTGCAGATTAAAGAAGTAGTAGTGGTAGTAAAGTATGTATAATTATTTATTAAAAAATGCTTATAAATGTCTTATAATGTTGCTGTTATAAGCAGTTTTTACTCCTATTAACGCATATAAAGCATCTAATATGTGCCTTATTACAACACTTTACAACACATTAAAAAGAAAACTAACTCTGTGCTGTGGCAGCAAATTCTCAGCCTTTCAAATTAAATCATGTTCGGTCTTTTTTCAGATATTTGTGTCGCACTACTAAAGGTTACAAGATCTTAGTGGAATGCGAACAAAAGAATGAAGCAAACTAATTTTGTCACAGTTTTAGCTTTGGGCCAAGAACGAGTCCATCTACATTAATGCTACTCATTACCCATGAAACATTGCCTTTGTTAGATGTATTATCCCATCATGTTTGAGAAGGAGGAGGGCAGGAGTTACGTAGTCAGAGAAAAATACATTTTAAGCCTTGAGTGTGTGGGAGCCATTAGCCATACAGCCGCATTATTATGTGCCTGTCACCTCAATGATAAGTGGAGCTATTGTGGGCAGCTCTGCGCAGTATATGTGGCATTTAGACAGAACTATTAGAGGAGAGGCAGAACATCAGGCTTTTTGAGCATTGTATTATTAAAGCCTGATCTTTCCATTGTGGCTCTGAATGAGTCCCAACAGTTAACATTTCCTCTCTTTAAAACTAAAAGTCTCCATACATTATTCGCTATATTAGAAAAAAATAGACCCTCTTTTTAAGTAATGAACCCTTTATGAGTTATACTTAAAATCTACCTGTTCGTCTAATTTAGTTTATTGACAAAAACACTCACGCTTTAAAGAAGCTTAAAAACTCCAGGGAGAAATCTCATGAATTTTGATGCTCCCTTTTCGACTTTTAAGTATCAACATCTTAATTTGCATTCAAATATGCTCTCTTTCAGGCAAGTGAAATTATAATATGTCAACTTATAAGCATTTATAGTACTTTGTGATTAAAGATTACGCCTTTGAATGGTGTGAAAAATCTCTGTACTCAGTGTGACTAATACACAATATGAAAAGCCTTTCCCTACATTTCAATGTCACCGTCTCATTGGGTATGACCAGGAGATTTTGAGTGGTTATTAAGCCTGACAGCTCAGAAAAAGCAGTGCAATTATGCTATGAAGTCCTCTGCTCTGTGGCAGCGTGCCACTATAATTCTTTTTTGTCCGCATGTATCAGCTGGCGTAAGTGCATGTGTGTGCACGCAATTGGCGGGATTTGTGCGAGCTCACTTTTGCTAATGAGTGTATTCTGGTCTGACCAGGGGAAAAGATGTTCAGGATAATTATACATGAAATCTGAATCAACCCGTCACGCTCCGCTGATGGTTGGCGAGGATGATAACGGATGATAATGAAATGAGTAGGGCAGGAGAGGAAAAAAAAAATTGATAGGCATTTAAAATGGCAGCGACATCGAGTGTGAAGCCGTAGCTGGAGGGGTGGGGACGGTGAAGAGAAAGAGAGTGTATGAATCTCACTTCTTTTTAGACATGCTGTGCTGCTTTGTGGCTGGAAAGGTCCCTCTATTTTTGAGTCCTCCTCTTTGACCAGACTGAAATAACAAAACAACTATTGAATAGATTTCCATGGAATTTTAAGGCACCTAGAAGATGATTTGTACATTTAGATCCCCTGGATTTACTTCGCGTGCCACAACAAATTAATTGGCACAGGATTCATGATTTCCAAACAGTGAGATTTGGTTGTCTGCAGGAACACAATCCCTGTGACGCATTAGTGGCAAATTTTATTAACCTCTTTGAGAAGACATCTGTATTAAACTGCAGCAAACAATCCCGTCTCTCTACTCCAACTCAATTCTCATGCCTAAAGCTGCTAGTGTGCCTGTAAACAATGACCAGCGAATGAAAAAGGAAGTAACAGGATATCCTGTTATGGTCTTGGCTGTGCCTCTACCTCGTTCCTAGTGTTTCAGTTGTTTTCCCCTTCCTTGTGTGTGTTTTTGTTCCCCTGTTTGTTTCTCTCTGTTTATGTGTGTGTGTGTGTGTCTGGGCGTGGCACTCAATTACGCTCCTGCCGCCAGTCCACCTACACACCTGGGCCCCATCTACTCACTATAACTACCCGGGCTATAAGCTCCTGTTGCTGCCTCTGCTCCACCTGCTCTGTTTTTGGGTCCTAGAACTACAGAATCCTTTCTTATTTATCCCAATACACACAGTTCGGAGGTTGCATAACATTTGATACACTCATGTTTCTACAACCCTGTTTACATTCCGAGATTGTCAAATAGCACTTCTTTATCATGCCACTAGCTTACCTGAATACCCACTGGCTACACCGGAAGCCCCGAACAATTCTCCTCCCCGAGGCGATAGATTCCAAGATTTCCAAGAAGTTGACTGGAAAAATAAAAGTAATAGCCGGGTAAGAGTAAACCTTGGACTGGAATTATACTCTGAAACTATAGTGGCAGTGTTTTTTCTTGGGCAAATCAAGTCAAGTCACAGGTTATGTCAAGTCAAGTCAAGTTGAGTCGAGTCACTTTTTTTCCACCCAAGATACAGCACTGTATCCGGCCTTTATAAAGAGAAAAGACAAGGTGTCAGTAGCCCGTCTAATTATGATATTATTGGCCAATTTATATAACCTGTTCAAAACGTATGACAATGAATTGTGTCTGTATTATCTTGGCACAGACGCAGCCATGACGATGGTCTGGTCTAAGACCGTAATGAGTACGAATGATGAGGCTTCTCTTTGGGGGCTCTGATGTTGCGTGTTGCCATAGCGAGGAGTTTGACTGACAGCCAGACATCCAATCACGACAATTGCATACCGGGGAGCTTTTTGAGTCGTCCAATTATGACTCTGAGTTTGCGCTGCATACATACTTGATAGTTAGAAACTTGTCAACATTGAATTATATCATTTTATATTGAACAGCTAACATTCAAACTTAGGAACACACTCAAGTCAACTGAGTCATCATGCCTCAAGTCAAGTCTCAAGTCATCAAAACAGTGACTTGAGTTGACTCAAGTCCAAGTCACCAAGTCTCAAGTCCACATCTCTGTATGGTGGTGCCAAACTGCAAAAAATACTTCGAGCACTCTGGAGACGTATGCATCATTATTAAACTTAATTATTAAATGAAGTCTTATATTGCTGCAGACGGGTTTACAGTGGAGTCTTTTTTTAAAGTCTTGTGCATCAAGGGACCTTGAGATGCCAAGAGACGAGACAAAGCGTTGGTATCTGCTGACTACGGAATGACAAAAGTCCTGGCTCATCCAAGGATGAAACGACTGTGTTGATCTCTGAACTGTTCATAAAGCCCCCATCATCAGGTCAGAACTCGGTTCATGTAACATTTTGACTTCTGACCGATTGTTCCTCTCTGGAAAGTTGGTTGCTGTTGTTTCAGATGCAGCAGACATGCCTGCAGGGGTGCAGTGAGTAAAGTTTAATCTCGATATATTGCAGAGAGAAGATAGAAAGTGTAAAATATTCATCTCTTTCCTTTCACATTATTGCCTCATAGTGTTGATGGAGAGGAGGCATGCTTTGAGATAGAGACTGAACCCTGTATGTCAACTTCTCCACTGACTCTTTGACGGCTTTGTTGCATTTCCTCCTCACAAAATATTTTTTTTTTTTTACAGCATTGCTGCTTTACTAGCCTTATGTCTGCTTGTTAAAGCCATAAATAGAGAGGACACCATGCTGCAGTTTATGATAAACCATTGCTTCAATTAATCACACTATCCATAAATACAGGCCATAACAGGATCAGCGAATCAGCATGTGAAAAGTGTTACACCCTCGGCCAGGAGCCAATATTTTTTATGGGTTTGAGTAAATGTTGTTGGCTGCAGAAAATGAACACATTAGTAAAACCTGTTTAAAGCTTCTGGAGTATTTCTCACAGCCCACTCACGCTTAATGCAGCGACCTAACCTCTAAGGCAGCTGGGCATGAAGTAACTCTCCGGCCGAAAGGTTAACATACACAATTGGCTGCGTCATGAGCGTAATTCTTTGTGTACTTGTATATGCACTACGCGTGTTACTGGAGGATACCTCTAGAGGTCAGGCCGTATGCAACTGTATGCGCGGGATGTAAACAACAGAGATGGCGACACCTAAGGAGGTTACTCATGTTAATTGTGAGACCAGGGCAGAAAAAGCGACAAAACAGACAGTCGGCTCCGTCCTCACTCGGTTTCTCCAGCCTTTTCCTCAGTGCATGGACGTAACAGTCCCCGACTTGTTTCCGTTTAGTTTAGCTTGTTTCCACGTCGACTTCTAAAGTGGAACTTATCCGTCTCCAGCTGTTTTGACAGGCATGTTTGTCGCTGTGCAGCAGCAATGACACATTGTACACAGGGATAATTACAGACTTGGTCTATCAGCTCTTCTTCCGAACTTTCTGCCATTGTTGTCCCTGCTGCCGTGTCGACCCGGTCACATCCCCTCTGCCCCTACACTGCCCTTACCGTTCATGTCCATACTGCATCTCACGTACGCGTAGCATTCATTTTTGCGGACTTGCACAGCTGACGCTTCAAATAGACCAGGTGTTTTTGCTTTGAAACATGTCCGTATGTATCACAGTTGAACACACAAGTAGTGTTCAATAGAACAGGATTAAGATCAGGATTATGTGATGTCCTCTCTGATGCTGAAGGTTTACAAAAATGCTTGTTGGTCTTTTAATGTTGTGTTGCATAAGGAGCAGGCTGGGAGTCTCTCCTCTGTCTTCTATCTCTTTTCTTTTCACACACGCTTGAGCATCCTCTGTTCCGCCTGCTGAATGTGGAATTGTCACAAAAATAAGATTTGAGGATTAGGATTAGGCCGATCCTGGCTCAGTGAATGGACTGCAGATTTAGCGGGCACACACCGGCTTAATGCAGGGTGACTGGCTCCAGAGCAGCTCTTACAGTAGCATTACACACAGTCACACTATCCACACAGTCGCACAGCAGAGAAAGCAGAAGGTCCAACACACACTCACTTATTCTTAAATGATCTAGGGTCTGGGTTAAACTACTGAGGATTAGCATAAAGTTAATTAGCATTGAGGTCATTAGCATAATGAAATGTTTTCTATGGTGACTGATGCGTTCTTGTGACCTGTCCGTTATGTAACCAGCTGTTGGTTTCCTTTATTCGCAGCCAAACTTTGCCAAAACAGGATGTGCCTGAAACTCTGCTGTCAGATGTCGTCAGGATAAGACAAAATGAGGACAGGACAAGTCATTCATAATTCAGGTATATGAGGACACACTGGAAGGCATAGCTTGCATAGTTTGCACATTTGCATTGCCTTAAAGTGAAACTGTATGACGCAATTTTTCGATAATGAGATTTTCATCTGTCAGAGTTGGTAGCTGTCAAATCCGCTGACAGTTAATACCCAACTAACTTCACTCTCCTCTAAGATAAGAATCACACGACCCCCTGGTGTTTGGTTTCATGTCAATGACAGGATATGACTGGACTCCAGATTCTGTACAGTGTTTTAGTACTTGTTGATACTGCTTGAGTTGTTATGCATCCTCATAAATATATAAAAAACATCTCTTGCTGCCTTCGCTGAATGTATTAAACATCATCAGCTTCATCACATATCCCAGTGACACTTGAGGCCTCTTAGTCAAAGTGCTGAGTTTCAGAACTTTACCCTCTTGTAACCTCTGTGTCTATGTACGTCATTGAAATTGACATTTAGTCATTTTTATGCTGTGGTAAATGTGCATCCGTCTCCTCTTTTATAAACCTATTAGTGGGTTAAGGGTAGGGGACATCTTGTCATTATCATGCTGCAATGAACAAGGTGATAGAGCAGCAAAATTGCTCCGAGGTCTCATCATTTCCATCTGCCAACAAGGGAGGGGGCGAGCAACCAGGTCAGCGAGAAAGACAAGTTAAAGACAAGGCAGTGACAGCAGTGAAAAGTGACAGAGAAGGAAACATTACTTAGGAGACGACTCCGAGAGCGTCAATTCAAGGGTAGCATATGTGACTATATAGTATAGCCCTACATTCTTACCCTGTTTGTGATTATCAAGACCAACTCCATATGAACTCCTTTTGTTACACTTAAGCTCTGCCTCCATTAACTGGAGATACACTGGGCTCTTGTAAGTATGATTAATACATTTCCACCAGACTTTTCTCAAGACTTAAAGGTTCCTCCAGCACATTGTCGTCTGTGTTTCCACTGTGAAGATTAGACTAGAGTTATGGGTGCTGCTAGGACTTGACCAATCACAGCACCATACATCCTATTCCAAAGTCCCTGTACTCCCCCCCAGCAGCAACCTTTTGGGGGGTAAATGCATTGTCTTGTTTTGCTTGCCAGAGGGGAGTCGTAAGAAGTGGTAGGCAGGGGGAGTCGGGTCACAGAAGATGTTGGAGGTGCTCTCCCAACAGCATCCTTAAAGATGTCCTAAACTGCCAGCTGCTGTGTCCTAAAGATGTTTCAGACTCTCTCCAGAGCTAACTGGTCCTTCTTGGTGTAATTTGTTGCTTTGTTGTAATAATAATAATAATAACTTTATATATATGGCATCTTTAAAAACAAGAGTTTACAAAGTGCTTTGACAGCCAAGCAAACAAAGTAAAGCAGAGAACAAGCAGATCATAAAACCAGCAAAGCACAAAACCCAATACCCAATGGGCAGCAGGAGAACCCACACAACCAAGACCAAGGGGACGAAGCAGGAAGAAGTAGACAGAGAAAATAAAATGAAATAAAATAAAACACCTAAAAGAGATAAGGAAAGGAAATAATGCAAAAATAAATAAAAGCTGTTAAAGCAATAGGTTAGTTAGAAACCAGTAAAAGGCAATAAAAACAATAAAAGAGCTAAAGCAACACAAGCAATAAAAAGGAATCAAATTAGTAAAGCAACGAAAGAGATTAAAGCAATAAAAGCAATAAAGGAGATAAAGGATCAATAAAAACAATGAAAGATGGAAAAGTAAGCATAAGGTGAAATAACATTTTAAAAACATAAATAAGAGCCAATAAGAAGACGATAAGAGGACGACATCACATAAAAGCAAGTCTATAAAAGTGAGTTTTAAGAAGAGATTTAAAAGTCAGGATGGTCTCCTACTTACACAGAAATGTCACAAGTAGGTTCTGCTGCAGCCTAGCTCTCCTCAGCTTCCTCAGGAAGTACAGGTGTTTTTGATCCTCCGTGACAACAAATGCTGAAGACCTGTTCTCCTTGTCTTCCTGAAGTCTTGTCTTCGTGTTCGTAAGAATGAAATGGTTAGCAGTTACCAGTGCGCTGTGTTTCGCACCTTAAAACTGTATGCAGACCTGTCATTGTTAGATAGGTTAATATAAAGCCAATGACTGTTATGCTATCTTTGAACTTGACAATGGTGTCAACGATAGACATTCTTGGGTCAAAAGGTCACACAGGAGTGGGCTCAGAAGACATCCTTGTTGAACACCAGTGGAGGAGGGTGGAGTTTTTAGTAGATTGTACAATTTCTATTTGTTTCAGTGCTAATACTTTCCTTTCTTCTGTAAGGTCAATTGTGTTTATGCCTCCTGCCAATGTAACCCTGCTTCAACCTGCTGTTACCCGAAACACCCACTGTCTTTCCTGTTGTTTGTGTTTCGCATTGCAGATCGGGTTTTCAGTGTGATAGAATCATAAGCTACTGTTTGTACATATTTTTTCGGTGTCACTGTGAGGATTTTGTGTAAATGTGCGGTGTGACTCACACAGGGAGCATTATAAATCTAGTTGTCTATGATTAGACCATAACATTGCCCGCAGGGCTCAATATCCCTGCACAGTGAGTATAATTCACTGGAGACGCTGCACAGTTTGTGTGTGTGTTGTCGAACCTTTATTCTTGTGGTAATCTCTATAAACAGACATCCGCATATGAATGCTGAATCTGTGGGCGAAGGACGAAGTATCCGAAGCGCTCTAGTTCCTGCATGTTCTCCCAGTCGTATTGACCAGTCAGGTTTGAGCAGGCTTTGGTTGTATGAAGGAAAACTAACTGTGTGGAGATAAAAAAGAAGAAGAATGCATCGGCTGAAAAACAATCCAGAGCTTTTTTTCTATCTTTATAAGTGGATGTCTGCATATGAGTGTAGATAACATGTCTCCTAACTCCAACTCTATTCTTAAATCTCAAGTTGCTGGACTCTAAATAATGACCACTGCACAGAAGATGGAGTCTCAGCCGTGATATAGTGACCTCCATCTTTGGTTATCTGGATATCTGCTTGCTACGCCTTGATCCTGAATACTGGCCATACCCCACGAGGCAAAATCTTTGTCAGATGATAGCCCATCTGATGATTGGTCTCGCAGGAAACAGATATATGACATAGACTCTTAAATATAAATACAAACTGCAAACCAACCTATTTTTTGGGTTAATTTTACTTACTGTTGTTTCAAGTGTTTGGTGTAGAGAACAGGATTGATCCTTGGTAAGGAATTCATGTTAAAACACTGAAACCATAACCGCCCAGAGAAAGATTTTTTTTTAGATTTGGCGCCGAGCTAACAACAGCAGAGCTAAACTAAGACTTTACATTTAAAAGTAGGCCAGATGTACAACTGAAATCAATTGCTAATGTTGCTGTGTATACTGTGTGTGTGTGTAGTTAATGTTCACATTCACCATGACAATGTAGCAGCTCTAACGAGCCTTCAAACGTGGGATATTCTTATCAAATACACGTTTTTGTCAAATTCACCAAATATCACCACTTCCTCTCTCTGTTCTGTTTGCTCCGGTGTTTGTTCACAGATGTGGCTTTATAAATGGGACACAGACAGAGTGGCTCTGACCAAACAGAACAAACATCTTACTTTGTAGTTGCCAATATATGCGATTGTTCAAATGTTAGCGATCAGAAGAGTTTTGTGTGTGACAGTCTTGAGCTGATGTGGTTGTTCTGGGAAGCCATCACAACCTGTATGCTTGTTAGCTTTGTATTAGCATCTGGAGCTACAGTTTGCTAACACACAACCTAGCTAACGTGAGCTACATGAAATGCTGCGTCATTGTGTACTCTAGAGTTATATCACGGTCTTTGTCCTTACAACATTTACAAAGGCTTTCATAGCATTTACAATCTTTATCCAACATCACACATCCAACCTTTAAAACTCACTTCACATTTTTACTGTGCTAGTTGGTACACTGACTACAGAACCTATATGGATAGTGTGTTGGTATTCGTGAAAAGGCAGCAGTAGCTTTGCAACACACAAGCACACTAACACACACACAAACATACACACAGCTTACAGCAGGTGAATTACAAAGCTGCCCGAGGCTGACTGATGACATTGTATTTGAAAATCCCTTTTTCAAGTTTCCCTTGAAATAAAATTGAACTGTCTGTCACCACGCCTGAGCTGATGCCTTTTTCCTGTCTCTCTCTCGCTCTCTTCCAGTCTTGTCTTCCTCTCTCTTTATTTCCATCACACCTTCCTATCCTCACTCCATCTTTATTGTTCTCCTCACCGCAGGGTCATTTTTATCTCAATCTTACGCCGCTTATCCTCTAATCCACCTCTGATTCACAGCATCTCCCATCTTCCCTGCTTCCTTTAGGTTTCTACTCACCTCTTCAATCATATATCATTTATTGACTTCCTGTTTCTGTCTCACTGTCAAGACCCTCTTTTTCCCTTTCCCCTTCTTTATTGTATTTAGCATCTCCTCCATTCTCTCCCCTTTCTCCTTCTGTCTCATCCCCTCTTTCAGGTTTCTTTCCTTTCCTTTTATCCTCAATCTCTCCTCCGCTCCCTTCCTTCTTCTCACCTTGGAGGTAAACAGACCCATCAATCACCCACATGGTTTCTTAAGGATGCAGGGATATGACTGACTATAACTATTTTTCCCCGCTTTTTTTAAAGAATAATTTGTCTAAATCTTGACAGCTCAGCCACAGAGCTCTGACAGACACCTGGGAAACAGACCCACTGTTTTGCCTAATGACATCAAGTCTATTATGTCTAATCTTCAAGGCAGACAAAGGTGGCCTTAAGTGCCTGCATGCTCAATTTGTGCAAGACTGACAGCTGGGCCAGCAAGTTAGAGCAACAAAACAGGACAGAAAAATACCTGAAGCAGAGGTGAGATATGCAGTAATAGCAGCACTCGCAAATAATGGCGGTGTGAATTAGTGCCTGTGAAAATTGTTTGATGTTGTCAACTTCCAGGTAGTTATTTAACAAGTGGCTGCCAATCTTTTCACACTTTCACTCTGTGGTGAAAACGCACCAAAGTAGTTCCAACTTTTCAATAACTTTTAAAGAGAAACAACAACGGGAAGAATTAAGATTTCCTGCTCTTGTTCTTCGTCAGAGTCGGACAGGAAGTTAAGATTTATGATGTTTGGTTGTTTTGGCTCAATCTTCTTCCAAAAGACAAACCCCATGATCCTGTTTGATCACAGTTGGTGGATTTAGTCTTCATGCTGTCGTGCTGTCAAAGCGCATCCACTGATGAAACAAGGTTTTTTTTGTTGCCGTCTACGGAAGCCCTTAGCGGACATGCATCCATTTAATTTACTCCGCCTTCCCGTGATTACGAGTAATTTGTGGTTGTTTCCTCGAGATCTCGACTCATTTTTCCCGTTATTTTGGGGACAACAAAGCTTGTTTTCTCGTGAGAAGAGGATACTTTTCTGGCGATCTAGAAAACAGAACAACAGGCAGGTCACTTTGATATTACAGACCACCACATACCATGCTGCCATTGCCCACACTAATGAGGAAAGTTAAGCCTGTTTCTCTGTTTGTTTTGTCCCTTTGCAACTCTGTGGATCAAGGTCTGATCATCTGCCGTTACAGCGGTGCAGCGTTGTTATCTTGTGATAAGGTGATAAATAAGTCGAGGTCTGGAGAAGATGGCGGAATTACTCGTTATCACGGGAATACAGAGTAAATAAAATGTATGGTGAATGTCCGCTAAGGGCTTCCGTACCTGTCATAGAACTTTCTCTGATCTATCTCTATCCTGAAAGTATTACAAGTGCTTATCCATAATTATACATCAACTGTGGTTTATTTACCACATCCAGCATGTTTACTTATCTATCACCTTGCTGTGGTCGACATGCAAAGAAAAAGATGCCAGGATCAAATGGGAAATAAAAGAAAGTATACTGTGTTCGTTTTCCGCCGACTTTCACAGCGGCAGCTCGGCAACAGCATTAATGTCTCTCTTCCTGCCTTATTATAATGGTAAACACAAAGTTTATTACAGGCCTTGTCTTTATGTCGGACACTGTTGGATCAGACCTGTGTGAGTGTAACATGTGAGTCTGACCAGACCTCCAAAACAAACACTTCCTTATTTGATTACCTGTTGAGCTCAGTGAAGCTGCTCTGTAGCATCTCTGGTTGTGGTTTTTAGAAGCTTATCTGGCTCGAGCGTACGGTTTATTGCTGTGGGATTCCTTTATTACACTGTGTGTGTGCGGTGTGTGTGTGTGTGTGCGTGTGTGTGCGCGTGTGCCATTTTTGTTTGTTGCTGCAGCAATCCAAGCCAAGTTTGTTGCCCATCAAATTAAAAGCGTAAACCTCAACTTTATGAAGAAATGTCCTTTGAATTACATGCATTTTGTAGCATATGTAGGCATATTTATGGCAGATTTTAAGTTCCTTTACACCTTTAAGCTTTTCTCAAGGCACGATGGAAAGCCATCTGAACAAATTGCATGACGAGAGAGAAAGGGGGACACAGTTTTGAATTTGTATACGACTACAATTTTAGAAAACATGCAATGAGAAGAGAGAGGAACAAAGATGAGGGTCGGAAACTGGATTAAATTAACCTTAATCATCAACCTAAAACATGTCTGTGACTGTGGCAGTCTGTTTGTCATTAAAGCCTCTTAAAAACTCAAATCTACAATAGCCTTCGAACGATATAATTTAGGGTACAAAATAGTTAGCATCTAAAACGTATTAGAAATTAGCTAGCAATGTCTGCAAGTGGTTATTGAAGGCTGTGGGTGTTGCGTGTCAACACCAACAGTTGTTTATGTTCAAATGGCTATGGTAGGTGTTGAGCATTGGCCAGGGAAGTTACATTTGATATTATGGCACCAACGGGGTACCAATAGCTAATTCGACTCAGTGTCAGATCAACAGGAACAATGCTCAGATGTCAGAGCTTCTGTTTCCTCCTCTGGTTCTGACTCAGACGAGCCATCGAGATCATATTATAGCTATAAATGTTGTTTTTCTTTATCAGATTTTTGTGGATGAAAGACGAGACTCTCAGCTCTGATATCAGATATTCATTGTATCTATTTTAAGCCAGAAGCTTTTGAGAGTGTATGCATTTAGCTTGGAGTGTCTCTTTCACAGGAAGAACAAGTGTTGAACTGAAGTTCAGCTGTTCAAATTTCTGTTTGCAACATTTTTTTGATTTCTTGTATCACTTTCTGCTGTTTCCACGCAGCTCAGACTCGTCTTTCTCTTCAGAGAGGACTGGAGATGTGTGTTGAAATCAGCAGAGGGCAGAAGACAGCTGTAGAACACACACACACGCACACACACACACACACTCTCTCTCTTAGACATACAATCCAACCCCAAGTCTGACCCCCACCCACACACATCTCATTCACTGTCCTGCACGCACACACACACCGACACACAGGCAGCGAGCTGCAGCTGACGGGGCTCGTGTTTAACATGCGATTTGTAACAGAGGAAATGGAAAGGCGAGCCGGTGCTCCGAGGCTGGATGCTCTCTCTGCTGCGACTGCTTGCGTCAGTCACACTGAGATCAACTCATTTCAAAGCTAAGTGCCCTGATTGACTGTGAGTGTTTGTGTGAGGCGTGCAGGATATCCTCCTCTCTGACAACACAACACGTTCATGATACGATTCTAAACCCCTAACATGCTCGGTGACATCTTGTTCACTACCAACGTGACTCACATTAATATTTGTTGCTGTTTACCCCTCTGACTCTATTGAATCTGCAGAGACTTTAGATGGAAGGACCCAGCCAGCAGGGTGTGTTTAGGTGTAGTCTGGACATGAGAACATTTGACAGTGACTCTGCTCTCCTGATTTCAGTGAGGAGCAGAAGAGACGGCGGCTGCGAAATAGGCCGAGCCTCTGTTGAAAAATGTGTTAGTTGGTAAGAAGAGATAACATGTCATGTGTGTATGAGAGAGTATGTGCGTGTGTGTTTCCCTGACCTGGTTTGATACACACATTTTTCTCCTTTGGTTTCACAAAGGCCACACAGGCAGAATGTGTGACCTCAGATCTATCCAACACTGATTAATATGTAGCTGAGAACCTGATTGTTATTTCTCTCTCTCTTAGCCTTTAGTCTGACGCCTTCCAGAGGGACATGATTTACATTTGCATTTTAACATTTCAGGCATCTGGCAGACGCACCGTTCAGCAGGGACTTGAGAGGCGGAAGCAGAATAAACTTCACCACTGAAACTTGAAAAAAGTTCTAGAAAATGGGAAGATGCAACAAATTAGACATATTGCTCACTTCACAATGTTAATATAAATCAATGAAGCAACCACAGCCATTCATTAACCCACAGCCACTCTGATCAATATTCTTATATAAACAATAGAAGGTGTTATGTAAAAGTGGTCCTTCATAAAGCAAAACATCATTGACTGAAGATCCCCTAAGCTCTACAAAGCACGTTAGTGACTTTCAGTTCATTGTTTTGGTTCCTAACCCTTAACCCTTAACCCTCAATTTTTTGTTCCCTTTCACGACTCTCATCAGCCTGGTTCCCAGCTTTGATTATTCCACTGCTACAACCTGTGCAGCACTAAAGGGCAAACAGACACAGTTAGCGACTAACGTGTGAGCAGCTTACGAGCCAGATATCCTCCTCGAAGGACGGTGAAGACCAAAACGGAGCTAAAAGTAAAGTGAAAAATTGCCGGATTACCAAGACAACTTTGTAACTTGACATATAACCAGGGTGGCTGTGGGGGACGTCTCTGAATCGGAAGGTTGGTGGTTCGATCCCTGACTGCTACAGTCTTCATGTTGAAGTGTCCTTGGGCAACACACTGAACCCCAAATTGCTCCTAGCGGCACAGGCATCGGTGTGTGAATTCATACTGATTGAGAGTTGGGCACTTTATTATACGTACCAGCCTCTGTGCCATCAATGTATGAATGGGTGAATGTGACATGTAGTGTAAAAGCACTATTTAAGTGCAGTCCGTTTACCATTTACTGCTAATGAAAACTAGCTCTTTTGGCTAACCCTAGCCCTAGCCCTAGCTAGACTTTTTTTTAATTGTCAGTGTATTTACTCATTCATGTTATACTGTATTTTCTTCTATGTAGGGCAGTCGGTATGGCTAAAAATAACATAAGAAGATACATTTGAAAAATTGGCCAACCATTGCTATCCCTCATATGCCTTGTTCCAAGTCATCATGGGAAATGTTGCCTATTAATCAACTGGCTTTAAGACAATTTGATCAACAAGATTTCTCGCATGAATGCAATCAAACATCATCCATCCACCGCGAAACCACAATCATGTCTTGTTCATCCCTCCCTTCACAAGAGACACAACACGTGTCAATACAGTGTACAATATGTTGTCAGTGGTTACGGGCTGATAATGGAACAATGATTAATTCCATTATTCCTGTCCGCTGATTTTCTCTGATTGCCACTTATCACCAGCAGGTTTTAATCACACAACAGCAGAGGCCGGATTGGAGATGCATCAAGGTAAGTTAAAATGAATCCATCACGCGGTTATCATCTCAGGGAAGATTAAAAAGCACGGGGCAACATAATCATGCCGTCCCTTACATGTGGAATGCAGCAGCAGATCGTACCACCTGTCGAGGCGTAGAGCTGTTTGTAGCGATGTTTGCCTGCTAAATGAGATATTGATTTTCTTCTCTTTGTTGCTCCCCAGATTTCTCGTGCTGGCTCTCTTTCATTCATGGGCTTTCTCATACCCTCTCACTTGTGTTCACCTACTCTCAACACATCACCTCCCACTTTACAGTGATAATCATGAAGCTTTTCATTTAAATAAAAGTCTGTTAAGTCACTATCTATCGCCGAATGAGGTAACACAACGGTGATTGAGCCTGTGGCCCACTGATGAAAGCCTTTGCATTTGCAGTGTTATAGACTGGGTGTTTTTTGCGGAAAAAATCACAAGCGGCGCCCAGTTAGTGACGTGTTTTCCATCACCCAGCAGTGGTTGGTCTGCCAGAGAGGGTAGGCGGAGCTAAGCGGCTGCTTTTCCGGTCTCTGCAAGTGTTGCAAGTAAACAGTAATCTACTATGGCTGAACAAACAAAGAAAAGATCGATGACTACAGATACAACTTCAAAAATATGTGAAAATCAAAAGAAAAAGAAACAAATTGGACGCTCAGATGAAGCAAACAGTCTAAAAAGGAAAGCGACCGTCAGCGAGGAAAATCAAGAGTTACAGCCGGAGCCAACGGAGGACATCACACATGCAACACTGTCTGGATATCTGGGAAGTGTGCTCCAACAATTACAGTTTATCGCCATAGGTGCCGCCAAAGAGAACGAAACTGAGATGTTTGAGATCATAACTTGTCAAATTGTCTGAAAATAATTGAAAATGAAAAACTTTTATGATTCCCCATCGTAAACTATTTTAAATGCTCTCAATACTGACTAAAATGCTGAATCAGGTATTGGCGAGTACAGCAGTCCATTCACCGATTTGATACCTTAATTTATAAGCCCCGGTAAATAACAACTCCTCCTGCCAGACATCCTCTCTTTATCGCGCTCTAAAACAGTAAAGCATAACCAGCAGGCTATGCTGTCCTACCACGATGGAGGTTTTATGGCCGCCATCAGTAACTGCTGTTTCAGAACAGCAAAGAAGAACTGATTTCCAGTCATATCTTATGTTACGAGAGTATACAACAACAGTGCAGCGCTAGCAGAAAATGTAACGTGAGTCAGAGCAACACTGAATTTAGCAGTCTCAAGTTAAAAAGCAGTGTTTCTCCCGTGCATATTTGATTTATACAATATAACAGGTGGGTCGCCTTACTTTGAAGAAAGTCATGTAAACAGTAACTCAACCAGCCTGATAGAGAGGGCTGAGAGTCTCTGTATTATCGGCTCGATGGCGCCTTTGTTTGATTGTGCTGTAGAGTTTTGAATTGTCCAAAAGGGAAAGACTACTCAGTACAAATCAGCCAGTTTCAGATGGAGAGCAGAACTCGCAGAGCGCCAGCCCTAGATGGACATATACAGCAAAGGACCTTTAATTTCCTCTCAGTATGCATGATGTTCAGGGTCAAGGGGGTTTTCAGAATACTTCTCCATCTTTCTGCTTTCCACTCCGGCCCCCTTATGCCTCTCCACGAGCGCTTTCAACCCTCTGCATCCCTTGAAGTCTCTATTTTTGCTTTCTTTCCAAGTTATTCCTTCCATATCTTCTATTCCTCCTATATCCTCTCGCCGTTCATACACCCTTTCTGACACTCCACCAGCAGTGCAATGCCTTCTATCTACAAGCAATAATGTTGTCTTCAGGCCAGCCAGTTCCCCAAACCATTCTTTCATCTATAAATGCATGAGCAGCCCGTCAGGTGTGTGTGTGTGTGTGTGTGTGAGTGAGAGAGAGCAGTAAATCAAAGTGCTGTGTGTTAAGCTCCTGCATGGCAAACATGTTTCCTCCACACACACGGCTACATTTATAGTACGTGCACATACTTATTGACCCACACGTGCACACACGCACGCACACATTCTTACATTAATATGCACACTCACACACACACTCACTGCAGCTGCTGCCTGGCTGTCTGACAGCTATCAAATGGGAGGCAAGTGTATCTCAGTAAATACATATATGTATATATAGGCTATTTTAATCTATCAAGCGAGTGTGACAGGCCTATTTCCTGCGAGCCGGAGATGCTGATGGTTGAGGGGAATTCAAAGCAGGCTCAATTTGTCACATCCACATCGCTCTCCAGCCTGCATCACTAACCACTTCACCACAGCGGAGCCCAGCGGGGCTGCACCCGTCTGAACATTACAGCGTATCTGATTTTCTTTCACTTCATCATTGCCTATTACTCCAGTCTGACCGTTATATCTCAGCTATTTACATTTAAAATAACATCATTAAAGTTGGACTACTGCTTTGATTTGAAGCAGCACTGAAAAGTTGCACCGTAGACGCCACAGAACACAACTTTTAGCCTTAAGATGGTGCACGTTCTGATGGGGGCTGGTACCCTTCCATAGGGCCCTACATTAAGCTAATGCTAAAAGCTAGGAGATTTGATAATAGGACAACATAATGTGTTTGTTTTAATGACCTTAAAATGAGATTTAAGTCTTGGAATGCTGTATTTATATTTAAATTTAACTAAATTAGTGAATGAATGAATTGTATTCAAACCCTTATTAGCTGCTGTGCTTAGTGGATCAACCAAGAGATCCAAAGTGATCACTTTTAGGCCCACGGAAACTTGTTACGTTACTGTAACAGTGTCCTCTCCTTCATGAGCACTGGACTCAAACAGCTACTGCAAAGTGAATGAAGTTGGGTACTTACTGAGGACGACTTGCTAGCCGGCTTCGTTCGCAGCTTTGCCAAGCCAAGCTGTGCTACGGTTGTTGACAGAGTGGAGCAGTGGCTTCACCGTAACGAAGCTCCGTCCTCATGCCACCTTTGTCATTCTACATTGGACTACACGCCGGCATGTGTTTTTAAATAGCGTTCCAGTCCATCATGCAATGACGCGAGTAGACAGGAACCCGACGCAAATTTGCGCGAGTTACAAAATGTAACTTCCTCGGCGATTTTGCGTCACGTGGTGTAGCAAAATCCTACCAACATCGAGATTCTCCTGACACCGTTCGTAACCATGGAGATAAGCCCTGCTTTCTCTCCTCCATTCCGGAAGCAAAGGGTAAATATATTCGCCTGTTATTTAAATGCAAATTTTCATCCGGCCGTCAAACTCGTGCGAGTAATGCGAGGCGAATATTCACAGAGGCGGAACGACATCGCCCCACCATTCGGCCTCCGTGCGTTCTACATAGAAGGCGCAGGCGTAATAATCCCGCCTTGAACTGGCAGTGTAAAAAGCCCTTCTCTCTACGTCATTAGCTCTTGTAGTTCAATCAGGAGTGAACGAAGGGTGTCGACCCTGAGCAGCAGCAAGATATATCCCCCCATGGAGTCTGGACACTGGTGGTGGAGGTGTTGGCTGTTGATGTCATCTTAGCCGATGAAGCTGATGAAGACTGGGCGGTGACGGGGAGGTGGAGATATGAAAAATAGAACCAGCATGCAAAATAAAGTCTTTCTGACTGAACTTTTTCGCCAACACTCTCCCTGTGTGATCGATAAAATGGAACAAATCTCTTATTTGTCTTGAGTAAACTTGTTCCACTTTGTGAAGGCTAATTAAAACTGGACAAAATACCATGCCAGAAACACGGGGGCTAAAACACTGCTTACAAATGTAGCATTGTTGTCTGAATATGGGAACGTCATTCCTTCATAACAATGTGGATTTAATTTGATGCTTTGCTTAGCAGCCACTGAACTGTCAGGTGGAATTTCAAGCCTCTTCCTCTTCCTGTTAGTATGACATTATAATAACTACATAAGCTTGCAATGTCTTAATGAAGCAATTAAAGCAAACCAACACTTGATTAAAGCTAACAGCTTCTTAACAAGATTGGTTTTGGTTATTTACCTTGCAACCAAGCTTGTTGAAGTTACATTCAGATACAGTCTCTGCCTTTGTCCTCAAATGCAGCCTGAAATCAGATCAAGCAGCTAAACAGAGAGGCAGATATATAGACTACCTCATTTAGCCTCTGCTATTCCACTCCTCCACAAACACACTCAGAACCTCCTGTCACGTCCCAGCGCACCACATCTCTTTGTATTATTACTCACTTTTACAACTGGTTTCCTCTCTCCATCCTCCCTCACTCTGTGCCTCCCTGCCCCCCCCCCCCCCCTCTCTCCACCGGGACATTATGAAGTTGGAATAAAAGCTCAAGTGCGGCTGCCTCAGAGGACCCCCATTCCAACTGCTGCTGTCTGCGAGGCCAGATATATAAAACACAGACGCATATAGACAGGCAATGTCCCGTGTCCTCAGAAATTGGATTCCCCTCAAACCTCCCCTCACTTCGGTGTCTCTATTTGTTTCATCTGTCAATAGTGTCAAATACGATTTAGCTCCCTAAAATACCAACATCATAGAGGCGACTTTTGAGTGTGTCACAGTGAGATTGGGCTGAGATGGCAAAGGTACAATAAATGTGCAGGATGATGACTTGGAGGCGTTGGTGCAGAACTGTTTCATTACATGATATACTGTATAGACTGTATATATATAGTAAAAATAAAGGGCAAACCAAAAACCAATTTATAGAACAGCAATCTATCAAATCAATCAAAGTAGAAAATGAACCTGAAAATGAATGAAATATTTTATTATAAAGAAAATATTGTAGGAAGAGTGAGTATGTGTTTTTGCAACTCAGGCCTAATTGCCTTTTCCAAATGAGAAAAAAAAATCAACCTCAATAATTTTTAATTTTAACCATCAAAATTTGTAGTACATTTAAACAGGCACACACAATTAAATCTGAAAGCTGTCTTATGGTTATTGTCGCTTGTTCCTAGCAGCAGCACTACAAGAAGGCGAAATGTGATGCCGGTTTGTTTACAAAAAGGAAAGAGACAAAACAACGACGAGAAAGCAGTTAAGGTTAAATGACGCAGAAACTGAAGTTCTACGACAGAGAGATCTACTAAACTGAAGATGGCACATGAAGTGAACATTAAACAGAACACGGTACGGGATACGGCGGTGTTTAAAGACGGTGAATGGAAAAGAAAATGTTAGCGTAAGTAAGTGGAAATGTTTTCATTTAAGGTGAGTAAAAACAGCTCGGTTAGCTCATTTTACTACACAATATATTGATTTAAAAATGATTATATTTCCATTTAAAAAGTCTGTTACACTCGCAGTGAGAGCTGCGTCCATAGCGACGGTTAACTCTGTCGCTTTCTTAAAATAAGCTAATCGAGCAGTTTTTACTGACATTAGTGTAGCAACGATCTGTTTTTTATAGCAAGGGTGCTGTAATCAGCCAATCAGAATCAAGTATTTAACACAGCCATGTAATAAGGCTACATAATCTGTATTTAATACTTTGGAAAAATAAAAGTATAAATGTTTATTAAATTAATTAGAAATAGTTTTCTAATCCAATGTGGTGTAGTAACACTATGGGCCCTATCGTCCACCCGGTGCAAAGTGCCAAAGTGTGCAGCGCAAGTGTCATTGCTATCTTCCACCTGGCGCTGTCGTCATTTTCACGCCCAGCGCCCACGTGTAAATAGCAAGTGATTTTGCCCCACCATCAGCGGCCGTGGGCGTGTTGGTTTTGAAATGAGGTGTGGTCAGGCAAACGGCGCGTTGCTATCTAGAGGACGCAGAAAGTGACTGCGCCTTAGACCAACAAAAACCTGGTCTACAGTCTAAAGTCTGTGGCGCAATCTGTGTTATTTAGAGGGCGCATAATGGACATACATCGGAGAGTTCACAACACGAGTGTGCTTGTCACACACACGGGGACGCACAGCAGCGCTTTTACTCATAAGAAAAAAGCTGTGTGTTTGAAGATACTGTGAAAAAACGTTTAAGAGACAGACTGCAAGCTTTTGTTTCCCTCATCTTCTTAAATCATGATACGGCTTTTGGTTTGTTACCGATCTGCTGAGAAGTGCAGGAAGACGTGGACAAGCTCACCGCTGCCTCCACACACACCTGCTTCACCTCAGGGAGATTCCTGCTCCAGCCGCGCACGGGCCAAAAACTACTGAGACCGACACAAACCTCTCCATACTGCGCGCTCATTCAGACTCATGCTCTCTCTAATACAGCCGAAACTGAGACACACTCACACACACGCAACTCGAGGTAAATTAATTACCAGACTCAAACATAACTCCCTGTGGCACCGACAATCGTGCCCACATATATTTAAACACTGCCCAGTTAGTCCCATTACGTGGAGTGTCCATTGCGTGCGAGAATACAGCGATTGTGATCCAGCAGCAACAATAAGTAAAAAACATTTAAAGCCTACCTGTCTTTGATGGACAGCATGCAGAACTTTAATAAACATAAGATCCTGTCTGTCTTGAGACTTAAATCATTAATGCTGTGCCTCGTGCCTCTTTTCATTTTCGTTTCTGTTGGGCAGTGAGATCGCTTCAGTGGCTTTAACATCAATCCGTGATTCGACATATCGTACAGTAACCTGTGTTTTTTTTTGCGTGACACAGTGGAAATTAATAAATTAAATATGCTGGTCTGGGTCCGGTTTATATAAGAAGAATGACTGAAATCTGCCGTGTAAATAGCAACATGCCTCTTAAAGGGGATGAGAGCTGATACTCTGATTGGTTTGATTCATGTTATGCAGAAAACACGCCTATGAATAATCCAGGAACTTAAGCCAACCTCTTTGCGCCTCGGTGTGCGCCGTGTAACCAAAAGTGCATCGGACACGCCCTAAATCACTTAACACCATGCGCTTTAGACTGTGCGCCTCCTGCCGTCTAAATAGGGCCCTATGTGTGTAATTATTACGCATCACATGAGACTTTTCATATATATCAAGAATTTCTCTGTTGGGACTTAGAAATGCCCGTAGTTGCAGAAACACCTAATGAAGTCTTCTCTCTGCCTCCACCATGGCTTCTCTGAAACAAGGACAGAAGAACTGACACTTTTCAGCAATTGAATCCACTTGTAGTTTTTAGCAGTTAAGGATGCCTCTCTCTAATTGACTCAAATGGGTTGAAACCATTCTCTGAGCCCTTAATACTCTGACTACTTTGTGTTTTATCCACTTATACCCTCTTGAGTACATAAGTCGAACTCTGAGCGGATAAAAGGGCCTTTTTGGAAAACAAAGGAAGCTGCCAAACTGAACCGCAAACATAAAAGAATAAAGATGACTGAACAGCACAACATGCCCAAACCAAACCATACTCATAATTACTATTTTAAAGTGCTTGTTGTTGATATTCCAAACATACAAATGAGGAAACTCATTGCTGCTGTTTGATGAAAGGTTTCTCCACACTTTTTGGTCCTGTCACCTTAAATATCGCACCCTCTGTGTGTTTGTTTTACAGACAATGGCAGAGTGCAAGCGGCTGCACCTGAACCCATTGGGGGGCTCCCATTAGTGCCAAGCAATCAAACCAAAAATCACATAATTACCTCAAAGGGCTGCAGTCTGTCTCTCATCGGACCCTCAGTTTCTAGACCAACGAAATACATTTATCCAACCGTTAGGGCACAAACCATTGATAAATGATAGATAAATACTCCATCTAGCGAGCGTGGTTGGTCATATTTTTTGTTACAATTGAATCACATGAAAGGGGTCAGGTAAAGTTCGACCAATCCCATCACACTGAAGCAGCTAATGTAATGTGTGCTGGACTTTTGGCAAGTTGATTTAAGCTTTCATTTGTGTTGCACCCACAGTGGCGTCCATTGCCTTTTTGTTATCTACTGTCATTTTTGTGCTGGTTTCGGATTACATTTCAGAGCTATGAAGAAGAGCGATAGAGAAGAGATAGAGAAAACGTCGAAATGTGTGTAAAATGCATGTTGTGAATGAGACACAGATATGATAATGTCCTGGTCCTGCTTTTTCATGCACTTTTCCATGATACTCTGACACAGACAAACACATTTTCCACATCCGATTACATTGTCAAAGCTTGTGTGTGTACATGTCAGCTCTACCCATGCCCTGTCATACATACGTCACCCTAATATGCCTTCACGAGGCACTACAATAATGCTAATGTGCACAATGGCAAATGTCAGAGAAAGGTCAGCACATTGTTATGGAGTCCAGCCCATGGAGGGAGGAAAGCTCTTCATCTGAGGTTCAGTGAACCTGATTTCACACTAATAGTGCCAGGCTTCGTCTGATTTATTGAGCCATTGGGACTCGGCCTCGCAAATCACAAGTGCCTGCGGAGGAGAAAAAACATGCGAGGACAGTTTTTCAATATATACTCTTACAGAAGTGAAAACATGCGGGAATAAATTGGAGGTGAAATGAATAGACATGCTGTGACAAATACAAAGTCCAGATACATAAAAGTGTGTGTAGGCTGAGAAGACCTGTAATACTGTAAGACTGAAGTTTTGACAAATGATGAACTGGCACAGAGACATGGGAAGACTGAGGGCGGGTTCACACCAGCCTTGTTTAGTCAGATTGAACCGAACCCTGGAGTGTTTGTCCCCTCGGTGCGGTTCGTTTAGCTGGTGTGAATGCCGGAATGAAACTCTGGTGCGGACCAAACAACCCGACCATGCTCCGCTAGAAAAGACAGGTCTCGGCCCGTTTCCAAACGAACCACGGCCTGCTTTGATTCTGCTGAGAACTTAAACGGACTTAAACTAGGACCAAATACAGGAAACAAACCATTAAACTGTGCATTGTAGTTTACGGGTGCTGACATTTGCAGAGACACGCAGCGAGATGAGTAGAGGACAGACGTGGGGGAGCAATGAAGTTTTCCCACGTGGAGATTCTGACCAATCAGAGAGCATCTCGCGCATCTAAACTTTTGGACCACTGGTAAAAGCTGCCGTGTGAACACAAACCAAACTCTAGGCAAATGCAACATTGTAACAATTTGGTCTTTGATTCGGATCAAACAAACAGACTTTAGTTTTTTGTGAGTCTGTATCTGTAATGTGTTGACCTTTGACCTCGATAACAAAATCTGGATATCTTTAATTGGAAATACACAGTGAAAATGTGGACACAACATACACACACACACACACACACACACACAAACACACGCCGTGGAGACAAAAAAAAATGCACACAAAACACGCAGGAAAAGAGAGAGCAGCTGTGGGTGAGCAACTGTAGCTGTGAAAACAATGACTCTTTCTGTTTTTTTCCTCTGTGTGTCTCAATTACTCATAATCTCCCTCCACACACACACACGCGCAGACACACAAATAGCTGCAGCTTTCTCAGGTTCTATAGCCAAAGACCAATCATGCAAATAAGGTTTGCAAATATTCCAATTAGAAGAGGACCAGAGGAGCAGAGGGGCAGCGTGGGCGTCAAAGTGTTTGTGTCCAGCTGGAACCTGGCATCAGGTGGGAGGAAGGAAGGAAGCAATTCTGATCAAATGACCATCGAGTGTGAGCGGAGGAGGAGGCAGTTCCGGCATTTAGATGTTTTTTGGTATAAATGTTCCAGTTTCATGATAAACTGTTGTGACATAAATTCAAACTTTGATGTTTGAGTCAGGTTTTTTAATTCATTATGAATATATTAATTATTAGAATTTGAAATTCCTCTGAATTCTTCAAAAGAAAGTTAAAGCTCCTGTGAGGAACTTTCGGTTTGTGTTGATTTTGGCGCCCCCCTGTGGACAAAGCCGTACCTCTTATGTCTTTGCTGATTTTGTCCTGTGTATTGTGGTTTTTAACAAAACATCTCATCCTGCTTTCTTGAACAGTCACATGTCACCTCTCTTTAAACATTTGCCCTGGAAAATGAAAACAAAGGCAGCGTGCAGTTAATCGCTTCGTCTGACACCTACCCCCCCACCAGCTGTTTCAGGCATTAAAAATAACTATATAGAAATAATCAGTCTTGTTGCTGATTGTCTGGTTTGCTTTTGTAGGTCATGGAGAGTCATCATTATTAATTTCAGTCTGTTTCATTACCATCAAAAAAGTCCTCACAGGAGCTTTAAGAGAAAGAAGCTGCCTCTTCCAAAAGGCCTCAGAAAACTACAAATATTATGTAATGAATAAAACAGACAATAACAACTTATTAACCTATAGATATAATATATCATATTACATATAATAAATGTAATGTGGCTGATAAAGTTAATTTACACTTATTAAAATATGTTGTTTGCAATTTTTAAATGGCAACAACTTTAGACAGCGTTGTTGACTGGCTGTTATATCTATGCAGGGATAGATTAAGTTAATCCATAAAAATCCTATTAAACATTCAGACTGTGTCTCTGTAGCCGTCTTATTATAATTTCTATAAGTATTCATAGAACTATACATTAACATGAGGGCTGAGTTTATGCATATTGTATTAGGTTTAAACATTTAAGAACACGTGACTGTGTCTTTAAAAAAAAGTTTAATTAAAGTGAGTATATCTTTCCACTTTGTGCAGTGAATATTCAATAAGAAAAAAAGAAAGACAGAGAAGATAAAAGAAAGTAGTTGCAGCTCTACATCCTGACATATGGTGAATCAGCCAGTGGTTCGGAAACTGGTTGAAACCGGCTTTGAGCGTCTCTCGTCTCATCTCGCCTCCACCAGGGAAGCAGCAGATTTACACTGTCAGCAGTGTGGCTGCAGCCAAGGTCAAACAGCGGCTCATCAGTGTGTGTGTTCCTGTGATTTTAGCCTCCCGTGGGTGGGCACTTAAGTGTTGATGATTGAGCCGGTGCTGCTTTGTGATTGTGCGTGTGTGTGTGTGTGCGTGTTGGGGGGGGCTTGTATATGTATGAGGCCACAAGGTGATTACAAGTGTCATATTAACACATTGAAATTTCCCCTCCTTTTTAGATAAATGTGATTGCTGCAATTTATGGCCCAGTTGGATCAATGGGCTCTCCTCCTGCAGGTATGAGAGACTGTCACAGAAGATACAAGAACATAGAGCTAGCGCTAAAAAGACTGTTCGCCGTGAGGTTACTTAGCCTACATGCTAACATGACTAGCCTACTTACTGTACTGGAATCCTGGGTTCTTTTTTTTATTTATGTCCACTCTTTTCTTCTATCTAACTAAATGCAATCTAAGTAATAGCAAGAAGTGTATCAAGCAGAGTAAAAGTGATAAAGATACAGAAAAGAATAAAGGATTTTGAATGTTGCGATAGTAACATTTACTTACTTTGCTGTGGTACTAGCTTACTAGCTTTTCATTTATGTTCATGGCACTTCTCATCTTATGTCCTAGAAAAGAGGCAAATTCATCATGTTAGCCTTGATAGCTTTTTAAATATATTCATCCATGAATGTGTATGTCTCTTACCTCCTAAAAATGCTTTTTACCTCAAAAACACTTTAGCTTATCATGTTAGCAAAATGGAATTAGCTAATTAGCTTGTCCTGCTAATGTAACTACTGTCCTTTTTTTTTACACGTATTTTGTCTGTTAATTAAAAAAAAATCAAAAATAAACTAGGTAAAATCATCATAAAGAATTGGTATATATACAGTCCTGTTTAAACTGTGACACACAGCATGACGATGCTGTGATAAAATGACTCTGACAACTATGGTGCGGGCATGCTGTTCACTGTGATGGTTTGCTTTGTTCAGGCAAGTTGAATGTCTCCCAAATTTGCACATCATGTCACAGTGACATGAATGAGAATGGTGTGACTTATTGGAGTGTAGGAAAGACTCAGAAGACTGGATTTCTAGAAGTAACACCAATTATACGAGATTTGTACGAAGTGCAACATGCAACATTTGTCGTTAGACCATGTGAAAGGAATTCATATAGATGCTTAGAGTCTGCATCTGCATTCACATTATGTAAATCTATAAGGACTGGACTTATGGCTTCTAACTCATCAATGTCACTACAAGAAAGACCCCCCAGTGTGTGTGTGAGATGGAGGTTGAAAGTTCTGCACTTAAATAATCTCTCTCTAAAGCAGCTTCCTAACAGCCCGTCACATTTCACCGGTCCTTACATCAAAATGACAGCTGCTGTACGCTGCATATATATTGGATCTGGCTTTGAAAGAACATACGCACATGTTACGGGTGTCACTCATGCGCTGTGGGATGAGGACGCTCATCTAGGGGGAGTTGCTCTCCAGTCCGATGGTTTTGAAGATGACAGACAGCTGCTTTGCCGTATTTGACTGAGGATGTCTCTCTTTTGTCTCACTGATACACATAAAAAATGGATGCGCACACATTTCTAACATAAAATCAGAAATGCTCCATCATGACACCGGACATGAAATGTTGCTGCTCTTAAGACCAGAGAGCTGTTATGCTAATTTTCTTTCAGGTTTATTTTTTCTGACGGATGTTCTTTTGCAGAACCTTTCTGACAATCTGGTGAAAATGTATTTTGTAACACCCACAACTGTATTTTTCACAGTGATTATGGGTAATTTAGTGGCCCTGATTCCACAGGGCACAGTCACCGGCTCACTTTTACCTGTAATTACCTTTAGATTGGCGGAGTGCTGCATGCAGGTTACATTACTGTGATGAAAGGAATCAAATGAGAAAAATTGGTTTAGTGACTATTAAACCCTCTCAGGTACTTTACTTCCTCTTCCTGCAGTGATTGAAAACATCAGCGGCTGGTCTCCCATGATGACTTTAAACAGATTATGAGAGAGCCTGAGGCAAACAGCATGCAGAGATTCTTTGTTCTGCAAAGATCCATATTGGATTGGATCTACAGCGGCGTCAGAGAACCTTTGGGGGATTTTTTCGCACCACTCCTGTTGAGCTTTTAAGATTTCAAACACTCAAAATGTGATTTCTGAATGTGATACTGTGAACTACATTTTGTTAAAGTCAGTGATAACAGAGAGCTAGATGATCTGTCTTTCGTTAAGTTTGGTCAAACAGGGCTTGTTAGCTTAGCATTAAGACTGGAAGCAGTTGGAGATGGCTTACTTGAAGCTTTCCATAATTCTACATTATGCCCATGAGAATTTGTGAATTTAGGGGTGTTATGTTTCTTTTAGGTTTGGCAGCTAACAGCAGGCCGTAATTACTCTAAATACACGGTCTTATCTGGCGTGCTGTCTGACAGTGGTCAGTGGAGCATGGTTGATCGCAAGTATAGAAGGAAAAGGAGAGCTTCAGCACAGCTGGGTGATTACCAAGTGATGTCGGATTGTCAGTTTTTGAAGGTAACTTTAGTGGTTAGACACAGATTCTCCTCCCAAAGGCAGTTCATGAAGTAAATACCGTAGATCCTGCCAGGCTAATTGTTTCCAAGCTGCTTCCCGTCTTTATGCTAAGCTAGGCTAAAAACAACTCTATATTTAACATACAAAAATTCGATTTATATCGTTCTTCTCATATTTATGGTGGTCGACAAAGGCAATCGCGCTGCAACAGCCGGTAGACGGAAGCTCAGTCTGTAGGGACTTGGCTTGGGAACCAGAGGGTGGCCGGCTCAAGTCCCGGTATGGACCAAATAAGCAAATCCCTCACCGCTCGGGGCGCATGTCTATGTGCAGCCCCCTCACTCTGACATCTCTCCATTAGTGCATGTCCATGGAGTCCTGTTTGTGCATGTGTGTATTTCGGGCCTATGTGTGAAAAATTTGAACTTCCCCTCCGGGATGAATAAAGTATTGCTTCAAACGGTTTCAGTTAGATGCCAATTCAAAAACACAAATGCATTAACATCAAATGCACTGCAAATACAGAAACGATGCAAAGTCAAAAACACATGCAAAAGGAAAAAAGCTGCAAATCCTGTCAGGTCTCTAGCTTAGTGTTGGTGGTGCACGGGTTGGATTCCCTAGTTTAGATGGATACCACATCATTATCACGTTTCCAGCTGTTCATGCAAACCACCACGGGGCTCGATAAGGCAATTTGAATACAGCCTGGTAATCCTTAAAGGGTTTTATACGCTGAGTTGGAGATTTATTCTGCTTTAACAAGGGGTGCTGGTGTGGTGGGAGGTTAAATTAGCAGTTTCTCTCATGCGAAGCTCAAATAAGGCCACACTCTTGCGCTCCTCTTAAACCAAGCAGCAGCTTCTCCACATGATTGTTTGCAGTAAGAGTATTTACCTGTCAGCGACCTCTAAGTCTAAATGCTATGGAAATAAAGCCAATTAAATTATATGTTTGAGTGCATTTGGTTGACAAAATGGATTAACATCATCGGCTTGATTTTTCTTCTTAATAGAGACGCATTGAATTAAGCAAAATTGGGAGCGGCCATGCTTTCCCTCAGTTCTCCTATAAACCATCCACTCTTAGAGCAGCACGGTTTGTCTCGTACGGATGCTGAGCTCGGCGCAGCAAAAAATTCAATTTAGATAACTGTGACTTCATTAGAGAGACAAATAGTCACCTTCGTGTTCTCTTAATAACTTCATTAGTTAATTTCAGCTCCATGTGGCTTGAAAACAAATGAAACGCATTTTGCCAGCATGAGCTGTTTGCTTATTTCGTCGTCGTTGCTTCGTGAAATTTGATTAAACGCGGTAAATTGGCGAAGAAATAACTTAATGACAAGAGGGATGTTTTATTGTTGGTTGTTTAGGGGAAAAAACTCACATGCTTGACATTTATTTAAATGCAAACACAGTGGGACGAGTTCCTCCCGCGGTGTGTGTGTGCGTGTCTTTGAATGTATCCCACTGCGAGTCCAAACACTCGTGTCTGTATGCTTATTTTAATTTATCTCAGGGGTGTGATTGTGTGTGTGTGTTCTATGTGTGTGTTTGAGCCGTGCTGTTTCTCAGTGAGGGGTCTCCATTGTTTAATACAGACACAATGGACTGGGAGAAAGTAAACACACACACACACACACATCATCATCATCTCAGTGTGTTCTTACACATCTGGCCAATTATCAGCAGGAAACCTCCCATCTGTCGGCTGTCAAAACAACAGGCATCACGAGGCCTTTTACATACACACACCTCCACAGGTACCGCACACGCACACACGCACACACACACATTCACACGCACACACACACACGCGCACACACACACACACACACACACACACACACACACACACACACACACACACAGAGCTACTGTCAGTTACAGCAACACCAGCATGGGGAGAAAGATATCTATAAACTTGTGACTCAATAATGACACATTCCACCTTTAAAAGACTTGAAAGGCTCTGTTCCGTCTGAGACACACACGCGCACACACACACACACACACACACACACACACACGCACACACATACAAGGCTTTGACAGGTTCACAGACTCGATGAAGTTCTTCAATTCCAGTGTCATCAGTCCATTCATGGCTGTCGACAGTTGTCATCAGGAGCACAGATGCGTATAAGGAAGTAGGGCCCTACTGTACCTGAGTAGACAGCTGAGTAGGCCATTATCTTCTATTGGTAAGGTGGGATGACACATATTTACAGTCGAGCAGAGGCACATAGTTGAGGGAGTTATTTTATGAAAGTAAGTTCTGCTTCACTGCTCACCTGTCCTCTCCCAGTAACTTTCCACTCACCCTTCCTCTGCTCCACTTTGCCTGCCTGCCAGGCCCACCTCGTCAGTGCACTCAGTTCACCTGGGCACACAGCTGCTCCTCATCAGTAATCAAGCCAGTATATAAGCCTCTCCTGCTCTCACGCTCAGATTGTTCTTTGACTCGTGCAAGACTCTCCAGCACTCTTCTTTGGACTGATTCCCCACTGCCAACCCTGCTTGCCTCTGACCTTTCGGCCTAGACGTAAACTCGCAGACGCCTTCTGTCCCCAACCACGAGTTCCTCCTCAGCGTTCCTGGTTCCTGTCCACCTCTTCCCCTCACTGCTCGGTGTTCCCCTGCTGCCACTCTGACCGTGTCGCCACACTCCTCATTGTGTGCGCGTTCTGTTACCTGCTGGCCCTGGCCTACCTTCCGCCATCTCCCTACTGGGTCGTCAGCTTCTACCTGTTTCTGGACCCCCTGCTTCCCTGACCACGTCTCCTGCCTGCCCCTCCGCGGTACTGTTGCCTTGTATAAACCTTGTATAAACTGCTCTCACTTGTCCCCTGGTTTGGATCGCCCAGCCTGAGCCCCTGGCCTAGATCATTGACTCTGACGGCTCTAGACCTATTATTGAACTGTGTTATTTCTTGCCTGTTTGCCACTAGCAAACCACAATCATTTTCCCCAAACCTAAGTAGTTCCTGTGCCTAAATCTCACCAAAGTGCAGCCGTTTTACAACTTTAATGTGTTTATTTTTTCGTTGATATGAGGTCAAAGGTCTTGTAAATGTCTGGACATTGATATATCATTATGAACTTTACTGGTAGGTGCATTGGCCACATTTAAAGCATTCTAAAAGGTAGTAATAACAACTGACAACTCACCATTCAACCGTTTGATAACATCCGTATCTCCTGGTCGTCGTTTTATGCCCTTCAAAGTTTAGAAGCCTCTCCGTGTGTCCTTTGTGACCTATGTGTCCAAAGTGGATGTAACAGCCGAAATTAACAACACATCGCATGCCACGCCTGGTTTCACCTGGCTGGGTCTGTTTCAGGGAGGGAGCAGCTGGTGCTGTTGGTCTGCATCCATAAGGTGTACATGATCAATTAGTCATGAGAGATGAAGCCGTTATCAGCTCAGTTCAGCTCATGTACTTTGGCCAAGTTTTTGTGCTTATCTGTAGATAACCTCGTCATCAAAGACATATAATGATGATGAGGTTTCTACAGTGTGTTTCTTTGTCTCTCTATCAGTGTGGTTTAATTTAACCAACAGATAAAAAATGACAGAAATATAATTACAGCCATTTAACTTTCATAATTTAATCTTTTAAGCTTGTAATTATTTTCAGCCAAAGATAATAACTGATAGTAATATACAGTACCTGAGGATATGGACAAACACAACTTTGATAATGTAAGCGTCAAGCAGCGATTGGAACTATTGTGGCTGACCCTGGATCTGTATTTTTTTGATACATTTGTTACATAAGAGTTACCAGGCTGGTTCCAAATCAGCTCCAAGAATTATAGATTGCGATTGTACAGAGGACTTTCTTATTATACAAAATGTTACAACCAATGGAATAACAGGCGAGGACTTAAATGCACAGCTCAACACAAGGCAGGTTGTTCAGTACTAGGTTCGGTACACAGTCAATCATTTCCAAAACAAACAAATCCACAGGAGCAGGCAGAGGCAGAAAACAGGCAATGCTCAATTCACAGAAATAACTCACGAGCACCATGAGTAAAAAGGCTGGGAAGAGGTGAAAGGAAGGAAACACAACGGGCTGGTAACGAGAGGGAAGAAGGACAGGGTATATGTGAATATATATAAAGACAATCAGGGGAAGACGAGGCCCAGGTGAGGCCAATTAGGGCAGGGCAGACACAGGTGGTGGGAAACACTGGGAGCAGGAAATCTGAAGAAGAAGCTGTGCTTTGAAATATACTTTATACTGCATACTAAATACTAGTTTGTTGGAAGTCTTACAACAAAAAGGATTTAATGTCTTTTTTTTTGCAAATGTTTTAAATAAAGACATTAATTCAGGGATAATAACTTGTCAATACTTTGTGTAGTAATCCAGAGGAGTTTGATGAGGAGCAAGATTTAGAATTTAATTTGACCATCTGCAGCCTCAGTTCTGAGCTGAGACCCAGAGATTGTGTCGAGAACACGACTGAAGTCAATGGGGGGCAAAATAAGAAGAATCCTCAGAGCTTGCCAGACGACTCTTATCAACTCACCCACACACAATTTCTGCTTGTCTCAATAACAACTCACGCAGAATCTAAGCAGCTTTGTTTTCTTTCAAGAACACAGAAGAAAGGTCAAAGGTTAGTGGAGTCCATGATGAGACTTTCCATCTCCTTTACACCACATGGTGTTTATCAACAGTGAGTCTACAACCTTTGCCTTTCGTATTTCTGGTACAAAACTGTTACTGCAATGACTGGAAAAAGGGTTGACGACTAAATGTCAAACCTAAATACCTTTAATGCTTGTTTATCATTGGATCTACAGCAACAGCACAGTCTGGACTCTTCCCCAAGTTCACACCAATGTCTTGTCCTGTCTTGTGTTAGTTCTTTCAGGTAAATATTTTCAAGTATGGCTTTGTTTTCAGAGAGTAGTGAGGATCAGTTTTATTGTTTCAGGAATTATCACTGACGGTAAAAGAGCTTTTCTACAAACACCTACACCCAGAAGAATTCTGAAGTTTTCCGGCGCTCCATCCTCGGCAGCTTCACGCCATCTGTTGCCTTCCCTGCCGATATCCTACCCCAGCTGAAGAAAGTGGGAAGGAGTTTGCATCTCTTCATCCCTCTTCTTACCTCAATAATACTTTAAATGTCCCCAGTATAAAGTGGATGTGCTACATGCCTGTGTGCCTGGTGGGTAAGGCCCTAAGATATTTCTAACATGGAAGTTCTTTTGGACAACAGCATCATTAGGGCAGAGAGGACATGGGAATCAGGTAAGCAAACAACAGATGGTGCAGTTACATCACAATCCACAACAACAACAAGGGCTGAACCCTGCATCTAGATATGTTCACACTACCTTTGCGCCCCTTTCCCCCTTTTTACTGGTGCTAACACCAAAGCCGCAGCTGAGCTTGAAACCTCGAGTGCACATATGTACTTTGCACTGACTTAAGGTCTGCCTTTTACACCATCCAGCGCTTCCAGATGATCCGCAAAGTCCAACATCTCCTCACTCCCCTTTTCTTCATTAGCTAGGTGCACAGTTTCCTCACCAGCAGACACCAAGCCATCAGGGAGGGCCCCACTACAAAATTGTTCACATTTAAAGTTTCCTTCTATCTTATGACTTATTGTCTTGTCTTTCTTGTACATCGTCCACAATTATTCTTTTCTTCCAAATACGCATTTTGCTTTCTCATCTTAAAATGGCGGCTCTCTTTGAAGCAACACATCTTTACTTGCAAACCGCTTTGTGTCACAGTGAATTATGGGACGTCAATATTCTTTATGCTTATGAATAGTGCATGATGGGGTATGTGCCTGTTAGTTTGACTGCTGTCTGGGGAGACAGTGATGAAAAGGCGGCACATTCTGTTGAATAATTCACGGTGTCACTGACCAGTCATTTACATCAGCGATTACTGAGCAACACGTCTGCTCTCTTTAAGTTTCTTGACTAAAATGCATTCTCTCTAACCCTGTCAATAATGAACATAGAGCACTTATTGGTAGATAAGCAAAGCACACTCTCTCCCGTGGTATTGGTATCGCCTATCTCTTTCATGGTAACAGTGCTAACAAGAACTGGTAAAGTGAAAACAGCAATACTAGTCAGGAAAATATGCAAATTCACTAACATTTAAAGAAATTTAGCCGAAAAACGGGCCTCAACTTGAACACAATGATGCCAAAAACACGTAAATAAAGGAAGCGCAAACAAAAAGGAAAAAAAGTAATAAACAACAGGAGACAGCCGCCAGGCGGGAAAGGGCTCAGAGGTGCTGAAGAAGATAAAACATTTCTTATTGCAACTCTTCACGTTCCCAATGTGTGACATTTCACACATCGTGAGCCCACAATTCAGGAAGTTCACTTCAACCTTTAGTATCCAGGGTATTCCAGGAGGATTTTATGAATCAGAGCTGTGACTTTTTTTATTTCATTTCTTATATTCACTTTCTGTCCACCTGCCATGACCGCTTCTGCTTTATTCATGGATGGGTTATTAGATGATTTGCCTCCGAGCGTTGGCACATCCAACATCACACGGCTGAACAGTCTTATGATTTCTTTCAGCAGATTTTCAGGGCTGATATAGCAAGACGCAGTAATGGAACATAACACAGTACATTTACTCAAGTGTTTCATTTACTTACATTTTATACTAATATTGTACTTTTTATTTAGCTACATAGGTACTTAAATGAACTAAACTAATGACCGACTAAAAGCCACATGACCGTCTCGTACAGTATGATGCATTGTTGGAGACTAAAGTAGCCAACAGTGTATAAAGCAGTTAAAATCGCCCAACCTTCACATGCTTCAACATTAGAGTCGTACTGTTTGAAATGGGCCATTCTGAAGCCTAATGTGTACTTTTACTTTATGAAGTTAATATAACACAGGACCATGCCTCCCCACACAGGAACCACTGGGGAATGCTGAATCAGAAAGCGTGTCGCGACGCGCCCCCACCCTGAGTCTCGAACCCACAGTCCTGACAGCTCAGCGAACCCGACCCCATTCGACCCTACTCTCATGCTACGACCCCCTCTCATCCCATCCTACCTTGACCCTCTAGCATATTCCAACTAAAACTACTTTCATGTCGTACAATGGCGTGGCCTTGTTATTGAATGATACCTTAAGCAAATTTTCATCTACACTTTCTACTTAGGACCTTCACATCCCTTGGGTCTCTGTCGGCCTTTGTTTGGTCGAATTGCGTACTAATCCTTTCAAGTCTTTGTTTGTGAAACTTCAGCAAACTGGTCTAAATTTGATACATTCAGCTTAAAGTTCTTTGACTAGTGGCTGTAGGCAGTGGGTTTTCCAAAGGATCAAAAGTCTTCGCTAAAATATGTTTTACCACAAAGGTGGTGTAATGTATAAAGAACCATTTGACCTTCGATCCTGAAAGATTAACTACATAAAAACCATTGATATGTTGATTGCAAATCATATTTGTTCCTATTACATATCAAAAAAGACCATGTTCAACTCCTAACACACACATTCCACCAATCTAAGAGAGCCTGTGTGCACAATCATGAGTTCAGCTCGGTTTAATTACAGGTATATCTACAGCAGGGATCTCCAACCCTGCTCCTGGAGAGCTACCTTCCTGCATCTTTTAGGTTTCCCTGTACTCAAACACACCTGATTTGAATGATCTGCTCGTTATTGAGGATTGCTAATGAGCAAAACATTGGAATCAGGTGTATTCGAGGACGGAGAAACATAAAAGATGCAGGAAGGTAGCTCTCCAGGAGCAGGGTTAGAGAACCATGATCTACAGATATGCACCCACACCTACCAAGAAGAAGCACCACAAAACATCATTGTGCCTCCTGTATCTGCCCTGCAAAGACTATAGCCTACTATAAGTAAACTTATCCAACATACCATTAATTATATTATTTATTATTAAGACAGTTTCCATTTGTCGAAAGATTTTTAAACACTTCCAAATCTGCAGTCTTTTGCCTTCCTTCTAAGTCAGAACATTTCTATGGGAAAATATTCACACTATATTTGAGTAGTTATTAAATTAGGATATTAAAAAAGCACCTGCACAGTCTTTTGTGTCGCTCAACAAAAAAGTTTAAAGGCTTTCAGATTCTTAACAGTTAGTTGGGACCGTCCTTCTTCCTTCCTTCTCTTGTCCTTCCTTTGTCCTTTCTTGTCATTGAACCTTAAATTCTGTCATCTTCACTTTTTTAAATCCTTCATTTATCTCGGTCTTTCATCCACCCAAGCCCCTCTCCCCTCTGCTCTCCTCACCCTCCTTAGGTGTGTTGCAGTCATTGTTATTCTGAACACCACGGCACGTAATCTGATGGACGAAATGGCTGACACACGGTGTATTAAGAGTGCGTGTGTGTATCTCCTCACATGTGTCCAGGTGTAATGACTATTCTAAAACTGTGTGTGTTTGCAGCTTATCTAAGTGTGTGACTGTGTGTGTACTGATGTTGCACTGAACAGGCGCAACAAGGCAATTCCTCTTCTGTCACTGGAGTCCATTAAGTCTCCACCGTTCATACCCGCAGTGTGTTAGTGTGTGTGTGTGCGTGTCTATGTCTGTTTGTGTGTGTTTTCTGACAGATGCACTTTACCATTGCACAGGTGGGAGGGCACTTGGACTGAAGGGTACATTTGTTTGTTTGCTGGCGCATGTGTGCAAATGTACCAAGACAGGTGGTGTGTGTGCGTGTGTGTGTGCGTGTGTTTGTGCGTGTGCGGTCCATGCTGTGCACTGAGGTGTGTTTTCTGAAGTGACAAGCATTTTTTGGACAGAGTTTGGAACCCTCTGTTCCTTTTAAAATCGTCCTCTGCACAAAACAACATGACATGCAAGTTTCTTTCAAATAATAAAAAGTAAAAATGTGGAAATACATTTGTGATTCCATGTCATGCATTTCATGGTTTGTTAAATTAGTAGTCATCAATATTCAATAAATGTATATTTTGGGGTTGAAGGTGTATAAATGCTTAGTTCAGCATTGTTTGCAGACGGAGTAACATAACTACAAACTACTTCAGTAACTCATATTTTAATGTTTTCGACCCTATACAAACAAACACCAAGTTTATTTATAAGCAGTGTTGGGTTAAGTTACTGTGTTACCTATGAAAAGTAACTTGTTTGATTTCTTTTGTGTTACCAAAAATGAAAACCCCCTTTGCGACTCTTAATACGTGTTGGTCATATTGTCAGGACGGTGTGTAGCCTACACTACGTCTACCTTTGAATGCATCGACTCTACCGTCACTGCAGAGCCCATAATCTGACAGATTGACAGCAATGACAGACGCAGTATAACCTTTACAGCTCTTTATTATGCTAACAATCTTAAAACAGTATTAGGCACAGCTGTTTCAATGATAACTATACAACTCTTACCCGTAAATTCCACCAGATGCGTGTACGGGAGCGGAGCTGATGGGTTTCACTTTAATCAATGAGAGTGCCTCTATTTCTGCTGGATGCCGGAGCACTGTGCATCAGTTCAGCACATGCTTCTTCAGATTTGCATCATGTCCTCATAAGGAAGGCAGGTCCCCAAATTGTGCAGGTGTTCCGGTCTACAGTCCCCACAACGTTAGTTAAACAGACACACATCGCTCAATCAGAAGAGGTTCAGCAGAGCTGACAGACTGGTCATATTGTCAGGACGGTGTGTAGCCTACACTACGTCTACCTTTGAATGCATCGACTCTACCGTCACTGCAGAGCCCATAATCTGACAGATTGACAGCAATGACAGACGCAGTATAACCTTTACAGCTCTTTATTATGCTAACAATCTTAAAACAGTATTAGGCACAGCTGTTTCAATGATAACTATACAACTCTTACCCGTAAATTCCACCAGATGCGTGTACGGGAGCGGAGCTGATGGGTTTCACTTTAATCAATGAGAGTGCCTCTATTTCTGCTGGATGCCGGAGCACTGTGCATCAGTTCAGCACATGCTTCTTCAGATTTGAAGTAGAGCTCTTCACAGCTGACAAACACTGATCCTCCAGGCACAACTTACATTTCACCATCATGTTGTTCGTGTCACTTTTACCCCAAAATTCTAAATATAGGGAATATTTCCACAAAGTAAATGCTGTCCTCTCTGCCATCTCACTCGTTGAATAAGCTAGCTAAGCGTGCGCACTGACACAACTGTGTTTACCTTCGCTGGTATGCAGCTACCTGCCAAGAAGAAGGAGACAAAGAGAAACAATGCCTCGAGAATTTTCTTTTTTTGTTGTGACAAAACGAAAAGGGAAATACAGCAATTTTTTGCAGTAAAATTTTTTTTATGAAAAAGTAACTAAATAATGGATAATTTGAATTGCAGAACTAACGCTTATGTTACTTGTAACAACTAAAAAGTAATCCCAGTACTCTAACGGATTACTTTGTAACGTGTTACCCCAACACTGTTTATAAGTAAGATTATTCATATGATGAAAAAAAAATTTGATACAGATAGAGGTGAACAGACTTCCTCACACACACACACACACACACACCCACACTCACTCAAACACACACAGCTGCTGTCTACATGTCCTTCCATTAAATATGAGGACACTGTGACTTTGTCTGGCTGCGGGGACAAAATGTGTGTGTGGGCTCCATCGTCATCCCACACACACACACACACACACACACACACACACACACACACACACACACACACACACACACTATCTGTCTGAATGTATTTGCAGGTGCACATGTTCAGAAAGTAACAAATGTTTCCTTCCAGGAGCACTCCTCCCTGAGCAAAATAAAGTCCTTTGGTCAGACAAGAAAAATTCACACACATTTGCACACTTACACACACACACAGATTTTAACCAGTGACAGCATTTGAACCTTAGAAGACTTGTGTCTGCTTTGTGTCTGTTCTTGCTGATCTGATATGACAAACACTTAGGGGACAGCGACGTGGCTGCAGACATTATCAGAAGGAAAACAATCTATTTTGTGCGGGAGTGTTTGTGCCTGTAAGAATCTGTTATGTGAAAACACGTTGGTAAAGTGGGTCCTGGTGGGATTGGAACAAGTGACCCTGGTAGCTTTGGTGCTTTGGCTCTACCTGGCTGGCTACAGAGCTGAGGCACATTAAAGAGTGGAGGAAATGAGCAGGGGGGGAGTGAGGGATGGGTTCAGAAGACCGTTTGAAACACAATACTTTAGAACTTATCGGTAACGGTCTCAGCAACTCCATCAATACACATCTCTATAGATCAAAGTGTGTGTATGGGTGTGCATGTGTGTGTCGACAGGGCAACAGAGGAGTGATCTTAACTGAAAGGGTTATCGAGCTTCTTTCTTTTCGGTCTATAAGCGTTCTGGTGTGTGTGAGTGTGTGTGTGTGTGTGGACGTGTTTCTTTGAGTGTCTTGTTGTTCGGGTTGTAGGCCAGTGAATGGGAAGATGGATTATTGATCCTCGACTCCCACAAAGCAAGCAAGAAGAAGCATCTTAAAGACGCATCTTCATTCAGCCTGAGAACACACGGACACAAACACACACACATACAGTGGTGTTTCCATCACTTCAGAGGACATCATATTGAGTTACATTCATTTCCTGGAGACCTCCCCCCCCCAACCTTACATTAAGCCTTCATTCTAAAATGTAACGATTTATGTTGGGATTTGCATCATGTCCTCATAAGGAAGGCAGGTCCCCAAATTGTGCAGGTGTTCCGGTCTACAGTCCCCACAACGTTAGTTAAACAGACACACATCGCTCAATCAGAAGAGGTTCAGCAGAGCTGACAGACTTGTAGCTTATCTGTGTCAACATGCTGTCAGAAAATTGTGATGATTTGTACCCTAGTTTATGATGAAAAGAAGGGCAAATAGCAGAAGAATTAGGCGTGCCGTCTTCTTTTAACTCTCATCAGCAAACATAAGACTCATTCACAGCTCTTGACTGGCTGTTTCCTGAAGAATCCTGTAAGGAAATGATTAAATACAGAATTTCACCGCCCTCTCTACCGCTTCATCCGTCTCTCCCTACCTGTCTCATTACTTCTCCCTCTCGCCTCGGCTCACACCTTTCTAATATTCCCTACTTTCACAAACAGCAACTCTGCAATTTCATTTTGCTTGTGGCCATCTTGCCACGTCCGCCCCTCCCCCACCGCAGCCCGGCATGAATTTATTTTTGTGTTTCAATCTCTCACTTTTGATTAGTTTGTTTTTCCAGCTTACATGATTTCAACCTCTGCTCTCCTTCCTTCTCCTTCCCTTACCTTTACGCCTCCTTGCCCTTGTCAATCAATCTTTTCCTTACAGGAATCCCAAATTCCCTCTCCCACCGAGCCCGTGGTCTTTAAAGCCTGCACTCCTTCCTATGAACCTTGACAAATGATCTCTGCCCTCTCTCTCCATAATTTCCTCCATCTTCTCATACTATCCCCCCTTTCTCCACTTTTCTCCTGCCTCATGCCACCTTTGTCATTCTACATCGGACCAAGCAACGCCGGCGTAAAGCCGTCCCAGTGTGTCTTGTTACACAGCGTTCTAGGAGTTGCGGAAGCAAAACGTGCGCGAGGTGTACACAAACAATGCGTGCTTCAGATACACACACGGTGCTGTTCCACCCTGCAGGCTCTGCAGTTTACGCAGATGCCGTTTCGCCTCTGTTCCGCCTCTGTTCCCACCTCCGATGCCAGCTCAGAGGTGGTTTTTCCCCACCATACGTAACAGAGGCGTAATAATCCCGCCTTGAACTGGCAGCGTAAAAAGTGCTACTGCCTGCAATATCATTGTTTTAAGTATTTGACGTCAGATCATTAAATGTAAGACGATCATTGAAAGTTGTGCAACTAAACACGGACACCAATTTCCTCTGAATGTGACCAGCGTACAGGAGCTGCAAGTAAAACACTGAATATATGAGGATTAGGCTCATCTGATCCCAAAAATGGAAAGTTATTGAATTTCCCACAAGCAATTATACTTTGGGGACGCAAGAAATAGTTGTGTACTTACATTGGGTGATCCTGGCAGATAAGCAAGAGGAAGCAGACAAATATGTCTGCATGTGAGTTGCATTCATTCATTATACCCTGTATTGTATAAGTGATATATCCGCAACACATCATCAATTTTTGAACTCTATATAGTTCATGTACACAACTGGCTTCTTGACTACAAAGAAAACAAAAATTCCCCCCTTTAGTTCCTCAGGATGCGCAGATTGCCGACGTTGACATCACATTTATTATAAGACAGGTCAACAGGATGCACACTGCAGTCATATTAAACTAACCCCAGGAGAGAAGCAAGCCAACCATTTTGTGGATCCTCACGTGCTGCCATGATTTCTCTGACTGAGTAGATAAACTGAGCATGTATGACGAGACGTACGAGACCGATGTATACAGCATTACACAAGTGACTGCGCAGGTGGTAACTCAGTATGACATGTTTGTATTGCATAAAATGGAAGTGCTCTGGAAACGACAATAACATTGCACACGTGATGGCCTAGTGGACCATGACAGGGAGATAACCAGCTGTTCTTTAGCTGTAACACACAAATACACATTCTTTTTAAGTATATCATTATGCACATTTCTTTAGAAATAAGAGTCAGTAAAGCCTCTGAACCAGATGTAACAATTGTCCCAATAAAAACATGATTTTAACTCTGCTTTAAATGTGTCAATGGTAAAATAAATATATCATGAATAACCAGTATATTAGGTTAGCTATAGCTTTCACTAAAGCACTAACAGCAATAAATCCTACACTCATAAAGGTCATTATTTGTTAAAACTGTCATAGAGAGGTGAAGATGAATCTGCATGATCTTCATGAGCTTTTGTGGTGCTCAGGAACTATGCAGATATTTAAACAAAAAAAGGCAAAATGAAGGCTTACTTTTCAGAGTCCGTTTGAGTCCAACAAAAGGTCATACCAAAAAATACAACAAAAGAGAGAAACACAAGGAATCAACTTAACTAGTCCACAGGAGAATAAACAGGTAACTTGACAAAGCTTAAACAAAAGGTTGACATAAGTTTCACTGGGTTTGATGACGGAAGATGTTAGCAGAAGGGTAGGAACACAGAGACTAAATACATGAGACTATGAGACTAATCAAACACAGGTGAAAACAATACAAAAGGCGGGAAAAGAACAAAGGAAGGAAGTAAAGCATCATGAGAGACATCAGTTACAAAGTAAAACAGGAAATTATATCTGAACAATGAAACACAAATAAAATACATAACTAAAGACTAAATCATGACAAAAACATAAAAGATACATACAAAACTAAACCTGACAACTCATGACATACAGAGAAAACTTTGTCCTCATTATTTAGCTGCAAACATTGAATTCAAGGAGCAGTTCTTCCCCGTGTGCCTTGATGATTCAGTTTAAGTAAAGTCTATTTTAAGCCAGACTTAATATTCATTGTAATAACTCCAGTGAACATCATAATGATAATCTGAACTCCATGATTATTTTTTGGGAGACAATTGCCGCTCAGGGAGCTCTGATAATGAAGCAGGTTTGGAAACATCTTCTACCCCGGAATATGAGTCTTCGGAGAAGTTTGGTATTTTTAAACCTGGGCCCTATTTTTGCAAATATGGTCGAAATGACTCATAGGAACAAAAACTTTTGGATTTGGTCCATTTCAGGTAACATCTCAGCCGCAGGATTTCAGAGCGAGACTTCTCCTTGTGCGAGACTTCTGTTTCTGGCTACACAAAAAGGACGATCTTTGTAGGGATCATTTCCGTAATGTTATCGGACACGTGGAGTAACAATGTGAGCCTGTCAACGTCAAAAACAAGCACTTTTAGTGGATGTACTTTGATCGGGCGCAGTTGCCCCAGGGGATTATGTTGTAGCCATTGCGGCCGTATCGCGGCTACAGCAGAGGCAATCTACTGGATCGATTCCAAACGTTTTTGATCCTATGAGTCATTTCGACACACACATTTGTAAAAATTGGGACCAGGTTTAAAAATACCAAACTTCTCCTTTAAGGCCAGAAAGATTTTGTCCAAAAATGTCCAAATCTCACTCACTCTCACTCTTCATTTTTCATACTTCTACTCAGACAAACGTAGACTTTTTATGCAGTTGCTTTTTGTATTATTCAGTTTATATTTTATTTATCTTCCCAAATTGCTTATTTATTGGATCGAGTATAAAGCAAACACTTTTGGGGAATTGCTGGAAAATCATTTAAAACAGCCTTCCATATTATACATTTTTAAATGATAAAAGATTAGTAGAAAATAAGGAGTTGACTGGAAGGAAAAATAATTTGTGCAAGTCTGCTTTTATGTTGCTGCTGACATGTCTGCCATTACAGAACCTCGACCGCACACTCGGATTGAAGGCCATAGTTCCCAAGGTCACCCACCCAACCCACACACACTGCGAAGTGTTGGCCAATGACAGCTCCTCCGGGAGATCATGTGACCTCTTTGTCTTTCTTTTCTGCTCTCTTTCTCGCTCGTTTCACCTCCCTCATTTACATAACGTCCGATACCTCTCTCTCCTCCTCTCTCACTTTCATTTGGCGGGGGCTGTCTTCAAGGCTGTGTGCGTCAGGCTCTACTAAGCGGACTGCCACCGAGCAGCGCTCCCCTGTCACTGGAGCTTACCATGATGAATGAGAGAGAGGGAGGAAGGACGAGGGGGGGTTGTCGTTCTGCTGAAAGGAGGGAGGGATAAGGGGGCAACGAATCAGAATGAGAGAGAGAGATGTTACTGGAGTAGAATCAATGGAAGGATGAATGAAACTTACACATTCACAAACATGCGTTTAGCAGGCTGCATATGCTCCTGGAGGGGGAGCTGTTAGATGTCAGTTAGCTTCACTTTACAGTCATTCCTCCCTTACTAGGAACCAATTGCACACATGCAGGGATTAAGGGTGTGAGTTAATGTTATGTAATGTTGCACATATGAACAGTTACATTTGACAAACAAAAAGTTAGGGATCGTCATACAAGTGCATGCAAATGTCAAACGGGAGCTGTTCATAATTTTGTTGGCAGCTTTCTCATTTGTTTTTAAAAACTTCACATGAAGCTTTGTAACAACTATTGAATCTTACATATTACTTTTCCTGTTTGATTTTGAAATCCAACATCTCCTGTCATTTTAGTTCCTGCCTTCATGTGCCTCCCGGTCCCTTAATTAGCAGCACATGTCCTCATTTCAACATTAAGATCTTTATTTGTCACATGCTCACACAGATGGGCAGTGGAATGCAAAGACTGTACTGCAGGGCCATGCGATAAATCACATAAACACAGCAAGAATATAAAAGAATAAAGTTGAACTTGAACATTGATTATTTCATCAGCAGGCCGGTTCATACACTCCTTTGTTTGCCCTTCTCACTTGCTACATTGCCTTTGTGTGTGCATCAACCCTAGAGTGTGCATCACTTTCCAGCAATTTCATAGCCGTTCAGACATTTGGATTTCTGCCTTCTCCCTTCTGCATTTGTATGCTATCTCGGACTGCCTACAAGTCAGTAAAGACCACCTGTGTCCTGTTCAGCTATGCATCTGAGTCTTAAAGTGTCTGGAACCTTTTCAAGCGTATTTTCATTTGGATCTCCTCCGACTGCATGCACAGCCTCCTTGAAAGAAAATATCAGACAATGTGAGGCAACGTAATTGTGCAAAATGCTTTCTTCCAAAAGAAAACGATGCCTCTCATTGTAAAAACTGTGTACTCAACCCAAGTTTTGAGACAGAATCTTGTAGTGCTGTACCATAGACTGTATAAAAAGATGGACGACATGACGGCTCCCTAAAAGTGAAGCCAAAACATCTCTATCGCCCCCTGCTGACTGGCTGCATTATAGGTCGTACATGAGTCAAACTATAAAATCAAAATACACGCCCGGTAAATTTTTCTCAAACATGGTTTCTGTCATTGTAGCTAGTTCTTATCATGATAGTTTACTAATTGTTCATTTTTCTAATTAGTTATTTGATGCTGCAAAAACGATGACTGACAGGTCTGTGGACAAATACAGCTCCTGCAGCCGATCTGTTGTGGATTAGCAGAATAGAGGAGGAACGGCGAGACAAGACGTAACTAAAACAATCACTACAGTCATTGAAGTTTCCATATCTCTGAACGTCTGCTTCAAGCCAACCCCAAGAAGCTGTTCTGCTGTTTTTTTTCCCGGTATGTTAAGTGTATGTTTTGGTTAGCGGAAGTGGCTACGATCTCTACTGCACAGCACTGGCTCCAAATGATGTCATCATGCAACGCAAAATGGCAGCGCCCATCACGGGGTGTATTTTGGCTTCAGTTTTGTACAATGAGAGCAGATGGAGACATGTTGTCCATCTATATGTACAGTCATTGTGCTGTACCCATCAGAAAAGTGTAACTGATGCTAGATGTTTATTTCAAATCTTGTACCACATTTAGACATTGGGACACATTGTACGTACCAAGTTTCTAACTTAATCTTCAGGTATGTTGTCAGTTCTCTAGAATATGAGGAGAAACACTGTGAGGAAAAGAAATATCAGTGCACAGAAATGTGTTTGATTCCAAGTCCTGCACATCTTTCTTCTGTATCAAAACAGACACATTGTCAGTATACCCAGAACAGAAATGCAGGACCTTGTCGGGCACTTAATGTAGTAAAACAGGGCCTTGATTTATATTTTTCGGTCTCTGTTGCACTCTGATTTGTATACGATGACCTTGATGGATAAAAAGCAAATTCCACCACAAAAGAACGGTGCAGCAGTACGAGGCAGAGAGGAAGAGAACACTATCTAAGCAGGGCGGTGTGGCTGGCTAAAGATAATCAACCTAAACAAAGCTGCATATTTTCACAAGTTAACTATGTACATGGTGTGGTTTAGGCACTAAAACTACAACACTACAAAATGTTGGGGATATCATGGTGAAGGGTGAGGGGTGAGCGATTTTTGGTCCGTTCACAAAGGGTGTTCTTGCTACTGTGGTCAAGGTTTTCATGTTTGTCCTTCAACAAATACAACATTCCCTACACATACACACCCAATAAACCACTCATGCATTAATGAAAATAGCACAGTCACAAAATAAACGGCCAAGAATTACCACTAAAAAGGAGCGATGGTAATTAAAATCTAAAATGAAAACAGACAGACAATGGAGAAAAGAGAGTTAATGAGGTCTTTCACTCACTAACCTAATCCTGTTTCTAGCCCTATCAGTGTTTAATATGTACAGTTATGTGCAAAACATAACTTTAAAACTTTACTTATATTTTCCACAAACATAGTTTAACATGCCATCCTGGCAGGTTAGTATCCCTAACAGTATCAGTGTGTTTTAGAAAAAACAGTAGTTGTTGAATCCTCAAATTTCTCAACCCTGAAACTGCACACTTCTTCTTTCACTCGGCCTGACTATATTTATAATTCACAGAAACCAGCAATCAGAAAAACAGGCCCAGAAGTAGCAGCGTGGATAGACACTTTTTTTGTTGCAATATTCATGTGTGCATAGGTCAACACATTTGCTTCATCGCCCCTCCTTTTGACTGAAATTGACATTGACATTTCTGCTGATGCTGCTCTGTTTGACTGTTGATGTATTGCTGTTAGTTGTGAATGAGATCTACTGTGTCAATGTTTGTTTTCGTCCACCATTGCTGTGAAAAATGATTTCCTCTTGGGGCTATTAACTACCTAGAAAACAAATGGAGGATTCACACAAGTATGAACACACACACACACACACACACACACACACACACACACAGACACCAGACTGATCCATTCTTAGAGTAATAAACCCTCTCTGTGGTGGTACAGAGCTAATTATAGCTTGTTTTAATTGCTTTCCAGCTTTAAAAGTGACTTCACTAGCAATCTCTCTCTCATTGGCCATTGCCTTATCAGTAAGGCAAACAGTTGTATTGTGTGTGTTTGTGTGGCTGTGCCTGTAGAAAAAGACAATGGTGAGTTTGTGATAAAGTCGAAGAGCCTTGGTGATGTCTGTGCATGTGTAAAAGATAAGATGTGTGCGTTTGCCTTAATGATGTGTTTGTGTGTGTAATGATCTGAGAAAAGGCTGAGTCAGAGTTTTACTTTCACTGTTAAATGCTGGAACTTCAGCCAGCCAAGCTTTTACCTGAAACATGCACCTCCCTTTTTCCAGTCCTTCTTATCCCATGCTCTCTTATCTTTCTCTTTATTTAGCTTACTCCTCTTTCTTGTTTGGCCTTCCCTTGCCTATTGCTACAACCTTTACAAGGGGCCAGGCAGATTAAAACGGTTTAAAAGAAAATATGGTGGTCATTTGATCAAATATGACATTCAGAGGTAATAAAGTCACTGTGTTTCCAGCAGAGAGAAGGTAGGATGTTGGGGTAGGGGGTAGGGGGTCGGGGGTCGGGGTGTTTGATATAGAGCGTATAGTGTTTCATGGGGTTTGATAGAGAGGATTTTTGGTGGTAAGGCACAAGGGAACCAGAGGGTGAAGGGCCGGCTTTTGTGAGTCAGGGATGGAGCCAGATTTGCTACAGAGAGGTAAAGCTGCCTATCACAGGGGCAGATGGAGATGCGTTGTCCATCTATATATACAGTCATTGGGCCGAAGTCAATCAGCCTCAGGCATTGGACACCAATGCTGGTTTCAATCAAGATGTTTTTCACCTTGATGTCCTGGTAAAAACGTTCTTAGCTTGAAGCTCCCTGGCTGCTTCTACTAGCTGCTTCAAGTTCGGTCTGGTTTCTTCTTACAGCAGGGGCCCTCCTTTGACCTCGATGCGTTCAAGGAGGTCAATGGAGGGGACTAGATGTTCCAGGACCAGGATGAGCTCCTGTTTCAGATCATAGCAATCCAGTAGATTTCCCTGCTGCTCCTGCTTGTCCACTGGCCATCTTTACCATGACGGAATCCTCCAGAGGTAGCGTCCTCCTGTTCTGAGTGACACTTACATTGTCCCTACAGAATGTGTTTCCCCTCCCTTAAATCCAGCACAGACGGATCTGTGGCCTCTTGCACCCAGTGGTTTCAGCTGCTTTTATTTGACCTCAAACTCCTGTCTGCTGGTTTCCCCTGAGGCGGCTGTGGTGGTGTTCTCCCTCTTCTTCGTGGGTGTTGCAGCCTCCACCGTGGATAAGATTACTTCCTCTAGTCGCTTTCTTGATCTTCTTCTCTGATGACTTTCCTGTTCACCCTGGGATTGTACTCCGAAGGTTCAGGATTCTGGTAACTTCTTTGTCCTTGGAGGCTTTTCTGTTTTTGTGTGAAACCTCTTTTGAGACTCACACCCCTCTGATACTCAGAATAATGAGTCCAAGTTTGGGAGTTCAGGACCAGGTTCATGCAAAATCAATCTTATGCCCACTCAGGCATTGTGTTGGGTAAACATGTCAAAGTTCAATGATAAATTTAGTCTGGATGCTTCTGTTCAAAACAGCCCAGCTCACTGCTGGCCAGCAGCTATAATTTCTAGTTTATACTCTTGTCTCTCTCTTCCCCCGTAATGTGGTTCTGATACTTTTCCTTTCTCTCAATATCTCCCTTCCATTTATTTCCTTCTGTCTCTCCCAGCATAGCAGAGGAAACAGGTAAACAGATGCTGTTTTTTGATTCAAAGAAGATGAGTCGAAAGCAAATCAAAGCGTTGTATTTCCCATTCACTGCCATTATCTTACTCACATTGATGAATATAGTGCATCATTTTTTTACAGTCACACTTGTGAGTTAGAGCGTAGCTGCCATATGCTGTCTTTGATACCAAGCACAGACTCATACTATGAGTGTGACAAGGTTTGATACTCATTTGAAAAACAAAAACAGTTTTTCTGTAACCAAGCATTGATCAAATGATCAGAAAGTCACTCATCAAACAACATTACTCTACATGATTTTGCCCTCATTTGCTGTTTTATTGACGTTGCATGGATGTTTCTAACACAGGTTTTTAAAACCAGCTATTGGTGCTTAACTAGTTTGGTGATTTTGAAGGGTATTTGACTTGGCACTTAAACCCCAAGTCAAATTCCTTGTATGTGTGAACCTACTTGGCAATAAACTTTACTGTGATTCTGATTCAGGACAATATAAATTCCTTTTATTTTTGTTATTAATGAACAGGATTCCTGAATATGGAATAGTAACAGTCACTCTGGAGCTTCTGGCCATCGTGCATTGTCCTCATCAGCACTGGACTGAGATCTTGTCATGGAACTCTAGATGTTCGGTCTAGTTGTACATAAATGCCCTTGCTGCCTCTTTAATCTGTTCCACTTTCAACAAATTCCCAGCCTTTTCTGAATTCTGATCAAAGGTCCTCCCTGCCAAGTGGCGTAATGTATTAATGGATCCAATTACTGTCACTGTATCTGTTGGGAATGCCTTGCACAAACCAGTTGGATTTCCCCCCAAAATGCAAATGCTACCAATCTATCTTTGCAAAGTCACAATAAAGGATTTTAATTAGAAAGCTTTTAGTCAGAAATGGACAGTTTCAGGACCAAATTAAAATGAATCTGTTCTTGTTGGCAGCCTATGATTTAAAAAAAAAAAAAAGGCCAGCTATAAAGACAGTGTTCTTTTCCATTCAATAAGCAGCCTTGGATGTGTTTTGGACACAAACATTGCTCAGAGGCTAACTGTAAATTGACCTGTCTGATGGTGTAATATTCAATCTTGGCAAATACAGAAGAAGAAATAAGTGCAGTCATTGCAAGATTAGATTTTTGGCAAGTGATTTAAATCAAAATAGACTTTTGGCAGTGGCATTTCTGCCAGCACTGCTTTCATTTGTTCCTATTCCAATTTCAACTGTCTCTTGACATTAAGCACAGCCTCTGCACTCTTCCTTTATAGTAACACTATGTCCATTGTGAAAAAAAAGTAGGTTACAATTGTTGTGAACTGGTCACAGTTCAGTTAAAATGCACAGCATTAAGAAAACTATAAATAAAACAATAGAATCCAAATGAGATATATTATGAAAGTCAGTTAAAATAACTCAATGTTGACAGGTCTCACATGGGACAGTAACCATAGTCTACTGGATGAACGACCTGTGTTCATTTAACACCTTCTGACTTGACATTAAAGCTTTTTATACTACTTCTTTTTCAAGCACGTTTTTAAAAATGGTACAGAAATGAAAGTCAGCAGCATCAGCTACATGGGAACACCCACACCAGCGCCTCTTGAGGAGTGTGAAGGTGTCTGCTCCTAAACTCAAGAAGGCCCTCAAAGATCTGGCTGAGGACGCAGAGCAGGGTTGCTTCTGGCTCTGGCTAAGGAGGAAAAGCTGCAGAGAGACGTCCCTATTGTTGCTCCACCACCACAAGATGTTCTGGGGTTAATGGAGTGAAACATCAATGACGGGTGGCCCCCGACTGATGACCCTGCAGCTGTCCCGATGGCACTGTCGAAGGTCGACAGGCAGCAATTCCCAACAGGTAGCCTTTTACCCGTGCTTCCATCTAAACAATTCAATACATAAACCTTCCAGCATGCATTTTGTCCCACCCCTCCCCCTCCCAAAACAATTAATACAACTTAAATATATATAATAAAACATATTAAAATCACATATCTATGAAAAAACAAGCAAGCAGTTCAACTTTAGTCAAGTAGGAAGGTAAAATATCCAAAACAAGCCAGTGTTGTATCTCTGAAGAGATCAGTAGAAAGTGTGTGTGTGTGTGTTTTTCTGTTAGATCTTAAAATAAAAAGCTGACACTGCAGGATGGAATAGTAACAGTTTCTTTTAACATCTTCCCATTTCTTTCCTGTCGTTAATTTTGATGAGGGAGGGGAAGAAACTAAAGACATTAATCAAAGGAAGAGTGAAAGTGAGAGCGAGATGAGCTGAGGGGAAATGGGGCGACATCCAAAGGGAGGGATTGAGACTTAAAAGAAGACGGTGACACAGAAACAGGAACACAGAGGGAGAGACACACATCCAGTACACACAGGGTTGTAAGTGGGTTAGTGTTCAAATGTATGCAAACAGAGGTTTGACAATAATTACACAGCTGATTCGACAAACACCGACACATTTGTGGCATTTTAAAATGTCAATGTAGATGTCAACCTGATTGACAGTCATCCTGACGTGGCATTTCACTTTACTTCATTGTTCAGCATGAAAGTGACAAGTGCAGGCGCTTCTTCTTGTAACTCCAGAACTGAGGGAATTCATTATTGAACAGGAACTTCTGACGCTGCATTTTCAGCGAGAAAGAGGCAATTCTAACAATGCAACCTTGAATAAGTCATTGCTTTTCTACAACAGTTACAACATTTTTCTCACTCCGGAGGCTTGGCAGTTTGATCACACATTGACCGCGGCGGCTTATAACGTCTAAATAATGAAAAAGAATAGCAAAGTCCGGTTACATTTGTCTCTGCTTTTACCCAAGGACTTAACTTTTTGAAATGCAGTTTTTTGTCCACCTTTATGGAAGCCTGTTTCCGACACTTGGATTAAAAAAAAAAGTCCTGCAAGTCATTATATAGAAATACTTACTCAATATTTTGACTTACTATCTCAATTTCTTTTTTACTTATTTAAATATAATGACTCAATAAGATATTGACATAATAAGTGATTATTTTGTGATACGTATTATTTTTTAGATAAGTCAAAATATTTACATACTAAATATTGAGATACCAAGTCAAAATATAAAGATAAGTCATAATATTTAGATACTAAGTCAAAATATTAACATACTAAATCATTATTTTTGACATACTAAGTCATAATATTGAGATACTAAATCGAAATATTGACATACTAAGTCATAATATTGACATACTAAGTCAAAAATATTGACATACTAAGTCATAATATTGACATACTAAGTCACAATATTGAGATACTAAGTCACAATATTGACATACTAAGTCAAAAATATTGACATTCTAAGTCATAATATTGACATACTAAGTCATAATATTGACATACTAAGTCACTATATTGAGATACTAAGTCATAATATTGACATACTAAGTCACTATATTGAGATACTAAGTCACTATATTGAGATACTAAGTCCTAATATTGAGATACTAAGTCAAGAATATTGAGATACTAAGTCAAAATATTAACATACTAAGTCATAATATTGAGATACTAAGTCATAATATTAACATACTAAGTCATAATATTGAGATACTAAGTCAAGAAAATTGAGATACTAAGTCAAAATATTAACATACTAAGTCATAATATTGAGATACTAAGTCATAATATTGACATACTAAGTCACTATATTGAGATACTAAGTCATAATATTGAGATACTAAGTCAAAATATTGAGATACTAAGTCAAAATATTAACATACTAAGTCATAATATTGAGATACTAAGTCATAATATTGACATACTAAGTCATGCTTGAGATACTAATTCATTATTTTGAGATAGATAATATTGAGAAAGTATCTCAATATAATGACTTACAGGACATCTTTTTATTTTTTTATCCGAGTGGCAGAAACAGGCTTCATTACACCTGCATTTAGCTCACTAAAACCTGGATGCTGTTATGGTTTCATCAGCTTCTATCACCTTCTCCTGGTCCAATTTGCTCTACTTAGTGTTATTTATTTTCTGACTGGCAATTAGTTACAGTCAATTGCCTTTTGCCAAGCCGATCCCAGCTCACTAACTAGCCCATCACGAGTGTCAATTCAAGTAGCAGCCCTCACAACTGTAGAGGAATTTTCCCATTAAGGGGGAGGGTATAAAAACAGGTAAACTGCGGGATCCACTCAATTACCAGACACCTGTGCTTCTGGGATAGTGGTAGTGGATAGTGATGTGTAAATACAGGATGGAGTGTTTCCTGAGTTAATAAACTCAATTATTTTGTGCACACAGACACGTGGGAAACTCCCGACATCTTGAAATTGTTTACCCTCACGGTCGATACAGTTTTGATTGAGTCTAGTATCAATGAAGTGGTTTGCATTCTGTATAGCCCCTACCTATCAGAGCATGCAACATAACTGCTGGTACAGGCTCTCATAATATCACGCATTGACTAATGCAACTCCCTACTGGCAGGCCTTCCTGCATGCAAACCTCTGCAGATGATCCAGAACGCAGCAGCGTGACTGAGCTTCAATCAACCCAAAACAGCACGTGTCACTCCACTGCTCATATCCCTCCACTGGCTCCCAGTCGCCGCTCGCATCAACTTCAAAACACTGTTGCTTGCTATCAAAACAGCAACAGCTCCTGCCTACCTGAACGCTCTCATCTCATGAGTCCTGGAAATATTTAAAATTCCCAGAATTGGTCAAACTTTTTAAATTTCCCGTCTCTCCAGTTATCAATGCATATAAAGTTGACCTTGTATACACTGATATCCAGAGTTTCTTTCTTTCTAGAAGTAAAATGACTTGCTTCCAGCATATTTCCTTTAAGTGATGATAATGTGATAATGGGTCTGCAGATGCTCAACTGATCGATGTGACAGTTTAGACAGGAGTGAAGAAGCCTCGTAATGAGGCTGAATGGTGAGAATTCATCTCATCATATCTATCTGAAAGCTTTCACTGAACTTTGATGTCTCCTTCATCTACTGAATTAGGGCGATTTATCCTCTATGTTTGATCATTTTACCTTTCTCACTTACATTCATGGTGGAAATATGGTAGTTTTGTGAATTTGTGTGCAGGAGTGTGTGTTGGATGAAGGCTTGCATGCAACCACTTTGTACAACAGTTAACTGACCTTTGTCGGCAACAAGTTGGCAACAAGAAATGATATATTGTTTGAAAAATATTTGTAACATGCCTGCAAACAAGCCAAATCTGTAAGGTAATTGTCACAGTTTCCAGTTTAAACAAAAAGGTGAGGACCCAGAAGCAGACTTATATGGATTTAATTAAATAAAAGGCAAAAATGCCCAAACAAAACAGAGCAAAAACTTACAAACAAAACCGGGAAAAAGGTAATCCAAGGTAACATGAGGAGGGATCAGGGGAAGCACGAAGATAATCCAGAGGAAGGTCAGGGACATAGACTCACACACGATGGACGACAATGAACAGGCAACGAGACAGGGACTCACAAAGACTAAATAAACTTAGGAGGTGAGGCTAATCAGACACAGGTGAGACAATCAAGGGGCAGGTGAAAACAATCAGGGCAGGGCACATAATCAAACAAGCGGGAAACACAAAGGCAGGAAGTGGATCAACACGAAAGACAAGGTGACAAAGTAAAACAGGAAATGATCTAATCAAAAAGACACAAGTGAAATACTTAACAAGACTAAATACTGACAAGAACACAGAATAAACTAAATACAAAACTAAATGATGAAAACTCATGACAAGGGACAAAGTGACAAGGTAAAACAAGAAATAATAACTAAACACCAAAATACAAGACAAAACCAGAACTAAACTAGAATGACTCATGACAGTAATGTTTTATGAACAGATGCTTACAGTCCTCCTCTCATTCAGACAGATTTTCTTTCGACATGGCCTCGGACAGGCCAATCGATACTGTTTATCCCACGTTGGACAGGTTTGATACGATGACTGACTGGACCGAGGAACTTTCATAAACAACCAAGATGGCTGCCTCTGATGTGGAACGTTCTGAATCCTCAAACAAGTATCTCATTCAATTATCAAGGGGAATTTTGGTCTGCACTTGGACACTACTTTTTCAGAGCAACATCCTGACAAGATAAGTATCACAAACAACAAACACTTCACATGGAGTCACAGCTTCTTTTTGCTTGATTAGTTGTGTGGCCCCACTCTCATCCCCAATAAACTGCTATTACAAAACATAGTAAACTAGACAATTCCCCGTTGGGAAATCGCGAGAGTGGGCTGTGCTGCGCTGCATGTCTGTGTGCGTACATTGATCATATGATAACATTTAGCTAACAGTCTAGACAGACACATTCTGTACTTATGGATAGCCTATAGCTTTGCTAACCCCTGTTGGGAAATTTCCTATGGAGATCTGTTCAGGCCGAGACTATAATCATGCATGTGAAATTTGAAGCTGATATAACATTGTACGTGACAGGTAGTACTGGCTCTTGCCAGTAGGTGGCGCTAAGAGTATGACCGAAAAATAATTATGTAGAACTGTTCAGTCCGACACTGTAATCATACATGGGAAATTTCAAGCTGATTGAACATTGTATATGAGAGTTACTACTGGCTCTTACCAGTAGGTGGCGCTGTGACTATGAGTGAAAAATGAATATGCAGATGTGTTCAGGGCAGTACCCTCATCAAACCTGTGAAATTTGGTGGAGATTGGACAATGTATATGACAGTTTATACAGGCTCTGCCCAGTAGGTGGCGCTATGACTATGAGTGAGAAATGTATATGTAGATGTGTTCAGGGCGGTACCCTCATCAAACTTGTGAAATTTGGAGCAAATCAGACAATGTATATGAGAGTTGATACAGGCTGTCACCAGTGGGTGGCGCTATAGTATTGGTAAGGAAAGGAGTGTGTAGATCTGTTCAGGGCGGGACTCTGATCAAGCATGTGAAATTTGGTGCAGACAGGATGAAGTACAGGCGAGTTATCGCAGCCTAAATGTGATGGCGAGGCATCATGGCGAAGGTTATATGCGCCGCGCCGCCAGGGTCACGCCCTCTGTTGTAACCTGAACAAGTTTTGTCACAGACCTTAATCAAGGTCTTAAGACTTTCCTGACATGAATTTGAGGTTAACATGTTTTACCACCTTGGAGGAGGGCCTTGTAGAGTCAAATATGTCACTTCCTGTTTCCAGTAGCGGGCGCTAGGCCTGATGGGAAATATTTTCATGTAATTGTGTTCAGGCTGGGACTCTTGTCATACACGTGAAATATGAAAGACCACACACACACAACTGTCCAATCAGAGTCCTCCTGTGTTGTCTGTCATCTGTATCCGAGGTGATTTGTCCAATGAGATGGCTGATATCTGTGCACTTGACACAGACGCCGGACGATCATACTCTGCTGCAGTCTCTCTGTCTGTGTGATTTACATTGGAGTGAATGGAGTAGTTGAGCGCTACTCTTGTCGGTTACAGGCAGATCAATCAAAAACCATAAGTCCTACTGATAAAGTAGACAGATTGGGAGAAAGAAGACAAGTGTGGCTACAACTTTGTGAAAAATCACTGTTCTACTGTGTAATTTGTGGCTGGGGTGAGTCACGGAAAGAGAGAATTTCTGAGAGTTTTTTGGAGTCTGAAGAATTAATTGGCCCAGCTGAGCTCGGTTGCCGCGGAGATGGTTGTCGTTACTCCCTAGCAACGACCAAAGCTGGTGTCTGTGGCAGCTGATCTGAGCGTGATTTCTGGCTCACATTTAGGACGTCAAACTACTGCCATTTCTTCCAAACCAAACATGATATCGTCAAAATTTCTTCACCATCAAGCCAGAAAGGCCTTAAAGAACACAGACATAAGTTTTTGTGGTCCTAGCTTCTAAAATGTGGTAATAGGAGCGAGTTAAAAACAGGTGCACTTTCGAAAATCCTGGAAAATCCTCCTCCCGATTAACATTGGAGTAAATGGAGCAGTTGAGAGCTACTCTTGTCGGTTAGGGGCAGATAAATGAAAAACCGTACATCCTACTGATAAAGTAGACACATTGGGAGAAAGAAGACAAGTGTGGCTACAACTCTGTGAAAAAATCACAGTTCTACTGTGTAATTTGTGGCTGGGGTCGCGAGAGAGAGACAGAATTTCTGAGAGTTTTTTTTGAGTCTCCGCACTCTGTCAATTAGCTCTGCACGAACATTCCGCAATACACACCCATTATAAATCCTGAATTTTTCCAAAATAACTCACCATTTTTAAAGGGTCACCGTTCAAAAACGAAACATGGTAGGAAAAAAGTTCAAATACAACTTAAATAGACAAGACCCGTGCCTACATTTTAAAGTTTGAATGGTGTTTCTAGGTGAACGTAGGCCAGAGCAGGAGATGTTTGAAGAACGTTGCAGATTTGCGCGTTTTTTGTACCTCGTCCCATTCATTCCAGATGGGAATTTTTTCCCAGTTTTTCGCGTCTTACGACGCGAAAAATTAATATTCTGGAGATAAAAATAATAGCATAGCGAGTTAGACCGAGCCGCACGTTTTGATGTATTTTTTGTTTGTGTGCGCTCAAAGCTGCGGGGCAAGAAAGAAACCGAAAATCAGGGAGGAAGAATAATAAAAAGAGGCGCAGTGAAGAACAATAGTGGGCTGTGCTTCGCACAGCCCACAATGGACCCCTATAGCTTTGCTATAGAGGGGGCCATTGTGGGCTGTGCTGCACAGCCCACTAATTAATGACAGGTAAGTACGTGTCAGATTTTAAGTGCCACACACTAAGCATTCACGCTTACGTGCTAAAATATCCACCAGTTTGGAATGCCAAGTGTATGAGTGTCTGTGCTTGGGCTCATTTAGTAATCTGTATTCTTCTTCATGCTTCACATTTTAAAGCAGTGTCTGGCCAGCAGCACTTAATGAAATTGGATGTTTTAGATCACACACACACACACACACACACACACACACACGCTCTGCTACTTCTCCTTTAGTCCGTTCGTCCATCTTTACAACACTCCCTCTCCCTTGTCTTACCTGAGCTCTTTCGCCGCAGTCCCCAACATATCGCTTGTTCTCGACTCTTCCTGATGCTCAAATGTCAGCAAATGATAAAATATGTAAGCTAGCTTACTTTTCCAGCTTGCATCATAAACTAACTATCTGATATATTTTAATACCACGTACACTCACAGTATTTAAGGATCAAGTGGAGCAGAGAGGTTAAGTGGAGAGGTTATAGAGGCTTTGAGAAGGAAGGAGCAGAGACGATGAACCTGGAGTGGGTTGTGGAGGATTTAAGATACGTAGCTCTCACAGAATGCCTTTCAGTTGCTTAGAAATGTAGCGTTATAAGTACAAGTAGGCCTAATACTATTCTAGGACTGTTTCCATCCATTATGATACATCACATCCTCCATTTTGGATAATGATAATACATACAGAGACAAGACTCTGTTGCCTCGTACTTTAGCTCAGCCCTTTGAAGATGATTTGTCATGGTGTGTTAATTGAAAACAGTGCACTTACATCCCCCCTCCTTCTTGTTGTGTCCCCACTACTGTTGGAATTCCTCAGCTGTTGGCTGACAATGAGATAGCCTCTGGAAGCCCTGGCCAATTTTCCAAGACTTCCAGGTCAGATAGGTGATGAACATCCAGGCCAACACTTCCTTTTCCGTGTCCTCTTCATTGTTCACAGTGTGACTAGCACCTTGAGAAGTGAGTTGGAGTTAGGGTTAGGGTTCGTTTATTAAAAACCTAAATGAATGCTTTGGTTGATTGGTTTAGGGATTGCATTATACAGCCGATGTGTTAGACCTCTTTTCCTCTCCATATTTTCCTTCAGTAGGTGGCCGTAGTAGGCGATAGTTGGACTACAAATGGAAACCAGATCATTTCCGATAAAAAAAAACATTTGTCATGTACCAAACGTGTACGAAATGACCAAACCTACACCCTTTGACCAGAACCGGCGCTTTGTGCATCCAACTACAACATACAGTATGTACTCAGCTTGATATCCTACATCCCCGCTCAGGCCTGGTTCCCGGGAATGGTCCTTCTTCCCCTCCTGGGTGAGGTCTTGTTGTGACGCTTTCCCTGGAGAAATCATTCTTTGACTTACCCCCTTGCTTGGGACAAATCTCGCCATGGGAAGCCCGACTCCTAATGCTCCGGGACAGCACAGAAACAAGCAGCAAATTCGCACAGTCCTCTTCACTAGGAAGAACAGCGCTTCCTGGAGGGTTGTTAAGAACTGTCACCTCTTCAATATCCTCGATCCTCCCTCCTGTCCTTTGTCTCTTGTCTTCAGTCAGCTCGACTTGCTTAGAGACTGCCTTCCCTGAGGCTTTAGCGTGCTGATGGGAGAGAGATGGGAGACGTAGGAGAGCATGTGGGGGAGATAAAGAAACAATCATATAGGCAGTTGAAAAAAACAGTGCCGATAAGCAAGTCATCTTCATAGTGCACAGCAGGTCTGGAACATCTTAAGCACACGGGCCCCTGCAGAACTAATCACAGGCTCCTTTATCTGTTTCATCCACACAGTGCTTCTGTTGTTACTAGATAATTTGGCCTACAGCATTAATATATTCACAAGAAGTCTTTTATAAGAGGACATGCTTTCATCTTTACTTAACTTCACGTTCACGTGGCGGCTTTTACCAGTGGACCAAAAGTTTTTGGTGCATGAGGAAACTGCTCTCTGATTGGTCAGAATTTGCACATGGGAACCCATTGTTCCACAGATTGATCAATTCCATTCTCCTTTAGTGTTTGACTGATCTGTTTGAATACCTCTGCAGTCTTGTGCATTTTGACAAGCATTTGTGAAAGCCCAAATTTTATTAGAGCCCTCACCTTGTCGCTTCCCCACGTCTGTCCTCTACTCATCTTGCTGCCTGGCTGTGTGGCTGTCTCTGCAAGTGTCCGTTAACAACCCACAATATGTTAACAGTTTTTTGGTTTGCTTTCTACTTTAAGTCTGATTATGTTAGAACCTGAATTGAACCGGACCGGGGTTCATTTGGAAACAGACTGTGTCCCGTCTTTTCTGGCGGACCATGGTCTGGTAGTTTGTTCTCACCTGTCCAAACGAACCGGACTTTCGGAGTAAAGTCCGCAAGTCCAGGCCAAAGCTGTCAGGTGTGAAGCACCCTGACTTTCCATCTATTTCTTAACTTATAGGGACTGTTTGGAAATTGAAGAGCTGCAAAAGTTGTATTTTTTCGACAAGTATTATCTGAATATGTCATTTTCTTTTCATTTCTTCCTAACAAATTGCTGCTCCTACAAAACTAACCAGCTCTCACAGGTATGTGGTGTTAGAGCGGCACAAGGGTAAGAAGTGAAGTGTCAGAAATGAAGGCTGAGGTGAGTACACAAAGATCAAACAACTGATGCAAATGACTGAAAATGACTGAAAACCTGACTGGATTAAAGCACATTATCTTTGCACAGGATGACCTTGACAAATATTTCTCTACAGAAAATAGTAAGTGCAAATAGTACTCTGTGATTGTCTCTTTCCAACGTACTATGAAATAGTAAGCCTTGAAAGAAGCCCTGAAAGCTCAGCTGGTTAATTAGCAAGTTGGCTCGTAGAAAGTTCTGGAACTGAAGTCCGAACTGTTTCGTCTGATGAAGCTCCTGAACTAAGTGACAGTTAAGTTCAAAGCAAAGAACACGGAGTGCCTCTTCAGTACCTTGGTTCGCACACCAATATCACCATATTGACTCTATTGGTGACTGCTCTGGAAAGTGTTCACATGCTTCAACATGCACATATTTTCCTTATTTATTTCTTATAGTGGTTAAACATTTCCCTTCAGTCATTTAGAACCAATCAAATTTGCCCCTAAGAATAATTATGACAAAATGATTACTTAAGAACATGTGATATTTATATACACTCATTTGCCCCCGTTTGTTGATGTTTTATATCATGCACAACAGTTTATTGTAATGTAAGAACCATCAGTGGTAACATCGGTCATTAACTTGCTCATTGGAAAGTCTTATCTGGTTTTGTGTGTGTGCGTAATGAGAAATCTGTGCTCTGCGTATGTGTGTCTGTTTGCATAATCCCCCCAGAATTAGAGAGACAAGTGATGTAGACAGAGTTAAAGAATAATTTCTATCTATCTTTAGTTTCTAGGAACTGATTCCGAGCTTCAGATAATCCTGAAGCTACGACGAGTAAATCAGGTAAGCTTAAACTTCATCAGGTTACCAAGATTTTGTTCTGTATGGATTTAGCTGGTTGTTAACTGTGTTCCTTTTGTGCCATGATGTATATAAAGACAAAGAGGGTGACAGAGCTTTGTTATCAAAGTTTTCACTTTGTGTTTCAGTTTGACAAATTGTTGCTGTGCGGCTGACGCCTAAATGAATCATCGCACTAGCCTACACAAGCTTGAATTTATAAGTCTATTATAGAAAACGTGTTTCCGTGGATGCTGTAAATTTTCTACTTGCAATGTATTTGACAAGCAAATAATGAGAGATGTTCCTCTACGTGACCGCTGCAGAAATGTTGGAGGGCGGTAAAGCAAAGAGGAGAGATAATGAAGAAATAGGGACGGGAATGAAAAGAGGTTCATTTGAACAGGAAGACTGGAGAGAGGATTAAAGCATATAACACGACAGATTCAATTAGTAAAGGAGAAGTCTATAGGTTTTTTTTTTGCATGAACCAGGTTCTGTTTGGACGGCCCTTTGATCGATACAAAATCAGACGTTTCTTTATGAGGGTATATCCCTCTTTAGGCCCTGTGAATCCGGTCAGTGGTTGACACGGCCGCATGTTGCTGGCTCAGTATCTTTCGTGTAATCCATTCATCATCATGATCGTTATCGTCATGGCTACAGGCACAAATCAATACACTGATGGCCCAGGCTGTAATGGTAAGAGGAGGATAAATGATAAAAAGCTAAGGTTCCATTTCATAACATTAACCCAGTTTCAATGCTGTAAGTGTCCCTTTCTTGAGACCTACTAACCCGGGAGAACCCACGATTAACCCTTTTAACAAGTTTAACCTCAGCTCACTTAGGGCAGGCTGACTCTACAACATTGTGCTGCACAGGCCCCTGGTTTAAATGTACACTATCTTAAGGACATGTGAGTCAAGATGCACTGTCCACCAATGTTGACCAGAGGGAAATATCTCTACAACCACTGGATGGATTGAAAAGAGATTCTGTAGAGACATTTATGATCCCCAGAGGAAGAGGTCCATTGACTTTGGGGACCCCTGACAAATCCTCAATCACCACCAATGTGTCGTGGCAAGGTTTAGGTGGTTTGCAATGAAATTTGATATCCATGGTGACAGGTGGGCGAATCTTAGCAACATTGCCCCTGAATTTTGACCTACTGCAACAAGGTGTTCAAAGTTTCAGTGTCACATCAAACACGACCCCGGGAAAAGGAATACCAGCTCTCGTCTAGGACTTCCAGGTCATATGAAACATTGGTGTCAAGCATTTGGCTGCCAGGCTAAAGGTCACCTGTTGTTGACTCCCACTCCGGCATCTCTCCGATGCTCTTCACCTAGCGAGAATGCTCTCTGTGTTCCGGCACGTTTTTCCGTCAGTGTCCCGGTTGAAAGTTCATTTGTTACATAAAAACACGCGGACGATAACTTGAAAACAAAAACTCTGTAACAAAGAGGGAAACTCGACGGTCTGTCCTCCCTTCCGCTACTCACAAACATTTCCTCAAGCAGTAACCATCCCACATCTAAACACTGGCCGTGCGACTAGGTAGGCCCGCCCTCATAGCCTGACAGCCATAAAGGACAGCCAATAAGGGAGATAGTGTGCTGTGACACCAGTAACATCTTCAAGATTGATTTACATATTGATGAGGGAGGTCTGACTGGGCAAGAAAACGGCCTACAAGATACTGGAATTAAAAGCCATAGATGCGTAGGGGGGCCCATAGAGAGTGTTCATGCACGGGGACCCAGAATTGTGTGCTACACCCCTGTTGATGTGTACCAAACTTCATGGTTGAAACGCCATGTTTCCTAGTGACCAAACACTTGCTGAGCTAATGACTTCCAGATGTACACTGCACTTTTTGATAACATTAAGTAGTGAGGGTTCATTCACTCAAAATAATCATCTGGCTTTAGTTTAAATCTGCAGCGCTTTAAGACTTGATTATACATTACTTAGTATTGCTGTTGCTTTCTATTCAGAAATATAAAACAACAGCATATTTTGAAGTTGTAAATGGAATTCAACTGGAGGCCAAAAGACAGTTTTTCCCCCATAACCATCCTTTAGAGCACTTTGTAATGATTTCTTTACTACTACAGGCTGGACGTTAGCTTTGTTGTTTTCTTCCATCTCAAACCTTCCTCCTAATAGTATTTCCCATCCCTCATTATCTGATAATGTTGCCTGGCGTTAATGCTTCATCAACAGCAAGCCTTCAAATGCCAGAAAAACATTTGTGCACATACAGCCACAGGACTCAATTATAGAGTTTATATGAGGATAGTGAATAATTCATTTAACACTCATTTAAGGTCATCAAGAATAATGAAATGTGCTGTGTTGTTGTTTTGGCTGCACAGTTTATGTCATTACTTTTACTTCTCAGACAAACACAGTGTATTTGCAAGATGCTGAAGAGAGATAAAAATGTGATGTAAGAATAGGAAAGACTGCAACCGACGAGACATTAAAAAAGTAATTGTTATGGATTGCATGGTTCTCATTTATGAAATAGTCAAAGCATTTAGAACATTATGTCGAGTCAACATTTTCTGCAAGACGCAGTTATACAGGGATAACTTCTGCATCAGCGCAGAAGAGACCGTGCTTGTTTTCTCACAGGCCTGCCGTCAAAGCAGTGACTAAAGCATTCAGGAGTGCACATGACATCCAGGTTTATGTTTGGAGTTTCTCCTCCTCGTCCTCCTCTTTCCACTCAGGCTTCTCTGAGGCTTGTTCTTCATGTTTTTGTCCCTGTCTTGTGTGATTGTTGTCCATTTGTCTGTCTTGCCCTCCTTGTTTGTGTGTTTTTCATGTAACAATCAGTTAATATTTACTTTTGCTGTTTTATTTAAGTTGAATATCTTTTGTCATTTCAGTCCCTGCCCTCGTGTGTCTCCCGGCCCCTTGATTATCAGCACCTGTCATGTCATGACACACCTGCCCCTGATTATGTAATTAGTCTACCCAGCTCATGTAGCCTCACCAGGTTGCCAGGTTGTCTTTGTTTATCCCAGTAGGTGCATCGCTTTCCAGCTTCTGCACAGTCTTGTAAATCTATGTTTCTTTTTAAATTGGCCTTGTTGTGGATTTTGATTTTCCCTCTCTGGATTTGTTGTTTCGGACTGACTTTAGGTGTATGTGCACAGCACTTTGGTTATTTTAAATGTGCTATATAAATAAGCTTTGACTTTGTATGACGTCATTTTTGCTAGTAAAGTCATTACCATCACAATCTACCTGTTTAAATGGTGTATAGTATGTCCCCATTCCAGGTCTCTGTGGTGGGACCTTGTAGCTGCTAATGTACCTATAATTCTGTCATACTGATTATCTTTACTATAATCTACCATGTTCGTCTATTCTTTATGCACGACATCTATTGCATATCTGAAAAAGGGTTTTCTTGGGAGAGTTTCTGGTAATCTGATCCAGGTTGTCGGAGGCTGCACAGATTGTAAAGCCCTTGAGGGAAATTTGTGATCTTGTAATACATAAACAAAGCTGACTTGACATGACTGTGGCTATTTATAGCGCCCACACCCCTAAATCATCACAAGTAAACCATCATTGCAGTGATATTTCAGTCATCATCGTTTAACATCAGAAGAATGATCAGTGATTGATTTATGAGGTGCGTTACATTTCTAAATACATTTCTAAATACCACTGATGATGAACACAAAGAAATGTCTCAAATGTAAATAAAAATAATGAATTCCTAACTGGGTTTGTCCTCTTGAACTTCCAAATAGAGAATTAGTGTGCTAAACCAGAGCTCACTAACAACCAAGAGGACTATTTATTCAGAACTGAGGTTTTTACAAAATTACACTGACACACAGCCGTGTGCCTCGGCTGCTAACCCCATTACCCCAGCGCAGAGGGAGTGGGTGAGGAGGTGGAATTTCAGAGAAGGAAATAGACAGAGGGACAGATCAGATAGGGCATATGATTTCAAGGAGAGAATGAAATGAGGTTGAGGAGGAGGGCAGAAAGTGAAGGGGAATAGGAGTGACGTGCATTGATTCCAGCATTAGATTAAGTATTATACCGCTTTGCACACAGCGTGGTTATGGCTCTCGTTTCTTGGCGTTGGTACAATTACTTCCTCTGCTTTTTATTGTTGCTGACAATACGTGCTCACTGACGCAGCTTCATAGTAACGCCATGTGAAACAGCCTTGTGTCGCCTGTGTAAGGCCGGAGATATACTTGCTTTTTGACCTTGTGTTCGGGTATAAAAGTTGCTCACATACTTGTCTGTGTAATACACGTGTGACTGGAGGATAACTCTGAAGGGCACACCAGAGAGCTCAGGCCGTTTGCAACTACGTACGTATGTGCCGAATGTAAACAACAGGCATGGCAGCCATCATGCACACCCGAACTCGTAGTTAAAAACAAGTATATGAATTGTGCGCTATGAATGTGTACAACAGAACATTCCAGCTTTGGAACATCGCTGCTGCAGGTTGCTCAACAAAAACTAAGGGATGGGCCGGTTGTACAGGGAGCACCACCACATTAGTGTCAGTCCTCCTGATAAATCAGTGGTATGCACTTTTTTCAGCTCATTTGGATCCTTGCCTGAGGTGATTTAAAGAAATAGAGAACAAAAAAAACAACAGTTCCGACCAAGGTGGGTCGAGCCTTACCATGCAGTCCAAGTGAGGCATGAGCTTCAGCAGTCTTTAGAGTTTCTATACTCTGCGCCTTTTATAATGATCTGAGTAAACTTGCATTAAGTGAGGAAAAAGTGGCTGAACAGTCAAATACGATCATCCCTGACGTGGTCCTCATGGCTAAAATGATGCTTTATGTAAAGCTGATCATCTGGAATGATGGCGTACTATAATGTTATATAGCTTTTATGCATGCATGAGTGCGCCAAACAATAACCAGGACCACCTCCCCCCTAACAAAGAAAAATGGGTAATACCATTATGTTGTGTGTGTGTTTTCCTGCTTTCACAAATGAAATTACATTTGCTCAGCTGGATATTACAATGGCAGGATTTGATGATGCAGCAACTTCTGGATTTAAGAGGGAAAAAAAGCAGCGGAAATGTTAACGAGATGCATAAATAAAACAGATTTCCCCCTCTGTGGTCTTTGCTATTGTGGACATTATACTTGTTTACCATTTATTTAAGTATTGTCCGCCAGAAAAAAAAAGGCTTTTAATTCTACAATGTTGGAAACCAGACATCATCCGTTTTAGGAGGCGATAACAGTAGTCTGGTGTTTGGAGTCTGAGAGAGAGAGTTTCATTCACCTCGAGTTGCACCAAGATGCTATCACAGCAGAATCTTCTTACTAAGCCTACAACACTGTGGGAAAATCATTGCTCGGTGAATTCGTGTGTTGTGTGTGCTTGTTTGTGTATTTGGCATTCCAATGTGAGTGTATCCTTAATGACTCTGCAACAGTGTGTGTTTGTGTGTGTGTGTGTGTGTGCCGGGTGTTTGTTTACACCCATAACAGTTTGCTCTCAATCTTACTGTGTCTGCAGATCTCGCACCAGTTGTGTTGGCTGGACTCTGTTCTCGTTGCTTCTCAGAAAATAAAGTCTTTACAGTCAATGGCCTACTTACGGTGGCCGGCAAGGGCAAACGTGCTGCAACAGCCAAAACGATTTCAATTAGAAGAAACGAGCCGCAAGTTCAGAAACGATGTAAATTCAAAAACACAAGCAAAAGTCCAAAACAAATTCAACGACGGGAATGCGCTGCAAATGTAAAAAGCTGCTGCAAAAAGCCGAAACAAGTACATTAACATCAAACGCGCTGCAAACACAGAAACGATGCGAAGTTAAAAAAAAAAACACAAACCCAGAAAACAGATGCAAAAGAAAAACGCTGCAAATACAGCCCTCACAACGGAAGTGCTCCAGGCCTGTAGGGGGCGCTCGGTGTGACAGGTTTATTATTAACGGGAGAGAGAGGGAGACGAGACAGTGAATTTATTACTTCTCAGACTTTCTGATGTTAGACGCTGCTGGAGCGGTGTGTCTCTGTTGGTCATGTACTACTGACAACTTTAAAACATGAGCAAAGAATTCACAAGAGACACGGCTCCTGATCAACTGATAGCTTTGTTAAAGTAACCGTTGCTAATTATAGCTTCTGTTAGCCGTGCAGCTAGTGGTTCTTTATGATTACTCTGTTCGGTATCGGCGTCAAATTGTTTAAAGGTAAGATAAATATGTAAAAGGTTATTACAGTGAAAAGCAACACTGCACATTTTTGTGGGGCGAAGGCCTGTATTATGAAATGGCAGGGTGATATTAAAACAGACTCTGCTGTTTCTTGTTTCTAATAAGCCAATAAGCGTCTGTGTCTCTATAACCTGTCGTCCTGATGTGTCGTCTGACTGTCTTTATACCAGTTGTCCTGATGTGTCGCCTGTGTCTGACGTGTCGTCTGTGTCCTGTTGTGTCGTCTGACTATGTCTTTATATATTATTGCTGACTCTAAATTGCCTGTACGTATGAAATGTGAAGCGTGTCCGTCTCTATGTGTCAGCCCTGTGATTGACTGGCGATCAGTTTAGGGTGTACCCCGTCTCTCGCCCAATGACAGCTGTGATTGACTCCAGCCCAAATGCACTGCAGGTGTGAAAGACTTGGACTTCAACATGGTAGTAAAAAAACCCTTCAGCTATCCATCAATGAATGTTTGTAAAATTATACCATCATCTTTGCACAACTTAAATAACTGTGTAATCCTAAAACAAGCAGCATCTCTTAAACAAGCCCCGATCACATGACGACTTCTCAGAATGTCCTCATCTTATCTTCACCCTGAAGGTCTTAAAACGATCATAGTAAAGGAAGGCACATACCATCTTATCATTATATAGGCCATGCAATATAGAAAGGGCAGCGTGGGTGTCAGTTCATCGTGGTGATGGTGTATTATGACTACGGGGCAGCAATTATGAGCCTACCCAGAATCTTCTCCTGTGCAGCTCCTAATGGAAGTTAAAGTAATACCAACTAACTTAATTCTTCACTCCATCATCCCTCCAGTGCTTTAATATCTGTCTCTCTTTCCTTGTATTGTATTCTTATTTTTCTGTCCCATTTTCTGTCCATACCTGTGAGGGGAGGAAAAATGAAAAAGCAGCACCTCTATTGTGTGCAGAACTAGGTCTTATTACATGCTATCCCCTGGTTCTCTCTGCAACATAAAATACTGATCAGAACTAATCTTCAAACGTCCCATCGGACAATAACACCGCTGCAAACCTGCCCCAGAAACTCCTCCATGCTTAGCCAGGGGTTTTTCTATCAGAAGGATTAGAAATGTTGCATGGACCAGGCTTTATTGAAGATTACTTTGATGTGGACTGTAAGGGTGCACAATAAGCAAAATAGAAAAAGTGATGTTGCAGACTGACAGAAGGTACTTTTTTCTTTTCAAGGTAGATACCTCAATTAAAAAAAACGTCCTATGTTCTGATGCATCCTCTGCATTCCCAGTAGTACCTCTTTACAACAGGAAATATGTGAGACATGTGGTCAATAGTTATGGTGATTATATTACAATTGGAGTTTGTAGAGATACAGTAAGCTGCACAGATGGCAGCAAATCACTCAGTTGATGTCCTTTCCATGTAGAAACTGCATTAAAAAAGCTTTGTCGGGTACATTATAAAATTATCAAGTCAAAGTTTATCTATAAAGCACATTTAAAACAACCACGGTTGAGCAAAGTGCTCCAAGCTTAAAACACTATGTCAAATAAAAGAACAAAAATGAGTAAAATGTAGTTGCATGATGTCAAGCCCAACTGGAACGAAAAGCCAAAGCAAAGAGGTGGGTCTTAAGCCAGGATTTAAAACTTCCAAACTTCTGATATTGACAGGTAGACTGTTCCACAAATTAGAAGCAGCCACCACAAAGGCTCTGTCTCCTGTCTCCTGTGGTTTTGAGCCTGGAGCTCGGAGCATCCAAGAGCATCTGATTTGTTGCCCATTTAAACTTTTAAAAACAAGAAATAAAATCTTAAACTGGATCCTGAAACTGAAAGGAAACCCTTGGAGAGAAGCCAGTGCTGGTGTGATGTCGTCGTCTTTTTTCCAGTCAGAACACGGGCAGCTGTAAGCAATGGCACATGTGGACTTAACCTGTCATTGTGATGCATTTATGCCTTTTGGGACAGTTGTAGTTTTCTCAACCACAGTTTCTGTGAATGCCTTTGCTGCCCACTGGTCTGTATAGTATGTGTGGTAAGAAACAGCGGTAAGAAACTGGACCAGGACCTTGAAAATGTTTACAGCTGTGTCCAGCTAATATAATAATAATAATAATAACTTTATTTATATAGCACCTTAAACCATGGCAGACGCAGCAAGTCAATACAAAGTTAGTCCATCAGAAGGTAAAGCAATAGGACAAAAGATGTCAACATGTTAAAACACGGCAGAGAGGAAACAGAGCATAACAAGTAAAATAAGTAAAAGAAAATAAATTAAATAGGAAGAAATAAAACAAAACACATAAACATGATTATGGTTATCTCCTTGGGCAGGTCGTTCCAAAGTCGAGGGGCCCTGACGGCAAAAGAACAATCTCCTTTAGTTTTAAGCCTCGACTTCGGAACGAGCAGAAGAGCCCCACCTGAGGATCAACGGCAGCGAGCAAGCTCATAAGGTGTCAACAAATCTGTAATGGAGCTTGGAGCCAGACCCGTACGTGCTTTGAACGCGATCAGTCAAATCTTAAAATCAATTCTAAAAGTAACAGGAAGCCAATGTAGGGAAGCCAGGATGGGGGTGATGTGATGTCGTCTGTTACAACCAATAAGAAGCCTAGCTGCAGAAAAGGCACCGAGGCCGCTCTCAATGAGATTAGTGGAGTTATGTGGATTGAACAGTATGACAGCTGATTTTGAATTGTCAAGTTGTAGAAAATGTTTTGCCATCCAACAGTTAATGTCACTGAGACAGTCTATTACAGCAGCTAGGCTATCAGAGTCCCCAGGTCTCAGAGGAAAGTATATCTGTGTAGTGAAGAGCTTCATCTTCATCTGAGGCATTGTTTGCAGATCCTTACAAAGAGCTAAATGGATGTCTAAATGTCCCCGCTAATCGAAGACCTCCAATTTAAACTCTTGAATACGCAAGTTGGCTACGTCACAAATCTCCATTCATATACCACACTCACTAAGAAGGTCAGTATGTTAACGTTTGAATGCTGCAGCTGAGAATGATGACAGCTCAGTGCTTCCTGCTCTTCGACAGAAAATTTGGAGTCATGTAGCAGAAACTGCAAGTTATGCTTTTGCCAGAAGGGCAAGCATGGAATCAAAGTGAATATTTATACCCTTCACATTCTCAGTGGACAGTGAGTGAGAGGCTGAGGTGTTCTGTTTCTGTACATGTCAATCTTTCACTCTATCACTTTGTCGGACAGGGCTGGCTGAATGTCTGGGCATAGTCCCCGCAGACCTCCTCCAGTGTTTCCTTCATAGGTTTGTCGAGTTCAGCTTCAATTGTGGTCAAGTATTCTTCTGTGTGACTTTAACTTGTGATAACCTGGTGCACTCTGTTTCAACCACAGCTCCGTGTGAGAATAGAGAAGCGTTACAAAATGTTGGTAATCATAGCTCTTTTCTTTGACGTAGCTGTCGAGAGGTTTGACAGTCAGGCCGTGATGTCTAGATGTGTTAACTGTTGCCTGGCAGGGCCACGAATAACACAGTGTGGGGTCCTAGGATGGCCCAACTTGAAGTGCCCACCTCCTCCTGCTTTAAACGTAATAAATGGAAATTTACTATAATTATTGCAGCGTTTCTAGTCTAATTACTACTTTTGCCTAAACCTTACAGGTGAAGCAGCATTAGCTTTACCGCTAGCTTAAAATGTTAGCTAGGCTGTTGCGAGTGCCTCCTGTTCTCGCTGGTATTAGGACACAAATTGATCTGTCTTTGCTGTTGGGGTACGGTTGGGAGGTTTGCACTTTAGTTATACACCAATATATTATATAAACAGTTAATTTTGTACCTGCTTGCATCTATCATAGTAAAAAATCCATAGAAAAATGACAAAATGTCGAATCCTTTGATATCCTCTAGCATGGACAAATTGCCTGGTGCTTGATGCTACAAATGGATCATTCGACCCAGTTGCTTGGAAACTGCAATCTTTTGCACTACCTTGGTTGTAGTCAGTCAAAGCTCTCCCACAGCTGGGTTGTGTTTTTGTGGTTTCAATAGGCATCTGACCACATTGCTAATTTGCATAATGCTGAGCTCTGCAAACACACACACACACACACACACACAAACACACACACACACACACGACACACATCATGAAGGAAATGTTTCAGTGTCTTAGCAACAAGGTACAGTGAAGCACAGGAAAACTACACACTCAGCTCACTAAATGCATGCTTTGTTGTATTCATGGGCAAGAGTACATATTTATCAATGTCTGTGACTATTTTGTGTGTGTATGTCAAGGTTGCCAGGGAATATTTTTTATGCTTGGGCATTCATCAAGCCTGTCGTATCTCTTATTACACCTTCCCACACACAAACTGTCCCACATCTCACATGCTGTGTGGCCTTGGCCTTGGACACGACAACAAGCAAAAACATACACTGAACAAAAATATGAACGCAACACTTTTGTTTTTGCTCCCATTTTTCATGAGCTGAACTCAAAGATCTCAGACTTTTTCTATGTACACAAAAGGCCTATTTCTCTCAAACATTGTTCACAAATTTGTCTAAATCTGTGTTAGTGAGCACTTCTCCTTTGCCGACATAATCCATCCACCTCACAGGTGTGGCATATCAAGATGCTGATTAGACAGCATGATTATTGCACAGGTGTGCCTTAGGCTGGCCACAATAAAAGGCCACTCTAAAATGTGCAGTTTTACTGTATTGGGGGGGTCAGAAAACCAGTCAGTATCTGGTGTGACCACCATTTGCCTCACACAGTGCAACACATGTCCTTTGCATAGAGTTGATCAGGTTGTTGATCGTGGCCTGTGGGATGTTGGTCCACTCCTCTTCAATGGCTGTGCCAAGTTGCTGGATATAGGCAGGAACTGGAACACGCTGTCGTATACGCCGATCCAGAGCATCCCAAACATGCCTCAATGGGTGATGTGTCTGGTGAGTCTGCTGGCCATGCAAGAACTGGGATGTTTTCAGCTTCCAGGAATTGTGTACAGAGCCTTGCGACATTGGGCCATGCATTATCATGCTGCAACATGAGGTGATGGTCGTGGATGAATGGCACAACAATGGGCCTCAGGATCTCGTCACGGTATCTCTGCGCATTCAAAATGCCATCAATAAAATGCACCTGTGTTCGCTCCCCATACCATAACCCCACCGCCACCATGGGCCACTCGATTCACAACGTTGACATCAGCAAACCGCTCACCCACACGATGCCATACACGCTGTCTGCCATCTGCCCTGTACAGTGAAAACCGGGATTCATCCGTGAAGAGAACACCTCTCCAAAGTGCCAGACGCCATCGAATGTGAGCATTGGCCCACTCAAGTGGGTTACGACGACGAACTGCAGTCAGGTCGAGACCCTGATGAGGACGACGAGCATGCAGATGAGCTTCCCTGAGACGGTTTCTGACCGTTTGTGCAGAAATTCTTTGGTTATGCAAACCGATTGTTACAGCAGCTGTCTGGGTGGCTGGTCTCAGACGATCTTGGAGGTGAAGATGCTGGATGTGGAGGTCCTGGGCTGGTGTGGTTACACGTGGTCTGCGGTTGGATGTACTACCAAATTCTCTGAAATGCCTTTGGAGACGGCTTATGGTAGAGAAATGAACATTCAATTCACGGGCAACAGCTCTGGTGGACATTCCTGCAGTCAGCATGCCGATTGCACGCTCCCTCAAAACTTGCGACATCTGTGGCATTGTGTTGTGTGATAAAACTGCACATTTTAGAGTGGCCTTTTACTGTGGCCAGCCTAAGGCACACCTGTGCAATAATCATGCTGTCTAATCAGCATCTTGATATGCCACACCTGTGAGGTGGATGGATTATCTAGGCAAAGGAGAAGTGCTCAGTGTATATTAGAGAATGCAGAGCTTTGTGGTAATGAATTCGCTCCCGCAGCAAATGTGCTTTCATGTTCCTCGAAGTGGAAACTTAACAATTAATCATTTCTGTCGCCTCTGATGATAATAGTTCTGTTTGTAAAACATCCTAAAAGCATTAAAGGTGAAAGGACAGTAGAAGATGGAAAATAAGAAGAGAGGAGGGGGCGTGAGTATATTAGTTTGAGCCATATTAATAACCGCTTTGTGTTCTAAATCACAAATAAAGTTTGTTTCTGTCTTTTGCACACATCTTGAGACACAAACTAAGACTGTATATTTATATATTTGAGTGTTTCCCGTCTTTCATCCACCTTAAGTTCTGTGACTGTGTGTCGCTCCTTCATTGTCACAGCCTTCATGTCCTGATGCTGCTACATTCACCATCAATCTCAACAGCCTTCTGTGGCTGACAGCTTAAACATAGGCCGCTTCCTTCAAGTCTTTTGATACCCAATCTTTCTGCAGGATGATGGTAAATAAGAAAAATGCCTGAAACCTGCAGGACAGGGTTATTACGGGGCGAGCCACCAATTCTGTTTGTGCTTGAGAATGTTTCTGTATGAACAAAACCTTTTTCAAACCTTCTGATCTAAAACGGCTTCAAATGTAATTTATAGCTGCCACATGAGCAAAGCCACAATAAGGTGACTTTGACCATGTATCACTTTTCAGTGAGATACAAAACATGATCCCTGTTGTTCTAAAGCAGTGCCCTGCATTGGTAAGGTTTGTTGCTAGAGTGAACCAAGACAGAAGGGATTTAGAGAAGTCGGTTGTAGTTGTGGTAAATAATCATCAGGGTTTAAATCATCTTGAAGTTGTAAGTCAATGCGGGAAGTTTTTCTACTTGTCTAAGGAGCTCTATCTGTTTTATTGACTGGTGTAGAGTCCCAAGCATTTAAAAGACAAGTTACCAAACAGCTGATGGTTCCGGAGATTGTAGGATATCTATAAATACTTAAAGTAAACTGGTTATTGTCTGAGGACAATATAGACTCTTGGATCAACAGACAACTGCGATAAAGGACATCAGGCCAAAACTCTCTTTTCCATTAGTCACCATTGAGAAGTGAGAATGGAAAAACTAAACTGTCAGCACATGGTAGCCAATGGGCTCCGGGTTTGCATGATAGTGGATTGTATTCTGCCACTTTTGCTCTAAACACAATGTGTTTTCCTGCAAAGCCAAAGCCCACAGAAACACGAGTGGACAATACTTAACAGACTAAAAACGGAAACTAGAATGCTTCCAACAAAAAAAATCCCTTCCCCACAGATTCTGCGTTCATACACAGATATCTGTTTAGATTTAGAGATTAGGTTGTGTTGGCTGATTAGAATGAAGTGTTAAGTTTCACTCGCTTTTATAACCTGCGTGAAATAATCACAGAGACTCTGTGTGGTTCCCTCAGCTCTCCTCCAATGGAAGGGGAGGATTTTACTCCCCACCTCATTTCACACCTTGGTTTGAAGGAAAGAGCATTCTGGGATACTGAGTCATTTGGTCTAGTAGTTAGGCTCCTCATTTTCCATGTAGGCATCTTCATTATTTGAGCCACATGGTGAGGTCCCAACACATCAGAGGCAAAAAAAAGTTAGAAAAGTTAGACATACACCACAGACATTTAACAATACAATTATGCACAAATGAATGACAAACGCAAGCAGATAGTTCAATGGATATGTCTCAAAGGGCACGTTCTCACACGGTTTCGAGTCGATCCTCTGCCAACATTTCCAATTCAACCACAGTCAGTTAACATTACAATTATGCACAACTGAAAGTATTTCAAAACTTGAAATGAGCCAGTGGTTGTTCTCAATGTGCATCTGTGGATACTGGGTTGTGTCTCCCTCTGATTGTGCGTAATTGTATTGTTAAATGACTGGGGTGGGGAATTGGAAATAGATATCTTGTATTCGAAACAGGATCTGATCATACCCTTTCAAACACGGGTCATCTCATTGCCATGCCTTAATGGGTTCATTTGGAGTTTTGAAATCATTTTGGTTGTGTATAATTGTATTGTTAAATGACTTAACCCTCTGAGGCTCTTAGGACATTATTGTCCATTTTTTGCAAGTTTTTTTTGTCGTCTGGCCACCATTTTGCCTGTGTTAATGCACATGGCACAATTTTTTGTAACAACATTTTGGAAGTATGGAATTTTGGAATTCAAATATACATTTTTCTATAGACCAATAGAACACTGTGATATGAATTTACTACCCTATTTAGACGTTATGGACAAAAATGTCCACTTACAAGAATTGCTATAAAAATAGTACAGATTAATATTTTTTTTCCGCTTTTTGGGTTAAATCTTTTGATCAACTTCAGTCCTGATCAAAACTATCAAATATTGAATAATTATCAGGATTTTAACCCTTTAATTGCCAGTTTGAAAACATGAAAATCATATTTCTTGTGAAATAACACACAAAAAATGAGCTATTTTCCATATAACAAATGTTGGGTGGCTGGGGCATTTTTTTTTTATCAGTCTTAAATATGTCAAGGATTAACCAAAATATTGACTTTGATGCATTATTAGTTTTTGTGTAGCATCAGATTTAAAATTTACTACCCTATTTAGACGTTATGGACAAAAATGTCCACTTACAAGAACTGCTATAAAAATAGTACAGATTAATATTTTTTTTCTGCTTTTTGGGTTAAATCTTTTGATCAACTTCAGTCCTGATCAAAACTATCAAATATTGAATAATTATCAGGATTTTAACCCTTTAAATGCCAGTTTGAAAAATGAAAATCATATTTCTTGTGAAATAACACACAAAAAATGGGCTATTTTCCATATAACAAATGTTGGGTGGCTGGGGCATTTTTGTTTAATCAGTCTTGGATATGTCAAGGATTAACCAAAATATTGACGTTGATGCATTATTAGTTTTTGTGTAGCATCAGATTTAAAATTTACTACCCTATTTAAAAGTTAAGGACAAAAATGTCCCATTAACTCCCATTCAAACCACATTTTTTTATCTACAAAAAATAATATATATATAAAACAATTTATAGAACAAAAAGTGTGTGTGTGTGTGTGTGTGCGTGCGTGCGTGCGTGCGTGCATGCGTGTGCGCGTGTGTGTGTGGAGGCAAGATTAGTCCTCCCAGCAGAACTTGCAGCATGAGACTGTGTGCTCTTTGCACACAAAGTTGTCACACCTGATGCAACAGGTGTAGATTTTTTTTTTTTTTCCTGTGCAAATTGAGCACAGCCCCCTCTTTTTGGAGCTGCTGGAGCTGCTGGAGCTGCTGACGGTGCACACACACACACACACACACACACACACACACACACTTTTTGTTCTATAAATTGTTCTAAAAGTTAAAATGTATATAGTTTGTTTACATAATTTGCACATCCATCTTTTTTCTGCACACACGCACACACACAGTTTATTTTCATCATTTGTACATCCATTTTATTTTTTGTAACATATTGTTCTGTTTTGAATGTTCAATTTGAATGTTCAAATATGTAAAATAAATAAGAATTGAAAGATCTGGGGCGCTGTTTAGCTCAGTTGGTATAGCAGGCGCCCCATGTACAGAGGCTGCAGTCCTCGTCACACTGATCGCAGGTTCAACTCCCAGTCTGCCGATCATTTGGTGCATGTCATCCCCCACTCTCTACTCCCAACATTTCCTGTCTATCTTCAACTGTCCTATAAATAAAGCCAAAGGCCAAAAAATAATCTTTAAAAAAGAATTGAAAGATCTGATGCTGATTTCAAAATTATTTCAGTGGAAACGTGGAAAAAAAGCGGAAATAGTATTACTGCAGTATTTTACATATGTTTTATCACCAAGAAATAACAAGAATTGTGTGCATAGGCCTATAATGAGTAAATGGCTGATTTTAGAGGTGAACAGTAAAAATGACAGATTTTACTATTTTTCTCAAAAATGAAACCCTAACATTACAGAATGCATGATTATAATCAGCAATGGCTTTGAGATAAAAAAATGTGGTTTGAATGGGAGTTAATGGGACATTTTTGTCCTTAACTTTTAAATAGGGTAGTAAATTTTAAATCTGATGCTACACAAAAACTAATAATGCATCAACGTCAATATTTTGGTTAATCCTTGACATATCCAAGACTGATTAAACAAAAATGCCCCAGCCACCCAACATTTGTTATATGGAAAATAGCCCATTTTTTGTGTGTTATTTCACAAGAAATATGATTTTCATTTTTCAAACTGGCATTTAAAGGGTTAAAATCCTGATAATTATTCAATATTTGATAGTTTTGATCAGGACTGAAGTTGATCAAAAGATTTAACCCAAAAAGCAGAAAAAAAATATTAATCTGTACTATTTTTATAGCAGTTCTTGTAAGTGGACATTTTTGTCCATAACGTCTAAATAGGGTAGTAAATTTTAAATCTGATGCTACACAAAAACTAATAATGCATCAAAGTCAATATTTTGGTTAATCCTTGACATATTTAAGACTGATAAAAAAAAAATGCCCCAGCCACCCAACATTTGTTATATGGAAAATAGCTCATTTTTTGTGTGTTATTTCACAAGAAATATGATTTTCATGTTTTCAAACTGGCAATTAAAGGGTTAAAATCCTGATAATTATTCAATATTTGATAGTTTTGATCAGGACTGAAGTTGATCAAAAGATTTAACCCAAAAAGCGGAAAAAAAATATTAATCTGTACTATTTTTATAGCAGTTCTTGTAAGTGGACATTTTTGTCCATAACGTCTAAATAGGGTAGTAAATTTTAAATCTGATGCTACACAAAAACTAATAATGCATCAAAGTCAATATTTTGGTTAATCCTTGACATATCCAAGACTGATAAAAAAAAAATGCCCCAGCCACCCAACATTTGTTATATGGAAAATAGCTAATTTTTTTGCTTTTTTTCATAAATAATAACAGTGATATCGAGTAATCAAACAGGCATTTAAAGGGTTAAAAACTTCTCAAAATTATTGAATGTTTAGTTTTGAGAAGGACTGAAGTTGTTTGAGAGATTTATGCAGAAAAAAGTAGAAAAATATATTAATCTGTATTTTTTTATGTAGTTTTATGGGAGGTGGACATTTTTGTCCTTAACAACCAATTAGGATGGGAATTAAGACGAAGTCGGAGGGTTAATGTGGTGGAAATGGAAACGAACATGTTGGTAGAGGTTCGATACAGGGGTAAGGTATTCTATCCATTTCACTACCTGTTAGGATTAGCTATCCTACTTCTGATTTGATTTGCAGAGTTATTAGTCAACTTTAATATATATTTTCAGTTTGTCAGAATGGGCTATGTTACTTTTCACAGGTGAGGTATTAGTCATCTTTCACTGATATTTTCTACCTGACAGAATGATGTTCCCTATCCTCCTTCTATCCCAGGATTTATTGAGTAAGAGACATGTTTCCTATAATGTTCAGCAATGAGTCTTTGATAATTTAACATCATGTAAGTTTGCCTTTCTCAGCCTCTGTCTCAGTATGATGCAAGCTCTGGACAAGCAAATAAACATGTTATATATTCCCATCCCATGTTGATGGATTTTTCTATGCAAATGTCTCGTCATAATCAAATTAAACACACACATTTGGTTCATATCAAATAAACACAATACACACTTAGAACACAAGTAATTTTGCTTTTTGCATAATTAATACCGCATTATGTAATGTTTTCACTGCATACACACCATATACACACAAGCATACATCATATCAGCCAATTGTGTTGCTCACTTGCATGGCAGAAAGACTGAACGCACAAACATTCATTTTCACAGCTGACACAATCAGTCTCCCTCTCATACATCACCACAGCCTGTCTGCACAGAACACTGACACAAGAAGCACACATCAAAAACACACAGACCATTCACTGAAGATTTCTTCATGTCACAGTACACACACAATCACACACACACACACACACACAATCACACACACACACACACACACACACACACACACACACACAGACGTTAAACACGTCTTCTTTTGACAGCTATATGAGCTCTGTTAGCTCTGACGCTGGTTGCTGTGATTTAACATGTTCTCAGCATTAGCCTTGGTTTAGCTTTGAGCTATGCATATACTGACTGTGTCGACGGTTAGTTGTCTTCATGTTTACCTCACATATCTGGTTGTGTGTTTACATAGGTCATGGCATTTAATAACCTAATACACAAACTGTATGTAATATGTATTTAATGAATCAGCTCAATTATGTTCTTCTTTTGAACAAACCGAAAACATGAAACACTTGGCTTACTCCATGACTGGCCAATTAATAAATCCCCCAAAAGGCAACTTTGTTCTTAAAATCTCTTGGCCGTTGGCTGATTTGGTCCACGGCTAGATAGTTCTGAGTTTAGCCTGAGGCTAGCTTTACTCTCCCTGCAGAATTAGCTATAAAACAGCTGTATTTGTCAACCCTGGTCCAACTAATCAGCATTGCTCAGGTAACAGCACATCCCTACATGATGATGATTGTTGGCAGCAAAATATCAGATATTCATATGTTATTTGTGTTTTATTTTATTGATTTGATCAAATTTTTGAGAAATGCGTTCACAAGAGGGAGTTGCAGTACAACTGTTTGATGGTGAACAATAAGAAACAACAGTACGTTCTTGGACTTTAGTTATCAGAGCTAGGTTAACCAATTTTTAGATTAAAGTTAGTTTACAGACTAAGAATACAAGGTGTTTATTGGTAGGATTTAGAGGTAGGCATATTTTGGAACTTTGGATAAGCTTTTCCCCCTGCATCTAGCATTTATGCTAAGCTAAGCTCAGCTAACAGTTTCCTGGCTGCAGCTTTATATTTGATGGTCCGCCATGATAAGGATCTCGATCTTACTCCCAGCAGGACAGCAGATATGCATATTTTCAATTCTGACCATATTCTTAAATTTTTGATTTATGTACATGTTGAAGTCCAAATTCAAATTACAAATCTGAATAAACTTCTGAATTTGAGTTCAAGGACAAGTTCTAGCCACTCAAAGTGAACCCTTTTTGGATTTGAAGATATATTCAACAACATATCTTCAGTATAGTGAACGATGGAGAACCGGAATGCAACATTTTCTACCTTATGTAGGAAAATAGGCTATTCTTCTGTTTCTAGTATTAGGCACTGACTAAAGAACTGTAAACACATCCAATCAGTGTTTTATTTCATAAAAACCTCATCCATCCATCCATCCATCCAATTCTTGGTCTGGCCTGGAGTCTCATCCCAGTTGGTCATGCCTGAAAACCTCCAAAAGGAGGCGCCCAGTAGGTATCCTGATCAGATGCCTGAACCACCTCAACTGGCTCCTCTCGATTAGCGGCTCTACTGCGAGCTCCCTCCAGATGTGTGAGCCCCTGACCCTATCTCTAATGCTGAGCCCAGGCACCCTTCGGAGGAAACTCATATTGGCCACTTGTATCCGGGACCTCATTTCTTGGTCACTATCCAAAGCTCATAACCATGGGGTACTGGAATGTGGAATGACTGCTTTGCCTCGAGACTCTGTTCCCTCTTCACCACAACGGTCCAATACTATCCATCAATTATTGTTTAAGCTGCACCAACTCATCTGTCAATCTCACGATCCATTTAAGCCTCACTTGTGAACAAGACCCCGAGATACTTGAACTCCTTCACTTGAGGCAGAGACTCACTCTGAATCTGGAGGAGGCAATCCACCATTTTCTGGCAGAGATCCATGGCCTTAAACTTGGAGGTGCTGACTCTCATCCCAAACCGCCCCAATAACTACTGGAGGTCTGAGTTTGATGAAGCCAAAAGAACCACATCATCTGCAAAAAGCAGAGATGAAATTCTGAAGTCCCCAAACTGTAATCCTTCTTCGCCCCGACTTCATGAAAATCACAAACAACGGTGAATTGGTGACAAGGGACAACCCGGGTGGAGGCCATCATGCACCGGGAACGTGTCTGACTTTGTGCCGATACAGACACAGCGCTCATTTACAAAGACTAGATGGCTCGTAGCAGCAGCCCCGGTATCCCATATCCCCCCCCCATGGGACACGATTGTAGGCCTTGTTCAAGTCCACAAAAAATGTAGACTGGATGAGCAAACTCCCATGCCCTCCCAAGCAGCCCTGTATGGGTAAAGGGTTGGTCCATTGTTCCACGGCCAGGTCGGAATCCGCATTGTTTCTTCCGTGTCTGAGGTTCGACGATCACTGGAGCGTCCTTTCCAGCACCCGGGAGGTTTACATTTATTTTATGCAACAGCTATTTGGTTTAAGTGACCAAAGGGCTGATTGCTAGTCCGACTGTGTGGGAGGTTATGTCGTGCTGCATATCAGCACAGAGACTTTACTCAACTTATCATTGCTAAGACCTGTGCTGCTGTATTAGTCAGATTCTTATTTTCTAAAGTCAGTCTGCTCGTGTTGTCTGAGAAATCTTCGTCTGTGGCCTTTGCTCCTTCAAATATTTGTTTCTTGATATTAAATTCCCCCTGGGTATGAGTTTCATCAACTGGCAGTCATTTCCAGTGACTGGGAGAAACGGTCGCAGTAGAATTATTTTCCTCTGCTTCCACAGCCTGCCTCTAATAAAGTTCAGTGCCCTAAGTTTTGTTGTGACAGTTCTTTTAGTAGTTTCTTACACACTATGGAGATATTTTATTTTTTGTAAAGCCATTTGGGATCCCAGTAGAATTAATCTTACAGCCTGGACCAGACAAAATCTGTACTCATGTTTTTTTCGCTCTGGTAGATGCCACTGGTCCCCCTCCAGGTGAAACAGACTTCCATCCAACCTAATTAAAGTCAGGGCAGTCACAATCGTTTCTCTAAAATGGGGCAGATTTGATAGACGACTGACTGTTCAGAGGAGTGCTATTGAGGCATAATCGTTAATAAACAGATGGCTGCCGCTGATGTGGAATGTGAATCCACTGTTGTGACGGTAGTACACAAACTTTACGGCAGTTGGCATTATGTACAAACGGTTAATGTTGGATGCCAAATCATGTCATTCCAAATATCTGCTTATTATGTTGCGGTTGAAGCCAAGGGAATTGCTTGTTAGCTACTTGGCCTAGCAACTTACTGCTACGTCACACATATTCTATTGTTGTAATTGGCAGGGGTGTGGCCAGGAATTCGGGCCCCATGAAAAGATGTCACATTTCTGCACACCAATCAGTGGTACACAACCGATACAATTCGCTCCAGCTGCGTCTAACCTTATAAAGTGTGATAAGTAATAAATTCACTGCCTCGTCTCCCTCTCTACATCCTGTCAATAATAAACCTTTTGCACCAAGCGCCCCCTACAGGCCTGGAGCACTTGACTGGACTGGGACTGGATTTGCAGCGTTTTTCTTTTGCATGGGTTTTTTGGGTTTGCATCGTTTCTGTTTTTGCAGCCTGTTTGATGTTAATGCATGTGCTTTGGCTTTTTGAAGCACGTTTTTTTCATTTGCAGCGTTTACGTTGTTGCATTTGTTTTGGACTTATGCATTTGTTTTCGAAATTTAAATTGTTTCCGAATTTGCAGTCCGGATCTTATAATGGAAATCGTTTGACCTTTTGGAGCACGATTGCCCTTGTTGGCCACCGTAAAATATAACCTGTTAGGGCCTAATCAAACAGGACGCGTTTTAGCAGCTGGGGGCGGCTTTTTTGTCATTGTTTTCAATGAGAGGGACGCTTTTTGCACGCTGCTTTTGCTTTGCAGAGTGCCTCGCTTTTTTTACACTCTGTGCGCCTCGCGTTTTTGAGGAAACGCTCCGAGCACCTCGAGTTGAAAAAACTTCAACTCAAAGCAGAAAAGCGCCGGACTTCATGGGCGTTTTTTCTCATTGTCCAATCGGATGAAAGGAGAGGCGAGCCTTCTGTCAGTTTACAATGTTACGATTAGGTTAATGACAGCTAATGATTCGGTGGTTGCCTTAACAACAGTAGGGGAAAAAAGCCGCCCCCAGCTGCTAAAACGCGCTCTGTCTGATCGGGTGTTTACTTTCACAAAAAGGCAGTGCAGTGCGCCTCGCGTTTTGCAGGCGTAAAGTTCTGTCTGATCGGGCCCTTAAACATCATGTTCAGCCCCTCCAGCCCTTCAAAATATAGAAATAAATCATACTGAAAATATTTAATGTGATTCACAAAATACATGCTTTAGCAGCAAGAACTCTCTTGATCTGAGGATGAGGGTGACAAAGCCAAGCGAATGGCAAGCGAAGCAAATCACACCTTTTATAGAAGAGGGATGAATTATCAACGTGAAAAGCATTTACTAACTGGGAGAGCATCTGAACCACTGGTGTTATCATTTTGTCACATTGATGATTTCTCCGCTATGATGAATGTGAATCATGCAGCCCCGCCACGAATGAATGATGAGTGTCTTCCACTTCACAACATGCTGTGAGAAAATACTGACTGCCTACACATCTACATCTGCATTAAAACCTCCGGAGCATCAACTGTCATGTCACTTTGATGGCCTCTGCATGCAGATATGCGTGTGTGTGTGTAGGTGTCATATTATTTATGTGTATGAATGGTGAGGGGTTTATTGTACATGACCCAAACATTCATAATATATACTCCCATATATGACTCTCTGTCTCAGTGAGAGAGAGCGAGAGTGTGTGTGTGTGTGTGTGTGTGTGTGTGTGTGTGTGTGAGTGTGGGTGTCTACTCTAACCTAATCATCATCATTGTCTCTTGTCAGGGGGATTCGCAGCACACACCCATATGCACACACACAGTTTGACACCATGTTAACACCAATGTCATGCAATCTGAAGCCTGCATGTGTGTGTGTAGCTAAGCTAACAGTAACAGTGACGAGCCAGAGTTCGTCAGCTCAAAGACGCTAGCTTAAGGCATTGCGTGTGCGTGTGTTGTTGTGTAAGTGTGTGCATGTGTGTGTAGTCAAAATGACACAGGCTGTGCATTTCCAGTAGAAAGTACATGAAAGTTGATATCTGCCATCAGCGTGACACACACACACACACACGCCCCTATACTACAACACTTCGGATGAAGCACAGTAAATAAGGGCTGCGGCCTTGGGCTGAAGTAACATACAGTGTGTGTGTGTGCTTGTGTGTTTGTGTGTAGGGTAAGCAGTGACTCAGGGAATTGTGGGATGGGTTCCCACAGTTAATCCTTTGTCTTGTCCATCCGACAGATGCAGATTTTAATCTCTTCCCTTCATCCCCCCTTCTCCGTACCTTTTTTTACTTTCATTACACTTCCATTCAATCTCAGTTCATTTAATATAGGTGTTTGTTTTTCCAGGAAATAACAACACAAAAGCACTTTAGTGTAAAAACAATGAAAATCACTGATTGTGACAATAGGCAACAAGCTTTGTCAAATTAAAACTTAACTTACTTAAAGCAAGAGACCTTCAACCCTTATCACAAAGGGACATTCAGGCAATACAGTTGCTCTGATATAGAGAGACGCATGAAGAAATATGGGAAACATACTGTATATAGAAGTAAGAAATATGTGCATTATATATAATATAAAATAAAATAAGAAATAAAGATAAAAGATTAAATGCTGAGAAATGGTTCTACGGTATTAAATATGAATGCCAGAATGAAATTGCCAGAATAAAAGCTAAATGAGTTATTTACAAAAAAGAACAGTATAAGGCATTATTTATGTCCAAGTATTGCTCAGTTAAATCCAGTTTATATTCAAATTTGCAGGGGAAAGTGTAAGCAAAAGCTCTTTTGGTACATTTGTAAACTACTTCATTGGAATCATAACTGGTGACAGCTGTCAATACAGTGGCAGTGCATGCGGACTCAGCAGCCCGATGCTCTACGTCTGCTGAACTCGTAGATCCTTGACCTTATGTGCAGTACTGTGGCATGTGCAATAACTATCAATACCATAGCACTTTATGGGACTGTACCATTGTGACTACTTTTATTACTGTTTATTAAAGTTTGTATAACATGTCATTTTACATTTATACATTTCAGAATGACAATAGTCTGCTTTTCGTATAGTATAGTATATATCTAGCAGACCTGAAAAAAATTACTCTGCAGATACAGTTTATCTCAAAGTTGCCGGTTGGGTTTGCTTTTGCAAGTCTTATGGAGGCAGTTTTAGGTTAAGACAGTTTTAAGTTGTATCCTAACTAGGGATGCAGGATATTATCGCCACTTTATCAGTATCTGCAGATTAAGCCTTGAAAATGACATATCGGCATCGGCCGATATGTCATTTTTCTGCGGATATTTTCCGCCGATGAAACAACGCTTTAATTTTGCCTAAATGCTCGATGATAAAAAAGGTTGACGTAATGCTACGACATTAACTCGGTGTGAGTGCACGCACTGCCTGCGCAAAGTTATCAACAATATACAAATAAAGACTAAAAAGTCACCAAAACTCGAACCAATGAATAGAAGTTCAACAACTTTCACAACTCTTAACTAGCTAACAGTTAGATCACAGTCTCTCATATTACCGGACTTAACAACATCAAACACGCCGAAAATAAACTCGCGACCACAACCAGCGCTAACAGAGAGTAACATAAACATCAGTGCAAAACTAACTTACATATTCATGGAGGCACACACGATAAAAAGAGTCCGTCAGCGATCACTGATGTCTCCGTAGTAGGTGCAGTAAACAAGTCCAGGCATGTCTCCCTCACTGCCATGTTTTGGGGGGATGCTGCATTCAGGTGCGCTCAGAAACATGAGTGATCAGACACGTGACCTCTTCCATCAAGTTATAAGAAGGGTACAAGATGTGTGAGGTATGGCAGTTTTGGCCACTACAATAAGAGTAGGCATGATATCAATTCCACTACAGGGGGGACTTGATGTTCTCAACACACGTGCCCAATATATCGCTATCAAAATCGTCAATCGGCAAAAAGGGTTGGAAAATGTCGGCATATCGGCAAAATATCTAATATCATGCATCCATAATCCTAACCTAGCTCATGATGAACGTTTCTGTGGGATGAAAAAAGACAGCCACCATTGCTGAACAAACAGTGGGACCCCCTGAAACTCAAACGTCACTAACACGACAATCCAGGCAAGAAAACCATTCAGACACCTGCAGGTTTAGACAATTTCCAGCAGCCTCTTCCCGAGTTGAGTCGAGGTGGTAATGAGACAAAAATGATGAGTTATTTTACCACGTCTCACCAATCTGCAGGTGACTGGAAGCACAAACAGATGGCTTTTATGAGCTTGGTTATTTCCCAGAGGTCTTGGTCACATTGACTGGAGCAGGATATGACATTCCTTTTATCACACGTTTAATGTTTATATTTGTGGTTGACACCTCCAGTGAAGGATAACACCAATATTTCCAGCTCTGGCCTACGCAGCAGTCAGTCACGAATGGCTGCAACAGGCAGGACGGTCTTTTGAAAAGCCTTAAAAGCTTTTTAAACTTTATCGTTTGATTTCCAAGAGTAAATCCTTTGAGGTTGCTCGGCATTGTATTCATAGATAAAACAGATATTGTGGCTCATGTAGGCTTTACAGAGCAGCTTCAAGAGCATTTTTAGCTAGCACCTTGAGTAAAAACGAAATTGATTCATTGCAGTCAAAAGCAAAAGCCCCTGTCTTCTCGTCCTGCCATAGCAAAGACAAAGCGCAGCAGTGTTCTACATCGTTTGAACATATATTTAACCACTCAGAATGCTTTGAGACTGCTGGATTTATGTGCCTCCAACCCTTTAACAGGACGTTACGCAAACGCTATGTGATGTTGCTCGTTTCATTGTCCTCCTGTGTCTTGTTTTAAACAGCCCTGGCTGTTCTCAAATCATCCTCGTCTCTTTGGTTTTTCCTCTCGCATGCCAGCTCTGATGTCGCTCCAGCGGAGGATCTTCCAGAGAGGCCAGATTGTCCCAGAGGCTGCCCCAGGCACAGTGACGACAACTGGGCAACTCTGCCAACTAACAGGCCCCACTCCTGTGAGCCAAGATGCATGCACACACACTCATCAACACACCCACAATGGCACGCTCGGAGAGGGAAGAATGACACTGCTGGGCTCGATAGCATGCGGCTCACACAAAGAGCTCAGGCTGACGTTCCCCTCACAGCAGTGTGACATGTTGCTGTGTCAACTGTGTTCAGTTCATGCCATGAAGCACAGCAAGGTAATTAAATTACACTCACTTACTGGAACTGGAGACCATACACAGAGAGTCAGTGAGAATCATCTCAATAAAGGTTATTGCAGCACTTTTATCGTGAATTGCTTTATATTAATTTAATTCCCTGAACCACCGTGCGAAGAAGACGAGCTTCAACTACTATTATCTTCAATCTGAAACGTGGGTCAGATGACATGTGATGTGAAAGGTGTCACTCATAGTGATAAAGCCAGCTGACTCTCCAGTTTCCATCATCTTTTGGCACCTTTATTTTGGTTTCATAACACCTATATAGCTATTCAGGCTCAGTCTTACCACAGACTGCCACCTTGTTTCCATCTGAAGCAGGTTTTCCATTGGAGAAAAAAAAGGCTGTGATAAACCTGTATGATCACTCTTTGTGCCACATACCCAGCATCAAACGGTGAACAGAAAAAGTTAGGAACTAGCTAGTGAACATTGTGGGACATCCTTCCACTAATAGTAGTGATAAAATTGGTAGTAAGCCGATGGTTGCATTAAATGATGTTAAGCAATAGTACCACGCCTGCCTCACTAATAACGTCAGCTCTCACACCTGTGCCTCCCTAATGCATTGACCTGTGCAAACACATACAAGCCTGTCAGACCCCTTCCTCTCCTCTCTCCTATCTCAACACAGGAACCACTGGGGGGTGCTGAATCAGAAGGCGCATCGAGACGTGCCCCCTCCCAGAGTCTCGACCCCTGGGTTCCTGACGGTCGACCCCATTCGACATCCTTTCATCATGCATTACTTTGACCCTTTCTCATCCCACCTTACCTCGACCCCCCTCTGGTCCCTCCTTACCTCGACCTCCTCACATCCCATCCTACCTTCCAAATAAACGTTCATTTCTTACAATGGTCTTGTTAGTGAACTGTTCTGTTTAGATGTTTTAGTTGAGAGAGTAAATTCTCCTTGATGACACTGATGCTCATTTGCACTGAGCAGGTATTTAACATGTCTAACATGTCACACAAGGTGGGGGGACTTGCATTAAAAACTATATTTTAATACAACATTTACTAATAATATACTAATTTAGTCTGATGGTCTTAAAAAAATGTTGCTCCCCTGTAGACCAACCAAGATACAAGGCTGTGTTTTAAAGGATAAAACCAATCACCTTGAGAAATTCGACACCTTCAAAGCACCGCGAGAACCCTTCCTGGCAGGTTGACCTTCATGTCGGACGCATGATAAGCCGGCTCAAGCCGCCGCTCTCCCGTTTCCTGTGTAGTGTCAAACAGGTGTGGACACCATGTCCTGACAAGTGTTTAAAGAGCGTTAAAGCCTTCAACCACGCAGTGACTTCTTTGAAGGATGGTGAAAGTATGTCATTGTACTCAGCAGGTTGTGTTTCACGCCAGGAGCATCGGCGGCCTCTTCATGTCTGTGTGTGAACTGTCAACACTTGGAGATTAGATCTTCCTTACAAGGTGTCTGTGGTGGCATGTGAGGCCTATATGAATGACCTGAGCACAGAAACCACCTACAGCGAAAAATGAGCCTCCATTCCCGCACAGTCTTACAAAAATAAGTGAAACTACCAAGACCTTGACGACTGTATTTGTAGGATCAGAAAGCGTTTCGTACCACGAGTGAGAAAAGGTCAGAGATCATGTTTAACACCCAATCAACACTTTGTATGTATCCGTGTCCTGTCGTGTACGCCATGGCTGTAACTTTTCTTTGCCCACTTTAATTTGAGTCTGGCCTCCGGTCTGACTGTTGGCTTTGTTATCAGCTCGAGGCAAATTGAGCTACAACTGTTCTGGCGATATGAGAAAGGAAAACAGGAACTTCATATTACAGACAGCTGATCTCACAGTAGGATCCGGTCTTTTGAAATCTGGCAAAACATAAAAACATCTTGGCAAACACAGCGATAATTACTCCATCTGTAACACTCACACACTCCAAAGCATTCCCAGTGGCTCTGGTTTAACAAAAGCTTTACTGATTTTGTTAAAAGCTACAGGTGCAGCTTTTGATTTGTTTCAGCCTAAACAACTCATCTGTATCGTATTAAGTTGATCTCTAACTGTGTCATGTTGGAAGTGTTTCACAGTTCTTTGGTTGGCAGCAGACGTTGCCAGCACACGTTGCCAGCACAGCACTAAAAATGTCTTACAATATTTTACATCAATTCGGTATCATTTGCTTTAATACAAAGGTCTAATCCAGCTGAACTTCAGCTTAAGTCCCGTTGGAGATCTTTGGGGGAATATTGTCGGGGGAACTGTTCTGACCGATAGACTGTATAAAAAGATGAACAGACGCTTTGTTGACAAACACGGCTCCTGCAGCCGATCTGTTCCCGGTGTAGAAGAGTAGAGGAGGAACGACGAGAGGAGACGTAACTAAAACAATCACTAAGGTCATTGAACTTTCAGTAACAGTTCATATCTGCTTCAGACCAATACAAGAAGCTGTTCTGTAGGGATCTTTATTGTTTTTTTGCTAAATTACAAGATTGCAACGCCGACTTCTGGGGGTATTTTGGCTTCACTTTTGTGCAATGAGAGGAGATGGAGACGCGTTGTCCATCTATATAGTGGTTGTGTTGACCCCCTGACCCATGCCCTCATGGTTTGTAACAGCATTGGGAGGAACTCTACTAATGCACTCATTTTAAATGTATTTAATGGATCACTTAAATACCAAAAGTCGATATTGTAAATAGTGGATTTTGGGACCTTGTGAATTGGAACCAATTTTTTAAACTGTTAAGATAGTTTCAGGAAAAAACTTTGTCGCATTGTCCGGAAAAAGCCCAAGTCATGGATATGTTAGAATACCTCTTTTAGTGCCTTAATAACCCAACCACAAGATTTTGAGGTACATTTCTAACACTTCTCAGAATCCACACTTCTTTGCTGTTAAACCTATCAGGCTTAAGGAGGCTCTAATGTTGTGGTAGCCCTCCAATTCCAAAGATTCAGACAGAGAGACTTGGACAGACGCACTGTACAGAGGTAAATAGGATACATAATAATTCCTTTTTGGACATTTTAGGTCAAATAATCAAAGACTCAGGGCCATTTTATTATTAGGAAATATTTTAGTCCTGATCCTACAAAAAACCCTGCTGTGACTGTTGGGCTGCTTTGAGTCTCTTTATACCTGCATTACAAGGGCAGGCTGCAGCATATCATCCGCTCTGCAGAGAGGCTGATTGGCTGCAATCTGCAATCTCTCCAGGACCTGTACACCTCCAGAACAATGAGGCGTGCAGGTAAGATTGTGGCCGACCCCTCTCACCCTGGACACAGCCTCTTTGGGACCCTCCCCTCCGGCTAGAGGCTGCGCTCCATCAGGACCAAAACCTCCCGACACAGGAACAGTTTCTTCCCCTCTGCTGCCAGCCTCGTCAACATTGTGATTATGATTAAAAAAACAGCAACAACATGAAGAATCCCTTCAAAATGCAGATTTGAACCAGCAGAGGCTTTAAAGGACATCTTGCAATTCAGGTTGGATCAAAAGAGGGAGCAGGGTGGAAAGAAGAGGAGTAATAAGGGGGTGGGGTGCCTAGACCATATCTACTCTGTTTGACGCTGACTCATCATCAAGATAAAGCGACGGGAACAGGGCTGAAGAATGGAAATGTACACACAGCAATACCAGTGGACACAAACACGCACACACATGACTTGTCAAGTAACTATACATTTTCCAAGGAACCGACTGACCTACTGTAGCTGTGGTTATGAGCATGCTGGGAATGTCTGTAGCTGCAGTTCTTCTGCTGGAGAACAGCACGTGTTGGTGTGTGTGTTATCTGAGGTTTGTACTTTGCTGAAAGTAGATTAGGTTAGAATTCATTATGTTTTTTTGTTTAATTTAATCATTCATTGTAATAAAATTATTGTTATTCATCATTGGGAGGGAAATAGTCATTCTTGTAACACACTCTAATATTTCGTTGGACCGCCTTTAGCTTCGAGTACGGCACACATTCGCCATGGCATCGTTTTGATGAGCTTATGCAATGTCACAACATTTATTTCCGTCCAGAGTTGCATGAATTTTTCGCCAAGATCTTGTAGTGATGAATAAACAGTCGGGCTGCTGCGTGAAGTCTTCTCAGCACATCCCAAAGATGCTCAACAGGGTGAAGGTCTGGACTCTGTGGTGGCCAATCCATGTGTTGAAATGATGTCTCATGCTCCCTGAACCACTCTGTTACAATTTGAGCCCGATGAATCGTGGCACTGCCATCTTGGAATATGCCCGTGCTATCAGGGAAGAAATAAATCCATTGATGGAAAAACCTGGTCATTCAGTATATTCAGGTTGTCAGCTGACCTCATTTTTTGGGAACATAACGTTGCTGAACCTCGACCTGACCAACTGAAGCAACCACAGATCATAACACTGCCCACACATGGTGTACAGTAGGCTCTAGGCATGAAGGGTGCGTCACTTCATCCGCCTCTCTTCTTATCCTGATGCGCCCATCACTCCGGAACAGGGTAAATCTGGACTCCTCAGACCACATGACCCTTTTCCATTGCTCCAGAGTCCAATCTTTATGCTCCCTAGCAAATTGAAGGCTTTTCTGAGCCGTGAGTTCTACTGTTGATTTTTTACGATTACCTTTCACCAAACATTAACGTGATCTCTTGATGGTTCACCACTGTCCTTCCAGGTTTTAATAATGTGCTGGAAAGTTCTTAACCCAATTCTCGTAGTTTCAACACCTCTTTAGTTGTTTTCTTTGCTTGGTGCAGGCCAATCATTCTAAATAATAATAGAATAATAATAATTCTGAAACAGTCACATCTTTTCCACAACTACAGGACGAGAGATGAGAAGCTACTCACTGCATCAGTTAGGGTTAAATTGCCTTGTGGCCAGCTGAAACAGATTAATCACTCAGTAATTTTCCAGTGGAGGGCTCTTACCAATTTGCTTAGTTAAATCCAGGTGGTGACTTTTTTCTGACCCGGCAGTATGTACCCCGTGTGTCTTCCCTTTCGTTGTGTTCCTTCATGTCACCTCATCCCAGCCTTTTTCCCCGAGTGCTCTTTTTTTGTGAATTGACCTTTGCCTTTTTTTTAATTCTGCCTCTGCCTGCTCCTGTGGATTTGTTTGCTTGTTTTGGATCTGATTGACTGTGTACCGAAGTACTGAACATTAAATACTAAACTGCTCTGCTTTTACCTAACCTGCCTTTTGTCGAGTCGTGCATTTGACTCTCGCCAGTCATTCCATTGGTTGTAACACAGTCAGTTACTCTTCAAAGAATAGCTTGACCATTTCATAAGATTAGTTTAGCTGTGTTGATTATTTTCATGCACCAAATGGAAAGAAGGGGAAGAAAGATTAAGCTTAGCTTCACTTAGGTATCAATACAATTTTATTTATCGCATTTCTTTCAAAAGTTCATTTACTTACACAGGATTGTGTATTAGGTAATGAGTTGAAAGGCTTTCCTGTTTAACCATTAAAGTAAGATTATGTTGACAACTACTTAATGACTTTAAACTAAAGATGAGGGAGAGAGTGAATGCAGGGCAGTGCTCTACCTCAACTTATGCCCTTGAGCACCAGAATCAACATCTTAAAGGGACAGTTCTGCTTTTTTGAAGTGTGGTTTAATGAGGTACTTATCAATAGTTAGTGTACTACATACAGTAGATAACAGTCAGCACGGCCCCTGTTAGGAGAAGCCACGTAAGCTACTTTAGCCACTTAAAAAGAGTCCTACATAAAAAAACATTTAATATTAAGTGTACGCCATATTTTATTTTTTTGTCACCGCTTCACATAGATGTCAGACAGCCCTACGCATGCATGCATGTACCTCATACAACCACACAAAATCCAACTGATCATTTCAAGTTGCTGATTATAAGACGTGGACAACTTCCAAGGACATATGCAAAAAAATTTGCAAGTTTTGTGTATTTTAAGCACGATGGAGCTGAAAGAGCAGCTGCTCTAATCTGCCTGGATAAACACAAAAAGGTTAAAGACAACTGAAATTCATCAAATTTTAAACACCTAACTTGAAGGAGAGATTAACTTCCTCGCTAAGGGTGGGAAACTCTAATGCGCTTAAAATGTTTTACCGCTGTGCCCCAGGCTGCAAGTCATTTACATTTGGGTTACGTGACAAATCATTCAATGTTTGTTGCTTAATCAGCAACTGGAAAGACAATAGATAGGCCTGGTGGGAATGAGATAATGTTTTAATTAAAACAACAGAAGATAACCCGTTAGCTACCGTCCAGGCAACAGCTAATGTTAGCATTCAGCCACTTACTACCTTATTTTATTGTTAGCTAGGAAGTGACCGAAAGCTAGATTTACCACAGCATTACAAAAGTAAAGTTGTAAATTCCTAGCTGTTGTTATATTAGCAACAGAGAAGTGGTTAGATGCTAACATGAATTGTTACTTCAAGCTAACTGGATGTCCTTGGATGGTTTTCACTTTCTATCAGTCATGGAGCAATAAACAGTATACATTTTCAGATTCCCTACATTTATACAACCTACATCACCATTGAAACTGCATTTCGTTTCCCCCCTGGTCTCTATATTTCTGTTAATTGTGTGTCTTTTTATGACCTGAGCCGGGACATTGTCCTACAAAGAGAAAGAGACACAAAGACAGAGACAGAGATGATGGAATTTGAGAAACAGGAAGTGAAAGTCAGACACAGAGGCTTTATGAAATAAAACAGATGAAGATGGGCCATAAGAAGAAAGATATTTTTTTTCATAAAAGCAGAACAGCTCCGGGCTATCTGTTGCTCTATTAGGAAGCTTTCTCTGCTTCCTCTATGATCTCTCTCCTTTTTCTCTTACCAACTAAACGTGTCTTTCATCTTTCTCCTCCTCCCTGACCTGGTATAGCCGCAATGCTCATATACTCCCATACTTTTTATGCTGTAGTGTCACCCATAAAAAAAACACTCCCCCGTCTTGTCTTTCCTGCAACTATCTCCCCCCATTTCTGCACCAGCAATGCAGCCTTTTCTCACTCAAGTGTTTGAGACGCAGCCGAATGGAATGTTTTTTAACACCGAAAGATCAAAGCGCCTTACCTCACTTGCCGCAGATACTCTCTTAAAACTGAAAAGGGAATCAAATTCATCTAATTTTGTGTCATTATGTTCCTCCAACTCTTTTAATTTATACACAAGGTGTGCAATGTAACTGTGTCCATGTGTGACGAGGCGGTCGGCCTTCATTTAACAAGTTTAAATGTGGAGGAGTCCCTGTAATTGTTAGACCTGTTATGTACGTTAGTGGAAAAATATGACTTTGTCTGTCACTGTAATCATAAAACTGAGCTAAAAAGGGAGCTTGATTAAATCAACAGAAGTGGATGATGGTTGAAATGCTATGGGAGCAGCAGCTGTTTGCAAATCAGCAGTTATTTGAGTGAAGCAGTGCAACAGATCTACCTTAACCTGCTTTTTTTGTCTGTTCTTTTTTAAAGGTGCAGTCTGCCCCTGGAAAGAGCCGCTGTCAGTCAGAGCTGGTGTTCTCTGTAATCAATAGAAGCAATAATATTTGAAATTGGCGCCTTAGCTGTTGAGAAAGTTGTACAAACAGCTCGTGGTTTCACCCATTCTACATTCCTACAACACCCAGTGTGCATTGCGCCCCTCCCTCTGAAAGGAACGGCCCAGTGAGAGACGCTGGAGTGAAATACTACCGTTTCGCTGCAGGCAACGGCTCAGAGCGGTACAGAATCTGAAATACGACGAGAATATACCGGTGGATCGTCTAAAAAAACTTCGGGACTTTAGTCTACAGTTCAAACCTGACGATTTTGAACATGACATGACTCAGTTATAAATGTGGAATGACTGGGAGGGAAAACAGGAGAGCAGGCAGCGTTTCAGGGCACCTCACGGAACAAATGATTACATTTTATGGAATGTTTTTTCAACTGGACACTGCAGACATCGGAGGCGTGCGTCCTAGATTGAGGAAGTGTAGTTTAGCGAGCTCCCTGGCCTCCGCCCGATGAAACGATTTACGTAGTCTGGCGGAGGTTTTCCAGAGCCCATTGGAGAAGCGGATACCGTCCTTCAAAGGCACAGAGCCAAATTTATTTGTTTCTACCATAATGGCATTAGCTCCTCATAATAGCATGATAGGACTGAGGTTGAAATCGGCCCTTTAACAGAGCAAGTAATTTACAGCAAAAATAAGAGATCATAATGAAAGAGGTGTACCTCTTGGTCAAGATCCATTCAGATAGCATCAGTGTGTGTCTCTTTTTAAACCTCTATCATTGTCGGAAATGTTCACTGATAGCCAGGCTGTGTTTTTAAGAAGACATTCACACCGTGAAGCTGCCCAGTACAACCACAGTTTTGACCCGACTGCCTCTGGAGCTCACAGGGGGCTTAAGGCCCTCAGTCATGTCCACCACAGTGGTTGTAATGAGGAAGAGGCGAACACTCTCCCCCGGATTTATCCTGACAGTCAGGGGATTGAACCGGTGAACTTCTTGGCTAAACGTTGTGTTCAGTCCAAAAGAGCATCAGAGGCGGTTGTTAAATTCAGCCAAGGGAACTAGAAATGCACAAATTTTCTCCTTTGAAAAGTTAAGTAAAAAATGTTGTGCTTTCTAGCATTCTTGTTGCCATGACCACGTGTTTCACACAGGGCAGTGCAGAAGAAGAAAAAGCTCCACTCAGAGAACATCAATATCTCATAAACGGGGAAGAAAGGCTGATAATAAAAACATTTTATCAAAAGTGTTTAAAGTGAGATGGTGACGATCTTGAATTCTGCAGGGGTGAAGAAAAAACACAACTATAAGAATGGGAGCCACATGAATGCATCAGAGAACCATGCGGTGTGTGGTTTCATTAAACTTTGATGTTTGATGTGATTCTGACATGCATATTTATTGTAATCTAGCACCAAACCTAAAGATTTTCTTGAAGGAAAAATGCTGGAAACGTGCTTTTCTACCTCTTCTACTCCGGACAAACTTCCATGTATTTTGTTCAAACCCACATACTCACAGTTACGCTGCAGCAGAGCTTCCACTTTTCAGAGCTGACTCCACTCTGCAGATCAATAGCTTTCTGTGCTGTACACCTCTCTGTTTTAATCTATTACTGACACCACTGACTGACATCTAACACCTCAAACTAATGTCTATTGATAACACCGAGAGGCAGGGAGAGAAAGGGGAACGTAACAGAGATAGGAGGAAAGGCACCGAGTGAGGAGCGAAAATAAATACTGTAAGATAGCGGAGTCAGTTAGAGGACCTTGAGGAGAGGCAGGGAAATAAAAGCAGTGCTGGAGGGAAATAAAGAAGGCGGCAGAGAGGAATCCAGCTACATAGAAGAGAAAATGAAGTTAAAAATATGTGAGCAGATACAGAAACGGAACATCATTGTATGAGTGTGTAAAGAGGAAGTAGACGACATAATGTGAGAGGATAAAAAGCGTAAAAAAGCAGGTTAAAAACATTCATTCATGAAAAATGAAAAACAAGAGGAGCAATAGAAGCAGCTGCCACGAGGATGCATATATAAGGCCATCTCTGGGCCTCTCACTCTTGTGTCAGCTGCAGTCTCCTGCTGTCTGCCGCCTATGATTGGAGTCTGATGTGATCGCCGCAGCCTGATGTTCTCAGACGTCTCTGGGTGTCCATACTTGGCCTGAAAATGTCATTTACTCTCCCAGAGCTGGATTCATTACAATCTGTGCTCGTATTACTTTCCTCCCACTTCTTACCCTTTGTGTCTTTCACGCAGCTAATGAGCATTGTGACTGGCAAGCATCCAGACTATTGGAATTGAAGTTTTTGGAGTTTTACAGCAAAATGTTGTCTATTTAAACCTATTTAAGTTGGATGGTCTAATTTCCTAATTTCTTCTAACACATTTAAACATGCAAACATATGCTATATTTTGGGAAATGTACGTGCTGGAAAACAAACGCTGCCGCAGTCCTTTTAAAACATTTTCACATTATTTTCAGCCAACACACAGAACGCAGTCAGTGCTCCGTGCCTCGCTGAATTCAGATGCTATCCCTTAATATGCTGTCCTAAACACTGACGCGCATTAAATGTAAAATATGACCACAGGCAGTAACGATGAGCTGCTGATAGCACTGCAGCCAGATTACCTCTTGCTTAATGTATCTGCACATTTCCTCGTGGAGTGTACTCCAAGTGGAAATCTTTATACCTTCCAAATTCTCAATATATCGGGTGAAAGGGAGGCTGTAAGGAATAGTTATGTTCGGTTAAGTTTCAAAGAGCAAATTTAAGATGCAAGTAGTGAAACTCTTCACTATTTCACATCACAGGATAAACATTGTGCACTCTCAAAGTGCACTGTCCATGGTGCTGATCCCATGGATTTCCCCGGTACTCCCACCAGCAGGGAACTGGTTTCCCAACAGCCAATCACTACACTACTCATCAAACTCATCCTATTCACCTGCGTGCATCTTATTTACAGTCTGTGTTCACTCTCCATACTGTTCACTCAAGAAACAGACCAAACCACGAACTCTAAGAGAAAGTCAAACGAGCGTTTGAATTCCACCTTCTGTTTAAGGTCACCTTAAAGATTCTCTTTGTTGAATCCATCTAGCCCGGCTAATACATGATTAAAGTCATTCTTGGTTTCTGTGTCTCTGTATTCGGGTCCTCCTCATCAACAGTTACACTAGCAGTAAAATCAAATCCACCAAACAACCAAAAAAAAAAAAAGACCTGAACTCGGTGCAGGCCGAGAAACCTTTAATGAGTCCCTGTAAGTAAGTTGTGCGGTCAGAACAGAATCAGTTGTGTCACAGGGAGAAACTTTGCATATTGATGGCAGCAAGAAAAGTAACATATGATACAATTCTTGGGGAAAAAAATGGACTCAAGATAAATTTGTAACATACACTTTTAATTTTTTCCTTGGGATGGCGCACTCTGGGGTTTTTTGAACTCCCATTGTCAAGTTGTCCATTTTCGTCCTCTAATAATGGGCTACCATTTCACTTTACTGCTGGGTGTAAAAACATACACTCTACCAAAAAGGTTTAATGAGATATAAATGAGCAGTTTGTCTAAACTATCAAGTGGATAATAAAGATAATGAATAGCTTCTTAAATGAGGTGACCTTTTGCGACTGCAGCATTAAAGCCGGCCCATCTGAGAGAACAGATGTAACCCACAGACCCTCCTTCTTCCCAATTATGACGGGAATCGTTTCAAAAGTCCTTTGAGCTGCCCACACACGCACACACACACACACACGACCGCACAAAAGACCTTTTCCTAAACTGACACTTTAATTGGTCCAGAGCCACAGCGAGAAGGAGGGCTGACATGACACTTTAGCTAATGACATAGTATGTCCCGTTGAGTGAGGATGGACACACACACCCACACGCGCACACTAATGAGGAACATGGACCCTGTCTAAACTCGGACGCGCACAGAGCATCAAAGCACCAAAGTTTCACTGAAATGGGAGTTTGTTTTATTCAGTCCAATAAAGTTCCATTTGACAGATGTGTGTCTTGTGCACACACACACATGGACTGCACAGACTTCCTTATTCACTTCAATGAGACACGACGCAGCGGGGGACCCAGGAATGCAGCCGCAAGAAGGTGATTCGGACTCTACTGGTGCAGTGTCATCCGGTAACACACTGCGTTGGTCGTTCAAATACTCTTTGTGGAGTCTCACAAAACACATTGAATACCATGTGCCTTTTACCTTTCAATACAGTATTGTTTACACTTAGCAGCTTCGGGGAAAATAAACAGATGATGTAATAAACTTTCCAGAATTGAAAATTACTGCCTGAGAGGATAATAAACCACTTCACCTGCCCAAACTCCACAATTGCACTGTTTACTTTAGTTCTACTGTCTTTAGTTGTTACTCTTTCATATTCTAAAGTTAAAAATATAATCTCAAAGATTTCCATGTAAATAAATGTCTGTTAAGTCACTATCTATCGCCGAATGAGGTAACACAACGGTGATTGAGCCTATGGCCCACTGATGAAAGCCTATGCATTTGCAGTATATAATAATTTTATGGACTGGGTGTCTGCGGCAACATTTGCGGAAAAAATCCCAAGCTGCGCCCACTTAGTGACACGTTTTCCGTCACCCAGCAGCGGTTGGTCTGCCAGAGAGGGTAGGCGGAGCTAAACGGCTGCTTTTCCGGTCTCTGCAAGTGTTAAAATAAACAGTAATCTACTATGTGTCATGACTTTCAGTTCTGGTTGTCTTGTATTTCAGTGTCTTGTATTTTGTCACCTTGTCTCTCGTGTTGGTCCACTATCTGCCTTTGTGTTTCCCGCTTGTTTGATTATGTGCCCTGCCCTGATTGTTTTCACCTGCCCCTTCATTGTCTCACCTGTGTCTGATAAGCCTCACCTCCTAAGTTTATTTAGTCTCTGTGCTGGTTCATTGTCTGTGTCGTGTTACCTGTGATTCTGGATTTACCTGTTTCCTCGTCGCTCCCGTGTGTTTCTGTTTGTTCCCTTTGGATTATTCTTTTACTTGGACAGAAAGACTTTTGTTCTACAATTTGGTTTTCTGTTTTGTCTTTTGTTGGATTTTAGATTTTGTTTTTGCCTCAGTTTATTAAACTCCTAACCATTGTCTGCTCCTGGGTCCTTTACCTTTATATTTTATCCAAAACTGTGATACTATGGCTGAACAAACAAAGAAAAGATGAATGACTACAGATACAACTTCAAAAATAAGTGAAAATCCAAAGAAAAAGAAACAAATTCGATGCTCAGATGAAGGCAAACAGTCTAAAAAGGACTGTCAGCGAGGAAAATCAAGAGTTACAACATCTGGATATCTGGGACGTATGCTCCCACAATTACCTTTTAACGAAGCTCGAAACTTCGAGGTTATTACATTAAGTTCCAGGAATAAGCTTTTTTGTCCTCTTTTCTCTACTTTCTGAGAAGAGATGCCACACATGTTCAATGACGGTGCTACAGAGCTAGAGGCGGTTAGCCTAGCTTATATTCAAAACTAGAAGGAGGATTAGGAGAAGTAACTTCCGTGTCTGTCTACAAATGTGAAAAATACACTGTTCTAAAGCTCACTTTTACATGTATCTTGTGTGTTTGATTGTAAAATGTGTAATAATTTAACAATTTGTGACATTCGACAGAGAAACCCAGGCTAGCATTCCCTCCTTCTTCCAGACATTTCGCTAATCTCAAGCTAACAAAGAGTAGCAAACATCTAAAATGTTTCCTCATTTGTGAACAATGTTTTTAAGAAATTAATTTCTTTAAACCTACCTCTTTAAGCTATTAACAATTATAGCATTGCTAACTTTAAATGCACTCATATTAAATAAGCTTTTATGAAAGAAGCTGCTCCTGGTATAGACAAAGGACATGTTTTAAGCCTGTCACTACAATGTTTTGGACACTCACCATAATCTTCCTCTGTGATATTCTGCAGTCACACAGCCTGCAATGCAAATCAGTTTCAATCAGGACCATATTTTTTACTCTTCGCTGCTCTCTCTTATCTATCCTGAGGGGTTTCTGCACCATTGGAGTCGTGGTGAGAGGCTGATGAATGGAACACTGTGTGTGTGTCTTCCAGTCCGTTCAGCACGACCAGCAGCCAGAAACACCAAGAAGACTGAAATCAATCATCTGATATTTCTTCCTTTTGTATGAATGCAGTCATTCATTTCCTTTCCTCTGCTGAAGGTTTTTTTGTAAAAGGCCTATCACTTCCCACTAGTGTATCATTATTCTATTTTTTCCTTTCTGTCTTTATTTCTTTCTTATTTCCTTTCTTTTGTCTTTTCTTCTACACCTCGCCACCCCACCATGTGTGAGTGTTCACTGTTCTTCCATGACACAACCTGAAAATTGCTTTTTGCCCCCCTCAGCAACATACAATTTTTTTCACTTTAGTTTCACAACCACATGTGACACCATGAAAGCCTTCCAGGAGACACTGTCTGAAACTGTGCACCATATTTATATACAGTATATTTTGTATTTTCTTGTACTCTACATGCACTCTACTGTACATGCACAGCTGATTTGGCAATAATACACAAATTGTTCCTGGCACTCTGAGTGAGTTAAGTGATCATCAGAGTGACAGCCTGCAGGAAGAAACAGTTTTGGTGTCCTGTTGTTCGGGCGTGCAGTGCTCTGTAACGCCCACTGGAGGGGAAGAGTTTGAACAGTTTGTGTCCGGGGTGTGCAGGGTCAGCAAGGTCACCTTACAACACTTTGTTAAGGTGAGAGCTTAACTTAAAGCAGGACGCAGGAACTGAAAACCTTATAAAAATTCAGATCTTTCAAAAAACCAAAGTGCATAAGGGCCTGTGTCCACTAACAGTGTTTTTTTGCGCTCAATTTCAGAGCGCTTCTCAGGAGTGCTTACTGCTGCTAGGTTACAAAAGTTGTCTGGAGGCACTTCCACTTTCCTCTGTAGTGACCGTTACGTCTGTTTTACATTGCTCTGTATGCTTAATATTTGCACAAGGGAAATGAAGTGTTCTAGCATTAGCAGCAGCTCTGAACCTGGAAATTGTACCCTCAAAAAAACGAAAGGACTAGCTTCTCCTCTGCCATTGTTGTTTACAAAGTTCATATCTGAAGTCCCGCCCCTTCTTGATTTTGATTGGTCGGTGAGGGAGAAGTGACACTAACGAGCGTGGTGGTGCTCCAAAAGTTGAACTATTTTCAACTGAGAGCATAGCAACAAAAAACAGCTGACGCAGAGGGCGCTGCTAGCGCAAAAATAATGTCATTAGTGGACACAGGCCCTTAGTTACCTAAATCTAACCAAAACTGGGCTTCAGGATGCCCCAGGTCTCCTACTGTTTCTACGCCCACCTTGCCATGATGGTGCATAAATGCAGCGCAACCTACACTATTAAGATTATTTACTTTTTAATTTCTTTATTTGAAAAAGGACAACGTGCATTTATCAAGCAATCTAGGCAGCTGAAAGGCTCACTTTCAGTAGGCCTGTGTCCTATCATGTTAGGCACCCTTTAATAATGAATTTAATACAATACAACACACAATAGTAAGACAAAAAAACTAGAGTCAAACAAGAAGAAAAAGGATACTTTTCAGGTAAGATCTTGTTGTAATGAAACATTAGAGAGGCAGTGCACAAAACCAGGCATGAAAACATCTCAATTCAATAAAGTCTTGTTTTTCTGTGCGACTCCACTTCTTACATTTACAATGAGATAAACAGGTGGAAAAGACAACCATAGGCAGTTTGGTATATTGAGAATCAAAGGGGAGGCACCATAATGCAATATAATTTATTTTGTTTTCACCTCCTTTTCCTGATAGGTGTGTGTGTGTGTGTGTGTGTCATAATGGGATGAAGCCTTGCCAGTTCCTTGTACTGACACTTTGATTTATTCTTAGAAATTTTGCTGCTGGAAGAATCTGAAGGGAGGGTGGAGACACACACACACACACACACACACACACACACACACACACAGACACACATCGCACACACATAATGACAAAAACACATGCACATACACTCACATGAACACACACTGACACAAAGGGATGTCTGTCAGATCGCTGTCTCTTGTAGCGACAGAGTTGCCTCAGTCAACCCCAGTTTTCATAACCCAAGGTCACCTCTGACTAACACGCACACACACACACACACACACACACACACGGTATTCACAATTAGCCCCAGATATCAGCGTCTGTATTTCACACTTTCATGTTTCAGTTTTTTCCCCTTCTTTTTCAATATTCTTCATTTTGTCCCGATGTGTAGAAGACATTCTAGTATTTGGCACAAAGGGTTTTGCTTTAGGAGAGGGCTGTGTTTGCGTTAGTCAGTCATTGACAATAATTACCCCTTATCTTTCAGCCAAAGTAATGGCAGCGACAGGAGGGGGAGTGCGACATACTTTTCAGGAAGCAATAAGGCTTATGGAATATGCAGCAAACATTAAACCTATACACCGATTAGCCACAGACCACTGACAGGTCGAGTAAATAACAATTACGGCACCTGTAGAGGGCGGGGTATGTTAGGCGGCTCTGGATCATACTCAGTGTAAAGCCATAATAGCTTTTCTGCCTCATGCTATAGGTCTTAGCGGAGGCCTTGACTCTCTAAGTGCCTTTTGAGTTGTTTGCTGTATATTGACTCATGTCACCTGTTAACATGGAGGAGGCAGGCTTTATGACCTATACTGCAGCCAGTCAGCAGGGGGCGCTCCAAATGTTTTGGCTTCACTTTCAGGGAGCTGTCATGTCCGTCTATGTGCCGTACATTTGGCCATATCGTGTGGCATCTTAAGAATACTCTGCTTCACGATACTTTCTTATGTTTACCGACATGTTTTCCTCCCTCTCCACTTCCTTGTTCTCCCCTTTGCTCTGGGGTGATCAGTCATAAGTGCGGTGATTAGCGAGACACGGAAAGTGGGAGGGGGAGTGAATATGACAAATAGATGGAGAGGGAAGGGATACAAGAGAGAAGGAGGGAGGAAAGGGGGAGTCGGAGAATGAGTGAAACCCATTACAGTAGGTCTGAGAAGAGATTAATGTCAGCCAGACCTTATTACCAACAAACAGCAGATGAACAAAGGGGGGGGTTAGAGAAAGCTGGAATAAAGCCATACATAATTCATCGTATTCCTCACAGCTTCTTTCCCTCCCTTTCCTTTCAGCATTTACCTCTCCTGTGTTTCTGTCCCTTGTTTTTATCAGTTCGTAGCTTTCTTTATCTTCTTTCTACTTTATACAAGGCATGTTTCAAGTCTCTGCAACCTTGCCCGGTCGAACACGAACACGCGCGCGCGCCTGTCCCTTGGGATACTTAGTATGCCGCCATGATACAGATGCCCCACAGCCTCTTAAATATAGCAGACACACACAGCACATCCTGGTGAGGACATCCCATTAACTCAGTAATTTAATATCTACGTAATAGAAACATCACCTTCATACCCGGAAGAAATCTTGTCCTTACTCCATCTTTACTTTAAAAAGATATCTCAAAAGCAGCGCTCTTATTTTCCAGCTGGGAAAATCAGATCAGAAGAAAATAATTAAAAACATGCATCACACACACACAACCTACGTCTGGGTGGACCCCAGGCGCTGTCTGAGGACTCTGGCCACAGCCCATGCAGTGACAGGGTATGTATCATGGCCCCCAACAGCGCGAGCGTCCCGGGGTTGATGACCTCATTGGTGGTCATCAGGGTGAGACGGCATGTGCGCTTAGGGCTGGCATTGCATAAGATGTTTTGTACGAAAGCAACCGAGCCATCGTTCAGTGACTTTCAGTTTGATGAAGCCTTATCCACAACAAATGATTTATTCATGTTTTAGTTCTGTGTTGGTTCACTAGATGAGGTATGGATTGACTTACATACAGCAGACACTTGAGTTTCCTTTCTGGCTACCTGATAAATGATCTTCAATGACTTCTCTAAATACAATTCCAGCAACTAGTAGAGATAAAGAGGTGCCAACTACTGCGAGAAACAGGGTTAATGAGAGCAGCAACAAAGAATGGTAAGTTGGTTGCCAAGAAACCAAACTGAGCTGAAGGAGCAGGAAAATCCTCTGAGAATCATGAAGGTTGGAAAAAATATACAGAACTGTGCAAAAGTTTTATGCAGGTGTGAAAAAATGCTGTAAACTAAGAATGCTTTGAAAAATATAAATAATAATTGTTTATTTTTATCAATTTACAAAATGATAAGTGAACGAACAAAAGAAAAATCTAAATCAAATCAATATTTGGTGTTACTACCCTTCGCTTCAAACCAGCATCAATTCTTACAGGTACACTTGCACAATGTCAGGGATTTTGTAGGATTATAGTCAGGTGTATGATCAACCAGTTATACCAAACAGGTGCTAATGATTTCACATTTAGGTTGAAACACAGTCGTTAACTGAAACAGAAACAGCTGTGTAGGAGGCTTAAAACTGATTGAGGAACAGCCAAACTCTGCTGCCAAGGTGAGGTTGTGGAAGACAGTTTCATGTCACAGGTCATACACCATGGCAAGACTGAGCACAGCAACAAGACACAAGGTAGTTATACTGCATCAGCAAGGTCTCTCCCAGACAAAGATTTCAAAGCAGACTGGGGTTTCAAGATGTGCTGTTCAAGCTCTTTTGAAGAAGCACAAAGAAACAGGCAGCGGTGAGGATCGTAGACGCAGTGGTCGGCCAAGGAAACTTAGTGCAGCAGATGAAAAACACATCAAGCTTATTTCCCTTCCAAATCGGAAGATGTCCAGCAGCACCATCAGCTCAGAACTGGCAGAAACCAGTGGGACCCAGGTACACCCACCTACTGTCCGGAGAAGTCTGGCCAGAAGTGGTCTTCATGGAAGAGTTGCAGCCAAAAAGCCAGACCTCCGACATGGAAACAAGGCCAAGCGACTCAACTATGCACGGAAACAGAGGAACTGGGGTGCAGAAAAATGGCAGCAGGTGCTCTGGACTGATGAGTCAAAATGTGAAATATTTGGCTGTAGCAGAAGGCAGTTTGTTTGCCGAAGGGCTGGAGAGCGGTACAATAATGAGTGTCTGCAGGTAACAGTGAAGCATGGTGGAGGTTCCCTGCAAGTTTGGGGCTGCATTTCTGCAAATGGAGTCGGATATGTGGTCAGGATTAATGGTGTCCTCAATGCTGAGAAATACAGGCAGATACTTATCCATCATGCAATACCATCAGGGAGGCGTGTGATCGGCCCCAAATGTATTCTGTAGCAGGACAACGACCCCAAACATACAGCCAATGTCATTCAGAACTATCTTCAGCGTAAAGAAGAACAAGAAGTCCTGGAAGTGATGGCATGGCCCCCACAGAGCCCTGATCTCAACATCATGGAGTCTCTCCGGGATCACATGAAGAGACAGAAGGATTTGAGGAAGCCGACATCCACAGAAGATCTGTGGTTAGTTCTCCAAGATGTTTGGGACAACCTATCAGCCGAGTTCCTTCAAAAACTGTGTGCAAGTGTACCGAGAAGAATCGATGCTGTTTCGAAGGCAAACGGTGGTCGCACCAAATATTGATTTAGATTTTTCTTCTGTTCATTCACTGCATTTTGTTAATTGATGCAAATAAACTATTAACACTCCCACTGTTGAAAGCATTCTTAGTTTACAGCATTTTTTCACACCTGCCTAAAACGTTTGCAGAGTACTGGATATATTTATGGGAAGCCCTAAAAGTTCGTAATTATTTTTATTTAACTGATGTAGAAATAATACAAGCAATTTTTTTCCAGATAGTCTCCACACGCATCTCCATTGTGTCAGTCAATAGCCAGCCTATAGAGAGCCTCACACACTACACAGCCAATACAGTCACCTCCCCTCAGGCCGCAGATACAGATCACTCACCTTCAGGACTAACAGAGCAATGTCAAGCTTTCATTTACCACTGTCGTTTTTACTCTATGGATGTTGTATGTTATATGTGTGTGGTATATGCAATAAAGTTATTTGAATTGAATAAAGATGGCAGTGGGAGATAAATAAAATGATTACGGAGATGGAAACCTGTAGCATGTGGTCACTGCAATTACATGAGCTGGATCAGCACCTGGTCAAAGAAATGTTATAATAAATCAAATCCAGAAATGTTGTGATGATTAATATTTCCCAAAGTCAACTTTTTACCACCTCAAAATCAAGTTACTATATTGGCTGTTTTAGTGTGATTTCTTCTCATAGCTTAAAGTTATAATCTCGAAGATCTCAGTTTCACTCTCCTTGGCGGCACCTCTGGCGATAAACTGTTATTGCAGGACCACTCTTTCCAGATATCCAGACAGTGTTGCGTGTGTGACGTCCACGGTTGGCTCCGGTCGTTTCTCTTGATTTTCCTTGCTGACGGTCGCTTTCCTTTTCAGACTGTTTGCCTGCATCTGAGCGTCCAATTTGTTTCTTCTTCTTTGGATTTTCACTTATTTTAGAAGTTGTATCTGTAGTCATCGATCTTTTCTTTGTTTGTTCAGCCATAGTAGATTACTGTTTACTCGCAGCACTTGCAGAGGCCGGAAAAGCAGCCGCTTAGCTCCGCCTACCCTCTCTGGCAGACCAACCACTGCTGGGTGATGGACAACGCGTCACTAACTGGGCGCCGCTTGTGATTTTTTCCGCAAAAGCCACAGACACTCTGTAATTCAATCACCATTGTGTTACCTCATTAAGCGATCGATAGTGACCTAACAGACATTTATTTACATGAAAATCTTCAAGAACATCACTTTAATTCATGTTTTTAAAACTTCTTCAAATAACAGACTCTAAAAGATGTTCCTGTGCAGATTAAACCCTCCCTGTCCTTTCAGCTGCTCTGCTGTTGATCTATTTTGGCGTTTCTCTGCAGGCGTTCATAGGGCCAGCTGTCACTGACAAACTAGGACCCTTCAGCTACAACATCCAGAGGAGACAAGGGACCAAAAGAGGTTTGCTTGCATTCTTCTCTGTCACACAGGCATTCTCTCGGTATGTCTCTTTTCAAGGTCACTGGCTTATCACATGCTGTAGTTGTGTGTTATTATTGAGTTAGAACATATTGTACATGTTATTGTTGTTACAGCCAAAAACTCCTGAATACTGGTGATGTTTTTCCTTTATTTTCCCACTCAGAGTTACTAAGTCCTTCATTGCAAATTGACCTCCTGGCAACTTCTTCCACATGTCGCTTCCTTGTCTGATAAAATAACTGATGTTATTTTCTTACACAGATTACGACAACCAAATCATTCAGCAGCCATTGTAGTTAATTGTGAAATTATCATGAACTTGTTCATTGAATATTCATCTTTCAGCAGTGATGGTTAATGGTGTGAGGCCAGAAGTACATCACTTCTCCCTCATCAACTGTATCACTGGATCAGCTTGTGGGACTGACTAATCTGTTTTGGCACAACAGAGATGATTAGCTCAGTCCCAGAGTGCAAAACCAGCTCATTTTGTCCTCTAGGCGGACTATTTTGGTGATGAAAGGATTGCTTCAAAGGAGCAAGTCTGACCACTGCTTATTCTTGTCAGCAGTGCAGATTATACAGTACAATTCCACTGGTATGCATGCAATAAGGATCTATACGTGGACTGTGCTGCTTACTGTGCACATACTGATTATACTCATCTACACGGTCACGATACCAAATATATAATCTAAAACATATGTTGTGTTTATGTACATGTTTAATCTCCTCAATGACAACCACACTCATTAAATAGTTTGAAGTAAATACACAAGCTGCATTAAATGCGTATTAAAGGAGCAGTTCGCCCCTGGAAAAAGCCCATGTCAGTCAAAGCTGGTGTTCTCCGTAATCGATAGAAGCAATAATATTTGAAATTGGCGCCACAGCTGAGGAGAAAGTTGTACAAACAGCTCCTGGTTTCCCCCATTCTACATTCCTACAACACCCAGCATGCATTGCGCCACTCCCTCTGAAAGGCCCAGCGAAAGACGCTGGAGTGAAATACTACCGTTTTCGCTGGCATACTGACATTAGCTCCACATAATGGCATGATAGGACTGAGGTTGAAAATCGGCGAATTGCTTTTAAACGTTCACTGTGTCACAAAAGCACCTAATCTGTATCAGGATTGTAAGAGCTTCCTTTATGTCGTCAGGATGGCTGTGTGCGTCTGCTGCTCTTGCTCTCAGACTGACTAGTTATCCAACTTTAACTGTTAACCATCATGGATAACTCTGACCGCCCTCTCTACCACCTGCTGCACAGACAGAGGAGCACTTTCTTCAACAGACTGGTGCAGTCTCATTCAAACTGCACTCTGTTGTAATAATCTGATAATTATTCAAACTGCACTTTGTTACGCTCCTGCTAAAATGTGAACATAATTCATCTTGAACATTTAATACCACTTCATCAGTGTATTTGCACATTAACATAACTGTGAAGACTGTATGGTACATTAACACTTCTACCTCCCTGTAATGTTAGGTTTACTTTCAGATATGCTATTATTTAGTTATATGTTAGTTTAAATTTGAGATTAATATAGCTGAGGTTATTATTTACTATCCCTGTTAGAATTCCTGGATGTATATATTCCTTCTTCTAGTGTTAGGGTTATTTTTACTGTCTATCTATCTATCTATCTATCTATCTAACCATCTATCTATCTAACCGTCTCTCTCTCTCTCTCTATCTACCTGTCTACCTATCCATCTGTCTACCTACCTGTCTACCTATCCATCTGTCTACCTATCTACCTACCTACCTACTTATCTTAAATATAATAAATCAGTTCCATGTGGTGCAAATTAATTAAAAACCAAGTTAATAGGGCTGACGACATATTAACTTTGCAAAACGAAATTAAAGGTCTTAACACTTATATGCACGTGCATATTCATTCACAGCCAGAGATAGTTTTACACAAACAAAATTGCTAAAACAAGTCTGCAAATATGCCAACACGCACACACACACACACTCTTACAGTGCGTGTAAGAGTCTTGTACTGCTAATTTATTCATCTTTTTCACACTCAGAAGCTTTATCCAGGGAGAGGCTGGAAGAGAGAGGGGTGGGTGAGAGAAAGATATTGACACAGAAGTAGAAAAAGGAAAAGAAAACAACACAATGATACAATTTAACAGCAGTGACAGCGGCTCAATGAGGCTGTTCTGCTTTCGAATGTGCTCCCTCCCAATGATAATTCTGTTCAGAGGATAATTCTACCATGTGCAGCGTCTTAGCTCCCGAAGTAAGCATTATAAAACTATCACTACAAAGGACAAAGAACAGATAAAGCTGTTGGGTTTCCTGCTTCCAACTGACAGTGAACATTGTTCTGCAAGGCTCTTGACTGTCTTGACTATATCCACCTGTGACTTTTCCATGGGGCAGTAGGAGGGCTGCAGCTGGAGAGTTTAATGGACAAGAAAGGCCAGACGGTGCCTATGGACCCTAAACAACGTTCTGGGGCAGCTGTGGCTCGGAAGACGTGATCAGTTAGCTATAGGGCTGGGAGGTGGAGGAACTGCTGTAGGTGGATTTGAGATAGAAGGTCTCCGGAGATAATCAGGGATGGACTCTAAACTATGGTTGAAAGTGACGGAGAAATCCCTGAGATGGAGGTAGGCCATTTCTCATTATCCCGAGTAGCCTCAGCCTGAGCCTTATCTGATCCAGCTGGAATCACGATGAGCAGATCAAATTGCAAAGTCAGAACGCAGAAGCTCCACACATAATACAGTCACGATCAAATAGAAGAGGAAGAGATACTTTTTTAATCAAGGGAGATTCAGTTTTTCCACTCTATACAAACAAATTACACACATGCACGAACAGGAACCAGAGTGAGGGGGCTACACATGGACATGCACCCTGAGCGGTTGGGGATTTGGTGCCTTGCTCAAGGGAACCTCAATAGTGCACCTCTCCAGCTACCAGCCCCAATTCCACGCTTGGACCGTAGTGAAACTTAAACTGGCCAGGCCCAAGCCAAGTCTCTACAGACTGAGCTACCGTCTACCCCGAGAACCAAGTCTGCGAGGCAAACAAATCAGGAGATGCCCAGGCAGGGAAATCCGACGTCCAAGAAGCAGGCAGGGTGGTCAGACACAGGTAGGCAGGTACACAGGAGAACTGGTTGTTGGGAAGCTCGGTAAAACACTCCAGACAATACAGCAGGACGTGGTTGAACTTGTATGAGTATTGGGGGAATAATGAGTAAATATGGAGCAGATGAAGAGATGGGCAACTTAGATGAGGTGCATGGCTGGACATTAATAACTGTAGGGGAGGAGGGAGTGGCTTGGACTGTAACGACAGGAGAATTGTGACATGAAATGAGTAAAAGAGCAGGGAATGGGAAACATGCCGAATGACTCAGAGGATTTATTCCCAACTAAATCGCAAAATTGCAAAAGCTCTTGTGAACTGCCCCCAGATTGGCAGGATTAGTCATTGTTATGGTATCTGATAATGCTATAGAGCAGCAAACAGTCATTATTACATAAAAACATCACAGATGTTCCCTTCAAGCCAAATATTGGCAGTGGAGTTAAGATGACCTCCTCCTGTTAAATGAGTCTGCCCAGGGGAGAAACGGAATTCTGCCATCAAGGAGGGCCTCGAGGAGATGATTAAGTAAATTCAAGAATACATATGACTACAGACGGGGTAAGGAAGAGTTAGCTGCCAAAAGTCCCAGTGTTTCAATGATAAGTAACCTGCACTCTTTATCCATCGCTCCATCATTCCCCCTCCCAAAACCTTTCTTCCATCAAGCTTCATCTCTGTTTCTCTTTACACAGACTGCTATAGCACACACCTTTTATCTGCTATTTTAGGCACTTTGCCACTCTGCTCTAATCTCTGAATCAGTAACAGACTCAGTAAGCTCATCGGGAAGGCTGGCTCTGTCCTGGGAGTGGAACTTGAATCTCAAGAGACTTGAGTCTCTAGTGGAAGTGACTGCGAGGAGGATGCTGAGGAAACTCCTCATGTCACGGACAACACCTCTCACCCCCTGTACGATGCACTGGAGTGACTACCATGAGCACCTGCAGCGGTAGACTGAGACCACCGAGGAGCGCCACAAAACGCCACAGGAAGTCTTTTTTACCTGTGGCCATCAGACTACTAGTTACCTACTTGTATTTACAGTGCAACAAGCTGAACAGTGTCAAACTGAACGTGAACATCAAATATCTATTTAATCTAGTTTTTAAATCAGGTGTTTACCAGCCTCAGTGTAAATAAGGGTGCCCCTTATAATTATACAACTCCCAGACCCAGCATGCATTTGTTGGCTGTGGTATTACATGGTGGGTATGTTCGATTTGGGTCATTCTGCATGCTTGCTTGGTGGAGCATTAAACTAATGATCAAATATGGCCTGTTAAGTTGTTTATCATTAGTAGCATTATGGAGGCATGTATTAGGTCTTTGTTTGTGTCATGCAGGAGGAGGCCCACAATTCTGCCAATCGTTGCACATCCAAAAATTAACCAATTAAGGCAAAGAAGACGACAACTGCAGGCTGAGTAGGGCACAGGTTGTTATAGCAGAATTGAATAGGGTCGAGCAGGTCTTGTCACACCCTGAAGGGGTAAATAACCAATCAGAATCAAGCCTCTAACACAGCCGTGTTATAAGAGTTGTTATTTAGGACATTCTAAGGTCTGCTATTTCTTTATAGCAGACCGTTGCTATGAAGAACAGACAGCTAATAAGGACACCAATCTGAACAGAGAAACTGGGGAACAAACTCTTATCATGTCTATCCCCAGAAAAAGGTCTGGTAATTTTAACGTCGATCCGTTTACTGTGCAAAAAAATTGAGACAATAACAGTGTTTGGAGACGGGTGAATGGAGAAGGGAGTGTCAACATTTGACTGTGATCAGGTAGAAAACCAGTTGCTGTGGTGATTCGTGCAGACCTGTAAGTTGCGAGGTGAGGCCTCCATGGATCGGACTCGTTTGTCCAGCACATCCCACAGATGCTCGATTGGATTGAGATCTGGGGAATTTGGAGGCCAAGTCAACTCCCTTGAACTCGTTATCGTGTTCCTCAAACCATTCCTGAACCATGTTTGCAGTGTGGCAGGGAGCATTATCCTGCTGAGAGAGGCCACTGCTATTAGGGAATACTGTTTCCATGAAGGGGTGTACGTGGTCTGAAACAATGTTTAGGTAGGTGGTACGTGTCAAAGCAACATCCACATGAATGGCAGGACCCAAGGTTTCCCAACAGAACATTGCCCATTTTCTGATTAAAAGCTGCTTAATTTTAATCATCCAGAATTAGCTGCAGTGATTCAAGCTGTCATATGCTCAGGTCAGTTCACCCAAATCTTTCGGGAGAATTTTAATATTTAATCAAACCTTTGTTCTATTTTTCAGCTGAAAAACAACTAGATGGTTCAGGAGCTTTGTGTTATTTTAGTGTACATAAATAAGGAAACAAGCTATTTAGTACCAGTTAAGCCACTCAATTCAGCAAACAGAAAATATAACAGGATGACCCAAATGTGAAATGCACTCCGAAGCTGTTACATCAGACACACTTATAAACAACATGCTACATTAATGAACCGTAAACATGTGCAACTTGTTGCATCAAGTATTCTCTTTGAAGCTTTGCTGTAGCTCATTCTCATTTGGATACATGCACGTTCAGTACTGGAGGCTGTACTGCAGTGATGTAAACACACTGTGATATGGTTATTTTGTTTTGATGTTCCAATAAATTGCAGTGGTTTAGAATGTCATTATTACATAGGCTATTAATGGTCATATGTAATGGACACATTATCATGCCTGCACTCATACATATTAATTATATTAGACACAGACATGTACGTTGTTGTTGCAACTCTGTTTTGATGTAATGGTCTTACACCCACACACACTTGGAAGCATACTAAACAGTGCAAAATGCTGTGCACTAATTAAAATATACTACACTGTATGGCTGTGGTATTAGGCACGAGCACTAATAATGTGTTTACTACATTATCAGTACAGATGTAATCCTGCTGTAGCGGATCCTTTTGATCCAGTGATGAATGTGCAGCACTTGACAGTACATTGGGCTCCGTCTGTAATAAAAAGACTTTGGCACAGTACATTGTGTGTTTCAACCCCCATGAATCACCCTCAGATTTGAGCTTGCAAATGACCGTCTCCTCTTTCCGAATTAATTTACTCACAGTTTTAATGACTGATGGTGCTGCAGAGTGCAAGGCAAAATGTTCTTTTTGTGAAAGATTAGCATAAAAGCAGTGATACACACTCATAGGGACAAACTGTAATGTGGCTGCAATGTTAAGCTGTTGCTTCAGGGGGACCTGCTGCTCTTATGGAGGATTATTATTACGTATCGTCATGCTGTCGGCTGATTTGCATGTTGATTAAAAAAAAAAATCACTTGTCAATTGACTCTTTATGAATCAGTTCACTGTGTTTGCAGTCACACTCCATTTTAGAAACCTTTCCTTGATTGTGTTTGATGTGTTGTTTACACTGACTCACTATGTTGACATGTTGAGCCGGTCATTTACTGGCTGATTCGAGCTTTTTGCATATTGCATGACTAATTGATGAATAAAACCCCATTTTTATCGCTGTAAAAAAACAAAAATGTGGCTAACTCATCCGAGTACACTGCTGTCACCATGGCTGCGCATGAATGGAATGCTTTCTTTTCTGTTTAACATATTTTCTCTCCTTTCACACCTGCTGTGAAGACTCGAGAGGCCTGCAGAGAGAGCTTTTTGGTGTTTAAATCCTCTGATTGGCTTAAAAACCAAAAGTCCACTGTCTTTGCTCCACTCCCTTTTCTCTGTGTGAATCTGATGAGAGTAGCGACCTTGAATTCTACTTGATCTTTCTCACTAATCTTCTGTTGTCACCCCTTGTTGCCTCTGAGCATTCAGCTGTTAAGCCTGTGTGTGTGTGTGTTTGTGGGTGTGTTTGTGTGCATCTAGCGGAGTAGCAGAAATAGTATGTGTGTGTGCATTTAATTTAGTAAGATTTAGAAAAAGGGAGAGTTGGGAAAACACTTAAAGAGAGAGAGAGAACAAGAGGTGATAAGGTGATCCTGCCAACTCAGCGCTATGGTAACGGTTACCGTGACAGCCGGAGGGATGGGAACCATAGGATGGAAGCTGGGAGAGCCCTGAGAAGGAGAAACCCTCCCTCTGGTTATCCATCTCTGCCTCCCTCTCTCCCTCCGGGGGAGTAAACCTTGTTCCTTCACCCCCTCTTTTGGGAGCGCCAGGTAATGGGTAGTTGCCAAGGTCACCAGTCCTCCTGTCCAATCAGGATACTTCTGTTTAGCTGCTTCTTCCTGGTTTAATTTGACCTCCATGTTGCTCAGGGCAGCCAGCTCACAGCGGCTGTTGTCATCTCTCAAGTGACATGAAAGTCTGGTCGCGAATTGAAATTGGCTGTTAGTGAAACGTGAAGTCTTGTAGTTGATCCCTGAAAGCTGCTGGCATCTGTCTGCACTGGCAATTACAGGTCGAAAACACACACACACGCACACGAACACACACACACACACACACACACACAGAATCTCACATATCCGTCCGTTCAGCATACATATTAGACATGATAAGATGTAATTAATACTCTATGTCCTCACCAGACAAGCATCTACTTTGTATGTTCAGCACACCGTTGCCCATATTGACATCAACACATCAGATACGTATAGTGCATTCAATTAACAAAGGGTCAATATTGTACCTAACAGACTCAGGCCTCCATTGATGCATCTCAAAAGACACATTAAGCTGATGCATACTAAGAGCTTTGGGTAACACAACCTTTCACCACAGCAGCTCATTCTGAGAAAATTGACCAACTATTATGTACAATTATCTGATTCTGAAAGCTTTATATATTTATAAAAGTCCTCTCCTGTTTCTAAGTGCAGGAGGTTTCCTGGAAAGTACCAGGTAGTTTGGTGCTGATGGTGTTGCGCAATACTGTTCCAAAATAATATACTTAGCTGCAAGCATAACTTAGAGAATATTTGAGTCAGTGCAGCACCGCAGGAGTGCATGCTAAAATGGGAAATTGGCGTGAAGGCATGCCAAATTTTGAGGGAGCACAAATATATAAGAAAAATAAATCATGTTAACTTGAGTTTAAATAAAGTTTTCACTCAACAACAGAAGCTATTGTCACCAAAATTAGGACTGTATAACACTTAAAATGAAGCGTTAACGGTCAATCTAATATAAATCTAATATAATTGCAACGATCCGCCATAACATTATGACCACCTGTCTAAAATTGTGTAGGTCCCCCTTTTGCTGCAAAACAGCCCTGACCGGTCGAGGCATGGACTCCACTGAAGGAGTGCTGAGGTATCTGGCTCCAAGTCCAGCAGATCCTTTAAGTCCTGTAAGTTGCGAGGTGAGGCCTCCATGGATCGGACTTGTTTGTCCAGCACATCCCACAGATGCTCGATTGGATTGTGATCTGGGGAATTTGGAGGCCAAGTCAACATCTTGAACTCGTTGTGTTCCTCAAACCATTCCTGTTGTAGAGTGGCAGGGAGCATTATCCTGCTGAGAGAGGCCACTGCCATTAGGGAATACTGTTTCCATGAAGAGGCATCCATGTTTTATTTGAGCTTCAGTAGCTCTTCTGTTGGATCGGACCACACAAGCCTTTGCTCACCACGTGCAACCTTGGCTGCCCATGAGCCTGTAGCTGGTTCACCAGTTTTCCTTCCTTGGACCACTTTTGGTCGGTCCTGACCGCTGCAGACCGAGAACACCCCAAAAGAGCAGCTGTTTTGGAGATGCTCTGACTCAGTCGTCTAGCCGTCACAATTTGGCCCTCATCAAAGTCGCTCACATTTTCACGTTTGCCCATTTTTCCTGCTTCCTGTTGACTTGCTGCCTACATATCCCACCCACTGACAGGCTCCATCGTAACGAGACAATAAAAATTATTCACTGTTATGGCAGCTCGGTGTATGTTCTAACACAAGACAATCATGTATCATACACTATATACGGTGCTGCTTTTATTTTGGGTGATTCAAATCTCAACATAAAGTGTCGCTTTCGTGAGCACAGAAATATTCAGCAGACAAGTTAGGTACAGTTATGGCAGGTACTTTTGTCAAACCTCTGACCGATTGAGGAGCTATCTTTAAGACTGACAACTCAACCTCTTGTTTCTTGAGTAAGAATGCACATGAGGAATTCCTTCAAGGTATTATGTGGCCTTGTATGCCTTTATTACACAGATGACAAGATCTCAGGAAGTGATCTTGAAACCTTAGGTCATGGTTTTCCATTGCTAACATTTAATTCTAACTAACGCACCTTCATATTATATTCCCAGGAGAAGGTTAAGAGCATACTCAGCTCCAGGTATGCACTCAAATGGTTCCTGTATCTGCCCTCTGAGACGTGAAGGTTTGACCTTGTGATCTAAATCTTTGTATTAGATAAGGCCAGGTATTATATTAGCTCTTCCCATTGGATTCCAGGGGTCAAAGGCTATCTAATGACGTGTCTTTTTCAATATAAGTGGTCGATACCACAGAATTCTTAAGACAGTGTGTCCAACAGCATCTCAAGGTGAACTTGAAATGATTGTTAAGGAGCTATTGAACATACCTGCACTGACATATCACCTGACAGAAACACTGCAACATAAAAAACACTAACTTATTAGAGAGGAGGGCCGGAGAACCACTGGACTATGAAATTATGTTTGTATTTTTATGTAGATTTAAATTCAGATTTGTCTGAATTGCTCATTGCATGGCACCATTGTTTCCAGTAGCATATACAGTGTTTTTGTCCTATTAAAATCATGCCAACGTTATATATTTTTGATGTCAGTGTAGATACAAATGTAACATAACTGTCACCTGTAGTAACCAAAGGAAGATCCTTAAATCTGCCTCTTAAATCCCTTGTCTTTCATTTCCTGCTGTAAACCAGCTCAAAAAGCAAAATCATCATAAAATAAAATCCACAATAAAGTGCACACAATAGAGACCATTAATTTGCTCTGTGTAATGTCTCTGTTGATTACATTCCTGTTTCAACCAAACCAAGTGGATAATCTTTTACACATGAGCGCTTTAATTTAATTGCATTATTTCAGAATCTTCCTTTTATGCTGTGTGTATTAGCCGGGTATGATTGTACTCGTTCGTTTTCCCGCTTCTTCTCCCAAGTGGGAATACTTAAACGTGACCTTGGGAGGGTTCAGCGGATCAGGGCGTGTTGCTTGTTCTACGTGAGGATGAGGGAGAGAGCCTGTGTTATACCACTCCCTGGTCAATCTGGTCATTGGTCTTTTCCCTGTCTGACCCATCAAAGCAGGACAGCCGAGGCTAGTTAGACAGTCCTTTCTTGTAGTGGGACAAAACAACGCTAGAGCTGCCAATGAGTTAGTTGCTGTCTAAATAAAATGCATGGATATTGGGATCATTACAAATCAGTGGATATATAAGGAACAGAGCTAACTGGAAATCAAACTTCAAGTGGAAACTAAACTATCTACAAATAATTTCCTACAGCACAGGTTTCCTGTTGGATTCATTGATTGACTTAACCCAAACACTGTATTGATTAACATAGCTATTCTTTCTCATCGTATCATCATTGAACAAGACTTGGTCAAAACCTCACATGTGGCTGACCGCATCAGGTCACTGTGCGCTTTTGTGGGCAATGTGTTACAAGGACTGTCCTTATGAGGCCGATGACAACGTGTTTGAAAGCAGGTGCGCGCTGCTGACGTAGGTGAGGACAGCGGACGAGCAGCCTCGCCTACTCCCCGAACAAAGTATCCAGAGCCGTACAGACAGAGAGTGGCATCAGTGGAGGTCCAATATGCTCCATGATCCGCCATTGCGATGTCGCAACTCTTTCTCTCTGGGGCTGTGAAAGTACGGTCACTCACTCACTCACTCACTCAGTCACATACAGACCCATGTGTGGCGGTCAACCAAAAACACATCTTGTTACAGCAGTTATCAGGCTCTGAGCACTAAAGCAGAAGGGTTTCCTTTCATAGAAAGCCAAACAGCTTAAAGAAAAGATCACTTTCAGCTGATAAACACATTCCTTATCTTGTGCTTCTCTGCCTTTATGATGCTCAAACCTCACACAGAGACAGAGAGCTGATATCTCACATACTTCATATATGTAGTATTTTTCATGACAATTGATCATCTTACGTCTCAGTCTGGCAGGAAACACAGCCACAGCACTCCTCCTCTTTATCAGCGAGAACACAAAAGGTAAACACGAATAACAGCTGTTTGTCTGATTTAGGCTTCAGATAAACAAACAGTAGCACAAATAGACTATTACACTGATGTATGGAGATGCCCTCCCTTTGACACCATTACATAAGAAACCTGCAGGATCAAAAAGGAGCAGAATATCACACCCACTGGCACAAACACACACACATACACACACACTTAGCAGATGAGTTTACTGCAAAGTACACTGGGAGAAGAATGGTTATGTTCCAAGGTTGCTATTCTTGAATCTCATCACAGTACAATCTTCATGATATTACACACTCACACACACACACACACACACACACACACACACACACACACACACACACACACAGGCTGCTACACTCTGGACACCTTTAAATAAACTAAAACATCAAGACAACATCCTCTGCCTCATTAAAATAATGTACATTTTTTACATTGCTTGCCTTTAAATGATATGATGTTTTTTCTGCATTTGATTAAACTATGACACTTATTTACTGTTAAAGCTTGACAATATTTATTGCAAATGCAAGTCTCTCATCACATAATCTCAAGGCTGTATTACTACTATATACATAGTATTCAATTGCAGACATCTAGGTGGCAAACACAGATGACAGAAATCAAATAGCAGGTGATTATCAGTAAAAGATCTGTGGCCTTGTGCCAGATTGTAGGACATGAAGCCTGATGATCTTCTTAACAACCATTGACATGACAATACCGTCATGCTTGTGCGGAGCTCTATTGTGCCCCCAATAACAATTGAAACTACAGCTAAAGCTCCGTTCCACTACAGTACATTAAAAGTAACCTTAGGGGCTAGGATCAAAACATTCGGGGCTAAAGCCCCGGATGCACGCTAGTTAGCCTAGCACGCTAGTTAGCTGATGTTAATGTTCAGTGAGACAATAAAGTCTGCTGAATAATAAAGCCAGGAGATAGACGCACTTTAAAGTGACAACTTTAATAATGACTGCAGATTGTGGTTATCAGCTAACATTAAATTAACTGTAAACTAGCCTCTAGTAAAGAGCTTCAAGCTAGGTAGCTAAATGTCACTAACCCTAACCCTAACCCTAACCCCTCAATGATACCTTATAATATTTGTACAGTGACATGAGTTAAAGATCGTGCTGTTTACCACAACTTATTAAAATAAAGATAGAATATTAATATTAACCTACGATTTCATCCTGTCCAGCCTGTGTCTCAAGATTTTCAGTTTACTGTCAAAGAGGAAAAGAACCAGAAGATATTCACACTGTAGATTAGATTTTGAATGTAAACATGCAATCAAAGAAGAAACAAATGGAATGCAAAATCTTATAAATACAGCTCTCTTCTGCCAGTCAGAGGTATATTGCTCAGCCCTATTTGATATATATTGTTACATATAGCCATATATAGAGCCATATTATTTCAGCCTCGAGAGAAAGATAAATCTTCATCATAACAAACAACAAGCTAAACAAAATGGAGCAAGACAGAAAAACTAAAGGAAAGGCCAAAAAAGTGCCTGCGAAACCGAAGCAGCAAAATAACACCAAGACAGAAACTCAAACTACACAGCAGCAAAATAACACCAAGACAGAAACTCAAACCACACAGCAGCAAAATAACACCAAGACAGAAACTCAAACTACACAGCAGCAAAATAACACCAAGACAGAAACTCAAACCACAAAGGTGGTAAATGAGTTAAGAGAATCAATCAAGAAAAAGACAAGGAAAGATCTTGAACAAGATTATGAACTGCTGCATGAGGCCTATTTAGCGAGAAAGAAAAGGTCTAATAAGGAGCTGGAGCAGGAGAGAACTAAGAACTTGCTTCTCCAAGAAGAACTGGAGAAGTCTGAAGCTCATATCGCTGCCCTGGAGATTGATCCTGAGGTCCACGCTGTCAGAAAGCAGGTTGACGTCCTTAAGTGTAAACTGGAGAAGGAAGTCAACTCTCATGCAGACACAGTGATGCAGAACCAGGAAGTCATTTCCAACCTGAGGGCTGAAAAGGAAGACCTCCAGCTCCAGCTTGACTCTGGGAAACAGAGTAAAAAGGAATGTGAGGAATTAAATGAAGCACAGAAAATCCTCCAGGAGAGGCTTACAGTTCAGGTCCAGCAGGTGCAAGACAATTACAAGCTTCTCCAGGAAGAACAGGAGAGCACCAGAGTGTCGTGGAATGCAGTCAGCCAAAAGAATGACGCTGAGATCCTCGCTGTGAGACAGCAGATTGACGTCCTTCACAATAAACTTGAGAAGGAAGTCAACTCTCATGCTGACAGAGTGTTGGAGAACCAGCAAGTCATCAGGACTTTGACTGCCGAACATGATGCCCTCTGTAAGGAGATGGTGGAGATCAGGACCTTACATCAAACCGCTCTGGAGAAGGAGAGGTTTTATGTAAGAGAGCTAGAGGAGCTGAAAACTCAGCTCAGCATCCAGACCTCACTCAACCTCGAGCTTTCCAATGTGCTCGAGGTTGAGAGAGAGAAACATCTGCCTCCCACAACAGATATCTCCATCTGTGAAGAAAAGCATGACACTGAGCCATGCCAGCATGAAGAGAATGTTCTGGACTGTCAGGATAACACCATAAATCAAGAGTTGTCCCTCCCTGAATCTCTAACTCCGGAACTTCAGGAGCAGGTTGAAGTCCCAGTGACAAAAAAGAAGTCACGCTGGAAGAGGTTTAGACATTTTCTGGGGTTGAGGAAACCGCAGAGGTGGAAGAGAAACTCATCCACAACTGCTGACCCTCACCCCGATCCCTCTGACCCCTCCATAACTCCCATCTAGTCCCACTGTCATCAATCCTCCCCTAACCCCCCCCCTTTTGGGTTTTCCCCGGGTTGCTCCGGTTTCCCCACACATTTTTAACAGCCAAAAATTTTTTACAAAATTCAAATTTGGATAGTTTCAATTGTCACCTATATTCCAATAACATCTGAAATAAATAAATACCTAAAAATACAAACATTTGCTTTCATCATCGTTGGTTTAAAGAGGTCGTTAGTATTAATACTGTCAAATGATTAAATAAACCCGTTGTCAAACATAAAAACTTGTTGAATTAATATTTGGTGAAGAATAATAAAATGTCAGGCAGAATTAAAACAAACATGTTTACTGTTTGGCTTCAGCTAGTTTTCAGGTTTTTCCCCAAGTTTTAAGAGTCCTACTCAGAAATCAAAACGTCTTGGTGGTATTATCTACACATGCTCATTCTTCATGTGACATCATTCATTAAACTTTACATGATTTTCTGTGAGATATAAGACGCTTTGTTGTTTAAAAGAACAACAAAAGAACCAATAAAATATTAATTTTGAGTGTTGATTAAACCCAAAGAAATGGTGAGATCATGTTTTCTGATACCTACATAAAAGAAAAGGATAAATTGAGAAAAGTTGAAAAAACTATGTGAATGTGAGCAGTAATGACTGATAACAATTGGATGAACCAGTATGTAGGGTTCTTTAATGTGTCTAAATCACAAATAATAGTTACTAAAGAAACAGGTGACTGTGGAAAATCTGTTACTAAGAGCAGGATGTCAAAAGGAGACAACAGAGTACAACCTGTAACATTAAAATGAAGGGTTGGAATATCTTCAACTATAATACAGTCATCTGGTCTCAAAACTGTACAAATAATAGTTAGAAGTATGTTTATCACAATGATTAAATACTTAATTTAATAGTTGAACTGAAATCAAAATACATTTTCCCTCAGTAATAACTATGTCTTGTAATGTATGTCGTTTCTTCTATGACATTGTATTTGGTTAGCCCTGCTGCTTTAATGTCTTCATAGGACTCTGCCTGCTCTTCATCCATGCCAGCGTATGCTTCAAGGGCCCTTCCAGTCAACAAGTCACAATCCCCAGGTTCTTGCTACCATCTCAAACCGCACAAAGAAACTCTCTGGATCATCACCCTCTCTGAAGTCAGGGATTCTAGGGTCTGAAACCCTGGAGGTTGAAGCTTGGTTGGGTGGATTACTAGGAAGATATGGTGGTTGAGCACAAGGTTGATAAAGCTGATTTTGAGTCTCTCTAGGTGCGATAGCAGCAGGCATGAATGTGGGTGTGTCAGTTCTTTGCACCTGCGAACGAGGTGTTGTTCAATAAGACTAAACAATGTTTAAACAAAATACAAATCAAAATTTACCTTCATAACAGGTCTCACCAAAACATACATATTATGAATTGATTGACAGCTCTATTGACAAATACGGCTCCTGCAGCCGATCTGTTCTGGATTAGCAGAGTGGAGGACGAACGGTGAGTGGAAACGTAGCTAAAAAGCAGACAGAGTTTAGTCTAAGGTTCAGAATACAGTCAGTTTCAGCACTAGCACTAGGATAAAAGGCCGGGACGAGGTGACAGGAAGGAACAGACAACAAACTGGCAACAAGAGGGAAGACACGTAGGGCATACAAAGGGGGTAAGACGAGACACAGGTATGGCCAATAAGGACAAGGCTGACAGGTTTGGGAATCATGGGGAACAGGAAGTCTTGAAGACAGACACAGGCAGGTTTCAAAATAAAACAGGAAGTGACAAAGTGAAAATACACTGAGAGGGTGGGAGGGTTAATTGTTAATTGTTTGGAAATCTCGGATCCCATCGGCTATAGTCCGAGATGATAAAGCCTCTGAGGACACCGGTGAACGTCAGGGGCATTATTAGGACTTGAAAACATCTGGGGCTTAGCCAAATACATCTGGGGCTATCCTCACACCTTGGGGGGGCAGCCGGGGGTTGTTGATTTTGTGGCCATAATTAAATTGTTCATCTCATCAGATACAACAAATCTCTCTCACTCAATCTCATACTCACATATACATCTCTCTCTCTCTCCCTCTCTCTCTCACTCACTCACTCACTCACACACACACACACACACACGCACACACACACACACACACACACACACACTCCTTTGCTCAAGGAGAAGCAGGAGTCAGAGAAAGCACTCACTGGTGGGCTTTTACTTTGAAAAACCCATGAAGGTGTAAGACCAGCATCTTTAACAAGTCAGGCAAGGTTTCTATCTTCTTTCTTTTGCTTCAAAAGTGAGACGCGAGCAAGTAGATTAAGATTTTGAACATAAAAAAATGTATGGCAATATATCCGGCTTGAGAAGTGTGCTTTTCACTGAAGTGTTCTCCTTTTAATTCTTCAGCAGCTACAAAATCCTTTTTTAAAAACGCTCTTCTGTCTTTGTTTGCAGCTCTTGAACAACCTGCATCTTCATTTCCACCAAAGACTTCTTGTCTCTCCACATTTCTACTTCTAGCTATTGATCCTCCTTTATAGTCACAATATTTAAAACATCAAACACATACTTCATGAATGTGTGACCGGTTTAACTTCTTCCTTGAAGATACTCGATTTTTCAGACACAGCGTGCAGACCGAGACAGCTATTGCTCATAAGGCATGTGCGAAAAAGATGACAAAGAGGTGTAAGGAGGATTTTAATTAGTTATGAATTTTGATGAGCATTTATGACAGATACTCTTTGTGTTGTTACTTCTTGCTGAATTGATATTAGCTTCTCTCGTGTCAAAACAGTCCTGATGAACGCTCTGTGTGATGAAGAGGATTCACACGTTGCAAACTGTGTTCAGCTTCATGACACTGTGTGTTTTTTCTTCTGTTGTCTTTTTATGCTTTTTAAGCTTACATTTTGATGCACTAATTATGCACTGTGAAATTCGTATTCAGGTGTGCAGTGGTTATAGCGCTGTCGCGTCCTGGACCCCGCCTCTCGCTGCGATAGGCTCCAGCCCCGCCATGTGCCTTAACAGCACAAACGGTAGAGATAATTGATGGTTGGATACATTGTGACTTATTTATGGCCAAGTTTATACTTTAAGTTAAAGGTAACTCATTTCATACTGTTACGATGGAGTTGATGACATATGTGTGCACGTCTCAGTTTGGCTCCCTGTGTGTGTGACCTTTAACCTAACGGTAAATCTGATCCTTACTTAGAAGAAGGCACCGTCTTTCTGTTTCTGGATAACGAGGAAATCACATCCTTTACTCTCGCTGGAATATACACACATTTAAAACACACACACTGTACAGCCCACTGTCTGCGTCTGTGATAATGAGGTACACCTTCTTTGTGTCATGTTCGCTCATATCTCTCGTCACCGCAGCAGTCCCACACATTCTGAGAGAGTGTGTGCTCTTCCCTTGCAGAGGTACCTTCGACGCTCCTCTCAGGCTCTCTTCATTCACCTGTTTCTCCTGTGAAAGACATTGACGCCCTTAAGGCAGAAATAAATTGAGGGAATTTCGTCTTTCCTGATACTGCATAGTAAAGATGTTACTTCTGATTGAACAGAATGAACATAAACGCAAATTTTTAAAGGATTATTTAAGATGTTTTTTTTGTTACAGGCTCTGTGTCTATCTTTGTTGTTGCTGTGGAGAAGCAGCGAGCCTCCCACGCAGCATGGAACATCTTCATTCTTGTTATGGTGGGGAAAGAAAAGCTGCCGTTTTTTTGAAAAGACCTTCCAGAGTTTTCAGACGCACTCTGCTGAAACCGCTGCCTGGTGCTGTGCCTGATTGTGGGCATCTGCCTTTAATGTGTCTAGGAGCTTCTTTCATGTGTAGTAAATAAAAGTGCTGACTGTTTTAAAAAATATATGTCTATGTACAAAGATACCTCGACAAAAAAACAAATACCTGTGGGCACCAGAGTCAGATATGTTTCATTGATGTTATATAGCCAAGTTTCAGGAGCAGGACCACACCTCAACCGCACCTTTTCCAGCATTCCCATTAATTCAAACCTACCCCTCTCCTCCTCTTTCGCTCTCGATCGCATCCTGTTGGTAGTTTGGTCCTTGTTAGTGAATTTCCAAATTGTGTCATTAAACATTAACTTGACCCAAAACTGAAGAACATCGTTTCCCTCCCCTTTCTGGTTGAAAGTTTTAAATTCTGTTTCGACCCCAACCTGCTGCGCCTGTAACTACACCCAACTGTGATGTCACTGTGTACTGACATGACCTTAAAGATATCATCTCAAAGATTATCATGTAAATAAATGTCTGTTTAGTCACTATCTATCACCGAATGAGGTAACACAATGGTGATTGAGCCTATGGCCCACTGATGAAATCCTTTGCATTTGCAGTATATAGTATTATTACAAACTGGGTGTCTGCGGCGACATTCGCAGAAAACTTCCCAAGCAGCGCCCAGTTAGTGACGCGTTTTCCATCACCCATCAGTGGTTGGTCTGCCAGAGAGGGCAGGCGGAGCTAAGCGGCTTCCGGTCTCTGCAAGTGTTGCGAGTAAACAGTAATCTACTATGGCTGAACAAACAAAGAAAAGATGGATGACTACAGATACAACTTCAAAAATAAGTGAACATCCAAAGAAAAAGAAACAAATTCGACTCTCAGATGAAGGCAAACTGTCTGAAAAGGAAAGCGACTGTCAGCGAGGAAAATTGCTGTGAAATGTGCTCCCGCAATTACCGTGCCGCCACAGAAATCTTCGAGATTATACCTAAGTACACTTCTACATCACAACAACACAGGAAGTAAGCAAAACCGAGATTTTAAGCTGCTGGTTATTTGTTCGTTGAAAAGCAAATCTTTTCAGCAATATCTGTGAAGGTTCTCAGTCATCCAGGTAAGTCTAGGCTTAATCCAAAAGGCAACTGGACTTGGTTGACGTTCTTGAAGACGTTTCACCTCTCATCCAAAAGGCTTCTTCAGTTCTAAACTGGTGGACGCAGCTAGAAAAGATAAGCCTCTGTCGGTCATTAGCATGCTAATAGATGTGTAATTAAAGGTGAGTCGTTAAGCTGTTGACCTAGGTGTTGACCTTTTCAGCAATCATCACTTCGACTCGACTCATTAGAAGTCTCAGTGCAGCAGTTCAGGTATGATATTGGCCATGGCGAACTTCTTCCGACGAGCTCATTGGAAATTTTTACAAAAAAAAAGTAACAAATAAAAGTTTAAAGATCATATCATCAGATTTGTTTGACCTTAATTTGCATTACAATGCTCTAAACATGTTTGCAAAATTCAGTCAAATTGACGATTACCTAACATAACACATGAAAAATTCATCATGTTATATTGGAATAAGATATAACAACATTTCACTATGTCAAGGTCTTATTTAAATAAATTTAAATACTTAAACACAACAAGAGAAAGGAAAGTGGGTGGATAAAAGAAGTCCTTCCAAGCATTTAATCCCTGCTGTAACAGAGCCTAATTACTGAAGCTTACAGAAATACATGTAAACTGTTGATGCTGACAGTTATGGAGAAAGGGAGGGGGGGTGAGAGGGAGAACAGAGGAAAGATTTTCAGTATAAAGAAGAAAGTTACAGCAGAATAAAAGAAAAGGGAGAGAGCAAATCATGTGGGAGAAATCATCATTTCTGCAACATTTTGCTTTTTTAAAAGAACAAAATAAATGTGGATACAAACTTCGCTGGTAGAGAGGATGAGAACAAGATCTAGCCTGGACGAGCATCAAAAATGAAACACTGATTTTGGCTTCATTTAGTGCATTGTTTGCAGGCTGGCCATCCTAGTATGTCCAGAATTTACTTTCCCTCAGTACGAATGTCCCATATTTTCTCATAGACTCCTACTTCTGAAGGGAATGCTACCTCATCAACAAACCTGCTGCTGCAGTGAGTAAACCTGTTTAATTTTATGCTGCAGAGCTAAATACTCTCAAGTCTGAAAAGTTCAGTCCGTCCATCCATCTCTCTGACTGACTGCTGACATTTACTTAAGGGCATCGGAACGCTTAAGTGCTCTTCAGATGAGCCAGCGTCCTAAACCCCCCGACCCCTCGAAGCATCCGGGAGGGGGGGGCTTTGTCTGACAGATTTTGTAACTTCTCGAACACAGACTTTTACACACTGTCGCGCTCCCTGCTGGCCCGGCTTGTTGACTTGTTTGACTGTCTGGCTGTTTGCTTCCCTGGCTGGCAGACTCGTTTGTATTCTACCTGCCAATTTCTTCTTCTTGCCTGTCTGCCTACCCACCATCTGTCCTCCCCGCTGCTCTCTATTGAGAGAAGAAGAAGAAATAACACCAGTAAACATGCCATTCTTGATAACAGTAATGCAGCCTGCTTCTGTGCCTAAAATTAATATCTTACTTTAGTTTCATCTGCAGCGCACTGATCATTCTGCCACAGTCTGTCACAATACTATAATGTAATGTATAATGTAGCCGGCCGTGAATTTAAGACACAGATTTTAAAAAAGCTGTTTTTATAGTAGATGATCTGCTGTAGCTCCTTACAAACGTTCTTAGAAAAGTGTCAGAGAAAAGTGGATCATGTGAGTTCAGGGATTTATGACATTGGCAGACAACTGACTGTCTGCTCAAGTCAAATAAGAACACTAGTGTTTGTTAGTTGGAGTAGCTTACAGTAAACAACATGTTCACATTCATCGCCAAAAGCAGGAAGAAGTGCCCTGTTACTTTGGAAATGTGGTCCACTCAAACAGCCCATTTCATTATGTAGGTTTGAGGTGATTTTAATAGTGCAGTTAATTTCAGCCACAGTACTGACAGATTTAAAGAGGAGTGACTGTAACCTGAACCTCAACTCTCTCTATCCGTATCTCCTACTGCTCACTCTAATACTTCTTCTTCTTTAGAGCTAAAAATAAGCCCACCCACCTCAGTTCATCGCTCTGACTCCTCTGATTTTTGACAGTAATATCACAATATGCAGTCTGTGTTCACTCTGACAAACAAAATGACAGCTGTCGCGTATGAACCTGTCACCTGTCTGAAATACTTATTATATACACCGCTCAGCCATAACATTATGACCATCTGCCTAATATGTTGTAGGACCCCCTTTCGCCATCAAAACAGCCCTGACCCGTCGAGGTATGGACTCCACTAGACCTCTGAAGGAGTGCTTAGGTATCAGGCACCAAGACAATAGCAGCAAATCCTTTAAGTTGCGATGTGGGGCCTCCATGGATCGGACTTGTTTGTCCAGCACATCCCACAGATGCTCGATTGGATTGAGATCTGGAGAATTTGGAGGCCAAGTCAACACCTTGAACTTGTCGTGTTCCTCAAACCATTCCTGAACCATTTCTGCAGTGTGGCAGGGCGCATTATCCTGCTGAGAGAGGCCACTGCCATTAGGGAATACTGTTTCCATGAAGGGGTGTACTTGGTCTGCAACAATGCGTAGGTAGGCGGTACTTGTCAAAGTATCATCCACATAAATCACAGGACTCAAGGTCTCCAAGCAGATCAAAGCATCACACTGTCTTCACCAGCTTGCCTTCTTCCCAGAGTGCATCCTGGTGCCATGTCTTCCCCCAGGTAAGTGACGCACACGCACCCGGCCATCCACATGATGTAAAAGAAAACATGATTCATCAGACCAGGCCGCCTTCTTCCATTGCTCCGTGGTCCAGTTCTGATGCTCACTTGCCCATTGTAGGCGCTTTTGGTGGTGGACAGGGGTCAGCATGGGCACCCTGACCGGTCTGTGGCTACACAGCCACATACACAGCAAACTGCAATGCACTGTGCGTTCTGACACCTTTCTATCAGAACCAGCATTCACTTTTTTCAGCAGTTTGAGCTACAGTAGCTCTTCTGTTGGATCTGAACACACAGGCCAGCCTTCACTCCCCAGACACATCAATGAGCCTTGGAAGCCCATGACGCTGTCGCAGGTTCACCGGTTTTCCTTCCTTGGACCACTTTTGGTCGGTCCTGAGTGCAGACCGGGGAACAGAGCTGCAATTTTGGAGACGCTCTGACCCAGTTGTCTAGCCATCACAATTTAGCCCTTGTCAAAGTTGCCCACATCCTTAAGCTTGCCCATTTTTCCTGCTTTAAACACATCAACTACAATGACAAAATGTTCACTTGCTGCCTAACTGTCACCGCCAGGTGGCATTGTAACAAGATAATCGATGTTATTCACTTCATCTGTCTGTGGTCATAATGTTATGGCTGACTGGTGTACGTACACTCTGACTTGCAGCTAACAGTATTCACTCAAACTTCAAACCAACAGCATAATAAAAATCTACTCTAACTGTCCTCATCTGTATACAGAGAACACCGGAGTGACAGAACAGGTGCACTCAATTAAAGCCAATTAACAAAATACACTCCGCTCTGGAAGCTCCGATGTCACTAATGTTACTTACATGTGGTTGTCACCTGGAGGTCCTCTGCAGCTGCCTCCTCTGGCCCTGTTCCCAATGATACCAGTGTTAACCCTAATTGTTACCACCCGTGAGCGAGGACCCAGATGGTTGTGGAGGGAAAGGACCGGGGCGAGGCGTGGTTGTGACCGTGGCTGATGAAGTGGAGCTGAAACAGTGATCTGGCAATTAGAGGAGAGAGAACCTGGGTAGATATACTGTTGAGTTAATGCGTAGATAGAGGGCAGGTGCGCAGGTTTCAGTGAGGTGGATTGGACGAGCAGCAATCAGAAGGGTGGAAGAGTGTCACAGGAGGAAGCAACACCAGAGAAACACCTACAGACGTCTGACATGAGGGTCATGGCGCCTTGATAACATAACCTGTGGTTTTAAAACTCCATTTTCTCCTGATGACAGTGTGTCAGCTGGTCATCTCTCTCTCTATCTCTCTGCGGTGCGACAGCCGGATCATGAAGAGTAATTGCTGCTCTCCTCACCGACTTCATACCAATCTCTTCACCAGTCTGTCTCATCTGATATCATCCTTTTCCTACCGTAATGACATTTAGGACTTTGTCATCGAGCAGCCCTGCCCGGCAAATTAAGTGCCTGACGTCTTAATCCTGGGAAGATTAAAAAGGCTTATCAAGCAGAGGGAATTATGTAATGGTTAAACTGTGATAAGATAAAGAGAGAGAGATTGATAACAAAATTCATTTAAAGGTGAAAGGTCAGTCACGGGCAAACAAGGTCGTCGAAATCCAGGAGAAGTAAAGAAGAAGATTGGCTGAAAAATAACAATCTGCAGAGGCTTGTTCTGTTTCCCTGTACAGTTTGAATGTGTGTGTGTGTGTGTGTGTGTGTGTGTGTGTGTGTGTGCGTGTGAATGAAAGCGAGAGAGAGAGAAAAAAAAAAAATCCCTTTTTATTAACGAGTCTTTCCAAGCGCACTGAAGCCGCTCGGTGACTCAACATGGCTTCTTGTTTGAAGTAGCAGAGGCAGAAATGCCACAACATGTCAGCTGAAATATGAATGAGTGTGCGCTTAGCGGCAAGTAACGAGACACACGTGCGCAGGCACACATAGGAACATGCAAGAAATACAAGAACCAGTGGTGGGGAATAGAGCAATGAAAGGCAGGCACTCAGACACCAGCCAATATACAAACGCATTAGCACTCATACTATACACAGCCACCTGATGCCTATCACAATAGACTCCTGTTATACCATGTTGCTTAGTCACATGCTTCATATGCAGTATATTCCTGCACATGCCTTTTAATAAATGCCCAGTATCAGTGGCTCATTGACCGTATTCACATGGCGGCCATTCTCCTGTGACGTCACCCTCAGGGTAGTAGTGTTGTTCTGGTGTGTTCAAAGTTAGCATATTGCTTAAACAAAGGGAACATGACAATCTTCATAACTTCATTGCTTCCCAATTGATACGCAATTGAAAAGATATCCAGCCGTATTTCAGTATATTACAACAACTATGATAACTCTGAACTGATCACAAAAACAGCTAACGTCAGCATCGAACCACTAACTAGCTAAAATTTACCGTTAGCTAGAGAGTTATGCCTTCCCCTAGTGTGGTATAGCCATATCAAATGGTTGTTGCTAGCATTTGAACATATCCAAGCTAGCAGTAAAATTAGATAGGAAGTGGCTAAGTGCTAAATATTAGCTGTTGTCTGGCAGTAGCTAATGACGCTACAATAGGTACTTGAAATATAGCCTGTATTTTCAATGTAAAATTTATTTTCAGCAGCAAATCAATACAAAAACAGTGAAATGACAAACTATGGAACAAAAAAGTACAACATATAACAGTGATAACAGTATTTCAGCTTCCCATCCTGAGCAAGACATTTGAATAAGGTCAATTAATGGATCGTGTAATGCGCTACCAGCTGATTGTAACATCCAATCAAATTCTTAGTCACCTCAACTACTGCCTTTATTCTTTGCATTATTTAGCTGCTGTGTTCAAGACAATAACTCCCTTTATCATCACCCATTTTCACTTAATAACGTGTCGCAGTGAGAGAAGCTCAGGTGTAAATAATAAAAAGATAATGTCGGCTCATTTGCATTGAGCAGCTTTGGTTTGAGGGTCCTGCTACTGTGCAAGCTAATTCGCTGTCACAGCTGCATGGGACTCCTGAATACAATATGTCATTGTTACTTATTTTTTTTAGTCACACCTGTTCTTTTGTTATGACAAGTATATGAAGAAGGTGTTTTTTTGTTATGTTCAGTATCATTCAGTCATATACTCACGTGCTTCCTACTCACTCTCTGGCGTGTTATGGGGCATTTGTAGAGGACTTTTTAGTGAATTGGAACAACATCTCCAGACACTACTTTGGTATTTTTCTCTGCGTCCACTAATTACATCATTTTTTGTCTTATTTCTGCACACTGCATGATGTTGATACTTTGCATTCTTACATTTCCCACCCTTCTTGTTACTTGTTCTTGACTGCAGTGACTTTTTGCTGTTGCTTTTCTTCCCTGTCTGGACTAATTTCCTCTGGAAAAACCGAGCTTTGAATCATCGCCATCATAAACTTTGCATTGACTTTACCAGCCTTGTGTTTGACTTCATTAAGTCTGAGTCTATTACCTCCAACACTGAACTTTTATAGCGGCCTTTATAACCTGGCAGTTCTTACTATTACTGCTAATTCGCTCACGCCAATACCCTCACTCCACCAACCAAACCTCCTTATATAATATGGCATTTTCTCTTCACTGCATTAGCTTGGTTTAAGTACTGCCCCAAAGACAGCTGTTGAAGCTTCCTTATTTTTATCTTTCAATAGGAATATGTTCCTCAAACACAGAGATGCAAGAAACAACAAATCCCAGGTCTGATATCCTACTTATAAAGCCAATATACTCATCAGCCATTTCGCTCCATCTTCTCTTCCTGTTTCCCCCCGGGAAATCTGAGGCGAGGAAACAAGGGATGCAACAGAGGAGCATGAGGAAAGACATACAGAGATATCAGCCCTGGAGATGATCTCTACCAAGTCCACGTCCACTGGGGAGAAAAAGGACAGACGGATGGAAACACAGAGATGAAACGAGAGGAGGTGTGAAGGGAACCATCTGTGAACAGGCAGAAACCTGAGAGGAGGAGGAACCTACTGGGACTACCAGGCGTCAGCCATGAAGAACAATACCTCCAATGTACTCCTGTACAACGACTGGGCTAATCACTGCTCTCATTGTGTGTGTGCGCGCATCTGTATGTATTCAACTGCCTCATCATTCATGCGTATAATTTCAGATGTCAGCTTGTGTGTAGCCCTCCCCTACACTCCTGCTAAGTATCAACACATCTGTGTGCATCCCAGCGTGTCTCCAGGTGTGGTTTGTACAGTATATCTTTGCATTTCTGCACAACTGTATTTGCTTATTTGAAGAAAGGGCAGTGGATAGAGTTGCAAACGGGGGAAGAGATAGTGGGGACAACACGCGGCAAAGGGCCGAGGGTGGGAGCTGAACCCAGGACCGCTGCACTGAGGACTATAGCCTCTGTTTGTGGTCGCCGATTTAACCGCTTAGCCAAACCGAGAGTTAGCATTTAAAATTAGGATTTAAACAATGTCTATCATTAGTATTATTTGCCTTTTTGTTCATGTGTAAGAGTTGCCATGCTGTTTTCATATTGCTTATTAAAGCAGGCAATATGCTGTATTGCACACAGTATAGGCAATGTCCTGTATGCGTCTGTGTCAATGCTGTTGCTGGTGTATATTTGCGCTCCGATGCCAGCAGTTGTTGTGTGATTGTCTGCACATGCAAATGTGATTGTAGAAGTGTTTCTTTGACTGTCCATCCCTTACAGACTGATACGTTTTGCAAACCATGTTTCTGTCTTCTATGATGCATGTGGCTCAACACTTCTGGTAAATATGCAGATCATACATTGCAAGTTCAGGTGCGCAGAAGAGCCCTTTTGTTCTTGTGGATGAAATTGGAGCGAATACATCACTCCCCACCTTCCACTGACACTTTAATATAACAGACAAGCCTGAAAGATGTGTTGGAGAGATGTGAAGTGCTATCTTAAGAGTACAACAAGGGCCGGGTTTTCACTGATAATGGTGCAGTTGAGTGAACACTTCAGATTAATGTAGTGTTTGCAAGCAGCTGTGTTAAATACTTGTTTCTGATTGGTTAATTATGGCATTCCGAGGTCTGTTATTTCTTGATAACAGACCGTTGTTATGAAGAACAGACTGTTGCTAGGCATGCGTCCCTAACCACACAATCCGGAGGATGAACTGTTGTTGTTAAATCAATCTCCCCAAAGAAGTCTGTTCGCCTTGTTTACAGAAGGAAAAAAAGAAGAGACGAATAAGCAGAGAGAAAGCAATAACGGTTAAATGATGTAAAAACTGAAGGCTACGACAGAGAGATCAGAAAAACTGAAGACGGCACATGAAGTAAAGATTAAACGGAGCACAGTACGGGATACAGCCGTGTTTAAAGACGGTGAATTGAAAAGAAAATGTCAACAGACTCTGACAGTGACAGAAAACCTCTTTCAGGTGCTGATGTCTTACAGCAGCATCAGAGGAAATGTTTCCATTTAATGTGGGTAATAACAGCTCATTTTAAGAAGGCTACACAGTTAACTGTTGCTATGGAAGCAGCTCTCACTGTCAAACGGAAAACAGAAATATAATCATTTTTAAATCAATAAAATAATTTCCAAATGAATATTTTGTGTCAAATTATTGATGTCCTATGTAAAAAGCCGTGTCGGGGTCCTGCTCACGCTGTCGGGGTTCTATTCCACGTTATCAACCTGCTAATTGTACATTATCACTGACTTAGTATCCCTGCAGGTCAGGTCATACTGATCTGGAATTTAATTTAATTCAATTTGTGTTTCCTTTCTTTCTGCCTCTGATGATTATTCCTCATTCACACGATATTGTCTATAAAGCCCTGGCTGTTACTGACTTTCCTGCAGGCAAACACTTTGTAACAATGATGCTTCAGTTCCTCTTCATTTCCTCCCTTTTTGCTTTTTAAATGCGCCTCACAACAATCACACGCAAACTCTCTGCTTAGGTTTTTAATTGATCTCAGGCCTCCCACTTTTCCACGGCCTTATGAGCCAGGTTGCAACAGAATGAAGGCTTGTCTAAATTATACTTTACATCACATAATGTCATAAATCTCAGCATGGCGTCCAAAGGAATTAGGTTGTGTCTCTTGATTCATTCGGTGTGTTAGAGTGCTGATTAGTTGATTTGTGTTTGATTACCTGTTAACGAGCAAGGATTCCTCAGCACAGCAGCTACAGCCGTTCCGTCTGGAGCTGTGGAGCAGCTGTCCATGTGTCACTGGTGAGTGGCAGCTTAATAATTGGTGTGTCAAAATCAATATATATTTATTGTCCGTAGCAAGTCACATGAAGGCTGAACTGACTGGTGAAATCAAAGCTATGAATGTAAATGGAACAGATTTTCTTTTGTCTTCTGTCACAGATCTGTAGTGATGCACGTTATAGAAGATCTTTGAGCAGTGTTATATTCGTGTACATGTCAGGATCAAAAACACATAAACTCTGCACACTGCACTCCACCAGAAAGGCTTTGTCGAGTGTAAGTGAGGTGCGTTTTTGTGAACAGATTGCTTGTGTAGTATTGTACGCATTTAAAAGCATGACAGCCCCCTGTAGCCTCTCTCTCTCTCTCTCTCTCTCTCTCTCTCTCTCTCTCTGATCTCACTGTCATCTCCCCCCTTTTCTCCATTTGTGATGGCTACGAGCTCTTGTTGTCGACAGCTCGGCTCAGAGGTCACGCAGACAAGTGGTCAGCCAACACAGGCGCAATACACACTCTGGAACCCATTGCAGACACGGGTCAACGTTTACTCAACAACAGAGCTATCACTGAAAACGTGTTTATGTGAAAGGAGCAACAATTTCTGCTGCGTTATTTGCCTTTTGGGGGAAATAGTCTGTGTGATAGCTAATGTGTAATAGAGGGAGCAACAGCACAAAACAAAAACACAAGCTCTGTGTAACAGAACTTAAGAGTCAATAAGCACAATTCTGTCATTTGGTTCATTGATGCACGTGGGGAGTGAAATCTGGCCCATGTGGTCCGATCCAACAGAAGAGCTACTGTAGCTCAAATTGCTGAAAAAGTGAATGCTGGTTCTGATTGTGTCAGAACACACAGTGCATCGCAGTTTGTTGCGTATGGGGCTGCATAGCCGCAGGCCGGACAGGGTGTCCATGCTGACCTCTGTCCACCGCTGAAAGCACCTACAATGGGCACCTGAGCATCAGAACTGGACCACGGAGCAATGGAAGAAGGTGTCCTGGTCTGATGAATCACGTTTTCTTTTACATCATGTGGATGGCCAGGGTTGTTTGGTCGCTTATCTGGGGAAGACATGACACCAGGATGCACTCTGGGAAGAAGGTAAGCAGTGTGATGCTTTGGACAATGTTCTGCTGGGAAACCTTGGGTCCTGCCATTCACGTGGATGTTACTTTGACACGTACCACCTAAACGTTGTTGCAGACCAAGAACACCCCTTCATGGAAACAGCATTCCCTAATAGCAGTGGGCTCTTTCAGATGTTCAGCTAACGTCTTGGTGCCAGATACCTCAGCACACCTTCAGAGGTCTAGTGGAGTCCAGGCCTCGACGGGTCAGGGCTGTTTTGGTGGCAAAAGTGGGTCTAAACAATATTAGACAGGTGGTCATAATGTTATGGCTGATATATGATGGCCGGTGTATGCAAACCAAAACTAGCTTCCATATGATAGTCATTGTTTGAAGTCTGAATAGCAAATTGAGATGCAAGAATGGCATTAAAGTTGAGAGATGAAACTTAAGACTGCATATTGTCTTCACATATCTGTTTATGGAGAATAATCATGAGCTAAACTGTTGTTGAACCGCTGATAGCCAGTGGGTTCTGGGATCGCATATTGGCTAATGTATCCGCCTCTTTTACTCCCACAGGGACTGTTTTCTTGCATACAACCAAAGCCTGCTCAAAATAAAGGCCAGAAAGCTTCCAACAAAAAAAGTCAACTTTAAGCTTTCACAAAACTTCATTCTGAAACCAACTGTGAGCTCATCCGGAAAATTTATTTAGTTTTGATTTAAATTAAACATAGATAATTCAAATGTATTTGCCTGGCATTGCCAAACAGTTTTTACTCGTTCTTTCCCCCCTCATCTCTTTCCTCCATTTGCTCCAGAGGTATATCTGCATTTGACAGACACAGCTGGCAGTGAAGTCCACACACACATACAACAAAACACACACACACGTCTGTTCCTTCATGTTTACTATTGCTAACACCATGGGAATTGCAGCAACAGCTCTGTGATGTCGCACAGGCCACATCTCTTTAAACGAGCCATAGGGGAGCACAGCATCACTGCCAACTGTCACATTATGAACGCACGCACAATAACGCACATTCATTACAGAATAGTGTGTAGGTGCAGTTTACAGTTGTGTTTACACGAGCTGTTACTACACACGTCTGCACATGTTTGCGTCTGCACATGTGCACGCTGCTCATTCATGCTGCGCGTTCCTCCTCCATCACACCTGCGTGTTTAAATTTTATTCATGAGCAGAGCATCCACATGTGTGCGTTCATTCATGTGTGTCTCTGCGCAAGGTCAGCCAAACTGGAGACTATTAATTAAGAAGGCTATTGCTGCCAAGGTCTGTTTGGCAATTAGTATTGGATTATCTGACTCGGGGGAGGAGCCTGCTACCTCCTGCAGCCTGATGTGCACTACAGAAATAAACATGAGCAAACAGTTGGCGTACAATGTCGTGTTTTCTCCAAACAACTCTCGGTTACACTACCTCTGATGCCTTTTAGTATTAAGACCACCATCTCTCAGCAGCATTTTAGCACAAGCCCTTAAAGAAGGAAGTGTGCACATATATAACAGGTAATACGGTAAAAGTCAAACGGGCCCTCACAAGGATAAAAGTAGAACACACATACACCCAGATCTTTGACAGCCCCTGCAGGCCGAGCCTTTAGCGCTGAGGGTTAGTGACAGCTTCTCCCGTTGCAAGCCAAGCCTCCTTTACATCTGTTCTCTCACACACACACAGACACACACACATTGAGGGGTGATTAGGGTCAGTGACAGGGTGCAAGCAAAGCCCTTTCTCTTTCTTTCTTCATTTCTCCTTCACTCCCATTGCCTCCCTTTGTCCTACACAGTCACCTCGAGGTGCTCAGGGCCGGTGACAAGCCCCCCCACCCGAGGGCCAAAAGCCTGTCGGACAGTGACAGCTGACCGTTGACAGCCCGTCCCAGCGGCACCAGCACACTGCACACCACACCCATGTCTTCTCCTCCTTCCTAACACTGTCATCGCCCTCCTCTTTTTCTTTTGCCTTTGTCTCTTTTCTCACTTCCTCCCTTTTTCTCTGACTTAAACTGCTGACCCAGGAAGTTCCTCCAGAGTTGGCTGTCCCAGCCGACCCCTTAGCTCCTCTTTAAGCTCAGGGCTGGCTGCTTACACTGGGGAGCTAAACGGTTCTGACCGCCCCTGAGGCCCTGGAGGTTTGGGAGGACACGGCGTTGCTGCCCTGCTGGGTTGATTTGTTGAAGTTCAGTTGGAGACTGGATATCGTATAAAAACAAGGCCTAAAGACAATTTTTAAACAACAAATTATGAACTACTGTTTTTGTGAGGAAAAACATTATTCTTTCCAGCTTAACATTGATACCAAGTTTTACCCAGTCATAGCTGTGCCACATTTCCTATTTTCTGGAGATATTACAACAGCTAGTATGTACATATGATCTACAAAGGGACTACATTAAACTGCATAGATGCATGTTCTAACCATTTATTCAACTAGCTCTTTAACTTTTCATCTCATAAAACTACAAATAGACATCCATCCATCATCTATGCCGCTTATCCTGTTCAGGGTAGCACATTCATAGCCTGCGTAGACCGTTAAAGCTGTACTGAAACGAGACGGTCTGGTCTACGCTTGCGTCACCAAGCGCCACTCCTGTCGCCTAGCAACAGCTAGCTAGCGGGCTAACTAGCTAACTGGGACACAGTTATAGAGACAGACAACCTTTCACGCTCCACATTCACACCTACGGGCAATTTAGAGTCACCATTGAACGTAACGAGCATGTCTTTGGACTGTGGGAGGAGGCCGTAGTACCCGGAGGGAAGTCATGCATGCACGGAGAGAACATGCAAACTCCACACAGAAAGGCCCACTTCGTCCGAACCGGGATTTGAACCAGGAACCTTCTAGCGGGGAGGCGACAGTGCCAAACACTGCACCACCATTGACCCCCCACCCCTCCTTTAAAAAAAGGTTTTGCAATTCAAATTTCTAAAGAGTGTAAGATACTAGAAAATCACATTTTAGACATCATATGACTTGAATGAAAAACTAAGGTACAAACAATCAAAACATGTGTGATACTGAAACACATAGTGAAAACAATAACTACTGAGACACTGAGAAACATTACCATACTGCATATCATAGCTGCTATATCCGGTAAAAGACAGAATCCCATCGAACAAATCAGCAGTGATAAAACCTCAGCACAATGTTTTCCATCTCCGGTATTTAATGGGATGTAAATATTAAAAATCCTAACAGTAAGCGACCTTCTGATCTCTCTTCCTCTACACTAACTCTCAGAGTGGATTATGAATAATTAATGGTTTGCTACTTTTAGACAAGGCCTGTCATAACATCTATTGATGTAGTATAATTTAACACGCACAAACTCAAAGAGTCAGAAACACACAGACACAAAACAAACACTGCCACTGATAAATGTTGGACAGCAGTTACAAGCGGCTCTGTGTTTAAATCAGAGAAGTACTTGCTTACAGCATCAATAACAAAGAACTGACAACGCTTAACATCAAACACACACACACACACACACACACTTATCTGCCATACCAACAGTGGACTATTATCATTACATTAACCAAGTGGGGACGTCTGTTTGTGCTCATTTTTAAAACTAAATAAAGATTAGAAAATGTACTTTTTAAGGTCTGTCGCACTATTAAATGTAGTTTTGAGTTTTTTTCTAAAGAAGTTGCCAAGAGGGGATTTGCATGCTTGCGCAATGTCTACCTATCGATATACACCTATCCGCCATAACATTATGGCCACCTGTCTAATATTGTGTAGGTCCCCCTTTTGCCACCAAAACAGTCCTGACCGGTCGAGGCATGGACTCCACTAGACCTCTGAAGGTGTGCTGAGGTGTCTTACACCAAGTCCAGCAGATCCTTTAAGTCCTGAAAGTTGCGAGGTGGGGCCTCCATGGGTCGGACTTGTTTGTCCAGCACATGCTACAGATGCTCGATTGGATTGAGATCTGGGGAATTTGAAGGCCAAGTCAACACCTTGAACTCGTTGTGTTCCTCAAACCATTCCTGAACCATTGTCGCAGAGTGACAGGGCGCATTATCCTGCTGATAGAGGCCACTGCCATTAGGGAATACCGTTTCCATTAGGGGTGTACTTTGCCTGCAACAGTGTTTAGGTAGGTGGTACGTGTGTCAAAGTAACATCCACATGAATGGCAGGACCAATCCCAGCAGAGCACTGCCCAAAGCATCACACTGCCTCCGTTGGCTTGCCGTCTTCCCACAGTCCATCCTGGTGCCATGTCTTCCCCCAGGTCAGTGACACAGACGCACCTGACCAGCCACACGATGTAAAAGATAACATGATTCCTCAGACCAGGCCGCCTTCTTCCATTGCTTCACGGTCCAGTTCTGATGCTCACATGCCCATTGTAGGTGCGGTGGACAGAGGTCAGCACGGGCAACCTGAGCGGCCTGCGGCTACGGAGCCCCAAACACAACAAACTCTGATGCTCTGTGTGTTCTGACATCTTTCTATCAGAACCAGCTTTAACTTTTTTAACAGCTTGAGCTACAGTAGCTCTTCTGTTGGATCGGACCACACAGGCTAGTCTTTGCTCCCGACGTGCATCAATGATGCACGTCGGCTTGTCCTGACCACTGCAGACCGAGAACACCCAACAAACAAGAGCTGCAGCTTTGCAGACGCTCTGACCCAGTCGTCTAGCCATCACAATTTGGCCCTTGTCAGTCACGCCACATCCTTACGTTGCCCATTTTTCCTACTTCCAACACATCAACTTTAAAGACTGATTGTCCTCTCGCTGCCTAACATATCGCACCCACTGACATGGGTCATTGTAATGAGATAATGTCATTCAGTGGATCTGTCACTGGTCATAATGTTTTGGCTGACTGGTGTATACAACAATAAAACAGATCAGAAAAAGAACAATTAAATGAAACAGAGACAAAATAATAACCTTATTTAGTTTGAAATTCAACTGTTGATGGTTTATATTATTCATGTGCAGATATACAGTATGTCTGCTCCTACATCCTGTCAGAAATAAACCCTTCATCTGCATGCAGGCGAAAATATCTGTTAGGAAAAGAAAAATCACAAAACATTCGGGGAAAAAAACCCTCTTTGCTGATATTTAGACGTACAGAAAAAAAATGTTGGTGATCTCAGCGCTGATGCCGGTTGACTGCAAAGGGACTCCAGGGAGGATTTTCCAGATATGAAGACATCTCATAAATACAATTATTAGCATAATTATCTCAGTCGTATGAACAAGGCATGCACTGACAGCTGTTAGCGTGTAGGCTGTGCTCTGTAAGTCCCTCGCTGTGCCGTTTCAGCTGAACTAGCAGTAATAAGAGTATCTGATCTGATTCGAAGACACCCACACAGCATGGATTCATTCCTGAAGAGCTGCTAAGATTTGATTTCTCAGGATCTCTGTTCGCATCTATTCTTGGGTTTAACTCAGATCTGATAGCAACATAACCGGCAGCGATACTTTAAAAGACATGTGCACATAGAGGGAAGATAAAACACGGAACCTTTTTGTACTGTCACTTGATTCTACACATTTTGTTCGCAAATCTCGTCTTTAACTGAATCAAATATTCTTCATAAATACGAGCCGAGTGTTTGTTTCCATGCCTGCTAACACTGACTCACTTAAACAGCCAAAGTGACAGTTGGTCCTCATTATCATAGTAACACAGACAGATTCAGATTAAAGCCTTCAGAGAGCCTGTTACCGACTTTTCATTACAATACATGCGGCCTTTAGTGGCGTTGTATTCACTTCACAAAAGGAGTTTGTTTGAATGACCTGCTGGTGTACATACAAATAAATACAACATTATGAAGAACACAGTCTAGACCTGCTCTAAATGAAACAATTTACATTTTCTGTAGAAAAGAAAAAGCATACAACTCGATAAGTTCCCACGAATAAATTTAAAAAAGGATTTTAAAAAAAATACATAACTGTTGAAAATACTTACACATCCCTACACTTTCCAGGCATCCTTTTCTTTCTCAGCAAACACTTACAAGTGATACTTTAAGCAGCTCTAGCCAAGAGGAAAAGTCAGTTCGCTCTGCTGGAGCTTTTATTCATGAAAAGGGATTACGGCATTTCATGTTCAGTAGCTGGCAGGGCAGCAACAAAAATAAATAGCTTACAATTTCTACATTTTCTCTCTGTGTGTCTTTGACATCATGAAAGCCATTTCAGTTCTTTTGTAAGATTGTTTCAGAAACCAGGTCAGAGCAAAATCATCAGGTTCTGTTTCACTGTCACTTCTTTGTCCCCTTTTATCTGCATTTATCACCTTCTGTTTCGCTTCTGTCTCCAATATCTCTCTCTCACAGCCAGTGCTGGTTTGTGGAGTGAACACTTACACCCCCCTGTGTGCAGAGCCCTTAGAGTCAGCTAGTACCGCTAGCTGCACAGCTAACTTAGATCCATTGCTAACGGAGGCAACACTTACTCTCAGCTGTTACAACAAGCGCTCTTACAGGCCGGGAGCACTTCATTGTGTTGTTTTTCTTTTGCATGTTTTTGACTTTGTGTATTTGCAGTGCGTTTGACGTGAATTAATTTGTTTCAGTTTTTGCAGCACATTTTTTCAATTTCATCATTTGTTGCATTTGTTTTGGACTTGGACAGCACTCGTTGGCCACCGTACATTTGACCCAGTCGAACGCATTCTGTAGCTTAGCAGTGCCATTTTCTTTGACTTGCTTAAAGTACATGAATGCATTGAAGATTTACTGTTACACAAGATCATCTGGCAAAGTGCTTCAGTGGTTTACTAAATACATGCAAGCGCACATTCATAGTGGATTACTTTATACCATGAATACCATATTTTTATTGGTTTACCTTTAATCGTTGTGGCAAACGATGAAATAAAGAACCATCATGCCATTTTGGCATCCCATAAACCATTATACAAAACAAGGTTTTTTACTAAATGTGTCGCTTAGACCTTATTTTAAAGCGGTTGCTCTAGATCTTAACTTAAATATTTCCATTTAAGAGACATGTAAAACTTACAAATATCATTGGATGGTAGCAATAGGTTGATGGCCACACAGCTGGAGAAAAGGGAGGTGATTGCTGGCCAAAGGGCCGACTGATAAAATCAAGGCTTCTGGCTAACTCGGGTGCATTTACATTTTGTTTGAATGTTGTTTAATATACATCGTCCCTTTGCTTCAAATTAACTATTAAATCAAATCAAAAATTGCTAAACATCAATGACTCAGCTGCTAATATAAGGGTAACCTGATCTCATGCTATACTCCATTAAAAGATTTCTTTGCACTCTTTGAAAGTTTTCAACCAAGCTGCATTGTTTTCCCATAGGTTCAGTAGTGTTTGCTGATTGGCTGTTATTGATGTGTCCCACTTGAGTCTTTTTAAGGTGAATTAATCTTGAGTTGAGTTATGAAGTCATGAATTTTGTGAACTTTTGTTCAGGAAGCTATTTTCAAGTGTTAGTTCAACAATAACACCACACTTCTTATCACATGTGTTCTTATCATTAAATACAGCTTTCTATTTTAGATGTGTTTTGGCTCAGTGGTCCGTCCTTTGGAGAAGTAATACACCCGTATTTTTCTTGTCAATTGGCTAGGTTCTACTCAGCCTGCTTTGCCAAATAAATCAAACCAGAATTGCTTTAATTTCCAGGTATTTAAATCATTGTAAAAAATAGCTTCAAACATCAGTTAGTGGTGCACTGCTGCATTCCCAATTTAAAAGAAAATCATGCATGGTGTGCTCGAGGCCTCAACCCATCAGGACCCTCACATTCCAAATTCACCAAGATACCATGCACCTTGCAAGACCTATTTTCCTACCTTTTCCTTTTCATAGGATTTCATGCTACCATTCCTGACCCGAGATTGAAAACCGCTGGCAGCTTAAGCCAAAGGCTTGTGGGTGATGAGCTCCCTAAGTGCTCCTCCACTCTGCCAGCTCAGTGCAGCGTTGAAGAGGTCCGAGCCAACAGTAGCAGTTAGCTGAGCCTTTATTTATGAAAGGGGATTTTCTCCCCTCATGTTAAGTAGCTCGCATAACAGCAGCCAAAGCAAATCGCTAATACTTCCTTCCTTTTTCTCCCTCCCTCTTTCCCTCTTTGTTGTAGGAACTTGAAACTAAAGGCTGCTGGGTACCTGCCCAGCAGGGCTTTTGGCTGCTGTCTTCATAGTCTTTACATTATAGACCACATTCATATTCTGAAACATACTGTAGGAAGAGTGGAGCAGGAACAAGCTGCAGGCAAACTTTCCTTTCCAGCCATACATTTTAATCTGACTCCTTCAAATCCTCCCCCTCAGTCTCTACCCTTATAAGGCTCATAGGTTTCAGAAGTGGTTGTTTAAATGTCATCTAATGTGAAATGATGACGTTTCTGCACTTTGCAAACCTCCAAGTCGTATCTCTGGTCTTCGTATCTGCTTATATCATCTTTTTTGTCTTTATTTCTGTCTAGAAAAATGTCAATAAAACAGGTCGTCAAACTCTGTAGGATTGGGGGCATCTTCTTATTAGAAACCATATCCCACAAGAACAGCTACACAATGACAGGGCTGCGTGTATCTATTGTCTGTCTTCTTGGAGCTGCAATGGCTTGCACTGTTCACTGTCTTGCTCCACTGATCATTGAGCTGCTGGGGTTTAAGTGTTCAGCTCAAGGGAAGGTCAAAGTAGTTATTGATCGCAGGGTTACTGTACATTCACTCCACCTACTCAGGGTTTCCCCCAGATGGTTCATGAAATCCAACGTGCAGGACTGTCACAAGACTGGGATTTACTCGTTCCCTAGACTCTTGAACTTGAATGAAGATGTCCATCACAACAGAAGCAGGCAGATCAATTACTCCAAAAGCAAGCCTGCAACTAATAGATGACTTTTACACAGCATTGGTGGACAACATGAGTGGCTAGGACCATCTCCTCTGGCCTGCTAGCAATGGTACAAGCCTGGGAACTGTAAGTTGCCCTGGGGAAACAACTGAAGTTTCCAGAAACTGTTGCAGTAACGTCGCCAAGGCAAGACATGGTTCTGATTTCTGAAGGCTCCGAGCAGGTTGTTCTATTGGAACTAACCATTCCCTGGGAGGACCGCTTGGGGGAGACCAACAAGAGGAAGAGAGTAGAGTACACTAAGCTAGTGAAAAAGTGCAGAAACAATGGATGGTGAGCGAGGTGCAAGCCCATTGAGGTGGGTTGCAGAGGGTTCGCAGGTCAGTCCGTCTGCAGGGCCCACAACATGCTTGGCATCACAGGGGCCAGTAGCCACAGAGGCAGCAGAAGTTGCGTCAGGGTGGCTGTGGATCAGGAGAGGAGAGCTGCGGGTGTGGTAGTGCTACCTGCTACCTAGCTGGGGCCTTATCAACCCCGGCTGTGGAACCTTGGTGAGGGTTAGGGTGTATGATTGTTGAAAGACCGGAAACACCCAATGACCCCAGGTAACATCACTGATGATGTGTCCAGGTGCATCACAAGATGTATCTAAAAACTTTAACTAGACTTTTGTATGCCGATATTTATGGTTGCATTCCCCTCTGCTCTTCTCCCTGTACACCAACAGCTGCACCTCCAGTCATCAGTCCGTCAAGCTCCTGAAGTTCATGGACGACACCACCCTCATTGGACTCATCTCAGGTGGGGATGAGTCTGCCTACAGGTGGGAGATTGACCATCTGGTAACCTGTTGTGGTGAGAACAACTTGGAGCTTAATGCTCTGAAGACAGTGGAGGTGGTTGTAGACTTTAGAAAGAAAGCAGCCACACCCACCCCCATCACCATTAGCGACTCCACTGTTTCCACTGTGGAGTCTTTCCACCTCCTGGGGACCATCATCAGCCAGAACCTCAAGTGGGAGCTGAACATCGGCTCCCTCATCAAAAAGGGACAGCAGAGGATGTACTTCCTGCGGCAGCTGAAGAAGTTCAACCTGCCAAAGACAATGATGGTGCACTTCTACACCACCATTGTTGAGTCCATCCTCACCTGCTCCATCACTGTCTGGTACGCTGCTGCTACTGCCAAGGACAAGCGCAGGCTGCAGCGTATCATCCGCTCTGCAGGGAGGGTGATTGGCTTTATACTGTAAGCTTTTTCACTCACCAATATCTTGCACATCTGTACAGTTTTTTTTAATTACACTGGTTGTACATATTTTGTATTATACGTATTGCTTCTTCTTCTAATTCTAATTCTTCATATTTTTTTTTTTATCAAATTCTATTTAAGTCTTTTATAATGATTTGATTTTGATTCTGATCTGATGTAGAGTGAGTAAGCGCTCCATGAATCTGTGCAACGCAGGAGTAAAAGTACAGGTATCCAGAAAGACTGATTGCAGTCATTTGGTGTTAGTCACCGATTAATTATTTATTCCTCTTCTTGACCCGTTCCTCGATCTGTCGCCTAATATAGACCGTGCTGCCAAGTAAGAGGTTGTGACCTCAGGTGGTGGCTGACAGACAGGGTGGTTCTCCAGAACCCCATGAGCATACAGAAGGTCGAGAAACCATCAATGAAAATCGTTAATCCTACAAATAGCTGACACTACAATAAGACGACTGTCGTAATGATGGATTCAGTGCAGTGTCCAGTCTTAAACTGTCTAAAGTGACGAGAGAGAAGACAAAACCTTGTAATCTTGTTTTTTGTTGGGGGGGGGGGGTCATTGGGCGGGAGGCGGGGTACATCCTGGACAGGTCGCCAGTCAGTCACAGGGCTGAGTGGCTCCCAGGAACCTTCCCGCCTTCCCAACCACAGCACCACCGTCCGGCCCAATGACAATAAAAAATAAACACAAAAAAACAAAGTGTTCAGAACTGTGCACTTTTTGTAAAGTAACACTTTTTAACCCATTATTAAATTCTGTAAGTCTTGACTCCACCCACTGAAAGGTCATGACCTCAGACAGTGGGGTTGTGGCTACACTGTAAATAACTGTTAGTGTTCCCTTTAACCAATCAATGTATAGTGTGTATAAATGCGGAAACATCCATGCATTTCCATTTACACTGATTACCATCGTGACCTGAATCATTTGCTTAACATGTGCGTGAGTGTGTGTAAACAAAGAGAAATATGCCTGCGCTCCCTTTTTCCCTGCAGAGAGTTTAAACCTACACATACATTACCATTCAGGAACAAAACAAACATTGGTTACATAACCGGGCACTGTGGGTTTGACTATTTCATGTTTGTTGATGTTGCCAATCGAGGACTGGAAGCATACTTTGGCAGATTCATTGTGAGCTGCTTTGTATAAAAGCCTCAGCGTGGTGTAGGTGTGCGCGCGTGTGGGCCACAGTGTCAAATCACTGCTTTGACGGTCCCCTCCAGTCACTGTTAGGCCCCTTTAACACCCTGTTTGGCTGATGTGAAAGGTGAAATGTGCAGGTGAAAGTGATGTTTTAGTGCCTTTGCCTCCAGCTTTTGGATACACAGAGGCATTGCAATGTTATTCCAGGTTAACATTTTTTTTAAGCCGTCCCCAAAACAGCTTTAGATTTCTCCACCTGGGAGAGTGCTGTGCATGGGACTGTAAGATTAAACAGTGTTTGCCTGCTTTAATGCAACACACCACTTACGGCTAGCTTAGGTAAACAAGAATGTACTGGCATAGTGGCATAGCATTACTATTATCTAACTACATTATGCAGGGATACTGCAAGGGTCAGGAAAAAGGTTGTGCACATACTGACCATAAAACTAATGAGCATATCGATATTTCTCCCATATTTTTTGCATTAAGATTCTTTCTCATAAAATTTTACCGCAATTCCGATACGACCTGACGTTACCCTGCAGTAAAAGAACAATGTCCCCTTTTTGTGTGTGCTGACAAGTGTGCTTACTTTTTTCCTTATTGCCATAAGAACATAATCCAGTGACTTTATATGCTGTGTCGTCATCGTTGTTTTATTGGATGATCTGCTGAAATTCAAAGTGTTCATTTTACCCGATGCATACATGTGCTACTGTACCTGCACTGCTTCGCTCTGCGTCTTCACATGCCTAACGTAACGGTTCCAGAATTTTCCATATCGGCTCCAAAGAACATATAGGAAATATTAAATGAAAGTTGGGCGCTTTACAGCCAACAAAACTCTGAACATGACCTCGTCCTGACCCGGTTAGCTTTGCAGAGTAAGTTACCATGGTGATTGAGCCAGGTTAAAAGAGAGCCAGCTTCGTGACACTGAAAACCCTTGGCATCGGCTCGACAGAAATGGCTAACCCTCTAATCTCGCTTCGTTGTACACCCCCTCAGGTCTGCAGCCCTGGAGACAGAGAGTAAAAGCAGCAGAGTGTACCAAGTAGAGGGGCTGTGACAATAAATATTACAGCTACAACAGAAAAGTCGATCTGTCAAACAAGACAAAAATACATTTAGACTTTTGACCTGAAACAACATTTCAACAGTCATGCATGTATTTCACAGCTTGTTAGCGCTCTGTGTTGATCCCACAAATCTCTCCTCCTGCGGGGAAAGCCTTCCCATATCTGTCCACGTCTAAATGACTGCTACCCCTAATGTGCCGGCATGAGCCTTTGTTTTTCTCTTCCACGGCAGGTGAAAGCCTTGGAAGTGGCTTTTGGAAAAAGGCTATAATCCTGTTCTGTTGTTTGTGTGGACACAACATAGTGGCTATTATGTCGAAACAGTGTAGGTGAAGGAAGGTGGGAGGTATGCCTCAAATATGGACCTGCCTGCCAACTGTACACAAACACAGAACAACACGGGGCATACATAAAGACGTGTGGAGAATTATGCAGAAGGGAAAGCATACGTAGGTTAAAAGCACTTTATATTCACATGCAGAGACAAACAATCACAGTAAACAAAGGTAATGTCATTTGGAACAATGGCCTTTTACAGCCTGTACAATCATGTCATGTTGTCTTTACAGTAAAATGTCTGTGAGCTATATCTGCACAAGTCTAAATGTGCGTGTAGGTCTACTTTCTGTGTGTTTTTGTAAAGCATGTATGTGTGTGTGTTGCTTTTACAGTAGAAAATCATATTCATAGGAGTGTAATGTAGCGTAATCACTCCTTTTGTGCTGAAAAGCCTGGGCCAATGGGAAGAGAAGAAGTGCAACTGGAGGGTAATAACAGTTAGATAATAAAGGCTAATACATTTAGTCTGTTCATCCTCACCGTTTTTTTCATTGGTCTACTTGAAATTTAATAGGCTTAATTTGCACAGACTACTTTGAACTAAGCCATATAAATTTACTTAGTGTCCTGTTTGCCTTCACAGTACCCCATTAGGATTGACAAAGATGGCTGGTTCAGACGGACGAGGGTTTAAACTTTACAAGTGCAGTGCTCTCGAAAGCCTGGGGATCCAATTTAAGCCAGTGCTGGTCATTTTATTACAGCAGACAAATTCCACTTCACGCCCGCTGCTGTGATTCATATCAAAAAATGTCTGAGCCTTTAGACGAGAACAGACATTGCAATGTATTGGTCTGTAATTCTCTGCTGCTGAGACACTTTTATCATTTAAAGCTGGAGCTGATTTTCAAATTCAGCCGAGGACTGGTGGCAAACTGTTTCCACACGGGAACGGTCATGTTGGAGGTGGAAGCTTTGGTCATATAAACATTTGTAAACAGAGGCATTAATTTGTACGCGTTATCAATCCATCAGTTGTAATTTAAAGGGAAAGCGGTAAGAGAGAGGAGGAAGGAAGAAAAGGCCCACGAGACATTCAATAATACCCCTTTCCCACCGAAATTAGCGTGTTGACGCAGGTTTTTCAGACCCAGGAAGACCCGCTTATAAATGCCGATTGTCTCTGTTCCCATTGCCAGTGAAGTAAACTCCTTTTGGTCTCTTCTCTGCTGCATCACCGTCTGACGTCACGAACGCACCCGATACAGGGTTAGTAAACAGTGAAGATGTTACGGTGGTTAGGTCTTTATTGTATTTTTCCTCATTCAGTCTGTTTATCAAACTTGCCGCCGACAAATTTGGAACGAAGTTCGAGCGCTGCTCGGACGGAGACGGGCAGAATTTGTAGCTGAGATGACAAGGAGTCGCAGAAGTTACCGACTGAGCATAGCATCGCGCCGGAAAGGGGCGGAGATTAGCGTGTCGACACGGGTTTTTTGTTCCCATCAATGCTGATCGGAGCTGAGGCGATAATTACCCGGGTCTACTGCAGAGTCATTTGACCCGGGTCTGAATGCTGATTGTAACCTTTCCCACTAAGCAAAAAAGCCGGATGTTAAGTACTTATTTCACTTCTAGCTTTTTTGCTTGATTGACAGATGTCTCAGCCTTTCATGCTCAAAGTTGAATCAATGATCTTGTTCATGTTCTTTAATGTTTTTTTTAACAGTATATATACGTGATTTTCAGCTATAATCTAATGTTATTTCTCTGTCTGGTATTTGCATACTTACATAAAAAGGCACTAAGTAGAGGGAATTGTTATAATCTGTGTCTGAAATGTGAAGCCAGTGCAGAAGTGTCTAAAACCCTGCTTTGTTGAAAACATCCAGCAGGGGGCGACTGTCTGATTTTAATGTAATCTATAAGAAAGTAATCACATTTTATACTTGATGTAAGTTAACATGTTACTAACTTTCTAGTTTCAAATCTTCTTCAGTACACCAAGATATTCAATTTGTCTTGTGATTGACAGGTTTCTACCAGGGCAACCTGTCAGTATGGAGGTGTAGCAAAGTGTCTCTTTTATAAATATGATCATTGCTTCAAAAAAAAGCCATACTCTGCGCTTTAAGCTGCTGGTCCACAAGCCGATTGCTGATGTCACAATGGCTATGCCCACTTCTCATATAGTCTATGGTACAGAGCTTACTATAAAAAAATGCTGTCTAGTGTTCGGGCCTGTGTCCACTAATGGTGTTTTTTGGGCTTTCAGTGTCCACAACCTCAGTTTCAGAGCGCTTCTTACTGCCGCTTACTGTTGCTAGGTTACAAAAAGTTGACTCCAGCACTTCGGCTTGGTAGTGACCGTGGTAGTGGTATGCTTAATATTTGCTTTTATCTAAGGGAATTTAGCAAAGAAAACATAAAAACAATGGAAAGGAATCGTGTCCTTGCATTAGCAGCAGCTCTAGACCTGGAAGTTGTACCCGATGTCCCGCCCCATCTTGATTTTGATTGGTCGGTGACGCAGAAGTGACATAGATGAGTGTTCTGAAAGTTAAAAACTATTTTCTAATGAGAGCGCTGCTAGCACAACGACAAAAAACAGCTGACGCCGAGGACTGAACTGCACTGGTTTTGTAAAGAAAATAGGTGCTGACATCACAAAAATAAAATTCATGCTAGCTTCCTGGTTAGCCTCGCTGACCTCTCAACACATTAATGCAAACAATATAAGAAAATTCAAAGCTGTTCAACAATGTTTTAGCCACCGTGTTTCATACTGGGTATCATTCTTTCAGTTTCACCTGAAGACGCATCATGTTCCCCAATAATGGCGGCTGCCAATAATCACACATACAGTACCGTGAAAATAATAAGGCCTGTGTTTATTCACATTTACAACTTTAACACTGGCAGTTCAATTAATGTGTTAAGAGACCTCAAGTCACAAGTTACGAGCCACCATGACAACCAGTCACACAAACAGGCCCGATCACTCGTGGTCCTCCCTCCAAGATATTGCAATGACACGCTTCACTCCCACACAAAGGCCTACATAGAGAGCTCCTCACACACACACACACACACACACACACACACACACACAAAATCTTTAATTTTCTGGATGTGCTCTTAGAAAAAGATCTGTTTCAGGATTGTCAGAGACTCCGACTAAAACACTTCAAACCTCCTATTGACACTCTCGCACTCTCATGTTCCTCTTCATCTCTCTCTCCTTCTTCCCTCCCGTGTTTTTCCTCAACTAGGTCTCCTTTCATCCCTCCCTCACTTCTCTCGCTCTCTCTTCATCTCGCTGGCTCCCTCGCTCTGTGGTGTTTTCTGTTGCCCGTGGATGTAACAACATGGGATTGATGCAGCAGTCGGCTGCTTTCTGCATCCTCAGCAACATCGTCGAAGCCACACACTGTGGAGCGTCGGTCTGACTGGAGAGTGTGTGCGCGCGCGCATGTGTGTGTGTGGAAGGCAGTGAAAATGAAGGATGAGGGGAGAGAGGACTCGGAGGGAGAGAAAGGGAAGAAAGGGAAATGTAAAGCTAAAATAAATGAGGTTAGCGATGTAATGTGATGTAAAAGAGCAGATTTGTGACAAAGTTGCAGCCAGTCTGCTTTGATAAAATGAAAATATAAATGTGGCAGTCAGGAGTGAAAAAAGGTACAAACCGGTTAGCTCCCTCCTGCTCTCCTGCTATCTGAACCCATCCATACCTGCTTCTTTATGTACACAACCCCCCGGTCACGCACACACACACACACACACACGTGCTCACACACTGCCTGGTCTTTATCTCGCGAGCACACCTGCAACCTGCTGATACTCTGCAGAGAAGAAGAAAAAGTTGTTTGAAATTCTTATAACAGAGAGCAGCAGAATCAAAGGTGCGGATTAAAAAACATGAATAGATGTCCTGTCATTCAACATGTGTTGCTCTCTCTCTCCCTGTTTCTCTAGCTCTTGCTCGCCCAGTAGGTACAGTGGGAAGGTAAAAAAAGTAGTTAACTTTTTTTTTCTGCTGCGCTCTCTCTTTTTTCTTCTTCTCTGGCTTTTAAAAGTGGGGCAGCTCCACAGAAGTACTGCAAATCGCAGAGGAGGGGGGCTGCATGGTGGAGGCAGGCAGTGAATGGGAGAAGAGCAGACGAGGGAGAGACAGAGCGAAACAAACGTCTACTTGAAACTCATCCGTCGAGCTCAATTAGCATGCTTGCTAACCCCGCAGTCGTATGGCCGGACGTCTTGTCATTCACGTTACATTCAGGAGGATCTTATGATGCTGTGAGGGCTCGTGCACAGCGCTGCACTGCAGCTGTGAACAGTTTGCTGGTGCTCTGGTGTCTCAGCAGGATGCTGCGGATATAAACACCACTGAGGTCGATATACAAACTCTTATATGAAATGGAATGCCTTTTTACAACGCTTATCCATTCACACACACACTGATGGTGGTTGGCTGTCATGCAAGGTGTTGGCTGAACCATCAGGACCCATTTGGGGCGCAGTATCTCGCTCAAGGCCGCCTCACACCACACTGTGATAAATGGACAACAAGCTCTTCCTCAGCAGCCTCAGCCATCCTATTAAGATGGAAATTTTGTCTCCAGCCTCTGGTTACGATACGGTGCAAGGCCATGTGACCCTGTTCCCCCGATAGATAAGGAAGGCGGCAGGGCTGTGCTTTGTAAAAGAGGCGGGGCAGCTAACCAGTCTTCCCCTAGCTTTTTTATTAGAAACCATCCAGGATGTTTCAGATGATGAGGTTGAATGCTGGTAAAACAGGGGTCTGATTTTAGAGGATAATGCTGACGCTGCAGCTTTTTGCACAGGAAAAACAATCAGTATTTTCTAACCACAGGTGTTTATAGCATCATGATGTTATTGGCATTTGTTTGTGGTTCTAAATTGCTCATGTTGCTACATATGATCAATTGATGTGGATCAATTATTTGAGTAAGAAATAGGGACCTACAAAATGTAGTTTTACTGTTACAGCTTTATGTCTAATCAGCCATATAGTGTGTTTTTAAAGATACGTTAATACAATGATGCTTTGTTCAAATATCCGCTAAGCCTAAACTATTTAATACAAATGTAATGTCCTGTATCGTGCCCGAAATAACACGAATATAATCTGAGAATTTAGAAGTCAAACTAAAGAGTAATACATTATTTCTAATATGTTCATTATTTGCATTTTTTTAATGATTTTAAATCCTCTAAGGACACAACCCAGGATGATTCTCGTTGGTTTTAAAGACCTATTTGTCATATTGAATTAACCTGTGTTTATGGTAACTGCACTGAAAACTTAACTCAAACAACCAAGATGGCTGCCCCTATAGCGGACTGTTCTTAACTTACTCTGGCATCAGCATTAAACAAACTCAACTGCAGGTTTATGTTTATAAAAGCTAATTTATTGAATGTAGCAACTAGCTAACTAGTCTAGCATGCTACGGCTATATCCCAAGTTTGCTGCTCTGATGTGTGGCAGTATGAAGAAGTGGTTTTTGAGTAAATATAGAAACTAGCTAACTAGCTTAGCATCCCAGTGCGGCCCCCTAGTCAAGATGGCTGCCCTTATAATTAAATTTTCTTAACCTGCAATCACATCAGCATTAAAGAAACTTGACTGCAGGTCAAGTTGTGTACACATGTTTTGTTGGGTGCAAAACTTTTATGTTGAACTAAAAGCCATATTTATTGAATATATATCAACTAGCTAACTAGCCTAGCATCCTACGGCTACACCCCAAGTTTGCTAGTCTGATTTAAAGCAGTATGAAGAAGCACTTTAGTGCCAGAACATTGTGAACACCCCTCGGAAAAGCAAATTTACTGAGTGGTTTTTGACCAAAGAGCGTTTGTGATTTGGTCCGGCAATGCATGGCTAGCAAGAAAAGGCAGGGCTGAGGAAAGCTGCTAGTTGACGTACGGATTAAAAAATGCAGCTGTTTTTTTCACTTATTCTAGAAAGAGTCTAAAGAGCTTCTTTTCCTATTTGGGTGGCCGAGATATTCACTGACTTTTATGAGACAAAGTTGCCTATTGCAGCCTCAAGTGCTTCACTCAAGACTACAATGATGACTGACTGTGTAGGAGCAACTTATAATAGGAGCAGAGAGTTCACTGTCCACTGTCACTTTGTAAACGACCCTTAAACTAAGTGTTTAAACAAAACACCGGGTAAGTGGAGTACTAAATTCTTCAGTAAAGCTCAGTTCATGTAGGTTTCCGATTCAGTCATAACATATTTCAGTTTTTATCTTTAGAATTTACTGGAAAAAATACAAAAATACAAAGTGACCTGGGGCCAACCCAGCTGCTCAGTGTGTACGCACTCCGTCTTGTATTATCAGGCCATTGTGAGCCATTTTCAAACATTGTATTCAATAATTTAGTGCAGTTCAGCTGCTGTGCTGCAATGTGCCACCGCCTGAAAAAGGTTAAAGACTGGCTGAAACAGGAACAGCACATCAACAATCGACAATCTTCTATCAGCGCCAGTTTATTTGGCTCCATCTAACTCCCATGTCCACAGGAAAAGTGTGAGCTCAGTGCCAGAGAAACTGTAAAGACAGCAGCGGCTCGCCACTTGCAGTGATGCTGCTGGGGATTATAAACAGGCACTTGTGGTCCTTAGTTCTGACTGGCGGAGTCACATTTAAGACCATGTAGATTCCCAGTAAACACTTAAATGTGACTGCATAACAGCCTCTCTCCCTGGGCCTAACAGCACCTCCGAGTGCTCTCCCTGTAAATGACAGTGTTTTATGGCTCATTGCTTTATGTTTGTATGGACCTAATGTGTGGATGCAGATTTCATAAAAGGCCAGTGAAATGAAAGCAGCAATATAAAAAGAGAAGATATGTAAAGAAGCAATCTAAATGGAAAAAAGTGCGCTCTGTTGGTGTTTAGATGATACAAACACACAGGATATTCATCATTCATGTTAACATTAGAAATACATGCAAATTATAAGCTTACATAAATGTATTTTCTGATCAACAAATGCTTCTGAAAAAGGTTAAATGACAAACATCTGAGATAATGTGCTTTAGAATAAAATAAACTTGACTGTAGATACGTCAGGATTATACATACAGTAAATATAAGATGACAAAACATAATCAGCAGGTCAAATGACAGACGTACACACCATTCCCTTTCTAATTTAAACAAAAATATGTGGTACAGATGCTATATTTCAGGCATATTTCCTGGTATTAAACACTGAATTGGATGATTTTTATTTAAATAGCCTAAACAGTTGAAGTTCCCGTTTGTAGCATGTGATCAGGGTGGTGGATAAGCGTCAGGCACATTTGGATTTCAAGCAAGAATCAAAGCTCGCCTTTTATTAACAATAACCGTTCACTTACTTTAAAGATTTAATCTTGAAGATTTTCATTTAAATAAATGTCTTTTAAGTCCCTATCTATCGCCGGTAACACAATGGTGATTGAGCCTATGGCCCAGTGATGAAAGCCTTTGCATTTACAATATTACAGACTGGGTGTCTGGTGCGACCTGGTGGCAAAAATCACAAGCAGTGCCCAGTGACGAGTTTTCCATCAGCCAGCAGTGGTTGGTCTGCCAGAGAGGGTAGGCGGAACTAAGCGGCTGCTTTTCCAGTCTCTGCAAGCGTTGCAAGTAAACAGTAATCTACTATGGCTGAACAAACAAAGAAAAGATCGCTGACTACAGATACAACTTCAAAAATAAGTGGAAATCCAAAGAAAAAGAAACAAATTTGACGCTCTGATGAAGGCAAACAGTCTAAAATTATTCTGCATTTACCCTCGCCAAAGAGAACGAAACTGAGATGTTCGAGATTACAACAGCGGTTGCCAAGCACAGTAATTGTAGAAAGCAAAAATGTACATACAGCAACATAAAAAAATATATCAGAAGGAAAAGATGTGTTCTAATCCAAGGAAATTTGGGGTTTTGGACTTTAACTGTCAGCATTTTTGTTCATGTCCAGCAATTAAGATGCCCAAAAACTGCAGTATGTATGTGCATGAGTGTTGTTTTAACAAAGCCATGAATGTTGTCCTTCAACTGTGTCAGCATTAAAAGTTATTGAAATGATCAACTTTAATATACTGAGTGTTGGAAACCAAGTTATTGTTCGTCCTTTTAGTACAGAATATGAAACTGTAGACTTTTCCCAGTAGTGCATCTCTGTGACAAAGTGGGTGAAACCTTTTCCTTCCTTACAACTTGTCCTAATACGTTCATTTTACATATAAAACCACATTATTTTCTACATGTGTTCATTTTGCAATAATCGACCTTTGGCTTTGCAACAATACATCACATATTATCTCATGTTTGTTTGTGTTATTATGCTACAGCCCACATAAAAAAACTTGAGTAAGTTAAAGCTTCCAGGCTTCCATAGATAAGTTTCATTAACCTTAATTAATGTCCAGCTTTAAACATTAGAATAGTTTGTTCCTTTGTTCAAACTTACCTTTGTGTGTTCCTTTGTCCAGACCCACCATGCAGGAGTTCTGCTAGGGACGAGCCGGCGCTGCATTTCCTGATTTTTATGGTGTCGGTGATGTCATCGCTGGGTCATACCATGTTGAGGGGTTTGATGTCTGAAGAGTGTTTTATTTTGTTTGTTTCATGCATCCTGGAGTGATCTGCTTGGAATTACCTGCCTGTTAAAAGACCAGTTAGTCAAGTGAATGATCTTATACCACAGTATGGATAAGTTTCTATTTCCTTATATTTAGGGTAAAGTCCAAGTCGACCCCCTTGTTAAGGTACGGGCTGTAGCAGTCTAGGTGCTAATTGAAGGCCCTATAAAGGCAGTTGGAGTTCTTGCGTTCGTGCAGGAGTGGGGAGAGGCTGTGCTTCCATTAACAAGTTCATTCAAGCTACGTTTTTTTGATTGTCTCATTAGACACGTGATGGAGATTTCTGTGAAAAAACCCTCACCTCTGGGAAACGTCTGCTGGCTTTACCTACCCACCACCTTCCTTGACGCTTGAGCTCCGCTCTTCTACAATCTCAAGTAAGGACCAACCGCTTCACACAGGAAACCCTGCCGCCGTTACACAAGCCATTATAATTCACCACATCTTATTTTCCCTCTGTTAACTTTATTCCTATAAGTGGCCTGTTTGATCCCACTCGGATATCTACCTTTTATATGCGTATGAAAGCGAGAGCGCCGGTAGCCTGTGCATAAATCCATTAGGAGAAACATGTAAGGGCATACTTGAGAGGGAAAGGACTAATATACGGAGCACCTCTTATTATGTAACAGTGTTCATCAGCAGCTTGGGAAAGTGTTGGTCATGACTCTCACTGTTGCTATGAGACTTTGAAAACCACTTTGCTGCAGCCTTTCGCTAAAAGATGAAATGTTTGAAATGTTTTTTTCTGCCGTGGAGCGATTTTCAGCTGCTCGCAGAGGTTCAGCTCCCACGGCAGCTGCGACCTTAAGAGATGATGAAAGTAGTCCCCGGTTCTTTAAAAAGGTTATACTTATTTTAAAGTTTTATATAAGCTCAGACACACATCAGTTTACACAAATAACCTCTTAGCTATGAGTTGTTTCATGTTTAAATCTGATTCATAGACACACTGAACCTTTTTCTTTTTAATCAAGACTACACAATGTTTCATGGACGATGACTCATCCCGGTCCCTTTGAAAGCCTGGCGCTGCTCGGAGCTCTGTCTTCCTCTGTCAGACTAAACCCTGCTACTTGCTTGAACAAAACACTTTATTCCCGATTGTTCTGACGGACCTGCCAACAGTAGGAAGAGGTTGTTGTTGTTCTCGCAAAGTGTGAATGGGTAGAAATGTGCGAATGTGATTAATAGAGGCGCTCAGTAAATCATCCTTGGATACAAATCGTCTATTCCTCCCGAGACAAAGGCTTGGTATTTGGAACCGTAATGAGCTAAACTAGTTTAAAATGCCGTTGGATTGCTGACTCCTCAAGCAAAACTAATCTTAAATTATTTCTTCTGCTCGCTTGAGGACCGAGTCAGGGCCTCTCCTCCCAGATGCTGTTTATCAAATTATTTCCATTGTGAGCCGTAATGGATTTAATAAAGTTAAAAAAAACGTCCTCTGGATTTAACAGTGTTGAGCTTTCTCTGGCAGGCAGGTGAAGAGGAGGTGAAAGAGAGAGAGAAACTGAGATGAGTTAATACACAAAGCCAATGTTTAAGTGCCTGTTTGAAACACAATAGGCAGGTTTTAGTTAGCTCTACGTCTGACCGGGGAGCAGCTAGTTTATCTCCTTCTCCAGGCAGCTTCATCTTTCAAGTGAATTTTTCTCTGTTGCCATGAGGGCCTCATTATTTTTCACCTGTTGCTAAAACATACTGCTGTTTTAAATCATTTATTCCTTCTGTCCTTCAGTACCAAGTGCTTCATTGGTTCCTTCTTGTTAAACGGCTCTTTCCATCCAATTATAATTGTATTCATCAGTATTTTTAGACTCTGTTCCACAGTTAGCTCCTTACATCATTTATTTGTTGTTTTTATGTCGCTGTGTTTTGTGTTCAATGAGCTCCCCCAACAAATTGACCCTCGTGTGGAAGAGATATTTGTTTGGAACAACAGCACACAAGGATTGGTGGCCTGCCTTCGCTTGTACTGCAAACTAGCTGTTAAAATAAATGGCGAAAATGGCATCCTACGTCTGTGGCTCAGAGGTAGAGTTGATGATCTCTCAATCAGAAGGTTTACAGTCTACATATCGAAGTGTCCTTGAGCAAGACACTGAACCACGAATTGCTCCAAGTGGCAAAGCTATTAGTGTGAGTGTGTGATTAGTACTGATTGACAGTTGGGCATCAGTGTGTGAATGTGAGAGCTATAAGTGCATTCCATCCTATTTACCATTTTAATGTGAGTGTAGAGGGTGTTATGAATGATGATACATTTAGAAAGCTGTATGTTTTATTAAAGCCCAGGCTATCGCTGCTTACATGCATTGCATCCTGGTACCTGTAGGCGCTGCCAGCACAGCTGCTGGGGCAGGAGAACGTTGCTATCTTGGTCAATATACCTGTGCTGAGGAATCAACACTGATTGGACATCCACATTAGAAAAATCCCTTTAAAACTTGAGCTGAGTGCATCAAATGTTACCCAAAATGAAGCTGGCAAACATTAGCCTGGATAAGTTAAAGGTATAATAAGTACGATTTTTCCTCCTCCTGAGCTCTTTGTCACGTGAACCTCACTCTCACTCTCTTGTGCGAGAATACGCCCACCCCGCCGAGCTAACACCGACAGCATCACGATTACCTTTGCACTAGCATGCCAACCGCTGGCTAGCTTTGCTCTAGCATGCTAACTGCCGCTTAGCTTGTCCGGTTTGAGGCACCTACCTGTCAAACAGAAATAAGACCAAGAGGTCGCTCTTTCGCCATGTTCGCCGGTCTGAATGGGGCCCAGTTGCTAATTTGAACCACTCCCACACTCACCTATACGCTGTGATTGGCTCAGGGAACCACAACAGCACCCCTTCTGAAAACGTCCTGTGCAAAGCAAAACAACAGAATAGAAGCAGAGAGTAGGGTCTCACAAGGGTCTGCCAAACAGCCAAACAGCAACCACTGCAGCAATGACATTTTATCGGCTGAGTGAATTTCCTTTTATTTCAGTAGATTGTCTGGAGTCCAGATGAGAACAAAAAAAAAAAATATTGATCTGGTCTGATCCCTCCACAGATCAGACAATGTGGCACACCAGACCAAGTTGGGATATTGCAGCAAAGCCCAGGAGACGACAGATGGGATGATTGTGCAATTTCTTCTTTTAAAACGTTAAATATCGTGCTTGGAGCCACTTAATTGGGATGTTCTGATGGTGTTCTGGAGAAAGAGAAACAAGAATTGACCTTTCAATCATGGCGGCCATGCAGGCAATGCGATCAGGAAAGGATGGCGTTTAAAAACAAAACTGACAAAACTTTCCATATCTTGAACAAAGATTTAATTTAATGATAGTGAGCACATTTCATTTCAAAAATCTTGGACACCATAAATCCAAAGTCAAAGATACTTTCACCATCTCTCCTGCCAAGTTGCTGAATAGTAATGATGGTTGTTGCTATGAATAATTAGCTGCCAGAAGAGTGTTGTGCAGACTCCCATCAGAGAGCCAGTACTATCTACTATTTCATGCACTCATAGAAAGATTCCCTTCAAACAGATATGCATAGTCAGAGTACTTAAGAGGTCTGTAATCAATGAATGTGTTTCACTTTGAGAGATGCGGGTCCTTTTTAATCTGACAAAGGAGCAGTTGCTAAAGCATAAGTGCCGGACGTGATCGATATCTGGAAAGACAAAAGATCACAGAGATTATTCGCTGAACGGGAGGGATTTAGAGGAGAATGTGAGCTTTAGATGCACTGAAGTAGTTGAAAGCCTCTCAGTCACCATCGCTTTTCTTTTTTTCCCCCCAAATTGTTAATGATGTTTATCTTTAGTGTGCTGGTTTAGCTCAGCGGTGAAAGATTGCGTTATATTTTGTAACATGAGGCTGGCAAGTGTGGGACGGCTGTCAATAATATGAGCACAATAACCTTTAAAGCTTGTTGTAGCTGCATTTAGGTCACTTTTAAGAGCAACAACAGCTCAAGACAATAACCCACAGACTGAAAACAGTGACCAGCAGGTCTCTTGTAATTAGGACTGCCAACACACACACATACAAGATACACACGTGTGGAGAGTCATAGATTAGCTTACATGTATGTTTCCTGATTGACTATTGAATGGTTCTGTCAGACCAGCATCCAAACACAGCAGGATACACTTCACCGTCTCTAAACTACATGATTGATGATGATTTGATCATGTTGAAACTACATGTGACTATAACTGGAGCCTTTTTACAACGCAGTAGAGCCGGCTCATATTGTGCGGTAAGCGGTCACATTCACACCGATGGGAAACCTTTTTAGGATCACCAATGAACCTTACGAGCATGTCTTTGGGGAGAACATGCAGACTCCACACAGAAAGGCCCACTCCGTCCAAGCTGGGATTCCAGCTAGGAACCTCCTAGCGGTGAGGCAACTCTTAGCTAGCCAAAAGTTAGCTCACATTCTCGTCATTTTACCGGACTTAACAACATCAAACACCCCGAAAATACACTCATAATACATGCTAACAGAGTGTAACATCAGTGCAAAACCAACTTTCATATTCATGGACGCGCACACGATAAAAAGAGTCTGTCAGCGATCACTGATGTCTCCGTAGCAGGTGCAGTAAACAAGTCCGGGCATGTTAGCCGTGTCAGTCTTCATATTAAAGGCCTTACCTGTATATTCCTTATATGAGGCTGCACTGAAGTAGGAATTGCACCTTTGTGCACTAGATTATGTCTTTTATTCATCATTTTTCTTTTTGCAGTAACCTTGCATACTTTTCATGTGTTTAAAAGCTTCATTGAACAGATCTAAGCACAGTTATTATACAGTACAGAGAGAGCTGCAGGCTCTACTGGGAACTTTCTCTCTCTCTCTCTCTCTCTCCCTCTCTCTCTCTGCCATTGCCCCTGTGACTGTGCTCGTGTGTTTGTGTGTGCGAGTGAGTGTGCATGCGTGTGTGCGTGTGTGTGTTTTCAGATTGACCGGAAACATCACAGAGACGTGTCCGCTGTGATTAGCACTTGTGTAAATGTCAGCCTTGTTTGTACTGCAGGTAATGAACAGAGCCCTGGATCTTAAGAGAAGAAAAAGACCGAATGAGAGAAAATAAAGAAAGATGAGGGGAAACGGAGAGATGAGGCGAGGAGAGAAAATATGAAGCGTGGAAGTGGAGCGGAGAAGGGGGAAAGAATGAATGTTTGGCGAGATAAGAGCAGAGGAAAATGCCGGAGAGGAGGGGGAAGTGAGGAGAGGAAGCAGAAGGAGAGAATGGGTGCAGAAAATAAAGGAAGGAGGAGAGGGGTTAGGAAGGGACAGGATGATGAAAGGATATGACGGGAGGGAGAGGTGGAGGGAGGAGGAGAGAAACACGGGGAGCGAGATGAAAACGCAGAAGAGAAAGAGGAATAATAAAGGAGGAGAAGATGTAAAGGTTATACAAAGAGAAGAGGGAGTGATGGATGAAGAGGAGGATGAAAAATGCAGGACAGGAGATTGATGTGCTCAAAATATGCAGCAACAGCAAACGTCACCCGGATCTTTCTGTGTGTCTGAACTCTTTCCTGGAAACATCGAGAACTCTTTCTCCTTCTCTCCCTCCTTTTTCTTTTTCCCTCCATGGCTCATTTGTTCATTTCTGCTCCTGCTCATTTATTCAGGACTTTCTACGTTTATCCCTGCCTCCTTTCTCCCTGTTCTTTCTTTTTTATCACCCTTTCTTTCATCTTGCATTACCTTCTATCATTTAGTTGTTCCTTTCTTCCTCTGTCCCACATCTTTCCCAGTTTTCCTGCAACTGCTTCTTTCTTCGTCATTCATGTTCGAATTGCTTTTGTTCTTTTTTTTTTTCTTCCTTTCTGTCACTCTCTTTTTTCTATCCTTTTTTCCTTCTTTCTTTCAGTCCCTCTTTCTTTTTTATATCTTTTTCTCTTCCTCCTTCTTCCCCTTTCTTTTGTTCATTCTTTCTTTCTCCTTTCCCTCTTTCTTTCCCTTTAGTTCACTTTCTTTATTTCTTTTCCTTTTTCTTTCTTTGTCTTCCTTCTTCTTTCGCTGTCATTCGTTCATCCTTTCTTTCTCTCTTTCTTTCTTTCTTCATAGCGTTCAAAGCTCTCTTGTAGCTGAAGCGTGTCTCCTTCTTTCCTCCCTCCCTTCCTCTCTCTCAGCTCTGTTGTGAACCGGGCTGCTCTGCACCTGCACTGCATCAGTCTTCTCTCTCCTCCGCTCCGCTCTCCTCTCTTTCCTTCTGATCTCTTCTTCTCTGCTTTCTTATCATCACTCTGGTGTTTTCTTTGTCCCGCTGCCTCCTGTTTGTGATCAGTTCTATTAGAACACAAAGAGAAAGTATGGATTGGTCCTGATCTATACGATCATGGTCATTTGATTATGGAAGCACTGCTGTGTCATCTGTCTGTGCTGCTGGTTTTGTCTTTATTCCAAAACACCGCTATTACACAGATCTACCTCATGATTTACATAGGGGTGTTTGCAGTGATATAACTTGCTCATGCATATCATGAAAACTTCCTCTTTTTTAGTTTCTCAGTTTACATCACTTTTACCCACATTGTGTCTGTATCTGCAGGCTGTCTGTGTAGTTCTCACAAAAGCGATGTTGTTCACCTGCCTGTGATTTCCTTTTATATGTCATCTTCCTGGGAGGCGGTTGTGCTTCTGCTGCAAAACAACACGCTTTTGTTTTTTGTCAATGAAGCCAGCGCTTCCTCGCTTCCCAAATTGCTGCGTACTTCTTCTTTAGGCCAGATTTTTGAAGGGTTTTGTGAGGCGATATCAACTTACAGCAGCGAGAGGGAAGTAGTTTCACAACAAATGCCTCATGTATCAGACTGTATTAGCCGTAAGGGGAAAGTACAACTATTTCAATATGCAGCTGTCTTTATGTCTACATGCTCTTTTTGTTTATTCTTTAGTTACTATCATATGCTTAGTTTATATTCGTATCAGGATCTCCTCTGCTTGACCTGAGTTTGTTGTAAAACAGCATATATAATGCTCTCCTCTGTACCATCCCGCTCCCCCCACAACTATTTAATTTCACTCTGCTCTGTTTTTACTGAAGCCCGCAGGGCCGCTGGAAAGGAGATGCGAGGAGAAAGGAGGGAGGAGGAGAGGAAAAAGAGGAGCCCGGAGCTATTTTTTTTTTTAGTTCACCCCCTCCAAAATAGTTAGTGTATTTTAGGCTGTTCCCAATAACAGCGGACGGCTGCAGGTGAAACGGAGAGAGATAAGATGTAAGATTGTAGTTTCCAGGCATCGGCACAGTCCAAAGCCATGTGATACAAACATGAAAAACAACTTAACTGATGTATTTTAATGTATTCTTAGTGCTTGTGTGTTGCCCATTAATTATAATTACATATATTATAATACCTGTTCACACACCAGAGGTAGATGGATTACTAGTCCTTGTGTTTTTACGGTTAAAGACTACATTTCCCATAAACCCTGCACATTTCTGTGGTACAGTGGATTTGACATATTATGCAAAATTCATTGGTGTGTCACACAGTTATGCAGGAAGTTGAGGTTTTCTGCAAACACACACATAACACACGCACACACACACAGGCATGCACACACCTGTGTGGGGTCGTGACCTCTGTGTTTCTTCAGGCACGATAAAACTTGACCCTTCGTTGGTCAAACCTAAACGCAGCTCTGCTCGGCTTCAAGGAAAGAGAATGAGTGTGTCTGTGGGTCCATTGTTTGCACGTGTTTGCGTGTTGCGTAACAATCCTCCCTGAGGTCCACAAGCCATCATTAGTTTAATCATCAAAAGGTCAAAGTTCACGGTTTCTGACACACTGCGTTTAGATGCACTTAAATGACCCGATTACAACATCAGTCTAAAGTCGTCGGCCTCGAGGCTCGTATATCACTAATAACCCTTCATGTATGTATGCAAGTATGGTTGGATGCCATCATCACAGATCATATGTCTCCGCAGGGTTTCTAGGATCGTCTGCCCTTAACAACAAGAGTAAGAAACAGCGTGAATGTACGGCCTCACTCAGTGTTTAAGGACACAGCAGGCTGCAGGCTGAGGCCTGAGACTCTCTCCCCTCTTTCATTTCACCTCTGTTACACTTTTCCTCTCCTGACATTTCGGACTAATCCTGTTCGGCAGACTGATCATCGCTGCCCTGCAGAAACCTCACCGCTCTGAAAGGACAACCTTTCAAACAACCTGCTAATTTTTCCTCACATATTCCCACACTTTTCTTTCACTCTGACAGTCTGCTCTGTGCAACTGGAGCTAGACAAATAGTTGCCATATTTTACCGTGTCAGTGTGTAAAATATATGTATTAAATACAGAAACCTTTGGATGATTGTAGAATAATCTTAAGTCCAAACTCCAGTCCACTTATTTCTGTTTGTTTTTTCGTATGGCTGAGCTTAGACAACATGACACCACTGTTTTGCACCTGTCCAGTGCCAGTCAACTCACAACAGGTGTTCCAACACAGCAAAAGGAGTCGTGCCTGCTAATGCCACACAACAAGAATACACTACAGGTGGCTTTTTTGGGATTATAACACCACAGAGCCTACAACCTAACATACTGTGTTTTGAATGCTGTGAGAAAATATATCGGGCTACAACATCCAGTTTTGCACCTTTCATCTGCATCCATATTCCACCTCCAGGCCACTCTGATGGTCCCATCAAGATCTCTTGTTTGATCAGAATCAAAGACCAACTTGTTACAAAGTTGCATTTTGCCTCGAGTTTGGTTTGTGCTCACATGGCAGCTTTTACCAGCAGACCAAAAGTGTTGACGCGCGAGGAAACTGCTTTCTGATTGGTCAGAATTTCCACGGGGGAAAACTCCCTTAAGTAAACAAAGAGAGCGAGAGGAGAGAAAATTGGAGCCTGTAGTGTGAGTTTTTAACTTTTAACCGACATTGTTGGACAGTTTGATCAACAGTTTGGTTACCACACGTCTGTCCTCGACTCATCTTTCTGCCTGGCTGCGTGGCTGCCTCTGCAAGTGTCTATTAACATCCCACAATGCACAGCTTTTTTGGTTTGCTTCCTGTATTAGGTCCTACTTTAAGTCTGTTTATGTTCTCACCTGAATCAAACCGGACCGTAATCCATTTGGAAACGGATTGAGTCCTCTCTTTTTCCGACGGACCATGGTGTTTTTGAATGCGCATTTTCACCTGTTGAAACGAACCGGACTGTCAGAGTGAAGTCAGAGATTCGGGACCAAAGCTGTCAGGTCTCGATGCACCCTTATTTGTGCCTTGCACCATCTGCAAATTCAAGGGTGACTGTTCTTTTGCTGTGAGGACCCCATCCCCTCTGGAACAGTCTCCCATACTTTGTTAGATTAGCTGACTTTGTAAACGACTTTCCTTCTGTTACAGCACTTTAATTTAACTGAATCTAATTATTTTGCTGTAAACTGGGTGTATTAATGCTGTTTAGTTTCTGTTTCTGTTTTCCGTTCAGCACTTTGTAATTTTGATTTATAAGGTGCAATATAAATTCAATTTTTACAAACTTTCTACACTATGAGAAATGAGCAACAATAAATATTTATTCGACCATGTTGTGCTCTGCTAAAGCTGTGATTAAGGGTTTGGTTGTGTGGAAGAACAGTATTGCCTGGCTACGTCTCGGGACCTGTTGCAATTATGGTAAACTGGAGAGCAGCGACCTGTCAGATCACACACATTGTTGTACCATCTATCCACCTCTACAATGCTGACACAATTACTATGCATGTCCTTTGTCTATATGTCATGTTATAAACTGAAGCTGTAAAAAGGAGCTTGAATGCTAAAAATGAACCCTTTTAATGTCTGTTGCTCTTTTGTTCCCATCGCCATCTGTCGTGGTGTTCTGTGTATTTTGGACCTAAGAGGCACTCATAGTTGTCAACACAACCTTTTTTCACCTAAAGGTAATTAGCAAAATGCAGCTTTCTTCCAGTTTTGCACTTCACAATCATCTATGGGTCAGTTATGTTGGCCCCATTTTCACCTGCACGCTGCTCCTGTTGAGGCTCATATGACTTTTTACGGCTGATTCGCACAGATATTTTAAGGGCTAGTGGCTTAGCTGAAAACAATGCACCACCTTTATTCTATTTTGCATTGATGCCAAACATACTTGCGACCAACTCGTCTAAGAGAAGAGAGATGTGCAGTGGGTCAAAGTTGAGTGCACATGTCAAACATGTTACACACTCTGTCTTAGAGAGCCGACTCCCCTGACACTGTCTGGACTGAGAGTGAGAACAGAGAGTGTGTGAGAGAGAGATATATGCTGAGTGACTCACTGTTGCGTTTGTAGATGTCCCCTTTAGCGAGATTACTCACCTCCAGCCTGCTACCAGCCAACCTGCCAAGCTGTGTATAAGTGTGTGTGTACTTGTGTGTGTGTTTGAGTATGCCTCCATGCAAGCATGAGATGACATAAAGAACAACTCTGCAGCATGTGCAGAATCACTGGCCTGCTGCATACACAGTGTGAGTTGCTGGTATGGCCTCAGGATGTGTGTGTGTGTGTGTGTGTGCGTGTGTGTGTGTGCGTGCGTGTGTGTGCATTCATTGTACTGTAACCTCATAAATCAATATTATGCATAAGTGATAGTAAACATCTGAATTTCCGACAAATGTGACAAATTCTTCAATTTTTTTCACACAATAGATTTTAAAGACAATCAATAGCCTTAGTGTATGTGCAAATTCATGTCAAACAGGCCTTCAGAAACACTGAATATAGTCAATAATATAAATCAGAGATCAATAGGTGGGGCAGACCTGGCTCTGAAGGACAGGTTTTTGAAGGCCAGTTACAATATTGATATTTTCAAAATGATGTGTAATACAGAACACTCACCCACCCTGTAGGGGTTTCATTCTGCGAAAACAACCTACTCACTATCCCGCCTATTACACCTTTTACTTACAAAATCAATTTTTTGACACAATATATTGATTTGGAAATTATTTTATTAATTCAAATGATTATATTTTTGTTTTCTGTTAACAAACAGTCCGTTAAACTCACAGTGAGAGCTGTGTCCATAGCAACGGCTAACTCTAGCCTTCTTAAAATGAGCTACCCTAGCTGTTATTACTCACATTAAAATGGGCTAAGCTAGCTGTTATTATTCACATTAAAATGAGCTAAGCCAGCTGTTATTACTCACATTAAAATGGGCTAAGCTAGCTGTTATTATTCACATTAAAATGAGCTAAGCCAGCTGTTATTACTCACATTAAAATGGGCTAAGCTAGCTGTTATTACTCACATTAAAATGAGCTAACCTAGCTGTTATTACTCACATTAAAATGAGCTAAGCTAGCTGTTATTATTCACATTAAAATGAGCTAAGCCAGCTGTTATTACTCACATTAAAATGGGCTAAGCTAGCTGTTATTATTCACATTAAAATGAGCTAAGCCAGCTGTTATTACTCACATTAAAATGGGCTAAGCTAGCTGTTATTACTCACATTAAAATGAGCTAACCTAGTTGTTATTACTCACATTAAAATGAGCTAAGCTAGCTGTTGTTACTCACATTAAAATGAGCTAAGCTAGCTGTTATTACTCACATTAAAATGAGCTAAGCTAGTTGTTATTACTCACATTAAAATCAGCTAAGCTAACTGTTGTTATTCACATTAAAATGAGCTAAGCTAGTTGTTATTACTCACATTAAAATGAGCTCAGCTAGCTGTTATTACTCACATTAAAATGAGCTAAGCTAGCTGTTATTACTCACTTAAATGCAGTAGTTAACCAATCAAAATCAAAAATTTAACACAGCTGTGTAATGTCTTTTAATGTTAAATTTTGACATTATTATTCCTTTGGAATAAAGAAACTCTGAAACAGCATGTGTAACAAAGAGATAGTCAATGGCCAATATATTGGGAGGTTCTGGTTTGACAGGTGTTGACGCTCCTTTATATGGTTGGTTGGAGAAGGGGGCGGGGGGTGACTGGCCTCGATTTTTGTGTCTACAAAGTCATGCTGAGTTTCCAGAGTAATTGGCCAGCTTTCTTAGGTGTTAAAATAGCTAGAGTTTGGAGTGCTTCCCAATATTCTTCTCTTTCTCACCTTCCTACTTCCACCACTGTCTGTGTTTGCTGTGGAGCTGCAACCAACTTTGGTTTAAATTACAAGCAACGGCTTGGACAGGTCTTCTTGAGTTTCACAGTGCACGTAGAAGGACCTGGCAATGGATCTCCCCATCTGTAGTCTTTTTGTGTGCTTCAGTCTTTAGGTAACTGAAGGTAACTTTAAAGTGCCTTTGAACCAAATAAATAAAAAAAGTTATGTAAAGTTTGGTTTTAGTTGTCTACTTCGAGACTACAGTAATCAGCACATTAGTTGCTTTTTACCTCAGCTGCAGGTGTCCAGAAGAATCACAGTGCTGGAGTTTAATGTGAGCTGTAGCTGCTCCTGGAGGATGTGGTGTTAACACTGCAGAAAATCCCCCCTCTGGCTTCTTTATGCATCATTCTGCATCATTGTGTGAAGTTAAAATGATGCGTGTGCTTGCATGCACGCAGGTGTGAGTGGGTGTGGGTTTGTTAGTGAGAGAGCAAAAATTTATGTAAGAATGTGGGCTTCATCTATATCGTGACTCTCCTATGTTTATTCCTCTTTAAGTGTATAGTGTGTGTGTGTGTGTGTGTGTGTGTGTGTGTGTGTGTGTGTGTGCACCTGCAAGTGTATGCTCTCTTTGTAACCGCATGATAAATTGTCATCTTTAGCAGAAGGTCTTTCCCATATTTTACACTGCCACATCCAAATTATACTAAGATGTAAATGATCTCATTTCAAAGCAGCAGTGTACCATTATCATAATCATTGTGACAGTCTAATAAAATGCATCCCTGCAGAGATGCCACACGCTTCTCAGCCTGTATTCACAAAGGAGTGTACACCGATATTATCAGTAATATGGAAATTCACCCTGAAACACTTCAGCCAATCTTCCAATGATTCTTATTGCAACCCATGATATCAGCTATTAAAAGTGTTCCCTTAAAAACTTTGACTGCATAAACAGGATTTTACTGAATGAATAATTGTATTCAGCAATCCTCATATTTTAGTTGCATCATTCCCATCTGATTCAGTGTACATTTATGTCACCTGCGCACCTCTGGCTGAGCTTTTATTGCAGGGCTGTTTGATTGACAGGCGTGAGAATGGCTGTGCTCTATAAGGCCCCCCGGGGTGCAGCTCCTCTGAATTATGAATGGATGGGCTGAAGCTTTTACCTCCCTGTGTCAACTTCACACCTGCAGACGGCTCTCTTCTTTCCCCTCTATCTCTTTTGATTTGCAGTTTTATTAAGATGTGCTTTCTTATCATGAAAGAGATGAAGCCAGTTCAATTAAAGTACTATATTAACATTCGGTGAACACAGCGTTAACTAGGACTAACTGGGCCACCTATACTTTCCATCTAAAGTAAATGCTCTCCAACTTCCCTGTCTTACAAAGTGTTCCTTTCATCTGTTAATCCAAGTATTGACAATTAGCTCAAGGAAGGCTCGTATTTGTAAAGACCTTTTTACAATGATGAGAAACGGGACTAAAGCCGGCTAAAAGCATCTTGTGAGCACTGAAAACAAATTTTAATATAATAATGCCTTACCTTGAGTTCAGTGGAAATTTTAAGAAGAAGAAGAAGAAGAAGAACTTCTCTTCAAGGAACTAAATAGTTCCTGTGACCCATTGTTGTCTTCGTTTCAACAGCGGCCTAAAGTCCCGGGAAGATTATGCAGATCACGCCAATGACCAAAGTAACTGCACTACACCGCCAGTCCAGTAGGTGGTGGTAAGAAGAAGATGAAGGCCAAACAACGAAGGTGACGCCATAACTCGAGACGAACGGGCTGGTATCATCATTTGTGTGATACTACAGTTAGCCTGTTAGCATGGAGGAGATTCAACTTGTGCTGTTTTTGATCGTGCTTTATTTTACTGATAACAGTTGACTGATCACGATGATAACAGTGAGCTTGCAGTTGCAGTCTTTTAAACATGGCAGGTGAAAAAAAACGCTGTGAGTACTCAACCGATCGGAAACGATCAGCACTGCAGGCCCCGCCCTGAAAGTTCCTGGACCTTTGGAAAGTACTACTCCCCGAGCAGGGACTTTTCAACGGGTTAATCAATTACCCCAGAACTAAATGTATACCCATGTCCCTGCTATCGAAACGCACAAAGTTCCTCAAAAGGTTTCTATTTCCTGGGGAAAGTTCCTGCCGTCAAAAAGCACATTTTGATTCCAAAGGGCATGTCCCTTTGTCGCCACAGAGAGCATTTAAGAAGCGGTGCGTCTTGCCCACCTGACTTCATTGCCTTGATCAATTCTTGGTCTTTTTCCATTGAATTCTGTTCTTCTTACCATGGGCTATGGCCTTAACTGTAATGTAGTGGTGTAACATCCGATCAGAAGTCTGTGCAGGGTCTTTTATTTTGAAAATTGATCAGATTCACCATGCTTTTCCTTGCCATACAGCTGCTCTGTCAACAATGCTCTATGTCTGTATTTTAACCAGAGCAGAACAGAGCTGAGAGCCTCTTCTGGGTCGTATCTGAAACACGCTGAGGCATCTGGTGCAATCACAGTCATAAACCAGAGTTCCTGCCATCAGCTCCGGCAGCCAGAAAGCAACACAGCGTCAATCCTCGCATCTACTGCCATCATGTTCCCTATTCCCTTAAACCCATGTATGTCAGATTCCCATTGTTTTCCTTGGTCTTGCCAAACCTTTAGCAAGTCAGCTGGGGCGCCATCTGAACCAGGAGGCAGAATTAGTGGAACTTTGGCTTGTCTTCTTTCGGGGATTCACAGTGATCCTGTAGTGTTCATTGTGGTTTCTAGGGCCCTCATCGGGGCCACACTTTAGTACCCTCTTCCGCCTGGCCGACCCAGCAGTCATTCAGTCTGCCGCCTTGCTCGCACGCTTCCCCATTTGGTAGATCAGCCTCTCTAACCTCATTAACCAGCTGTTCACTTCCTCTGTCAGCTACTCTGTGTGCTTCTCTGCTGCCTTTCCACCCAGCTGTTTCACTTTGAACTCGTATCAGCCACCCTTCTGACAGCTATAGTTTGCCCCCTGTTTCTAAAAGACCTTCCCCGTGTCTCCCAACCTTATAGTTGTCCTTAGATCCCAGCATCCATATCCCCTTCACTTCTTCTCTGTCCAATCCATGATCTGTTTTCACTTTGTTTTCACCTGTCTCTCTTGTCTGTTTCTGCTTCTTGGCTTTATTGTACAGCTGCCTCTTTGACTGTCTTTTCAAGAGCCTGTCTTTTCTGTTTCACTGCCTCAGCTTTTATCTGCCCATCAAGTTTAAATCTAGTCACCGTTTAGTGTCAGCTCCGGTATCCCTGTCAGAGTCATTTTTACCCAACAAAATCTGCTTCTTTTAAGATTCTATTGTATTCTTTGCATCTGTCTATCCGGCCTTCTCTAAGCTTCAGCTGCAGTCAGTGTCTCAACACATCAAACATCTGCCTCATAGTGTCCTTTTATTGTCATCCTTACAATTTATTCTATATATTATTATCCCTGGGGGGGAATTCGGGAAAGGGTTAGGGTTAGATATTTGTTTGAGGGTTAGGGTTGATAGATGTTTCCTTAACGCTGTGCGAACACGGCTCAGGAAGTCCACTTGACCACAGTCACTGCCTCTTTGCTGGTTACAACCTGAGGCAACAAAACTGCTTGTCCATCTGCCACCTGCCTCTTCCCATTAACTCCCACAGGCTGACATGCAAGTTTATGAAGCTCTTTGCTTTTTCATAATTAAGCGCAGGTCATCCTTCAACTAAAATGTCCTCGGTTTCCTGGCTTGTCTGGGTAACCACTGCATCTTGTGGGGCATACCGGCAAAGGGTTTCAGTAAACCTGCATTGCCTCCTTTCCTCGGCCTCAGACTCTTTCTCCTCCAATTGTGATTGTTCTGGAGTCTCTTACCCCCTTTCCGTCTTCACTGCCCTCTAGTTACCTTTAGAGTTCCCCTCATTCAGAGGTCTCTTGGCCCAGTCACCAGCCATCCAGGGAAAGAAACTGCAGAATCAGGTAGCACGGGAAGTGCCAACAATTCATATATATACATGAGCGAGTGCCAAAACCACTGTTTTAGACTTACATAATGTATGAGTTCCACAACCACTGTGTTAGTCGGCTGCACGCACCAGTTCCAAAGCCTTGTTTCAGAGGTCTAAGAACTACAAGGTACCGGACCCCCCCTGGAACTCACACACATGTGCACGTCCAAAGTGGTAGCTCTACCACAGCTCTCTGTACAGTGATATTGTACCCAGCTGCTTCTAAATACAAATAACCCCACTTAGACAAGATTTGCTGAACTTTGGTTCGGTCATTCCTTTCTGTATGTTTCTTGACTATAATTTTTACTATGTAGATTCCCTGACACATATTTTAGCTTGCCAACTCATTTTTGAGTTGCCCGGTCTAACTGTCCTCCTGAGTCCAACTCTTTGACCATCACAACTTAGCAAGCTGCCCTTTAGTCTTCCAGGTTGGTCAAAATGTCTGCATAAGGGTCCTCTTGACTTTTATCTCTAAGCTGAACTCCGACAGCATGACCTTTGTGCTGAAAACCTGAGATTGCCAGCGCTGATAAACGCAGTACATTCTTGGTGAGTGCTGCTGTTCAGTAGAGATGGAAATCAAGAACAACTTTGCTGGTCCGAGTCACGTCTGTATGAAATAACTTAAATACCTGTCTAGTGACTGAACTAAGTAACCACTAAATACACGTCACTGTGTTTGTCAGTCAGTGAACCTGTTACTGTTCAAATGCACTTTAGTATATACCATAGTAAGTGAAGGCATCGCTGTTCAGTAGCATGTTATTGCTAATCCAAGTAAGTTTTTACCAACACTAGTCTCTAGCTCATACATGTCTCTAGCTCATATATGTCTCTAGCTCATGTCTCTAGCTCGTATATGTCTCTAGCTCGTATATGTCTCTCGCTCGTATATGTCTCTCGCTCGTATGTCTCTAGCTCGTATATGTCTCTAGCTCGTATATGTCTCTAGCTCATGTCTCTAGCTCGTATATGTCTCTCGCTCGTATATGTCTGTAGCTTGTATATGTCTCTAGCTCGTATATGTCTCTAGCTCGTATATGTCTCTAGCTCATGTCTCTAGCTCGTATATGTCTCTAGCTCGTATATGTCTCTAGCTCATATACGTCTCTAGCTCATATACGCCTCTAGCTCGTATATGTCTCTCGCTCGTATATGTCTCTAGCTCATGTCTCTAGCTTGTATATGTCTCTACCTCGTATATGTCTCTAGCTCATATACGTCTCTAGCTCATATACGTCTCTAGCTCGTATATGTCTCTAGCTCATGTCTCTAGCTTGTATATGTCTCTAGCTCGTAAATGTCTCTAGCTCGTATATGTCTTTTGCAGGTTTTACATATAGCTGCTGTCGGGCGGACACCTCATATCTCTGTATTCAATTTCTATTGGTCACCCTTTACGTCTGTAGATATGACACAAACAGTCAACTGACTTTATAGACAGGCACAATACCAACTGTGACAATGCAGTGTTTAAGTATTTACAAACACTGCCCTTCCAGTTGCACTGTGAAACCTTTGGTGGCAGAAATACCTCAGAAAACACTGCAATTGCTAAAACAGGCAGGGGAGAAAGTGCTAGCAAGTAACCTAGGATTGAAGTGATTGAAAGCACTACTGTAAATCCTGTTATGGCTGTACTCAAGGATACGACTTTTGTTTATTTCCAAGTGCTGCATAGGGCCTCTCCAACATTGCTGAATAGTAACACGTGGTATTCTGCTCAAGAAAAAGTTGCATTATTTTATTGTTCAAGTCTTGAAAACATGGTTATTATCAATCAACTGTCAGTGTTTACTTTTATTTTGTCTACTTATATGTTGTTTATATGTTTCTCTTCCTTCTTCCTGTTCATTCTCTCTTTGAGTTGTGCTGATGTAGTTGATGCAAGATAATGTAGATATAGTAATGTATGAGGTGGAGGCAACATTGTTTCTTCTTTAAAGTGCGTTATTTTTTATATTCGTCCAACTTTGTTCTGTTTGGTTCTTTTGTTTTTATATTGTCAAACTGGTTCTTCCACATTTCTCAGTTTCGGATCCGGCTCACTCTTTTTCTGCCCTTTATTACGAGTGAGTTATTGATGTTGACCCCAAAGAGTAGGTAAAAGGACAATGAGAGCAAGAAAGGGAGAAGTGAGAGAATGTGAGTGTGAGAGAGTGACAAGCAAGATATATGTGTATGGACACACACAACGACAGAGAAGTGAGAGAGAGACGCGCGCGCACACACTGCACAGAGAGAGCGAGGAGGAGGAGGAGGAGGGGGAGTGCGAGCTGATCCTCAGTCAGTGTGTGAGGGAACAGACGAAGGAGAGACCTGCTCACACACACACACTCTCAGCCTCTCTCTCTCTCTCGCTCATACACTCTCGCTCTCTTTCGCGCTCTCTCTCTCTTTGCTCTTGCGCTCACAGCGAGAGGGGAATCGGGAAGGGAAGAATGAGGAAGAAGTCCGCCGTGCTGCGCGCCTCGTCCCAACAAATGCGGGTTTGCTGATGAAGCGCCGCTCCGGTCATCCGATCACACAGGTCGTACAGGTCGCTCTGCATGGAAACTTGGAGTAGGCAACAACAGACCACAACAACAACAAATAAAAAACTGTCAGTGCATGGGAATCCGGACACCTCTCCCCTTCTTTTGTGCGTCTCGGTCGGTGGATACGCCGCCTCGGCTGGCGTATAAGAGCTCCCTGCGTCTCCATTACCATTCCCCACTACTGGCTTACCTCTACTACCACTCCTCCTCCTCTTACTCCCTGTACTGCTACTATTATTAGTAGAGCTATAGTGCCGCTTTTACTACTGACTGTCTTCTCCGGATTGTGGACTCTCTCTGGGTAAAAAGGTAGGTCATTCTGCAGTTTCCTAGCTTTTTGAGCGAGGATAATCATGTTAATGACGATGTATGCTGGGGGTCTTTGCCTTCATTTCGCCGCATTGTCTCGTGGAATCAAGTTGGAGTCTGGGGGACAGCCAGGGGTTGTATGAATGGGGTAAATCGGCGCCCCGATTGGAGACTCGAAAGCACCATGCGTCGGGAGGTTTTGGATGCGATGTGGAGACGATGTTTCCTCACCTCATCCTCCCGTACCACGCTTCCCACACTGCGCTGTGCCTCCTCTGTGATAAGCAGGTTTATAGAGAGCGGACTGATGCTTAAGAAATGACTGGGTGCGGTGGAAGGTGTTTGTCATTTCTTCTTATTAAAATTAGAATCCGGAGGCTCCTTTCTTTTGCCTCAGGGGCTGTTTTTCTTTTTCTTTTTTGCCCTTCACTCCCACCCTTCTCCCATGCTCTCCTCTCCCTTCCTCCCATGTCCAACCGCCTGCCTCGCTCATTTCTAGAGGAGTAATAATTACGGATGCAGAGCACGTTCAGATAACCACTCTCGCACCTTTTATAGGCTCTCAATGTGGAAGTTGGGTGACAAACATGCGCAGTCCAGGCTCTATTTCCCCTTAGAGATGGTAATCCTTACAGAGGATGAATGATCCAATCGCCTCAAAGCGCATTGAGACGCACATTTGCGCAATTTTGCACGTCCGCCATCCTTTGCGCCAAACGGCGCAGTGCCGCCGGAGCTGATGAGGTGCCTGTGTGCACATCAGCGCAGAGCAGGTTGGAGAGGAATCTGAGAGCAGACCCCGCGTGTTGAGTTTGAATGGGGTTGATTTTTAGTCTCAAACGTGAAATCCGAAGACAATGGTTTATTTTACCCCCTGCCTGCCGTGTTAGGAGAGTGTTATAAAAGAGAAATGAAGCGATGGCACAGCTTCACACACCAGTTAACTGTTCCTGTGAATGTGACACATATGATATTAGAGGAGGCAGCTTTTTATGCTCCTGATGTGACACTACAAACGCACCGTCTCGAGAGGAGAGAGCTTGGCACATCAGGCAGGTACCATCAAGGCTTTTCCAGGCAATCTTTTCCAGCTGACTTCAGCTGAACTGGGGCTCATCCACTGTGGATGATGCTATGAAATATTTATTTATGACAATGAAAAAAAAAATGAAACGCAGCCAGAGGTCTTTACTGCTTTATTTACCTCCCAGCAGTGGTGCAGTTGGTTATTGATGAAATATAAGATGTGTTTATGATGCAGTGGGGAGGCTTCATTTTTAGGCATCACAGCAGAACAGGTCCAGATCAGCCTAAGTGATGTATTCTCCTATAACAACGGACCGTTTACTATATTTGACACCAGATTCAGGCCGTCCTCTCATCAGTCTGAGATAAAGCCTCTTTTTAACCTGGTTGAGGAGAGCATGGACCAGACACACGCACACACATGCACTCCAGACACGTCTCTGCTACAGTGTAACAACTGCTGGGTCACCATGTTGTAAATAAGTCAGTGGTAAATGGCAGAAAGGAGGCTGAGCTTCATCAGTGGAGGAAGGTACGACAGTGTGGTTCATGCTGTAAATGAAAGGTGCAAATACAATTATTTCTTTTTTGGGGTTTACTTTACGTTCATTTGTATTCCCATTATAACAAGATTGCTCTCAGGTTGTCGTACTTTTCTGACGGCTTTAAAGGGGGTTTCGGTAGATATGCTTAATGTATTCATGAGAAAATGTGTGGTTGTTCACCTCTGAAGGTTTAATCCATATATCTCACTTATAACTCACATATAGTGATGGTTAATTTTATTCAATTTTGCAAATATAAGAGCAAAACGAAACACTGTCAAATCCCCAGTATAAAGCTTAAAGTGAACTTAAAGCTCCTGTGAGGAGTTTTGTGGTGGTTACGAAACAGGCTGAAATTAATAGTGATGCATGACCTACAAAAGCAAGCAAGACCAATAGTGACAACATTGATTATTTCTATCTAGATATTTTTTGATGCCTGTACCTGGTAACTTCTTGATGAGTGATATTTTTAAATGATAAAAGAAAGCAGAATGGGGCGCCTGCTCTACCGACTGAGCTAAACGGCGCCCCCCATAGATTACTTTTTTTTCTTTCCCGCGTGCCAAAAATGTTTTTCAGCTCCTTTCAACAGAAGGAACTCTGACCACTGAAGTGTACTGTAAGCAGGGTCCCCTCATGACATGGACAGGTCGTGTGATGCTTATGTGAAGTGAAAAATGTTGCATTATTTCGCTTCATTTTGCATTACTTTAAAGTCAACATTAATCAATAAAAACAGATGCTAATAATTTCCTTCTGTAATAAGCCCGAAAAGGTAATAATGCATGATGTGTTTAGACAAGGTGGATTCTGCTGATTTCACTGTGACCTCCGTCATTTAACTTGATAGCTAATAAGCTAATAGGTAGCCACTGAGGAACAGAAATCAATACGCATATTGATGAGTTGCCTGCAAAATTATCATCCATCTCCGGTCAATTGTAGTTGGGGAGATTAGTTGATTTGTGCGACTCTATTGTCAGTTGTAAGTCTGTGTTTCAGTGTCGGATAGATTACCCATGTATTACGTGTGATATGATTAGAAAGATCCCTGCAAAGCTGATTGACGTGCCCGTACTCCACATGTTTCCTCAGCTTCATGTGGAGAACAGATGGATTTGAACATTGGGAAACAAACCAACCCTGTCAGATTGACATTAACACAAATACATCTTTGTCATGTTACAAGATGAGTTACTAAGACGACTTCATTAGCCAGTATACAGCATTTGATGAGCACAACTGGGCAAGATTTGGTGGCAGACTTGCTAGACCTTTATACCATTGAACAGTAGAGACCTGTTCTACCAGGTTAAAAAAAAGCAAATCTACAATCTGAAAGTGTCATGTGTATATCCCTCATAAACAGAGCCAGCGGTAACTTTACCTCCATGATAGAAAGGAGCCTTGTTTACCATAAATACAAGCTCATTCTGGAAAACGGCAGTAGTAGTGTAAACTTCTACGATGAGACAGATGCTGCCAGGTGTCTCAACCATTGCTTCTCAAACATACACATACCACCTGAAAGGAGCATGTGAATTACTGCATATTATTGCTGTGTCCCTGCAGTAAGTTGATGATAAGATTGCACAGAGAAGGCACAACCCCCCACAACCAGGCTTAGTGATAAAATATGGATGAATTTAAACAAGGTTGCATGTGAAGCAGAGAGGAGTGTAGCAAAAGTACATCATAGTACAATGAGAGGCCTGTATAAAAGTGTTCAGGTCAAATCAGTTCACTTGATGTGGCGTATGAATGTGTGTATCAGGGAGCTTTACAATCCTTACAAACTATACTTCTCTCTCTGACTTGGGAAACATGCTAACAAACAATTAGTTAGCATCCAGTGCAACATTAGCGTTCGTTTGTAGCTGTGTTGCAGCCAATTTTCAGTCTTTTTGCTCTGTTTTGGTCTCCACCTCCTGAAGGAAACATCTTGCTTCGTTGCTCGTAAATTGTGCACTTTGTTGCCCAGCTAGTTGCTTACCGTTTCTTTTAGCAGCACAGTTGCTGATTGAAAAGCACACACAATAAAAGACATTAAAACACACTGTAGAGCTAAAGTAAAGCTAAATGAGCTTGTTGAAATTCCTGAAAGCACTTGCGTTCTAAATAGCATCCTTTATGTGTGCTGCGGCTGCCCTTCAGAGGACATATCTTAGATGAAGAGTGCATATATCGGGACATACCGCTCTTAAAACTCTCCGCTTGAACTTTGACCCTCTTGCTCGTACATCCCTAGCAGTCCATAGCGCTTCTGTCATTACACTTTTGTCCATTAATTAATAATTAATTGGCAAGAAAACAGCATGCTGGTCTGCCCACTGCAAAAACTGACTTCATGGAGCAGACATCCTGCTTTATTTGGCGTACTGCATTTCACGTACATGTGTTAGGATGTGTTAAACCTGGGCTGTGGTTAGCGCTGTCGCCTCACAGCTAGAAGGTCCCTCGTTCGAACGGCTGGTTCGGACGAAGTGGGCCTTTCTGTGCGGAGTTTTCGTGTTCTCCCCGTGCATGCGTGGGTTCCCTCCGAGTACTCTGGCTTCCTCCCACAGTCCAAAGACATGCTCAATAGGTTCACTGGTGTCTCTAAATTGGGGTACACCCTGGCCCTTCGTCCAATGACAGCTGGGATAGGCTAATGCTCCCCGCGACCCTGAACATGATAAGCAGTATAGATAATGGCTGGATAAATGAGTATGTAAAAGTATGGGTATTGGAATTAACTAGGATGTAGAAATTGTACTTTCCTTTGCTATTTGGTTTACAATATTGAGAGAAACATCTCTCTGTTCTTTAGAAAGACAGATGAAAGAAATGCTCTTTGAGAAAATCCAGTGAGTAACAGATGATGCCAATGTGCCAGTCCATACTGGTTATACATCCCGGCCTTAGAAGGAGGCTTTAAAAGTGGTTAGTTTGAGGATGATTGTTTGCCTTCGGCTAGTTCTTGAGTGAAGGGAGAACCGGGGAGATTAGGGGAGTGATTTATGTGACTTTTAATGATTTTCCCCATAGCTCATTATCATTCTCCAGCAGATAATGTGGATGGATAGACAGGCAGAGTGACAGACAGTAGGAAGTAGTCCTGTGTATTACAGTGCCAGTCTTCTCATTTCCTTCACTCCAAGTGTAATAATATGACAGGCTATCTTGGCTCACAGATTGGCTGCAAGGCAGATCCAGGCTAAAAGGCCTCAACATCACCCTAATGACGGTAAACACAGAGCATTAATCTTCAGTTGTTTGCAGAGGCGAGTTTGTATGTGTGTAAGAGCATACTTGGCCCTGCTCTCAAACACATATTTTAAACGACGGTAGAATATCCCTTTGGTTTGATTCCCCAGGAGAGTCGAGAGCACGTTAGGCGACCTCTCTTTGTCCTGTCTAGGTTTATGACTAATGCAACTTCCTCCTTTTTTTGGTGTTGCCTTTTGGTCTAACCAGCTGCCTTCTTGGCACCTTTGGGTGCTGCCCTTAGAAGCTCCCGAGGAATGACAGTATTGGGGCAGAGAGGGAACAGCTTGCATCAGTGCAACACAGGGTTTTGGTTCTCTTAACTTTCTGTGTTGCCCTTTCGCTTTGGCCTCTGGGAAGGAGAATAAAGTAGTCCGGTTTGTGTGTGCGAGTCTGAAGCTGGGTTGCCTTGTCTTATCTAGTGCTCCTCTTGAAATGATGCCAAGTTTTTGAGGTCATAACACAAGGGAAAATCATGGCGGGATATTCTGAAACCTGATATTTCAATTACCAAATCCAAAATAGCAGCCACTGTCGAGCCGCTAAGCCTCTCTTGTGTTAACAGCAGCGACATAAACATACACCCTTGAATTTGGTCCTGACACCAGGCAGGGCATCACTTGTATCAAATAGCCGGTAATTATTCTTATGTGGAGAGAGGGAACAACTTGAGTCGGTCATTGGCCTCAGGAGATATTTTGCAGTTGAACCAAACAAGGGAACTATAAACAGAACAGGTAATTATCTGAAGTCATCTGAAGTGTAATCTCCTGATAAAGTGTAAAGCAATCAGGATTGTGTAAGCAAGGTTTATCAAGGATTTGTGTTCGTGAGAATACATTTTAAGCAAGCCCCAGAGGGGAAACGGAGCAAGGAACAGAAGGATGGAACGAGAGAGATGTTTTCTCACAGGGTGTTCACTGGTTTTAATTCACAAACCAAAATACTCTGCTGATCAAAACCACATTATTAAAATGAATCAACCTTTGATTGTTATTTGATTAGATAATTAGAGAGTAGTAATTATAATGGTTCTTTGTGATGAGGTTTCAAGCTGTGTGAAGCATCAATCTAGACTGTTTAAAGAACCTGACGTAGCCACACCGTCTATTAGTTTGTGTCCTAGTTTTACAATTTCAGTGTCACCATTTAGGTTTTTTTGGTGCTTGAAGTGAACATATTTGGCTAAGGTGGCTAGAAACGCATTGCAGGGGTAGCAACACAAATCTCCAATTTTTCCTGATTTCACAAACTAGATATATAACACATTAATGGAGGCTCTGGTTGGCGGATGTATTTACACGTTTGAACAGGGCCAGGAAATTGCATCCCATCTTTTTGCAAAGCTAAGCTTACTAGATGTTTGCTTTAGCTTTGAATTTAATAGAGAAGTATGAATGTAGTGGCATCAATCTTTTCATGTCTTTAAAATGTCTTACAATTTTCTGACCCAAATATCTCCAGTCATGAACAGTGTTGGGGAACGTTACTTGGGTAACTCATGTTAATGTTACCTACTGAGAAGAGTATTTTTTGCGTTACCAAAAATGTTGTTACATTGTCAGGATGGCGTGCGGCCTGCTGTACGTCTACCTTTGAATGTATTGATTCTACTGTTATTGCATAGCTTCGTTTACGGCCCATAATCTGTAACTCTGCAGCCTAGTAACAGGAATGACAGACACAGTATAACCTTAACAGCTCTTTATTATGCTAATAATCTGACAGTGAACTGGGCAATACAACACAGGCTCTTAGTCCCACCAGTGTAGCGGAGCTGTGCAGAAGCTAGCAGAAGGTTCCTTAAAGCTGAAGTAGAGCTCTTCACAGCTGACATGCTCTTATCCTCCAGGCACAGCTTACATTCCACCGTCATGTTGTTCTTGTCCCTTTCACCCAAAAATTAAAAATAATGGGAATAATTCCACGAAGTTAATGCTGTCCTCTCTGCCATCTTGCCAGCTGAGTTAGCTAGCTACGCATGCGCACTGAAACAACTGTAGGTTAACCTTCCACTGGTATGCAGCTACCTGCCAAGAAGTGGGAGACGAGCAGAAACAGTGCTTCAGGGAAACTTTTTTTAATGATAAAGTACTTGAATTGCTGAAACAATGCGCTATGTTACTCGCTAGAACAAAACAGTAGTTTTATGCATTACTTTGTAACGCATTACCCCCAACACTGGTCATGAAGCATGTTCGATGAAAAATCCTACAGGATTCCTCCTGTGCCAAAAAAAGCTTTTAGACCTACAGTCTGAAAGTACAAATCAATCAATTCAAATGATGAATGCAAAAAGCATTGTTGGCTTCCATGTGCTATTTCATAGCTGCTGATTGGAGGAGTTGACAAATCAAATTTAAAGACAGCTTGAGGTAAAATTTCGTAACTTTTCCGCCTGTGGTGAATCTATTAGTCTCCAACTGGTGTAACATCTCTTTTAAGTTGCTCTATCCCTTTAGTAGTTCTCTCGTTGTTATAATGATGTATAGGTTATGACATCAAGAGCAGGGTGGGTAATGACAGTCAGAGGTTACAATTTATTTCTTACGATAGCTAGTAATAAGGAGTTCTTTCATCGTCACTATGATAATTATACAATTAAAGTTTCTCTGTACATTTTCTTAATACATGTCTGTATCTTCACCTTTTCTTTGGATTGAAATATTATATTACCAGCTCCAACTGTTCCTATTTTAATGGGCCACATTTACTGGTGAGGAGAAGCCATAGAAAACATTCTCTTTTGTTGAGAACAGCTGGCATAGAGAGCCCTCTCTTTAGCCATCAGCCTGCTGGAAAAATGACATGCTTAAGTGAAAACAACCAAATCCCAAAGCTCATTGAATTATTGATCACTTGGAAATGCCACACAAAGCCTTATGTGACCACACAAGGAGGCCGTAGAAGGCAGAGAGCAGCTGGATCACATTAGCCAGGAGGGAACGGTTCGGTTATGAGCTTACTGAATGGAAGTTTAATTAAGAAGACGTGTAATTCTGTTTTATATTGATTTTCCTAACATCTGAGTAAAGAGCACTTCCACCGCAGCAACACACAAACACAGCAGTGGGACTCGTACGCTCGTCACACTTGGTTTGTTTAACCCAAATATTTAGATTCACAATTTGCGGACTGATTATCCATAACACTGTAACTGATTTATGCAGCAAGTAGCTGTCAGAAACATTAGGCACGGCTCACACACACACACTTTCCACAGTGAGTACAATATCATGAATGAGCATTCACACATTCATCGATTACATCCCCTGAGGAAATGGATTCTGGGTTGTTTGTTTAGTGTCAGGGCCGTACGGCGCCGGCGCCTCGCGGCATGTAATGTGAGAGAAAGCGTGATTCATATTGTTAAGGGATTTACAGCTTCATCTATAATGAGCATTGTGGTAGGAAGAGAAGCAGGAAAGTACTGATGTAACTATTGATGTCAGGTAAATTGTGCTGATTCTGCATGTAAGGGTTTGAACTGTTAATTATCGGGAAATGGATGTTGGCTTGAAGGAATGTGAAAGCTTGTTGGAGGAGAGTTCTAAGCTGATCTGTGTTTCAGGTTTTGCTCCTTGTTACTGATCCCTGATTAAAAGGATTACTTCTTGTGTTTTGCAGCAGTGCTTTTTATAACCGTCCTACAAAGTGGTAAAACTTTAACTGTCTTCACAGATGTGGGGGTGAGTAAAGAGGGGACCGACATCATGTGCCTTGGCCAGACAGATATAAATGAAGTCACTCTGGGTTGCTCGTCCAGCTGGAATGTGAAACATGTTGGGGGTTCTTTCTAGACAGGGAAGGAAGAAGTGCAGACGGAAACATGAGTGTTGACAGTCTAAACGTGAGGTCCACAACACAGACTAGAAGAAAATCTGTTGTTAAAGAGGGGGTATTATGTTGATTCACATTTTAAGACATATATATCATGTTAGATGTCCAGAGTAAACGTGGGTGAAGTTTAAAATCTGTAGGTAAAAGTATGTTGGAGTAATCCCCAGGCTTCTCAGCTCAGTCTGCAGGCTGTGAAAATATTTTGGGACGCTTATACCTGGCTCCTGGGAAAAGTATTATCTCTAGGACCATCACCGCGGCCCAGAGTGAAATATCTGAACTACTATTTGATCGATTGCAATGATTTTCTGTCCAGGCATCCATGATCCCCAGAGGATTAACCCTAATGACTTTGGTTAGCCCCTGACCAATCCTTTGGCAAAACCATGAGGTTGACTTTTTCAATTTGCATTGAAATGTATTGGACAGATTTCCATGTTGTACATACTGTATTTCCATTGTCCCCTCAGTATGTAGTAACTTAAACGATCTATAACATAATATGATCATTTTGTCCTGAATTATTACACTTAATGTTTAAAATTAACAGTTTAGAAATGTGGCCAAGCCTTAGCCTGACAGTACTCAGATTTTTCAGAATAGGCACCAATGCCGATGAAAAAAAATAGATCCAACAGAATCTTGAATATTTATTATTGAAAGATTAAAATGGTCCAAACTTTTCATACACAGAACCATGAACACTGTATAACATAGCTCAACAAACTACAGCACTCCTCCATTCTCCTCATTGCTTGTAGGCGTAGCAGCTCCATGGAGAATACAGGGGCAAACACATTCAAAATCTGCCTGGATGCCCTGTTATGCTGAAAGTGTGGCAGCACTGAAACTACTGTTTGCCTTTTTCCTTTTATCCCCTGTAACCTCATGGGAGGATGTGTGTGTAAAGTTGTGCTCAAACATGAAATCACCCACATCCCGTTCCCTCCGTCTGCTTCCTTTCTCTCTTTAAAGGCACCCTATTTACATTTGCTCCCAGTTCAGTTTGGAATTGATTTTAAATTGTAGATGATAACCTCTAAATCTGCATACTGCAAGGTCAGGCCCCCGGTTGTATTGATCCCCAGTTACCCACCATACTGCCGCTGGTTCTCAGGCTAGTACAAACAAACTCACAAGGCAACCCAGTTCATTAAAATGGTTAGTACTCTGCCTTAAAGCATACACTTCACATCGTTTTTAATAAAAAATGAGTTCTTTGTGTATGGTCTTGTCTCATATCCTTACACATCATGTAGAGATATTCTCCCATTGGATTTAGACCCAACGATGTGCAATTATCTTGTTACATGTGGTAACTACTCGGAGTATGTGTTGGGCTACAGGGACACATTTCCTTCCTTTAAATTGATTTTCAGCTAATTATTTTTTCTGCACTCGGTTCTGCCTCGGCCTATGTTTGCATGGAAGCAATGACATGAAAATGTAATGATCTGAAGTCTCAGTGTTGGGATTTTGCGGTCTCACAGAGAGTGGCCTATTTAAGGCAATATCCTCCTCAGTGCACTTCAATTGCTCTTCCAGTAGTTTTTAGTATATTGGCTTTCTTTCTGTTTCTTCTGGAGATAAGTTTTCCTGCAACCAGCCAGCTGCAAAGACTTTGGATTACAAAACCACCATTTAAATGAAAGCTAATTTACAAGCCAGTGTTGTACATAAAAGTCAACGGCACTGTTATCAGAGAAATCCAGCCCTGGCTGGGTTACATGAGAAACAGCAGGATATTACTGCTACGGAAATGTGGCTCAGAGATTTCAGAAGCTGGTCCTTGGAAATCTATACTGCTGAGTTCAGGAGCTCAAGTTTACCTTTGGTGTGGCTATTTGAACTCGCTTCCCCTAAACAGCTTAGCAAACACCCCACCTGAAACATGTGTTCTAAGGTCCTTCATGCCACAACATGAACTTGACCTCTAAGTGCGTCACTGTTTCTTGAAGTTATCCACACAACCTCTAAATGAAGTCGTGATACTTGTTATACTGAAAAAAGAGAAGAGACAAGGGTTGGTTACTTGATATTGAAGAGAGATCCAGTCCATCATGAGGTTTTTGAATAATACTGTATAGTCATTTATTATGTATGCCATCAGAACAGGGTAGAATCCTCCTTCATCCAAACCTTAATTAGCTCTATAACCATCTTATCTGATTTTTTCCTCTTCTCTCTTTTCTCTAAAGGTTTCACATCCTCATTAATCTTCACCCCCACTATTGGTCTAGACGTCAACATGGGCCGCTGGGATCGCTCCTCGCTCCTGTCCCCTGGCCTGAGGCTAGCAGTTGTCACAGCGATTCTCCTCCTCAAGCTCCATCCCTCGTTGGCGGGCGCTCCCCCTGAGCAGAACTTAGGTGGTTCGGTTTCAGCAGTGTCCACAAATAAAACTGAATGCAGCAAGCCTGAGGCATGCGCGAGGGGGGTGCTCCTACCTATTTGGGAGCCCCAAAACCCGTCATTTGGCGACAAGGTGGCCAGGGCAACGGTTTATTTTGTGGCTCTGGTCTACATGTTCCTGGGCGTGTCAATCATTGCAGACCGTTTCATGGCATCGATAGAGGTCATCACTTCACAGGAAAAGGAGATCACCATCAAGAAACCTAATGGGGAAACCACCACCACCACTGTTCGGATCTGGAATGAGACTGTCTCCAATCTAACCCTCATGGCTTTGGGCTCCTCAGCTCCCGAGATCCTGCTGTCCGTCATAGAGGTCGTAGGTCATGGCTTCCATGCTGGAACACTGGGCCCCTCAACCATTGTCGGCTCTGCAGCGTTCAACATGTTCGTCATCATTGGACTCTGTGTCTACGTTGTACCCGACGGCGAGACGAGGAAGGTCAAACATCTCCGCGTCTTCTTCGTCACGGCCACCTGGAGTATCTTCGCCTACATTTGGCTCTACCTGATCCTGTCGGTGATCTCGCCTGGCGTTGTACAGGTGTGGGAGGGTCTGCTCACGTTCCTCTTCTTTCCCATCTGTGTGGTGTTTGCATGGGTGGCCGACCGCCGCCTGCTGTTCTACAAGTATGTGTACAAACGCTACCGCACAGGCAAACAGCGTGGCATGATCATCGAGACCGAGGGTGACCGTCCGCTACCATCCAAGGTATGTTCAGAGAGATTCATACAACGTCCACCACCAGTACTCTGTGTTAGTATTTCCTCCATTACTGCTAAAGCAGAGCTTCCCTCAGCTGCTACAGTGGTAATTGGATTAATTATCCACACAATGATGAAAGCTTCACGCAACACTGATAGACTTCGGAGACTTTTCTATATCTGGAAAGCCTCTGGTGTATTGCTATTTATTTTTGCCATTTGGGTGGCAACAATACCAGTGCATTCACCAAGAAATTTGCTGAGATCTAGGAGTGAACTAGCATCACTAAAAGAAAACGGGGCAAGAAACACTTGTAGACCGACAGACAAGTTTTAAACAAAGCCCCTGGTTCACTCAACTTATTTGGCAAAGGAAACAAAGCCAGATGGGAACATTATTTGGTAAATTAATAGACTGTACGTATAAAGCGCTTTTCTAGTTTTCAGACCATTCATTCACACACTGATGGCAAAGGCCTAAATGCTAACTCCAATCATTATCTCTGCATTCATACCCGATGACTATGCCTTCAGGAGCAATTTGGGGCTCAATGTCTTGTTTCCAAGGACACTTGGACATGTGACTTTAGCAGTTAGGGATCGAACCCCCAACCTTTCAATAGAAGACGACCGACTTCACCACTGAGTCACAGCCACCCTGTATCATTTTAAACTTCCATCACCCTTTACAGAACGTCTCACTGAGTCAACTACAACTTCCTGTTCTATGCCAATGTTTGTTGAAGTGATTTCAGCATATTCCCAGATCTCTACAATTACTTTGGCTTGTATAATGTTTTTCGAAAGAAATTTAATAGAAATGAACCCTAAAGGCTATTGTCCTATAATACTTTAGCCTTTGGTGGTGATGGCAAATATTTGGGGGCTTTAGGTATAGCCAGTAGATATCCAGATAAATGATAAAGACCACAAATGAACCCAGAATGCCTCTGACACCAACATTCCTGTCTCTCACTAACATTCATAGCAATAATTTAAATTAAATATTAAGTAAAATAATCCACTCTTAAACATTTTGTGGATTTGTGCCTTAAAACATGCACCACTACTGCCACCATCATCACTACGACAATTGCTACTTTTACCACATTGTTAGATGTTGTAGAAATTACAGCCTTTACTTCTAACACAAAAACATGTCTACTTCTACAAGGGAAATTATACTATGATGATGATGCCGACATGATAGAATAAAATATTTTGAAATTTCATGAAAACATCTCATCCATGCATGGAATATATTCAAAGCGTTCAAGTTGCTAAAATTCCTTCATATAAAAAACATCCATGCTGGGAGGCTTATCAGTCAGAGAACACTCAACAAACCAGTAGAAATTAATTAATCTGTCCGCATTCAAACACGTGGTGGAAAACACAAAGAAGCAGATAAGGAGCTCGATGTAGGCGGAAGTGAGTTCATGTGTGAATTTGGAACAATTATCTGTATTAATGAATGGGATTCAGCCAAGGTAAACTCATGCCACGCAGCCTGTTACTGCAAATACTTTCCAAGTATTGACATTTTTAATTTCCTCTTTCGAATACTATCTGATGCTTTGTTTGAAGTTGCATGCACATATCTAATTACAATGTTAGTATCACGGTGCTGGGTACAATTATTCACCACTCAGTTAATTAAGAGTCTCTAAATCCCAATTTGAAAATGACTTTAGTTATTATTTCTCTCACTTCTTTGATGAGCGTATTAAGAACAGTGCTATTAGTAGACCAACATTTAAAAAAGCACTTTCATTTAAAAGAACCACTGTATCAAACCCAACAGGAGAGGAACCCTCATCATTTAGAGGTTTTTAACCGCCATCTTGATACAAGAGTCAAAAGACTTCCCATCAATAAAAAACAGGCTTTCAATCAGGAACAGGACAGCCCCCTTTTCTCTTCACACACACAGTTAATATTAACCATTAATTGATTTAGCCGAACTAAACCTAACAATTCTCCTGTAATTTAGGAGTGGATTTACACCAATGCCTTTCGTTCACGATTGCACCAGAAATGGTTGCCTTGAGATTTAACATACATACTCCAAAGCCTAAAATCAATGGTACTGATATGGTGGCTTTCTTTCCCATTACAAAGGTGGACATTGAGATGGATGGGAAGATGCTGAACTCTCACGGTGTTGACTTCCTGGACGGCCCGCTTGGTTTGGATATAGACGAGAAGGATCTGGATGAGGAGGAGACTCGCAGGGACATGGCCAAGATCCTGAAGGAGCTCAAACAGAAACACCCTGACAAGGAGGTGAGTCAAAAAGAACCTGACACGGGGTGCAATTACTCAATCTGACAGAACAACAAAATGTCACTGCTTCTCCTGCCAGGGTTGTTTCTTTTTCTCAGTGTTGTTTTCTTGTATAAGAAATGACATAAGCAGCTGCAGATGACGCACTTTCTATTCGCTTTTATTATGACAGTGATTATGGTGATGAATGCAGCTAAGGTCTCATCACAACCTCTCAGATTAATTCCATCATCACAAAAGTAAAATAGAAAATTGCAAAGGAAACAGACCACTTATGTATTATTATCTTAATAGCAAAACAAACACAGAAACTGCACTTACACTGGAGAGTCATGAGCTAAATGTGTGGCGGCCTTGTTTTAAAACGGAGAGTGCCTACTTGTGTAAATATTACAATTTTAAGATATTACTTATCTGTGCATTCAGGCAGATTGACAGCGTGGTAGAGCCGTAATGGAAAATGTGGTACAAGTCCTCTATCACCAACACCAGTGCGTGTGTAGCATCTCTTTTCATTCCACCACTGTGGCTCTTTGCAGACGTCTGTATTTGAAATAACCATTACAATGTAGCTCAAGTGTTACAAGGTTCATTCTACTTAGAGCTTGTCTTAAGGTGCCAGCTGCAGGCAGCATGACAACCTGCTGAAATGCCAACTCTTCTTCCATGCATGACAGCCTGCTGAAATAGGTTTCCGCGTTTCTAACCTCATCTCTTTATGGATTAACAATCACGCTGATTAACCTGCTGTCGTAAAACAAGCTGACTCACAGTCACACTCAGACATCGAGTGCTTTGACATTGGAGGTACGCGTCTTACTAGATGTACTGTAGATAGGACTACGACAATGTTATGTGATGTAATCCTGACTTGCAGCACAACCCTAGCTAATAGAAGCAGGATCTGAAAGTTCCAAAATTGGTCCTCCTTTCTTCGCAACTTTCTCATTTTGATTTTGATCCAGAAATAGATTGTGGCGGCACCATTTTGCAGGCTGACCTCATAGTTAAGGAAGCGAGAGAAACTGCTCCTAATCTGTCATTTATCAGAATATGCATAGTGTTCCTTCTCTGAGAAGACTTAAACATTAGATTTACTTAAAGAATATGTTATGGTAAAATGGTAAATGGACTCTAATTATATAACACTTTTCTAGTCTTCAGACCACTCGATGCACTTTTACGCTACATGTCACATTCACCCTTTCACACACACATTCACACACTGATGACAGAGGCATAAGTGCCAATGTCCTATCAGTATCTATGCACATTCATACCCGATGGCTATGCCTTCGGGAGCAATTTGGGGTTCAGTGTCTTGCCCAAGGGCACTTTGACATGTGGACTGTAGCAGTCAGGGATCGATTGGGAGACGGCCGACTCTACCACTGAGCCACAGCCGCCCCAATGTTGTAGGCAAAGTTTCCATTTATTAGCATAGTGTTTTAAAATTGTTACAACTCCTTTATAGGAATAGGACTCTTAAAGATTGAAGTTTAATTTTCTTTATTGGCACCTATGGCAATTAGCGATAGTAGCAGCTGTATTTGGACCTCAATGACAAAGATCCACACAGTGCCCTCGCTGACATTTTAATCTATAAATTGAATGTTTTCTTCTTTGGATTCGTAACGTTTTTATCGTCTTAAGTCATCAATCTTTCCTTTGTTTGTTCGGCCACAGTAAATGTAGTCGCAACTTAAGAAAATCATTACACCACTTCTGCGTACTCTCTCTGGTGGAAAAACAACCGCAGTATTTTTGCCTGGAAAAGTTGACTTGAAACCCTGGTTCATTTTTCCAAAGAATACTGCAAAGCTTTTAACAGTGGGCCATAGGCTTAATCACCACTGTGTTAACCAATTTGTTAAAAGGTAGTGACTACACAGACATTTATTCATCTGAGAATCTTTGGTGGTCTGCCATTGGTTTCTTTTTAACTTGCAGGGAGATTGGCTGATGCATATATAAAAAGCAAAGCCAGACCTTTTTGATTGTCCGCCCAGTCGTCATGTAGTCACCTTTCAATCAAAAGAACTAGATTAACCCAATGTTTGATTTGATAAGTGTTAATCCAAAAGAATAATGATTTTGGAATATATCTCTTGACTGTAACTTTGTCTAGGATCTTTTACATAATCAAATTTAGCTCAACACATAAAGGTTCTCCAACGACGGAAAAAGTACTTTCAATAACCTTGACAGGGAAGGAAAACTTGTGGGGTGGGGGAAGGGGAAAAGAGGGAATATGGAGTCAAACTTGGGATTGACTAAGGAATCACTTTCTCAAGGATTTGGATGCAGGCTGTCATGTTGGCTTGGACATAGCCTTGTTGAATGATGCCCTTTCAGCCTCTGAAATTACCAAGCTGTTCATGTTTTATTTGAACACCATGTACAGCTGTGTAAGACCATGCAAAGACAGATCATTTGGTGTGCAGTCCCCAATGGAGCTAAATCGCAGACACTGTTGATGTTTCTCTTTTGACGTATCTAAGGATATGATTCATTGTAAGATCACTGTTCTTCGACTTTCTAAAGTTAGATTCATCCACATGACACACCATTAAATCTTATTTGTCCAGACAACTCTGTGATTGAGCCAGACAATCTCAATGGTCTCTTATTTAAGCAGACTACTTGACAAAGCAGACATTCTTTCCCACAAAAGATGGCTGGTGGTCGACATTTTTGGTGGCACAACATTTCAAAATAACAGCCATATCCATTAGTCATGCTTAAGAAAATGTTTTACTCTGTTTCTTTGCCTTTATGTGTTCTCTTTCTAGGTGGAACAACTCATTGAGCTCGCCAACTACCAAGTACTGAGCCAGCAGCAGAAGAGCCGCGCTTTCTATCGATGCCAAGCCACCCGACTGATGACAGGTGCTGGAAACATCCTGAAGAAACATGCAGCCGATCAGGCACGAAAGGCCGTTAGCATGCACGAGGTTCGCTCCGACGCTGGCGATAACGACCCCATCTCCAAGATCTATTTCGAGCCCGGTTCTTACCAATGCCTTGAGAATTGCGGCACAGTTGCAGTGAATGTGGTGAGACGTGGCGGCGATGTGGGCAAAACTATCTCTGTGGAGTACCGGACGGAAGACGGCACAGCCAACGCTGGTTCGGACTACGAGTTCACAGAAGGCGTGGTGGTCTTCAAGCCTGGCGAGACGATGAAGGAGATCCGTGTGGGGATCATTGACGATGACATCTTTGAAGAGGATGAAAACTTCCTGATTCACCTTTCCAATGTCAAGGTGTTGTCATCAGAAGGGGAGGAGCCAGAGGAAAGCGAGTCAGCTAATCATGTGGACTCAGTGGCGTGTCTGGGCTTACCTGCTACAGCGACCGTTACCATCTTTGACGACGACCACGCCGGTATCTTTACCTTTGAGGAGCCTGTATGCCATGTGAGCGAGAGTGTTGGCACAATGGAGGTGAAGGTGCTGAGAACGTCGGGGGCTCGCGGTGTGGTCAATTTGCCGTACAAGACGGTGGAGGGAACTGCACGAGGTGGCGGAGAGGACTTCGAAGACACTCACGGCGTCCTGGAATTTCAGAACGACGAGATCTTGTGAGTTGATCAATCTACTTTTAAATTTGAATCATAATGATCTTGCAATTGTTGAATTTATTCATGCAGATATTTCGCAGCTTCATTGTCATTATGTACAAGTTTTTCATGATTATTTTCACGCTATGTGTCAGTGTAATGTTGCAAATGTTATCGCTGAAGATGTGAGAAAGTGTGAAGGACAATGGTGTGATGTGGTGGTCACGATGTGCAGCGAGGCGGACTGCTTATCGGAGACTCGACAGAATCAACAATTCCCCATCCAACCCTTAATGCTTTTTACCTTGTCTCTATTTTCTGCTTCAACTTACTCTTTCACTTCTTTTATCTTCATCAGTCTGTTCATTCCCTTTTGCTTTGGATGCTGTTGTGCTGCTGTTTTAGTCTTCTGTGGGTTTTATTGATTTCCTCGCTCTGTGTTGCTGTACAGTCAGCACAATAGGATTAGCTTGTGAGTTGCGGGAGCCAAGAACTTGGGGAAACGGGGTTATTTTTGGATGGTTGATGGTTTTTATTTTAAGTAGATACAAACTCAGGAAAATTGGATGAAAGGTGTTGAAGTTTTAAGCAAGGCACCTAGTAGAAAACCAGGAGAAGGTGGTTGCTGGAAACAGTAAGTTGATTAAATAAGCAGCAGGGAATCAGGTCAGTGTAAAGTAGGAGCATCTATCTAGACAACTTCATTTGGATACACAAAGGCTTTTTAAGAAGATGTCACTTGCCCTTTAGGATATACTGTGTGAGAACATCCCAGAGCAGACACTCACGCAGCCAGCTAGAGGCTTTTTGTTGTTCTCTGTCCTGTGTGAAAAGAACTTGAAAGTCCATTTAAGGATCCCTGCTGTGAAATGCGACAGCCACAGGTCAAAGCTCATCTTAGCCAACTACGTAGGCCTTATTATCTGATGGTGACTCATGGTGAGGTCCATGATTGCTATTTAATCACAATTCAGGAGGCCTTTTGCCACAGTGGTGATTTTGCTCAGAGCCAGCTCCTGCTGTACTCTTCATCCTGACCAGCTTGAAATGTGGGGAATTAGCTCCAGCTATCAGCCAATGTCTGTACAATGCTGAGCACTTTGGCCTGAAACCAACCCTAATTTCAAAGTCCCCTTTTGTTCTTTAATTCTCTTATTGTGAAAACTATTGCTGTGAATAAGTACTTGTGTGTGTGTGTTTCTTTGCCACCCTTTTACTTGATCATTACTTGACAATAGCTGGTAACGTGATACACTGACGCAGATGTTGACTCAGTGGCTGACTCACATGTTGACAGAGCTGTAGAACAGATAGGAATTGGTTCTAATTAACAGGATCAGGTGGATGCTAATCTAGCCATAATTAATTGTTCTATGTTGTACTGGCTTATCTATGTTGAAGGTAAGTGTAAGACTGGAGACATCAAGTTAAGAGTGTGGATAAGAGGCTCTGTTGTAGCTGCATTTAAAATAGATCCATCCATTTAAATGCCCCTGCACCGGTGACAGCCGTGGCCGGAGGCATTATGTTTTCCAGTTGTCCGTCCGAACACGATATCTCAGAAATGCCTTGAGGGAATTTCTTCAAATTTGGCACAATTGTCCACTTGGACTCAAGGATGAACTGATTAGATTTTGGTGGTCAAAGTTCAAGGTAACTTTGACCTCATGTCAATTCAATTCTTGTGAACATGATATCTTAGGAATGCCTGGAGGGAATTTCTTAACATTTTGCACAACTGTTCACTTGGAGTCAAGGATGAACTGTTTAGATTTTGCTGGTCAAAGGTAGAAGGTCACTGTGACCTCACAAAACATGTTTCTGGTTATAACTCAAGAATTCCTACGCTAATTAAAATAAAAGTCAGCACAAAAATCCTCTTAAACTCAAGAATGATGTGATTGGATTTTGGTGGTCATAAGTCATATTGAAAATTCTAGTACTCACATTTTAGTATTTGTCTTTCATTGCCTTTGGTTTGTGTGACCACCTTCAAACGGATGCCTGAGGTATTTTAGTATTTGGCCTGTGTTGTCACTGTGCATTAGTTGAAAGCTGTGGTCAGTGTTGCTCTTCCTGTATGAAGCTTTATAATCTATTTTGACATGGGCGAACTCAAACACACATATACACAAGTAAACCTGTATACACCCACACTCTCTGTATTGCAATGTTCTCATCGTGAGAGGTTAAATTGCTGTTTTTCACAAATAACCCTGCTACGTGTTCAAAATAACTGTTTTCTGTAAAACGCTCAATAAGGTGAGGTACCGGTCTCTCTCTTTCTCCCACACACATGTGCACAAATGGCAGGGTGGGCGTGTTCACGATGTCACCACAAATTACTGCTTGCAGTTAAGCTTTCTCCTGGTGGCCTGTAGGCCTGTTAGACTTGTAGTGAGAATACAATGAACTTCACAGCTTTCACCAGTGGGTCTTTTTTATAGTTTGGGAGTCTTTGGGAGTTGGACAATTTGGACAATTCATTTTCAAGAATATTGGCTAAATCTCACATCTTTTAAACCCCAGTCTACTAGCACCAACCCACTGTTTTCACTTATTCACAGATTCTGTACTGATATTGGACTTGGCACAGATTTTTGGATTTTTATTAATATGTTTTAAGTTGTTGTAACATGGTTAGTTTGGATTTCAACAACAGAAGAAGTGAGACTTCTTGGAGAGATGTTTTTCTTCTTGGAAAGCTTCACACGGCTGCTGCTGTTGGCCTGTAAAGCTAGTTAAGACATTAGATTTTATAATGGTAACAAGAAAAATAAACAAGACTCGACTTGGTTTAGATATGAATAACGAGATGTAGAGCTCTGGCAGTTTTTCTTTCTGGCAGGCATCAGTTGTTGGTTGCAGTAAATTGGCCTGGAAACCAAAAGCTTGCTTACAGAGCTTGTTTGAAAGTGTTCAGATTGTTTTGTGGGAAAAAGGGTTGTGATGACATGAAACAAAGCGGGCTGTCACGATGAATGAATGGGAAACAGGCTGCCTTAGTTACAGTATTTCTGCCTCTTTCTTCAGTTTTGGGTCAGATTTGAAGCAGATGTCTGCAGGGCCTGTGGCAGACTGTGTTGTTTCCATAGCTTGTAGCTCTTACAGCCAGGACTAAGTGGGTTTTAATAATACTTTGACCAAATCAAATGATGGGCCGCTCTTCCGGCTATCATGGTTACTGTGTGTGTGTGTGTGTGTGTGTGTGTGTGTGTGTGTGTGTGTGTGTGTGTGTGTGTGTGTGTGTGTGAGAATGTGTGTGAGTGTGTGTGAATGTGTGTGAATGTGTGTGTGTGTTTCCAAGAGAGAAGTCCCAGAGGTGGAGCACAATGACTCTAAGCTATAGTCTGAAGTAAAAAGCATTTTGACTGTAGAGGCCACTTTGCCTTCCTTCAACTATTTTATCTCGATCTACCCCTCTTAATCTTCTCTGTTTATTTGTTTATGATCTTCAATGGTTCAGTGTGGTGGCTATTACCAGTGTCGTGACCAAGTCATCTTTGCTCAAGTCCCAAATAATTCTCAAGTCATTTGGTCCAAGTATCAAGCAAGTCTCGAGTCATTTTTTCTTGGGCAAGTCAAGTCAAGTCAAGTCACAGGTTATGTCATGTCAAGTCGAGTCCTTAGTTAAGGCAAGTCAAGTCCCAAATCAAGGGAGCAGGGGTTTTTGATGTTGCGTGTTGCCATAGCGAGGAGTTTGACTGACAGCCAGTCATCCAATCATGACAATTGCGCATCAGGGAGCTTTTTGAGTCCCAGTTTGCGCTGCATTCATACTTGATAATTAGACAGAACCTTGAACAACACTGAACATTATCATTTTATATTTAACAGCTAACATGCAAACTTATGAACACACTCAAGTCAACCGAGTCATCATGCCTCAGGTCAAGTCAAGTCTCAAGTCATTTATTTTTTGTCAAGTCAAGTCACAAGTCATCAAAACAGTGACTCGAGTCGACTCGAGTCCGAGTCATCAAGTCTCAAGTCCACGTCTCTGGCTATTACATAATTAGAAGCCTTGTGCAGATATAGAAGGACCATGGTGGTATTTCTACACGTTTTATGATTTGATAGCAGGCTCAATTTCAAATGTGGTCTTTTTGTCACACTTTGGCAGTTAATGTAATTTAGGCCACTTTTATTTTTCTGCTTTGTAACTAGCTATGCTAGCTAGATTCTGCTAACTAGCTTACGTGGGTGATATGACAACCCAAAATGTTAGCCTCATTCTTTAATGATTCGAGAGACATAACAATATACTTTTTCAAAAATTGTTTCCCCAATTTTAGAGTTAAACATTAAGTAAACACAAGTAAGAAAGTACTGGACTGTGCCACCTCTTCCATGTTAAGTTTTAGCCCTTGTCATGTGACTTAAAAAATAACTGCTACGGACTTGGTGGCGTATGTCTATAAACTTGGTTGTGTTGTTAACAAAAAGCTGCAATCACATAAGATATGTACATATGCACATTTATGAATCTAAACTAAATCAACTGCCACATGTCGAGGGATTTCTAGCCTTAGCTTATTTTCAGGACTCGTCCCAAGATAAGCTTTTTTAGAAGTGTTTAATTCCCATCAAAATACGCTACATATGTCAGCATTGTGCCGCCAGGGCCCTGAATGTCCCTACAGGGAAAAGCAGACGGCGTTAAGCTGCAGAAAAAAGGAACTACAAAATGGCTGATCTAAATCAGGATGCCTTCAGGCTAATTCTACCCTGATTCTGTTTTTTTAATTTAGAGAAAGAGGGAGGGAGAGATGTAGGAAGGGTACAATAGATAAACGAGCAGGGATGGGTAAAGGGACGGCAGTGAATGATAGATTGGACAGAGACAGAAGAGAGTAGGAGAAAAGTTTTGAACTTTTCCCTATTTACCTTAACAGGTTTGGGGTTTTTTTTATATCCATTTTACCTTTTCTTATATCCCCTTACATTTCTCTCTCTGCCTGTCCTGAAGGGGGCCCTGAGCAATTTGTCTCTGAAATTGTTTGTGAAGGCTTGCCTGGGTGTTCTTTGGAAGATGGAAAGGTGTATGTGTAGGAGAAAGAGACAGAGACAGAGGCAGAGGCAGAGAGAGAGATGGAGAGAAATTGAGAGAGTGCACTCACTACTCCACAGCACTCAGCACTGTCAAATTATCTCTGTATCTGTCTTCAATGCAGTATGTCACAGAAAAATACCTGCTCAGTCCTGCATGTTTGTGTATGTGTGTGGGTGTACTCTGCTATCCACCTTGTGGTGTAATGCACCAATACAGATGGCAGATTTTGACAGGCCCATTTAACAACTGCTCTTTTTATAAACACCATTGATACCATAGTGCCCTCTACTTCAGTGCATCTTCTTCTGTTGCTGCACTTAATTAGTGCAACCATCACAAGTGCTAATATAACAGTTTGTACCAGTGCTTTTCTTGGAGATCTTTGGAGATTATGTGATACAGAAATACCTTATTAATTTTCTTCAATGTGAATCGATTTTACCTGGCTCCTATACAAACTACTTGTTACCGGTATATATGAAATAATGCCTGCCCAAAACAAAGGTCCATTAAACATGCAGAGCACAAAGTGTGAATTGATAATTGGAGGCTATCATTTGTATGAAGTATCACTTCTTGAAGTGCAATGTACTGCCTCATTCTGTGGCAATTGTAAACATTGAACAAAAGCTTTGGAAAGATTTGGAAGTATTTACCCCATTATCACTTTTTAGTTTTAACTAATAAAAATAAGGTTAAAAAAGGAACATAACACTTTAAGGCTCAATATTAGCCTTCATTATTTCTAATTGCTACATTTTTTTATTTTAGCTTAGCTTGCTGTGCATATAAGTTAAAGGTATAATAAGTGCATTGCATTTTGTCAAACTGGGCCCCTCCAGCATCACTTTTAGCTTTGCGCTAGCATGCTAACCGCCGGCGAGCTTGTCCTACCCGGTTTGAGGCACCTACCTGTCCAACAGAAAGAAGGCCAACTCTGCATTGCTCGTTCGCCATGTTCGCCGGTCTGAATGGGGCCTAGCTGCTAATTTGAACCACTCCCACATACGCTCCTCACCTCATACGCTGTGATTGGCTCAGGGAACCACAACAGTGCCCCTCCTGAAAGCGTCCCATGCAAAGCAAAACAACAGAATAGATGCAGAGGGAAGGGTCTCACAAGGGTCTGCAAACACACTCACCAAAAAAAACAGTGAAAGATAGATGTTCAATATGACCCTGTTACATCTACTACTACAAACTTCTACATGACACCTGTCACATGATGAGCAGTCTATCCAGAGCACCCTCCAGCACCCTAAGTGGCTCTATTTTTATTAAAGATGGTCCTGATGGAGTTACCAGACTACTTACCACAAAATGGGTCAGCAATTCAACTTTTCTTTTCCAGAGCTGTTGCATTGAAACTATATTTTTAGACTTAGAAAGGACAGAGGACAGGTTGAATAATTCAAGGATCATGTTTGGAGGTAAAATGTACAATGAGAGCAGTGTGCTGTGTGGTTCATTAGTTGTCAACGTAGCAGTGCTTCCGGGGCATTGAGCCGTTGTTTCACACATGCAGACACATTGAGTTCAAAAGAGTTAATAAGACGGAGCATGCAGGTGGATGCACACACGTTTTGCTATAGCTTGTTTTGAGTTCTGACCATGCACACACATATAATTATGCATTTTCCATCAACAGGCAGCCAGTGGAGAAACATGGTACAGTCGAGAATCAAATTAGGCTCCCTCCTACACACACACACACACACACACATTAAAACACAGAACAGACTGGGACTTCACACTCCAATAGCTAGCACAGATTGGCCTTTTGAAATGCATGCTTAGAAGCTATGTTAATGTGGGTTGTGTGTATGTGCAATCAAACCTACTTTTGCATACAAGCATGCGTGCATGTGTGTGTGCTTTTTCAAAATAAAGCCATTCTGCTAATAAGAGGATTTTGATTTGTTTGAACTCTGAAATGACATTTTGTGTGTGTTCGGGGTTCATTTTAATCAAACTTCATGTTTCAAATTTCGAGAAGAATCCCAGTAGAGCTTATGCTTGCCGCGGTTGAGCTGTTAGGAAAATTAACTTCACTTTCAAAGGGTACTCATGACATTTTATTACAGGTTTTTATGTTGTTGGTGAGCTTTATTCCAAGAAACGATCAAACTTCCACTTTAATTACACATGATTTCTCAGCATGTCTTGTTTGTTGGGAACAGAGTTAAAATATTGGTTCTGGAGTCTAGATCACAGATACAGACTAATGCAGGAGATACAGATTTGCCCTTAGTGGTAAATATTTTTCCCAAATCTTCTGATGTTAAAGATTCTAATTTTGTTTTCTTTATGGTATTCTCATGCTAACATGTCCCTTTGACTGTGTGAGGGAAAATGTACAGTGAGCAAGGCTTGTCTCACCCTGAAGGTGTTCCTCCGCTAACAGCCTGCTCACTATACATTATCCCGTTTTTTACACGGTTACCAACTTACGCAATCAATAATTTGACACAAAATATTGATTTGGAGATGATTTTATTAATTTAAAAATGATTATATTTCCTTTTTCTGTTTGAAAAATAGTCTGTAACACTCACAGTGAGAGCTGCGTCCATAACAACGGTTAACTCTGTAGCCTTTTTAAAATGAGCTAAGCTAGCTGCCTTTATCCACATTAAATGGAAACATTTCCACTGATGGTGATGTAAGACACGGTGAAGGGGACGGCATGAATAAGCACCTGCAAAAGTTTTTTTGTCTGGTCAGAGTCAGTTGACATTTTCTTTTCCATTCACCTTCTCTAAACACCGCCGTATCCCTTCACTTTTCTTCACTTTTGTAGGTCTCTCTGTCGTAGCTCTGTCGTTTTTGCATCGTTTAATCTTTATTGCTTTCTCTTTTTTGCTGTTTTGTCTGTTTTCTTTTTTTGCCTCAGTAAACAGACTGACATCAAATTTACCGGACTTCTTTTGGCGGATTGATATGAATACAGTTAGTTCTCTGGATTGTGTGATTAGAGCCGAATGCCTAGCAACGGTCTGTTCTTCATAGCAATGGTCTGTTTTCTAAAAATCAGAATCATGTATTTAACACAGCCGTGTAATAAACTTTATAGCGCCCTTCTAGTCTTAGGACCCCTCAAGGTGCTTTACACTATATGTAAAAGCGCTCTTTCACACATGCGTTCATACGCTAATGTAGTGCCATGCAAGGACACCATCAGCTAAGCATTCACACACGTTCATACACCGCAGGCTGGTCCTGGCCCAAGGATACTTTGACATGTAGACTGTAGGACTTGGGGATTGAACCGCCAACCATCTGATTAGAGGGCAACCCGCTCTACTTCTAAGCCACAACCATGATTCAATTATTTAATTTTGGCTTTCTTTATAAGATCTTGTAGTGAAGTTCCTTTTAAAACCCATCACTGTTTGTTTTCGGGTCAGGCTTGGGTTTACTGAGCGACCAGCTGTCATGTAAGGAAGTTTTTTGCTCATGAGGAACCAGTTTTGCCATCCAGCTTCAGAAAGCAATAGTGTTGATGTCTTTTGGAATGACATCATTAAGAGATGGGAGACTTCATAATCGTTGTAGAAAGAGTGTCAGACATGCTGGAAGGCTTTTTAAGTGTTTCTCTTTGTTGTTCACATGAAAAGTGACAGAAATAGAAGTGTGAAAAATGAAAAAAAAGCGCTTGAGCGAGAGGGTAAAACTACTTTCGCACCTCTGCACAGCTGACCAATCATGACGTGGTTGTGATTGTTGGGCTGAAAAACTGTCGGTCAAGTATGTCATCATAGAGGTGTGGTGGGCGAGGCTTTTAACACTGTTTGACCATCCAACAAAGACCTCAGTTGGATTATACTTATGCCTGAGTTTGCCTTCATGATGACTGAAGTGCCTTAAAGTGTGTTTTTACTTTATCAAACCAAATCTTGCATTAATTATATAAATGTGTGGACTTTTATTATGCAGGCCTTCAAACAAACACACAGTAATGAAAAAAAACACCTGAGCCAACACGCGTCTATACACACACACACACATATATAATCCTCCTTCACACACTCATATCAGCGAGGCATTAGATGGTAATGAGCCTTTATGAGGTTGTAGGTCACACGAGCGCGCACACATACACACACGCACCATCCTTCTGCGACAGCAGTATCATTAGCAAAAACACTGAATTCATTAGCAGGGGAAGATAACAAGTGTTGTGGGAGAGAAACATTTATAATGGACAGATGATTAAAACTGTGTGAGTAGCTCTGTGCGTGCGTGTGTGTTTTGCATTGATTTGCATTTGTTTAAATAAATGCTTCTTCGGCGGTGAACAATGAAGCAGACTGCGAAGTGATATCTGCTCGAAGCTTTGTCCTCCAGACACACACACACACACACACACACACACACACACACACACACACACACACAGATGAATACGAGGTGTGAAGGTTGTGTTCTCATGTTACAGAGTACATGGTAATAACACCTCTCTTGGCAGGAGACCCACACCTGTTACTTTGTGTGTGTGCGCGTGTTTGCATGTATTACTGTGTATGTAATAGCCTGAGAGCATAAAGCGACTGTAGCTGGCTTAGCTGCTGAAACAGCAAGCTGATTATTTAGCCAACTGATAGAAAACCGGATATGTTTAAGATCATTAAATAATCATTTTACTTCGTAACATGTCCTGTTAAACAGCTTTGATGTTCTTCTATGGTTAGAGTTTGGAAACTTACTTTTTGGGATGAGATTTTTTTATAAATTAACAAATTACTATAATACCAATACATCAAATAGATTATAAAAGAGCTGCAGGGATGTGTGGGACCTAGAGAAAGATTTTCAGAGCATGCGAGAGCAGAAAGTACCGACACTGACATCATGTCTTGGCATTTTCTCACCTTAGCTTTTATCTCTGGCAGGCTGCCAAAATCCTTCTCATGAGAGAGAGTGCAATCAATGCTCCAAAATCCCCTGTCAGAATCAACGAGTGGCTGCGTGTGTTTTGTTCTTTTGCTGTCAACAACACAAAATTGGTGCCGGCCTATTGCTCAGACAGGAAAGCAATTATTTAACCTTCATTTTAATTGGACACCAAATGTGTTGGACGAATGAAAATTAGCTTGATCAGTTTTTATTTTGCTAGAGTTTATTACGAAAAGAGAGGAGGGAAGAGAAGGGAAGGGAGGGCAGGTCAACAGCTTGACAAATGAGTCCCGACCAGCTGCCTACACAAAACACCATCGCCTTGACAACCACTGGGATGGAGCGAGAGAAACAGAGAAGGGATGGATAAAAGACATGAGGGTGAGAACGAGAGGAAAGAAGGTAGCCTGGGAAAGGCGAACCAGATGGGAAATGACATCTTCTCGTTATTTGTTCTTACTGCTGCCAGATGTGTCCTCTGATTATGCTAAATGTTCGTACTCACTGATTTTGATCTTTCAGCGCGAACAAGAGGGCATGAGTCATTTTGCAATAATGGAATTAGGATGCATGTTGCTGCTGAGCGACCGCTTGATGCACTGTAAAAGTAATGCAGCACGACATTCTGATAACAATTAATGTGCGTTTTGTGACGCAGTTTGTGTTTTGAGCTTTAACAGATGGTCTCTGTTGCTATAATGAGGAAAATTCAAAGGAAAAAGCGTCACAGTACCATCTAAACTCTTTGATTTATAGGAGGTTTATGTGAAATGCAGGCCAAAAGCAACGCGCTAACTGTTGCTAACACTCACTGATTTCACTGACCGTGCCACTATTTCTATCCATGACCCTCCACCCCATTCAGCTGCTTAAAGAAAGGGCTATCCCATTAAACAGCCACACCCATTTAGGCTCAGTTTACAATTCCTCCGCACAGCCTGGGAATTTCATCCCCTCAAACAAGTATGGGCGGTTAAACCAGCCAAGGGGTGATTTCCTATTTTATTTTTGACATCTGACTTTGTAGCTGGGAGCTGTGGATCTTTGCTCACCGAAGGCGTACAGCGAGGAAGGTGGGGCTGCAGAAAAACAAAGCAGTGGGCATAAATCTCTGGCAGCGCTTCAAAGGAGGAGGACAAAAGGCTGATAGGTCTGCGTGTGCTCGCACAAACATACGCTGCGTGTCAGGGCTGTCTCTGCAAGTCAGGGCTTTCATCGGGAAAAGTCGACAGATGCAGCCTTATCTGTTATCAGAAGATGTTGGTCTTAAAGGATTATTCCCTAAAACAATGCGGCGCGTGGAGTCTGGCTGTGAGGAGCAAACTTCAAGGATCAACTCTTCTTTGTGTCGTGATTCTGGAGCAGAGTCGGTGATTACTTTCCTCCGAGGAGTGTCCAACCCCAAAGGGATTTCTTTCTTATTTTATGTGGCCTTAACTTCAAAGTATTGTCCTAATTTAAGATCTTTTGTTGCCAATAACTAAATCTTTTCTTTCTTTTCTTGTGTGCTCTAACTTTCTTCTAGTAATACATGCAATTAAACAACTCTTGCCTATTGCCTGATTTAGAGCAATCCAATGATAAGGATGAGTGAGACATGGGCTAGATTCAAACCTGTGGCATCTCTGAATGTACCGAATAGCTCTTTGCTCGGTGCTTATCTACAGCAGAAGCGCTTTAATAAGAGCGCTGTTGTATTCCCCGGCCTGTCTGCCTGTCTGCCCTAAGTACTTTTAATGGATGACTATGAGCAGGCTAATACCATTATGCTGATGTTAATTTTTTGGCGAGCAGGCCCTGCGATATTGGAACTGAAACTCACCGTGTTATTTATCCTCGGCGCTGGTCACAGAGACACCGCAGACGCAGGAAGACCGCCAGATAAGTCTAATGTCTGCCTCTTTGCGTGTGTGTGTGTTGGTGTGAGTATGAAATTGGCAGGTCAAGCGAAACAGATGCATCATCATTGTTTATGCCCTGAATTATTTCAATTGAAAGTGTTGGAGTTCTGCTCCCTGAAACCTGATACTTTGTTGGGTCCCTGAAGACTCCGGTTTAGCTCCGGGGCTGTAAAGCCTGGGGCTCAGGTTGTGTTCGGCTATTTTTGGGTGTCCTTATGTGACATGCGTTTCAAGTAAGACGCACAATGGCCAGACGGAAGACTGAAACATGAGAGCATAGCCTCTACTTTAGCATACAATAGCTTGTTAGTTAGCCTAGCAAGCTAATGTACAGGCTATGCTTTCTATATGATATGTGTTTAAAGTAAGACGCGCAGTGACCAGAGGGGAGACCGAAACATGAGAGCACAGCCTGTACGTTAGCTAACCATAGTACGTTAACTTAGCAAGCTAACATAGAGGCAATGCTTTCTTTGTGACGTAGAAACACATGTCACATAGGGACAGCCGAAGGGACGTTCGTTAGCTAGCTAAGCTAACGTAAAGAAGAAAAATATGACGATATGATTGCTACAGTTTATCAAGTCCAAAAGGGGTTTAGGGTTTAGTAGCCATGTTTATGTGGTCAATATTAGGAAAAAGTAGTCCTTTCATTTAACAGGAAAAGTAAGGTTATTAGATGTTATTCATGACAAAACCTCTCATATTTGAGTCAGGAATAAAAGTCAGGAAGCATGACTTTGTGCATGTTTTAAATTAGCCAATTAACACCTGCTCCGCATGCAGAACACACCGCCTTCACTTGTTCTTTTTTTCTCCCTCTTATTTTTTCCTCAGCATGCCGTCCTATTAGTGCAGTGTTGCTGCGGGTAACCGCGGCAATGGCTGGTGCAGTATGCGGTCAAACACTGCCAGTTGTAGTAAAAAGCTCAGACCATTTCACGCTCTGCCGGGCCTCTCTCTTTTTCTCTGCCGCTTATTGTACTGCACTGACAGATAGGGGGAAGAGGAGAGAGAGGAAAGGAGGGAGAGAGAGAGAGATCAATGAATGTAAAGAAAAAGTGGACTGATAAAGGAAAGACTGGGGAGTGTTGAACAGAGGAGAGAGAGAGAGATGGGAAAAGTGGTAGTAGAGCAACGAGACTAACAAGGGAAGAGAAAGTGAGGCAGTAACAAATACAGTGAACTGAACCGCAGAGCCACAACATATTATTCTGTAGTTTCTAAGATCAAACCTCAGCTCTCCCTATGATCCTCTTCTTTATTCCCTCTACTCCCTATATCACTACTATCTCTGCTGCAAACTCCTCTGCTCCCCAGTGCTGTGTACATCTATAACATCCTTTCATCTTTAACATCTACATGAGCATATATTTGTCAAACTAATTAGAACACATTGAGGTGTCTGCTGAGAACAAATAAAACCACGATGAAGACAATTTATGGCCTTTTTCATGCCAGTGATGCTTATTGCTTTCTATTTTGAGATCTCACCTCATGTCGTATTTGCTCTAAGGGGGCAGAACCACAGATCTAATGACAAATTAATGAGCTGGTAATGAGAACTTATTTATAGTAAATAGCTTTGTATAGCACTAGCATGATTCTTGGGATCATCAGTCGATTGGCCCGTTATTTTGGTAAATTTTGGTTGTACATTTTTTAACAGACATTTGGGGTCCTAAGAGGGATACATTTTAATGACGTTGATCATCGCCTGACTATTTCTGTAGTGCAATCATGAGGTTGTTGCATGGATTACCATAACGTTTTATACAGATAGTTTCCCACAGTGTGTAATGTAATTATACTGTATCTCCCATCTATCCCTTATCCATTCCGCTTATCCTGTTCAGGGTCCCAGCTGTCGTTGGGCGAGAGGCGGGGTACACCCTGGACTGGTCGCAGGACACAGGACTGATATTCCCATCATCCTTAGGTGTACATTGGTTTAGTGCTTACTAGCATGTGTTAGTATAAAAACAGCAAATCATTAAGATGGTAAACACTGTTTCATCACCCCACTTAATAAAGATTAAATTACAAACAAACAATCTTAAAGGTCTTTCATTGAAAAAGTTAGTAAATTACAAAGGGGCCCAAACCATGTCCCTGGTGTACCCCGTAAATATCTCAAAGTTTAGTTTTTTTCTATTATTTGTTTAATGCACTTGGTTTCTGCGCTGTCCATTTTTTTTTGTCTGCATGGGAAAGAGAGTGACTCAGTAACTCTGCTTTGTATTTTGCATTACTCACCGTTCCTCTCTTCTAACTCTATTCTTCCCTACCTCACTCCATCCTTCCCTTTCACTCTGATAAACAAAGACGTCAGCTTGCAGTAAATCCAGCAGCACCCATAAGTCTGCCACAATATAATCACACATGATAGCTGATGGATTGGACCTCTTAGCCGGAATTCTGCTTTGTCTGTCTTTGTACACCTCCTCTATAAATATTCTCAATACGTGGAGACTTTCATCTGTCTCTGTGACTTTTCCTCTTTTTGTTTCTCTCAGCTCCCCCCCGAAGCCCCCTGTGTGAACGTTCAATGTTTACAACACGTTAACATAGCCAGCATAGTTTTGGTTTGTTTGCAACAAGGGGAACTTTCCCAAAAAAGGATGAGACTATGTTTGGCCACGTTGGACTAATACTGGTACATATGTGGTAGATGATGTAATAAGTCAAGTGTTTGGCAGCAGGGTTGAAACACAACTGTAGAGGGGTTGCTGCGGGTTTTGTTACGGAGCATGTGAGGGGAAAGAAAATGAATGCATTAGCCACATGTTAGCGCCTGCGGAGGGTAGAAGGAGGGAACTGCATCAACACATTTAAAGAAATTCAGTTCATAGATTTATTGGCATGAAAGGTTTGAGAACAATGTTGCCAAAACATCAAAATAAAATCACAAACACCATTACAAAGACCATGAAATATCAAATGATGTCATCTACAGACACAGTGGAAGGAGGGGAGCCATGAACAAGCTACTCGTCTTGTATAAATTCTTCAAATGTTAACACACACAGTGAGGCATTTCAATTTTTATAAGTCAGTCTTTGTTAATATTTTATTAAAGACTTAAAATTGAGCACTCTTACTTTGAAAAGCAGCCACTTACTCCTACTCGCCTGTGGCCAGTGCGTAGTAAGTTTGCGTGTTCCAATAGTTTGTTCTGTTCTTCTTTCTACTCTGGCAAGAATCGGACTACTATGTCAGTTGTTGGTTCAATTCCTAGGTTGAGTTGGCCCTGGGTGGGAAGGCAGCCTTGAAAACGAAACCATGAGAAGCCTTAACATATGGCTGGAGGAGGAGTGACTTTATACTTGGAAGATTGCGGGGTCAAATTTTCAAATGAGCTGAGACAATGTGGGCGGGTGAGTTGTCCCTTACTGGCCTTATAGTAATTAATCTCCCATATGTCCAGCAGCTGTCCTGGGCGTCTATATCATTATATGAGTGTAAAGTTTGCTGCTGATTAGAACAAGGAAAGGTGTTAAGAGAATCCAAACATATTTAATAAAGCCATTTTTTTCCCCCTTTCTCAGACATGCAGCAGGAGGTCATCACCTTATACTTCATCTTTTCTCTCAGCACTCTCATTGAACCTCTTTGCTTCCGCTTTAACAGACACTGCTGAGGGACTACATTGCTAATGAGAGCAGCAGTGCTAATGAGCTACAAGATAGAGGAAAATGTGGCAAAGAGGCTGCACACTTAAACTTAATATACAATGTTATGCATGGACCCATTAGCCTTACTGACATTCAACACTGTGCTGTTGAACTATTACTTTTCTAATGATTAGAGCCTCATAACCTTAGCCCGTCATTTATATTTCTCTCACTTATGTAGACAATTTCTTGTTATTATATTCAACTTGGAAATCCGTTGAGTGACTTTATTGTGGGTTTAGCTCACGAATGTCTGTGGATACATTATTTCTAAGGTTAAAAAAATCTGCAATTCAGGTGATCAGTGCAAAGGTAGCACAGTGAGCAGCATGTACTGTGAGGTGAGCGGGAGCTGTGATAACCAAGTGGAAGTTAAACTGATTTGTGGTGCTTAGTGGCCCGAATCACTGCATTGGATTTGATGCAAGAGTGTGAGTCTTGCCTGGAGCTTTGCTGGGATGTGTGTGTGATAGCAGCCACACTGGGGATACACACACACACACACACACACACACACATGCACACAATCCCTGCTTTTCTAATAGCTGCATTGCTTGCTGCATGGAGTTCCCTGGTTAAGTGTGGAGCTGGACAGTGATGAACACACACGTACACACTCTCCCTCTCTCTCTTACACACACACACTTGCTGCAGCAGCTGCAGTGTAAGCTAATCTACGTGAGCTCCAGTGTGCAGAATCCCTGGTTTACACAGATCTGATACCGATTCATCTGTCTCTCTTTTTCATCTCTTTCTCTGCCTCTGTCTCTCTGTAGTGTTCAAAGCTGCAAATATATTACATCCACATGCTTCTCCCAGCGAAACAGGCTGATCAGGAGGATCCTGGCTCTGATCTCTGATTGATTTCACCTATTAAATCCACTTCAGTCCTGAGCAGGGATTTAGATGAAGGGGCGGACGCAGCAGGGAATTAAAATATCGGATTTCTTTGTGTTACCTTTTCACATATAAAAACCCCTGTCCGTGCACATTGCTATTTCCAACCGCTGCATTAGGGTCTACATGGTCTGTATTTAAGTAAGCCACTTACTGCTAGGCAGAAAGGGTACAGTACTCTATCATGGATTGCGGTTTTAAGAAGCAATATTCCTCGACGGAGGAAAAGCCTTGTCATGCTTCAGGATTAATTTCCCCATGTAATCTAAGATGAGTAGATGTCCCACTTTCCATGAACAAGGTCTGGATTTAATGCTTCGTCACGGGCTCGGACAGCCTGTAAAAAAACGCAGGTCTGTCCTTTTTTCTCTCCTCTATCATTTTTCAAACTTTGCAGTCACTCATAAATAACTGGATTCAGTTTCTTTCTGCTTAAAAAATAAGAACAATTTTAAATTTTGATGGACTAGCGTAAAAAAGGAGTGTGGGAAGTCTTGCTCCTAAACCTGCATGTTTTTTTTCTTCATCTGAACATGTTTCAAAGGCATGTAGGTGTGATGAACCTTTTCTTTCCAAATTACCAGCAGCCATGCGTGACTCAGGTTCCCGTCTATCTCTCCTGTGTCTCTCTCACACACCGCACACAGCAGAACAATCTGGCTGCCGCAGGCGCCAAGCTACCCAACAAAAAAAACACGAGAATGTCATGATGGACTGGAAAATAAGTTTTTCAGTTATACTGCAGTTTCCAATGTTATAAACCGTGCTCGTGAAAGGACTGTAAAGTGTTCATTGTGTGATTAGAGGTGAGTGATGATGTGCGTGTGTGTTTGAAGGTGGGTGAGGGTCTAAGGAGCCAAAGAAACGAATAGCTCTGTGACAAAACGTCTGGTGACCCCGCTTACACTCTGACTCAATGGTGACAGACCGACCACTGGACGACGTGCTTCCTTCCACCAACCCTTCCAGTTTCTTTTAAGGCAGACGGACAACATGTTAATGGCTTTGACAGAGCTTCGGATTTTTACATGTATTTGAATGAATTTGCATGCCCCCTCCGCCTCATGTGGGTGCCAAGCTAGCATGTGTGCCTGCTAGCAAATTTGTCCTGGTTGTAGAGTAGGACAGCTGCTTTGTAAAAAGTATTTATTTCCTGTCAATCTTTACTGTACTATCTAATAACAAAATAAGTTGCTATTTTATAGTTAATAACCCACAATACTTTAACAACCTGCCTATTAGATGCTTTGGTGTCATGACGCCTTGGTTTGCTAGTGTCCACTGTTTTCATTGGAAAAAACACACTATCTTCTTTACCAACATGTATGCTAACCCTGAGTTCTGCCCTGGCATCGAGAGGAAACATCACTATAACCCCATTTGAGGTTCTCAACCTTAAAGTTAAGATTAACCACCTGATATTAGCCCTAAACATAAATCTACCCTGTGTAAAAGTGTCTGTGTGGTAACCAGAAAGCTACAGTTAGCAGCCGGTTAGCTTAACTTAGCACAACAACAGGAAACAGGTAAACAGCATGGCGAGAGACCGTCCCCCCTAGCCATTAGCCACAAAGAGAAATAACATATTCCTCAGATAGTCGAACTACTCGTTTAAGCTCAGGGTCCTCCCCAAAAGAATAAACTGAGTATGCTAACACAGGCATAGAGAGTGATTATAGCGACTGTGGCACTTTGAGACCTTCTGGCCACAGCGTTGTGTGTCACATCTGTGTGTCGTGATGTGGTACTGACAGCGTTTTTCTGTCATTGCTGTCTGAAGACCCGCTTTAGGCTAACAACAAAGAGCACAAACCCTGTGGTCAGATTTTGTGTGCATATGTAAAAAGAAAGAAAGCTGTAGCTAAGTTTAGCTTTCTGAAGCTAACTAGCTTCTAGCTTAAATTCACTGGCAGTAAACATTTCCACATACTTTTGGAGCATCTTGCAGAGAGAAAGTGGAAACTTGTGTTCAGTGTTTTATGTATTGGAAGGTGCTGTATATGTATAATGCATGTGTGCGTGTATGAATATTACGCAACAGATAAATTATACATAATTCTTAATGTCAGTTTCGGTCCTGTGGGATCTGACCCCTCGGAGTTCTCCCGCGATCCCGGGGAATAAGAGCTGGGAATACCCCCTCCTGCTTATAACCCGACCTGGAATGTGATAGTAAGAGGAGGGATTTGGAAGGAGCTCTACCTCCATTGTCCTCATACATCACTGAGCTGTCATAAGCTACCATAGGAATTGAACCCGTGTTTAAGGCCGACAGCTTATCATCTGTCCTCGGTGTTGTGCGTGTGGTCTGACATCTTTCTCCCTAACCCCTTCATATCACTTTTTCCGCATGTGCATTAATCTTGTTCCCCTGTGCTTCCTGTAAGCAGAGCTACGTGGGGGTGTCTGTAAGTTTATTAAGGCTAATTGCAGCTCTTTAATGAGATGACTGGTGACTAATGCAGGCTGGGGGCTTGAAGGTTAGCTCGGGGCAGCCCACCTGATAAAGAGGAATGAGCTCTTTCTTCTTTGAGGTTATAGCGAGGTTAGCGTTAACAAATAGGTGGATCAATAAGAGGAGAAATGGAGGAAAAGATGCTGACATGCAGTATCGCGTCCCACTGTTAACCATCATTTTAAAAGTCATCTTTTTCGTACAAAACAAATTAGAAAAACACTTTTTCATGAGGGTGGAAAAACCTCAAAATGGCATAAAGATCATAACCAAAACTCTCCATGGAAATGCAAGCTAATGAAATTCTTTTAGTATTAGCAGCTCTACAGGCAGAACAACCCACCACACCTATTACATAATCATGGGAAACTGGAATAATTGACTGCCTTTGCAGCACCATTTGAAGATGAACAAACAAAATGTGATGACTACAACTTCTTTGGGAGACCAATATCATTAATGAATGTCATCCTGATAAATAAACCATATACTCATTTTAGAGATGAAAGCAGCCTGAGCAACAGAGGCCAAAATATGTCCAATGAAGTGGAAAGAGTCCAATGTAGGGAGAGAGGGAGGGAAGCGCATAAATCCACTCTTCAATCTATCACCAATGGCAGCTTGTCTATATGCCGGAGAACTGCGCTATCCCACAATGCCCTGGTGGCCCTGCTGCCTGTCTCCTTGGTGACAAGCATCTCCCCGGCGAGCCATGATTGGATGAACCGACTGTCAAAGAAGGAAAGCCCCCCAACTCCCCCCCCCGTGAGGGTCTGTGTGTAAAGATGTACGACTTCACACACTGACAGTGAGGATCGCCCTCGTGCCTGCTTCATACTTCACGCGGTCACACACAGAGACAGACACGCATGTTTTTGTCACTTGTGAGGACCTTGTGTTGACTTACAGTCTCCTCCTGGAGGACATGAAGCTTCCTGCTGTGCCTAGGAACAAGATGTAGACACAATGACATCTGTTGCAATGCAAATGACTTCAAATCCAGCCAATATTACGTTGCTTGACATTAGGTTGTGTGGTTCGTTGTATTCAAGCTGCTGGTGAAGAATCCTCTTAAAATGTCAGTGTATTATGTTGAAATGGAAGCCATATAAATTGAATGTGTGAACTAACTACCCTAGCTGAGCCTAGCTGCCCAATGCTACATCACGCGTTTTGTTGCTCTGATCGAATGTAGTGTCCTGAAAGCATGTTGGTCTACATCCGTTCATTACACCACCACTTGGACATCAAAGTGGACTGAGCCGTTCAGACTAATTCCCATTTGATAATTGTAGCTATAGCAGGACAGAGTGGGCCACCAAAGCAGCCCTGACCCGTCGAGGCATGGACTCCTCTGAAGGTGTGCTGATGTATCTGGCTCCGAGACGTTAGCAGCAGATCCTTTAAGTCCTGTAAATTGCGAGGTGGGGCCTCTATGTATCGGACAGGTGCCATTGTAACGACATAATCAATGTTTTTCACTTCCCCTGTCAGTGGTCGTAATGTTATGGCTGTTTGGTGTATTTGGCTACAGCTAAAACGTTGGAAACATGGACGTAAGAAATCATCGCCTGATATCGCGAGCAAAGGGCTAAACAATGGCGTATTTCATGGCGTGGTTAAAGATGTAGTTTTTCTACGTTGATACGTTAACTAAATGATTAAAGTGATTAAATAACAAAATAGTTTGAATTCAGATAAGTGCTAAAAACTAAGGCACTCTTTATTATTAATACAAATGAAAGAACCTCATTGGATTATTGCATTGAGACACAGAAGCGAATGGAGCAGCAGCTAGCCTGAGAATGATGTCAGGACTCTCTGTGGTCATTGTACGGTCGCTTAAAAAAAGCAACACTACTATATTCTTTTCCCTCTTCATAAGTAAACATGCATTTATTTTGTATAGTACTGAAGTCCCCTGCCAAAGAGAGCTGCAAAAGGGCAGCAGAGAAAACACAATCATCTGCAAACACACACACACACTCGCATGAAGATGCATGGGCAGATTTTCGGGGTAGCACGTTGTGACTGTGATTTGCCGAGCAGCATGAACCTAACATCAGTAGAGTTTGAGGACTATCCGGAGCTACTTGGGTGAAAGCCTTTGTAGTTGTAAGCTGCACATTGTGGCTCTTCCCGTGTGTTTTTGGTTTAATTTGGTGGTTTTTTTCCTTACTTTGGTATTCACACTCACAGAAACATTAAAGCAGTGTCAGGGAATAATTTTACTTGTTTAATTAGTGCTTGCAGTAAGTTGGAAAGAGCTTTTTAAACCCTATCAAGTGTGACTTTAACAGCTTCATTTATCTGGCTTAATGTTGTAGGATTCCTCGGATTGTAATTGTTTATGCAACTTTCTTTTTTGCGTTTGATTATTGCTTTAATAATAACACATCTAAGCAGTAATATTGTAACATAGTCAGGCCAGCAGTGCATGTAGGCTATCAGCTGATCCTGTTTCTAATGTAGCACACTGACTCCCATGATGCAGCAGAGGACGAGAGAGCAGGAGAGAGAGAGAGGCCTCAGGCTTTCCTTCCTTCTCTTTCTCTCTCTCTTTCTCTCTCTGTTTCTGTCATATGCCCTCCTCTATCGCACTTTCACCCTCATTTTAACTTTCTCTCAGGGATACTTTAGGTCTTTCATCACTATCAGCTCTTTTCATGTGATCTCTTTGAACTCTCTCTCACTATTTCTCCTATCCTTTCACTATGCACCGTAATGCCCTATGAAAACTATCAGGGCGCAGAAGTTCTGAATACATTTGGTTCTCTGACTGACGTGAGTCTTAAGAAGATTGTCCCCATTCGACAACTGAGACATGGACACCTACTTTATGAATGTGACTCTATTAGATCCCACATTTACATCTAGCACTCATAATGCTGCTGCTCCATGCTAAGACATGAAGGTACCCAATGGAGTCTTTGACCCATAGGAGAGCAAAGGAACAGTGTTTAACATGCTAGTCCCTGTTTTGTTCAGAGCAAGATTAACATGGTGTCTAGGTTTCATGCTATGCTAACCAAAGCAGTGAAGAAGACTATGAATAGGCTAGTTAAAATGTTAATTGTAATCATTTTTGCCGATTGTTTTATGTGGAAGGAAATGCACTCGACATGTTTCTAAGACTTAATGGATGATTTGATGAGGAACGTTTCTTCATTAATGAGTGAAATTCCCAAAATGTGGGCTGCAGCCTAGCGGTGTAGACGGTAACCACATGACCTCAATACCTTGGCCATGTGACCCCAACGCGGGGCGGACCAAGTGACCGTCATTACTGCTTTTTTATTTTTAAATATAGACCCAGTGATGTTGCTCAGTACACGCCCAGCGTCTCTTAACGCATTCAAATCTAAAGGGACGCAGTGAACTCACTGTCAGGGATGCACCTCATCTTTCACATACAGAACAATTCATTTTGAACAACAAACTCGTTTTAAAAAACACAGTAATCAGTAAAGAAACCTTGCTGTCAGAGCACCGCTGTTTCTCTGCGCATCTAATCAGTGCAGACGAGCCCCCGTGCAGTCTCGCGACATGATAGTTTAGCCGCTACAACTACAGCTAGCCCGTCACCACGGATTTCATTTTAACAATTAAGGATACGAACTTAGTAGTGATTTCACTCATGTCGATGATGTTTTACCGTCTGGGGGACGCGCTGTAGTGAGAAAAACAAAACATACTCCAGCGACAGCGGGCTGAGGCGCCGGTTAACTGCCAAACCGCAGGGAGGCGTTAGTGTTTCACTGCGGTTAGAAACATTCAGTACCTTGCCCTGGTGTGCCTTGAAGGTACAGCCGGGCGGCGAGAGGCCATTTACAATATCAAGTTTTCCATCCATCCATCCATCTATACCTCTTATCCTGTTCAGGGTCGCGCCTATCCCAGCTGTCATTTGGCGAGAGGCCGGTACACCCTGGACTGGTTGCCAGTCAATCACAGGGCTAATACTAAGGTTTCTTTTTATTAAATCTTACAACTTACACTTATTTTCTTGCTTTAAGAATAGTTACTGTATGCATTATGTACTTGCCCTGCATTGCCATAGGCCCACTTTCACATTGGGAAATGCTTCATCTTAGTCTGCATTGTTAAGACTAAGATTACTGAGGTTACCTTGGAGGTAAGGGCTGGTCCCAGGATGTTTTGAGCTTTCCAAGTGGGCAAAGTGGGACTGTTAAGCTTGGGAATAGCTGATTAACAACACAGCTTTACAGGTCCCCTTTAAGAATACGTACGGCTGTAGAGTACATTGTGATAGTAAGCAATGGTAAAAAGTAATACTGCTCATTTAGGACTGAATTGTTGGTATTTTTAGCATCATCTGTACAAAGCAAACATAGCCGGGCTTATTTTTGGAACTGTTTCAGATGAGCAACCATGTATTCATCCTCTGCGCAGCGAGTCTTAGCTGTGCCCAGCTCTCTGTGACCTACCACAGTCGGAGCTACAATTTGTCATTTTGTTACTCTAGAGATTACGCTGCCATCGCGTCCCATTTCAGGAGCCACCTGCGTCAAAGGACACAGCTTATGTTTTTTTTAATACTTTGGTAGACTGAGTCTGCACCTCTACCTCAAACAAGCAGATTTCAAAGGAGTCTCTGTAGGCTCAGCGCTCAGGCCCAGAATGAGAGAAGTGCCTCCCATGCCTTAGATTTGTAACTTTTTTCTCTTTGACATACATCAGAAGAGGCCGCTCCTAATGTGGGACACAGCTGCAGTTTCAATGTTAGCATTAATACTGCTCTCCCAGTGCAGTGTATGCTTGACTGCTAACATGGTTTATCTATCAGTTGCACATGGAAAGAGTCAGATATTACCTTGGGCTTTTGGTGAAAATTAAACAAGTCACGAAAAAAAGGCCTGTGAAATTAGAACCGAGTGGGCGTAAAAGCCTTGATATTCAAAACCACACTTTATATTTCACCCCCGGACATTTTATTTTGATCAAATATTCATGCGTCAGCTGGACTTCTGTCCCCCACGGATCCATGTTGGTGGTTTGTGGGAGTCTTTGACATGTTGTGAGAATATTTCTTGAATTTGATTCAAAACCAAAGCCTGAAACGGTTTTGATTTGTTGGCACCACTCTGCAAGCGAGTGGGTGTAAATGACAATCAATACAAGCCACCGCATCAACCAGAGATAAAACACGCTATGAAAAAGAGTGAATGAAGGGGAGGAAGAAGACAGCAGAGTGTTTTGAAAGGCCCCGCTGACGATAACCAGCGATGGAAAATGGTGATGGAAAATAAATTGACACCAATCTTAGCGCTAAAAGAGCGTGCAATGGACAATAAACTGTACAGAGCAAATGTATAACACTTTCAATTGCATGTGTATGTTCTTCAAACAAAATGGCAAGGAAAAATGACTTCCTGTTCCTGCACATCACTCTAAAAAATTGACCAATTTGTCAACCAACTGCAACCCAAAGATTGCTCAATCTCCGTGTGTTTTTGTTTATAACAGCCTAGATATTCTCACAAGCCGAGGTGACAGCCAGACAGCAGGTAATGTAGGGCTGTAAACGGTTCACACACACGCAGATTGGCCTACAGTTGCCCCTCTGTCTGCTGTATGTCACACAGAGAACAAACAGGGTCAGGCAGACATTAGCCATATCCCGCTGTTTGGACACAGGCCTCTGTGTGTTTATCTGCTCTGGTGGTGGAGGAAGTCTTTCTCTCTATCTAACACATTACCAGTAAAGACATTAAAGCCTGTGTCTGTCGCTTGCGTCACTTCCAAGCCTTTTAAAAAAAAAAAAACCCTCCATTACACACTCTGTTCCTGCCGCCTCTGCTCGCAGTATACAGTAAAACCAAACTTTTCATGACCTGCCCACACACACCCTGCACTGCCAGCCTCCTCTGCTTGTCTCTTTTCCAAAGATCTCAGGCTGCGGCTGCTTCACATGCAGTCAAATATTGATGGAAAAACCGCTCTCTGATCAGGCTGGTAGATTAATGTATTCATTAGCCCGCATGGCGCCATGCAGGGACAACACACACCAGTAACATGTGCGTCTTCAGGGAGTGTTTTTTCATACAGCGGAGCAAATTCAACCGTAAATCTGATTTGTCTGCTCTAGTTTTCTTTGAATGGAGGCATCTGCGCAAATATGAATAGTTGTTTTGTGCATGCAAATCCCTCCACTTGCAGCCTGAGTCACTGTCCACTGCAGGGGGACTTGGAAACCAAGGAATTCCACTTCACTGATCAGCAGCTGATTTACAACAGCACTGCATGTGAACCTGGTCCACATCAGACTGGAACAGATCAGACTCCACGTTCTTAATTTCTGTTCATGCTGTGCTTAAACCATCTTATATTTGTCAGCTTTAGAAGGAAGCCAAATGTGACATTTAAAGCTGCAGGGTGGCACACGAACATGGTTTTTGAGCTTAATATACCCAACTGATCTTTGCACAGACTGCAGAGCAGAGGTTCCATCTATTGCTGTAACTCTTAGATATCTTTAGTATGCATTAGAAATATAATGCACTCAAAATATAGAGCGGTAATTTCCTCTGCTCTAGCACTGTTTGCAGTTTTAGTTCGCATCCCCCACGCTGCATCTGGGTGTGCGGTAAGGCTGCGATCAAGCTCTGCAGCATGTTAATAATTGAACTGAGCTTTATCCTTAGAGGCCGTGCACATCCGTACACTTTCACTTTGCATACTAAAAAGCATACGCACACCAACAAATGAACTGTATGCTTACTGTACACTTGTCCCCGCTGTGCCATTTGCAGCTACACTTGTCATTTTTGTTTACGGCTGCACGCACACGCGGACACTCAAACAGCCCGTTGCAGAAAGTGCCTGAATTAGTGAGGATGCAGAGGAGGACTGAACCAGGTCAGAGGAAAGGCAGAGAAGAGAGAAAGGTGGGGTGAGCAAATGAAAAAGAAGTGGAAAGAAAGAGCGAGCAGAGAACCCTGTTTCCATTGCTTCACACAGAGAGAGAGGGAGAGAGGAAGCCATAAGGAGGATGGCAAAGTGACAAACGTCTGGCCATAAACTGAAGCCAAGAAGAGACGGATTTAAAGGGAGGAAGAGAGGGGAGGAAAGGGGGGGGAGAGAGATCCGAATATGTAATTAAAGCTGTGATTACTGGTTCTGAAATCATCTCTCCCAGTTGCTGTGTTGGACTTGGCTTCTTTAGCATCTCTGGAAACTCAAAATGACATCAGTCGTTTGCGTGTGTGTGTGTGTGTGTGTGTGTGTGTGTGTGTGTGTGTGTGTGTGTGTGTGTGTGTGTGTGTGTGTGTGTGTGTGTGTGTGTGTGTGTGTGTGTGTGTGTGTGTGTGTGTGTGTGTGTGTGTGTGTGTGTGTGTGTGGAGAGGGTGTATGTAGGGGTGTTAATGTCACACACACAACCTGCATGTAACACCACTTATGATAAGCGTTTTCTGTGGATGCGTGTGTTATTCACGGTGAAGGCTTCCTCGGTGTCCCGCAGTGTGAAGGAGCGCTCATAGTGGATCAATAGAAACCCCTGACCCCGTGTGAGAGAGCGAGGAAGAAAAAAAAAGAAAGAGGTCAGTGAGAACTGCTGATGTGAGGCGAGCCCTTGTTAGACACCTTCCAGTCGACTGCGCTGATGCAGGACTGGACATTGAGACTGGTCCCTGTGGGTCTGAACGCCTCCTCCTCACAGTGTCACTTTCAATCATAGAACTTCAGTTGATTGGTTTGTCTATGTGACTGTCAATGTATAGAAAGGGTGTTACATAAAATCAAATGAATACACATTTCAGTGCGTTACACAATATTTAAGCGAGGGATAAAATAGTTTCATGACTGTGATCTGTATTTAAGTTTTGTAATGAAATTCATATTTGAGTTTTTTTATTTTAAAGCTCCTGTGAGGAGTTTTTCACTGGTTATGAAACACACTGAAGTTAATTGTGAGGACTCGAGATGAGCCACAAAAGCAAACCAGACCATCAGCAACAAGATTGATTATTTCTATATAGTTATTGTTAATGCCTGAAACCACTGCCGGGGGGGTAGGTGTTAGACGCAGTGATTAACTGCACGCTGTCTTTGTTTACATTTTTCAGGGCAAATATTTAAAGTGAGTGATACATGTGACTGTTAAAGAAAGCAGGATGAGATTGTTTGTTAAAAACCACCACTTAAACATGTACAGGACAAAATCAGCAAAGAGATAAGAGGTACAGCTTTGTCCACAGGGGGCGCCAAAATCAACACAAACTGAAAGTTCCTCACAGGAGCTTTAAACTGTTCTTTTAGAGGCCGGATTAGTACTTCATCATACTCAATTTTCTAGTTTAGGCTGATATTGAATTAGATTTTTATGTGCCAGAAACAGCTGTTGCTGGATGCTTTTTGTTTTTGGGTTTTCAGTTCATGTCATCCGCCTGTTCGTCCGTTTGACAAATAGATGTAAAGATGGATGTAAAAACGGACAAACAAATTCTTGTGATATCACATTAATTCTTGTCCGGGGATGTCTTCAAATCTGGCAAGGAAATCTGCTTGCACTGATACCATTTTGGTTGCCAAAGTTCAAAGGTCAAGTGACCTCCATGACCGTCCATTTCTCCTGAATGAGATGTCTCAGCACTGCCTGCAGGGATTTCCATCACATCTGGTTGTTTTTGATTTATGTATCCGTCCCAGAGCACGACGCCATCTGTGATCGATTAGTGGACAGCCCCGCCCTCGCTTAGCCCGCCCTCGTACCTGTTCACTCTGCTGAAGAATGGTCTTCTGACGATGACATGATCTGCAGAGAAACACAGATAGAGACGCCTGTTAAGGATTGTGATACAACCTCTCCTGATGCAGGCCTCACTGATATGCCGTTCTTTAACGAATGCGTCCCTAATCCCTGCATGGATGCAACTTGACTGGTTGGCAGATTCGTACAAACCCTGTGAATTTAACTTTACAGGCTGAAATGTCACCATGGCAAATGTCTTTTCCAATTTCTTGCTCGCTCTCCCAGCTTTGTCCTTTATGTCTTCCCTTCCTCCATCCTCTCATTTATCCCCGCGTTCAAACATCCCCTTTGTGTTATAGTAGCAGCCTTCATAGATTTATGTCTCCCCGAACAGAAAAAGAGGGCTACACCTTTCACTCCCTTCAATACCTTCACCGACAAAAGACACTCATAAAACACGTGCACCCGGCCGCGCATATACACACAAACACACACAACAAACACACACACGTACACAGACAGCCACACACCACAGGCTCATGTAGCCATTCAATTAGCAAGACTTATGATTATTGCTTCAGCATGTCACAGAAAACGCTGAAAGGGGCCTAGTGCGCTGCCGTTCATTTCCACTGGCTCCTTCCTTTGTGTGTGTGTGTGTGTGTGTGTGTGTGTGTGTGTGTCTGTGTGTGAGTGTGTGTTAGCATGCTAGAAGTTTCCAGACAAGAGCAGCTTTATTTTAAGACTGTGGCTGACATGAAAAGGAAAAGAAAAAAGGACTAAATAAAGGAGAAAATGTAGTGATGTTGAGTGACAGAAAAAGAAGGTGAGACAAACAAGATAACTTTGGATCTACATGTTTACAATGCGTTGTAAAACAAACGTCTCAGTCCCGCCCTCTCTCCCTCTCTCTCTCTGTTTCCATCCCCCTTTCTCCCTCTCTCTGGGGACTCTCTCCCAGGAATGTTTCCATTCCCAAGCATTAAAAAAAAAGATGAAGTTGCAGGGGTCAGTGTGTATGTGTGTGCATGTATTTGTGTGTGTATGGGTGTTTGTCAAAATTGAGAGCAAGAGATTGTTTTTCTTTTCGTGCGTGTCTCCCTGTGTGTGTGTGCTGGTATCGATCAGGCCTCTCCTCCATCATTGGTTATCGGAGACGGCAGCAGGCCCAGCGCACTGCTCCACATTACTCACTGTCTGCACACACACACACACCGGCTCTCCTTCTGTCCTTTCTTTCCCCCTCTCTAATAGCGGCTAATGTATTCAAATGAAACCCCAAATGTAATGTGGGCTTTGTGAATCCGCATGATTTGAATACATTGGGATTGCATAACGGGACACACAGGTTGTTTTAAACCATCACATCCTCATCCATCATCCCCCAGAGTCCAAAAAGTACTGTCCTCATCTCCATACTGATCCCTTCCGGCTCAGAGGGAGGGGCGTGATGAAAGTCACAGGACTGAGGAGTAGATGAAGTCTTATCGTTCAAGGTCTTCGAAGCTAATCCCTTTATAATATCATTATATTTTAAACTTTAGACCTAAACGCCACCCCTCCTAGTCTACTTGCACATCGCCGTACAAGAAGAATGTGTTGCTTTTACCAGCATTGGCAAGGCTAGCCGTCTTTTAGCGCCTCTTACATAACTTAACTGGCACATGACGGGAGGTAATTTCTAGAATCTGTCCCTGTAACGTTTCCCCGCACATTCCCAGTGTCGGCCAGACTCCTCGTCCACCTCTTCAACCCTCATGTATGAATGAAGTGGATCCAAAGTGGAAATCAATGAAGGGCCGCCGCTCTCTCCTGCACTCGTCTCCACTGACTGTCAGATGAAGAGCAGCAACACGCACAGTGTGCTGTTGTCTCGGCAGAGAATTGAATAGAATCCAACACAGTGGACAATAAACCAACTGGAGGGGAATTATACTGGATAAAACAGAAGAGAGTACACCAGTGCATGGTTGAATGGAGGCAATTACAGATACATGCAAGTGATGGAGTTACAGAATTGAATAAAGGTTGGGTTACGGTCACTGCTGGGATTGGACGACACATGGTTTTGGTTTGGTCTTGCTTTTCAGGGTCGGTTGGTGCCTCATCTGAGTAAATATAGCAGGAAGTAGGGGGATAAGGGTTTTTTGGTAGATTCCTTGGGAGAAGGAATGCTCAGTCAAATCTCAGAAGAGAGTTGTAATGCTAAGTTGAACCTGGACACAGCAGGGGGTCCTGCTTGTCAATAGATTCTATGGAGAAGTTCCAATGTTGGGTAGTCTCTGTGGGACATCAGATGGCTCTCACACCAATGGACTACATGGAGCCATGCTCAGTACACCCTTTGGAGACAGCAAGAGGTTCTAATGTTCTGTCTAATCTATGCAGAAAACGGGAAGTCTAGAATGTAGACTTTCTGCAGAATGTTCTAAGAGGACTATATGGAATATTGGAATATTGTCGCATGCTCTTTGGAGACAACACTTGGAGCAGGGTGTTCTTATGCTAAACAAATTCTATGGAAGGAGGAGCGGGTCCTAATTTTTCACTTACAGCAACAGGTTCTACTTTTCACTAACCTCAGTTCTAGCAACAGAGGTTCTACAACGATTTGAACCTTTGGCGCCCAATGCTACTCCTGGACCAGCAAGCAGACTGATGTTTAGATGACACAGGGGCTAGGAAGAATATGGGATGTTCTAATCTCCTTTAGAGATACAAGGAAGTTCTTATATGGACGAGGCTTTCCTGTTACAAAAGGAGATTCTGCTTGTTTTGTTGAGAAAGATCTAGTGTGTCTTAGACTCTGTAGCTACATAGCAGGAGGTTTCAATGCTTTAATGTTTTAGAACAAGATAGCCGGTGGTTCTAGCAATCAATAGAATCTGTGCTGAAAAAAAAGTTCTACTCTCTGGATAAAAAGTAGACTCCACAGAGAATACAGGGAATTGTAGACCATGGAGATAAAGTATGCTCCATGTCTAGTTTGCCCTTTTGGAAACAGAAGAGACGCTACTGCTAAGTATTTTAAGGAGGCCGCAGGAGGTTGAAATGTTCACAGCAGCTACTGTTCACCAGTCTCCGTGGAGACTGTACGGGGCTCTGCTGTTTAGGGGAATCGGTGGAGACAGAAGAACGTTCTGCAGTTCAGTTTTTTTTTTTTTTGCTTTTAATGAGTTCAGGTCCCAGGACACCCGACCAAACCGCTCATGTCTGCACTGACTTAAGAGTGAATGGACTATGAGTTTCACTTCATTATAATGCAGAGTCAGAAGGTCCCGTCTGGTGTCTCAGGTGGGTTAGGACTGAATTACACTCTGGCTCCTATTAAATACAATGGAGTTCATAGTGTAACATTAAATACACATCGCTCAGTGTCTCTGACTTTGGCTTTGTCTTCCTGCGTGTCCCTGGGGTCATATTAACTCATCACTTAAGTCAAATTTGCTCATAAAGTGTGAACAAGGAGTTGTCTTGCTTTCAGCTGAACAGCACTCTGTGGGTAATAACGGCCTATTGAACATCTGAGTGTCTCAAATGACATGCAGCCTTTAAACACTTCAAAGCTGTGGTAATAAGATGTCAAGAGAGCTGTTATTCTCCTTCTTCTAATATGCCGTCCGTGTGACGCGTACCGTGACAATAAACAAAAGTCGCACACAAAGTCTTTTAAGGTTGTGTTTAAACTGCCTCGGCCAATCAGAGGCCTCGAACGCAGCGATGGGATTCTTATTTATTATTCTACCAGCAGTCCTTTGTATTTTAGAAGTGTCTTGTATCAGAGGCTGAATGTCAAGAGGGCTTCATAATGAACTTTAAGCCGGCCCTCTGCTGGGAAGCAGCATGGCAGGACATCTGTCATAACACGCACACATTCACACACATACAGACGCACACAGGGAGACAGAAAGAGCAGGGCAACAGGTGTGTTTTCTATCGTAGTTAATAAAGTCCATCCTTCCCTCACTACATTCCTCACTCTCAGAATTCACTCGTCTTTTCTTGTCTATTCTAGTGTTTTAACAGTTTTTCTGTGAAGTCATCCATTTCTTTCATTCTGCGTCAACTTTTCCATCAATTTTGGTTCACTCTTTGCCCATCTTTCTTATTAATTTTTCATGTTTCTCCATCTGTTGCTTCCATGTTTTCTTCTTAACTGGCGTCTCAGTTTACTTGAAACACAACCATCTTTGTTACATGTATAAAACAGCTTCTATCTCAGTGATCTTACGGAATGCTCACCTATCAGTAAGGTTGTTCATTTTGATTCAAGACCTGAGGCTTATAACAGAAGTGGTCACCCCGTGTGCTCGGTTTCGGATCAGTGACGGAAATATAACTCGTCTGGTATGTCTAGGTCACAGATTTTCACAGAGAGTGAGCGGTCTTCCCGTAAATTATTCCCGCTAGTCATTCCTGCTGATAATCCCAGCAGCATTCTAGTTAAAACGGGGGCAGCGATCTGTTTCCCAGCGGATACCGGCCTGCTTCCGTTCCCCACTTCCACTGTCCTGGTTCAGCCACGTATTAATAGCATCTACCTACGGCGGTGTCTGAGCATGTGTGTGTGTGTGTGTGTGTGTGTAGGTGTGAGTCTGGATCTGCCAGTGTGTTTGGATAAAGCAAATATGAGTTGGACACCGTACAAGTTTAATGTTGAGCCCCATTAAGTCAAACAAAACGGTGCTATCATTGTGTAAGTAAGGAGGAATTGAACAGTCAATGTTAACATCCTCTTATAAAGAGTAATAGTTTTAGCTTTGGTACATCCATGTTCATGATTCATACCTCTTTAAAATGTTCCCATGTAGATATTTAATAAGATATTTGTTGTCTAGAATGTTCTTTGTCTTTAACGTGTTGTCTAAATCATCTGGTTACAATTTTGTTAATGCTAACACTTGGTTTGTTGCTGTAAAAGCAGCTAAGCAGCATTGCTAGCATTCCTCCTTTGAAACACCAATGGGCACTGTTAGCCACAAGCTAACCCCCCTCAAGTACCATGTCGTCACTTTACAACAACGTTTTCCACAGCAGCTGGTGGGAGTTCCTCAGGGAAGCTGCCTTTTAAATGCGGCGCACAGTGCGCACATGTGTGTGTATGTGACAGGGCATGACTGAATGATGTATTTGTGTGAGGTATGTGTGTGTACGTCTGATGCAATAGGCGTATCATCGACAAGGGAGCGAGCATCATGTTTAGCGCACACACACACACACACACACACACATGCGCATGGACACACAATTTCCTGCAGGCGAGAATCTTTGGAGCAGAGTCAGAACCACGGGAGGGGTTGGGGAAACCACGTGCACACACATACACAACCACTTAGCACACACACACACACACATACACAAACCCTCCAGCCTCATTTGTGTATTATGGATTTGACCTCTAATATGCTAATTCTCTGGGCGCATTGGGTGTTTACCAGATGCATAAACACACACACACACATACACACAAACATGTGAACAACTGCGCAATCATGCAAACTACACATCAGAGCTGCTAATGCCGGATCATAATGAGGGAAAGTGACAGTGCTCAGCATTAAGCTCCTGTTCAGGCCGCGTGTGTGTGTTTCTGTGTGTGTGTGCTTCCAATCCACCGACAGATAGAGAGCTGTGGAAAAGTTTTAAAAATATGATTAAAGTCTGTAATGTCTGACCTACTTAACGGATCCCTATCGCCACACACATACGCACGTTAACTGCAGATTAATTTATTACAGCTCTGATAGAAGTATCAGGTTGGACGCGGCCGGCAGAATGTTTAATATTTGTGCTTTTTCCACGTATTAAACGTTTTACGTGTCCGTGTGTGCGGCACAATTAGCCGATTGAAACCGCAGACATGCAAAACCAGATCGATTTTCGAGCTTCAGACCAAAGTGCCGAATAATCCTTGAGGTGAAGTCTTGTGAATCCATAAACGGAGTCATATGAAACAAAGATGATAAAAAATGAGTTTTCCAAACACTGTAATGTGCTGTTTCTTTGGTTTAACAGACCGAGACCAAGGCTTTCCCTCTCTGCTGTTTTCCAGCTCAGGATCCAGCTGACTGAATTCTGTCCTGTTTATTAAAACCCGCCGCAACACATTAGCTTTACTTTGTGGGTGCCTCCATCGTTGTTCTGTTCTCAGTGGTATAACACCCAGACCTTACTTTCTGTCTCCTCCTCCTCCCCTCCAGCCATTGCTTTTCTCTCTGCGCCAGCTTAACATTATCATTGCTAATCATCTCCCAACAGCAGCTTACATAACGCACTACCTGCTGCAGCCGGGCCTCTTTTTAGGCAGATGCTCGCGGCTGAGACGGAGAGGGAACATTTTGGGAAGGACAGCAACAAAACTCAGATTCACTCAGCCTGTAATCTGCGGAAAGTTGTAGTTTGATATCTGCTAATTGCAGCAACAGTAGAAGCCATTTTTAGAGACTTTAGGCTTTTTGTTTTTACCATTTTGTTTGATTAACTCAAAAAGAAAACCATACATTGGAAGCTTAATAAGCCAATTCTTCCCGGCATGTGGTGTGCATCGAATCAGCTGTAAATCAAACACTTTTTAGTCAGATATGCTCATGCATTAGCATAAAACGGAGAAGATCATTTCCAAACTGGAGCATGAATCTCAGCTGCTGCAGACTGAACGGCCGGTTGCGGCGTTTTTCGGGCCGGGGAGGGCAGGTCCGATCTTGAGGGACTCCTAGGAGCTTAACTAAGGTGCGGGTGCCTGCCTAATGGTGCGTACCCACTGAAAGCGAACAGACGCGGCCGAAAATTTGTTCTCCAATCCTCCATTCATTGTGTATTGCAAGCGGCTGATTTGCTGCTCAGTGCATGCTGGGATAGTACCTGGTGACGCGCTCCAGGCAAGCGGCGTCACTTTTTTAACAGCTTTTCTCCCTCATTATGTCAAAACCATGCATTTAAAGGAAACAGTGATGTACTGTTTCGTGAATAAACCTTTTGGGATGTTGGTTTAATTTAAAAGACTTTCCGTGACCAGCGAGGCTGGCCGGAAGCAAGTGTAGGCAAATTGGTCGCGTGCAGTGGGTCTGCACTGTAAGCCCGCTGAGAGCCACAGGAGGAACGGTGCACGGAGCTCCGCTGCTAGTCCGAGCGCTACGGTGGCCCGTGATCTTTTGGGTCTTGCCATTTTCGGACATTACACCATGACAACAATTATCTTAAAATTGACTTGTTGTTGGTTAACTTGGCCTACTTTTAAACCATTTGTTCTGGACGATCAGCGTGTCTCTCCATCTTTTCACCCCCCCCGGGTACACTCGCTTTACAGATAAGCCGCGCTGTCTACTGCTGTGAGCGTATGCTGCCGTTTAAAAGTCTAGACCCCGAATATAAGACGATCCCACTTTTTCAGATGTTTGTCAAGGGTGAAAAAATCGTCTTATATTCGGACCAATACCGTATTAAGTGAGCCAATAAGAAGCAGCAGCCAGAATATGGGCGGGGGAGTGCTACTGACTTTTGGTTGTCATCCCATTGGATCAACTTTTACAAGCTATAGATTATAACAAAGCACAAAGCGCCACACTGCCATCTGTGTAAACCGCCCGCAGATCCCTGCGTCGCTATGAAAACATTTGCTTACTTTGTAACTCCCTTCAGCAGAGGACAGGATCATGACTTCATTCAAAAGGGTTCAGCTGGAGTAACTATGTTTCTTTGGGTATGCCATTTTGGATCATGTCACATTTTCCAATAGGGTAGTAGTTTTCTCTCCCTTTTATCCTTCCTTCACCTCTCTGTCATCCTTTTCTGTTCTTCTGCCCTTACCTCTCCTACACCCTACATTTCTGCAGCAGTGCACCCTCCGTAAAACTCACCAACTGTGAAGCTTTTTTGTTGAGTCAGCAGTAGCAGACCTCATGGTTCTACTAATCTCTCTGACATGTCTGCAAGACTCCACCTCACCCTCTCTGATTCCCTTTCTTTTTTTTAGAATCACTCAGCCGGGGCCTGATCACACACACACATGCACACGTATGCACTTTTCTCTCACATTCATAATTGACACTAAAAGATATAGACACATGGTCTAAAATCTCAGGTCACCCTTGAACTGTGGCAGGTGGAGAAGAGCAGGGGGCTGTGTGCGCATGTGTTTGTGCATGTGTGTGTGTTTCCCACTGCTAATCCCCACAACGATACAGTGATTAGCTTGCCGCTTTTCCTCCCCTCGGTCTCCCCTCTGTGTCTCTCTCTTCTATCACAAGACATTCTCATCTGACTGTCAGGGGATGGGATGCAACAACTCGTTGAGTGTGTGTGGCACTGCGGAACGGTTGTTTTGTTCCCATGTTGTGACAACGAAAACACTAAAGCAGGAGATTAAATGGTAATAAGTTAGCATTGGCTAGTTGTGTGAGGGGGAACATAGCAACAGTTAGCTATGAACAAGCTCTGTTATAGTGGAATGAAGGCCGATAAATGAGCATTTACCCTTTTTGGCTGGGCCTATTTGTTCCTGCAGAACAAGCAGCGAGTTTCCAATCAGGCTGATGAGTTAGCGTGTTTGGATCAGTTTAGCGCCGCAGCGGAAGCTAAGCTAAGGCTTTTGAAGAGTGATATCACCAAAGCCATGAAAGAAAAATGTGGTCTGCTCAATTTGTCTTTATTCACATTGGCATACTGAGAGTAAGTGTGTGTGCGTGTGTGTGTGTGTGTGTGTGTAAGGGTGTTAAGTGAGGTCATGACTTAACACAGTTCAGTGGACCAGCTGTCTTATTTCTTTGTGTGTGTGTGTGTGTGTGTGTGTACAGTTCTTGGCATGTTTGCAAACATATGTCATTTCCTTGTTGGAAAAGTTAACGGACCGTAGCTGAAGCAAAGCAATTTGTGTAATTGAATGGCTTGAAAGACTACAGATCCCCAGCATATACTGTATGTGTGTGTGTGTGTGTGTGTGTGTGTGTGTGTGTGTGTGTGTGTGTGTGTGCGTGCGTCTGTGTGTGTAGGACGTAAATAACCTAGTCTGGACTAGAGAACATGTTTGTGTAGGCTGCAGTGCAAACCAAACACACACACATAGGGGCCCATAGTTTCCATCCTGTATGGCCCCTCACACACTCTATACCTCCTTTTAGAACACAGGAACATACACTCCCTCTCTTTCTTTCTCTCTCTCACTCACTTCCCCTTTTTTCTAGCTTTCTGCCCACTCCGGAGCAAAGGCTACGAGTTACGTAACTTATACTGTATGATTACCCTTTGAGTTTATATGGGGAACTTGTAAGCCCCTTTTCTGTCCACCTGATCAATGTAAGTCCAACGTTGGGTCTACTTTATGCTCTGTTTTTGGTCTCCACCATGTCCTGAGGCAGATACAAGGATCTTAAGCAGCTAAATGCTCCACTTTCAATTGATACCTTGTTATAAAGAAAATGACAATTATAGCCGCTTTGAGAAATGCAGTGTTTTATTACCAATAGGAATAATGAATGCCTATAAACTAAAATATAACCCAAGTTGTAATAAAGTGAAATTGGCAGTTTAATAGGTGAACAGTGTTGGAGCTCAGTAGTACGAATCAAAACCTGCGTCTTTGTACACGTGCAGTTGTTTGTGTGTATGTGTGTATGTCTCTATTATACCCATTTTAAACCTCACTCTGTGAGAAGAGGCTGGCCCGTCACACTTGTTAGACACATGAACCCCCCCACGCACACATGCACGCACAACACAGAGCCTGTAAGGCTGCTCCAGCTGTGCTTTATCTGCCCTCACCATTAATTTGTCTGACTCGTCTCTCCTGTGACCGCTGCTTGTCACGACCCTGTGCCCTAAATAAGACCCCCTGTCTGAGCTTCTGCTCCAACTACCTGCTGAATCGATACTCTGCACATGCTCATGCACACATGGCACGTAGTGAAGACTAACAGGCCCAAATGTAAAGTTGAAAGTTTTCCCAGCGATCACGTCGTCCTGTCACGGCAGCACACAGTAACAGGTATAACATTAAAAATGTCTCTGTTCCATTTGAAGGTTCCTAGCCATGACATTAAGTCGGCACATTATGCAGGGACTCTGGAACAAGCAAAACTAATTGACTGCAGCAGCGTTTTTAATTACACCTGCACTTTTCCTGCTGTGACATTTCAAAATGTCGACTGTTAAATAAAGAAGTCTGTTTGCTTGTCTCAGCAGTCATCTTTTTTTGTGTGTCTCTTCATCCACTTATCACATGCAGCACAGGAAGTGTTTAACAGTATGTCTCTGATTTTTGATGGTAGTTAGTAGGGTTGTCACCGTAACTGCATGACCGCAATACTGCGGTTATGTGACGGCAACCGCGGGGTGGACCCAGTGACCATCATAACTGCTATTTTTTTTCAAATATAGACCAGTGATGTTGCTAGGAACGTGTCCAGCGTCTCTGACACATTCAATTCTAAAGGGACGCAGTAAACTCACTATCCATGCGTCCCAGGGAAGCACCTCATCTTTCCCATACAGAACGATACACTGTGAACAACAAACTCATTTAAAAAAAACACAGTAATCAACCCTCTGCGCACCCAGTCGCTGCAAACGAGCCCGCGTGCAGTCTCAGGACATGCTAGTTTAGCCGCTACAACAACAACTAGCACGTCACCTCCAATGAAGGATACAATGAAGGATATGAACTTCGTAGTGGTGAATAAACTCGGGTTCCCACTGCTCATGCTGTGTTCACTCATGTCGATGATGATTTACCGTCTGGGGGACTGCAGTTAAATAAACAAAACACACTCCGGCAGCGGGCTGGGGCAGCAGTTAACTGCCGAACCGTAAGGGGGCGTTAGTGTTTCACCAGGGTTAGAAAAATTCAGTGCTGTGACCGCCCTAGTAGTTAGCATACTCAGAGTTAGTGAACTTACTTTCCTGAACAAGTTTATATGCAGGTTTCATTATATGAATATGGTGACCTGTGTTTGTCATTACGCAATTTATTTTGAAAATCCAGACTCATTATTATTTTTTAACATCAGATTAAGTCTTTAAAATCTGGGAAGAGAAGATTTCTATTAAAGTTTGGATTATTTCTCATCAGATTTAATTAATTGAAAATTATCGACAGTGTATTTTTTTTAATGAATAGATTTTAGTGTGCTTGCTGGGCCATCAATTTTAATTAACATGCATATTTCTGCCCCTTTCTGCAGTCACATTTGTGCATTCAGCTCACACAACATCACAGTCCTCTCTTACCAGTTATCAGCGTGCGACGGTGTGTCTAAGTTAATGTAGAAACACATAATGAGGCCACACAGCAAACACTGCTGACTCGGTTAGAAAAGAAAAGAGATACTTTGCGTTGTTTCACCACAGTTATGTCAGCTGTAACTTTTGTCTCCGTCTTTTTTTGTCCTTCTGTCTCTCTTGTGTTTTTGGAAGGCAGATGCTCGGCCAGATGTCTGCGCCTCTGTGTGTTTCTGTGTCAGTATTCACAGCACATACACACACCCACACACACACACTCAATAAACCCTGGGAGCGAGAGTTGAGACTTTTTGTAACGCTGGAACTCATCGGGAGGTTTTCCTGATAACTTTTAATGCATTTATTTGTTCGGTCGCTTTATTTCTCATTCATTTGTTTTCATTTACTCATTTGTTAAATCATTATAGGTCCCTTCAGGATTTTTAATGGAGGCACTCATTTTCTTCCTATTTAAAATAAAGCAGTTCTTTCATTATATCCTTGTTGAACTTATTATTATTGATTTATTCGATCATTTATTCATGTTATCAATGATTCATTCTCTATTGATTTTTCTTATTAGTCATCCTTTTACACCTTTTATGCAGGGATAGTTAATCCACTCACCTCTTCCTATTCATTCTTCCACGTTATAACATTTATTAATTTAAACTCACTCATGTATTCACTCAGCCATGAACACTTAATTGTCTCTGCATAATAAAGGCACATTAGTACAGTCATTACTGTGCTCCCGGGGCTGCTCTCTCTCACACAGGTTTGACCATTATAGAGGTTTAACAGTGGAACATACAGTAAGTAAGAGAGGAGTTTCAGTGGATTGACTGCATAATTCAGTATGTGAAAAAAACCCTCCACATTATAAGGAGGAGGAATACATTAAAAATAACCTCTGCCCTGCAGGTTTATGTTTGTTGGACTGAGTTGAACTGTAAGCGCTGGAATGGATGTGTTTAGGGTCAGAGTGTCCCGTGTTTGATCATTAAAACTCAGATCAGCCCGGAGCTTCTCTGTGAGGACCAGATGGGTCCATCGTGCTGAATCATACAGAAAAACTGTCTGTCAGCCTGATCCCCTCTCAGCGTCTCCCTCTGATTTTATTCATTTTCCTCCTGCCACTCTGTTGCTTCTTCCATTTTTCTCCCCCTGCCTTTTTTTTTGCGTTAAATTTAAATACAAAACACACAGCTGTCAAGAAAGCTCAGAAAATCCACCATATCAAATTATTAGTATTTTCTTTGCATTATTTTCCCCCTCCTTCACCTTTCCCCTCTTTCTCTCAGTGAATACAGGAGAAGATTAAGGGAACACATCTGTCAGACAAACCGCCCGGGAATAGAGGATCTGTTGTTGTTTTGGTCGACATGCTGCGTTTCTCTGACGTAACACAGTCAGTGAGGTTTTGTGCTGCGCTGTGCAGGATTACACTGTGATCTCGCAGTACTGGGAACAATAACACTTTAAGCTCAAGATGGGCTGTGTTACTCTGCTGACATGCTGCACTGACCAGGTGATCCTGACACTGATATTGTGTGTGGATTAGGACTGCAGAAGATTTTTTTTACCCGTCTCAGAAAATATAGTTTCCTTACAGTATAATTAAACACTACAGACAACAGCCAAATGGTCATTTTAAATCACCATCTATTTGCATACCGTGGTGTGCAGTGAAATGGTACACAGCCCAAACCCTAATCCCAAACAATCTTTGACAAATCCAGTTGGTTTTTCATCAATACTTACCACAATGTATCCTTGCAAGGTATTTTTAGCAACACACATACATTCCCCTTCACACTCTAAGGGCCTGTGTCCACTAACAGTGTTTTATGCGCTGGCCTATTTTGGATACAAAATCAGTCCTCAGTTGAAAATAGGAACACCGCCGCGATCGTCAATGTAACTTCTTCCTCATCGACCAATCAAAATCAAGACGGGGTGGGACTTCCGATATCAACTTTGTCAACAACAATAGCGGAGGAGAAGCTAATCGCTGCTGCTAATCCCGGGACACGATTCCTTTCATTTTTTTTATGGGTTTTTTTTGTTACATTTCCGTGAATAAAAGCAAATATTAAGCACACAGAGTGATTTAAAACAGACTTAACGGTCACCACCGAGGGAAGCAGAAGTGCCGCCATACAACTTTTGTAACCTAGCAACAGTAAGCGCCGATGAGAAGCGCTCTGAAATTGTGGTTGTGGGCTCTGCTAGCACAAAAAACGCAAAGTGGACACAGGCCCTTAAAGATTTCTAACCAGTCACCGACCTTGCAGCTCTTTAAACTAAACAAAAATGCAAGTGGCATTTCTTCTAACACGGATTGCAACTTTAATAATCAGGTTTTTAATGTTCGTGTAAATTCATGGGTTTGATTCCAGTTTTGCTTTATGTTTTGTTAAGAAGCTGTAGCCACTAGCTGCCTATAGCAGTAACAAGTAGCAGGTTAGCTTAGCTTAGCATTAAGACAGGAAACGGGAAACAGCTAGCCTGGCTCTGTCCTGAAGAAACAAAATTTGCCTACAACTTTGAAAGCTCACTGTACTAATAACAATACATTTGGTTAATTCGCATATAAAGTGGAGCCTTCATTGTTAAGCCAGGCAGGCCCCAGTGGAAGAAGTTACTACACCCGGCCAAGAAATAGTCCCTTCCCTTTAAGACGCTTTGTTTTTTTTTATAGATTCTGAAAATTAGATGTTAAATGATGAGAAGTGCTCCAGCGTGATGATTTATTGACCAATAAGAAAGTGGTATTAATCATACTCTTTTTCATTTCCTAATTCCTCTTATTGAGACACAAACACCAAAATGAATCAAAGTCTCAGCTCGTCCACGCTGGTTAAACTGATGAAACAGACTGTGCGCATGATTGCACACAAGTCTTGCAGTTGAGAAATAAAAAAAAGTGTAGCTACATCTCGCCTTCGGGCAATTTGAGACTCTTCTGATCAGCTGGACGTGCAGCAGAGCTACCTGACAGCCGAGTACACCGGAGCAGAGGGTCGGAGACTAAAGATAGACCGAGAGCCCTCAGAGGAAGGCAGCCTGGCTGAGCTCTGACACTTCCCCGCAAACACGCAGAGAAGGAGGAAATCCCGGCTAAGGTTTGATTTTAGTAACGTACGACAGCGCAGGTCCCACCACGCCGCCTCCGCTGTCATCTTTTATTCATCTGCCACTCTGCGAATTCATATTTCATATCCACAGTGATGCGTGAGTGTCTGTGTGTGAGTGTGTGGGGAGGTGGGGATGTGGGGTTTATACCTGTGTGGCAGGGAAGAATGTGTGTAAGAAGGTATTTATCTCCATCATCATTTGTGCATCTCACTTGACACACATATTCCACAGATGCTTGGGGTAAATATGCTGCTTAGTTCTTGTGGTGTGTTCAGGGCCAATAGAGGCTGCACGTTGTTTTAATATCTTGTTTGCAGAGTCATTGCTTTGCTTCGGTGGGAGCGTATCTCTGCTCCACTCAATATCCTATTAACACGACACATTGAGGAGACCTTTGAAATGGTTTTATGTTCTATGTTGTGAATAAATGTGTTGATATCTCCCACCTACATCTGACTGATGGTACAGGCCTTGAAATTTACCCTCAAATTCGTCTGCAAGGCAGTTTTCTTGACTTTACACACCGATATCTCCCATAGACTTTATAAATAATGGATGTACCCACCGTGACGTCACCCACTTGTTTCCCAACTGTGTTAATAAAGCTGAAATATGGCCGCCACCATGTTGGTTTACAGGAGCCTGAAGTGACCAAATTTGGGCGGCAAGTTATCAAAGCTAAGCGGTCTGTGTCTGATCCATTAGCTTGTGAATGAGCTAGCTTAACGTTCCCAGGAGGAGATTCTGTTTGTGACGGCGACTGGCTGCAGGTGTTTATCAGACTAAACAAGTAGCGGACTCGCCGCTCGCATGAGTCAGACTTATTAGATCAATACCAAGAAACATCTTATATCACTTCATGGCACTTGTGTGTGTGTGTGACTGTGTGTGAGTGCGTGACAAACGACCATGCAGTTGCGGTAATCACTGGAAACTGCATGGTTTAATTTAGTGACCAATCAGAGCAATTGATGGAGAACCAATTAGCCACAAACTAGCACACCCGCATCTACTATGCGTGTGTGTTTGTGCGTGCTTGTGTGTGTGTGAGAGAGAGAGAGAGATAGATGGCGAGAGCGCCTGAGAGAGGGAGAGTGTGTGTGAGTTAAATGAGGTTAAAAGCTACTTTTGGAAAGCAGAGCACTTGGATAAATGGTTACAACTTCTAGATTGCTGGGTAATTTTTTAATAGATAAGTGTGTGTGTGCGTGCGTATGTGTGTGTGTGCATCCTGAATCACACCATGTCCAATTAGGTCCGTGATTGGTGTGTAACAGCTTCTATTTTAAACCGGAGTGACAGAAATACGACGGGGCGTTTGATTAACTCTCGTCCAGCTAGAAGCCTTAATGAGGGGCTTCACGAAACATCAACGACGAACCCGTCTTGTGATGTTGCTTCTGTCTTCCTGCCTTATTTCGGGGGCATTGTTTTTTAATCAACATGTCTTCATAAAATAGAAAACCCGCTCATGCCAGTGATGTGTCCTGAGCTGCACTCGCAGATTTGCCGAAATGGACACATCCGTCTTCCAAATGTGCAACTGTTTCCCCGTTTACATGATGGATGGTCCCGACAGATCTGTAGTGTGTGTGTAATGAATGTTTCAGAAGGTGTGTTTCTGCTAGGGTGTATACAGCATGCATGTGTGTGTGTGTGTGTGTGTGTGTGTGTGTGTGTGTGTGTCAGCGAGAGAGGGAGAACATTTCCAGGGTACTGAATCATGTCGAATAAAGTCTTTTATCATTGCCTCCTTAGCCTCTCGCTTTCATTCATATCTATTGGATCTAGATTTTAATCCCAGTCCGGCCCGGATGAAGATTGCACTTGGTGTGAGGCCTCAATCTGAGATACAGTCAGGTGCAGAAGGTGGCAGGAAGACTGAGGAGCGTCCCCTCTGAGAGTAATAACACACTTGAAGGGGAAAAAACAGCTATAAGGTTGTTTATTAGTGATTTTGTATTGATTTAATCCACCAAAATGCTCCATTTGTTTCTGCCACATGCACTAATAAAAGCTGAACTAGCTTATTTACGTTTAAATTTAAGTAGCTAAGCTTTTGTGCACATGAGAGCGCAGAAGTAGTACGTTAAATGAAGTAGAAGTAGGCTCGATGGCTCAGCTGGTTTGTGCTCATCATGTGCCGTAAACAAATATAGTTCAAGACAAGGCTCACTTCACTGCTATTTATACACATGAAAATGTATTCAGCAAGTTTCATTTTGTTTGCAGTGAAACTCGATGCAAATGGAAGTACAATCAGACAGAATGAAACCGATCTGACAAGCAGCAGCTTGTCATCCTCAGAAGTTTGAACCTCTGCTCGTATACGGCTCCTTTAATGTATTTTAGAAGAATATAAATAGTGGACAGATCTGGATGCAGCGTGTTACTGAGCGTCACCCAGGATTTCTTATGGCATGTTTTGAAGAGTGGAGCTTGTGTTTGTGGCTTGGTGCCATTTTAGCACAAACAACAATGGACTTTCAGCTTTAAATTCGAGACTAAATCTGACACAAACGATATTAACATCTTGACATTAAACTAAAGCAAGCCAAACCTATGGAGCTGAGGTGCATGGCAAATTAACAGGTCAAGGGCCTGTGTCCACTAGCGCTGGCGGGGGCCCCCACAAACTCCATTTCAGAGCGCTGGTGTTTACTGTTGCTAGGTTATGAAAGTTGTCCAGCGGCACATTCGCTTCCCTCAGTAGTGACCGTTAGACTTTAGTTTTAAATTGCTGTGTTTGCTTACAAAGAAAACATAAACAAATGCAACCAATGACTTGGTTGAAGTTCTTGAGGACGCCTCTCGTCTGAAGGGCTACTTCAGTTCAGTAGCGTGGCTTCTTCAGCCTTTCGGATAAGAGGTGAAACAACCTCCAGAACTTCAACCAAGTCCAGTTACCCTTTTGGATTAAGCTTAGAATGACCATGACCTGGATGACTGAGAACCTTCACAGACGATGTAGAGACATCGTGGCATCAGCAGCAGCTCTACACCTGGACATTATGACCTCCAAAAGATGAGTCTGGGTGCCAATCTGTATGCAAGTTGCCATACAGCGCAGAACCTCGTGAGATTCTCAGTTTCTAATGGGTAACTGAATATGCAAAATGTTCAGGAAAATGCCCTTTTGATTTCGAAAAGGCAGCTGCATTGGGGTAGCTCTGATATTTAGCTCCTAACATCAGAATTCGTTGCGTGCCTGCACTGAGCTGGTGGCTACAGTATCTCCAAAAAAAGGGGGCTGAGGAGTTACATGAAATCCCCCCCACGGCAGTGTTTAGGATGGTATCTCCCACTGATGTACGTCTCAGCTTATATCCACTCTGGATTCCTTCTGTGCTCTCCTCCGACTTAATCACTATTGATCCGCACATACATGGCTCTCCCCCCTCCCTCCCTCCCTTCCGTCCTCCTCCTGGATATCTCAGCTCTTATCTCTTCCCCTCTTCTTCTTTTACCCCTTCTCATTTCCTGTATCCCACCTATCACTCTCCCCTCCTTCCCCGCAGGGCTCCACATGATTCATCCACTCTCCCTTTCTCTTCGTTTTTTCCCATCCTTGCATCGATCCTGCTTTTTTCTGTTGCCTTGGATCTCTTCCTCTTTCTTCTCCTTCCATTTTGTCCCCTTGGCACCTCTGTTGGCTCTGTTCACTCCTCTGTGTCTTTCTCTCTCTCTCGCTGTGTTTCCTTGTATCCAAATCCCCCCTCTCTTTATCCCACTATCCTCACCTTGTTCTCTCTCATCCCTCGGCTTCATCATTCATTCTTTCCTCTCTCGTTCCTTGTAACCTTCTACAACTCATTTTTATTACTTTGTTTCATTTTTATTTTCTTTCATGGCTGATTTTATGACTCCATCCTTTCACCGGTCCTCCCTTTTGTTCCTTCCTTATCTTTAATTCATCATCTTCCCCCCTTCCTCCCTTCTCTCTCTCCTCATCTTCCCTTTTTTAACCATCTTACTCCTTATTTCTCTCTTCCCTTTCCTCCTGCAGTCCCTCGCTGCCTCTTTTCCCTCCTCCTCTTTCTCTTTTTCTGTTTGCCCTCTTCTAACCCTCCATCCTTCCTGGCCCCTCCTGTCCTCGGGGCCATGAGTAACCCAGCCTGATGCTGCTATATCTCTACATTCCCTCTCTCCTTGATGCTCCTCTCTCTCTCTCTCCCTCCTTCTGCTCCCTTTCCATATCTTCCTCCTCTCCGTCTTGAGTATCTTGCCTTCATCCCCCTCCTCCATGCTCGGCACAGATTGGACGAGCGAGGAAGGGGAGCGACTGTCAGACAGGGTCTCTCTCTTTCTCTCTCCTTGTTTGAGAGGCTGAGGTATTTAAGAAGCGTTTTATTGATCATTCCTTCGAGGCAGAATTTTTATGTGGGAAAGAGATATGTGTGTGTGTGTGTGTGTGTGTGCGCGTGTGCGTACTGGTGCCTGTGTTTGAATCCCTGCATGTACAATCACCCTCTGCAAGGATAATGTACTCTGTAGTGCTTCTTTGTGTCAAACCAGAATAAGATGCAGCAGCTTCTTCTTCTCTGTCTGGCTCAGCTTCCAGTGAACCATCAGGGGGTTGTCTTACAATACTTTAACATTTTAGTGCAGTAATAGAATAACACAATGGAGATGTAACACTGTTTAGAAAGCCAAATGAAAGTTCTTTCCCAAACATTTCTTAGGTTACAATAAAATAATGATCTGTTCTCCATTGTTCAAAGGCAGTAACAAGTTGAGTGTCGTTTGCACCCTGGCAAGCTATTCGGCTATTTACACCCAGCGTGAGCATTGTCGGCCACAGGAGTTAAGTGCAGTCGATCTATTTTGGGAGGCGGGTGTTGAATGGCGGCCGAGAGTGTTAAGTTTCGGCTAGGGGAGTTTAGTTCTGGTTCCAAAGATGTATTGTTGGGAAAAAGTTGCAGTTTGGTTTGGTTCAGGCACCAAAACTACTTGGTAAGGGAAAGGACAATGTGTTAGCCTTAAATGATATGTCCCATTGACTACTTTCTCAACTAAAGGGACATTCCACCCCAGATGGAAATCGCATTATTAGCTGCCAATACCAGTACGTCTCATGCTGTCCCAGTGTAAAATGCAACATTGCTATCAGCTATAGTCGAGTCAAACTTTATTTATGTAACACATTTGTGTTTATTTATATCACACAATGTGCCTAATATTAAGTGTTAAAACGATCACAACTCTATCATAAAAGTACAAATCGAGAAACTAAAGTTATACAAGATTCAGATGAGAAAAAATGTATTGCACAACTTTTATGGCTTTATTGACAGAGAGAGGACAGTGGATAGTGTTGGACACAATGGAAGAGAGAGTGGGTATGATACCCAGCAAGGGGCAGAGGGTGGGAGTTGAACCCGGGGCCGCCGCATACTAAATTGTCCATACTAAATTTGACTAATACTTAGTCTCAAATCTGTAGGTAAAAGTATGTTGGACTAATCCCCAGGCTTCTCAGCTCAGTCTGCAGGCTGCTGTGAACGCCAGGTTTCACACAGTTTTTTCTACACGCTGCATTTGTGACGTCACAAAGTGCAGCCTTTAGCAGGCTTCGAATAGCTGGCCAATCAGAAGAAGGTGGGCTTGTAGGGGCGGGGTTTCTTACAGGGACGGAGCTGACTGAGTCGTTTCAGGCAGAGGCTGTATGAGGGTCCGCACAGAGCACCAGTGTGAGAAACATTATGACTTCTTTTGATTGTAAATTATGCTAAGCTATTCCACAGGTGTCACAGAGTAAAATATGAAAGTTGCAATTAGCATATTACCCCCTCTTTAAGTTAGCTATTCTGACTGGTATTTGAGTATTGGATGTCTCATGTAGGATATTTGTTGCTTTAGTTAGAAATTGTTTCGGAGCAATGAATAAAAACAGCCTTTTTCTCTCCGGACTTTGGCATGGGTTTGGCTCTTATCAGACGGCACATCAGGGAATGCATTAGAAGTAAAACTTGCCCAAACTTGGAGACAGCAGTGACAGTGTCTGTCCCTCTTGTTTGTGACTCATCCAATAAAAACTAGTTAAGACTTTAATAACTTTACGACTATAAGACAATCCCGATGGAACTTGCATTGGATAAACACGTCTAGTAAATAACAATAAGCAGAGTTACAGTTATTTTTACCTCTAATACCCATGTATTGAAGGCTGACTTGCCTCGCTTCGTTTTTAATGCAGGAATCAAACCTCATCCTGCCGTCATCTGCAGGTCCGTTCAAAGTGTTTCATTTCTTCTTTCCACCTCTCCCTCTCTCTCTCTCTCTTCATCTTCCCATCATTCCCTCCATCTCTCCCTCCATGCCGTGAGTAGGCGGCCACTGTCGGAGGTGAGAAGTGAGAGCGCGAGTGTGTGCCGGCAACCATGGCAACCCTGTCCTAATTGGCCAATGGCCTGGCAGGATGATTGTCAGCTGTTGTCAGAGAGGGCTGTTCATGCAGACGGGCAGCAGGGTTCGACGTCCCCAGATGGGTCCTTCAGATAGCAGAAGAGGAGGAACACGAGGAAGAATTTATTCTGTCTATTTCCAGTTTGAGCCTTGAAATCAATTTATTGAAAAAATAACTCTTTTGTGAGAGGATGAGTAGTTTGCTGCTCGGTTCGTGTGTCTGGAATGTGTACTTCCGTGCTGGTGGTGTATACGTGTGTGTTAGCGAGGGTCTCTCCTCCCGTGAAAATCAATAGCATCAGTCAAGAATGTATTCCCGAGAGCAACACATTTAAAATCAAGTGTCAAAGGCCTTTACGGTTGTATGAATTAGAAAGCCTGTCAAAGGAGAAAGAGTGTGTTGTTGTTTTAGAGCCGAGGAGGAGGAGGAGGGGAGGCAGGTGGATGGATGAGACAACAAAACATCCGACAAACAGCACTGTCCTTCTAGAGGGCTTGGACTAATGCTGTATTTATATGTGATTATAGGTAATCTGTGTCTATGTGTGAGTCTCATGAGTGTGTATTTTTCAAGTATCTACATCTGCCATTTATGATGGAGGATTAGGGCCACATTAAAGAAAAAAAACTCACATTACGAGATAAAGTCGTAATAATACGAGAAAAAAGTCGTAAGAGAATAAAGTTGTAATATTACAAGAATAAAGTTGTAATAATACTGAAAAAAATTGCAATAATATGAGAAAAAATATGTAAGAGAATAAAGCCGGAATATTACAAGAATAAAGCCGGAATATGACAAGAATAAAGTCGGAAAAATATGAGAAAAAAGTCGGAATAATACGAAAAAGAAGTTGTAAGAGAATAAAGTCGTAATATTACAAGAATGAAGTTGTGATTTTAGGCTGTTGTTAGCCTATATGTTATTATGAAGGGAATTACTTCACAGTGAACATCTTGTGAAGTTATTCTTGCAATTGATTGCACAGGAGGCTTAATACCACTTGAGCCAGAGCTATATTTACTGAATACACCCGTTAGCATGTAGGAATAACATACATGCACCTCGCAAGAACATGCGAGATCTCCTACCTAGTAATGCACAAGCACATTACACAGCTTTACATGTAAATACTTTAGTATAGGTGTCACAAAAATGGAATACTTACTCTTTTGGCTCATCAGCACCACTTTGTCACAAGTATCAGGTCTATAAAAAGTGATTTTATTTGAAAATGACTTGTGATTTTAGATGATAACATATAGGCTAACAATAGCCTAAGATAACGACACAAAATTCCGACTTTATTCTGGTAATCGTTGATAGTTTGTTCCTTCAACGTGGCCCTAGTACTCCATCATAGCCGTTTTATCTGTGCACTATGCATGTTTCTGTAGGTGTGTGTGTGTGTATGTGTGGGTGGGTGTTTACAGAGTTGATGGATGACTCTGCTCGGCCTCCAACTGAGCCAGATTGCTTCTCCTCAACCCTCTTCTGTCTCTCTTTCACTCATGAAGAATCAGTGTGGTTCAGTTCTGCTTCTTGTGTTAACCTATTTACATGTATGTCATATCGGACAGTCTTTGTTTCTGATTGGCTATTACATCACTGATTATTTGCTGCTGCCTTCCTTCGTATCCTGTTTCTGCAAGTCTCCACATAAACTCTCTGCTTTATATCACGATTGCCGCAATGTTCACTGTTGTGACAGTTGTGTGTTTGGGCTGTAACAGATGTTGTGTAGTTAACCTAACACTGACTCTCTCACATGGAAGTGTTGAGAATGACCTTTGCAGCGGTGCACCGCCAAGATGTTTGCCTCGCAGAGTCTCACACGGACTGTTGCACGTGTGGAAATGTTAAAAAACGACTTGTGCTCTTTTCATGAGCTTTCTGCTGACTAACACAGGCCACACACACACACACACAAACACTCAAAAACACACACAATCAAACGGAAACCTGATTTTTCCAGCCAAGGAAGGGCAGACGGAGCCGATAAAAAGATGTTTTCCTCTTCATCACTTTCCTTTCTCCTTCTCTTCCTCTGACTCACTGATTTTTTTCTCTTTCCTTTAGCACTTCACACACACACACACACACACACACACACACACACACACACACACACACACACACACACTCCATCTTTCTCCCCCTCAAACACACAAACACTTCCCGTGTATGTCTCACTCACTTTCTGTCAGTTTCTCATTGTTTAGAGCTGCAGTGTAAACTAGGTGCATATTTTCCATGACTTCAGGCTCACACACACACCACACACGCACACACACACATTGATAGGTGTATGTGCACACACCCAAACAGACTCAAAGTAAATGGAGCAGATCATTATAGTGAAATCACAGGCCTGTCCTGATGCGTACAGTACACAGACACACGGTCAGTGTAAGTGGAGCACGTTGTATTGCACAGACCACAGTTTGACTTTGTTTACAGATTGTGTGAGAAACTCCGTGTTTAGTTTCACAGACACTGAATGACGTCATAATGACGGGAGTAGGTGGCACCAGACAGGTTTGCATATTGGGAGACATAAAAAGCAACACGACAGTAAAACGGAAGTTTCTGCTGTATTTTATCCGCAGTATTAGAACACCTCAGAGTGCGTTATTGTTTTTAACCCCTTGTATGTTTATTAGAGCTGTTCTGGTATCAATACCAGTGTCGGAAAGTAAAAGATCACGTATAGCATAGCACGCCTGTCTAGGCACCAATCCAATACCTTCATTATTTTTGACAAGAATTCCTCTTCACAGCTCAAGAACAGAAGCCACACAACAAGTTGCATTAGTTTAGCACAGGAAACAGTTCAAATCTTTGCTGCCAATCTGAATATGTCATGGCTGCCACCATCTTCTACTGTTACAGCTACACCGAAGTATTTTCAAGCACATGCAAAAAAATCACTGCAGCTGTTTCAACTCAATCGAACAGCTAGTGATACATATGTAAAAAAAAAAAAAACGAAAGTTTTGATAGCCAGTTAGCCCACTAGCTACCTATTGCTAGGTGATAGGAGCCGCATTTGGTGACGCAAACAGGAAATCCTCTGTAGATCCGACCATCTCATTTCAGTATGGCTTTAACGGTCCACACAGGCTATGAATGACTCATCCTCCTTGGACCGCGTCCTGTGAAGGATGCAGCCCCCGAATTGAGACACAGCTTGTGTCTCTGCAATTGACATAGTACGTCCCAGGGGGGTTGCTAGCCCAGCTGTCGCTAGCATTAGCGCAGCATGTTTCCAGGTGCTCAGCTTGTTTTTAAGTTAGGAATCCCTCAGTATTCGTCATTTTCAACAGGAGGGGTAAGATCTGCTCCTTAACAAGACGAACAGACCCGGTTACAACTCGCTGTGTTGTTCATCATTTCTACATCTACTGAAGGTTTCAGACAATCAGAAACAAGTATTTCACATGTCCATAGTAGAAATGTTCTATCAATGAACAAAAGAGTAAAAACATACCAAAGTCATATTTAATATTTGGTGCGACTTACAGAAAATACAGTGACATGCACTGCACTACCTGCATGAATAATACACACACACACACACACGAGCGTACAGAGGCCGCCCCTTCACTGTTTTGTTGTGCTGTTTAAGAAGCTTGTATCTGGCTGTTCCTCCACTCTGCTGCGCTTTGATGTGGAACTGGTGCAACACTCCATCAGGGAGCATTAATATTATATCACAACACGCACAAATACATGCCTCCAGCAACACACACTCACAGACTCAGTCCCTTATTGCACATGCTGCATGTTCAGTCTGCTGCATCACATCTCTGCAGCACAGTCTTTTACATGTCTCTCTCTTTTAGCTAACGTAACATACTTTACATTATTAACATCATTAAAACAGCCGTGCAGTAACAACATACAATTAGTTATTATTTAGATGTATGGCCCCTGTGTGTGTGTTGCCATATGTGTTTGTGTGTGTATATAATCTTCCCAGCAATGTGTGTGCGTGTAATTTAGCTACCGCTTTCTCACAGCCTGCTCTCTTATATCAAACCTACCTGAGCTCTGTGTGTGTGTCTGTGCGTGCTCTCATATTGCCTATTTGTTTACATTGAAAGCCCCCGCTTTATGAATAATAGAAAAGGCTGATGGTGGTTTGAGGTAATTGGATTAAAAGCCACTGAGTTAGTGGATGGATGGATGGATGGATGGAGGGTTAGATAGCGCTTGTTTTAGTCATTGAGTTGGATCAAATTGGATGATTCGCTTTCCATTGCTGTCCCTGTAATAAAGTAAATTAAATCAAATGAGGAGAGAGAGTGAGGGGAAGGCAGGAAGAGATACAGGGGCAGAGAGAGGGAGAGGAGGGGGGTAAAGAGACGTAGGGAGAGAGGGAGAGAGAGGGAGACATGGTTGAATGGGGAATCCCTCACTAAATCAAATTCAAATAAACCACATGTGAAACGTACTCGTCTTCCTCTCCCTCTTTCTGCGACTGTGTGTTAAGTGCTTCCATATGCAACACACACACACACATACACGGTGGAGTGCAAAGTTTCCATGTTTAGGCTAAGTGAGCTTTAACATGACAGATGTTGACTGTTACTGTAGCACTGTAGCCTACTGTGTTCCTGCACACAAACACACACACACTCACAGTACTATTTTTAACCTATTTTATGACTTTGTGAACACAGAGTGTAAAAGGACACACACACACACACACACACACACACAGTCATTTATAGATGGAAACTGTGTGAGGATACACATTTACACACAGGATTTTCTCTGTGGTGGTAAATTTTCCAGTGGCACTGTTCTCCGTCCAGTCCATCAATCTTTGTAGCCTTTTTTTCCACTTACAGAAGAATCCATGTGTTGGTGATTTGAAAGTTTAAATGTTTAAAGTTCAGTTGACAGATTGCTTCCTTTGGTTTATAAAAGCCTTTATTAAAAGCAACTTTGATAAACCCAGAGGCTGCGAGCTGCCAAGATACAAACAATATTTTTCTTTTTAGTTTGTGGAAATTTGGGGTTTTGGCTGGCAGCAGAAATATTGAAATGGACTGAATTGATTTTTTGCTTGTTGAGGATGATGTTCAGTAGAGGGTTTATTTCAATGAATGGGGTTTGTGCAAATGTGAGCCCAGACTTTTTCTTTTTTCAGAGCCAGTCCTGTGAGAGAATCATTTAAATGAGCGTGTGTGCTTCTTTAGTTTCTTCTATTCTATAACTGTAACTTCTGTAGTTATCTGTGTGATTTTTATCAGCTACATTTTTTACACTTTGTCAGAATTATTAAGGTTAAAATTAGGGTAAAATCTAGGGATAAACCAATCCGATACTTATATCATGTATGGGCCTGATACTGACTCATATATAAGATTGGGTTATAGTAACTTAGAGATGATCCTCTTCCAATCTATTCAATTAAATCCTATGTATACATCTCTGAGTGCGTGCAGCACCCCAGGTGGTCATTTTGCCAAAAGGAACAAGGAGGGAGCCAGGGTTTTTTCTCACTACTTGTATTAACAGATGTTCAGATATGATTCCTTCCTTCCCGACACATTCTGATAACTTGATTTGAGTATTGTCTGATATCCAGTTTCTCCTACGATACCAGTGCGATTAAAAAATATACATATTATTGGTGGAAAAACACTGAGCGCCGACAGTTTGCTAGCTTGACTAACATTAATCAGTCCACAAGCACCACAATGTTGTTGTTGCTGTTGTCACATGATAATTTACCTAAAAGTTGATTTTTGCTTTTGGTAAATTATATCTGATCGGTCCATTGACTGGATATACTTGCAGACACCTGATATCCAATACCCTATACCTTATACCTTATACCTGACGTCCAATACCCTATATCCGATACTGTATTGGAGGCCGATATCCATACTGGTATTGGTGTTGAAAATTATTAGTAAATTATTGCATCAGAGCGGTGAATGGATTGGATAAACTTGGAGATACCCGATACCTGATACCCTATACCTGATACCTGATGCCCAATACCCTATACCTGATACCCGATACTGTATTGGAGGCTGATATCCATACTGGTATTGGTGTTAAAAATTATTAGTAAATTATTGCATCAGAGCGGTGAATGGATTGGATATACTTGGAGATACCCGATACCTGATACCCTATACCTGATACTTGATGCCCAATACCCTATACCTGATACCCGATACTGTATTGGAGGCCAATATCCATACTGGTATTGGTATCGAAAATTATTGTAAATTATTGCATCAGCTTGGTGAATGGACTGGATATACTTGGAGATACCCGATACCTGACACCCTATACCCGAAAGGTGATACCCGATACTGTATTGGGGGCCGATATCCATACTGGTATCGGTATCGAAACAACTGTACTTGTATTTTTTTAAAAGTTGTTACATTTTGTTTTACAAACTTATTAAAGTGATATTAAAGTTCAGCCTAAAGTTGTCTTACACCTGCAGCTGTGGCTCAGAGTCAGTCATCCTCCAATTCGGAATGTCATGGTTCGATGTCCAGCTCCTCCAGTCAACATGCACCTAAAAACTTAGTATCCAAATCCCAGGGATTGGTATCGGGCCTCGGAAAGTGGGATCGGAGTATCCCTTGAAACATATATAACATTCAACAAACATAGTGACAGTAATCTATTAAAAGTCATAGATGGAAAACGGTAACTGAATCAACATTACTCAAACACAAATGGTTCTGTCAGATGTTGAGGAAGACATCAAACAGCCTGTAGTGATCCTGCTGCAGCTGTATGCAGAGCGAGCCTGCGCTGAGGCTGCTTCAGAAGCTGTTCTCCACGGAAAACCTGTGCTGGATCTGCTGTGACAGATTGAGGTTAAAATTTTCCTTTAGGATGCTTGGAACAAAAAGCGCTGAAACAAAGCAAAAAATAGATACGACGGGAGTTTTTATTAATCCAGCACGGACGTATGAACAAATATTTAAATGCACTCACGGGCAGAGCTTCTGTTAGCATAATCACAGTGACAATAAGCAGAATTTGGGGGAATACATTTCAGAATAGCTAATATGAGAATACAACCTATCCCAGCAAACACACACACACTAAGGAATGTCACATTTGAGAGCCAAATCATCTCCCCTGCCACAACAGCCAGAGGTATTGTAATGTTGTTATTGTATTCTTGTTACTGCGGTGTGTTTGGCTCGTGAATTAAAAAACCCTGTGGTTAAAGTGCAGATTATACCTGCCAGAATGTACTTAGCCAACAGGTTCCCAAAAGTATAGAGACTAATAACCACTATAATGTGGCCCTTGTGGCTTTATGTGTTATAGTTTGGTTTCAAGTTTCTACAATAGAGAAATTGTAACATTTAATACTTAAAATATTTAAATGATTTTATGTCGAGTCAAAAAAACGTGGCATTTTATAACCAGGAAAGAATCTAGACCCATCAGATGTGTAGGAAAAAAGGAAGCAAAAAGTGACTGGAGTTTGTTTGTAGGGAAATAGACACACAAGAGGGTCTCATCCTCTCGATCCTCAGGTGCTGTGATTTTCTTTTAGATTATACTTCTTTGTCTCGAACCACTTATTTTGTCTCAGCTAGATACCCCTCCCGTCTCTCTCTTACTAAATCATTGCTCTCCTCTTTCTGTCTCTTTTCATTCTCTCCAATAAATTAGATCACAGACTTTGCTTTGCCTTGACCATCTGTCCCCCCAAAACCTTTTTACGAGGCTTCTCAGCTCTTCCACTTTAATCAGCAGGTCCCTGCACCAAAAAAATAAACATTCGATTGAATCTCGTAAGGCCTCCAAGACTGTCGCTGCTTCTTTGTAAGCGTGTGAGTATTTGGAAGATTATTATTTGAACACATGCTTTTATTTCAATAACCACAAATACTGTGGTATCTATTGAGTCCATCCAACATACATCAACCTCCATCAGTGCACAAAAAGTGTATTATTCCACAGCTGAAAATAGACCCAAAAGAATTGACAATTTATTCTTGTTTGAGATAAAAACTACAATTCCCAGCTGGTTCAGGATGCACCTTCTTTTAAATTAAAATGCAACCGTATTGTAAAGATATATATCTTGAGTAGTCGTTCAATTGGCCACCAACCCAACCAGTTTGTGACCAGACAGCCACCAAGCAGCCAGTCAGAGAATCAATAAACCAGCAAGGGATTTAATTTATCCGTCCATCACAGTAACACGCTGTCTTTATCCCGCTCTTTTTTTCTATAACTCCTTCTGTCCGGTCTGTTTCACAGTCTGACGTCTCTCTTCCCTCCATCTGTGTGTGTGTGTGTGTGTGTGTGTATGTAAATGTGTGTTCTGAAAATAGGAGGCACAGATAGAATAGAATATATCAAATGTATTCATTTGAACTAGATGATTTAAAGTTAAAAAAAAAACATGAATGAGGCCACAAATCTCCTGTTTAATCAGAGTTCCTCTGCTGCTGATTCACTGTTAGACTTTAATTGGCTGCACTGGTTCTCATGCTGAGGCTGTGATGTGTCATTTGAGCCGACATTCCTATTGATGCTCTGATTGGCTTTTATTTCTCACAAAGTAATTTATAGTGGAATGACACTTTCCATTTAACTGGCGTCACCCTGGACCTCCCTCCAGTGCCCCTGAGGGGTCATGCGTTGACACTTTACTGCCTAAAATCAATACAGAAACTCATGAAAAGATTTTACTGCTGTCAATACAGCCAAAAACCAAAGCAGTTTAGACTAAGGCACATTTGTCCTCTCGCCTCTTGGAATTGGCATGCTTCAAAGAATGCATATGAATAATATTAGTGAGCATCTGGAGGGATCAGAAGTCCTGATAGATGTTGTCAGAGTGAGGGGAATAATGATTCAAATGGACAATCCTTTAACTTTGGCCAACACTAAAAGATTTTTAAAATCTTAACAGATGTTAAAAATGTAAGAGACCCAGTTGTGTTCCCGTCGTGTGTGGTGAGCAACGATTTCATTCACCAACAACCAGAGTCCAGACTCTCACAACTCTCTCGCGGTCAAACGTGACTTTAGATCAAACAAATATGGCGGACGGCAGGCAATAGGCTATTGTTTAGTTCCACGTGACAATCCACAGGGTTTGTGCTCGGCTGTCCTCGGGGGTCCCCCCCCCCACACAACAGGGTATCAGATTCTAAATATTGGACATGTTTAGTAGTTAAGATTTGAAATTGGTGCGGCCATGACGTTGTTCTGAGCAGATCGGGGGGAGTAAAATCACTCTTAACAGACCTCACACCACAGGAACATCAAAAAATCTTACTTTTGTCAGAAGGGGGGAATCAGGCCCAAAATCAGCTTGATTACCTTGTAGCGTGCACCCCGCTTAACCTGAAACGAACCTGTCAGAAAGCCACGAAACTGTCGTCATGTTGGACACAGTAAATGTGTCTTTCAACCAGGCCAAGAGACAGGAAGAGAGACAGGAAGCACAACAACGTGGACATAAGATGCATAAACCATAGTGAAAAGAATTAAACATAGTATGGACATATGTAATGCCTAGGCTAAAACAGCATAGGTGCAAAAGTGCAGACAAAGTTTGGAAAATCAACAAGGTCATTATTAAATGACTCAGTAGATGAAGACTGTAAATGCATCAATGCTAATTGCTAATTAGTACCTATAAAGGTATAGCACTATTATGAAAACAATAGAGCAGAGAAGTATGGTCACTGCTTGTTGAAAACCTTCTACCTGTAACATACCGCATAAATGTACGCTCTTATCCACAGTGGTTCAAAATAAACAATAAATCAGTGTGTTTGTAGACGTACAGAACACATTCTGCATGTGTTAATCCCTTTCCTTCTCTTCCTCCTGTCTGTCTCTCTTGCCTGAGGCTCCCAGCTCTGTAAATGTCAGGGAAAGCACAGGCTATCAGTCTTGCAGTGGTGTAAATACTGGCTGCTGTTTATCAAAGGTCACGGCCTGCTGGGGTCACGGTGGGAAATGGTAGACTTTACTGTTTGTACAACACGTCTAGTTTATCTCAGTGTTTCTCGCTGTCAAGTTCAGATGTTAGACTTGAGAGTTAGATTATGAATCAAGCATAAAAACATAATTCTTCAGAGGATTTCATAACTTGTGTGAATATCTAAATCAACACTGAAAACATGAGATTTTTAAAGGCAAATTTCTCGACAGTCTCTGATTTATTACTTAAAGTTCAAGATGTTTGGGTTGGATTATAATTAATCATAGAGATGTTATTGCTCTCGGAAATGACTCTCTGATCTCTCCAAAATACACATGGTGTTTCCTATATTCACCGCCTAGCTCAATGTGTGTGCCTGCCAGCCGGTGATAGCCTGCGACTGGCCCTGTCCTGAGGGAGAGGCATGCGGCCATCTTGGCTCATAATGTCAGTCGCTGCAAGAGACTGGAGAAATCCAATAGGCCTTTAGAAAGAAAGACCTGTAAATCCCACAGGTCTTGTATGATCCAGTAAGTCCAGACTGGAGGTCATTGATCCTTCACCAATAAAGCCTCAGTAGCCAGGGTCACATAATATGCCATCGATTGCTGACAGATTATCTGCAGCAAGCCCGAGCTGACCGCCACTGTTCAGTCATCCAGCTTATTCTGCAACACACATACTATCATGATTATTAAGATTATTTAAGGTGGAATAATTCCATGTTGCACTAGAGCAAAAATAAATATGGACTCTGCTGAGGCAGGAATGTAACTAAACACACCTTCAGGCAATTCAGGCCCACATTTGTAGCACTTTTATTCACCTGTATAAAGTGTCTGTCTCAGGTTTATTGTTAAGTTAACTATCCTTCAGAGCGGCCCATATGGTCCAATTTCATGCCACAGTAGAAGTCTTTATTTTAAACAGTGTTTGTGTGTTTTTTTGCGATGAAAACCCTTCAACTGTGCAGATTCAGAGCCACACAGGTCCATTACTCTGCTCCAGAAACTCCTCAGGTTTCACCTCAGAAACCTCAGCACTTCTATTCTGAGATGTTTGATGCCATCGGTGCCCTGCTGCCTGGAAAACAATGCTCTTGTAGTGTGTGTGTGTGTGTGTGTGTGTGTGTGTGTGTGTGTGTGTGTGCACTCGTTCCAGGTTGTAACTTTATAGCCCGTCTTCACTCCAGAAATAATACCAGCAAATAAAGAGACGAATTATTGATAGTTTTAACGTTTTGTGACGCCGGGTTATTCAACTGTTTAACTCTCTGAAAGCATCAGCTAAATGCCAAAACCTGCAGTAACTGTGAGTGTAGAAAGAGCTTCAAAGTGTCTGTTATCACACATTTAAAAACATACTATAAACAGCTCCACTTTCACACTCATGCACATAATGTACCGTCTTCATACACTCGCACCTATCCACCTAAAGACCGCACACGTGCACTTTTCACACATACACGCGCCCTCTGCACAGCAGGTTTGACACTTTGCTCCAAATGTAATTTTCCAGCCAATTAGCAGCATCATTGCATTGTTAATTTTCAAACCCCCTCAATGTGTCTGACTGGTGTGGGAGTGGAGAAGGATGCTCATCCCACTGGGAATCCACCTGTTCGTGTCAACCTACGCACTAGACGAAAGCAGTGTGATCTTCACGTCTCCATCTGACTGTGGCTTTATTTTAGTCCACTGCGCTCTGAGGTTTCTCTGGTGACTCGCTCATGATTGTCTTAGATATTTTAGCATTGTGAGATTTTTAACAATGAATTAACAGTTACCTTTATAACCTCAATTGCATTTTAATCGAATCACTGTTGTATTGTTTGTAGAATAGGGCCATGTTCATCTGATGTTAAAGTGGTGAAAGAAAGCTAACATAAGCCTACTTTTAAAACTGTTTCATTACATTTTTGGCCACTTGGGGGCACTGCAACAAGCTGTAAACCATAGATAAACCAGAGACACGATAGCTCCCTAAAAGTGAAGCCAAAACCTCTCTATCGCCCCCTGCTGACTGGCTGCAGTATAGGTCATAAAGCCCGCCTCCTCCATGTTAACAGATGAGTCAAACTATAAAATCAAAATACACGCCAAATAAATGTTTCTCAAACATGGTTTCTGTCATTAAAGTTAGTTATTATCATGCTGATTTACGTCCAAGTGTTCATTTTTCTGACAAGTTTATTTTTAATTAGTTATTTGATGCTGTAAAAATTATGATTGACAGCTCTGTTGACAAATCCGGCTCCTGCAGCCGATCTGTTCCTGATAAGCAGAGTAGAGGAGAAACGGCGAGAGGAAACGTACTAAAACAATCACGACAGTCGTTGAAGTTTACATATCCATGAACGACCGAGCTGTTCTGCTGTTAAATACACCAACGTGCGGGATCTTAGTGTTAAGTTAAGGACAGGTAGGGTGAGGTGGGTTGATTATAGGTTTTACACAAAATGAGTGAGTAAACACAGTAACACGAAGAGTGGGATTGAACCAAAAAAGTAAAGTTATGGGCCGCAAAACCGAAACAATAAGCTAAAAGATGCTAACATGTTTCATAGAGCTAATCTGAAGTTGTTCGAAGCCATCCTTTTGAAACTACACTCAGCACATTTACCCACAGGTTATTTGCAGCTTTAATTTACGATGTAAAAAATGACAAACAATAATAACCCCTAATGATGTACACAAATGAGACCTCTGCACCTTCATTTGTAAGCTGCTGGCGGGATGATAAACACCAATTTACCTGCTACACATACGTCTGCAAGTCACCCGCAGACTAAAGAGGATAAACTCACTTTAATGAGACCTCAGGGTGACAACTTAAGAGCGTTAAGCAGAGGATGGTTTTTTTTGCAGTACATTAATGTCAACACGGAGCTTGTTTGGGGCAGCGGTGAGCTGTTAATTTGCACGTCACAGAGAAATCCTCCTGGTTGTGTTTAGGAATCTTTCTATTTAGCGAGCGGAGCGAGAGGGAAAGTGGGAGAGACGAGTTGAACTCCAGGAGCAGATGGGGTGATAATTACGGAGTCGCTAATGAAACAGACCAAAGAGGAAACAATTTCTCAGTTGGTTGCGCAAACACACACTCCTGTACACACGCGCAGGTATATATGACACACGTGTACGGAGCAGTTTCATACGCCAACACTTTGATTTGAAGAGAACAACACATGAAAACACGAGCGTGGGTGCAAGTATTCATCTCATATGACCAATGATCTGCCTCAGTGTGGACATGATCTCAGCTGCCCGTCTCCCAGCTTGGATGTTGCTAGGCAAAGCAGGCGATAAACAAGACTGACAGTAGGAGGTGTGTAAAAGTGTGTGTGTGTGCGCCTTATGTGTGTGGATCTTAGTTGGAGAAGACATGTTGCCAAGTCACGAGTTGTTTACCTTCCAGGAGAGGTTGAAGACTCTGAATCTGTTTTCTGCGTGTGTCTCTCTCACGCGCGCGCGCGCGCGCACACACATTACATAATTACAGTATACATCCTACACACAGTCCTCTCAGTGTTTTTACAGATGCACATTTCTTCCTGCTTTAACGAACCTGACAAAAAGTGATTGATGTGGAAAGAACAATTCCATGTCGACACATATTAATCTGAAGGTAAATCATCTTCAGTTCATCTGCCTCTTGACTCCAGTGTCATGTGACAGCGTGAGGCAGTGGGCCGCATTAACTAGCACCGTGAGTTAGTTTATGTGGGTGACTCTGACCCCTTTGACAGGTAGGAGGAGGGATTTGATTGACAGGTGTCCGGTGACATCAGGGGGGGATGCGAGCGCTTTGTCACAACACTCATCCATCACTGTCACATAATGATGATGCCGGTTATTCCGAGAGTGAGACTTGCAAAGTGTGTGTGGGAGTATAAACAAGTTTTCTCCTCCTTATTGTGGTGTGAAAATGTCACAGAAATAACAACAGAAACCCAGAGGAACCAGTGAAAGTACACAACGTGAAATTACAAAGAAAAGACAATTACAGTTTTACAAAATGGCAAGCGCAAAAAAGATTAATTAGATTCCAGTTTTTACTTAATTGCAATTGGGGCAGTACATGTTTTTTATTCAATTATGTCAGCTAGAAAGTACAGGAAGTAACCCCAGCAGCGTTCATGACCTGGGAAAATGTAAGAACTCTACATTACCTTTGTAGCAAGACTATAAATCCGGAATGACTTTGTCATCTAAGGATTTTTATGCTACATTTCTGTACTTTAATTTGTACATCACAGTCACTTTGTGGTGGCCCCAATATGCCAGTGTGTATTCTTAGTTTTCAGAGACGCAGCGTCTGTTTACTACTAAATGTGGCAACAGCAAAAACAAATACTCAGAGGCAAATAAAGGCCCCTGATCAAGTACCTAATGTCTTTAATTGGGTTGTGTTAAGGTTCGGAAAAGGGCTCAAAATATGGTCTGGATATGGCTCCAGTTTGTATCACAGCTGAAGTGTCATTGAGCGAGGTACTGAGCTTTAAAGCAGTGGGTCCCAAAGTAGGGGTCATGAGATACCTTCCAAAAAAACATAAAAAATGTAAATGATTTAAAATATATTTTATCCATTATTGTAAAAAATAGTAGCTACATTTAAAGTGTCATCAGTTTTCTGCTTCTCTTTGTTGCCACGTGACCCCTGAGGTGATTACGACAGATTGGCATCAGTTGCAGGAAACACAGCGACACGTGCACGTAGGTAGGACACTTCAAGCACGTGTCGAGCTGAACAGAGCAGATCGTTCAGAACAGGAAGTCAGACATGAAAACAATCTTTTTTTAAGATCAACACAAAGACAAAGACAAATCAGAGTGGCTAGCAAGGAGGCCAGCGGAGGCATAGATGCCAGAGGAGAAGCTTTACTTATTTATGCACACAGATATTAGATATTGTCTGTCCACTCAGTGCTACAGTTTATGCATGGAGATGTATACTTGTTTTCTGCTTTCAGCCTTTCTTTAATTACTATATAATAATATTGTGGTTGTTGAGCTGCTGTGTTCTGTGTTAATGCTGGTGTTTGGATAGGCCTATTAGTGCATGTGCAGGGACGGTGGGGGTCACCAGTCTCTGGCACTAGTTATTTTGGGGGTCATGTGCTGAAAAGTTTGGGAATCCCTGCTTTAAAGTAAGGATGCAACAAAAAAGACAAATCAATGTAAAATGAAGTTTAGAGAAATCTAATACTTAAATAAATGACAGGATCCAGTACAAATGTAATTTTTTAATGTAAAAAGGAGGGTTGACCTGAGCAGGTTATCCCAGCCATTCTAATCAATAGGATGAGAAAGACTATTCCTGATCAATAAAAGAGCTAATGGATCAGCCCGGGAGCTGAAGGAATGAACCGCATAGCCGCGCTGACATTTAAAGAAGACAGAGCCTCAAGCTGGAATTAACTTTTATTTTTATTGACCATCTTTGTTGGTTGTGCTGCGATGGTTCACGCACGCACACGCACACGCACACACACACACACACACACACACACACACACACACACACACACACACACACACACACAACAAATGACTCTTGTCCTGTAAACTAATGAGCAGGTGAGACAAGTCAAATGGCAACAGTCAATCAATGTCTCATCATCGGGCCCGGTGAACTGTGAACCCAAAGTCGCACCCTGGAGAGGTGTTGATGCTGTGACGGGGGGTTAAAGGGGCAACACGCTGCAAATATGAAGTCACCTTGTGTTACCTCGTGTGCAAAGAGAATCCTAGCTTAGCTTTTGCAGCGGCAGTCACAGCTCATTCAGAGCCCTAGGATATCTCGTAGTTTAGATAATATGTGTTTGATTTCTTTCATAAAATAAAACATGACAGGACCTTTCGAGCACTGTTTCTTATTAGTTATATACTTATATATAAATCTATTATAGGCTTTTCTATTCTGTTGTGTTCCTTGATGTTATTTCCTGAACCATCTGTGGCATACTAACCGTAGAGGCCGTCTGCTGCCTCGGGCAGGGCAACGCTCAATCGAGTCTCAAGGGAAACAACGGTGGGAGCAGAGTGGGGTCAACTGTCTGTGTGTGTCTTAGTCAGTGTGTGTGTGTGTGTGGGGGGGGAGAGAAAGAGGCAAGTTCTGTCTGTTTGTGGTTGGCTCGGATCAGTTGAAGTGTCTGTTCGTGTTAGGCAAAGAAAATTTTCCTTTTTTTTACCCCAAATTTTTTGCCCTCTCTCTCTGTTCCTTCTCTTTCTTTTTAAGGCTAAAATATTGCATGTGCTTCCTGTTTTAGCTTCCTGTTTTTTCTCTGATATTCATTTGTTAATATAGGATTAGGACTAAAGAAGCAATCTGTGAGACGAGATAAAAGTAGGGTAAAAAAAGGAAAAAAACGACACCTGGAGCTTTCCTCTCTAATATCCATCCATCTGAACGTAACGACAGGCCAAGTCGTCTCTCAGCCCCCGCCACAGTCAGCCGCAGGGAGAGCAGAGAATTACACGAGGGGTGTGTTTTATTAAGAGGTGATTGTGATCTGCTGTTCTGCCTCCAACAAGATCGCTTTCCATTTCGTTCATTCTCTCTGTCGCAGGTTAGTAAGAGCGGCCAGACGTTAAATTCACCCTGAGATTTCCAGCCTAATGAATATTGGGAGGTGATTGCTGAGCTATTTTTAGCCAGCAGGTTGAGCTTAGGCCTCATTTTTAATTTACACCAATGCTCCAAGTTGCAAGTAATTGGATTATAACAATAGTTCAATTACAACATGTAATGGATAATGCTCGACAAGGTGTCCATCATCAGGAATTAATGGACCCAGATGGAAACAGAGGTTTGGTCCATTAATCCTGATAATTGACAACTCGCAGTGCGTTATTACGCTTATACCACGGCCACTGGCGAAATAAATAAAACCAGACTATAACGTTATGTTTTCAATCAAAAAATTCAATTTTTACAAGCTGTAACTCTCTGGTAACCCCTAAGGGTCTGACTAATACCTGAAAAAGTAATTCCCAACCCAATATGTTACGATGCAATGGAAACATTGTTCTCTACTCCAGTAAATAGAAAGGGTCTTAGCTACAACTTGGCAACTGGAGATATTTCTAATCCATAGTGCAGCTCATGGAGTGCCTCAGCTCAGCTGTTAGCCAGAAAGCTAACGTTATGCCAGCAGGAATCAGAGTCAATAACATCGAGTACAGTAAAGATAAAGTAAATATAATTTGACAGTATGGTAAACAACAAGACTAGCTAGCTAACCAGCTATGTCGTATACAGATGTTCTTAAACAAATGACATAGCGAGATCATTAGCGATAGTGACTGCTAATGATTCACAGTATCAGTAAGTTTAGAGGGCGGGGTGTACTTCCTCCAACTCCATCATGTGGCGTTTAGAGGAGGAGGCATTCAAGGACTAAAATTATTGTTGTAATTACCAAAGATTCAGGCTGTTGTGTAGCCAGCGCGCTAATTTAAAACTGTGAACAGACACGTCACTGGAAGTATTTCGTAGATATCCAGTTGTGAGGAATTAAGAGATACCTTGCAGCAAATCTGGGTCTAGTATTCACCCAGACCATTGTATAATACACCTTTATTATCTACAACAACACCTACATCCAAGCCTTTCCAGCAGTTTCTTTTCCGCATCAAGTGATGCTGCTGTGTGTAAGAAATAAATAGATCTACTTCCCCCCGAGCTAGCTTAACCAACATCCTGCTTCGTATTCTGCTCAGGGAAGCATTTGAAGCTCTACAGGCAGGTCACTCCTGCTGCCTCCGACTGATAACACACACTGATTCCTTAAAAAATGCCAGCAGACCGTGCATGGCTGGCTATCTGAGCTGCACATCCGGAAAAGGGTTGTGATGCCGGGTGTAAACTTAAAGGAAGTACACGCAGAGTGACTTTAGAAGACGGAGTCAAAAGAGGTGAGATTAAAGTTTAAACTGGGTGCAGCTAACTGAAGCTAAAATGTTTCATTTCAATTGAAGTGCTCAGACGAAATAGGGGACTGGGAAGATTACTTCAGGGATGGTGAATTGTTAAATGTCTCCTTTCATCTGCTTCCATCTCCCTCAAACTCTCTGTCACCCTCCTCCTTATCAGAGTTTGATAAGGCATTTGGTATTTCGCAGCGTTAATCATGTTACAACATATTGATTCAGTCATGCAGGGCCCGAGACACGACTTACTATGAATTCTCAATTATGCAAAAGGATTACTGCGGCCTTTTCACGTTTAGTTGGCTATATAATTATTATCATTTAAGCTAATTTTACTCTTCAGGCCTTCCTAGAAAGCCGCCTCGTGCTTTCCTGCAGAGAACAGATTGAACCAACACAAGTTGTTTATTCACGTGTCAAAATGCCTTCCTGTGATTGGCTGACCTCGTCCTAACCCCGTGCCAGTCAGGTGGCTCCCTTAGGGTCCCTTTTTAGCATGCTAACGTCTGTTCACCTCCGTCACAGTCTCTCCATCTCCTCTCCTTTCAATATCAGTCGCTTTTTAAGGCTTTATGTCTCTTTTTCTGTCACTTTTCTTTCTCTACTTGTCAAAATATGTTTTATACTGTGGCTACGACTCTAGCAGACACACATTGTCCCTGTTAGCTCCTAAAATTAGCTCAAAATGCTTCTCTAATGAAGAGATATACTTATCTTTATTTACACCTATTTTCTCTCCTGTCAGAGTGGCTGTATAAGATCCTTTTATAGCCGTCTTTTTAGACTATGTATAGGTTAGTTTTCTGTTTTATGTCCGGCAGATGAAGTAATGCATGCATGGATTTATGGCCTGCCTGCTGCCAAGTGTCTGGCATGCCTTTTTGTGTCAGATTTCATTCCTGTTTTCCGGATGATAAAATGTTTGAGTGTCCATGTGCAAATGTAAGAGAGTGGGAAAACACACATGCACACAAAAAGAGGATCAGACAACTACAGGAGCTTTTAACACTGTTTCCTGACCCTTCTACTGAATGTGTCTGCCTTTGTGTGTGTGTGCGCGTGTTGGCATTCTTATGTGTGTGAAAGCGTTGGCCGGTCAGCTATGCTCCCGCAGAGGAAGAGATACATTTCACCTCGTCTGACAGCATCAAAGAGCCGACGACATTCAGACAACATTTTTTGTGGCACTCTGAGCAGATCCCTGACCTGAGAACTATCTGTTCCAGGGACTAAGATTAGTCTGGTGGTTTGTAAACGAGAGCGAGAGATGGAGTGATTCATTATGACCCTGAGGTTAAGATTCAAAAGCATTTCTTCACCGTGTTTTATTTACTGATCTAGAAGCAGACGCTTCCTCTGAAGCAGCATCACATCAATTTGTAAAATCTTTTATGAATTATATCACGATACTTCAATCATTCATTATGTTGTGTCTGCCTCCAGTGCGGATTTTACAGGCCCTTGATGGTCCAACCACCTCACAAGAACAACAACCTTATTTAGGCAGCATACTTGGAAATTTGTTTTCTTCAGGCCAAATCCAGGCCACGATATATATATATTTGTGCCAGCACACTGCAGCCATATGTGGCTAAAAACAGAACAGAAAAAGATGGATGCGTATGGAAAAAGAAAGATGAGACGCAACTGTTCATCTTCCCCAACTGTCCAATCTGTACCCTGAACCTCAGGTTGTCATGCATTCATTCATGTGCACATAACCTTACAAGGAGAGTGTCAAAAGGTCACTTGTGTGAAAGCATTGGCCATGTATGGGCGCAGTACAATATGTTTTTACTGTACAGTAGATCTGGGGGCGCAGATAGAAGAACGTATACATGTTCCCATTTGTTTCCTCGTTCTTCATGCCTGATAATAATATAAAATGAGACTGTGAAATCAATGTCTTATCCACACAGGTTACGATTATCCCACATGCAATAGTGCATCAAACTATGTAATGTACGTAATTAATTAACGTGACATAACTGCTGGCACTGCAGTGAATTTAGATGAAATGTTAATATCAGCTCTGCTTTAACGGGACGACATTGAGTCAGTCTAACCTAAACTCATAAAACTCTGTCAATCAGCAGGTTGGGAAATTCATTCCTGCTTTCTGACTGCAGGTCAATTGCAGGTCGAATCGATTCTGAGCAGCGCTGCTTAAAGGGATAGTTCGGATTTTTTGAAGTGTCCTCTAGTCCCCACAGTGAACGACACATTTTCTTTTAGTCTCTTCCACAAACCGCTGACCCAAACAGCTGATCAGATACCGTGCACTGCACGTGAAGGTTTACAGGGCCGTTCTGCAGAGTGAGACATAGTGCAGAGGGAAAGAGCTGTCTGACGTCAATGTGAAACGGTGGCGAAAAGCTAAAATACAGCGTACACTTAAACTGAAATGTTTGTTTATTTGTATAACTCTTATACGTGGCTTAAGTACTTGGTACTCGTGACCCCGTCTGCAGCTGTGCTTCGCTTAGCTTCTGTGTAGGCCGGCTTCTCCTAACAGGGGTCGTGCTGGCTGTTATCTACTGTACGCACTCTTACTCTTAATAAGTACCTCACACAACCCCACTTCAAACAAACAGAACTATCCCTTTAAACAATCAAAGGTAGGTAGGGTCCCTTTACCCAAGTATCTGAGTAGATCCACTCAGTATTGGATTTTACCTCATGGTGATATTTGTGTGAATCAGTAGCAGATGTAGGCTGAACAATGTTAAAGAAAAATTATATCGTAATTGTGTAAATCTGTATCTGACGACCGGGGATGAGAGCGCATTAACAAAGAGTAGAAAAGAGAAGGATGTGAGGAAAGACAAGTAATGAGAGGAAATGTAATAAGTTATCTCTCCCTCTGTTGTCAGCTTTCCTTCCTCTCTCCATGTCTTTCTGTGTAAATATCCTCTTGTCCTGCCTGCGGGCATCTGTAAGCTCAGCCGTTTAAGAGGAACTGGCAGCAGAGCCGTGGCTCTGCCTTCCAAACCGTGCCACGCTGGCCACACGTTGCTGTGGAAACAATCCGGCCTCTTTCTCTTCTCAGGCGGCTTTCTTACACGAACCAAACCTCTCTGGTGCTGAGGATGAAAAGCAAAGAGAGATAGAGACAGGTAGCACATTTTGATTCACGTGAGTTCTTCAGGTTTGCACACTTGTGTTGCTGTTTAAGCTGTAAATTAACAGAGAAAAAAAGGGGGGGAAGAGAGCGGTTATTGAGTTTTTTCATTCAAATAAAGCTTTCTGAAGTGAGCAAAAAAAAAGAAACCCAGAGAGATGCTTAAGAGGGAGGTGAATGAGTCTGTTCACTCAGTGCCAATAAAATTCATTTGAAAATTGGAGGCCAAATGAAAGAGATTTGGGCTTGGTGTGTAAGTGGCAGAACGAGAGGCCGGCACTGCCAACTAGAATAGTATGCCATGGCTAAACTTAACCAGCCAACAGGAGGAGGAAGAGGAGGACCCGGAGAAGGAGGAGGGAGGGCTTGAAAAGAGGGGGTGAATTGAACCCGTAGATTGAGAGGAAATGTCAACGGGAGGAAAGAGAGCGAAAAGAGGATTTTTTTTTCTTTCCCACCCTTAGAAGTTTGTAAAGGAAAATGGCAAAGAGCAAGTGGCCGACAGAAAAGACAGCGAGGGTTATTGTAAGGTTTCCAGCCCCGTGAAAAGCTCTGCCATTTGCTTTTCCCCTGCACTCTTTTGTGCAGTCAGAGGCAGCACCGGCGACCCGTTCAAACTGCTGTTTCCTGTGACTCAATTACAGCCCCATCCTGCAGGTCCCACATGCTCGAGGAGGTGTTTCTACAAAGCTTCAGACAGGAAAATGTTCAAGTTACATTGTTATTTTAATCACTGTTTCTCTGTCATTTCAAAATAATCATCATCAAACTTTAAGCGTATTCTTATTGATTTATTCTCTTAATTATCATCTTCAAAAGCAGAACATTTTATGAAAGGTTAGACCTTACAGTGTTCGATAATGGCACTTGTGTATATGCTTAAGCTGCCCCCTAGAAAGTATGTTTACAGCGTTCATAGAACTTTATTTGATTGATGCATCAGTTGAGATAGAGTCTGGCAGTGGATGCTACAGTACTTAGAAATGCCAATACAGCTTCATGTTGCAAGCTTATTCTGTGATCCAACAGATAGTCCCTCAAAGAGTAACCCGTTAAAAATCTTGTTAAATCAGTGAAACAACTTTCAGGCCCGTTTGATTACAACACTGTCTGTAGCAAAATGAGTATAAATGACTCATCTAAGTTCGGCCTTCGAGGTCTACGCAGGCTACGAAGGACTCATCCTCTGTAGACTGCATCCTTCGTAGGATGCAGCCCCTGAATTGAGACACGGCTATAAAGTGATGTGATTAGTAATTGGTAAGAAATGCACTTGACATGTTGGTTTGAAAGGAGGTAGATTTGAACAGTTTTGCGACCTCAAGGTATTTTAGTTAAAGTAAAGAAAGATACAGATATATAAAAAAAGATAAAGCACCAACATCTAAAAACCAGAGCTCCATAGGCAATTACCTTGGTTGGTTTTACCCATGTGTGCTTGATTGAACCAACTTTTGACTTTTTAGAACCAAACAACAGTAAGTTCTTAATCGCCAAAGATCAGTTCGAGTGAATGAGTAAAGGTTCTTACGTTAGGATGAATTTTCCTCAGAAGTCAGTAAATATATAAAGTACACTGACTGTTTTCCAGTTCACAGAATGTTTTTTTATGTTCATGTCGTGATCTATATCAAGGTCATCTGTTTGTTTCCAACCATGGTTAAACCAGCTGCCCTCTGTTACAGTCTCACACTCACACACACGGTCTGATCACAGACACACACACACAGTGGCTGAATGAGCGTGCAATCAAAGTAAGAGTGAGAGAAAAAAGAAGGCAAGTGGAGGAGTATAGCAAACACCCAGGAACATATAACTACAGGCACATACATCAAACACACACACACACACACACACACACACACACACACAGGGTGGTGAAATAGAGGGCAAAAAATCAAAAGAAGATTGAAGAGTAAATGGTTTCTTGATGTTTAAACGCGCTCTGTATCCTGAAAGGAGGAGAGATGAAGGAAGCAGGAAGTAAAGGGCTGTATGTGAAAGGAGGTGTAATAGAGTAATCCCTCTTTACCTTTTCAGCAAAGATGGAATTAGCTTCACCTTTTCATCACTAACAGCCTTCATGGTTACCCTGAGGCAGTGTTGGGAAGCAATGAAACACCTCTGACAGCATTATAAGTAAAATAAATAAAGAATTTGCGTCATTTTGTCATTGGGTTCAAAATAGGATTTTTTCCCCCCTGAGAATATTAAATGTGAAAAGAAAGACCCTTTAACACCTGACGTTTATGCATTTTTCATGCAGTTTATGTGTAAATAAGATTAAGTTAGAATAACCTGACATTTATTTGTGTCTGCAATATTTATGTCCTCATCCTTCTCGCGTGTGTTTCTCTTCAGAGATGGCGATAGGTATCCATGCAGCTGTATCTTTCACAGTGGAGAAAGAAGCCGTCCTAGAGGAGTGGGATGCCAAACAGAATAATAAACGAGACAGTCAGAGTGGGAACAGGGTTAGGATATGATAAAGGATCTGAAATAAAAAGTAATTTTGCTTCCATTTTGGAAGTTAGTGCATTTGGATTCTGTGGAGAGCAGGAGAGAGAATTTCATTGAAATATGTCTAACATTTACAATTCAACATGCAAAATAATCCTAACCCTAAATCAATTTAAACAGATTAATTTTAGGTTACATTATCAATCCCATTTCTCCAGATAATATTCACTAAATTCACAAAACATTATTTTGTTTTGGCGGACAGGATGCAGCACACTCTTTTGCATATCATTATGCCTCGAGCCGCATCTACCATAATCTCTCTTTAACACATATCTGCATATGAAAGCAGAGTCTGTAGGCAAAGGGAAATCTTTTTTAGTGTCGAAAGTGTTCTGGCTTCCGACTGTAGTCCAAGTAGTGTCGTCCAGTCACGTTTCAGCGGGTTTTGGTTGTATGCAGGAATACTGTCTGTAAAGAGGCAGACCACACTGGCCGTAATGCAATCCTGAAATCCTTCTGCTGTGGTCTGATGTCTTTTCAGCTTTTAATTAATCTGTAGACATATAAGTGCAGATAACAAAATGATGTCCCTCCAACTTCTGGCGGCTCAAGATGCTAGTCAGACTATGAACAATAAACATAAAGCATAAAAAGGGTTCATCTTTCCCCCAATAAATCCTTTATAACTATCTGAATGCAGCGAGACCCTTCTTGAACAATGGCCGGCTACACCAGAAGCTGAGAAAAACTTGACATTACTTCCTGAGGCTGGATCATTGTTTGCCGATTAATCCCAAGATTGCAATAAACTCCTTTGTTTGCAGATTAATGGGCCTATTAAAGGGGTGTAAGATGTCAAAAGGGGGGGTATTATGCTAATTGCAAACTTCATATTTCACTCTGTGATACCTGAGGAGTAGCTTAGCACAATTTACAGTTTAAAAAAACTCATAATTTTTCTCACACTGGTGCTCTGTGCAGGCCCTCATACAGCCTCTGCCTGAGACGACTCAGTCAGCTCTGTCCCTTTAAGAAAACCCCGCCCCTACAAGCCCACTTTCTTCTGATTGGCCAGCCTCTTTGTGGTGTCACAAAGTGCACCGTGTAGAAAAAACAGTGTGAAACCTGGTGTTCACAGCAGCCTGCAGACTGAGCTGAGAAGCCTGGAGATTACTCCAACATACTTTTACCTACAGATCTGAAACTCTCCAACTTTGTAACATTATGCTGTTTCACATTTATGACATATATTTAATATCCCCTCTTTAAAATGAATATTAGTATGTTTGGTTCCATGTCTAAATGTTCCAGATCATTTTGTGTTTAAATCAGAGAATAGAGTTTCCTGAGCTTTGTATGTTTTTTTTCTTCTCAAACCTTCAACGAGAGCTTAGTATTCCCAAAGTGGCTGAAAGTAGCCACAAGGACAATGTGGTTGTGAGTCACAAACCTTTTGAAAACTCTGGTTGGATGGTTTTTTTTTTGTCTCAACAGTCAGACAGGGAGGGCGTCAGACGGAGACACAAAGAGACAGTCAGACATGAACCGTAAGAGAATCCAGACAGAAGCAGCGTCGGCATTCAGCGTTTGAATAAAAGAGTCAAAGCGTTCACTTTATGGCCGTCTCCGGTGAAATCATGTGTCGTGCTTTCTGACACGGATGTCTCATCGTTTGGGGAGACGGATAAGGAATCAGTGCCCACACACTCGGGAGGAGGGCAGTTATTTTGATGTAAGGTGGAGTGAAAGTCATCACATCTACGATAAAACTGAAACTGGAATGTATTTTTTCTGACTGAAACTCCCCTGAAAGCCCACGTCATGTGGTAGTTGTGTTGGAAGACTTTGAGAGGGGAATGCAGAGAGACCCTTCATATATGCGCAGAACCAGCTTGACACCCTGCTGGTTCTGGAAAGGATCAGCAAGTCAGAATTTTAGCTAAAAGAAAAAGAAGCGTCAAAAGATATCAAACGAAACTCTCGATGGAAAATGTCAAAAGATTTGCATTTACCTTTTAAAACTGAAAGATCCGACAGCCCCAAGAGAAGCTCTCATTTGCCTTTCTCTGGTTTATCTGACATCCTACAGCTGCAGCGTTTCCATCATGCTTCACTTTGCATCCATGCATTACAAAAATGTAACTGTAACCACCTTACGTTGGTAGGTAACTCCCAAAATATGACATTAAATCAGCATATTTTCAATTTCAAAACCTGGAACCAAAGCATTGAATACATGGTGGTGTAGAAATTATCGTATCATTATAATCCCCAAAGAGTCCCTCACCATCAGTGCTGATCCCATCATGGGGTTGAGACCTCATCAATGACCTGGAAATGATGAGCGGCTGATTAGCATTCATATCTCGTCCTGCTCTTTTGCTGCATCTCCCTCTCTCCGTCTCTCTCACACACACACATACAACACACCCTCTCTCTCCTCCTCAATCTCATTATGAGGCTGCTGGCTCGTACATAAAGAACATGATATATGCTCTATATTTAAATATCACTTTATTCAGCGGCCTCACCATGTGTCGCTCCTTCCTCTCTTCGTCTTAGCTCGAACTATCTTTTTGCTCTAATTGCAATTATAAGCAGCAGAGTGTGTGTGTGTGTCTGTGTGTGTGTATCGGTGTTTGTCCAGCACTTGTAAAGTGCTGAGCTCGGCCATTTGTCACCAAATCCTGACTGGAATAAGTAAAAACACCATTAATTAGTCTCTCTCTCTGTCTGTCTTTCGCTTTCTCTCTACCGTCGCCGGTCACAGAAGCGTTTTAAATTCCCAAATTTTGCAGCAAAGTTCCTGAATATCTCTGGTTCTGCCTGTCAGCTGATTTCAAGTAAATACACGCCTTTCTTACATGCAATTTCTATTTTGGTGATCTTTGACACACATTGATTTGAATCATCAGCAAGCCATCTTGACAAGCTTAAGGGAACAGAAAGCCACAGAGTGTGCCTTTCTGATTAGCCTATTAGCTAAATCTGCTTCATAAAATGCTCTAGGGAAGAGAAATGGTTTGTGTAGAGTAAAAGAATACGAGTCAAGTAAACAAATATGGAGTTTTTTAAGCTTTAAAGTGAACTTATTTACCATTAATGACAGAGTTTCGAATAAAAATCAGTGTTAGTTAGCTTTGCAACTGACTGTTAGCAGGTTTGCTAGCTCATTCTCCCCCTCCAATAACTCACTCAACATTATAAACAGTTAGCACTTGAAGCTATTGTGACTGCCTAGCGCTAGCATGTTCCTGACCTACGAGAGGTTCAGCCTAAGCTTACAAGCTACAATGCACCAACTAACCTTGACTGTAGTCACGGTTAGCTAGCTTAGCGCTGCCCATGTGCGCAGCTGAATTTAGCCGTGATGAACCCAATTGATCTGTTTTTCTCTTTGATAATACTACACACACACACACACACACATCAGGTCACTTTTGTACATTTGGTATGAGTTTATGTACTTGGCTCTTCATGTTGTCTCTACCCATAATTCACTGCAACACATTCATAACAAGTCCAACAGGGTGTTTCTTCTCTCTCGCTAAGCTACCGAAAAAGGACTTTACCTCTATGTTTGACTGTTCTGAGAAAGTTAGTGGAAAATAATATATTATATGGAACACACGCACACACACTCAAACGTGTGTTTTGGGTTGGATTTACAAGCCCCCTCGGACATTTCCTGTACAGAGCTGTGTTTGTATGAGGGAGTCCCCAGGATTTTCCAAAGTCCTTATTAGGTTAACAAGATACTGCAGATAGGAATGAAGGGAGGGCGAGATAGATAGACATACTGTAGAGAGAGAGGGGGGGGGGAGGATGGGGAAACTCCCTGTGATGATAGAAAATAGTTTAAAAGACACAGAGGAAGGTCGGACACACACACATGAGCTCCCAGGCACTCCCACACACACACACACACACACACACACACGCAAGTTAGACAAAAATGGAAACTGGCTGCTGTTTATGACTTCACCAACTGTTTAGCATGCTGCTGGCCAATGAAAATGACCATTACCATAAACATTATTTTTACAGTCCTGTTCAGTATCAGGCCGATGAAGTGACTCTGAGCTGAGAAAACAAGCTAAATGGCTGTGACTGTAGGCCCTCACCAACCTCAAGCTTGAAAAGACTCTCAAATGAAACAGAAAACATGTTATTGAGCTAAACTTGTTCTTGAATGCATGCATCGGAAATGTTGAACTGCTGCCTTTTATAGCTGGCTACTGGAAGCCTCCCAGTTAAACCCATAGACTGTATAAATAATAGACGTAGCCACCATGACGATTTGTTTCTTGACTGTGAAAGTGAAGCCAAAATGTGGCCGCCGCCATGTTGGTTTACAGGAGCCTGAAGTGACCAAATTTGGATGAGAGGGTGGAGCTGCAGAATAGCGAGTGGTTGATCCATTAGCTCGTGATTGAGCTAGTTCAATTTCATGTTTGCCACAGAGGAGATTCTGTTTGTGGTGGTGACTGACTGCAGGTGTTTATTTATCTAAAGAAGAGGTGGGTTAGCGGTTAGCGTAAGGTGTGATAGCGGTGGGTGAACGACAAGTAACAGGAAACATAAAATTACCGATCTCCTCATCACTAAGGTGTGCTGTAATCTCTCCGGGAAGAAGCCAACAACTTCTGACTCCTATTTACTGGCTGACGATTAAATAAATGTTTGATAAACACTGAACAGGCTAACAAGCAGCTAAAGCGAGCAAAGTATACCTGCTACTTAGTGCTAAAAATATATTAGTACAATAACACTAGCATTTAATTCACTGAAAACTGGAGCTCAGACTTCTTGCGCAGCCATAAAGTTCCATAAATCCCACAGAGACAAACTTTTTCAACTATTTGTCCAAACTTTGAATGAAAAAATCCCCAAAAGGCTCCAACAACACAAACAGGGGAAGTTAAGATGTCTTGTTGACGTCTAGCAGACAGCCAGTAGGATCCACCTGTCATTCACGTGAGCCAACCCCTATGATTTATGGCTTATAATTAAAACGGGTGTTATAAAAAAAAAATCACCCCCCGCACAGTTATCTTGAACAATAAAATTCGCTATTTACAACAGAACGTTTTTTTGTACCAGGCTGTAAACATGTTTATTTCTGCTGTAAACATGGGCATTTTCCCATCTGCAGTAATGTTATTTCTTGGTTTCTGGAGCCAGCCTCAAGTGGACACTCGAGGAACTGCAGTTTTGGCACTTCCACATGGCTCAAACCTAGAAATGTTCCCACTATTTGAGACCATATTTTTCATCCATAGTGAATAATTTCAAAGCATACCAGTAAGTTTCATTTAATTTAAAGTAAATTGCAGACTTGAAACTTGTAATCAATAACAATTAACATTTGTTATGTTGTAACAAAGTTATGCACTTATAAGCTAAGTTTTACTGGTGATGCATTCAAGGAAACTCTGATATCTTACATATGAGAAATCACTGGATGTTTATGCAAGACATGAAACACTTCTTGCTTTTCAAAGAATCTTATTCTAAAACAAGTATTTTTAACCGTCCCTATTGACATCTACGATATCGTGATACTTCACAGCTCTGCCTGAGGCGCTCGGCCTTCTGTGTAATCTGCATAATGAATGTGCCAATTTCTGAATATCAAATTAGGTAATAAATTAGGTAACATTCGTGCCAGTGATGTCTCTGTCCTGTCAGTTATTCCTCATAAAACCTACAAGATAATAAGTGTTCGGAGTCTTGAGGAGAGATGTGCTTAACATGAATCCTTTCATGTAGTCAGCCGGAGAAAGCGGAGACAAATCACTTGGTCCTTATATAAAGATATCACAGATTTATTGTAGCGGCAGAGACACACTCGGGGAGGAATGGGAAAGCCTGTAGTCCATGAGGGACCTATGGCAGCCCTGCAGCAGGTGTGTGTGTGTGTGTAACCTTTATTGTGTTTCTATTAGCCTCCATAAAGTCAGGATTATGTGTATTAGTGAGCCGACTGGAGCTTATTAGAGGAGGCCTGGCTGAGCGCTGTCGGCCTATTGTTGTGGTTTCCCACTGCGGCCAACATCATTATCAGCTTTGTCTCATAAAACCACTGCATGTAAACAGCACACACCCACACACACACAAACACACGCAGTCACTGCGGGGCTCTGTGTGTTAAGCTGTAGCTCACAAAAGCATTTGCACACTGTTGTTAATAAAGTCCCTCATATGTAAAGTGCAGACGCCCGCTTACAAACACATATTTTATATTCTCTGTATATTAAACAGTGTACCTGTATGTATAAGCTTATATGCTACAAACTGATAAACACACACACAAACAGGCAGTCATGCTGACACTCTTTCATCCATCCTCACAAGAACACACCCCGATCATATGTGCACACACACACACTTATTTTGTTTAGTCTGCGACCGAAGTCCACCCACCAGCAATCTGTTCCACACAAACAAACCGGTTCACAGTCTGGAAGGCCAGTACACACACACACACACACACACACACACACACACACACACACACTTTTCCAAACTCAGATTAAAACAAGTTGAACAAAGATACATGCGAGCAAGCATCTACGATTACAATCACAGCTAGA